>NC_135884.1:53913342-55188342 GCF_964194155.1 Cetorhinus maximus
CCCATCTCACTGGCAACTGTCTGAGGTTAAACCAGTCTGTTCACAACCTTGGTGTCGTATTTGGCCCCAAGATGAGCTGTCAACCACACATCCATACTATTATTAAGACTGCTTATTTCTTTATACTGCATGACTTGTCCTGCTGAAAATATCTACTGAAATTCTTATTTATGCCTTCGTTACCTCTGGACTCGACTTTTCCAATGCACTCCTGACAGCCTGCCACATTCTACCCTTCATAAATTTGACATCCAAACATCCAAAATTTTAAAGCCCATGTCCTATCTCGCAGCAAGTCCCATTCACCTATCACTTCTTTGCTTGTTGACCTAAATTGGATCCCAGTCAAGCAACACATCAATTTTAAAATTCTCATACTTGCTTTTGAATTCCTCATGACCTTGCCCCTCGCCATCTCTACAATCAATTCCAGCCCATCAGTCCTCCAAAATATGTGCATTCATTCAAGCTGCCCTCTTGAGCATCACTAATTTTATTCGCTCCACAATTGGTGGCGATGCCTTCAGCTGCATAGGCCCTAAGCTCTGGAATCCCCTCTCTAAGCCTCTTTGATTTACTACCTCTCTTGTTTCCTTAAAGATTCTCTTTAAAACTTATCTCCTTGACAAAGCTGGTTGTCTAATTTTGGTTTATAATGCTTTTGTGAAGCATCCTGGGATGCTTTATTACATTAAAGCTGTGGTATAAATATAATTTGTTATTGCTTTTCCCCTTTGTTATGCTGAGTCATTTCAATTCCTTAGCTTAACTTAAAAAAAATAGAATTTCATAAATACGACATTGCGATCATTCCATCTGGTGTTAGGAGGTAGGCTTTTCAGTCATGATAAAGAATAGCTGGTTTGAGGAGTTCTGTAAACTGTTAATCAGTTCTCAGTTTTCTTGGCCATCATGCCTTGATGCTCAGGTACAGAGATGGTGATAGCAATAGAAGAGAGGGAAAAGTTCTGAAAACTAGTACTGCTCACACAGCATGGTTTAGAATGGGCGGCTGTTATATTTTTCATAACATTCAATATCATGTAACCAAATAATGTTTTATTTTTCAAAAAGAAAAAGTGACAAATTTCAATTCTATTCAAGTGCAGTATTTGTTTAAATTGGGGCAGACATAGGTATCACGATATGACACCCAATAAACTGGTGTGGTAGAGCATGTTCACATATTCTTTAAGAGATGCCGACTGAAGAGGGGTTCAAGGTCAAAAAGTTGTTTCTAACATTCTTCTTTAATCAGTGTGTACCCTAGGCCCAGTTGTTTGTATTAATCAGTACAGTCAACAGACCGGCATTGACTCCATACTGACAACACTCTGCAATACTGGCATTGCAAAATTCCAACACTTGGTTTACTAGCATTTCCATTGATTGAGAAGTAGCATTTGATATCATGGTGGGGTTTTGGCACGTTTCACTATAATTATGGATGATGCTAAAGGATACTGTGATCATGGGCGGAATTTTCTGCTCATCGGGCGGGTGCACACCCGACTTGAATGAGCATAAAATGACGCACGATGACATCAGGCGAGTGCCCTGATGTCATTGTGCACTCGCACGATGTTGCAGTCGGCAGGCACACGCGGGAGTCGGCAGCGCGCCCGCCGACAATTAAGGCTATTGACAATCTAGTTTAATTAAATTTTTCACTGGCCGTCTAACCTTACGGCTGGTGGACAGGCAAAAAGGCCAAGCGGCCTTTGCATTTTTTGCAAAACCTTATCCACGGGCAAGATGAGATTTCAATCCGTCTTTAAAAAACTAAAAAATTTTCATAATGATACCTAACATTTCCCTGCTCATGTCCCTGACAGAGTCACTTGAGGGGACATGTTTTTTAACATCTGAAAATGCTTTATTTTCATTTTTTATATCTTCATCTCCCTGTGGCATCTCTGTGCCTCAGGGAGCTTTTCCTGCATGCACTTGCGTGCTCGTCCTCCTCTTCCCTCCCCCCCCTCAAAATACACAGGCAGCGCTGAGCACTGCAGCACGTTTCACACCAGGCAGGCCTTAATTGGCCCGCCGGCATGAAATCGTGGTTCGGCCCCGATCGCTTCCTGACCGTCCCCATCCAGCCCTGCCGAGCCCACCTGATGAGGGCAAAACCCTGGCCCATGTTTCTTTTTCAATAGCCTCGCTAGCTCTCTTTAACCCCTCAATTAAATGTGGGAATCAGTTGAGTATGGTTAAACACAATAATTTTTATTTGCTACTAAAATTATTTCACCAAGTTGGCCCACTACAATGTCGAATAATTAGACTTTTAGAAAGTGGGAATTTCTCAGCAGACCAAAAGTAACAGCTCATACCATAAAGTTATTATGGCACAGAAGGAGGCCATATGGCCCATCAGGTCCATGCTATTTCTCTACAGGGCAATCCAAATCATTCCCATTTTCCCACTATATCCCTGTACCCATGCAAATTTATCTCCCTCAGTTCCCACCCAATTTCCTTTTGAAATCATTCATTGTCTTTCCTCCCATCAACCTCATAGACAGTGAGTTCCAAGTCATTAACATTCGCTACGTAAAAAAGTTCATTCCCCCTGTATCTCATGCCCAAAACCTTAAATCTTTGTATCAACAGCTAATGGGAACAAGATTTCTTTGTCTACCTTATCTAAACCTGTCATATTCGTATACACAAGAACACAAGAAATTGGAGTAAGAGTACACCATACAGCCCGTCAAACCTGCTCCACCATTCCTTACAATCAGAGATGATCTTGGGCTTTAACTCCATTTTCCCGCCCACTCTCCATATCCCTTGATTCCCTGAGACAGCAAAAACCTGTCTATCTCGGCCTTAAATGTGTTTATTAACGAAGCATCCTCAACAATCAAAGGGCTGTGAATCTTTGTAATTCTCTACCCCAAAAGGAAATAATTTCTCTTCATCTCAGCCCTAAATGGTAAGCCCCTTATTCTGAGATAGTGTTTTAGGTTTCCTGACCAGCAGAAACAATCTCTCAGCGTCAATTCTATCATGGCTCTTCAGAATCTTGTACACTTCACTGAGATCACCACTTATTTTTCTAAACTCAAGAGAATATAGGCCTAATTTACTCAGCCTTTCATCCTCGAACAACCTCCTCATCTCAGGGAACAATTTAGTCAAACTTCACTATACCGCCTCTAATGCATGCATGTCCTGCCTTAGATATAGAGACAAAAACTGCACGGTATTCCAGATGTGGACTCATCAAAGCCCTGCATAATTGTACAAGATTTCATTATTCCTGTACTCCAATCTCCTTGCAGTACAGGCCAACATGCCATTTACCTTCCTAATTGTTTTCTGTACCTGCATGCTAACTTTCTGCGTTCCTTGTACAAGCACACCCAAGTCTTTGTCCATCAACATTTACAGTTACACACATTTAAAAATATTCTCCTGTTCTATTCTTACAACCAAAGTGAATAACTTCACATTTACACACATTATACTCCATCAGCCATCTTGCTGACCACTAACTTATCCTGTCTATGTCTCTTTGCAGCCTTTGTGTCCTCCCCAGAACTTATCTTTCTACTTAGCTTTGTATGATCAAAAAGCTTAGATACATTACTGTCTGTCCTTTCATCTAAGTCATTAATTTGGATTGTAAATAGCTAAGCCCCACCACTGATCTTTGTGGCATTCCACAAGTCACAGCCTGTCAACTTGAAAACGCCCCATTTATGTCCACCTCTTTGTCTCCTATCTGCTATCCATGCTAATGTATTGTCCCCAACTCCATGGCCTCTTATCTTGCCTATTAACCATTTATGTGGCACCTTAACTAATGCCTTTTGGAAATACAGATAAACTACATCCATTGGCTCTTCTTTATCTTAATCACCAAACTATCAGACCAATTAAGCACAAGGGTGGGTTTTTATTTATGGATCAAAAACTCTTACTTAAGAAAGTACTAAACAAACTTGCAATATTTTCTCAACAAACATGTCTGAAATAGGGCATCTTGTGGCCTGAATAACCACCATGTTCAAATTTGATAGCATGTTTACATACAGCTACAATCTTTATTCAGATGACTGCCTACCTCCTTGAATTTAACTCAGTCTCTACTGTTCTTGCTTTGAGTACTCCCAGAGCTGTTTATTTTGCATCATCACAGTTTTTTCCCTTTAGGGAATAGTGGGAAAGATTTGGATGGATTAGCAGACTGCTTATCAACTTGTTGAACCACATTATGAATGCTATATTCCGTGGCCTGGAGTGAGACGTAATCCTGGAGCTTCTGGATCAGAGGCAGAGGCACTACCTACTGATCCACAAGACCCCCTACACTCCCAGTCAAACACAAATAAGATGTGACTGCCATGCCATTCAGTCATATTGCACAATAAATAGGTAATACAAAATTTCAAGTACAAAGTTTCCTTTTTCACATTAATGTCAATTCAATAAAATCAAGTTGAAGATCTTCAGCCATATTTCA
The DNA here is from genome assembly GCF_964194155.1 of Cetorhinus maximus. Classification (NCBI taxonomy): domain Eukaryota; kingdom Metazoa; phylum Chordata; class Chondrichthyes; order Lamniformes; family Cetorhinidae; genus Cetorhinus; species Cetorhinus maximus. The sequence goes on from NC_135884.1 coordinate 53,917,814, forward strand.
AGTTTTAGTTTCCTTGATAGCTATAGGGCTGCATCTTCTGGTCGGCGACCGGGGGCAGGGCCCGCTCGCCGACGCAAAAAATGACGCGGGGTGACGTTGGACTTGCGTCCCGACGTCGCCTCGTGTCATTTAGATTTTCAGTTCGGCGGGCCAAATCAGCTGTGCGATTAAAAAAGTAATTAACATGATTAATGGACCTGCCCGTCCAACTTAAAGGTTGACAGGCAAGTCGGGAGCCCTGGCGGGCTTCTGAAAAAACTTGAAACCTCATCCACGGGCAGGATAAGGTTTCATGAGGGTATTAAAATTCTTATAAAATGTTTAAATAAAAGAAATTGACATGTCCCAGCTCATGTGACAGTGACACACGAGTGGACATGTCAGTAATTTTTTCCCCTTTATTGAAACTTTCAAACCTGAGCCGATATCCCTGAGGCAGCACTTTGCCATTGTGCTCTTTCGCGCGAGCCCACACTCCTGGTTCAGGGAATCCACCCCACAACCCCCCACGCCCCCCCCTCCGCCACACACACACACACAGGGAGCGCATAGCACTTCCTGGTGGATGTCACGCTGGGCGGGCATTAATTGGCCCGCTGACGTAAAATAGCGGCGTGCCCACAATTGGGGGCGCCGATTGGGAACCCGCCCGCTTGTGCTCGCGCCCGCTCCTGCACAACCCCCAACAGGGGGAAGATCCTGCCCATTGTGTACTTTAGGTCTGAGTGAAACCTGCAGCTAAAGTGAGAGGAAAGACAGTGAAATCCAGCTCTGTGCAAATTAGCTGCCATGTTTCCTATATTACAACAGTGGCTGCAATTCAAAACACTTCACTGGTTGCAACTTGCATTTATGCAGTTTGGGAAATCCTCTGACCATTAAAGACACTATATAAATGCATGTTGTTTCCTTTCTTCAAATTGGAGTCAATATAGGTTGCTAACCATGGCTGAGCAAGTAAGTAAACTGTATTTTGGAATCTAATATTAAGGAGGTATTATCAAAACACTTAGAAAATCATAGTATGACCAGGCAGAAAGTCAACAAGGGAAATTGTGTTTGACAAATTTATGAGAACATTTTGAGGAAGTAATTGGTAGGGTAGATAAAGGGAAACCAGTAGATGTAGTATACTTAGATTTCCAAAAGGCATTTGATAAGGTGCCACATAAAGGTTCACATACAAGATAAGGGTTCATGGAATTGGGGGCAATATATCAGCATGGTTAGAGGATTGGTAAATGGGCAGGAAGCAGAGAGTAGTGATAAACAGGGCATTTTCAAGTTGGTGGGCTCTGACTAGTGGAGTGCTGCAAGGAGCAATTCTAGGACTTCAGTTATTTACAATCTATACCAATGACTTAGGCAAAGAGACAGAGCAATGAAAGGTCACAAACCTGAAACATTAACACTGTTTCAGTCTCCACAGATGCTGTCAAACCAGCATTTTCTGTTTTCATTTATTATTATTTATATCAGGGAAGTTCTAGGTTTGGTTCCTTACTGAAGTTTGCACGTCCGGTGAGTTCTTTTCCTCCGGATATTGAGACAAAACCTGTGACCAGTATGGAACTGAGACATGTGTAGCAGCAGTAAAGTCTGCTACTAAAATTATAGTACTCATAGTTTTAATAGAAAGTCGTTATCACTATAGGTATGGGGATGATCAGTGGCAAGGGAGCATACTTTATGACAAAGCCAAATCTAGTCCTCACTTTATATTATTTAAAAATTTGATACAATACAAAAATAGGGTCTTACTAGCAGCATCTGCTGTTGTTACCTTATAGTTAAAGCATTAAGGGAAAGCCAATAACATTACCTTCTCACATGGCACAATAGTTATAGATTATTTATTTCCAGAAAATATCTGTGCATTCAGATAGAGTCAAGCCATTGATGTTACTTAAATAAAATAAATTCTATTTGGCTTCTCTTATTGTAATTTTATAGTCATTGTTCAATATGAAGTTCATTTTTGACAACACACATGTCTCAGATTGGTTAATTTCATCCCATTCCCTAGTAATATAGACACACCCTCACTTTCACACACACACATAAGAGGAGCACAGTTTTATGTGCTGAAAATGCAAAGTCTGTTTTTCATAGAGATCAAGGCACTTAACATTTGTCTAGTGCAAGAAGTATCTGATTCAATTTAATGGTCTTTAGGTCCATTAGCCACCCTGAATAATTAACCAGTTGGAAGGGACATCCATAATTAGCATATCTTTCATAGAAGTACTCTGTTCAGCTTTCTTTCCCAAAAATGTACTGTGAAAAAATCATGAAAATTGCAGATATATTCATAACAAAGTACATATGAGTAATAAATCTCACTCTTCAAAACTAACTGACTGCCACCAATGGTGCTGGCTATACATGCCCTGAGTTTTTATTTTGATTGCAAGCAAGACAGAGATGCTGCTTCATATTGCTAATCTATGTGAAAGTTCCTCAGCATGAATATTAAAGTTGCAATCATAGCTTTTTAGCAACTGTGTATGCAATCTAACCAGAACAGAGATTTCAAAGTAGCAGATGTAGCAGAACGGTTCTGCAATATAAACAACGCACTAAAAGCAAAAAACAAAGATTCTTGGTTTGATGCAGCCTCAATGGTCTACACACTGTATTACACTGTACTATAGATTCTGGGAGTAGACAACTGTTCAACCACAAATCTTGCACCATGTTAAATGATCTACTGTAACATGCTTTGTGGGATGTCTCAGATTGGTCAATTTCATCCCATTCCCCAATTTACATTTTGCTGCTAACGAACTATGACAGATCATCTATACCACAGGCCGTCAAATGGTGAATGCTAATTCACATATTCCTGATAGCTTACCATTTGTGAACACACGAACAAGGAGCAGGAGTGGGCCATTCAGCCCCTTGAGCCTGCTCTGCCATTTAATAAGATCATGGCTGATCTGACAGTAACCTGAAATCTGCATTCCACCTAGCACCCCCTTGCTTACCAAGGAACCTATCCACCTCTGCCTTAAAAACGTTCAAAGATTCTGCTTCCATCACCTTTTTGGGGAGAGAGTTCCAAAGACTCACAACTCTGAGTGAAAAAAATTCACCTCATCTCTGTTTTAAATGGGCGACCCCTTATTTTTAAACAGTGGCCCCTAGTTCTAGACCCTCCCAAAAGGGGAAGCATCCTCTCCACATCCATCCTGTCAAGACCCTTCAGGATCTTATATGTTTCAATCAAGTCTTCTCTTACTCTTCTAAATTCCAACGGATATAAGCGTAGTCTGCCCAACCTTTCCTCATAAAATAACCCACCCATTCCAGGTATTAGTCTGATAAACCTTCTCGGAACTGCTTCTAACTCATTTACATCCTTCCTTAAATAAGGTGACCAATACTGTACACAGTACTCCAAATGTGGTCTCACCAATGCTCTATAGAACTGAAGCATAACCTCTCTGCTTTTGTATTCAATTTCCCTCGCAATAAATAATAACATTCTATTAGCTTTCCTAATTACTTGCTGTACTTGTGTACTAGTCTTTTGTGATTCATTTATTCTTTAAGTCAAGTAACAATAAAAATGCTGCATATATTGAAACAATAAATTAACATTTTTAAAATACTCTCAATGGGACAGCTTATGAATACCAACTTTACTCCAAACGAATGGCATACTGATTTTTCCTTGCACAATGAGGTTGTAAACAGATGGTTTACAGTTTAAATCACTTAAAGTAATATCACGCGATTTATTCATTTTCTTCTCGGGCAGAATTTTCTGCCTACCAGGCGGGCGAGCCCAACCCAATCTCTGGTGGGCGGGGAGCTGATCCCCACCGGAGAATCGGGCCCCGCCGCCATTTTAAGTGGGCGTGGTCAATTAAGGCCCGCCCAGCCTGACGCCCGGCGGGAAGCGCTATGCGCTCCCTGTGCAGGCAGGTGGGGGGGGAATTCCCCAAATGCGAGAGTGCGCTCTTTCGCGCATGTGCACGAAAGAGTGCACATCTCCCTGAGACTCAGTGCTGCCTCAGGGAGATTGCTGAAAGTTGTTCAAACATTAAAAATAGAAAAATAAAAAAATCCACAACATGTCCCCCTCATGTGACAATGTCACACAAGAAGGGACATGTTAATAAATTTCACCAACACTTTATTAAAGTTTTTTAAATGCTACATGAAACCTCATCCCGTCAGTGGATGAGGTTTCATGTTTTCTCAGAAGCCTGCTGGGGCTCCTGGCCTGCCCGCCAACCTTAAGGTTGGATGGGCAGGTCCTTTAATTGTTTTAATTATCCTGTCAATGGCCTCAGTTGACCATTGACAGGTCGGTTGGCCCGCAGCTGATTTCACTGTGCCCCCACCTTCCTGAAAATTTAAATGGTTCCCACCTACGTCATCTTGCGTCATTTTGAGCTTTGGCGAGTGGGCACTGCCCCCTGCTCGCCGACGGCAAAATCCAGCCCCTTGCTTCCCTGCTTTACTACTTCCCCTTTCTAGATGCCTTCACTCATTTGGGAGAGAACACACATAGTACAAGCTACCAATCTCTGTGGGTTTTCATGGCATCTTCAATCTGTCCATCAACTGAGAAAGACAGTTTTCCAGAGACTGAAATGTACAGTGTTGGTCTTTCCCATAGTGGATGCCCTACCAAATGATCTGATTGAGGACTGATGAAACTCATCACCCAGTTTGGGTGAAAAGTTAGAAGGTCATCATCACTGGGATGTGAACAAGGACCTTTTAATGCAAATTTAGACATTTGTAGGCTACATGACTCAGCTACTCATTCTGCTTTAACAAAAGTTTGCAATATCAACAATTAGATTCTCCAATCATTATTGCTCAACTAAATAAATTGCTAAATGTGTAAAACATGCCTCTATTTACTAAACTCTTATCTCATGCAACTCCCCCATACATTCGGGTATATCGGCATCAAAATAATAGGCCTAAGTAATTTAAAAGGGTAAAATTGTTCAACATGAAAGATTGCGCATCTGACAATGCTGCACTCTCTCAGTACTGTACAGGTAAGATCAACCTAGATTTTGTGCTTAAGTCTCAGGAGTGGGTCTTGAATCAGCAACTTTTTGGACTCAGTGCAAAAAGTGAGCCATGGCTGACACCATGTATGTTCCAGTGAGGCCTGAAATAACTTGGATGAAAATCTTATTTAGGGGTTCACTGATGAGCAGCTGGACTAGAGGTCCTAGGTTCAATTTAGAAACTGTGCTGCTGAATCAATCACTTCAGGCAGGCAGTAGCAGCAGTACTGGCCACAGGGTGCTCAAGGAAATAGAATACAGGGTTTGCACTCCCATTTATGATCCAATGACTTCTACTAAAATTCATGTGTGGATAAGTGATGAGGATAGAATAAGGTGCTGACATTCCCCTTCCTCCAAATCCCACGGTGAATATCCCGTTCACATTTTCTCTCAGTGCTCCTTGATAAATATGATCCAAGGTAATTGAGGGAAATAAGGGGCGAGAGGGGAAAAGAGGCATGAGGGGATAAGGGGGCATGGGGAGATAAGGGGACGCGGGGGATAAGGGGGCGCGGGGGATAAGGGGGCGCGGGGGATAAGGGGGCGTGGGGGATAAGGGGGCGCGGGGGATAAGGGGGCGCGGGGGATAAGGGGGCGCGGGGGATAAGGGGGCGTGGGGGAAAGGGGGTGCGGGGGAAAGGGGGCACGGGGGGAAGGGGGCGCGGGGGGAAGGGGGCGTGGGGGGAAAGGGGGCACAGGAGGGAAGGGGCACAGGAGGGAAGGGGCATGGGGAAGGGGCACGGAGGGTAAAGGGGTGCAGGGGAAGGGGGCACGGGGGAAAGGGGGCATGGGGGGAAAGGGGCGCAGAGAAAAAGGGGCGCAGGGGAAAGGGGAGTGGGGGGAAAGGTTTGCGGGTGAAAGGGGAGGGGATAGAGGGTCTCAGCGGGAAAGGGGCGCAGGTGGGGAAAGGGAAGCATGGGGGGCAAAGAGCAGCGTGGGGGGGGAAAGGGGAGCTTGAGGGGGAAAAGGGAGCGGGGGGGAAAGGGGAGCGGGGGGGGGGAAGGGGAAGTGGGGGGAAAGGGAAGCGGGGGGAAAATGGTCAAGGGGAAAAAGGTCGCAGGGTGGAAAGGGGCGCAGATGGAAAGGGGCCCTGCGGGGAACGGGGCATGGGTGGAGAAAGGGGGTTCAGGGGAATGGGGTGCAGGGGGGAAAGGGATGCAAGGGGGCCAAAGGGACATGGGGGGTACAATGTGGTGTGGGGATTGCCAAAGTGGGGGCAGGGACCAAAGTGGTACATGCGGCAGGTAATGGGTTTGGGGGGAGGGGGGCAAAGGACTCAGGGAAAATGGGGCGTGCAGGGGAAAGGGCCAGGGGATAAAAAGGGGCTAGAAGGGGCAAGGGGGCATGGAAACGGGCCTGGGAGGGTGAGTAGGGAAAGGTCAAGGGGTGAAAATTGGAGCCCAGTGGGGAGAAAAAGGCATCTGGTGGATAAAAGGGGGCCCAGGGTGTGAAAGGGGCCCGGCGGGTGGGGGGGGTTCGAGGTGGGAGAGTTGGGTGGGAAAGGGGAAAAGGGGGTAGGGGAAGAAGAGTGCAGGGAGAAAAAAGGTAGAGGGCGAAAAAGGGTGTTGGGGAGAAAGGAGCTTGGGTGAAGGGAATGTGGAAGGTGGAGCTGGGGGAAAGTGCTTGGGGGAAAGGGATTTGAGGGAAAGGGATTTGAGGAAGACATGTTGGGAAATAGAGAGGTGAAGAGATGAGGAAGAAACAGAGGTGGAACAGAGAGAGCGGGAAGAGAGAAGAGGAGAGAGAAAGGGAGAGAGAGGGGGAGAGAGAAAGAGAGAGAAGGGAAGAGAGCAGAGAAGGGGAGAGAGAAGGGAAGAGAGCAGAGAAGGGGAGAGAAGGGAAGAGAGCAGAGGGGAAAGATCAGAGGGAAATACATCAGATGTGATGAGATCAGAGGGAAAGAGATGAGTGGATGTGGGAAGAGATGGGGAAGAGATAAGTGGGAGCAAAGGTGGGCTGGGGTAGACATAGGATGAGATAGAGATACAAGTGAGCAGAGATCGGAGGGGACAGGTTTACGAGGGGGGCAGGGACTGGAGGGGGGCAGGGACTGGAGGGGATTTGGAGAAAGAGATTGGAGTCAGGGGAAAGAGATTGAAGTGGGAGGAAAGTGGGGGGAATGTGATCGGAATGGGTGGTGTGGGGGAGAGATTGCAGTGGGGGAGAAAGTTCGGAGTTGGGGGAAAGATATAGGAGACTGAAGGGGCAGGAGGCATTGGCTCACACTGTGATCTTAGATACACAGCCTGATTAAGATATTTATTTAACCAATCTGCTTCCTGGGAGAGGATGTGTTGCCTACCCTTCCCCTGCCGTCACACCTCTATTTAAGCACATAAGTTTGAAGATGGGAATTGAGTTTGAGATTTTTTAACATCCCGCCCGATTCAAATACACGTGTTTTTGGTGGTTAGAATTCCCTCCTCAGAATCTAAACCAAGAAGTTATAATTAAGAATGCATGTCAAAATGTAAAATCTTGCACAGAATGTGAAATTAACAAAGGGAAAGGAAGATGGATGGTGAGAGAAAGAAAGAGATACATGAGGCAAAGAAAGAGTAAAGACAATTATTTTTCATCCTTAACAATGATTAACACCTGAAGGAATGCAACTGCACTTGTAAAAATACATTTTCAGTGCCAGGGAGGTTGCCTGGCAGTAATTAAAGCATCTCATTGCATTAAAAGTTTACCTACACTTGAATGCATCAGCCTTAACATTTTCTGGAGGGTTTAGTGGACAACTTGTGGGTAAGTAATGCAACTTCATGCCCTTAATGTGTTTGACAGAATCACCGAGTTTTAAGAGCACAGAAGGAGGCTATTTGGCCTGCAGTATCTGTGCCAGCTCTTTAAAGGAGTAATTTACCAATCTCCCATCTTCTCCCCTAGCCCTACACATTCTTCTTTTTCAGATAATAATTCAATTCCTTCTTGAATGCCTCAATTGAACCTGCCTCTACCACACTCTTAGGTAGTGCATTCCAGATCCTAACCACTTTCTGCCTGAATTTTTTTTCTTCATGTTGCTATTGCTTCTTTTACCTGTACCTACATCTGTGCCCTCTGGATGTTAATCTTTCCACCAATGGGAACAGTTTTTCCCTGTCTACTCTGTTTTAATGCAAAGTCTCTTAACAAAACACCAGTACAGCCAGGTTTATAGAGCAGCAGAGTATCTCTGGCAGCAGCTTCCTGAGTTCCATATTTTATGGGCGGAATCTTCCAGTCTGGAGTATAAATTGGTAGGCGGGAGTAAAATTGAGGTTGATTTTCAATTGGTGCGGGATGGCTGGCCATGCTAACCTCTGCCTCCCTCCCTCCCTTCTTCTGTCTACCCCACCCCCCAACGCACACCTTGGTCAGCTTGAGTTGCCCTTCAATGCAGACTTTACTGCATCTCCCGACCTTGCTGGGATCTCAGTATGTTATAAGAATCATGAGTCAGGGAGCAAACCTGTTGTCATGTGTGCTTCACCATAGACAGCAGAACACATCTGAACCTGGTTCTCATGAAGTTGATGCACAATGCACAGGGTGTCCCTTCGGTCGGCCAATTGTGCCCACTTTTAATTCTATTTACCCAAAAAGATCCTCCTCCCACTTTGAGGATCACACATACAGGGCAACTGTGTCATGGAGAAAAGCCTTGAAAAAATGTTGTGTGTAACTTTCCAGACATGATCCAACACCTTCTACCCACCCCGTCACCTACCAACTTTCCCCCCATCACCCTTTACCCACCCAAAATACCCACCCTTTTCCTCTTTGTTGCCCTTGAACCTTCCCTCATTACCCTTGAGTCAATAGCCATAACTCTCCATGTGCTTTCTCTCCCCTCTGAACCTAAATCCGTTGCCATCCCCATGCCCACACTGGCCCCTCCAATCATCCAAGCCACCTGTTTTATACGTTTCTGTGACCCCCACCCTTGAGACCATCAACTACATGACCATGACCCTGGACCTGCCATCCTACCGCACCCCACTACCCCTTCTCACTGTGACTATTCCCTCTACTGCCAAGTGTCCTCAATTCAAGACCCCACCAAAGACAGCACCAACCCGGTCCTTTAGAACCATTTCTCTCTCATCATCCCTGCCTGGAAACTGCCCCCCAGCCCCCACCCCTCACTGACCCATTTACAGGATCCCCACTCCCAACATGCAAGGCCCTTCCCTCCCTTCCACATCCCTGAATCCTTGCCTTCGCTCCCTAATTTAGTCCCTGTCCCAGACTCCCTCCCTCCATCAGCCAGCCCCCCTGCCCCCCTGCCCCATGCCCCTTAGCCTGCCACCTCCCAGTAGTTGCCTAGTTGAACGATGTTCCTCAGAGAGGAAAATCAGTGGCTACTGACTCCAAATCCAGCAAGTTGAATACCTTGCCTGCTCCAAGCCACTTACATGCAGTCATAAACCTGAAGGCATGTATTACTCACTCGACAATAACTTAATTGGGAAGGGGAACTTAATTCTGGCCTTCTAATAAGCATGTATACAGGCCTTGAAACGTCTCTCAGCTTAATTGCAAAAGGTCATCCCACTGTCGGGAAGCTGATTTTTGGCTTCATGCTCAATTAGTTGGCCAACCCGTCTTGCTTTTCTATATGTGCAGACAACAGAAGTTGCACTCCAATTTACACCATAATAATGGTGAGTGTCATTAGTCTCACTATTATTCTTACCATAAAATCCAAGCTGATGTTATCACATCACTGAATTCATCAGCATGTTCACCATAAAAGCTTGTTACAATGTCTTACCAGGCATTACTATGTCGACACCATGCCTTTATGATTTCCAGTTGTTCATCCTATTTTGTTTTTGACTACCCATAAAACAATGCTGTCAATTTTATTAAACGAAACTTGAGCACCATCTACAAGTTTCCCATGAAGAAATTGTAAATAAACATTCTAAAGTTACACCTCAATAGATAAATAACTGCAGACCTTAAATAGATTAACACATTTATTTATATATCTCCATTATATATATATAAAATTATGTACACACACATATATGATATACTCACACATTACACTTTGACAGAAAGCAAGAAAAACAGACTATCAGAAACACGCACATATATCCATCCATGCATTAAATTGAGCAATCACAGATTTATGATACCAGGGTTAAAAAACAATAACATACTACTAGTGTAGTAAATTGTTGGGCAATTAGATGGGTCCAAAACAATAACTGACCAACGCCACAAGGTCAGAAATGAGCAGTTAATTACTTCACTAAGCATTTGTATTAAAAACTGGATTTCTAATCTATACTGATTTGGCACACTGTCAAACAAACATAATAATTTCGCTAAGCTGGAAAAAATGATCTACTATGAACTTAAAATCAGATACCCATATCTCATTTGGAGTTTTGGGGTTTTTTTTGAAAGAGATTTCTATCTTTCTTGCAGTTAGTAAAAGTCCACTAGTCTCCTCATTTTAAGTATTTGGATTTACACAAGAAAATTCAATGTCTATCATCAGAGTTTAAAAAAAATATATTTTTCAGAGCAGTTAAATGATGCTTCTGCTCCTGAGTGAATTTAACATCTTAAGAGGAAGGTAACCAGATTGCTTTAAATTTGCACTCTCACATTAACAACGAAGCTTTCAGAGATTGCAAATGAAAGAAAACAACTACCTATCTGTAATTATATACTGAAATACTTCATTTTAACAAAAGTAATCTGTGCAATTCCTGATACAATGAGATCTCATAATATAACTATGTGTAATAGATAAATACATACCTTTTGTTAATATACATAGCTTCTTTCAGCTTTCACGCTACATGAATGTTTCCTTTCTTAGATCAATTACCGACCAGTTTAATTACAACATCCTAAGAAGTAAAGGCTCTGAATATTCATTTACAATTTGAGGAGATCCATGTCCTTTAAAGACTATCCTACTGGAGATGTCTTGATTTTAGAATGTTGCAAGATGCTTAGCAGCACCACACAGGCAACTCCTGAAATAAAGAGCAGTTCTAAATACCTTTACCCACTTGCCTGGATCTGTTCCTGCCTGTAAGAACTATGAATGCTAAAAAGAATACTTTCTCTCCATTCCTTTGTCTTCAAATCTACATAATTTGCCAACAAAATAATCTGTCACTAAAGATTTAGGAAATTGAAATCCTAAACAAATCAACTGCCATTTAGAAAGCAATAATACATTGAGCATTACTTAACGGTTGCAGCAAATAGAGAGCATTTACAGTAACTGAGGCTTGTATTTGCAGCTACTGTGGAGTTAACATAAACACAATAATCCTTTCTTAAACACAGGCACCAGACACTTAACTGATTTCCTTCACAATCGCAAGCTGCACCTTTAACTATCTAAGCAGAACAGCACATCCAGTTTATATAATACTACAAAGCTGAACCCTTAACAAAATATTTCTATGTACTTACCGAACTAAATGGGAAAGAACATCAGTTTCCTTTCCACTTTCCTGTTACAGCAAAGAGGTTCAGTCTCACAGCAAGTCACTGCCTCAACTACAATGATCAACCAGGCATAACAGGCCCTTATGGGTTGTCTATGCAGCTGGGATATAATGGAACCATTTTCTCAGCTGGGACCAGACACTTAAATGCTATACACTGTGCGCTGTGTGTCTGTTCACTGGCACTAATCAGGAAGTACAGTGCTTCTCAACCGCATTTCCCGAAGCACCTACACAATTAGCACATGAATCACATGGACACGCAGCAAGGTCTTCAGCTGTTCTTAACTGGATTCCCTAACAGAGATTAGGATTAGAAAATCCTAATAGCTGCTTGTAGTTTCTCATTGTCATTGTTAAAGCACAAGCCTGCTTTATTTTGACATGAACATCAATCTCACTACCAGTACATGTTATCCACATGTTCATGTATAAATGTTTCAATAGTTTTTCCATTAGTTTAACTATTTAATATCCACTTTAATAAATGACACCAACATTATCAGAAAACAGACAATTTGATGCAAAAGGCATTTAAATCTGACATAAAATTTTACTTTATAATAAAATTGCTAGATACCAGTTTTGTCAAAGATACTTGAATGTAGGCAGTGGTGTTTGAACACAATTTAAAAGGTAAAAATAAAAAAAAGCTGTTTTACATCTGTGGGATTTTAAATGTTTATTCTGGTATAAGAACACACAACAGATTCTTTGACCCATGTAACGGTGACATTTAGCCAACTCGCCACACTTATGTTGCAGAAAGCATTATTCATGTGAATATGCACTTAATTAAATGTCACTAAACTTTCAAAAGGTTGAAGATGTTATTTGCCACAGTGCATTAAATGGGTTTGCACTGTAGTCCTGTTTCAAACCAGCATGGTTATTGGCACACGCGACAGTGTAATTTATTTTACTATACTGGCAGTTTGATTACTCTGGCTTTTCCTGCAATAAAACAATTTCCTGCTAGGGCAAAGATGATGTTGACAAAGTGCACTCATCTCATTTTGAGATAACTAATGTACCAGCACATCGGAGGAAGAGGATTTTGAAAGCAAACACTGACAGTGCCTTTACCAACAGGTTATGTGTCAATGTTAATAAAAGCAGTTCCCTCTGCCAAATCTCTAAGCAGTTGCAGCTATTCTGTGCATAGTAATTTTTCTCTTCTTAAAAAAGAAAACATAGCTTGTAATTACGTTTCTGCAATTGTCTATGGCCCACAACCTTATTCGCTGTATGTTTTACAATTGCTGATGAGGTTCATCAATCTAAATACTAAGCAATGATCTCCCCCTGGTGCGTGAATTGCTTAGGCTGCTGCACTACTTTAAACCTTCTTAAGGATTGTCAGATCAAGGCAATTATTGTATTTCAACAGGGACGATGCAGTTTTATTCTACTTCAAACAATACACAAATTATTCCAGCAATGGTTAGCATACACCACAGGCCACGACTGGAACAACAAGCAGCAACAAAGCCATCACCCACAAACAAAGGCCTACAATCAGTGGTTCTGACTGTAATAGGTTGCCAACACCTTGTTTAGTTTAAGAATCTTTCTTATTCTGAGACAGAAAAAAATGCATTTTTATAAGTTACATGTTGTTCCAATGCTGTTCCTCTTAGTGCTTCAGCTTATTCAGGGGAAATTCAACATGCAACACTGCCTTTGCGCTTTTTAAAAGCACAGCTGAGGCAATAATTCTGATTCATGCAGATTATATAGGTAACGGTTGAAAATGTTGCAGGGGATATTATTCAGAGTTTGCTTGGTAAATACTTCCCATTGAGATTTAGCAAACTGACACTTTGAAGGGTGTGTTCTAATTAGGAATGCTCTCAGCTGGACGCTATGGAGTTGTAAAGATTGAAGGAACAAGAAATATTTATCCCATTATGGTTAATATAAAAAAACCTTAGTTGCTATAAACACACATATGCACACACACACACACACTTAAATATTATATGAACAATAAATCACACTGGATGACATAACTGGTGTGATCTTTCATTCTGCCCCCTAGTGAGTCTTGTTCTGGAAAAATATGTAACTATTTTTTACCTACATTGAAGCTAAAGTTTTTTCTACCACCACAGGAGAAAATATTTCTTGTTCCTTCCATCTCTACGTGGCTTTATTTTTCATGACTACAAACTCCCCTGTGTATCCTCTATAGATTGTAAAAATCTTTCAAAAACTTCAAAACAGGGAACAACTGAAGGATTAAAGGGATGGTGTGCTGCAGCATCTCACACAACATTCCATCACGTTGATATGCCGGGAATGGCCAGATTAGAGCAATTGCATCATGGCGCACATGATCTTATTCAAATCTACAAACTGTTCTTTGTCATAACTAAAAGCAGGGAAAAAAAGTTCATGCTGAATCGTGACAAGGAGTCTTCTGCTGTGCAAGCAACAGAGAAGCTCCTCAATAAGACAGCAACTTCCCTTCATACACAAATCAATTACTGGCAAGTCTATCCTGTAATTTATCTTGGGACACTAAAAAACGTTTTTCTCAATCATTAACTTATTTGCTTTGTGATTTTCTAAAGTGAGTTACAGCAATAATTGTTAACGGAAGCTGTCTTTTCCTAACTGACCTTTTCAAATCAGCTCATACAAATCTATCTCACAGACCTCTCTTTTTAAAACCTGGGCCCTCTACTGGCTAAATCAGATTTTTTTTTATATATGCGCACATTGAGCTAATTTTTAATTGAAGTACAAGATGCAGTCAGAATCGACAAAGAACTTATAACATTTTGGATTTCAGAATGAAAATTACAATTTTTTGTGCTCACTTTTGAGTCTTAATTTCTATATGTATTGGTGGAAATGATTGGAATTCTGAATAGCTGGAACCAAGAAGGATGTGTAAACTCAATTCAGCAAACTGAATAAAATCAATTCACTCTGCATTTCTCCAAAAGCAGAGGTTAAAAATGATGACAATTTCAGTGCTTTAAAGCAAAGTGTGCAGTGTATGTTTAAGCAGCCTCAATGCTGTATGCCAATTCTGGTCAGAGCCTGGGATCAAATATATTATTATACCCTCTTAACCAATAGTTGAAATTTTATAAAATAACAAGCACTAGATTGAGAAAAAAGAGTAGGCATGTCCCTTAAATTGTACACTATTAACCTGTACTGATTGGGTTAGAGTTCTGTTTTGGGTGAAATCAACAATTCAGGCACACATTGCACTAAAAATAGTGCTACATTTGAGCACTTCTGGTCAAAATCATTTACATATTGGTGAACATAACATCTGTCATGGATTAATACAATCCGTCATTTTAGAAAGTCAGCTTTAAAACAAAAAAATTCCTGTATATGCTTTAGAGTATACTTTGGTGCAGTTTGATTGAAACAACTGAATATGGATTTACTACAAAAAAGAATAAACATTTTACTTAGTGTCTAGTCCACAAGCTGTGAATAACATGGTTTTAAATAACTGAAAATGACTAAAACAATTATACAGAACCATTTACTAGGTACATTGGTTATAGTAGACAGTTTCTTAAGAAAGTAGGAAATTGACATTCAAAAAATGTTATAATATCACAGAATAACAGAACTTTAACAGCACAGGAGGCGGCCAATTGGCCCATTGTGTCTGCACCGGCTCTCCAAATGGGCATTATGACCAAGTGCCATTGCCCTGCCTTTTCCCTGTACCCTTGCACATTGTTTCTATTCAAGTAATCATCTAACGCTCTCTTGAATGCCTCAATTGAATCCACCTCTACCACACTTCCAGGCAGTGCATTCCAGACCCAAACCACCAGTTTTTTTCTCACGTCACATTTTCTTCTTTTGCAAATCACTTTAAATCTGTGCCCTCTCGTTCTTGATTCTTTTACAAGCGGGAAGAGCTTCTCCCTATCTATTCTGTCCAGCCCCCTCATGATTTTGAACATCTTTATCAAATCTCCCCTTAGCTGCTTTCTTCTCTCCAAGGAGAACAGTCTCAATCTCTCCAATCTATCTTCATAACTGAAGTTTCTCATCCCTGGAACGAGTCTTGTAAACCTCTTCTGCACTCTCTCCAATGTGTTCACATCCTTCCTATAATGTGGCTCCCAGAACTGAACATGATACTCCAGTTGAGGCCTGATTAGTGTCTTATATAAATTGGGCATTACCTCCCTGCTCTTGTACTCTATGCCCCTACTAATAAAGCCCAGGATACTATAAACTTTATTAACTGCTCTCTCCAAATGTCCTGTCACGTTCAATGATCTATGCACATATACACCCAGGTCCTTCCGCTCCTGCACCCCCTTCAAAATTTCACCCCTTATTGTTTATTGTCTGTCCATGTTCTTCCTACCAAAATGCATCTAAAATGCACATAATGTGCCAATTAATGTCCTTGCACTTTAAGTAAGCAACTTGATTTTAGAGTCACTTAGAAGGGCAGCAAACAGGCACAATTAGCAGAAACTCACAATGGTGATAAATTTAATCAGGGGTCTGGCCAGTTTTGTGGTTGGGGACAGTTTCCAATGCAATGTTTTTAAATTTGTGCAAAAGGTTGTGGAGACTACTTATGCCGAAAGTTAGCTACACTTAAAATTCTGATATATTTTGCACTGGTTTGGCCACATAAGACCATAAGACCATAGGACATAGGAGCAGAAATTAGGCCATTCGGCCCATCAAGTCTGCTCCACCATTCAA
The DNA here is from genome assembly GCF_964194155.1 of Cetorhinus maximus. NCBI lineage: Eukaryota > Metazoa > Chordata > Chondrichthyes > Lamniformes > Cetorhinidae > Cetorhinus > Cetorhinus maximus. The sequence goes on from NC_135884.1 coordinate 53,934,039, forward strand.
TCATGGCTGATAAGTTTCTCAACTCCATTCTCCCACCTTCTCCTCGTAACCTTTGATCTCCTTACCAATCAAGAACCTATCTATCTCAGTCTTAAATACACTCAATGACCTGGCCTCCACAGCCTTCGGTGGCAATGAATTCCATAGATTCACCACTCTCTGGCTAAAGAAGTTTCTCCTCATCTCTGTTCTAAAAGGTCTTCCCTTTACTCTGAGGCTGTGCCCTCGGGTCCTAGTCTCTCCTACTAATTGAAACATCTTCCCCACATCCACTCTATCCAGGCCTTTCAGTATTCTGTAAGTTTCAATCAGATCCCCCCTCATCCTTCTAAACTCCATCAAGTATAGACCCAGAGTCCTCAAACGTTCCTCATATGTTAAGCCTTTCATTCCTGGGATCATTCTCGTGAACTTCCTCTGGACCCTCTCCAGGGCCAGCACATCCTTCCTGAGATACGGGGCCCAAAATTGCTTACAATATTCTAAATGTGGTCTGACCAGAGCCTTAAAAAGCCTCAGCAGCACATCCCTGCTTTTATATGCTAGTCCTCTCGAAATAAATGCCAACATTGCATTTGCCTTCCTAACTACTGCATCAACCTGCAAGTTAACCTTAAGAGAATCCTGGACTAGGACTCCCAAGTCCCTTTGCACTCCAGATTTCTGAATTCTCTCCCCATTTAGAAAATAGTCTATGCCTCTATTCTTCCTACCAAAGTGCATGACCTCACACTTCCCCACCTTGTATTCCATCTGCCACTTCTTTGCCCATTATCCTAACCTGTCCAAATCCTTCTGCAGCCTCCCCGCCTCCTCAATATTACCTGTCCCTCCACCTATCTTTGTATCATCTGCAAACTTAGCCCGGATGCCCTCAGTTCCTTCATCTAGATCATTAATGTATAAAGTGAAAAGTTGTGGTCCCAACACTGTCCCCTGCGGAACTCCACTAGTCACCGGCCACCATCCTGAGAAGGACCCCCTTATCCCCACTCTCTGCCTCCTGCCAGACAGCCAATCTTCTATCCATGCTAATACCTTGCCTCTAACACCATGGGCTCTTATCTTACTGAGCGGCCTCCTGTGCGGCACCTTGTCAAAGGCCTTCTGGAAGTCCAAGAAGATAACATCCATTGGCTCTCCTTTGTCTAACCTACTTGTTACCTCCTCAAAGAATTCTAACAGATTTGTCAGGCATGACCTCCCCTTGATGAAACCATGCTGACTTTGCCTGATTTTACCATGCACTTCCAAGTATTCTGAAATCTCATCCTTAGTAATAGATGCTAAAATCTTACCAACGACCGAGGTCAGGCTAATCGGCCTGTAATTTCCAGTCTTTTGCCTCACTCCCTTCTTAAACAGGGGGGGGGGGGGTGTTACATTAGCGATTTTCCAGTCCTCTGGGACCCTCCCTGACTCCAAACCAACACAGCCTTGCAAAAACACCAGGTACTGTCTTTGAATATTTGCAATCACTTTAACTTTAAAGCAGATCCCAAGAGACATTGTTCACCAGATGTTACACTGTTGAAAAGGAAGGAGGAGTCTGGTATGCAGAAGTTTAAGAGGAATGCACATCCTCAGTCAAATAAACTGGAAGAAATATTAAGGCATTTCACAGTAACAGAACAAATGTTCTTTTAAGATTGGTTTTCTATACCGGCTGACTAGATAAATAATTAAACCTCTACTAATAATGGATGGGGTAGGGGAAGGGGACTCTTTATTGTCACCATCCATCTGTTTAAGGGGTCTATTTCTGTGTGTGTGTATATGAATACAAGAATGTCTGTTTTCTTCTTTATTAAATACCTTTGCAGCACTACTAAATGTAATCAAATAGTTTTATCTAAAGGGCCGAATCTTCCTCTGGGCTCAGGGAATCTTGACCTGTGCACTTTCATGGCTCACAAACAGCACACCCATCCCACATGTGACTTCACACACCACTTTTGTCTGTACACACAGGGGTCCAGTTTGAAGTGCCGTCTGTGGGTGCGGAGATGTATTAGAAGAAGGCCCACCTCAGTTCTCTAACATCCAACTCCCAAGTGTTTAAAATCCCCCTGAACCTCGCCTCCCACCTCCCTCAACTCCTCCACTCACCTCTCACGTGAGTTCATACCACCTCAGATCATCCATGCCACCCCTATCCCCCACGTATCCATGTATCCTGCATGCACTCTCAGATCACCCATGCCACCTCTGTGCCCCCCAGCCCCATGTATCTTCCATAGCCTCTCACACAGTTTGCACTATGTACAAACCTCAGATTTCATGCAATATCAATGAAAAATATTTACATTCCTTGGAAAATGATGCACCTCTCACTATCTAATAAAAGCCTCCATATCATTGATACTGAGAGAAAAAATGTATTAGCTATGTGCCAAAAATTTGTCATATTTGTAATCCTATTAGCTTGTGTCAATAAACCAGAAGCTGCATTGAAGGCACAATCTGTTATTACAACTTCTTGAAACTGTCATTCATTCTCAAGATGAATGGAACACCTACTATGCTGAAACCTATTAGTACTTGAAACTCAGTGAAGCATTGATGATGGCCACAGCTGTCCAAACAACAGACTACTCTGTGAGCAGGAAAGAACAGGTGTTCATTTCAATTTCAAAGCAGAGTGCCTGGCATCAATGTAAGGAAGCAGGTGGTTAGATTTTTTCAAGTGTTAAAACCAGGTTTTTATTTAAATCAGTCAGCCAGAGCTATTTAAAACACAGTAGGAAAGATGACAGCACAGGCTGACAAGACAATTTGTAACATTCGTCACTGCATTATGCTGCTTTCTCCATTGCAGAAGCACAGTAATGCATGTGAACAAAAACACAATGCTGGTCAATATGAGGGTCATCTCAATTCAAATCACAGGTCCCTAGGATGCTTCATTGACATCAAAAACACATCTACATTACAATGCAACACCGAATAGTGACATTTAAAGAAGCAAAAATGTTTAAACTTAGCTTTTATAATGTTCCAGACTCCCCAGCAGACTGCCCATTTTCTTCACGAACACTCAAACCTCGCATGCTTCCAAAACCCTGCACCACCAGACGAAAATATTGTGCGGGAGGAAATCCAATTGTTGCTCCTGATTTAAAATGGGGAACCCAGGCTCAGCAGGGATGGGTGAGCGTTTTGCACCCAGGCATTCCCGACCCACAAACAGGCTAGAGCAAAATGCCACGGGGTTGGGAATGCGGAAGAAAATCGGATTTCCTCCAAAAAAACCATTGTATGAGCCCGAACAAAAGTTCGGTCCCAGGACTTTTATTCAGGGATTACCCTTCAAACATATTTGCTACGTGTTTTTACGAACAGTGGCTGCTTTGGAATGCAGAGATTAAACAATAAAATAAAAGCAGTAACTATTTAGAGTATTTGACAAAGTATAAAAACAATAATTTGCATTTATATAGTGCCTTTAACATAGTAAAATGTCCCAAGGTGTTTCACAGGAGCATTGTTTTTAAAAAAAGTGACACCAAGACACATAAGGAAATGTTAGGGCAGAAACCAAAAGCTTAGTCAAAGAAATAGGTTTTAAGGAGCATCTTAAAGGAAGTTTAGGGAAGGGATTCCAGAAATTGGAGCAATTAAAGTTGTGGATACTCAAGAGATCAGTATTACAGGATCACAGATATCTTGGAGGGTTGTGGGGCTGGAGGAGAATACAGAGCAAGGCAGGCATTTGAAAACCAGGGGTGGAATCGTCCCAGATTTGCACCAAATGCGGTAGCGGGCAGGTAAAATGGCATTTTACCTGCCAGCAGCGATGGCAGGTTTTCACATCGTATCATCCCAAGCCCACCGCATTACTTATGCGTTCCCAGGAAACACACCATTTCCATGACAGGAGACTCTTATTTGCCCTCCACGCCAACACCTTGCTGCTTCATCACGCCAGGCACCAAATTTAAAATACAGCTGCGCTCCATGCTTCCAGGCCAGAACTGCAGCAATGAAGACATGGCCCCGAAAGGCAAGAAGACTGCAGCCCTCAAGCACCTTTTGGATGCCGTGGAGGTCCGCTGTGATATCCTCTACCCGTGCTCTGGCTGCAGGAGGGGCAGCTACATTACCATTCAGGCTTGGTAGGCGATGACAGTGGTCATCAGTGCCAATGTTGCACAGAAGAGGTTGGCCATCCAATGCAGATAGAGGATGAATGATCTCATCCGTGCAGCCAGGGTATGGCAACCATCTCATCACTCTAAGCTCACACATTCAAGCCCATCAAACATTCACTGGCATCTCACTCACTGCCAGCTCAAGGGGCATCACCACACATTCTCACACACATACCCTCTGGGCTCATCTCCTCTGGAGACTGCCTCCTCAGCCCTCACCATCCTGAGTCCACGTGCGCAGATCAACATGTGCCCCCACACACGCCCTGGGATGTCCCACCTTCCCCAGTACAGCTCTCATCCTGCAGACTTTGAAAAGCCACTCACATATGGCTGGTCTGGTAGGTAGAGACCTACCCGTGAGCCCCCTTAAAAATGATGTGGTGCCGTCCGTGAAGCCTGGTGTGTGTTGACTGAAGCAAGTAGGCAAACAAACCTTGAAGTCCCGAGCGAAGTACAGCCCGCCAAGTGCACACTTTATATATGCTGTTGTGAAACACTGGCATGTTTTCCCGCTGACGTGGGCAGATGATCCAGTGGGTGGATGAGTCCGGCGTGCTGGCCTTATAATGATATGCTAATGTATTACAAAGGGGTTCCTGATGGCAGGGGATCGCAGCCCACCATCGGCAGGCGGAGAGGACAATCGCAAACTGGTTTCACGATGCCTATTTTTGGCCTTCTCGTCATATTGTCCACTCATGCCACCGAACACGTCCGATGCCGGCAGGGCACGGAAAATCCGGGCCAAGGATGGAAATAATAAAAATGAGGCTTTGCTTAACTGGTTGCTAATGTAGGTCAGCAAGCACAGAAGTGATGGATGAATGGACCTGGGAGAGTTAGGAAACAGCTATCTAGGCTAGACAAGGTTTTCGACAACCTCAAACTTACAGAGAATAGAACATGAGAGGCATATGTGTTTGAATAGCCAAATCTGGAGGTAACAAAAGCATGGAAGTGGTTTTCTGCAGAGGATGAGCTGAGGCAGGGCAGAGTTGGGCAATGTGACGGATGTGGAAATATTTATTCGCAGTGATGGGAATATGCACTCAGAAACTCATCTGAAATACATGAAATATGACGCCAAGTTTGCAAACAATCTGATTCAGCCTCCTCCAGCTTGAGAGTGAAACCTGTTCTGTTACTTTTGCACCATAAGTTAGATTTTCTTCAGCTATCACAGTTGGCTATCAAAGGTGAATGCTCACTGGTTGCAGCCAGAAATTTATAAGCTACTTACTGGGCTCCAATTGATCTAAGCAACGTACTAATGCTCACACCACACCCTCAATGTGTCTCTTCCCCGCCCCCCACCCACCTTAAACCAATTTATATTTCTCCCTTGTTGAAACTATGCTGCAGTTCTGCCGAAGGGCCATGAAGGCTCGAAACGTTAACTGATTTCTTCTCCGCCGATGCTGCCAGACTTGCTGAGTTTTTCCAGGTAATTCTGTTTTTGTTTTGGATTTCCAGCATCCGCAGTAGCTTTTAGCTTTTTGTTTTTATACTAATGGCTATAACAGTATCAAAGACAAAAGGCAGATCCACAGTAATAACAAATGTCACTATTCCTCCTCAAAATACAGAAATTAACAGATCTCTTGCACTAAAACTCAATGCACAACTGGACCTGAGGTAAGCTCCCTGACTACAACCTTATGAGGCAGTTTGTTGTCAGTCTAGCCTGTGAAGGCTTCAGAAAGACTGAATTGGAACAAGTCATCCTAAGCATTACTTTCAAAATCCTTTGAAGATTTATGGGAATAATGAAGATTAAAAATCTCTTGAAGCTAAAGAGAGCTGCCAATCAAACATATTCTTAAAAAAAGATGCCCAGGAATGGAAGGGGCTTGCCTCCTTGCAGATGAAAACAAAATCTGTTCCAAGCACATTGGGTGAACTGTGTGATATTTCCCTGTCAAAGAACAATGGTGCCAGTAAACATCCACATATCAATGCCTTTGAAACAACCTTCCTCACAATAGACTATAATGAGTATTCTTTGCAGCTTGAGGAAGCAGCTTGCAGTAATTAACATTTCAAGTGACTGCCAGACTCCCATACAAAGATATTGAAATATAAGGACTTTCTTATTGCCTTAGAAATATGATTGCAACTCATTATTCATTTCCTCCCCTCTTGCTTTGCTAAACCCTGGGATTCTCCCTGGTTCCCTACAAAATAGCTTTGTCAGTATACTCTTCAAGTGTAATTTCTTGGTTTTAAGTTACCTTAGACATTTTGCGGACATGAAAGGCATTATGCAAGTTCTATTTTGTTTGCTAAAAAGTGCTGCATACTGTTCTGCCAAATTCAACAATCTCAACTCAAACCCAAAGACCACCACCTCTATTAGCAAATAGCCAGTGCTTCTTAGGCAACAGACACCTACCTCCACCCTGCCTATACTGCTCACCAACTTCCTGTAACTCCTGGGTTTTACAGACAGCTGGTGATGAAAACCAAGCATACAGGCAAAGGAACACGTGATAATCAAAGCCACAGAGTTAAGATTTTTGTGAAAAAAAGGACAGAATTGTAAAATTCAATTCCCAAAACATATGTAAAAATCACAGAATTTCACGCAATAAAGTACAATTTCCCTCATTCAGTCAATGCACATCATTGGTTCTGACAATACTACTGCTTTACCGCCAAGGTATTTGCTCTCTTCTCTGCACTAGATATTTGTCCCATCCATAGCACTCAATTCTTAATAAAGCTGGTGGATGTAACGCTCAGCATTGTGTAACACTGAGAAACTTATAAAAATTTTTTTGCACTTCAAGAAAGAATTAAAAAACAATCTTATTTCAGGGTTGATTCCTCTCTCATTCTATTTCCTGTCAGAATGTACTTCACCAATTGTAGCATTTTTCTGACCTTTAGAATTTACATGGCACAGTACAGATTCCCTCTTGAACGCTCCTATTAAACTTGTTTCCACCACCCTATCAGACAGTGCATTCCAAATCATAACTTGTTATGTAAACAAGCTTTTCCTCATTGTGACTCTCATGTTTTTACAATCATCTTAAAGCTGAGCCCTCTGGTTATTGACCCCTCAATGAATAAAAACAAAAAACTGCGGATGCTGGAAATCCAAAACAAAAACAGAAATACCTGGAAAAACTCAGCAGGTCTGGCAGCATCGGCGGAGAAGGTATTCCTGTTTTTGTTTTGGACCCCTCAATGAATCTAGTTTCTTTTCTTTAATCTATGTAAAACTTTCATTATTTTGAAGAATTCTAAAATCTCCTCTTTGCCTTCTCTGCTTTAAGAAGAACCCTAACTTTTCCAGTCTATCTAGATAACTGTAATCCCTATTGAGGTGGCAAATCAGGTGGTATCAGATCAGCCGCAGCAACTGTGATTCAGATCTATTACAGTCAATGGAACTAAATATCAGTCACTGCATATCAAAGTTAGCTGATTAAATGCCACCTGTTTTTCCCTACCACCCCATACCAATTTGTATCGCATTTTCCTCCCTTTACCCGTAGCAGGATGTTAAAGGCTCTCAGAGCAGTAATAGAGCTCACACATGCCTTTGGGTTTGAAAACAGATAAGAAATCATCCAATCCAAGTTAAAACATTATAAAATTAAGCGGTGCTGCTTTAAAACCTCATTTTTTTGGAAACATTTGTTTCTTGGTTTGGAGGAATATTTCAATCACGTCGCACCACTTCAAGCAGCTCCAAGCAAACTACAGGCAGCACTGCGGGACAGTGCCTGCACTGCGTTTCTTAATGATATTAATGAGGAATGCCGCACATGTGGCAGCTCACAGCACTGCCTGTGCCCTGCGAATCAACACAGGATGGAATTTTCCAGTCCCCCCCGCTCCCCCACCCAGGCGGCGGGTAGTGGGGACAATGTGGCAGTAGCTGAAAAATCGGTTTCTCACCAGTGTGAAATGAGAACGAGTACGTGTGCTCCCGCCCGTCATGGCAGGTCGCCATTCCCGCCAGAGGTCAGCATGAAACCATTTTGCATCCCATTAATGAGGATGCAAATAAACACCTGACCAGAATTTCCCCCCCACTGTCTAATCATCCGGGCCGCCAGAGGGATATCACGCTGGTCCGGACTAACGTCGCGTGGATAAGTCTAGACTCATCTGGAAGGCGGCCTGAGGGAAATTAGACAGGGATGAGGGGAATGAAGCGTTGGGGTGGGTGTGGAAGCCTGGAGAGGGCCGAAGAAGATTGGGGGTGGTTGGGGAAAGAGAGAGATGCTGCAGAGGTCATGGAATGAGTGAGGCGGTATGGAGCAGGAGGGTGGGAAGGGCTGTGGTGGAGTATAGGCAGGGGGGTGTGCACGTGTGAATGGGCTTGGGAGTATGCAGGTGTGAACGGGCATGGAAGACGGGAAAGGGGTTCAGAGGGAGGGGTCTATGGTGTTAGCTGATGAATACTGAAGAAATTGGTGATAGGAAAGGATTTTGAGGGTTTAAGGGGGCAGTGGGAACCGGTAGGTGGGAGGCTGAGGGTTCCGTAATGATGGGCAAAGGGGCGCTAAGAGTTTTTGGAGGGGATACAGAAGGAGAAGTGGACTCTGGGGCACGGCGGAGTGAGGGGGACAGATCCACTGTCACGAGGCTGGGCTTCTCGGGAAGGTAGGGGACCGGGATATTCACCTGATGGGGGCAAGATGAAGGGTAACTGTGGGAAGGTCAAATGTTACACCTGGTCAATGTTTATGGGGGTAGGGTGTGGGACATGGTGGGGAGGGGTTAAGTTATTTGACTGGGCATTGAAAGTTACATGAAGGTGGTTTGCTGACCAGCTGGTTCTGTTGTCTTGGGGTGACCTTGGTGGCTGTCCTCTGGAAACCCAAGATCTGGACAGCCCTGCCTTCCTTTGGCTCTCCTGTTGTGGAGCAGCTGCTCCCTCTGCAGTCACAGAGGATGAAGCTGAAGGGCTCACAGGCAAGAGGGATTCTGAAGGGCTGGAGTCCTTCAGAGTTCTGAGTGGAGGTCCCAGGGATGTCCAACAGCCGCTCCTCCTCCCTTTGGGTGCCTGAGGGCCCCTGCCTGACTCCTTGAGGAGAAGGGGCACCTGGAGGGAGGTCGAAGTGCCCTGTTCCCCTCTCCCGTAGCCACTGCAAAAGCTCACACATGGATACAGCGATGGAGCTCAGGTCTGCACGCATCTCTGGCAGAAACTGGGCGTTCTGCTGGAACAGGTTCTCCATGGCGTCTATCGCCCTTCCCATGGAGACTTCCATGCATGCACATGTTGGCACTACTTCATTAGCCAGCGGGCAGACAGGCTCTTCCACCTCACGTGCCACTCTGTTGAGGCCCTCTGACACCTCTGCCTGATATCTTCTGTCTCTTGCAGTTTCTCCAGCATCTTGTGTAGGGCCCATCCCAGAGGCTCATCATCCAACTTGCAGTTGTTTCTTCCCCAGCAGTCCTCCAAGTGCCGGTTAGCTTGGACCCTGCCTCATTCTGCTGCGGACGTGTGTCTGAGCAGTAACCACCAGAATGCGAGACTCCACCTGAACTACATCTAGTACCCACTAAGGTGCGTGTTTGTGCACTGGTGGAGGGTGCAGGTGACTGCTGTGATGGCTTTACAGGTGTACTTTCTTCCTTCTTTCCTTGCCCTCTTCCTGTTGGCACCTGTAAGTGAGAGAGGAGAGAACAGTTGACTGCATTTTTAAAAATTCATTCATGGGATGTGGGCTTTGCTGACTGGGCCATTATTGCCCATCCTTAATTGCCCTTGAGGGGGTGGTGGTGAGCTGCCTTCTTGAATCACTGCAGTCCATGTGGTGTGGGTACACCCTCAGTGCTGTTAGGAAGGGAGTTCCAGGACAGTGAAGGAATGGCGATATATTTCCAAGTCTTGGAGGAGAACTTCCAGGTGATGGCATTCCCATCTCTCTGCTGCCCTTGCCCTTCTAGATGCTAGTGGTCGTGGGTTTCAAAGGTGCTGTCTAAGGAGTCTTGGTGAATTCCTGCAGTGCATCTTGTAGATGGTACACACTGCTACTACTGTGCATCAGTGGTGGAGGGAGTGAAGGTATGATTTCCTGAGGATGACGATGTCAGGCTGTTGCTTGACTAGCCTGTGAGACAGCTCTCCCAATTTTGACACTAGGCCCCAGGTGTTAGTAAGGAGGGCTTTGCAGGGTTGACAGGGCTGAGGTTGTCATTGTCGTTTCTGGTGCCTAGGTCGATGCTGGGTTCATTCCTTTTTTGTGACTTTGTAGTGGCTGTTTGTTACAACTGAATGGCTTGTATGGCCATTTCAGAGGGCATTTAAGAGTCAACCACATTGCTGTGGGTCTGAAGTCATGTGTAGGCCAGACCAGGTAAGGATGGCAGACCAGGTAAGGATAGCAGATTTCCTTCCCCAAAGGACATTGGTGAACCAGATAGGTTTAGACTTTTAATTCCAGATTTTTATTGAATTCAAATTCAACCATCTGTCGTGGAAGGATTCGAACCCCAGTGCATCACCCTGGGTCTCTGGATCACTAGTCCAGCGACAATACCACCGCACCATCGCCTCCCCAGCGATGAGTTGTCTCTAACACATGACCCTTAGATTTCTATGTGACTACATTATGCATGGATCCTTACTGGATGGAGGCTACACTCCGATCTCTCCATCCACACAGGCTCATTCAATTCCTCCCCTGCCAGCTGGGCTGATGCTCCTTGAATTCAATGAAGTTCTTGAAGTCATGTTGGCCCCCTCCCATCTTCTCTCTCTCTCTTGTTGTGCCTCAACTTTTCCTGTCCAAAGAGAGAAGGTGGGATTGAGAGCCCTTCGGTTTCATGAATCCATGTCATGCTTCCAGTCTTAAAAATAACCCACTGAATTGTGCGCCATGTGATTGATGTGCTGCAGGTTGTCCACAAGGATTCTGGAGCAGCACTCTCCAGAGCAGTGAGCCCGTGCAGATAGAAGGGTAAGGCTGATGGAGTGCTTGCTGGTGCCCACCACGCCTGAGCTCCTTCCCTCCCAACCCCCAAAACAACATCCAAGCTCCCAGTGTGGAAGGGTCAGGGACCCGCAGTGACCTCTCCACCTGCAGACAAGATGGACTGCAGTGGGGCTATGAGGCATCGCCGTACCGCATCGAGTAGCTCTTTTATGCATGGGCTGCATGAATGGTGCCCTTGGCACTGAGGCCCATGTCCCCTCTACAATTCAGTGAGGTGAATGAAGGTTCCCTTACTCTGGAGACATGGATGAGGTCATGCATTTGTTTCAGGCACTGCAAGGCAGTCCTCTGGTGGAGGTCCTGGGCACTGACCACCCTAGAGATTTCCTTCCATGCAGGATTGATCTGACGGCTTGGGCCCTTCCTTCCATTTTCAGGAAGCCTCCATTGCATTGAGCAGCACTCCAAGGGATGCGCCACTTAATCAGGGGGTGGAGCTCCCTGTGATCGGCAGGCCATCCCCTCCTTCAGTGGTGGGTACCGAAGAAGTTGACGTCTGGGCACCTTTTAAATATGGCGCTTGGATATGGCAGCGGGGCTTACGCCATCTGGCCCGTCCCGCTGTGCAAAATGTCGGGAAACCCCTGACTGCATAATTAATTAGGCCAGCATTATGCAAGTCGGTGTGAATTCCCACCAGGCTCTGTGGCAGGAAATATTCCCAGTTCCCGTCCCCGCCACGGGATTTGGTCCTGGAATGGAAAACTCCTCCCATTGTCTGCACAGCAGCACTTTGAAGTGGCACTACACAAACAAAATTTTCCTCGGTTGCAATTATTAAAATATCTAATCTTCAAGCCTCTCCATCATACACTTTTTTATTTAAATCCAAATTTTATTTGTTATAATTGCAAGTCTGTTGCAAATTAACTGTCAGTCAACTATAAGTAGGTCAATGCCAGGCATTAATTAAAATGGTGTTTTTGATGCTGATTGACAAGTTTAAGGTGGGTTGTCTCTCAAATTTATGTTAAGGAAAGAAACTGAGAGTATTCCAGCTCTAGCCAAGAGCACATCACAGAGTGAACTGGGAACAGATTGAGAACCAAACTGGAATGAGGTGAGAGTCAGAATTCAGTAACGAGGGAGAGGGAAATGCAAGGAAGACTAACTGATATTTATATACAAGGAGAAACTTTGAAGTCAAAGAAGCTAACTAAATCTAAAAACATCAGCACAGGAAGGACAATGATGTATTGCCCCTGTAAAATGTCAAAGTTTTGTGCACCGAGTGTTGATTCAAGCAAAAAGGTCTGTGGGAAGTGTCACTAATGCGCATTGCTCATGTTCAGAACCTCAGAACTTGAGAAAGAGACAATCTGACACAACAGGAAGAGAGAGAGCAGTTCTTGAAGTGAGAATTTGACAGAAAATAGCCACACCGAAGAGAGATAGGATTAGGCAGAGGAGAAATAAAAATGGGTGATGACCCAAGTAGCAGGATAGAAAGGTTTAAATACAAGTTTTTGGAAAATCATACACAAGCAAACTTGAAGCTCCAGTGTGAGGCGAGGCCATCAAATATCAATGGCCCTAACAAAAGATGACTTGAGGAGGAATGGAGTTAGGAACCAGCTAAAAATGTAGTAGTGTAGGTGATTCAATAATTCTAGTGGGCTCCATAATTCCACAGTCCCAGATACTTCTGTTGCCTCTTAACTGCTGGGTTAAGGGGCAGATCGTGTAGACTGGCAAAGATTTTGCAGGGAAGGGCGAACAACCAATTAACATGCTTCAAAAGTGAGCCAATGACTTGGTCTGAAGCTCTGTGGTTTGAATTTAGGGCATTAGAAGTTGGACTTCATGTGCGGTGATCTCGGGATGACTTCACGAGCCATGTGTTACAATAGAGGGCAGGAAGAGTTTTGGGTATTGGTACCAGTCTGGGACAGCTGAGAGCTTGTCAACATTGAGTGGCTACACTTGAACAGAGAATGTGCTAATATACTGAGTAAATGGTTGAATAGGGAAGTGACAATGTGTATAAACTCAGAAGGGAGGCTGGGAAAATAAAACAAGCCAGGATAATGGATATGGTGTTCATGCAGAAAGCAATTAGCAAGAACGATATGGAGGTATAAAATTAAATGGACTAATTGCCATAATTATAAACAAGGAAAAGACTGCACTCAGTGTATGCTTTTCTTGAACTGTCTTTTAATTGAAAAAAATGGACATTAACAAGACTGTGGCTTCCCAGGGTCAGGTGACTTTTGCAATTTCTGTGCAGATAAAGGATTAAGTCATGTCTGGAAATGAGTCTGGAAAGTTCTCAAATGCAAATAGATTTCTCAGGTGAAAAGGGACAGCTCAATGGAAGAGATCCAACAAACAATGACTGCCAGACATGTCGGAACTGTGAGATGGAATATCAAATAAGATCTTCCAGTGAGCTAATTGTAGTTAGCATGTTGATGGGTTACCAATCATTACCTCACTGTGTATCAACCACCCTGGCTCTAGCCCATAATATGGACAGTGGAAGGCACTGAAATTTACCATTGTGACTGAAACTAGCTTCTAAAACCAAGTCCTTTGTTATTCCAAGAACCAGAGAGAAACTAATCAGACTACAGCAACAACCAGCTGCAGCACATCAGCAGTAGAAAAGACAATAGGACCCATTCCTTTTGGAACCTGGAGACTGTTACATCTCAAAGGTCTCCCAGCCTGATTCCTGTTCCAAGTACACTTGTAAAGAAACTTCATCCCCTGGTAAGAAGAAACTGCAAGCGGCTAACTGCTGAACATCCATCTCTTTGAGGGAATCCTACAATAATCCCTGGTATACAACTACAGTTATTGAAACTATTTAAACTACCCTTTCAGAGTGAAAACACTGCCTTCACTGGGCCCACAACAACTGTTTTACGTATGACAAGCCAAACATGTGAACTATGAACTATTCCTTTGTTTACAACTTGTAAAATGCACTATTCTCTTGAACTGAATCTTTTTCATGTATGTGTGTGTGGATGATGTAGCATTGGAATTTGAGGGTGAATGCAGGAATAAATAGTTATCTTTATTTAAACCTACGAAAGCTTGCTGCTGTCACTTAAATTAACTGCAATTCTGGGGCTAAAACCACACTGATAACAGGTAGGAAGGGAAGGGTACAGGGGCTTCAGTTCTCTCTTGACCCTGTCCATAACAATAAAAAAAAATTAGGATGCAATGTATTTAGATGGTATAGAAAGCTGAGAAATGAGCGAACGTTTGCTAAAACAGGGAAGACATGCTGTAGAGGGGGCCAATGCAGACAAGGAAGATGTACAGAGTCAATATGCTTAGAGCTCAAAGATAAAATAAATGGGTTTATTAGATTGGTTAGAGTATGTTAAAGATCTTGAATTTGTGGAAGAAAATGGAAAAGGAAATGTGCAGTCAGCTTGGAAAGATGTGCAGTACTGAATTAACAAAATTGCTGCTCTGAGAGATTTTAATTACTATCTATTTATCGATTAAGACAGGAAATAAATTGAGAAAAGGAAATGCAATTCCTAAAATGTGTATAGGATTCCTTCTTCAAGCAGTATATTCGGTCAGCCTACAATGATGTAGACATTGCTAGATCTGGTTATGATTAATGAAATGGATCATATGGCTAAGCATATTGGGAATAATGATCACACTATGATAAGATGTGATATTCAACCAGAAAGAGAAAATGTCACTAGAATCCAGATTAGAGTGAATTCACACAGATTTTAGAAAGATAAGGAGCAAGCCAGCTGAAGTGAGACGGAAGGAGAAATTAGCATTCAAGCCTTTAGAGCAAGGGTTGGATTATATTTTTTTTAAAGAAATAATGCAAAAGATATGGAATTAGTATATTCTAATAAAATATAGAAGTTACCAATAATTTTAGGATGCCATGAATAATTAAAGATGATAGAAACAATTTAAAATTGAAGAAGATAACCATAATGAAAAATACTGAAGACGAATGAGAAAATATGAGGAAAGAGATAAACAAAAAGCTATAAGTGTGAGGAAATATTGACTGAAAATATCAGAAGGGAATTGTTAAAAGCAAGGCAAAAATCCAGAAATGGGAAGATTGTCAATTTGCAGATGAAGATCAAAATATGACATAGGCATGTTTATGGCATTTAGTAGGCAGCATGAACTTTGAACAATCATGTTTAACAAATAGAAATCTATCAAGAGGTAAAAGACATGGTAAATGAGAGAAATTCAGTGGATTAGTGTGCACAGAAATTAGAAAAGTTTCTGACAAGGCGTTGCGTCAGAGAGGATTAAGGGACATGAAATTAACGAAGAATAACCAACTGAACTAAGACTGGTTAGAAGCAAGAAAACAAAGAACGGGATTTAAAGGCCAATTTTCAGGTCAGCGAGAGCTGGATAGAAGTGTCTTACAGTGTTCTGTTATGGGACCATTTCTCTTTACCATGTCAAAAAGTGATTTTGATATAAGCCTGGAGAAATTTAAAATTTGCATATTATTCCAAAATAAGGCATATCGTTAATTATTTTGAAATAGCAAGGCGAGCTGAAAAGGGAGATTAATATCATGGGGCAATGTCTAAAAAGTGTTGGATGGAATTCAGTGTCAGTAATGGCATGATGATACATTTTGTTAAAAACATGCAACTGCAGTAATTACACTCTGAATGAAAGTAGGCTCAATGCCCTGCAAGATATTGGTTTGGAGATCATTGAATGAAGCATCTCTTGACGATAAAAAAAGAGAGGCTAATGGAATTCTAAACTTTATCATGTGGTATAGGATATAAAAGTAAGTGTTAATGATAATACAAAACCTTAGTTAGATTCAACGTTGTGTACAGTATTGATCTCCACATTATGGGATGGATATTCAGATTCTGCTAGGATGCTGACTGAAATGAGAAAATATAAATGCAAAAAATGACTTGAAAAACTGGGGCATTTTAGTTGTAACAATACAAATTACTGACTGATTTGATAGATGTATTATTTGAAAAGGAGGGATGTGCAGCATTCAAAGGTGGGAAAATGATACTAGGTGCATCGCTTCTTCAAAAAACCAGCACAGGTAATGCAAGCCAAATAACCTCCTTCTGTGCTGTAACAATTTTGTGATCCTGTGTTGCATTTAAAATGATGCATTTAAAATTATGAAAGAATAAGATAGGATAGATGGAAGCAGATGGCTTCCAATAGTTGAAGGATCGCAAATGAGGAGTCATAGATACAAGAATAAATCAGAGATTTAAAACAGAGAGCAAGCTGCAGAATTCATTTGTGGGGTTAATGGTTTAGGCAGGTACAATGTACACTGTCACAACCCACTGGGGATGACGCGGTGTAATATCAAGCCTCACTGTTCCCCGAGCTACGGCAAATGTGAAAAGTTTGATCAAACGACTAGATTTCCCCAATCCTACCTAATTGTTTAATTCAGGTTAACAGAATACGAGCACCAGGTTTGTAAACTTAATAAGTAACGGACTGTTTATTGAACAAATTGTCTTTAACTAGTGGCAAAGAAAAGAAATATGAACTGCTAACTTCTAACACTATAACTTAAACTCTGCCCCCTTTATAAATCCCTATATATACACACACACACACACACACACACACACATACAAGACACAGAAGACACACAAAACATGGATTTTAAGGGTGGGATAAAACAGTTCAATAGCACTAATCTGGAGTACAGGATTCAATGGGTTGATTTTGATCGATATCTTCCAAATTCCTTTCAGTTCTCCTTGATGACACAAGGTGGTCTTCCAGCACTTTCAGTATTTAGTTCACTGGTTGAGAACTTGCTTTTCAATGTCTCTAACAGTAGTTTTCTCTTTTTCCTTTTTACAGGGGTTTCCTCAGAGAGAGAGAGAGCAGGTTACAGAGATATGAGGAAAAGAGATTTTAGATGTTTTCTCTTTGCAGGCCAGGAGCTCTCTGCTGCACTGTTACCACACAAAACCCTGGTCACCTGGTCAGGAGCTAACTAAAATGCTATTGTCAGGCAGCTCCCTTGGTCCAAGACTCCTTTCTGGCACCATCCTGTCTTTCATGGCACACTCTGTTCCAGGACTGCAACATTGTTCATAGCTCTCATCCTGTTCCAGTGGACATGTCCATTGAACTGCAGCCATTGTAATTCTAATCCATAGTCCAACACAAAATATAAAGATATGTTCCTTACATGCCTCCACCCTTAAAAGAGATGAAACGCTATTTCAAAAATGTATTTTATCAAAAGATATGTGACACATGGACAACAAAACACGAGACTTACTTTCATTCATCCTTCCTCCCCCTTATACAATCTTATATAATCTTCAGCGTTTCGCACCCCTTTAACTTATTTTAGTATTCTACACTCGGGACAATGCTTCCGCGATCACATTATCTTTACAGGCAATGTGAACAGTCTTTACATTGCATGGTTAAAATAATAAATCTATCTAAATAGTCTCGCATTTTGAGTTTTAAAGCTTTCAATGAACGCCAGCAGATTATGGTCAGTGTAGATTAGTGTTTCTTTGTTACCGTGTCAGGCATAAACTTCAAAGCGTTGAAGAGACAACAATGCTAGAATTTCTTTTTCCACTGTAGAGTACTTCCTCTGATATTGATTTAGTTTCTTGGAAAAGTACCCCACTGGCTTCTCTATCCCTAATTTATCATCTTGTAATAGGACAGCACCTACCCCCAAGTCGCTAGCATCAATTGCCATTAAAGGTTTGGTAAAGTCAGGGGCGGCCAACACTGGCTCATTTATTAAGATTGCCTTCAGCTTTTCAAAGGCTGCTTGGCATTCTGCTGACCATGCTACTTTTTGCCTGCTTTCTTAATAAACTGGTGAGAAATACAGCTATTGTGCTGAAGTTAAGCACAAACTTCCAATAAAACCCACACATTCCCAAAAATTTCAGGATTTCTCATATAGTTTTAGGAATGGGAAATTCTATTAGAGTGTTCACTTTTGCTGTTCTTGGCAACCCTTGCCCTTGTCTGATGATGTGACCTATGTAAATTACCCTTTTGCAAATTTGCTTTTGGCCAGATTTATGACTAAGCCAGCCAATTGCAATTGCTTAAACAGTTCCTCTAATTGCTTTACATGTTCTTCCCAAATGTTACTATATATTACGACATTGTCTAAATAAACCACAGAGTTATGTACTTCAGTTACGACTGGATTTATAAGTCTCTGAAATGTAGCTGGGGCGTTTTTAAACCCAAACGGCATGACTAGACTTTAATACAACCCACTTGGGGTAACAAAGGTGGATATTTCTTTAGCCCTTGATGTTAATGGCACTTGCCAGTACCCCTTCAATAGATAAATTTTATAAATAATTGAGGCACTGCCAACCCTATCAATGCTTCCTTCTAACTGAGGAATTGGGTACGAATCTGTCCTCGTTGCTACATTCACTTTCTGGTAGTCCATACAAAATCTAGTGGGTCCATCCAGCTTGGGAACAAACACTACCGGTGAACTCCAGCCACTTTGGCTAGGCTCAATTAATTGATTGTCCAGCATATATTGGATCTCTGTTTCTAACTGAACTGTTTTTCTGCGCTCAATTGATAATGATATTGTTTTATCAGCACATCATGTTTAGCTAACGTAATACATCCAGGTGTATCCCTACAAATTCCCTTATACTTCCTAAGTAACCTTATTAGATCTTCCCTTGGTCCTTCCTCTAAATCTGATAACACAGTGTCTAGCTGCCCCAGTATTGTCAAATTGATTAGTCAAATTGTAGGAGATTGTAGTTTTGGGCACTGTCTACTTCTCCTTCTACCTTGCCCTTACTGTCTCTGTCATCCTCCACTACTCCTACAACCTAGCACATTTGCTCTGTCTTATCATCTTCTCTGCGATGATGTTGCTTCAACATATTTATGTGACATAACTGTGTCTTCTTCCTACGGTCAGGAGTATCTATAAGTAAGTCACTTTGATAACTCTCCTAACTATCTTATAGGGGCCACTGAATTTTTCTTTCAGGGGTTCACCCTGCAAAGTTAATAATACCAGTACTTCATTTCCTGCTTGGTTCTAGTTGTAGTATGTTAGTCTGCCCATTTTTCATTTTGGCTTGGGAAATTTTGAAGTGCCTTTGTGCTACTTTACATGCTCCTGTGCGTCTTTCTAGAAACATGCCACCTAAACCATTACATGGTTCTCAATATGAAAAAATGCATGCTTGTATTCTCTAAAGCAATGGCTCCACAGATAGATTATTATTAAGATTTAATCAAATGTACAGTTTGGAGGACAGGAAGCCTAACTGCAAAAACATTTTTCTGCAAACATCATACATCCACAAATATATTATAACCTTCCCATGTTTTTTTTTCCAGAAAATATGATATACGTATTTTATTCTGAGATCCATACTTTATTCTGAGATCCCTGTCAATTACAAAACCAAGTCTCAAGGACTAAGAGTAGATCTAAAAGCTATGCTTTTCCAAGCTATTTCTCTGAATATCTTTACGCTGAATGGCTGCAAGGTTACACTTAGTTTATAACTGCCAGTTTAATCACTTTTTATCCACCAACCTGAAAAATTGATTTTGAAATAACCATGGATGCGGCAGAATCAAAGTAGAGGAATAACAAGTAACACTGTGGTCAAGAGATACATCAAAATGAGTTGCAGGTTGGAATTATTGGCCTGGAATTTTCTGTATTAAATAAAGCTGAGAACATTATTATAGCAGGGTAAAACTCACAGCAACTACCCTGCTCCTTCATGGGGTGTGCTGATGCAGCCTTCACTGATGGACTGCAGAAAAATCATCATTATGGTGTGAATTTAGGGTAATTGCCCACTCGTGTCACACAACAACAGACAAAAAAGTTGGTGTTTGTTCAACCAGGCTTAACTGAATTCTTAATGGTGTCATAGCTGATAATTCCTGCAGAAAAACCCCTCTGATCCTGAAAAAATTAATTTTAGAAATGAGAAGTCTCATTCCCGAAGAAAATTGATGTTCCAGATTTCAATAAAATAATTTGAAGTTTTTCCCTGTCATGTCTCTCTCTTAATTGCCTGTGTACATTTCAATTTTCACCTTGCTTCCTATAAATGATGTAAATTCAAATTGTGTTTCCTTTTATGCCCTGCTTTTCAGTTTTCACGTCTCAATGAGGATTCATCAATATTATTGGTTGAAGAATTTCCTTTCTGCTTAACCTGCTCACAGGTACCCTGTAGGGGTGTTATACCATACTCCCAAAAACTAGAAATCTCTACTGATGAGCCTGCAAGATGTCTCTTGGCAACTGTTCATTGGGAACTCACCAATGCTCCTTAGGCAGTACCTTCCAAACCCACGACCGCTGCCATCTAGATGGACAAGGGCAGCAGACACATGGGAATGCCACCACCTGGAAATTCCCCTCCAAGCCACACACCACCCTGGCTTGGAAATATATAGTTGTTCCTTCACTGTCGCTGGGTCAAAATCCTGGAACTTCCTCCCTAACAGTACTGTGGATGTACCTACAACACATGGACTGCAGCAGTTCAAGAAGACAGCTCACCACCATTTTCTCAAAGGCAATTAGGGATGGGCAATAAATGCTGGCCTAGCTAGCAATGCCCACAGCCCACGAATGAATTTTTAAAATGGCAAAATTGCTACTCACAGCAAATTCCAGGCCTTAAAAATAGTTACATAAAAATAGCATAGCAGCTAATCCAAAGATTAGGACAAAAAAGTATTCTTTCAGGCAGCATTGTCAACTATTTGCTTACTTGCTTTTAATAATTTTATAACTGGTAGTGTGAAACTAACTCAATCTCATTTGAACAACAGTAACCACTGCAAAGTCTTTTAAGAGTGAACTAACTTTGTAGCTTTAAGAAAACAATGTGCAGTGGTGTCCAAATCAAAGTTTGAAACTCAAGTGATCTGACTAGGCTATTTTGAATGAAAGGAGCATTTTAGTGTAAAGGTAAGCACCATGAACAATGTGCATTTATTAATCAGCTCTATACTTCTGTGTCAAGTACAATGAAAGATGAGCACTTATCTTTTAATCAGCCTTTATCATCAAGTAACTACATTTATGCGTGTCATTTGATTCCATTTGTGTTCTCTATTACTTCATAACTACTTATTTATAGGGCTTCATTTTTAAGCTCTGTAGTGTGTATCCTCTTAAATGGTTCAAACATATTGGGATAATAATGGACTAGTGGATTCCTTAGCAATGTATCCATTCAGTGTTACGAGGATCAATGCAATATTTTATATTTACAGACGAAGCGTCAGCAGCTCACATCCTCCGTTGCCAAAGTCCCTAGTTACTATTTATTGAATGCTTGCATTCTAATTAATAAGAGGCTGATGAGCACCTGTCAAAGCCTGTGTGTTGAATGTTTGAAAATTGGTTGGGGGAGGGAGGCGGTGCAGTGGTGAGCAGAGGGGATTTATTTTTGCTGTGCTGTAAAGTTTATTTTCCAAGGAAAGATTCGATATTTGATCACGAATGAGTAGAATTTTCAAGTGCCTGCTTTCCCAGGTTGATCAAAGGACATGTCTGAATTTTGCATGCTGTAAATGAAAAGCTAGGCAATATAATTTTATCACACGACTCATTGACAAGAGTGTGGAACATTGTACTGAGAACAGATTTTCCAAGTAATTCACCTGATAGTGATATCATGGTACCACACTGTCCCGAGCGGTGATGACACAGTATCACACTGACCTTAGTGATAGTAACACAATACCACATTGCTCCAAGCAGTGGTAATACAGTACCACATTGTCCCTCCAGGTGAGAACATGGTACCACACTATCCCTCCAGGTGAGAACATGGTACCACACTATCCCTAGTGGTGGTAACATGGTAACACACTACCCCAAATGATGGGAACATGGTTTCACACTGTCCCAAATGATTATAACACAGGATATATTGATTCCAGATCCCATGAAATCTCATGGCATCAGGTCAAACATGGGCAAGGAAACCTCCTGTTGATTATCACCTACTGCCCTCCCTCAGCTGACAAATCAATTCTCCTCCACGTTGAACAGCACTTGGAAGAAGCACTGAGGGTAGCAAGGGCACAGAATATACTCAGGGTGTGGGACATCAAGTGTGGATCAGTGGTACCACTACTGACAGAGCTGGTTGAGACCTGATGGACATATTTGCCAGAATAGGCATGGGGCAGTGGTGAAGGAACTAAGAGGGATAAAACAACTTGATCTCTCTTTCACCAATCTACCTGTCATAGATGCATCTATGACAGTAATGGTAGGAGTAACTACCACACAGTCCTTGTGGAAACAAAGTCTATTCTCACACTGAGGGTACCACTGTGTTGAGTGGCACTAGCACTGGGCTAAATGGGATAGATTCAGAACGGATCTAGCAGCTCAAAACTGGGCATCCATGAGACACTGTGGGCCATCAGCAAAACTATATTCAACCACAATCTGTGCCTCATGGCCTGGCATATCCATCACTCTAACTCCTGCCACATCAGTTGTGAATGGCAGTGGACAATTAAACAGCTAAGCAGAGGGGGTGGCTCCACAAATATCCTGGTCTTCAATGATGGGGTGCATCAGGGCAAAAGACAAGGCTTAAGCATTTGTAATCATCATCAGGCAGAAGTATCCAGGAGATGTTCCAGCTGGGCCTTGTCCTGAGGTCCCCAGCATCACAGCTGCCAGCCTTCAGCCAATGCAATTCACTCCATGTGATATCAAGAAATGACAAAAGGCATTGAATACAAAAACGGCTATAAGCCCTGAAAAACATCCCAGTGGTAGTACTGAGGACTTACAGCCACTCCCCTAGCCAAGCTGTTCCAGTGCAGCTTCAACATTGGCAATGTAAAAAATTGCCCACAGATGTCCCGTCCACAAAGAGCAGGACAAATCCAATCCAGGCATCAGTCTACTTTTGATCATCAGCAAAATGATGGAAGGTGTCATTGACATTGCAATCAATTGGTACTTGCAGAGCAATAGCCTGCTCACCGATGCTCAATTTAGGATCCACCATGGCCACTTGGTTCCTGACCTCATTACAGCCTTTGTCCAAACGTGGACAAAACATCTGAGCTCCAGAGGAGAGGTGAATGTGACTGCCCTTGACATCAATGCAGCATTGACTGAGTGTGGCATCAAGCATCCTAGAAAAATTGAAGTCAATGGGAATCGAGGGAAAACTCTCTATAGCTTGGAGTCATACCTAGCACAAAGGAAGATAGTTGTGGTTGTTGGAGGCCATCATCTCAGCCTCAGGACATCACTGCAGGAGTTCCTCAGGGTAGTGTCCTAGGCGCACCCATCTTCAGCTGTTTTCCTCCTGCAGTAATTGATGGTATAGCCTCTCTTACTGCCTATCAGGGGTCACGTGATTGTTCTTGGAGGTTCTGACCAATGGGCCCTAAGAGCGAATAATCCAGGGGGCAGGGTTTCTTGTCCAGGGCCTGGTTCAAGCATGTAGCAACTGAAAAGTTCTTTGCAATAAAGTTATCTGTTTCTGGTTGAAATCTGTCTGGTATGTTAAGTCATTACACCTCTATCATAATGCCAGAAGTAGGAATGCTTACTGATTATTGCATAATATTCAGTACCATTTACATCTCCTCAGATACTGAATAGGTCCTTATCCATTTGCAGCAAGACCTGGACAACATTCAGGCTTGGGCTGATAAGTGACAAGTAACATCCGCATCACATAAGTGCCAGGCAATGACCATTTCCACCAGCAAGACAGAATCTAACCGTCACCCTTTGATGATTATCATCACTGAATACCCCACCATTTGCATTCTGGGGGTTACAATTGACCAGGAACTTAACCGGAACAGCTATATAAAGTGCTGTAATGACATGAGCAGGTCAGATGCTAGGAATTTTGTGGTGTTTAACATTTTTTTCATATTCTTTCATGTGATGTGGGTGTTGTTGGCATTTATTATTTATCCTTAATTGCCTTGAGAAGGTGGTGATTCTCGAACTGCTGCAGTCAACATACACTGGTACATACACTGCTGTTATGAAGGGATTTCCAGGACTTTGACCCAGTGAGAGTGAAGGAATAGTGATACAAGGTGGAATTTTCCATTCTGGAGACTCGATGTGTTGGCAGGTGGAAAAGTCGACGTGGTTCCCGCTGGGCAGCAGTGCGGGTGAACATGATCGATCTTCCGATTTTCAGCTAATCAATTATGCATCAGCAAGGAGCTCGGCAAACTTTGTGGCAAGGCAGGCAGGAAGTCGCCCTCCCCGCTGTTACCTCATGGGGTCGAAGGTCCTGGCGGCATATTTAAATGACACCCGGACAAACATTCACTCGCTGCAGGCCAGGAGCTCCACATTACTCCTCCCAGAGACCTTGCGGCTGCAGCTCATGCTGAAGAAGCTCGCAGATACGAGCAACCACATCCTGG
This sequence comes from Cetorhinus maximus, assembly GCF_964194155.1. Classification (NCBI taxonomy): domain Eukaryota; kingdom Metazoa; phylum Chordata; class Chondrichthyes; order Lamniformes; family Cetorhinidae; genus Cetorhinus; species Cetorhinus maximus. The sequence continues at coordinate 53,958,574 of NC_135884.1, forward strand.
GACATACGAGGGCGCCTCCAGCATGATTTTTGCTCATCTCTAGATAAAAGCACCACGGCGATAAACCCTTTCAAAGCCAGCAAGCGAGCTGAAGCCCTTCACCTGGCCTCCGTCTAGACATGGCATCCGCACACCACCCTTTCCAGGTAAAGGGCAGCCTGGAGGACCAGAGATGTGTGTTCCTCCTGTTCATAAATGAATGCATATGGAGAAATTGCTCTTTGACCAGTGTGATGAGAGCCATGTGCAAGAAGTCTCACATGGACTCTTTTCCACTTATCTCCACTACCCACGAAATTCTATAAAGACCATTGCCTTGGCAGCATGGAAGACTAACCACATGATCCTGTGTCAACGATGACCATTCACCAGGGAGGATGGGGGTTTTGGAGTTGTGAGTTGGCTGCCCTCTACCAGCTATACTCCTTGGAGGCATCCACTTCTCTCCCTCCTTTCATCCCTGCTTCTGACTTCAGCCGATGGCAAATAACACAGAATAAACAGCAGCACCACACCTGGCTGGGATCTCGATGTTACGAGACCCATGAGATGGGAACAAACCTGCTGCAATGCGGCCTTCACCATAGAGCAGAGAACACAATTGAACAACTTTGACATCCAGTTACCTCAATTATTAGGATGTCCCTATAGCCGACCACTTGAGCTGATCTTGAACTCTATCCATCTGAGAAGGACCTCCTCCCACTCCAAGGACTCACAAGTACAGAACAATTGTGTTGTCAAGAACAGCCTTCAGTAAATGGTGCATGTAACTTTTCAGACACGTTCCTCCACCTTCTACCCCCTCCCTGTCACCTACTAACTTCCATTCATCACCATAGACCCACCGAATGTCACTATTCTTCTCACTCCTGTCATCCTTGAACCTGCCCCCGGTTACCCCGGACCCTATCACGATCCATCTCCACATGCCTTTCCTCCCCACAGAGCTGACACCCATTACCGTCCCAATGCCCACCCTGACTCTGCCACCTCCCTCTCTCTGAGCCATCTGTCTTGCCCCCACTCCGTGACCCACCCAATGAGACCTTCACCTACCAGACTCTCACCCTGAAACTGCCACCAAACCACATCCCACTTCCCCTCTGACTGTGACTGTTCCCTCCTACCAACAGTGCCCTGAGTTGTCCCCCCAGCACCATCAATACCACCGATCCCACCCTCTGAGACACTCTCCCCCTTCCCCGGGCACAATTCCCTCCACCTTCCTCAGACAACACCCCCACCTTCCCCGGACAACACCCCCCACTTTCCCTGGACAACACATCCACCTTCCCCGGACAAACCCACCCCCCACCTTCCCTGGACAAACCCTCCCCCCACCTTCCCCGGACAACACACCCACCTTCCCCGGACAAACACACCCACCTTCCCCGGGCAACTCCTGCCCCACCGTGCCCCCCACCAACCCTTACCCCATAAGCCTGCCTTCCCTGTCCAGCCTGGAGCAACTTGTGATACACGCACCTGAAGTTTTGCAGCGATATTAGGGAGTGCTGTTAGGGAGGGGGTTCCAGGATTTTGACCCAGCGACGGTAAAGGAATGGTAATATATTTCCAAGTCAGGAGGTGATTGGCTTGGGAGGAGAACTTCCAGGTGGTGGGGTTCCCATCTATCTGCTGCCCTTGTCCTTCTAGATGGTAGCGGTTGTGGGTTTGGAAGGTGCTCCCTAAGGAACTTTGGTGAGTTCCTAAGGTGCATCTTGTAGATGGTACACACTGCTGCCGTTGTGCGTCGGTGGTGGAGGGAGTGGATGTTTGTGGATGGGGTGCCAATCAAGTGGGCTGCTTTGTCTTGGATGGTGTCAAGCTTCTCGAGTGTTGTGGCAGTTGCACTCACCCAGGCAAGTGCAGAGTATTCCATCACACTCCTGACCTGTGCCTTGCAGATGGTGGACAGGCTTTGGGGATTCAGGAGGTGAATTACTTACCATAGGATTCCTAGCCTCTGACCTGCTCTTGTAGCCACAGTATTTATATGGCTAGCCCAGTTCAGTTTCTGGTCAATGGTAACCCCCCAGGATGTTGGTAGTGGGGGATTCAGTGATGGTACTGCCATTGAATGTCATGGGGCAATGGTTAGATTCTCTCTTGTTGGAGATGGTCATTGCCTGACACTTGTGTGGTTCAAATGTTACTTGCCACTTGTCAACTCAAGCCTGGATATTGTCCAGGTCTTGCTGCATTTGGGCATGGATTGCTTCAGTATCTGAGGAGTTGCCAATGGTGCTGAACATTGTGCAATCATCAGTGAGCATCCCCACTTCTGACCTTAAGATGGAAGGAAGGTCATTGGTGAAACAGCTGAAGATGGTTGGGTGAGGACACTACCCTGAGGAACTCCTGCAGCGATGTCCTGGAACTGAGATGACTGACCTCCAACAACCACAACCATCTTCCTTTGCGCTAGGTATGACTCCAAGCAGCAGAGGGTTTTCCCCCTGATTCCCATTGACTCCAGTTTTGCTCGGGCTCCTTGAGCCACACTCAGTCAAATGCTGCCTTGAAGTCAAGGGCGGTCACTCTCACCTCATCTCAGGAGTTCAGCTCCTTTGCCCATGTTTGAACTAAGGTTGTTATTAGGTCAGAAGCTGTGACCCTGGCAGAACCCAAACTGAGCACCAGTGAGCAGGTTATTGCTAAGCAAGTGCCACTTGATAGCACTGTTGATGAACACTTCCATCACTTTACTGATGATCGAGAATAGACTGATGGGACAGTAATTGGCTGGGTTGGATTTGCCCTGTTTTTTGTGTACAGGGCAAACCTGGGCAATTTTCCACATTTGTGGGTAGATGCTAGTGTTGTAACTGTCCTGGAAGAGCTTGGTTAGGGGCATGGCAAGTTCTGGAGCACAAGTCTTCAGTACTATTGCCAGAATACTGTCAGGGTCCATAGACTTTGCAGTATCCAGTGCCTTCAGCTGTTTCTTGATAGCACGTTGAGTGAATCGAATTGGCTAAAGACTGGCATCTGTTATGCTGGGGGCCTCCAGAGAAGGCCGAGATGGATCATCCAACTTCGCACTTCTGGCTGAAGATTGTTGCAAATGCTTCAGCCTTAAATTTTGCACTGATGTGCTGGGCTTCCCCATCATTCAGGATGGGGATATTTGTGGAACCTCCTCCTCCAGTGCATTGTTTAATTGTCCACCACCATTCATGACTGGATATGGCAGGACTGGAGTGCTTAGATCTGATCTGCTGCTTGTGGAATCGCTTAGCTTGGTCTATCACTTGCTGGAAAAATTTATTAATTTTGCTTCCAATCTCCACCCCTCCATCATTTTCACATGGTCCATCTCTGACACTTCCCTTCCCTTCCTTGACCTCTCTGTCTCAATTTCTGGTGATAGACTGTCCACCAATATCCATTACAAGCCTACCGACTCCCACAGCTACCTCGACTACAGCTCCTCACACCCCGCTTCCTGTAAGGACTCCATCCCATTCTCTCAGTTCCTTCGCCTCCGTCGCATCTGTTCTGATGATGCTACCTTCAAAAACAGTTCCTCTGACATGTCCTCCTTCTTCCTTAACCGAGGTTTTCCACCCATGGTCGTTGACAGGGCCCTCAACCGTGTCCGGCCCATCTCCCGCGCATCCGCCCTCACACCTTCTCCTCCCTCCCAGAAATATGATAGGGTCCCCCTCGTCCTCACTTATCACCCCACCAGCCTCCACATTCAAAGGATCATCCTCCGCCATTTCCGCCAACTCCAGCATGATGCCACCACCAAACACATCTTCCCTTCACCCCACCTGGCGGCATTCCGTAGGGATCGTTCCCTCCTGGACACCCTGGCCCACTCCTCCATCACCCCATACTCCTCAACCCCCACCTATGGCACCTCCCCATGCCCACGCAGAAGATGCAACACCTGCCCCTTCACTTCCTCTCTCCTCACCGTCCAAGGGCCCAAACACTCCTTTCAAGTGAAACAGCATTTCACTTGCATTTCCCCTAACTTAGTCTACTGCATTCGTTGCTCCCAATGCGGTCTCCTCTACATTGGAGAGACTAAACGCAAACTGGGCGACCGCCTTGTGGAACACCTGTGGTCTGTCCGCAAGAAAGACCCAAACCTCCCTGTCGCTTGCCATTTTAACACGCCACCCTGCTCTCTTGCCCACATGTCTGTCCTTGGCTTGCTGCATTGTTCCAGTGAAGCCCAACGCAAACTGGAGGAACAGCACCTCATCTTCCGACTAGGCACTTTACAGCCTTCCGGGTTGAATATTGAATTCAACAACTTTAGATCTTAAACTCCCTCCCCCATCCACACCCCCTTCCCGTTTCTTCCCCCTCCCTTTTGTTTTTTCCAATAATTTATATAGATTTTTCTTTTCCCACCTATTTCCATTATTTTTAAATCTAGAACTGTAATACCCTGTCGTCAGTCTTTCCACCCCACCCCCACTAGAGCTGTACCTTGAGTGTCCTGCCATCCATTCTTAATTAGCACATTTTCTTAGATAATATCACCACCTTTAACACCCCTTTGTTCCTTTTGTCTGTGACATCATTTGATTATCTGCTCCTATCACTGCTTGCTTGTCCCTACAACCACTCCCCCTCCCAACTTCTCTCCCCCCACCCCGACCCCCACCCCCCACCCCAACCTTAAACCAGCTTATATTTCACTCCTCTCCTAACTTTACTCAGTTCTGCCGAAGGGTCATGAGGACTCGAAACGCCAACTCTTTTCTTCTCCACTGATGCTGCCAGACCTGCTAAGTTTTTCCAGGTAATTCTGTTTTTGTTCTGCTCTAAAATTCAATTAGATCATGGTTGATCATCTACCTCAACACCACTTTCCCTCACCATCTCCATATCCCACAGTGGCATTCGTCTCCAGAAATCTATAGATTTCTGTTTTGAACATGCTCAATGTTTGAGCTTCCACAGCCCTCTGGGTTAGAGAGTTCTAAAGATTCACCATCCTCTGAGTGAAGAAATTCCTTCTCATCTCAGTTTTAATTGGCCTACCCCTTATCCTGATGTTATGTCCCTGATTTCGGATTCACCAGCCAGGGGAAACATTTTATCTACATCCACACAATCATGCCCTCTAAGAGATTTGTAAGTTTCAATGAGGTCACCCCTCATTCTTTGAAACTCTAGGGAATACAGATCCAGTCTCTCCAATCGCTCCTCAAAAGACAATCCTGCCATCCTAGGGATTAATCTGGTGAACCTCCTTTGCACTTCCTCTATGGTAAGTATATCCCTTCTTAGATAAGGGGACCAAAACTGTACACAGTGCTCCAGGTGATGTCTCACCAAGACTCTATACAACTGCAGCAAGACATCTTACCTCCTGTACTCATTCCCCTTGCGATGAAGGCCAACATACCATTTGCCTTCCTAATTACTTGCTGCACCTGCATGCTAACTTTTAGTGAATCATGAACAAGGACATCCCTTTCAGACATCTGCACTTCCCAACCTCTCATCATTTAAGAAATATTCTGTCTTTCTGCTTTTTCTACCAAAGTGAATAACTTCACACTTATTCACATTGTATTCTATCTGTCATGTTCTAGCCCATTCACTTAGCCTGCTCAAGTCCTCTTGAAGCCTCCTTGCAATCCTCCTCACAATTTATGCTTCCACCCAGTTTGGGGTCATCAGTAAATTTGAAAATATTACAATTGGTCCCCACATCCAAATCATTTGTATAGATTTTGAACAACTGTGGACCTTGCACTGATCCTTGTGGTACCCCACCAGTAACAGCCTGCCATCCTGAGAATGATCCGTTTATTCCTTCTCTCTGCTTTCTGTCTTTTAACCAATTCTCAATCCATACCAATATATTTCCCCCCAATCCCATGCACTCTAATTTTATTTACTAACCTTTTGTGTGGGACCTTATCAAAAGCCTTCTGAAAATCCAAATACATTACATCCACTGGTTCTCCTTTATCAATGCTACAGGTAATATCCTCAAAAAACTCCAACAAGTTTGTCAAACATGTTTTCCCTTTCATAAATCCATGTCAACTCTCCCCAATTTTACAATTCTTCTCTAAATATCCAGTTATTACATCCTTTTGTAATAGATTCTAACATTTTCCCTACTACTGACATCAAACTAACAGGTCTGTAGTTCTCCATTCTCACTCTTTCCCTCTTCATCGATAGTGGGGTTACATTTGCTACTTTTCAGTCTGCAGGAACCTTTTCAATATCTGTAGAATTTTGAAAAATAAGCACCAATGCATCTATTATGTCTATAGGCACCTCCTTCAACACTCTGGGATGAAGCTCATCTGGTCCAGAGGGTCTATCAGCCTTCAATCCGGTCAACTTTTCAAGTATTACCGCTTTACTAATACTAATTTCTTTTAGTTCCTCAGTTTAACAATCCCTTGGTCACCTAGTATTTCTGGGAGATTTTCTGTATCTTCTTCCGTGAAGACAGATTGAAAGTAACTGTTTAGTTTTTCCACCGTTTCCCTGTTCTCCACTATAAATTCTATAACAGTAATGGGCGCCCATTTGTCCTAGTTAATCTTTTCCTTCTCACATATAAACAAAGCTTTTACAGTTTGCCTTTATGTTCCTCACTAGTTTGCATTCATATTCTATTGTCCCTTTCTTAATCAGTTTCTCGGTTCTCCTTTGCTGGATCCTAAATTGCTCTCAATCCTCAGGCTTACCACTTTTACTGGCAACCTTATAAGCCACTTCCTTTGATCTAATGCAATCTTTAACTTCTTTTGTTAACCACGGTTGATTTACCTTTCCCTTTCGGTGTTTCTGTCTTAGAGGAATATATATCTGTTGTAAACTGTGTAGTATTTCTTTTAATACAAGCCATTGCCGTCTACAGTCAAGTTTTTTAGCATATTTTCCCAATCTACCATCGCCAACTTGCCCCTCATACCTTCATAATTTCCTTTCTTTAGATTTAAGGCACTAGTTTCAGAATGAACTATATCGCATTCATACTTCATGCAAAATTCCATCATATTATGGTCACTATTTCCCAAAGGTTCCTTTACAGCAAGGTTATTAATTAGCCCTTTCTCATTACAGAACACTATATCCAAAATAGCCCAATCCCTAGTTGGCTGTTAAACATACTACTCCAGAAACTCATCACATACTCCACTCCAGGAATTCCTCCTCCACAATATTAGTGCTGATCTGGCTAACCCAGTCTGTGTGTAAATTGAAGTTGCCTATTAGTACTGTATTACCCACATTACATGTATGCATCTCTAATTTCCTGATTTATACCATGTCTAACATTAGCACTGCAGTTTGGTGCCCAATAAACAACTCCCACCAATGTTTGTTGCCCTTTGTTGTTTCTTAGATTCACCCAAATATACTACATTTTGGACCTTCAATCTAAGATCCTCTCTTAATAAGGGCCAAGATCAGTACATTAGCCAGAGTGCTATCCCACCTCCTTTCCTTTTTGCCTATCCCTCATAAATGCCGAATATCCTTGGATATTCAGTTCCCAATCTTGGGCATCCTGTAGCCACGTCTCTGTTATGGCAATTAAATCATATCCATTTACCTCAACTTGTGCAATCAAATCATCAACCCTTTTGCGAATGCTGCATACATTCAGATAGAGTGCCTTTAATTCTGCTTTTTTAACATTATTCCCAATTCTGATCCTATTTGGTGCTTGCATATGCTTCACCTGTCTTCTATTTTTGCTTTCTACTTTTCTATTTCCTTTTACCAATGTTACTTACCTTGAATCTGAGCTCCCTCTCAGGTTTCCATCCCCCTGCCAATCTATTTTAAACCCTCCTCAACAGCACTAGCGAATCTCCCTGCGAGGTTGTTAGACCCCGTCCAGCTGAGATGTAGCTCATCCATCTTGTGCAGGTCCCATCTGCCCCAGAACCGGTCCCAATGACTTTCTCCCTCATACACCAGTTCTCCAGTCATGTGTTAAACTGCTCAATCCTCCTCTTTCTATGTTCACCAACGCGTGGGACTGGAAGTAATCCTGAGATTTAGAGGTCCTGCTTTTCAATCTCCTTCCTACTTCCCTGAAATCTGCTTTCAGGACCTCAGCCCCCTTCCTACATAAGTCATTGGTACTGATGTGGGTCATGACCTCTGCCCATTCATCCTCCCCCAGAAGAACGTCCCCTAGCCACTCTGTGACATCCTTGACCCTGGCAGCAGGGAAGCAACATACCATCCTGAAGTCACACGTCTAGGTGTCCTTGTACATGAATCACAAAAATTAACATGCAGGTACAGCAAGTAATCAAAAAGGCAAATGGAATGATGGCCTTTATTGCAAGAGGGCTGGAGTATAAGTGTGGGGAAGTTTTGCTAAAACTGTACAGGGCATTGGAGAGACCACACCAGGAGTACTATGTGCAGTTTTGGTCTCCTTACTTTAGGAAGGATTATAGTTGCATTGGAAGGAGTCCAGAGAAGGTTCCTGGGATGAAAGGGTTGGTTTATGAGGAGAAGTTGAGCAGGCTGGGCCTATGCTCATTGAAATTTATAAGGAGAAGGTGCTCTTATTCAAACTGTTGCAACTAGGTTAGGAGAAGTAGGACAACTCCCCTCTTTTCCCACTCCTCATTTGACTGAACAGGTTGTTTTAAAAGAACATGTTTGCCAATTCAGTGAGTGTTTAACTGTTTATGTGTTGTGATTATAGAAGACACATACACAGATTCTTTTGGGCTTTTTGAAAAGAAGAGGATAGTTTTTGTTGAACTTGACCCCGTCTAAAAAAATAATTTTAAAAACGCCTTGACTTTCACAAGAAGTTCACTTGAAGTTCACACTCACGCAATTAGATTACAGAGTGATTACACATAGATTATGCAATTTAAAGTCCAGTAAAGTTAAAGGGGTGTACAATTCTTGAAAGCTGGTGACATGGCTGGCTTCAGGCCAATCTCGGTAGTTCTTCTGGGTTGGTGCTGAGGTGGTTTAAAGATGTAGACAGACAATTTATCTGTTATTCTGAAGATAGCAACTGTGGGGTTGAGTTCTTTAAAAAATATCTGTCTGTGGCACCTGGAGTGTCAAAAAAACAGCAGACACAGTTCAAAACTTGCAAGTTGTATGGAGATGGAAAGAAAGAGAGAAAAAGAGAATGGGAAACCACTCAGGGACTTGCTCCTTCAATGTGTTGATTGCCTTTTCTGTTCTACAGAAAAAACAGGTGCTTACACATGCAAAGAGTTGGACTGTCACATAAACCTCTCTCTCCCACTGCCCAGTGATCTAAATGTGGTCAGGGTTATTTATATTCCAGTTGTAACTTGAATATATAATGGCTAGGAATTGCTCTCTCAGCCAGGGTCCCATCCAAATGATTATGCTTAATGGCTTGTCTCCATCCACTTGAGTACCCACATAATTGTCTGGATGCTATCCGAATGGGAAGGGAAATGACCCCCATTCATACCCCTTCGAGGTAAGTGTTCCTGGTGAGGCTTTGCAGACAGGTAGGCTCCACTTAATGGCCTTGAAATGTAGTTGGTACAGTGATGCAAATATGAAGCCACCATTGACTGTGTTCTCAAGTTTCTGGAATGTGGCTTGAGTCTTTCAAAAAATTAAATTAGTAGTTTCCAGTCAGGAAATTCATGAAGTAATTTTTTCCATAAAACATGGTTTCACGACAAAACATGTAAGATTCTGAGGGTACTTGACAGGGTAGATGTTGAGAGGGTGTTTCCTCTTGTGGGGTAATCTACCAGGAAGCACAGTATAAAAATAAGGGGTATTACATTTAAGATGGAGATGAGGAGGAATTTCTTCTCTCAGAGCTTTGTTTTGAATTATTTTCCCCAGAGAGCAGTGAAGGCTAGGTCATTGAATATATTCAAGGCTGAGTTAGACAGATTTTTAATTGACAAGGAAGTCAAGGGTTATGGGTTACAGGCAGGAAAGTGTTTTGATACAATCAGATTAGCTATGATTTTATTGAATGGCGGAGCAGACTCGATGGGTCGAATAACCTACTCCTGCTTCTAGTTCTTATTACCTTATGAGGCATGTCCATAATTTGGCATGGCATTAAGATCTGTGAATGCAAGAAACTGGGAGTTCAATTTTGCTGCTTATCAAATGATGGAATTACAACCATGGACTTCTGCACTTTTTATGTTTCCAGTATAATCTATTTCTGAACCACAGAGGCAAACAGTGAATTCAGTCTCTAAGCGCAAGACAGAGCTACACATGAATGAATGATGTTAGCCAAACTGTCAGACTGGCCTCACCTTTTCTGTAAAGAGCTTCAAAATATTGCTATGTATTTTAGCCATAAACAATAAACGGATGAATGATGGAGAAGCCAGCATAACAAATAACAAGTTGCTGCTAACCTCAAGATTAGTCAAATCAAAGGATAATACCTGAAACAACTTGCAAACATGTTAACAAACAAATATATTCAATATGCAAGTGGGAGATGTGAAAGGGATAGAGTTCTTGGTCAGACATACAGGTTTAATCAACATTTGTCCTTAGCCCCATAATGGGGAGCAAAAACTTTAATATAAAGAAAACTGTCCCTGAAATTATTTAAATTGAAGTTTGGGACACCTCTTAATAGGAGCATTTTGGTCACTTTAGTTTATTTTTGTTGTCGTTTTTGAGCTGGGAACACTGAACTATAATTACTAATAATGATTCAGGAAGTTGGGTGATCTTGCTAACGGAAATCATTATGCCCAAATGATGTAGTTCATACTTTTAAAGCAGCAACAAGTGAATCAAATGTTTAGCTTATTTGAGAGGCATACAAATAATTCCAAGGTTTTCACACAATAAGTGTGTGCTGGCACAACATGAGCGATTGGGTGCATTGCTTAATTTCAGGTCCAAGCAGGTTTCCTGATGCACTCATCATCAGTATCAAGGTGAGGCACACTTATAAAGTTCTTATAGCACAAAAAATTCTGCCCAACAGATCCATGCCACTAATTATGTTCTGTATGAGACTCCTCCCATCGTCTACGTTTGACCTCATCAACATAACCTTTTATTCCTTTCTTCCATATGTGCTTAACTAGCTTTGCTTATACGTATCCATACTATTTGCCTCAACTACTCTTTGTGGTAGTGAGTTCCACATTCTCACCACTCTCTGGAAGGAGACATTTCTCCTGAATTCCATTTTGCATTTATTAATGACTAACTTATATTTATGGCCCCTAGTTCTGCTCTCACTCATAAGTGGAAACATCTGGTGAGATGTTTATATTTTGTACCGAACAATCCTAGGTCAATTACAGTTAAGGTGAATTGTTGGGTCTAACAGTGAAAATTCATTCAAATTTATGAATTCCTTGGACTGTCAGGCTAGACCTGATTAACTGAGCAGCCTTTAAAAGTATGAAAATTACTGTTCATTTGTCATCAGTCAATAATGCTAACAGAATGGATCCCACAAATTGACATGACAGAACATGGGGTATAGACTATAAAGCAATGTGCAAACAAATCATCCATTTTCAAAACAAATTTAGCTTTATGACATATATTGACAAGCTACAGTGGTAATCATGTGAGAGGAATTACCTTGAGTCTGTAATCATGCCCTCAACCTGCAACCTGGGTATGATAACATATTCAATGTCATACATTCTCACATCAGTGGTTTACAACTTTTAATACATCAGGGGCAGTATTTTTACTCTGTTGGGCAGGCACGGTGGGCGGGCCCAGGACCGGCCGCGAAACCGACTGCCACCTGTGATTGGGCCCCGACCGCGATTTTACTCTGGCTGGCCAATTAACGGCCAGCCAGCGTGAAAGGCACACTCAGAGCCTCAGTGTTCCTGGGGTGGCGGCAGGAGGAGCACGAGCGCTGAAGTGTGCACATGCGTGGGGGTGTGCTCAGTGAAAGCTTCCTGAAGGCACAGAGCTGCCTCAGGGAGCTGAAGAATTTTACAATCAAAAATAAAGAATGAAAAAACAAGGAAAACATGTCCCCTCGTGTGACTCTGTCACATGAGCAGGGACATGTTAAAAATGGGTTTTAAAAGGTTTTATTTTTTGTTTTAAATCACTGGTTGAAATCTCATCCCACCCATGGATGGGGTTTCGCAAAAAATGCAAAGGTCGCTTGGCCTAGTCGCCCGCCCGCCAACCGAATGGTTGGACAGGCAATGAAAAATCCAATTTAATTAATTGGTTTAGGGCCCTTAATAGGCCTCTTAATTGGAGGCAGGCACGCTGTCGCCTCTCTCGCGCGCCCACCGAGCAAAATATCACGAGAGTGCACAATGATGTTGGGATGCTTGCACTATTTTACTCTCGATCAGGTCGGGCATTCACTTGGCCGAGGGAAAAATTCTGCCCCAGTTGTGCCAAAATTGTAACATGCAACAATTCTACCAATGGCTCTGCATTAAATAATTATCTTGAAAAATGGCCTGCCTGTTCCAAAATACAATTGTATAACTATTAAATTATTATTCAATACAAGTTTGTTAATGCCATTGACTTTTACCTGCAAGAAACTGGATTAAGGTAGCTGACATTTTGTAATCCTTAAGAGGTCAAAGGAAAGAAAAAAGACATTCTCTCCTTTTGAACTTAAAGATGCACTGATTTAAATCAATGAGACTTCATTTTGCTTTATGTTGTTTTAAACTAGCATCACTTATCAAATGTTGATACAGTTTTGATCATATCGTGCATATTATTTTACTTGAACAGGCTATAAAACTTAACAGTACACAAACAATTTAGACATTTCTGGCTCATTCTGTAACATTTCATCTGACCAGTTACATTACTGAGACCAAATATGATAGGAAACAAACGTCCTTCATCTGAATTATCTGCAAGAGATGCATGATGTATTTAAACAGCAAAATGGGTTTAGTAGAGAATACGGTTGAGGAGTAGATGAGTGACTCTGCAAATGACAGGGTCTTTGATGCGCGTGTAAATTTTCAACTCAAATTCCTCTGAATTGCACCAGATCCTAATAATCTTAAAACAATTCAGATCAGGAAGTTAGATAGTTGCTCAGTGTCAGCATTCATTCATTAAAGATTGTTTTTGAGTATACCCACAAATTAATTCTGTGATACTGATTAGGATTCTGGACTATCACATTTAGTTCCAATGTAATAGTTAAAAAGGCTGCTACTTTTGTCACAGCCCTATCATAATGCAGAAAAATTACAAAGATTACTTTAAAAAGACTTAGTTGCAATGTCATTAATGACACTATGACAGTACAGCTTGTTAACATTTAATGCTGTGATTTATGAAATGCTTAATTCTGTCTTGTTTAAGTCTGCAAAGGCATGGTCCGACAGGAAACCAAACACTTCCTTGAAGAGCAGGAAAGTAGGGAAAAAGAAACAAAGGCTGATTCACTCCAGGTCACTTCTCTAGCAATGTAGCAGCACTGACAGAAACATGGTACCAGGTCACTAGCTTGCCCTTGCAAGGAACAATGGAGACTTCAACAGGGCTGAAAATATAAAATTCGCTCCACAAAGGAATTTTATGAACTACATATACCAACTTCCATGAAAATATTTCCATTTAAACTTGTAATGATTAGGTGACCACCTTAGTTCAGTGGTAGCATTGTTGCCACTGAATCAATAGGCAAGCCCCACTCTAGACACTTGGGCTAGGCTCACATCACAATGCACTACCGAAGGGGTCTGCATTGTCAGAAATATTGTGCTTTAGATGAGATGTTGAACTGAGCCCTCGCTGCACTTTCCTAAAGGATCCATTCAAAGGTGAGCAAGGGAGTTCCCCATGTCCTGGACAACATTATGAAGGATGTCTGGTCATTAATTTTGTGCAATCTTACTGTGCACATATTGGGTTAGAGTTTTAGCCCGTTGGTGCTAGGTTTGGAGGCGGACAAGAGCTAAAAATAGTCCTTCAGGCCGGCATGGTTTCCCCAGTGTCATCATGCTTCTAGGCAATGTCACAGAAGTGGGATTGGGGGTGCCAGAGCTACCCACTTGCATGTGGCAGATAGCCAATCTGGCTTGTTAAGGGCCACTTAAAGCCAATTAAAGACTGACTGAGATTTTCCAGTAAGCCTCCAGGTTCTCGCAGTTGGAGGGGGCCAATTTAGGAGCCTGAAGGCACCCTCTTCATGGCAGTCTGGGGTTCCAGCACTCAAGACAGGCCTAGATGCCCTACCTACCTGCCTGTCTGAGTGCTGCAGCAGCCACAGGCTGCCTTCTAGAGGGGCTCCACCCCCACATTTGTGGCCTGGCTGCAAGGCTCATTTTTTAAAATTTAAACTTTGAAAAAGTTGGAGACAGGTCTCCTCCATTTTGAGATACCCTCTCCTTTGCATAACTACCATCACAGCCTGCTGCTTCTTTCAAGTTGGAAGTCCTCTGATTGGCTCTCCAGCTTTGGGAGCCTGCTTGAAGTCCTTAAATTAGATGGCCTGTCCTCTGGTATCAATTGGTCTCCCCCGTAAAGTCACAATGAATGATAGTTTCCCACATAGTGTGGCTTCTGACCCACATTTCAGCCTGATGGCAATGTTCAGAAGCCCACAGAGACAATTCTGTTCTTTGGCTGTCTTATTTCCCTACATCAGAATGGTAATTACTTCCAAAAGGACTTCACTGGCTATGCCAAATTGCACTGAGATAATCTGAGGTTGTGAAAGGTGAGATATAAATGTTTTCTTCTATTCTTTGTATTTCGACCAACTTAATGCGATACATGCCACAATTACCTAGTTTCAATCAATATAGAACTTGAAAATGGACATGCTGCAGACTTTGTGGGAAAATACAAGAAAATGACTTTAATGTTATATTTTTCAACATCGTGTTATATGTATTATGATAAAAGAGATACTCCCACCCCAATCTCTTTCTGTCAGAGCACATTATTGTGATCTATCTAAAAGCAGCACTAAAACTGAATCATAAATTGATGCTGGTGAATTTTATCACTATTTGCCTCTAAGTTACTCAATTGATTTAAATTGAGATGGAATGTGCCTTTTAGATAAGAAAATAAATAAAAAAGGAGGTCCACAAAGCCTGAATAAACAATTGAAGCAGGAAAAAAATATGCATTTACATAATGATGTTCACTTCTCAGGATGCCCCAAAGCACTTTACAGCTAAGTACAATCATTATTGTTCGAATAGAAAATACAGGATTCTCTTTTCACACAGCAAAGTTCCACACATAAATAGATGGCTAGTTAATCTCCTGCTTGTTGAGGGGTAAATGTTGACCATAACATTGGGAAACTCCCCTGCTCCTTTAAATGCACCATGAAATTTTTACATTCACTAAGCATTTGTTTAACATCCCAACCAATAACTTTGTCAACAGTGCAGCACCACCTCAGTAAGCTGACAGTTCAGTGCAATAAATTATATGCTTAAGTCCTGGAGTGAGGCTTTAACCCATTGTCCTCCAACTCTGAGGTATCAGTGCTACCAAGTTAAACTGGCACTTAAATGCAGAACTTAATTGTGCAACTTTGTTGTAAAGTTTAAGTCACTTGGAATATTAAATTGTTTCTCGTATGCCATAAACTGGAGCAACATGAAGCAAATGGATTTCAGGAATGGAGGGCATTTCCTCAATTTGACACCAAATAACATTGTAACTTCATCTCTGTCTGGTTTCAGCAGTGACAGAATATGGGAACTCTTGCTTTCTTTTCATTAGAGGGTCAATTGTATAATTTAAAAGTCTAATGAAAAGAGCCATAATAACATAAGGTTTAAAAATGCACACCGATCATTATTTAATGCCTTACTGTTGCACAAGAACACATGATGAGTTGCCAATGCAGAAATGGAAGCATTCCAAATAACGCTGCTAATAGTAATTAGTGGTTGAGAGAAAATTAAATATCCACGTTGCATAGGTTTGTTCAGCATCTCACCAAGAGGTTCAAGGGCTTGTATGGTTGAATATTAAGTGCTTATTGGTAAAACATAACTATATACATCTACAAGGGATACCCCTTGACTAGGTACTATCCCCATGCTGGCTTCTGCTAGACTACTGTTCAGTTCATTATTATGAGACTCTTTACATTCTAATTTGGACAGTACTGTTTTCCCCAGTCCTTCATTAACCCTTGCTATGCAAAGACCCTTATACTGCACCTCTCCTGAGTCTTTACCCAAACATGTTTCCATCACAAGCTTTTCATGCTACCCCCACCGCCCCTAAGACTCTAATTTTACAAATTCAGATGGTCTGGAGGCTTGGCTACTTTTCCAGATCTCGTTCTTGTCACACTTGGAAGAGTGGTAGTTCTGTTTGCTCTCGACAGATTTTCTTGATTTGGAATTGATAGTGTAGTATTCTATGCTTCCGGCACTTGATTGTCTCTACCTGATGGATTTCTTGTGCTCCTTGGAGTTGAATTTTTCCTTATTGACAACCCATCTGCTTTGTTTAGACTCCATGGGATTGTCCCATTCCTCCTGGAGAAGGTGTTAACTCTGTTGATTCATAGAGTGGACTTGGGTTTTCTTTTTCCACGTGGTCTGCCATGATCTTGCGGGAAATTGATGTTACAAAAATGGGGCATTCATTTCCACTTTTTCTCAATTTCACCCAAAATTTGTTTACTCTCTTATTTTCCAATTCTTTTTCAAGTCTACAAATCTTTTCATTCAGCTCAGCAACTACACTGGTGAGTTCAGTTGTCTTTGCTTCAAAGTTCTCTACGAAATCCTTACACTAGCTCAACAACCTCATCTGGGCATTCAGTTCCTTTCAGAAACGTTCTTCCATGGTCACTGACTGCTCCTTGGACTTGTTCAATTCACTCATTAGATCCTCAATCTGTTTCTTACAATTTTCTTTCTCTGCTTTTAAAGTCAGGATTTGCTCTTCCTTACTGTGCATCTCATCTTTCATGTTCTTCAGATTGGATCGAAGTTCAAGAATTTCACTGCTCTTTTCACGATGAAGATCCAACATGTCCTCAATTTGTTAATTCTTCACTCAACTAACTGTTCTGACTCATCAGCAATTCCTTCTAATGTTCCAAGTATTTTTTCGCAAGTAATAGAGACTTCTGATACTTGTGGTTTATAAAGTTCCAATTGAAGATCTATCTTCATTGAATTTGCTTCTACAGGCTTATCATTTAGGCATTTCAAGCCCTCTTTGAAGTGTTCTGCTTCCAGTGAGCTACACTCCAGCCCAGTGTTCCCATCATTTCTAATTTTTCATTGGCAAACTCATCTCTCGGATGTGAAATTTGGCTCTCTACACTGATCACTTTTTTTCCTTAACAGAACCTGATTCCTCTATGCTATCCCCCAAGCTCACATTCTGTAATTTCACTTCTGCTAATCGATTCTGAGATTCTTCATGCTACTTTGTGAGAACTTCAGCTTTCAATTGATATGCTCCAGGTGACAGGGAATTCTTTTTCTATCTGTCGAATTAGAACTGCAAGTTTCCTACTTTTTGTTGCTCCTGTGCACAGGAATTCTCTGTCTTCTTTATTTTCTCCTTTTCTCCTGCAGTTCCAAAACTCTTTGTGCCACGATGTTTTCATTGTCTCAAACTCTTCAAAAGGAATGCACTGCAGCTTTATTCCCCCTTTCAATGCCTGGATGTCAGATTGCAGCATAGCTTTTTCCTCCTCTGATTTTTTACTTTGCAGTTCAACCTTTGCATACTTCCTCATCATTGTTTCCATGTGCTCATCATTCTCACCCATAGCATTAACAAACCTGCTTTCCATTTCTCATATATGGAAATATATATGGAATATATGGAAATATATATATTTGGAAATATAGAGCAGAATTGTCCCAGATTTGCACTAAGTGCGGTAGCGGGCAGGAAAAAGGACATTCCTTATTGAGCGCAAGAAGTGAATCAGATGGAGACAACTAAGTGCTGGAAGCATAGAATACTACGCTATCAATTCCAAATCAAAGGAAAAAGTAATTGGCTGCAATGGCAGCTTTTCACACCGTATTGTCCCAATCACACCTCATAAATAGTACATTCCCAGGAAACACGCCATTTTGATGGCAGGCTGGCTCTCATTCGCCTGCCATGCCATCACCTCACCACTTCATCGTGCTGGACACCACATTAAAAGCGCAGTCACACAAACACCGCCCAATGCTTCCAGCCCAGGACTGCTGCAAAGACGACATGGCCACGAAAGGCAAGAAGACTGCAGTCCCCCAGATTAATGACGTGTCCCTCGAACGCCTTTTGGACGCAGTGGAGGCCCATGATGTCCTCTACCCCAGCTCTAGCCACAGGATTATCAGCAACATTACTAATACAGCATGGGAGGTGATGGCAACGGTGGTCAGCACCAATGCCCTGCAAAGGGGACAGCCATCTAGTGCCTCAACAGGATGAATGGACTCATCCATTCTGCCAGGGTAAGTCACTCTACTCTTTACCCTCAACTCTCACACTCACAAATCCATCACGCATCCACAGGGATCTCACACCTCAATGGACAACGCCACTAGCTCTCTCACACATCCTCACATCTCCATCAGGCTCACATCCTCTGGAGCTCATGTCTTCATCACGTCTATGTCTCTGCTCACCACACAAATATTCCATGCAGTTCCCTGTGTCCTGCTCACATTCTCTCCATCTGTTTTCATGCAGGAGAAGCTGGCTCACAACAGCAGTGGGAGGTCCCAGACTGGGGGTGGAATGGCCCACATTAAGCCCCTTGCTCACTTTGAGGAGTGTGCCATCATGCTGACTGGTGAGGATGTGGACCGTGCCTGCGTCAATAGTGTGGCGAACACCCTCGTGAGGATCCTGCACCAGATCATCCCTCCCTCAACGCAACTGAGTGCTCTCTCTCCCGCTTTTGACTGTGCTGCCATGCATGAATTATCATTACTTTGGTTCACAGGGAACTCTGCCAAGTGACAAACACCCTCAGCCAGCTAGTCCCTCAGCTCCATCCATGTCCTCCCCTCCAGCCAAGAGGACTCCTACTCCATTGAAGAGCTGGAAATAAGCAGCCTGGAAGACCCAACACAACGCTTACCCACACCCTGCACCAGTGCAGAGACACACACCTCGGTGGGATCTAGGGTCTAGAACAGGCTCAGGTTCACAATCTGGTGGCCACCGCACAGACACCTGCAGAAGGAGGCAGGTTCAGCTGAGCTCCCTGGCACTCGGAGAACTGCTGGAGAAGAGGCATCTGTGAGGTCCAAGTCAGTTGATGAGCCTCTGGATTTGGCCTCCAAACTCACCTTGGAGAGTCATCAGAAGATGGGGGAACATCACAGAGCTTTTGGAAGCCCTCAACAGAGTGCACACAACTCGGAGGAGTGTGTCTGTCTGCTCTCCAATGAAGCAGTGCCCACTTGTGCACACATGGAGGTCTCCATGGGAAGGATGAGAGTGCCATGGAGACCCTAGTCCAGCAGAATGTGGAAATGTGTGCAGATGTGAGTTCCTGCAGTGGCAACACGAGGGGGGAACGGGGCACCTTGACGTCTCGCCAGGTACTCCTTCCCATCAAGGAGTCAGACCGGGGCCCTCAGGCACCTGAAGGGAGGATGAATGGCAGGTAGACACCCCTGGGTATCCAATCTGAAATCTCAGAGGCTATCCTCTCCATCCAATTCCACTTTGCCTGTTACCCCCTCAACCTCGTCCTCTGTCACTGCAAAGGGAGTAGCTGACCCATAGGAAGACAGCCAAAGCAAGCCAGGGCCCTCAAAGCCTCAGCTCTCTAGAGGAGGCATGCCAAAGTCAACAGAGGCAACAGGGCCAACCATTGCACAGGCTGTCTGCACCCCTGCTGCGGTGTGAGGGCAGCACCTAGAAGTCTAAGGCGTTCAAAAGTTAAGAAATTCTGATCACAGTTGGTTGCATGGGTGAACACATTTTGTCACTTTACATCTGGAAATATATTCACTTTCACTGAATGATGTCTAATGGTGTCTTTCAACTTCATTGACAGGCTTCGTGAGCCCTCCCACTGCATTCCCCCCGACTAGCAGGTTAGCTGCATGCAGCTGGCCCACGTGTGATTCTGGAGAGAGGGAGGTGTGTGTGTGTGTGGCAGGCCCTTTTGGAACCTCATGCAAGCACTGTCCCAAGCAAGCAGTTCCCTCCCGCATCACATTCATCTCAGTGTCCTGCGCATTTTCAATGCTGCCTGCTGGGGTTCGCTTTCAGCTGACCATCTGAGCTGACCTGCATCTCTACCCACCTACTGATCACACTCTGATGCAGCACCTATTCTCGCCCACCATGACTCTCATTTCACTTTCGATTTAGCAAACATGATAGTGCTACAGTTTTTCTTGCACTCCCCTCTCCTTACCCCTTCCCCAGTCACCTATTTCCTTTCCCCCATCATTATCGACCACCCTGGCATCACCTTTCACCTCCCCACCGTGACTTACCAGCCACCATCCTTTTCTTTCGGGGTTGTCCAGGTGAACGTGCACGCTCCCTTCCTTCCCAGGAATCCCAACCCCATCCACATTACACTCCCCAACCTCTTCCTTCCCACCCCAGGGTCTGTGTCTGCCTCCGAGTCCCCAACAACCACCCTCATTGTCCCTTCTACAGATACCAACGCACCCACACCCTCCCACCCTACCGCCTCACTCTGCCCACGGTGATTCTCACCATTCCTTACTACCACACCCCGATGGTCCCCAGGAGGCAGTCATGGCTTGCACGTTCACTAGACATCTCCACCTCCGGACTCCTTCCCTTCTTGGAACTCCTTCCCCACTTGGAACTCCTTCCCCCATTCCTTGGATTTCCTTTCCCCCTTCCCAGACTCCACACCCCCCTTCCCACTTTGTCCTTTCCCCTTCCTGACTCCTTCCTCCACCTTTCCTTCTTCCGTCGCCCTTATTCCTTCTCCTCTCCGGACTCCTTCCTCCACCCTTCCTTCTTCCTCCATTCAGCCTTAGTCACTCCCCTTTCCCGACTCTTTCCTCCACCCTTATTTCTTCTTCAACTCTTACTCCTTCCCCCCTCAGGACTACTTCCACTGTACCTTCCTCCCCCTTTATACCTCTCCAGTTGCCATCTCCTCCCCCATTACCCCTTCCTCCCCTCCCAACACCTTTGTTCCCCCCTCCCAACCACGCCCCTCCACTGACACCTTTGTTTCCCCCTCCCAACCTCACCCCCTCCGACACACCTTTCTCTCCCAGTCGATCCTAGACCTCTTCCACTCCCGGTACACTTTCCTCTGATGAACACAGCTGGACCTTCTTCTCCACGTCCTCAACGATCATCCATTATGAGCAGATCCTCACTGGTGACTTTCCACCTTCTGTGAGCAGCTTCATGGTGGATCCATGACCATGACAATTCACCCAGATGGGGGTTCCTCCAAGGTCCTGTTGCTGTTGGGCTCCAGCAGCTTCTGCTCCTCAGATATCTGCGATATGAGCAAAGTCCTGGCGGTAAGTCCTGACTTCTGTACATCACACTTGTCAACACATGTTCTGCAGCAGCATGTTTTCCTGCTGACCTGGGCGGATGGTCCAGCGTGGTGGGGGGATGATTCCGGCAGACTGGGCTTATAATGATATGCAGATGTATTACAAAGAGGTTCCCGACGTCCAAGGGCAGGAAACGCGCCACGCCATTGACGAGCAAAGTGGACAGTTGGAAACTGGTTTTACGGCATCGTGAAACTGATTTTTGGCCTTTGCGCCATACTGTCCGCTCTCACCACTGAACACTGAAAAATCCGCCCATAATGTTTTGCAATTTTTTCTTCCAAATGTCCAACTGTTTTCTTCAGCTCTGCTACCTCTTTCTTGTACCTCTTGGCTTCTTTTTGGATACAGAACATTGCTGATTCTTTGCCAACTGGTTCCTCAGTTCTTTCACACTGACATTAAATTAATTTTGCTTCTCTTTGTAATTTTCCAGGGGACCAGACTTTGATCTGAGGGATCCTTAGAGCATGTGGAGCTCGTTCAACAGTTTTCCTTTTCTTTACAAAGCTGAATTGTCTTGAATTTCCTTGTAATTTAACAGAGCCTCCTCAACTTTGTTCTGCTGTTCCTCCATTCTACTGTTCAAGGCAGCCTTCATTTCTTCATACGGCTGAAAGGTTATGTACTCTTTTTGCATTTGATCTTGAAGGACAATCAACTGTTCTTTTAACTTCTATTCTCTTGTTCAGCTCTTCTCACTCTGTGGTCCAGTGCACTGATTTGTCGATACTGATAGTTCCAATGTAGCTTTATTCTGAAGTAGTATTTAACATCTTTTTTAACTCCATCTTTTTCCAGGAATACATTGCAATTCTTCAAAGAATTTTCAAGGCAGCAATTTCCTTGAGTAGCTTTTCTGCCTGCTGTTGTGTTTGGTTGTATTTCTGGGTGAAGTCTTCCAGCATCCTCTTCAACCTGCCAACAATGGAATTCAGAGTTGTTATTTCCTCCTTGTATTCATCTGTCGATATGTATAGGGTCTGCACATGATTCATATTTTTGCTTATTGCATTCCGCTCAACATTCAACCTTTTTGTTTCTGCAGAAGCCTCCTTGTGCCATTGTGATGTCACAGAAATTTGTTTGTTCAGGTCTTGAACAGTTTGGTTCATTGAGGACTTTATTTTATCAGGCGTATTCAAAGGTACATTCTCTGCTTGAATCGTGTTTCAATTCAGCTTTGATACAACATTTTCTGATTGTATTTCTGTCTTTCCTTTTTCCACCTGAAGTTTGGAATGCTCTACGACTTTGCCTTCAATCAGAGCTAGCTTGCTTAGCACTGCCACCTGCTGTTGCAGTTTGAGTAATGTATTGGCTTTTTAAAAAAAATCTATCAGTCTTCTGGCTGGTTCTCTGTCTCCTCTTTCCTCTGTACTAAACTCTTTAGGTCATGCACTCCATTGCACTGACCTCGGTCTGCCACCATCATGTGGTTTGCTTAGGTATTGTCTTTCTCCCTTCTGTTGCCTGGTTGGACGTGTTCTAACCCTCTTTTTAAGCTCTGCTGGCTCCATAATTTGAAGATTAAAATACTTGTCAAAGGCTTTTAATAGCTCATCGAAGCTGACTGAGGATTCATCAATGCCTTGCGTTTGGATTACTTCATCAGCAAGTTTGTTGAATGAGTATAAAAATGTACCAACTTGTACTTCCTCTCATTTCTGCCTTAATCCTGATGTACTGTGGTAATTTAAAAATTTTCTTCTCCAAGATGCCCAACTTTGTCTCTGATTTGGCGCAATTTTATCTGATTTATTATCCTTGGATGTTTTTCAGCACAGGGGTGTACAGCTTTAAATGCTGTTGCGCTTTTAAAGATGGCACTGCAGTAAACTATTTTCACCACTTCTTCCCACATTTGTTGGGTTTTGGCAGGCTTCCACGGCAATCACAACCCGGCCTCAAAGGGATCAGTTTCTTGCAGTGAATTTTTACTCAAAGATTTACACCCTTTAGGACATTTTTGGAGTATTTTAGGGTGATTAAAAGGCAATTCCCTGGCTTTGGCTGAGTGTTTGAAACTTGTTTTTTTTCAATGGAGCTCAGCTGTCGCATGGTATGGTGCCGACTGTGAACCCAGGCTGGACTGATTAACAAAACGGACTGCTCTGACATATTAATGCTCTGTAGACTTTTAAAGTTTAGTTCAGCCTCTTTCGCCAATTTTTTGCTCATCCTTGCGATCTGGCTAAATCCTTTGGCTCTGCATTCAATGGGGATTTACAATGGACCTCCACATGCTCTGCTGGAGACCTTTAGCTGCACAGTGGATTTTTCTTCTGCCCTTCAGCCTCCATGTCTGCAATGGAGCTTCTTTTTAGGTGATCTCCAGCTGTGCCTTCAGTTCAAGTACATTTCGATCTGGTCAGGATGCTGTTCATTTAGTTTTTCAGATCCTGCTCCTACTTCTCTGGGGTTCTGGGTTCTTTCATTAGCTGCCACCATGTTGTAAAGGTTTGTTCGGAGTTTCACTAGAAGGTTCAACGGCTTGTATGGTTGGACATTATTGGTAATACATAACTATATACATCTCCAAGGATAGCCCTGACTAGGTACCATCTCCCTGCTGATTTCTGCTGGACTACTACTGTACTCAGTACACTATCATGTGACTCTCTACATCATAATGTGGGTGGTACTGTTTCTCCAGATCCACATTAACCCTTGCTATGCTGTACGCCTTTACGGTACAGTCCATCATTTCTTTTCTCACAAGGGGAAATTGTTTTCTTCAAATAGTGCAGTTTTCTACCGGCATATTTTTTTCCAGTCACTAATGTAAATCTGGTCATGCTTTGTTTGAGTATTGTATTGTTCAAATGAAGAACTTCAGATTCTTAAATCAGAGGAATATTTCTTCCACCATTTATACAACAAATTCCATAAATGCAAAGAGTGCTGATTTGCCTTTCTCCTGCTTTAGTAACTGTTTTTGTCAAGCTATTCTTGAAGTGCTGTTGGCAAGATTTTGTCTTCAAACAAAGCCAAAGTTATATGTTGTATTTTTCTAATTCATCATTTGAATGTCATGTTTAAACTAAAGGGCACTTCTAGGATTGGGCACAGTGGGTTTTGAAATTTGACATGCACTACAAAGAGCAGTTTAAAAAATGCCACTGCATCACAACTGCTCCTTAAAGCACAGTTAATAATCACAGAAGTTTGTAACATAAGCCCCTAACAATAATTTCAATGATATATACATTGAAGTTCATGAGGTGACACGGCATTAAATGGCTCCCTTGCACTGAATTGGTGCAGAGGTTGCAGACTGAATTGTTTATTAATCCAAAACCTGCTTCACGCTCAGTGACCTTCTGAACTTAAAAGCGTGCCATTATTACATTGCAGCATTTATTCAAAATTGTACCTGACACTATTAAAAGATTTATACTTCAGGTTTCTTATTTAGGTTATCACAGTTTTGTTTTTATGGATTAACTTGTTCTTAGAGCCATTTATTGGTGAGTAATGTAAACTCAGAATAATAAGCCCAAATTTTTAATGCCGCCAATATGATGGGAATGGTGTGTGCAGAATTTAAAACGTTGTCTTAGCATTACCACAACATTCATACTTCTATTTCAATGCCTGGGTTTTTGGAAAATCAAGACCACATACTATAGGTCGGCAGGAGCCTCAAATATTTGAATTTTGGGATCCCATTATACCATTTGGATCTAAATATAAATTCCAATGAAATCAGAATGGTCAAATAATATTTACTTGCCAGTACAAAAAAAAAATCAAAAAATAGTGTTAGCCTTTGTTGTATGATGCTGTGTGTGCCTGCATGCCATTGTAATGTAAAGGTGCTCGGCAGAGAAATAGTTAAGGTGGGACTGGAGAATAGCAACCTCCCCTCTATGGTACGATGCATAACCACATGGTTCCAGCCTGATATAACAGTCTAGAGAGAACAGTCTAGAAGCCTACCTGCATGGAGGTAGCAACACAATGTATGACATTAACTGGGGTCTGTACATAGTTAAAGGCTAACAATAAATGGCTCATCATTGAGAGACCACAGCTGGAATGAACCCAAAACACAACATGGCAATCAGCGGTGTTATTATAACATGGTGGCAGTAGTAGGATATGAAAAGAGGCATTTTAAACAATGAATCTAGAACAGGGTCCCAAGGTATGAGAAACTAAAAGCAGCTGAAGCCTGACCAGAGAAACATGTACCTAAGAAGAAAACTTGAAGAAATTATTGAAGAAGCTTTACTGCAGACTTAGAAGTTGAGGAATCTACCAGAGTGAATGGAAGTCCACTGCAAGAGTCCCAAGTGACGCAGAGTAAAAAGGAAAAAAAAGTCAGATCACAAAGGCAGGTGAGCACAACAACAAAAATTGCAAGGCCGCTGAGTGACACAGAGCAAGAAACTGCTCAGATCACAAGTAGAGTGAGCAACACTACAAAAAATTTCAAGGCCCTGAGTGATGCAGAGTCAAAGGACCTGGACAGGTCATGAGGTGGTGTGCCAAAATACAAAAAAACTGTACTTAAGTTATAGAATAGGTGGCCGTCCCACAGCTCAGCATAACCATAGGGCATCTGAAAGAAAGCTGCAATACCAGCCAATACCATATAAACAAGGTGGCCAAGCTGAAGGAAAAAAAGAGAATTGCTGCTGTTCGAAAGATTTTTTAAAAAGCACAGAGTAAAAAAAAAGAAAAAACCTGCAGAACACAGAATAACAAAAAAAGTGCTGCAGAGTAAAGCAAAATCTGGAGTTTAAAAGAGGCAGAAATTGCTGCAGTGTGTTAAAAAATGTCTCAAATTTTAAAAGCTTTAAAAAATACAGGCCAAAAAATTGCAGGGACAATATATATTTAAAAACCAGCAGCTGCAGAGACAGCCTGAGTAAAAAATAAAAAATGGTTACTGCACAGACTGCCTTAAGGGGGCAATGACATTTAAAGTAATAACAAGAAGGGTTAAAAAAAAAGGCAAATTAGAAGAGCCAGATGCATTTTTGCAATGGAAAGGGCTAAACCAGACACAAGAGTGGGAGTCTTGGAAAAGACAATTTTTAGCATACAGGAGAAGTGAAGGCTAAATTAGGAATCAGAGAAGTACAAGCTGATACATTTTTATTCCTCTTTGGTTCAGTTGCTGGTGAAGTACTCCACAACCAATGTATAGATCAGTACTCAACATTTGATAAGTTATAAAGTCTTTGACAGATATTTTAAGCACCAAGTTGTGGCAAGACCCTAGAAGAAAGTCTAGCATACCCCAATAAAGCATAGAGGGCAACAAGAGACCCCAGAGATGGTAACTCCCAATAAAGTACCGGGGGCAACAAGAGACTCCAGCAAGAGGGCAACAAAAGACTCTGGAGTGATGGAGACAGATAGCAGTGCGAAGTGAACAGGTGACTATGAATCAAGGAATGCTATCTGAGGTAACTCAAAAGCAGCAAAATGTGCAAAACGTAAATGAAGCTGTTCTACAGGAAAATGCTTGCATCAGAGCAACTGGAAGATCTGAAGCGCAAGATTCAAGATGAGTATATACCTTTAAAACACACGATAAGCTGAAGTCTTCAATAAACCAAGCTGTTCGAGATCTGAACAAACAAATTTCAGAGATGGCACAAAGGTACCAGGAAAAAATAACGACCCTCAATTCCACAGTTGGAAAATCAAAGCAGGGGTTTGGAAAACTCAACAAGGCGTACAGCCAGGCAAAACAGCAGGCAGCACGCAAAAAGGTTGCAACCTTGAAAGACTCCTTGAAGAATTAATATGTAGCCATGGAAAAACATGAAGAGCTACAGAGAATGTTGCATATTACTTCAGAAAAAGCTACATTGGATTTATCAGTAGCAATGAAGCAATGCACTGAAGTCCAGAGTGAGTTGGCAAAAGGTCAGCAAGAAAATGAACAGCTGAAAGAGCAACTGATTGTCCTTCAAATTTAAATGCAAAAGGAATGTGTAACCATTCAGCAATATGAAGAAAATAAGACTGTCTTAAACAGCAGAATGGAAGAACAACAGAAGAAACTCAAGGAAGCTTTGTTGAATTACAGGAAAACTCAAAGTGAGGCAAGTGAGCTTCGCAAAGAAAAAGAAACCTGTGAGCATAAGAGTTGAGAGTCATGAGAAGAGGGTCTTAACCTGGCAGAGTGGAGATCAATCATCCTCTTCCTGCACTGGATGGCTGTCCTCTTTTGCTGACCACCGCTGCCACCACCTCTCATGCTGGATTGGTGACCTTGCTTGCTGGCCTTTGCCCAGAGTGGGGGAACAGGGCATTGCAGTGGGCCTCCACTGCATCCAGTAGGTGCTTCAGGGAGGCATCGCTAAATCTGGGCATAGCATGTTTCCTCCCTTTGCAACCATCATCTCTCAGCAGCTTCCCATCCCTTGAAGAGTGCTCGCTCTTTGCAGCGGTGGCTTTTACATATGGCGTCCAGTTTACTGAAGGCCTAAGCTGATGGCAGGGCGGGCAAATCAGAGGACGCCTCACCAACGGCTCAGCGTAGTTCCTGGGAATGCATATTTAATGAGGCCCTAATGGAATGATACAGCGTGAAAACCCGCAATTGTAGCCAGTGTATAAAACGCCCTTTTACCTGCCCTGTGGGTTTGTCCCACTCTTTCCGAAGGGAGTGTAAACTCCATTCATTCCGAGAGTGGACTCGAACAGGATGTTGAGCTGATCAACAGACTGTTTCAGCCTAAAAGACTAATTGGGAAATCAAATCAGTGGTGAAGGTGCCAAGTTTGTTGCAGGGACTGAAGGCAACAGCTTTATGCCTCTGAACGTTTATCGGAATCTCACATAAAATAAAATGTTACACCACTGCTTATTGAATTATTTATCTCAGGTGCTGTCCATTTACAGATAAATTGAGTGCTCGTATAGGAATGTAAAATGCAGCAATCTGTACTGCACAATGGTCAGAAAATGGACTCTACTTTTTTTTATATAATAATGTTCAGCACACATTAGTGAAAATGAGAGAGGGAGATAAAGACTATAAATCAAAAACAAGATCCAAATAATTCACTGCTGGAGATTAGATGCTGCTTTATTATTTTCTTCCTTTGTTTCTGGACAAGAGATCTGCAAGTGGCAGCAACCCTCGGTACACATCTCAAGCTCTGATTCCTTTGCCTTTAAAAATACTACAAGTCATTAATAAGAGGCATTCTCTTCCATTTCATTACATCGAGATCGATCCACATTATCATGGAAATGCTATGACAAGTTATGATGAGTTAATGCACTGATTAACAAAGCTATATATGCAGAAAATGCTGCAATACCACACAAGGAAGATACTTGGTCTCTGGACAATGAACCTCTCTGAGCCTAAGGACCATGCAAACATTTGAAATTTTTGAATAATAACAGTACATCATGTGACAATAGCGCTAATTGGTTGCAAGGCTTTTATTACATAGTATGACACTTGCATACATTCTGTTGAAGGGTCATGTGGACCCGAAATGTCTACTCTTTTCTTCTCCACCGATGCTGCCAGACCTGCTGAGTTTTTCCAGGTAATTCTGTTTTTGTTTTGGATTTCCAGCATCCGCAGTAGTTTTTTGTTTTTATACAATGAAAGATGGTGATTTGCAAGTTTATTTTCTATGGTTAAATTGCTGGATTATTCATACCTTATGCAGTGTAAATTATAGTAGAATCACTGGAGGAAGCCATATCAGATAAAAATGCAATCAATGATAAAGCTGAGGAGATAGCCTGCTATCTCACACCATGAAAACAAAGCTAAGTTTGAAAGCACCATCAATTCCCAGAGTATAAAACATGTTTGATAACCTAGTATCTGAGTAATTGACAGTTACTGTTGGTTTTATAATGTCCTGTCACATTTGAGTAACCCTTGTCTTCATTGCCTGACTCTTCCATCTGTAAGCACCTTAACTGTCAATAACTTTCAATGATAACAGATTGTTTGGACAGAATGTAGCAGCACAAACAGTCACTACAGAATGGCTGCATACTGCATAATCTCCAGATGCTCCCAGATAATTACTGAAGTGATCCATGTCCAGATTGTACAGTTTGTATATAATCACCTTGTGGTGAATGTTATTGTTTGATAACTGACACGTTCTCAACCACGACTTCTAAAACAGGTGCTGTCCATTGTCCCCAGACAGTTACTATTAAAAGCTGCCTATAAACTTGTAAAAAAAAATAGTTTGCCCAATGGTAAATCTCTGTTCAAGGCACTGACTCTATGGATCTCATAGGTTAACAGATGTGTGTTGTTCAGTGTCCTTTCTAGAAGCGTCAAGCTGTCTTTGAATGGGTGCCACCATGTTTTTCTGTTGGCGACAGCTCAGATGTGAAATGACTGATGAGTGAATTGTGCTGCTACAAACAACCAAACTGATTACTAGTGGGCAGCAAGGAAAAAAAAAAATCCATAAATTCAAAGCCTGTTAATTAGAACTAAGCAATTAACAATCACTGTAGGACTGAAACCCTGAACAATCCCATATTTATTGATGAAGCCATGCGAAGAGGGCAAATCAGGGTCATTCAAGGAATAAGTGAGCAAGAGCTATTTAAAAATAAGGCAACAACCAAGGTTGTTAAATTGTGCAAAGCCCCCTATTCCAGCATAAACCCTATTCTTTATTTCTTCTCAACAATTTTCTTTTCTCTTAACCCAAAGACATTAACCACTTTCTGCGGTAGATTTTCAATCATATTGGATGCCTTCTGATGCCTCACTCAAATAGTCATTTATGACAGTCAGGCCTTTATAGAGAGTGCCAATATGCTGTTATAGGGGCTTTACAACCAATGTCAAATCTATTCTCATCTGATATTTCAAACTATATAATTTCCAGCATGAGTCATTAAATAGTAATCAGAAACAGGACACCATATTGATCTTGCCCTTTCCAAACTAGGTGAATTGATATTTATTAATGCTGTATGACCACCATCCCAGCCGAGATCTCACAACTTGGTACAGACCTGAAATTGAACATGAACCATATGCTTTGTATAGGCGCAATCTTATGTTAATTATTTTGAGTTGGGACCAGTCTCATTCCCAACCCTGCATGAGTTTGCTGTGTGCCCATTACCTTAATCTTTCAGGAGGCATCCGATAAAAGATGGCAGGCCCACAGCTGTGAGTGCTGTCAGCCCCATTGGGTAGAGTGGGCACTGTTTAGATAGACAGGCGAGCATGATGGTGTTTGAGATGCCTTCAGAAGCATGAATAAAATAACAAAAATAAAAAAGGCCGAACCCAGCAAGATCCCTGCAGAATCCATAGTGATATGCCCTCCCCCACCACCTCCAAATAGGCATTTAATTGATCAATATTGGTTACACAAGGTTAGCCACTGCCAACGTTCACCTACCTCCAGGAGGATTGCTACAAGATGGGAATGCATCAGGGAATCAAACCAACATGTTATCTCCAATCTCACTCCTGGTCCCACTTTCAAACTTACCTCCTGCGGAACCGGAAAGATTCTGCCCTATGCCTCAGTTACTGACTGGTTCATCTTGGGACTTTTGCCTGAGTCCCCAGGTTGCCCTTTGTAACAATTGGAGCCACTAGGTACTTTTTTGAATTCAAAGTATGATTTTAATAATGCATGCTTTTAACACAGATTATTCAGCTAATTAGAATGCTTTGTTAATTATCTCTAGTAATATCAACTAGAGAGGGCAAGAGCTCATCCCACCCCAATTGCAGGTATATTACTTTACCATGAACAGTATTCCAGTGCAATACATTGTTATAACCTGATTAAATAGCTAAAACCTATCTCAAAAAATTAAAATAAAATATTTAATCTGCTTCACTGAATATTAGGGGGTTACATCTGCACTCTGATCCTGTGAATCATGCAATTTTCACTTTTTTAACGTAGAGTGTTATTTCAGAAGAAAACCTGCATTATCATGAGTTGAAAGTTATTTATAACTCATAACTTTAAACTTTATAATTCATTTATAAGAGATGCGAAGGTTTTTTTTAAATTGCAGATTATACTGATCCTTGCAAAGACATATAATACTTACTTGCATTGTTGTGACATTCACTGCCTGAGCAATGGCAAGGGAAATGGACGTTTGACAACATTTACTAATTTATGGCCAGTGACTGATGCAACATAGAGCAAAGAAAGAACTCTCATTGGTCATGCATTTGCCAACCAGACAATGTATGCCATTCTGGGGGAGCTGCATCATCTGGCAAAAGAGCCTTGCAAACTCAGGACTGTACAAGGGTCATCACTTCTGTCTTGGCTGCTCTCACTTACAGCCTTAAGGACAGTCTCAGCCACACTCTATGTTATCCTACCTATCCTCTTGTCAGCACTCAGCCACCTACTCTAGATTTTTCAGCATCTTTCTTTCATGCAATTGCTTTAAATTGGTCTCCCACATGGCAGTCAGTGCCACCATGTACAAGCTCTTCATCTGTTTTAACCACAGCCATCCAGCCTCAGACCTATGCTAATTATAGG
The DNA here is from genome assembly GCF_964194155.1 of Cetorhinus maximus. Taxonomy (NCBI): domain Eukaryota; kingdom Metazoa; phylum Chordata; class Chondrichthyes; order Lamniformes; family Cetorhinidae; genus Cetorhinus; species Cetorhinus maximus. The sequence continues at coordinate 53,990,519 of NC_135884.1, forward strand.
AAAGATACAAAGTCCCCTGAGGTCTGCTGTCAATTTGCAATCTTTCATGCCAATTATTAGTCTATATTCTCTTGCCTTACTATCACTTTTGACCAGCTGCTCCTCTATCACAAACTCAATGCCAACTTTAACAAGGTCCAATGTTTGATTATAGCAACTCTTGGTTGTAATACTTCTGATTTTGTTTGATATCCATTTGACTACATGGATATAATTTTCACTGAGACATTCAAGTTAGATCAAACTGATCTCAACTGAATGAGATTTCTCATTTTAACATGCATTGTGAATTATTCTGTTCCGGAACAGAATTATGTCAAAAATTGTTAGCTTTGGCTTATTAGGAGCAGCTCACCTGTAAGTCAGATGGTCATGAATTCAAACTATATTCCAGAGATTTCAGCGCATATTGGGTAACATTCTATGGAGGCTCTCCATGACTGTTCTGCAATTCTGTGATTCTTCCATGAACAAGCAAGTTAAACCCCACATAGCTTCACTACCATAATCTGGACTGATACTTCAGGGCAGTACTGAGGGAATGCTGCCTAGATAGAGGTGGAGTCTTGCAGACAAGGCATTATATCATGATTTTGCCTGCTCTCGCAGATAGACCTAAAAGATCCCATGGCAAATGACACCAATGAAACCCAGCTCTACCTCACCAACACCTATCTTGCTTCCTCCAATGTCTCTGATTTTTCACACTTTGTCTGACATTCAGTAATGGGTGAGCAACAAGTTCCTCCAATGAAACATTTGCTACCTTCCAATTCACTGGCTTTATTCCAGTATTTGGGGAAGTTTAATAGGTCACAGCCAATATATCCACTATCTCTGCAGCCATCTCTTTTAGGACTCTGGGATGTAGGCCATCAATTCCAGGGATTTGTCAGCATTTAGTTCCATTAACTTCTCTGGGGCAACATTATCCCCCTGTCGGGGGGGAAGTGAGGGAGCAGGTGTGGGCGGGCGGGCTTCTGCATTTTACATGGGCGGGCCAATTAAGGCTCACCCAGGGTGACATCCGCCAGGAAGCGCTATGCGCTCCATGTGCGAATGGGGGTGGGGGGGGTGAAGGGATTCCCTCAGCCGGGAGTGTGCTGTTTTGCGCATGTGCGCGGAAGAGCACACTCATCTTCCCGAGGCAAAATGCTGCCTCAGGGAGATCGGCTCACATTTTAAACTTGAAATAAAGCTGAGAAAAAAATTTCCCTGCCGTGTCCCCTCATGTGACACTAACACATGAATTGGGGCATGCCCATAACTTTTATTTCAAAATATTGAGAGGTTTTTAAATCCTCATGAAACCTCATCCTACCCATGGATGAGGTTTCATGCTTTTTCAGAAGCCCGTCAAGGCTCCCGGCCTGCCCACCGACCTTAGGTTACCTCCAGGAGGATTGCTACAAGATGGGAATGCATCAGGGAATCAGACCAACACGTTATCTCCGATCTCACTCCTGGTCCCACTTTCAAACTTACCTCCTGCGGAACCGGAAAGATTCTGCCCTATGCCTCAGTTACTGACTGGTTCATCTTGGGACTTTTGCCTGAGCCCCCAGGTTGCTCTTTGTAACAATTGGAGCCACTAGGTACTTTTTTGAATTCAAAGTATGATTTTAATAATGCATGCTTTTAACACAGATTATTCAGCTAATTAGAATGCTTTGTTAATCATCTCTAGTAATATCAACTAGAGAGGGCAAGAGCTCATCCCACCCCAATTGCAGGTATATTACTTTACCATGAACAGTATTCCAGTGCAATACATTGTTATGACCTGACTAAATATCTAAAACCTATTTCAAAAAATTAAAATAAAATATTTAATCTGCTTCACTGAATATTAGGGGGTTACATCTGCACTCTGCTCCTGTGAATCATGCAATTTTCACTTTTTTAACGTAGAGTGTTATTTCAGAAGAAAACCTGCATTATTATGAGTTGAAAGTTATTTATAACTCATAACTTTAAACTTTATAATTCATTTATAAGAGATGCGAAGGTTTTTTTTTTAATTGCAGATTATACTGATCCTTGCAAAGACATATATTACTCACTTGCATTGTTGTGACATTCACTGCCTGAGCAATGGCAAAGGAAATGGACGTTTGACAACATTTACTAATTTATGGCCAGTGACTGATGCAACATAGAGCAAAGAAAGAACTCTCATTGGTAATGCATTTGCCAACCAGACAATGTATGCCATTCTGGGGGAGCTGCATCATCTGGCAAAAGAGCCTTGCAAACTCAGGACTTAACAAGGGTCATCACTTCTGTCTTGGCTGCTCTCACTTACAGCCTTAAGGACAGCCTCAGCCACACTCCATGTCATCCTACCTATCCTCTTGTCAGCACTCAGCCACCTACTCTAGATTTTTCAGCATCTTTCTTTCATGCAATTGCTTTAAATTGGTCTCCCACATGGCAGTCAGCGCCACCATGTACAAGCTCTTCATCTGTTTTAACCACAGCCATCCAGCCTCAGACCTATGCTAATTATAGGAAAGATACAAAGTCCCCTGAGGTCTGCTGTCAATTTGCAATCTTTCATGCCAATTATTAGTCTATGTTCTCTTGCCTTACTATCACTTTTGACCAGCTGCTCCTCTATCACAAACTCAATGCCAACTTTAACAAGGTCCAATGTTTGATTATAGCAACTCTTGGTTGTAATACTTCTGATTTTGTTTGATATCCATTTGACTACATGGATATAATTTTCACTGAAACATTCAAGTAAGATCAAAGTGACCTCAACTGAATGTGATTTCTCATTTTAACATGCATTGTGAATTATTCTGTTCCGGAACAGAACTATGTCAAACAATGTTAGCTTTGGCTTATTAGGAGCAGCTCACCTGTAAGTCAGATGGTCATGAATTCAAACCATATTCCAGAGATTTCACCGCATATGGCGTAACATTCTATGGAGGCTCTCCATGACTGTTTTGCAAATCTGTGATTCTTCCATGAACAAGCAAGTTAAACCCCACATAGCTTCACTACCATAATCTGGACTGATACTTCAGGGCAGTACTGAGGGAATGCTGCCTAGATAGAGGTGGAGTCTTGCAGACAAGGCATTATATCATGATTTTGCCTGCTCTCGCAGATAGACCTAAAAGATCTCATGGCAAATTACACCAACGAAACCCAGCTCTACCTCACCAACACCTATCTTCCTTCCTCCAGTGTCTCTGATTTTTCACACTTTGTCTGACATTCAGTAATGGGTGAGCAACAAGTTCCTCCAATGAAACATTTGCTACCTTCCAATTCACTGGCTTTATTCCAGTATTTGGGGAAGTTTAATAGGTCACAGCCAACATATCCACTATCTCTGCAGCCATCTCTTTTAGGACTCTGGGATGTAGGCCATCAATTCCAGGGATTTGTCAGCATTTAGTTCCATTAACTTCTCTGGGGCAACATTATTCCTGTCGGGGGGGAAGTGAGGGAGCAGGTGTGGGCGGGCGGGCTTCTGCATTTTACATGGGCGGGCCAATTAAGGCTCACCCAGGGTGACATCCGCCAGGAAGCGCTATGCGCTCCATGTGCGGATGGGGGTGGGGGTGTGAAGGGATTCCCTCAGCCGGGAGTGTGCTGTTTTGCGCATGTGCGCGGAAGAGCACACTCATCTTCCCGAGGCAAAATGCTGCCTCAGGGAGATCGGCTCACATTTTAAACTTGAAATAAAGCTGAGAAAAAAATTTCCCTGCCATGTCCCCTCATGTGACACTAACACATGAATTGGGGCATGCCCATAACTTTTATTTCAAAATATTGAGAGGTTTTTACATCCTCATGAAACCTCATCCTACCCATGGATGAGGTTTCATGCTTTTTCAGAAGCCCGTCAAGGCTCCCGGTCTGCCCACCGACCTTAAGGTTGGATGGACAGGTGCATTAATGACTTCAGCTACTTGGTTAATGGCTTTAATAGGCCGTTGACAGGTCAGCGAGCGTACAGCCGACTCAGGTGCACGCCCGCCGCACTGAAAGTCTGAATGATGCACCGAGACGTCGGGACACACGCCCTACATCACCCCGCATCATTTTACGCATTAACGAGCGAGACCCGTCCCCGTTCGCCGACCGGAAGATACAGCCCCAGCACTTTTTCTTTATTAATTTAATTTTTTTTAATTATGCACTCTCATGAGATTTAGAATAATTTCTGATTGGAAATGTTATCACAATCATTTTCATATAAACTTAGATAAGAGTTTTATTCTTGAAATGTTAAAGACTGAATATTACAATTGTCCACACTTTACGGGCTCAGTATGTTAAAATGGAAGGTATCACTCGATAAGTACAGGGTCAAACACTATGAATGGAAAATCAGTCCATTTGTTGAAGCATTTTTAAAGAGGCACTGCCGTCATCAAGAAATGTTTGATAATCCATTTAATCTTGTGTGCGGAGCGAGAGTAATCATAAGAGCAGGGTTTCATTTCTGAGGGATGTGATAAGATCACCATGTTGTGTCATGTGTTGAGCAAATGGAAAGAGATTTGTTAACTTTTTTTCATTGATGCATCATTGAAAGATTAGAAGCTGTTAAAGAAAGCATATGAGATCCTTAGGCCAGAATCTTTGGCTCGGTGAGCAGGAGTGGGGCCCGCTCGCCAATGCGTAAAACAACGTGTGGTGATGTCGGGCGTGCAACCTGACATCACCGCGTGTCATTCCAATTTTCAGTTCGGCGGGCTCGCACCAGAGTTGGCTGTGCACCCACCAAACTGTCAAAGGCCTATTAAGGCCATTTAAAAACTAACTAAACCACTTAACATAGCTGCCCATCCAACCTTAAGGTATGTGGGCAGGTGAAGAGCCCAGGTGGCCTTTGAATTTTTCATGAAAGCTCATCCACGGGTGAGATGAGGTTACATGAATTATTTATAAGTGAAATAAAGATTTTCATTAAAATTCATAGACATGTCCCAGCTCATGTGACACTTTCACATGAGGGGACATGTCTTAATTTTTTTCCTCTTTATTAAAATTTTTGAAACTCAAACTGATCTCCCTGAGGCAGCTCTGTGCCTCAGGGAGATTTCTGCGCTCTTTCACGCACATGCGTGAAAGAGCGCAGGCCCCGACTCAACCTACTCCTCCCGCCCACATAGGGAGCGCTCAGTTCTTCCAGGTGTGCGTCACGCTGGGCGGGCCTTAATTGGCCCACCCACATAAAATGGTGGTGCGCAGCCAATCGCAATCGGCTGTGCGCCCGTCCATGCCCGCTCCCGCCCCCCCGGACGAGGAGAAAATTCTCCCTTTAAGAGTTATTAATGGAGGTATAAAGTACAAAAGCAAGGAAGTTGTGCTAAATCTCTAACCACTAGAGCATTATGTTTAATTCTGGGCACCACACTAAGAAGGACTTCAGAGCCATAGAAAGGGTGCAGAAGAGTTTTACTAGAATGGCATGAGGAACTGGAGAAGCTTGAATTGTTTGCTTTAGAACAGAGAAGTTAAAAGGAGATTTGATAGAGGTGATCAAAATCATTCAGGATTTTGATAAAATAAGGAATAAATGCTTCCAATGGCAGAAGGGTCGATACCCAGAAAACACAGGTGTAAGGTAATTGGCAAGAGAACCAGAAGTGACATGATGATTTTGATTTTATTTACACAGTGAGTTGTTAGGATCTCGAATACACTTCCTGAAAGGGTAGTGGAAACAAGAGAATGATAGCTTTCAAAAAGGAATTGTATAAATACTTGAAGGGAAAACACTTATAGGGCTATGGAGAAAGAGCAGATCATTGTACAGATCTATCAAAAGAGCTGTCGCAAGCACAGTAGACCAAATGGCCTCCTCTGTGCTATATCTATAATTCTATTACAGGGTGCTTATGTAGATTCCTGTATTCATCCAATCATGCATACCAAACATCCATGTTTGATGTGCAAAACCAGCATTTTGCGGGTCCACATTTTAACATTTGCAAATGAAAATGATTGTGGGTGGGGCCCCTTGCTCCCTTTGTAGGGCTTGGGGGAATGGGGGGACAGGAAAGAATGCAGAATCTCTGGTGTGTGTTTGAGTGCAGAAGCTGAGATTGCAGGCTCAGGGATGAGGGGTGTCCATAGGTTCATTAATGAGCCTGACATCCCACCACCGACAGCTGGGAATCCTGCATCAGCCCTTTCCACCCTCTGGCATTATCAGGTGAGGTTTCGCTGCTGCGGGGAGACTGACGCGGAGTCTCTCCCGCGATTACATGGGCTCAGCCGCCATGCTTCCCAGCACCACAGGCTGCGTTAAATCCAGCCCCTTGTCTTTAAGGATAACAACATATTGCCGAAGTACACCGTAGATGGGAATGCATTGGAAAATGTGCCACATGTCAAAGATCTAATTCTTCTGAGTCTAGCTGCTTTCCTGAAACCATTGTAGAGAATAAATTTTATGGTTTCCATTTGTATGCCCTCTCCCTTCAGGCTTTCAAGTACTTTGGTTTATCTCCTCCAATATATAAAAAAAAACACGTTTTGCGTTTACCTACAATTTAAGTTACAATCCTACGTCCCACTGCACTTTGTGTAATATTGTGCTTTGATGCGTCATAGGCTGGGATGTGTTAAAGGTTGTTTTTGAGTTGTGAGCCTTTTTGGAGCTGTTAGTTAGCTTTTGCTAGTTTTCAGGTTGTCATTTCTGCCAGGAAAACAGAGGATATGAAGCACTAGAGTTTTATAGGTTGAGGCAATTTTCTTCTTACTGCAATAATGCAACTTATTTATTTTGTTTATCAGTCAATATTCACTATGTTCGAGAAATACTTTGTAGAAGCTTTCTTTGAGGAACAAAACAGCATCAGTTTCAAAGAACACTGATCATACTGACAGCAATGTTGAGATTTGCATGGATTCTAAGGGCATTCTCTCGAATCAGTTCATCCAGTGCATTTGTTCCACTGATAGGCTGTTGAAAGGGATGAGTTCAGAACCCCTCAGAAGAGATCATTTGTGAAAAAACTGGTCTGATTAGACTACTCTGTGATTAGCACTTTGCATGGCATCTTTACATGTGGAAGGCATTGTTGATACCAATAGTTCATTGACAAATTGTAATTGTGGTGATTTTTCAATAGATTCATTGATATTGAGATTCTTATAACAGACTTATATCAACAGTTGTGTGAAATCTTCCATCAAACGCTTGATATTTTAATACATCCCTGCAGAGTCTTACTTAAAATTGTAATTATGTGTAACAATTAAGCATTGCGTTATTGGATATGCAAACACTAAACATAATTCACTGTCTTTTTCCTCAGTTCCCACTGGCTGTTTACAAACACATTTTTGAAGAATTTATTTATATCTGTGGGAAGAGGTGGGGGAGCTATTTTCACCTTAAAGGGATAACTTAAACTATTTTGCCATATGCATATTTGTCTATATGACTGCAGCACTCTGAATGGTGTCCTTGATTGTAATTATATGTTCTGGGCACTCAACTCTGACAGTCTAAACTAAACAACTGCTGAGAATCTCCTTGGAGTTGCTACCACTCACCTGTTGTTAACTTCATCAAAGACAGAAACCTCAACGGTGAGTATAAACAGTGTTTCTGCCTCATTTTTGACTACATAAGCGAGGCAGAATGAGAGCAACTCCAAATACATTTCTGATCAAAAACGTTGCATTAAAATATTACCCCTCAAGATCCCCAGAAACTCTCCCTTGCATTTCTAAAGGTGAATAAAACTATCTTGACATTCCGAATCTGGATGGTTCACAAAAAGATTTGAATACTCTCTACCAGTGCCAGAGCGAAATGTGAGCAGGCCCATCCATAAATTGGCCCATCTAAATTTAATACACATCTTCCACACTCATACTTTTAAAATTTGACATCTTGATAGCAAAACCATAAAATAGTACTTTAATGCAAATCACCCTCTGATCCTTCCAGTGGAAAGCAGCCAGCACACACACATATGCCGAAAAGTCGAGCGTCGGATCACATCTGGTGTACACATATTCTAACAACTATGAGCGTCTATCATGAATATTCTAAGAAATTTTACACAGAATAGGAAATTTGCAGCAAAATATAGCTAGAGGTAATCGCTTATTCCAGCGTAGCTAACATTGGACATTTTATTCAAACTACACCAATACACAGTGCATTATTTACTGAATTATGTCCCTTCAGACATTTGTTTGGCCTTGGGGCTACCCAGTGGCATATTTATGTGTGTGTCACCTCTCATCATTGAAGAACTGGTCAACTGACAATGACTGGCTGATTTAATAACCTTGCCGGCATCAAGTGACAGACTTAGAGCTGAGCTTGCTGCTTGACCAATTTATAACTGTATCATTTTTTTCCAATTTCAAGAATAAGAATGAGAAGAAAACCTAGAAATGTCATTGAAATTAGATTTTACCTTAAGGAAAGCCTTAATTTATTGATAACCTACAGAACTCAAAAATGATTCACACAAGTAAGAATAGTTGACAGTAACTGCTACACTTAAAGAGCAGTGAACATTTAATCATTGTCACTGGGTCAAAATTCCGAAACTCTCTTAATGATTGCACTGCGGGATCACATTGATTGTCGTGATTCAAGACAAAAGCCTACACCTTGTCAAATGTAAATCAGGATGGACAATAAATGATAGTCTTGCTAGCAATACACACACATACAATGAATAAAACAAAAACCCCATAATACTTTGAAAAAGCAGATGATCTTCCTTTCTTGCCACAAAACAAACCAAAGTTTGAAAATAACAATGGGGCATGATAAACCACATCATTCTGACTATAATTCAGATCACCAGAATGCTTTAAGTTGTTCAAACTGTTAGAGCGTCCCAGTTTCTTCACATAATCAGTCAATTGTATTAAATAGTTTAGACATATCTAACCCGTGGAGGATATTTTGCTAAATGTTTACACTGCATCTGTTAGCATCTGCATTGGGAAAGTACATACTAGGTTCTTGCTGCAACAAAATCATCAACTCATTCATTAGCAATACTGGCACACACAGTACATTTGCTTTAGGTAAAAACCAAAGGATGTATCCCCAAACATTATTCTACCTTTCTTCTTCTGAAACTCAGGCACAATTTATTTCTGTTGTGGATACATTCAAGATACACACAATGATCTAGAAAATTCAACTAAATCACTTGAACAAGGTTCCTGTCCCTACCTATCATTTACTTAATTTGTGCATGATGTCAGAGGTTAAGTTGACTGGGTTGAAGAGAGATGACCTGTACTCTTCCTTTCACTAGTTAATGATAATTTTCCAACTAGTGAAAAGTCAAAGAAAAAAATGTTTCTTGGGAAGAAACCACAGACGGTTCTCCCATAATATACCCTGTAGGATTTTATACAATATTCTTTTAGGTAATCCCAGTTCCAGTTTTGAACAAACACATTTATAACCTGGCGCTCCAGCATCAAATACTGCTAAAAATATAGTTTCTGATTAACCATACAGCATGCATAACCAAGCACACAAATTTGTAATTTATTGCTGCTTCAAGAAGCTTGCTTTCCAGAAACGGAACTCAAATATTTGCTGCTGAAACAAACAAGGATCTAATCTTATAATACCAAATTTGTAGAACCAAAACAATTAAATTTTTCTGGCAAATGCACCATGGGTTTAAGTTAAAACAAAATTACAGAGGTTTGAAGTGACATCTAATGTTAGACTATTTCCACATAGGGACATAGGAGTTGAAGCAAGCCATTCAGTTGCTCAAGTCTGTTCTGTTATTCAATTAATTATGATCTGTATCTCAGTTCCATTTACACCCCTTCCATCCAGATTTGTTGATGTCTTCATCTAATGTTACGGCCAGGTGAGGAGTGAACTGGCTCTCCTCTATTCAACCTCCTCAGTTGATCAAAACAAGGGTTTTTTAAATTTCCCCATGGATGCCTTTTTCAAAATCAAATGTATTTTTTACTATCTATGCAGTGAACAATAAGGAGCCAATCGACAAGTCAATCCTTGAGTCAAAGAAAGAGCAAATTTATTAGCCACTAAACCTGAGAAAAAATAATTAAAGACGCAATGTCACACACACACAGATATCAGAAAAGTTAGGAAAGTTAGACTCCAAATAAAAAATAAAAGAATATACAGTTAGAAGTCCTTTGTTCGTCTTTGAGGTGTAGATTGTTAAACGTTGCAGCCATTTTAAATTAGCTGGTTCCTTTAGAATCATGAAGTTGAATCCATGTAGTTGCAATTGCAGGAGACAATTTCCTTTTTTAATCCATAAGCTGTCTTTTCCAGAAATCGAGGAGTTTCTCCTGAGGTTCTTTCCATTGGAAATACACCAAATCCGAGATGATTTTTGGACTGTTAAGAGATAGGGCTTTGCTTCAGAGAGAGTGAGAGAGAGAGAGAGATTTCTTATTGCTCTATTAGCAGCTTTTCTTGACTTCTCCAATGTCTTTTCCACTCTAACTCTGGCTTGGCAAAACCAGTTCTTAAAACCATCCTGCAGACATATATTCCAAAGAGATTTCCAAAGAGATTTGATTTCCATGCCTGCAGTAGACATTGTTGTAGAACAAGTAATCCTATCTTAATGTTTCATCTCACAAACTTTTGATACATTTGAAGACAGTAGAAACCAATGGGAAATGGGATTATTTCATCTTACACAGGGGGTTTGAGTGTCTGTTGGTTTATATTCTGGCTAGCTAACAGCTTCCAATTGCCTTGACAGAATTACTTTTGATTAAAGTCCAACACTTGTATTTTTAATGCCTTCCTTTCAATAGTCAGTTTTGAAGTAGACCTTGACACTCCCAGGTATAAAATTCCATGCAACATGTCAGGGCAGGTCGGCAGAGCAATCCATATAGGAACTTTCCAGAATAGTGGTCAACTTACAATACCTGACATCAGGTGACCTGTGGTAGCCATTTTTGGTCAGTGTCTTTTCTTGATTCTTTTAAGAAAAGGTCCTCTTTAAACAATTCAATATGTTATTGGTTAGCTGGTGAAGTTATAGGTCGGCCTCACTCAGTCACAATTTTCCATCATTGTGACATTGACAAAAAGCTATTCACCTCAGTTTCTAAAATTCCAATTCACCCAGCATCTACATCTACTTGGGAGGAAAAATAGACTTTTCAGGACCTTGCAATGTTTTTGTTTGTTTTGCAAATAGTGCTGGTTGCACTAATCTAATGCCATTATCATTGATACTAATCTCTGTCCTGGAAGTTAGTTTCATTACCCATTACTTAGATATAAAATAATGAAGACTAAGATGTAGCATTGGCAACCCCTTATTGAATCAACTGGATATTGTGATTCACCACATGGTGAATTAACACTTTAATGAGACAATACTTAGTTAGACTTAACTCCTCCGGGATAATAGGCAGCAAGACTCTGCCACCGGCTCCAGACCATAGCAATCTCTTTCACTCCAGCTCCAGGTAGTGTCCCACCCTTGGAGGTCCTCCTTAAATGTACGTCACCAGGTCTTCTTTAGCTGGCCCTGCCACCTTCTTCCATCTGATGGTGTCCATTATTCTGCCAGTCAGGCTGGGCGTACGTCCAGGAGGTAAAACGTGCCCTGCCAGCCTCAGTCATCTCTCTGTCAGGGTGCCCCACAGGCATCTCTGGCCAGTCCTCTGTAGCATTTCTTTGTTGATGATGCTGTCTCCCCATGTGATGCCCAGGATCTTACATAGGCACGTGACAACTATGCTGTTCTTTTCCCTGTCTCGCAGGCATAGATTGGTACTACTATGGGCAGGTAGAGTCACATCTTCATGGCCGTGTTGCTGCTGTTGGATGCCTAGACTGTGTGGAGCCATTGGAAGGCCAATGCTCCTTTGTCAATTCTTGTGTGGATATTGATCTCTACATCAACTTCCCTGGAGATGTTGCTTCCTGGGTAGGGGAAGTGATTGATGTCCTCGGTGTTCTGTTGCCCAATGATGATGGGTGGGCTTTGTTGCCATCCAGTCATACTTGTCTTGGTCTTCTCACAGCTTAAGTGTAGACCAACCTTGGCATCGCTGTTCTCAAGGCTAGCAGTCATGTCTTGGAACACATGTGATTCTTTGGCCAGCAATGCAGTGTCATCTGCAAAATTCAGTTCTGTCAACTGGTGGTGTTAGCATGGAATGCCAAAGTCTGCACCCACCATTGCCTTCCTTCATGATGAAATCAATAACCAAGAAGAAAAGGAATAGGGAGAGTATGCAGATTTCTATATTTTTGTGTTTATGTTGAGGGATTCTGCGGTGCCCATGCTGATCTTAAAACAGTAGCTGGAATCATGATTTTGAAGATGTTAATAGCACGGCTTCCTTGAGCAGTATGTCTTGCATCACGATGATGTGGCTTGTGCATGCGTGGTTTTAATCTTTAATTTCATCTGCTGATCAAACATATATTGAACTGTTTAAAAAGGGCTTCAAAAAAACAAAAACACTGACTTAAGATGGCTGCAACAAGTCACCTGACATCTGGTATTGCAAGTTGACCAGTTTCTGGAAAGTTCCATGTGAATTACAATTCAGACATGTCACAACATCCTTCCTTGGAATTTCACACCTTCTGATGTCAAGAATTCCTTCAAAAGGATTTACTGAAAACTATACTGGACCTCACGTTTGCACATTTATTGGGCTACCTCTCAAGCAGTGACAAAAAGTCTACTAGGACAATATTTACACGGACAGGTATTCTTCTCACAATCCTGCGATGCACCAGAGTGACTGCCAATGGATGCTGTCAAAAGCCACCTTGCAATCGATGAAGTTGATAACAAGTGGTTGCTGGTACTGTAGGCTCTTCTGTATGATGTTCCTGAGCATAAAGCTCTGCTCATAGGATGATCTGCCATCTCAAAAACCTGCCTGTTCTTCATGAAGGGTACCGTCTACTGCGGCTTTCAATCTGTTGAGGAGCACCATGCTGAAGACCTTTCCAGTTATTGACAGCAATGTTATACCTCTCCAGTTATTGCAGTCACTGAGGTTCCCTTTCTTTGGCAGCTTGACGGTTACCCTTCGCTTCCAGTCATCCGGGATATACTCCATAATCCAGATCTTGTTGAAGAGGTCCATGAGCTCTGTTCTGATGGTGATCTTGCCATGTTTCAACAGTTCTGCTAGTATCCCATCAATCCCAGGTGTCTTGTTATTCTTCAGGTTCTTGCTGACTCTTGGGACCTCTGGTCTGGCAATTTCTCCGAGGTTGACGTTCAGCTGCTGATGTGCAATGCTGCCATTGAACTTTAATGTGGATCTGGCATTGGGCTGGTTGAGGATCTCCTGAAAGTGTTCCACCCACCTTGCTTCCTGCTCTTCATCTGCCAAAAGCATCCTGACGCCCTTGCCCTTGATTGGTACAGTGGTGTTACTTCCTGCACCAGGCAGTTCCCATACAAGCCTGTACAGCATTTTGAAGTCATTCTGATTTGCTGCTTCTTGTGTCTCCCTGTCTTTTAACTCTACCCATCCTTGTTTGTCCCTCCTGTAGCACTTCTTCACAGCTTTATCCAGTCTTCTGCACTTCTCATCATCTTTGTTCAATGTTCTTTTCCTGTTCCCTTTTGCTCTTCGCCAGCTTTCTTCAATAAACTTCCATAAGGACAGAATATACAAAATATGTATCATGAAGCTGATTTATTTTACAATCATGAAATGAAAGTAAATGGTAATGAATTCAGCTTCACTTCAATTTAATTTCAGTCTCTCCTTGCATTGTAAGATATTTAAACATACACAACATTTTCCTCCTTGTTAGTTATGCAAGTAACACTTTCTTTTGGTCAATCGTATCACTCAAACAATCCTGGATTTACTCTGGCTGTGCTAGCTCTCATCCTAAGATAATTCAATTAGACCGTACCTGCATTTCCTAACAAAACTTGGAACTCACCCTGAACATGTGGATCTTTGCAATATTGCTGCTTCCCCTTCACGAGAAGTTTGGCAGATAAACTCCAGGCCAATTAAATCAGTTAACATTCATACCTTTATTTAGGTGCCCTGAGACTAGTTCCTGCATTGTTCATAAAGGATAAGACATCACAGTCTCTAAAGTGTGAACATTTGTCATTCATTTCAGCAAACTTTCAGTGACTGAGGCCACCTGGGCAGGTGTTCTGTCTACTGCTCCTCCAGATTCCCAGTATATGACAATCTTTCAAATCTAACTCTTTGAAAGCAAACTTTAAATTACATTTTTAATATAAACTACATATCTTCTGATATGACTGGCTTTCCACTTTGTCACAATCCCAGCTGATGTTACTGCTGGACAAGTCAGATCCCAGGGTGGAACCCGGCTTCGTAGATCTAACTTTTATTCTTTTAGATACGTGGTGAGTGGCTACTGAACAGAGTCACAGGAGTCAGCTGATGAACTTTTAAGAAAAGAATAAAACATTTATTAAACAAGGAAAGATTAACTATATTACAATACTCCTTCATCCACAGCTATACCTTTATAGATATATACAGTTTCATAAGGATAACACAAGGTACAAAAGCTATCTTATGCCTTAATGTTCACAGTAAGTATGCAGTCCATGCAAACCCATAGTCGACCTGTGGTCAGGCACACCACACTCTGAAACCAAGTAACAGATGCCACCTCAACCAGATGCTATGGATCTCTCATCAACTCCCCACCAGACGCTTGTCACACCGTGAGCCAACTGGTCTCACTGAACTCCATCTTTCACATAAGGGTTTCCAAACTCCACTCTCCAAGACCTCAGCTTGGAATCTTCTCCCAAACCGATGTTTTCTCTCAGATGCCTTCCACAAGGGTCCACCTCCAGAGTTTCAAACTCTCCTTCCGATGTTCCTCTCCCCTGAGTCACCACAAGCATTCAAACTTTCTTCCATGCACTCTCCCTCACTGACTCAGCTGTGCAAACAGAACACCACTGCTTCACATGCCCATAGTTAAGAGTTATAGACCTGCAGCTACCTCCTTGGATCTTCCAGCCTTCCCTTTACTTTCACTTCCACTGAACAGGACCTTTTCCAGATTCCTGCCCTTTGACTAGATTGTCCTCTTGGGAGCTTTCCTGTTCCACTCCCCTGGATTTGGGGATTTTCTTCTTTAGTTTCTTTGGGGAAACTTGCTTCCTCTCCTGTCCAGCTTCCCCTGGCAGCTGGCTTCAACTTCAATTCGGGAATTGTTATCTGTCCCTCTACTAGGCTGCTTCTGCTGGCAACCATTTCCAATTGAACTCAAACTGTGTGTGCATGTGTGCATGGGTGCGTGGATGCATGCATGCCTGTTGTTGCTAGGCAACAGCACAGTTTTTTTCTCTACTCTTGTTGGCTTTATCTGTCCAAGAGTCATAAAAATCTCATTAGAAATGCAGACATACAAACAGAGCTTTGGATCTGCTGTCTCCACCCAAAAATAAAACTAGATCTCAGATTTTACCTTTTGACCCACAAATAGAAAAAAACATAAATTAAACTTAAATACAACGATATGCCTTATTCTTAACACACCCAAATACATATATAACTTACTTAAACTATCTCTATTTCCTAACAACTTTCAGAAAGCAGGGTGTTAATTTCACCACTGTTTTAACTTTGAGAGAAATTAATTCAAATGCTAATGATTTCACAGCAGTAAGTTCATTCTAAAGAAATGTTGACATTTTTGGCAGAATCCTGGCAAATTAGGGCATGCCTACAATCATAGAGTTGTTGCAGTGTAAAAGGAGGCCATTCAGCCCATTGTGCCTGCACTGGATCTCCAAATGAGCAATTCTCTTAGTGCCATTTTTTTGTCTTCTCTCGTAACCCTGCACTTTCTTCCTTTTCAGATAACAGTCTAATTCCCTTTTGATGCTTCAATTGAACCTGCCTACACAACTCCTAGGCAATGCCTTAACCTGACCTTAACCACTCACTGTGTGATAAAGTCTTTTTCTCATATAGCTTTTGCTTTTTTCGCAACTTACTTTAAATCTGTGCCTTCTTGTTCTCAATCCATTCATAAGTGGGAATAGTGTCTCCCTATCTAATTTGTCCAGATTCTCATGATTTTGAAAACTACCATCAAATCTCCTCCCAGTCTTCTTTTCTCCAAGGAGCACAGCCCTAACTTCTCCGACCTATCTTCATAACTGAAGTTTCTCATTACTGGATCTTGGAAATCTTTTCTGCACTCTCTGCAATATCTTCACATTCTTCTTGAAGTGCAGCACCCAGAACTGGATGCAACTGAGGTTGAACTAGTGTCTTGTACAAGTTCAACATAACCTTCTTGCTCTTGTGCTCTGTGCCCCTGTTAATAAAGCCTGGGATACTGTATGCTTTGTTAGCCGCTCTCTCAACCCATCTTGCCCATTTCATACTTTGACACCACCTAAGCTGGCATAGTGCTGGCCAAGAAAATGAATCCAGCCTTTCAGAATGGAAACTGTAGATTAAGCACAGCAATGAACTTATTGGAATTATTAAATTGATCAAAGTTACTGCTCTTGTGGGTAAACAGCCTTTGAATTTTGACATACAAAGCAAAAAGTAAACTATACATTTTACAAATTGTGTGCAGATGCAATAAGAAGTGTCTTCAATTTTTTTTTCTTGGTTATTTCTGGCTTTCTTTGTATTTGTTATGATTAGTTTAAACATCAAAACTGAGAGATTTTAACTTCCCGTTATGGAGAATGAACTGAACAGCTGCAAAGTACATTGGAGCTTTTCAATAGTTCACTGCTGAGCTGCAGTGCTCCTGAGACAAGTATGGATCAGCTGATTGAAGTCCTGGGAGCCTTTAATAGGGAGGCTGGATGCTCTTCAAGAGCTATTTCAATGGCAAAACTGAACATTTCAAGTAACAAGTACAGCAAAATCTATGTTGAAAACAATCCTGTCAAAGAGCTTAGTTCCTTCAGTCCTGATATAACCTCAATTGAATGAGGAAAATAACTGCTACCTGGTTATTTTAATTTCCTCCATCAGGACACCACAGCATCTCTGCGAATGCTCATTAGCAAAGCCTTAGAATGCCACATAGGAATTTGCAAAAGAAATTTTGTTACCAATTCTGCTCCCCTTTCTTTCGAGAGGAATGAAAAAGAAAACACTGTTTCAGCTTATTTCTGGTTTTCCATCAGTTTTAATATCTATCTCTGGTAGAAGATCAGAAACACACCTCCTGTATCCATGTTGAAACAAAGCTCAGTCTGCAATTGAACTTTACTTTGCCTAAAATAAATCATTCATGAGTAACAATGCAAAATGCATCGAACAGGTATAAAACATTAATCAGAGTATGTCCTGGCTCTGTGCTCTGAACATTGCTTCATTTGTAATGTTCATAATGCAAAGCCAAAAATCAACAGGCCAGAAGTATTTTGTTGTGGTGAAGGAGGACAATCAAATTTAACTGAAGGTTCTGAGAAGCAGTGCACCATAACTATATGATGTTACGATAATTCATTCACTCACAAAAGTCATATTAATATTCCGCTGAACTGTAGGTCAAAATTTATAATTCTCAGCTTTAAGACTCAATTCATATCCATATTGCAGGTGGTTACTGATCCGGAATGCTGACAAGACTTTAGTTTTGGCTGCATTTTAATTTAATAAAGGATATTCACAAAATGACCCATAAATATTGTTTCAATGTAACATACTGTTGTCCAGAGGCTCCTCGCTGGTTATCAATTAATTAGCTATATTGTTTTTACACTAGTAAAATGACGGTTAAACAAATGAATCCAAAGAATAGTTCAGAAACTCATCCATCAAGAGGACAGAATAATATGCCATCAATACAAGTTCTGAGTGAAAGGCTATAGTTTGTTTTGAAATTGCACTATGGTTTCTTTCTCAGATGCAGTCTGGTCATTCTGCAGTACAACTAACAACTCACACATCTCACTCCTTGACTTTTTCTGCAGTAAATTTGCATTAGTGGCAAATTTTTGATCAGGCATAATTTACACAGGTAAACATTACCAAGTAAACAAATAAGATTGTGACCAGGAAGAAAAACACTCACCATCAGCCTCCCATTTCAGTCAAGAGCTGCAATGCAGGAGACTCACATCAGGCTAACGTAATTGCCCAGTGAGACTTCTGTGAATTCCTGCTGTTGCTGTTAATCGAAAAGGAGCTATTTTTAATACTGCCTGAAGTGACTTAGGAAGGCCCCTACCAGCCATCCAGGTGGACAAAGTTCACTTAGACACCCTGAAAAAACCCACCAAATTTCTACAGGGCAGAAACTTCAACAGAGCTAAATGAAGTCACAATTAACATTCAGATTGATCTGCTATTGTTCAATATGTTTTGAAAGTTTGAGTCCAAATGAGTGGATTGAACACTGCGTGGAAGAAAAACACCCACCAGAGGGAGGAGATGAACACAAAAGGTCTGTCCTGTCACATTTTCAATCTTTGATCAGAAAGCAGCTTTGCTGGTAGCCATGGAGAAAACCATTGGTTCTAGGCAGTTCCCTTGTCATGCAATGTTTTAATGAGATCACAGGTAATGAAAGCATATTCCAGCTGTTATAGTGTTTATGAACACCCCTGATAAGGTTGTGATAATGTTGGCTGCTGTTCATTTTCTAATGATCTACACAGCAAATACAGCAGCAGCAAATATGTCAAGGCCAATAAGTAAAATGCACTATTAATTCTACTTATACTGTTTTATTGAATAGATTTTCCATTAGAGGGAGTAATGTTAGACTATTTGCTTTTATTCAGTTCTACTAATATCGCTTCCATGATTCAGCTTTCTGCCGATGGTACTTAGTTAGCATAACTGCGTGAAAATTGAAGGTATTCAGATAAAATCGAATCATGCCAAGAATTAGAAATGGTAGAATTATTCTAGATGCCAAGGCTACTTAAGCATGAAGTAAATGAACGATAATTCAGTGTTCCCAGAGATTGTTACTTAAGCTTGAAACAAAGGATCTGAAGATGCATTTGGCAATGGATAAGAGATGGGCTGATGGATAGAAATCAATGGACATTGTTTGAGGAGTGGTGCCAGGGTGAGCAGTAACAGTTGAAAAGAATACCCCAGAATCACGTTTCAGACCCCCATTATGATACATGATTTTTAAACACAATTTTCCTTTCAATGTTCATACTAAACTTTGGAGAAGTGAGTCCCACGTCTCATTACCTGGGAGATTATCTTGGTTGTGAAAACCCTGCATCAAATTACCGGTTTGTAGTGCAGAGGAATTTCAACACAACTTCCACCATTTGTCCTGTGACACTGAAATATTGCACTTAGAATCCAACTGCTACAAGCTTAAATCAACTTTATTTATTTACACTTGAATAAAATAAAGGCAAGGCAATAGTTGAACACATATGCAGATGATAAAGTCCATTTATGCACCAGTTTGGTATGACCCCTTTTCATTGCATAGAAAGTAGTGCCCTATAATTTCATGGCATAACAGCCCAAATCTTCCAATTAGGCACGGACCTAACCAGAATATGTAATTCAACCCCACTTAATGTTTTAGGGGGTGGTGGCTGCCTACTGCCTTAGTTTCTAAGCTCAGTCTCAAAATATGGGTAAAGGCCAGGTTTTGGAAAGGCCATCTGCAGCAACTGAAAGTATAACTATTCTTTACATTTAACAGTAAGGAATATGAAAAGAGAGGGTGGGAATAATAAATGTAGAATTGAATTCATAAATAAAGTCATTTGTCACACCAGGATACCCAAAGGTCCTTCACCATAAACGAATTTTTCTGAAGTGCAGTCACAATTATAATATAAGTCAACATAGCAGCCACTTTGCGCACAGCAAGTTCCAAAAGACTGCAAAGAGATAAATGGCCAAATAATCTGTTTTGCTGATGCTGGTTTTGTGGCAAACGATCAGGACACCAGGATAACTCCCCTGCTGTTCTTTGAATAATCCAACACAATTTTATATATCCACCTGAATAACAAATGGGACCTTAGTTTAACATCGCAACCAAAAAATTGAACTTTTAATAGTGTAGCATCCACTCACTACTGATATTATTAATCAATCTAGATTATGGGCTCGAACCCATGACCTACTTACTGAAAGGAAAGAAGGCCCATCAATAACTGAGCATACAAATAAGAAACAACAGTGTAAGCCAAAGAACAGTCATACGAACGTACGAATTAGGAAGAGTAGGCCACTCAGCCCCTCGAGCCTGCTCCGCCATTCAATAAGATCATGGCTGATCTGATTCTAACTTCAACCCCACATTCCTGCCTACTCTCGATAACCTTTCACCTCCTTGTTAATCAAGAATCTATCTAGCCCTGCCTTAAAAATATTCAAAGACTCTGCCTCCACCGCCTTTTGAGGGAGAGAGTTGCAAAGACTCACGACCCTCAGGAAAAAAAAAAATCCTTATCGCTGCCTTAAATGAGCAACCCCTTATTTTAAAACAGTGACCCCTAGTTCTAGCTTCTCCCACAAGAGGAAACATCATCTCCACATCCACCCTGCCAGGACCCTTCAGGATCTTAAAGGTTTCAATCAAATCACCTCTTATTCTTCTAAACTTTAGTGGATACAAGCCTAACTTATCCAACCTTTCCTAATAAGACAACTGGTCCATTCCTGGTGTTAGTATAGTAAACCTTTTCTGAACTGCTTCTAATGCATTTACATCTTTCCTTAAATAAGGAGACTAGTACTGTGCACAATACTCCAGAACTAAAGTATAACCTCACTACTTTTGTAATCAATTCCCCTCACAATAAATGATAGCATTCTATTATCTTTCCTGAACCTGCATACTAGCCTTTTGTGATTCATGCACGACACCCAGATCCCTCCGAATCTCAGAGCTTTGCAATCTCTTGCCATTTAGCATTTTTTCACTCTTCCTGCCAAAATGGACAATTTCACATTTGCCCGCTTTATACTCAATTTGACAGATCTTTTCCCTCTCACTTAACCTATGTCCCTTTGTAGCCTCCTTACACCTTCCTCACAATTTACTTTCCTACCAATCTTTGTGTTGTCAACAAACTTAGTAACCATTCCTTTGGTGTCTTCATCAAAGTCCTTTATATAGATTGCAAAAGATTGAAGCCCCAGCACTAATCTCTGTGGCACACCACACCCTGCCAGCCTAAAAAAGACCCATTTATGCCAACTCTCTGCTTCCTGTTCGCTAGCCAATCTTCTATCCATGCCAATATGTTACCCCTAAACCATGAGCTTTTATTTTCCACAATAACCTTTGATGTGGCACTTTATCAAGTGCCTTCTGGAAATCTAAGTTCAGTACATCCACTGGTTCCCTTTTATCCACAGTATGTCACTCCTTCAGAGAGCTCCAATAAATTGGTTAAACATGATTTCCCTTTCACAAAACCATGTTGACTCTGTCTCATTACCTTGAATTTTTCTAAGTGCCCTGCTATAACATCTTTAGTAATAGCTTCTAACATTTTCCCTATGGCAGATGTTAGGCTAATTGGCCTGTAGTTTCCTGCTTTTTGTCTTCCTCCCTTTTTGAATAAAGAAGTTACATTTGCTATTTTCCAATCTAATGGAACCTTTCCTGAATTTAGAGAATTTTGGAAAATTAAAACCAATGCATCAACTACCTCACTAGCTACTTCTTTCAAGACGTTAAGATGAAGTCCATCCAACCTGGGGGTTTGCCAACTCGCAGCCCCAACAATTTGCTCAATACCACCTCCCTGGTGATTGTAATTTTCCCAAGCCCCTCCTTCCCTTCCATTTCCTGATTTACAACTATTTCCAAGTTGTTACTTGTGTCCTCTATAACAAAGACCAAAGCAAAATACCTGTTAATTCATCTTCCATCTCCCTAATATCCATTATCAATTCCCCAGATGCACTTTCTATAGGACTAACTTTGTTAACTTTTCTTATTTAAACATCTATTTACTACCTGTCTTTATATTACTAGCTAGCTTTCTCTCGTACTCTAATTTTTCCCTTTTTATTAATCTTTTTGTCATTCATTCTTTGCTGTTCTTTATATTCTTTCCAATCTTCTGTCTTGCAATTTTTTTGTGCAATTATATGCTTTTTCTTTAAGTCTGACACTGTCTTTAGCTTTTGTAGTTAACCACGGATGGTGGGCCCTACCCTTGGAATTTGTCTTTCTCATTAGAATGTATCTATTCTGTGTATTCTGGATTTTCCCTTTAAATGTCTGTCACTGAACGTCAGTTGGCCTTGGGGAGGGCTAACAAGGCAAGGGATTACACCATGAATGGTAGGACCCTGGAAAGTACTGAAGATCAGATTGGTGTGCATATCCACAGATCCCTGAGGGTAGCAGGGCAGGTAGATAAGTTGGCTAAGAAGGGATCTGGGATACTTGACTTTATTAGTTGAGGCATAGAATACAAGAGCAGGGAGGTTATGCTGGAACTGTATAAAATGCTGGTTAGGCCACAACTGAAGTACTGGGTGCAGTTCTGGTCACCACATTATAGGAAGGATATGATTGCACTGGAGAGGGTACAGAGGAGATTTACCAGGATGCTGTCTGGACTGGAGGGTCTGAGCTATGAGAAAAGATTGGATAGGCTGGGGTTGTTTTCCTTGGAGCAGCTAAGGTTGAGAGGGGACCTGATAGACATGTATAAGATTATGAGGCGCATAGATAGGGTGAATAGGAAGGTACTTTTTCCATTAGTAGAGAGGTCAATAACCAGGGGCGTAGAGTTAAGGTGAGAGGTAGAAGGCTAAGAGGGGAGTTGAGGAGAAATTTTTTCACCCAAAGGGTGGTGAGAGTCTGGAACTCATTGCCTGAAAGGATGGTTGAGTCAGAAACTCTTGTAACATTTTAGAAGTTGTCATGAAGAGATATTAATGTATATAATGTTATTGGAATTTTTTTTTTTAAATAGAGGTTTAGTCTGTGTGTGTGTGTTAATTGGATTAAAGCTGGCTAGCCTGGGTGCTTTGATGGATATTATTTGAGATGTAAACAGTAAGGTAAAGGATGCATTTGCATTTTGTTGAATAAACCATTCAAAGACTGGGGGTGAAATCTTGCACCCGGCTAGGAGACACCAAGTAATGTTTATATTACTAATAAAACTGGTACTATGAAAGGGGTTCAAAGGGCCTGGTGATACAATGAGAATTTACATTAAAAGGGAAAGGCTGGGTATAACAGAAAATAATGTGTGTGTGCAGGGCAAAGGCATGTAATATCTAAGCAGCTGTAAGCCTACAACTGTCTGAAAAGGAATCATATTGAAAGGGATCTCATTTTGAATTTGTAATGATGAAAAATGCTTTGCCTGGTGTCTGTTTAAGTTTATTGGTTATTGTTGCCTTAGTGGAGATTAATTTGAGAATGTGTTAACAATTTATGATAGTAGTAATTTGAGGCCACATGTATGTGTTTAATTTGTTGCAAATTAATAAATGGTTCATTTAGTCTGATATAAAAACATCTCAAGACTTGGTGGTCTTATTCCTGAATTTAGAGCTGCAACTCAAAACATACCAATTGAAAATATAGGTTATGACAGTTATTTAAATTTTCCCTCTGGGGTGTTAAATAACGCAGCCTTTACCAAACTGCTATGTCATAACAATTGGGGGCTCTTAGCAGGATAATATTTATAATTCCTTGATTGGTTTGGAATTGGTGAATCTTAAGGTTACGAGTACGAGAAGCACTTTGAATTCAGGAGTTGGTGAGGTTTTTTTTTAATAAGTGGTGGGGTTGCAAGATGGCTTTGGAAATTGCTAAGATTTGTCTGGGAGCAGAAGATATAACTCTGACTGTGTTGCAACAAATAACCAAGAGTAAGTTAACACAGTTGGCAGATAAGTTAAAATTGGGGTTACCTGCGTGGGCTAGGAAATCAGATATAATTAAAAGTGTAGCACAACATCTACAATTGGGAGTGATACCTGACACTAGTGAGTTACAGCTGGAGGTAGTGAGACTTCGGTCACTCGAATTTGAACAAGCAAAGGAACTAAAAACAAACTTGAATTAGAGGCAAAGGACAGAGAAATGGTTTTTAAAAGGGAATTAGAAATTGTGAAGATAGAGAAGGAGGAAAGAGAAAAAGAGAGAGAATTCCAACTGAAAATGTTGGCAGTTAAGAAAGTGACACCAATGGGTGAGGAAGGACTTATCTCCAGAGTAGAACCCAGTGGGGAAATCTTTACATTTGTACAAGACCTTCCAAAGTTTGAGGAAAAAGATATTGAAGCATTCTTTATTTCATTTGAAAAGCTAGCTAAACAGATGAAATGGCCACAGGAAAACTGGACATTATTATTACAGTCTAAGTTTGATTTTTCCCATCTATATGTAGATTAAAATCCCCCATGATTATTGCTGTACCTTTCTTACAAGCTCCCATTATCTCTTTTATACTGTGTCCTACCATATAGTTATACTTAAGGGGCCTGCACACCACTCCCACAAGCAACTTCTTGCCTTTATCATTTGTCATCTCAACCCAAACCGCTTCTATATCCTGGTTTCCTGAACTTAGGTCACCCCTCTCTAATGTGCTAATTTAACAGTGCTACCCCTCTGCCTTTTCATAACTTCCTGTCCTTCCTAAATGTCAAGTATCCTTCAATATTCAGATCCCAATCCATGTCATCCTGTCGCCATGTCTCTATAATGGCTACCAGATTGTACTCATTTCTTTCTATTTGTGCTCAGTTCATCTGTTTTGTTCCAAATGTTATGCATGTTGAGACACAGAGCCTTTAGTTTTGTCCTTTTATTATTTTTGTAGCGACTAGCCTTATCTGCTGATTTACTCTTAGATTTGTATTCTCTATCCCTCTCTGTCACAGTCTGTTTATCATTTGTCATATTAATACCATTCTCTCTTGCTTTGTCTCTACTCTTTGGTTTACCACATCGTCCCAAATTTGATCCCTTGCCCCCACTTTTCTATTTAAAACCCTCTCTATTTCCCTAGTTATGTGGCTTCCAGGGACACCAGCCCCAGCACGGTTCAAGTGTAGACCAACCCAACAGTACAGATCCCACTTTACCCAATGCTGGTGCCAGTGCCCTGCAAACCGGAACACACTTCTCCCATACCAGTCTTTGAGCCACGCATTTATTTCTCTAATTTTATTTGTCCTAAGCCAATTTGCACATGGTTCCGGTAATAATCCATGAATTATTACCTTTGAGGTTCTGCTTCTTAATTTGGTGCCTGGCTCCTCATACTGACTATGCAGAGCCTTCTTCCCCACCCTGTCTATGTTGCTGGTACCTACATGGACCACAGCCAATGGAGCCTCCCCCTCCCACTGCAAGTTCCTCTCCAGCCCTGAGCAAATGTCGCAAACCCTGGCACTGGGCAAGCAACATAGCCGACTGGATTCTCGCTCCTTGCTACAGAGAATCGTGTCAATCCCCTTCATTATATTGTCTCCTACTACCACTACATATCTTTATAGTCCCCCCACTTCAATGACTTCCTATACCACGGTGCCATGGTCAGTCAGCTCATCCACCCTGCAGCCCCCACTCTACCCAAACAAGCTGAAAGAACCTCAAACCTGTTGAACAATTGCAAAGGCTGCCACACCTGCCCTCTAGGTCTCCTTACCTGCCTCAGTTACAGTTACACCCTCCTGTCCATGACTGCCTGCCAAATCAGAAAATCCTACCCTAACAGGTTTGACCGCCACCTGGTACAAAGCATTCAGGTAACTTTCCCCCCTCCCTGATGAGTCGTAGTGTCCACAGCTCAACCTCCAGCAGGTATTGTCTTGGTGCTGTATAAGTTGTTAGGAACTAGAGATAGTTTTAATTAAGTGATATGTGTGTTTGTATGTGTTAGGAACAGGATTTAGCTTTAAGTTCAATTTGTATGTTTTATTTGTGGGTTAAAAGGGTGAAACCTGGACCAAGTTTCATTTGGAGTTTTCCTCTGTGAAATGGGGTCAGCAAGTCTGAAGCTTTGTTTGTATACTTGAGGTTTTATGACCCTTGCAGTTGATTATGGAGGTTAAAACAATGTAGAAAAAAATTGGGCTACTGCATAGCAACAGGAAGCCCATACAGAGAGAAATAGAAAAGCTGTTTGAATTATATTGGTCTGTGGATACCACAGGGTGAGGAAGATGGACAGGAGAGGGTATCACAGGGAGCAGGTTTCCCAAAAGAACTTAAGTAAGTCTCCGAAACCAGGAAGTGGGAACAAAAGAAAGTCCCAGGAACGCTGTTAAGTCAGGGAACAAGAACAGGAATCATGAACGGGTCCTGTTCAGTGAAGGTAAAGTCAGGAGCAGAGGAAAAGGCTCTGAATTATAAAGAGAGAAAGCTGCAGGAAGCAGACTTGAGGCCAGACGGGTTTGCAAGAAACCAGAAGATCCGAGGAGACAGCCAAAGGTTGGTGACTCCTTACTACGGACCTGTGAAACAGTGGTGTTCTGTTGGCACGGCTGAGTATCTGAGAGAGAGTGCGTGGAAGGTGAATCTTGACTGCATATGGCGATCCAGGGGAGAGGAACATCAGAATGAGAGTTCAAAACCCTGAAGGTGGACCCTTGTGGAAGGTATCTGAGAGTAAAAGTGTCACTTTGGAGAAGATTCCAAAGCAATTTCTTCGAGAGTTGGGATTAGAAACCCTCGGGAGAAAGATGGAGTTCCATGAGACCGGATGGCTCACAGTGTGACGAACTTCTGGGGTCAAGGTGGGGGGGAATTGATGAGAGATCCAAAGCATCTGTTTGAAGTGGCATCTGTCACTTGGTTTCAGAGTGTGGTGTGTCTGACCACAGGTTGCCTATTGGTTTACAAAGACTGTGTACTTACTGTGAACATTAGAGCATATGATAACTTTTATAACTTGTGTTATCCTTATGAATCTGTACACATCTGTAAGGGTGTCGCTGTGGGCGAAAGGGTATTGTAATATAGTTCAATTTTTCTTGCTTAATAAATGTTTTATTCTTTTGTTAAAAGTTCACCAGCTGACTCATGTGATTCTATTCACTAGTCACCCTTCATGTTTCGAAACAAAAGATAAAAGTTAGGATCTGTCAAGCCAGGTTCCACCCTGGGATCTGACTTGTCCAGTAGTAACATCAGCTAGATCAAAAGAAAGTTAATTGCAATAAGAATAATGGTGAAACTACCAGCACCTATCCGCACGATGGTGCAAAGCATACAACATCTGGGGCAGCAATTTCTTTTTGGGGGTGGAAAACAAACATCAGGACTGTCTGTAATCGGTGTGCTTTTTTTTGGAAAGGAAGGTGTGTATGATTCTCAACCCCTCAGCAGGTGGTCAAATTTTGAATAATCAGCAGCAAGCTTTTGTGGGTTTAAATAAAGATATTTATTCTTATAATTACCCTGAAAGTCTAATGCTACATTAGTCACTCAGCAGTCACATACACACGCTTAAGAAAAATTTCAGGTAAAGAAGATAGTGCACTTTTACAAGTGGTAAACAAAAGAATAGTTCATAGTTCATAGCTTGTCGTAGGAAAAGCAGTCATTGTGAGCCTGTTGAAGAAGGTATTTTCACTCCTGATGGGTAGTCAAGGTGGTTTCACTAGCTGGAGTTATATATCAGAATTACTGCAGGATTCACTTGAAGAGATGAATGTTCAGCAGGTCACCAAATTAATCACTTACAGTTTCCTTACCAGGAGGTCAAGTTTCTGTACTGATAGAATTTGAAAAGGATCAGATGGGAGACTTTAAGATGTTGCTGTCTCCAGGTTTTAAAAGGTGTGAATGTTATTGCTTTTTTTCTGAAACTGCTGTTTCTTACTGTGTTCTTTGCAGGCTGACCAGTTTCTATCTGGCTGCTGAGATAATAAATTTGTTATCTGAGGATAGTTTTGATTGCCTGATCAAATACTTCTATTGTCCACCCAGAATGGTTTAGAGCTCAAAGCCATTGCTATAAAATGGCTGCTTGTGATGAACTGGCTTCTCGACAGCTCTCTTGGATGGGTTTCAAGCTCAGAGCCACAGAGTTTCACGGTCGATAGATTTTGAGTTTTGGGTGAGTCCACAAACACTAGCGGATATAAACCCCACCAATGGTTTTTGTCTTTCAATGTCCAATCAAAGAGGACGCCTGCCCATGGTTATTCAATTAAGAACTTTTCCAGAGACCTGAAGTAGTCAGAGTAGAAATTGCAAAAGTCATCTGAACTTCAGCAATCATCTTAATCTTTTTAGTATCCATTTTTAAATAAAATACAGTTCCAGAAAATATATACTGAATGCAGTCCACGTTTAAAGTTATGAATAGGACATGCCTTCAGTTGGCATGACAGGGATAAGAGTTGAGCTATTCCAGGCTGCATCTTCAAAGGTAGTGCTCTCACAAACAGCTGAGAGTGAGGTCCATACCCTACTTTTCCTTTGGTGAGAAGGGGTCACTAATAAACCTGAATCGAATGATCCTTGGCACTAATGGCACAACAAGACTGTAGAGCCCAGTGCTTTCCTCAGCCACCTCCCTGTGCAGGTGGAGCACCTGTGTGTTCAGCATCCTGCTCCTCTTTGTCCTCAAAGTGCTGCTTCTCCGCTTCCTCCAATGAGCTATGTTCATCCAGTGTTTAACCCTTTCTAGAGCCGACACCTGTCTGGGGTGAAATGTTACGGAGATTGCAGTACACCACTACAATGAGTGAGACAATTGTAAGAGTGTACTGCCACATGAATGGTCCAGGCATGGGAACCGCATCCTCAAAAGCATGATGTCTCTAACCATTTTTATAGACATTGAAATGCAAGTTCTCAACCAGTGAACTAAATACTGAAAGTGCTGGAAGACCACCTCTTGCCATCAAGAAGAACTGAAAGGAATTTGCAAGACATTGATCAAAATCAACCCAGCGAATCCTATACTCCGGATTGATGCTATTGAACTGTTTTATCCCATTCTTAAAATCCATGTTTTGTGTGTTGTGTGTGTGTCGTGTGTGTGTGTGTGTGTGTGTGTGCATATAGGGATATAAGAACGGAATAGAGTTTAAGTTATAGTGTTAGAAGTTAGCAGTTCATATTTCTTTCTTTTACCACTAGTTAAAGACAATTTGTTCAATAAACAGTTCTTTACTTATTAAGTTTACAAACCTGGTGCTCGTATTCTGTTAACCTAAATTAAACAGTTAGGTAGAATTGGGGCAATCTATTGGTTTGATCAAACTTTTTTCATGGCTAGGGGAACAGTGGGACTTGATATTGTAGCACGCTATCCCCAGTGAGTCGTGACAACTTTTTGGAAGTGAGGATGGAGAGGAATGGCAAGAGAGCTTTAACGAGACAGTTGGCAGTGGAAGAAAAATCCCAAAGCTATTTTTGCTGTCCAGGGTGATCCTGGAACAATAGGCTGCTCGAGCAGAGGAGAATGAGCACCAATAACAACCTGGAAATGAATTGTTATACAGGTTGTGCATCTGATATAATCAAGTTGCACTTCTTAGGCTCAAGAAGTGAAGTTAAGGAAAAATTGGGCTAACAACAGTATGGGAGCGAGGAAAGGTTTAGCTAGAGACAAGGACATTAAAGGTGGAGGTGAGGGAGTAGAAGAATACTGCAGAAGTATTGGGATTAAATGGTAGGCCATAAGGTATGCAGTTGTGTGTTTGAAAGAACATTTGTAAATGGAGAGAGGTTTTTTAAGGAAAGATGCAGAAAGAAGTGGGTTTGGAAATAGGGAGTTGGTGAGGGATGCAAGCATGTTGTTGGAGATGGCCTTCAAAGTGGGTTTAGAGGCAGCACAGGAGAGGGTAAGGCTGAAAGGATCTTTGAATATGTTTTGAGAGTTTATATGGAAGGAGATGTTTAAGAAAGACAGAAGACGTTGAGGAAAGAAAGCAAGCGGAGCTGCGATGGAGATTGAAATCACAAAGGATGAAACGTTTCTGAGTACAGAAGCTAAGGGAGGAATGGATAGAGAATATCTTAGTGAGAAAGCTGGAGTAGACATTTTGGGGGTGGGGAGGATGGGGCCAGTAGGAAATGGGGATTTTAAAGGAAAGTGAGAAGAGTGGAAGAAGCTGTGATACTCACAAGATAGAGTGAGAGAGATCAAGGTTTGATTTCATGATAAAGTTCAAAAGTATGAAGACAGAGGAAGTTATGCCTAAGGAAACAGAACGGACAGGATGAATGAAGTCCCTAAGAATGTAAACAACTATTACTGAAATAGCCATTGTCAAAAATGGGTGGTAAAGCTGGGTGGGTTTTTAAGCTTAAAACTGTTCCATTACTATTTACTAAATATCAATATCATTATTTCTGTTCTTTCCTTGATCTGTTCTTGCTCAGCTACAGGGAAATTGCGTGAAAACAAATCAGAAAAAGTAGAAATGTTTACATGACAAGAAAAATTGAATCATGAACTGAGAACACTGTCTTCAGAAGCTGAAAATACAGCTTTGTGCCACGCACATTCCATTTAATTTATTGCAGATATTGATGTGGGTTGATTTGAGAAATAGGAAATATTTTCCAGTTCTCAGGTAATTGTTAAGTAGTGTTTTTGGCCTCAACAACAAACGAAATAATTGACGTAAACTTGGTTATCATCTCGGCAGTGTCACCTTACCTCTAATTTCTTGAGAAAACTTTGAATGCATAACTAGCTTGTTAAATACAACTTGACTGGTTTAAGGGCTTTCACCAAAAATACAACTCAACATTTTTATAGTTGTGCTCTACTGATGTTGAGAGCCATGATGTTTTTTCAGAGAAATACAAATTCTGAGAACAAAGCTGACTTACACCAACTGCTAATGAGAAATATTCAGTCAGTCATTTCCAACTAAGGCGCAATCAAAAGAGCTCCATCTTGCTGCATATCCTTTATTTAGGTTGGGTGATTGTAGATGCTATCCTTGCATCAAAAACAAGTCTGAATCTTACTGCTGAAGAAGTTCTAGCTGAAAGGGATAGAATTAGTACGATAAAAATAAAATGGTCCATTTATATTGCCAATTGGACAACTGCAGCACATTGAATTTCTTACACAATCCAGTTTCCAATTGACAGCGATACATGAGTGATGGTCCCTTTGTATTATAGCACTGTCAATAGCAGCTCCGCCTTCTCCTGAGGCCTTATAATGTAAACGGTGTGATATTGCTCCTTCTGGAGAATCTTAAAAAAATGTTTGAGCAGGAGACAGCAATGCTGCTAGTGCACATGTAACATGTAACCTGGCCAATTTCTTGGCCACATCTGGGCACCCATGATGCACTCAAAAACTATCAGACTTGTACACTCACACATGCCTATCGGGTTGCCACAGCCTCCCATCATTCCCCATGGCCCTCCACCTCCCCCACCCCCAGGAAAATCGTAAAACTAGGGGCAGAATTTTCACATTTAATGACCCCCCGAGACAGGATTGGAGGGGAGAATTGGCAGGTCAGGAACTCAACTGTTCATGGCGTGAGCCTTTCCTTTGTAGCTTAACTCAGCCATGGTATTAGTCCCCCACTTCTGTGTTTCTCGACCAATCGCAAAGTGCAGGTGCGGCGACAAGCCCGCACTAATATATTGAAGGATCTCTATTTAAAGGGACCGAGCTGGTGTCAGAATGGCTTCACTGCAGAACTCTCCCTAAGGATGCAGAAGGATGGAAGCACAACATGGGATGGGTGCTCATCCACTCTTCCCCCCACCCCTCCCCCCACACCCACAGTTCTCTGATGCTTACCCGGAGGTCATAACGTGGGCTGAGAGTGGCCAAAGATAAGTATTCTTCTCTGCCAACAGGGGGAAGAGGTCTTGCAAACCAAACAGACAAGGCTGAAGTAGCTCAGGAATTGAGCAGCAGGACTGCGGTCTGTTGGTGCTGAGTCAGTGCTGCGAGAGGTTCAATGACCTCAGCAGGGCAGGGAAGTTGAGT
This sequence comes from Cetorhinus maximus, assembly GCF_964194155.1. Lineage (NCBI taxonomy): Eukaryota > Metazoa > Chordata > Chondrichthyes > Lamniformes > Cetorhinidae > Cetorhinus > Cetorhinus maximus. Next base: position 54,022,381 of record NC_135884.1, read on the forward strand.
GATTTAATGAATTCAGGTGCTAAGTCTCACAGTCTGACTTCCCCAGCATTTTGCTGCATAGCATTCCTTGGACCAATATACCTTGCAGTTCCACCCATCCGTTTCCCACAAGGCACCTCCTTAAAACCCCACTCTGAACAGCCAATAATGAAACACACCCCCATGTTATTGCCACCCCACACCCATTCCTCTCAATCACTCTACACAAATGTTGTCTTTCCCTCGAGTTCCATTTCTCACACTCAAAACTGTCTGCTTTCTCTCCTTGAAGAAGAGGACAATTCTGAAGCAGCAGCAGAATATGTATGAGGTAATTTCAGCATTCCCAGGACAATGTGCATCCTTGGAGAGGGAGCTGAGTCTATCTCTACCATGAATGTCATGATGTCTGCAACTGCTTGTGCTAATGTCAACCTCCATGGAATGAGTGGGCACCTTCACGGATCATCAGATGTGATAGGCAACCAAATGCATGCTGGCCCTGACCAATGACTCTCACATTCTGTTTGCGATTTAAACAAAAAGGAGAGCCTCGCTTCGACTGCTTAGCACCTCACTAAAGTACAGCAAAAGTGCTCTCTCCAGCAGTTGGCTGGCAGGGAAGATAGAGAAAAGGCAAAATGAAGTGGAAACTCTGCTCAAAGCACCCCCACTTCTCATCCCTTGACCCACTGCCACCCCAGTCAGAGATACCTACATGCTGCTCCTGTCCTGATGATCAAGTCTGTCCCTGTTCAGGGGCAGATATGGCAATCTTTGGCAAGGCTGTCATGGGCTTCAAAATCCAGAGGATGTCTGCCATGGGCATCTCAGCTGTAAGAGCCAGGAATGAGTAACCTGGTTCCAGCCTGCTGAAGCCAGAGGGGTAATAGAAATCATAGGAAACCAAACAGGAAGGCTTTTACAAAAGCAAAAATCTGAAATAAATGTTTTAAAAAGTGTTGGAAATACTCAGAAACAGAGTTACCAGGCAGAATCTTCCAGTCCTGCCATCAGCGGGAAGCTTGGTGGACGGAGGAACTTAATTTGACGCGAGGTCAAAAATCTGTTTCCCATTGGCTATATTATCTTTAGCAATTATGAGCAGAATTTTCGAGCCGGCGAGTGGGAGATGGGGTCCACTCGCCGACGCGTAAAATGACACGTGGTGATGTCAGGCGTACGTCCTGACGTCTCCGTACGCCATTTAGATTGTCAGTTCGGCGAGCGCACAGCTGACTCGGCTGCACGTCCACTGAACTGTCAAAGGCCTATTAAAGCCTGTTAAAAAGTAATTAACGTAATTAACTAACCTGCCCGTCTAACCTTAAGGTTGGCGGGCAGGCGAAGAGCCCAGGTGGCCTTTACATTTTTCATGAAGCCTCATCCACGGGTGGGATGAGGTTTCATGAAGGGTTTATTATTTAAATAAAAATTTTTGAAATAAATAATGGACATGTCCCAGCTCATGTTATTTTCACATGAGGGGACATGTCCTTAAATTTTTTCCCACCTTTCTTCAAATTTCCATAAGTGAAACAAATCTCCCTGAGGCACGGTGGTGCCTCAGGGAGATCTCTGTGCTCTTTTGTTCGCATGCGCGAAAGAGCGCAGGAAACAACTTAGGGAATCCAGCCTCCCCCCGCCCGCACAGGGAGCGCTCAGCGCTTCCGGGCACGCGTCATACTGGGCAGGCCTTAATTGGCCCACCCACATAAAATGGCGGCGCCAGTTGGGTTCACGCCCGCCCCCACACAACCCCCGCAACGGGGGGGAAATTTCTGCCCTATGTTCTTGGAAATTCAAAGACGGGTTAAAGGTGCGTTGAGCTTCTGAATGAACAATGTCGGGAAGCCCTTTTGCATGCATTAACAAATCATACATGCTCATTAAAAGGCCACTGTGCCAGAACGAAGTTCCCACATGAAATTAAGTTCCCCATCAGTGAGAAATTAGAACTTTCACTCTTACGACTTCACATAACTGGCGTGCACCTGACGAGGTAGACTTCTTGCATGATTAACAGTGAGTTACCATTGCATTGTCCTCTTTTGGGACTGTCTGTAAATGCCAGCCAATGCTTCACACTGGGTGGTGGCAGTACAAGTTGCACGGAGGATGACCAAGGAAAGGGGGAAGGGTTAGTGGGGAAGGCTGGAGCAGTGGTCAGACAAAGTTAGAAGGGATACTGCAGGCCATCCAAGTGCCTTTTAAATATGGTGCCTGGACCTATAACCACATGTGGTCACAGCAAAAATGGCGACTTCCTGCCTGCCCCTGCCACGAGAATCGTCAAGTCCTCAGTGAGGACCTCCCTCTGGAATGGACGTACCAAAACAAATGTTATCTGTAGAATTCACACCTGCCATTGTTTGAAGCTTACTCAAAACACAGAGTCAATGGACTCCTAGGTACAATGTCTCCAGGTTTGCAGTCCAATGAAGGAAAGATGACAAGGCTAGTTCACCACCAGTTAAGTGTGACAGACTGCCATCTATCTCCTATTGTATATCAATGGCCTTTTAGCTTTAAGCCATTCTGAGTGAATAATGACCATTGACAATTTGACTAACTGGCTTCTGATACTGGGATCTTTACTATCCAAGACTTGAACAGCCTGAAGAACAACACTGACGATACAACAGCTGCAGGGAAAGGGTGTGCAATCTTTGCCTTTTAAGAATCATCAGTCAGTCTGAGAACCAGGGTCTGAAACCAGCTGCAAGTCATCAAGCAGCCAAAGTACTTCAACTGTTCAAATTTCAAAGTTCACCTGAGAACCAACCCCCTAGATTTTCAACTACAGGAAACTCACAACCTGCTGGGAACACTTGGCTTTACAAAATTCTCACTTCAACTTTAAATCATCAAACCCATTCAAGAAATCAGAGGCCTGCCACGTGAAAGACTGTAAATCGTAAATCAGAGATTGAATTAACGTTAATCCATGAAATGACACCCTCTTTATCTGTATAGTGTGTGTGTGTGTTTGATGCAGTGTTAATTCAGGGTACCTGAGAGGTAACAAACCGCCTTCTTTATTTTTAAATTCACAAAAGCTTGCTTCTGAATAAGTTAACTGCACTCCAAAGTTAAGAAAAGGCATACCACTTTTCACACAAAACATACTGCTAATGGACAGTAAGCAAGAGCATATATTCTGTCTGTGACAATTCCCTTGCTTCTCCATACTGAAGGGAACCCACAGATCAGGCCAGGCCCCTGAATTGCAACCTCAGCCATCCAGTACTCTTATCCTGTTCCATACCTGCCCTGGTGCTCACGTGGCTATGAGTGTACCTTTTTCTGTGCATTAGTGTCATGGCTCCTCACATGCATCATCAGCCACATCCTTAAGAGGATAGCCCTGTCTCCAAGGAGCCATTAACTGCTTGGAAGTGCGAAGAGCTGCACAAGATCTGACTGTCACATTATGAAAGAGTTGTGACAGTTTCCAGGATATCTTGCACAGACATGCATGTAAACCTTCCAATGGTTACATACCAGCTGAACATTGATGGAGTGGAATCCCTTTCTGTTGACAAATACTGCTGGTTGATATGAGGGCATCTTTACTACTATATCTGTGTAGCCTATGACTCCCTATGCCGGTGGGAATCTAGCCACTGAGCAAAAGCAAGAGCCTCTGTGTGTCACTAATGGTCCTCGAGAAGGTGATGGTGAGCCACTACAGTCCATTTGGTGCAGAAACTACTACAATGCTGTTATGGAGGAATTTCCAGAATTTTGATCCAATGGCAGTGTGAGGGGACTAACTCTTCACAATGTATATTTTTATAAAATACATATAGATATCCTCGTGGCTATTTCTAAAATTTTACAAACTGGATGAAAGCCTTTTAACATGACTGAACCTATGTCTGTCTGTGACACTCTAACAAAAGAAGCTACCTGGTACTATCGAAGAAACTGGCATCTCGTTATCCCTGAAGAGACACTAATGACCCCCTGTGGGCTGCTCAGGCTAAATTCAAAGAGAGCTATGCAATGGCCATCTGCATTTCATAAGCCAGGTTGGCCAACCAGAATATTTGTTTGCTAGGACAAAGAGCCCTGCAACCTTCCTTTCAATTTTTAATAGTTGAGACATTTAACCATCTCAGGGACCCAGATGCAGGATACACACCCCTTATCAAAGACAATATGGAGAAGTGTGAGCCATATGATGGACCTTTAGCTTGTGGAACCAGTTATATTGTCTTGCTGTACTTCATATTCAGTCTGCCATTTTTCCATCTATTCAGCAGCATCACAGAAAAGGAGCTCTGCCCCAGTTGAATACCTGGCCCCGCCTATACTGTTTCTACTGGAGCTTCTGTACCCTTTCCAACAAGACTGATTCATCTCTGTGTGCCTATCTCATCATGTGAAGTCAACTCCACCAGAAAAGTGAATTATATAGCATCAGTTTTCAGCCCACTGACCTCAGCGAAGGGATAACTCATTAGACTTTGATTCTGGACTCTGGACCCACGTGAAACTATATATTTTTTTCTCTGTGGTCTCTGCACTGTAATTCTTTCTTTTCTCTATCCCTCTTTTACTGTATGAATGCAAATGAGACCAACATTGCTACCCTCCTCCCGTGGTTTGAGTGTGTGCAGATAAACTAACCCTTTGAGTTCATCCTATCTCAAGTTTGTTGTGGGGTTATTAAGAGAAAACGTAATACCAAAACGGAGGAGTTGGGGAAATATGCCACCGCTTGTAAAGGGGGAAGCAAATCAAAAACATCATTCTGTTTATAGATGGACGGTGAGATGAGAAATTAGTGCTGTTTAAATTAACTCCCCTCCTGTCCGTAACAATAGTGAAGGAACGGCGATGTAGTCCCAAGTCAGTGTGATTTGGGGGAGATCTTGCAGGTGACAGTGTTCCCAGGTATCTGCTGCCCCTGTCCTTTTAAGTGGTAGAGGTTGCAGGTTTGGAAGATCCTATCCAAGGTGAGTTGGTGAGTTGCTGCAATGCATTTCGTAGATGGTATACATTGTTGCCACTATACACTGGTGTGCAGGGAGACATGTTTAAAGTGGTGGATAGGGTGCACCCATCTTGCAGGCAGTTTTGTCTTGGATGGTGTTGTGCTTATTGAGTGTTACTGGAGTTGCACTCAAGTAGGCAAGTCGAGAGTATTCTATCACACTTCTGGCTTGTGCCTTGTTGATGATGGATCGGCTTTGTGGAGTGAGCTCTTGTAACCACAATAATCACATGGGTGATTAAGTTAAGTTTCTGGTCAAGGGTAACCCCCAGGATGTTGATGGTGGGGGTTTCGATGATGATAATGCTATTGAATGTCAAAGCAGAGATGGTTAGATTCTCTCTTGTTGGACATGGTCATTGTCTGGCAATTTTTTGGCATATTACTTGTCACTTAACACCCAAAGCCATCTTGCAGTTTGCGGGCACAGACTGCTTCAGTGTCTGAACAATTGTGAATAGTACTGACGCTATGCAATAATCAGCAAACATCCCCACTTTTAACCTTATGTTGGAGGGAAGATCATTGATGAGGCGGCTGAAGATGTTTGGGCCTAGGGCACTATTCTAAGGAATTCCTGTAGCAATGTTCTGGGGCTGAGATGATTAACCTTCAACAATCATTACCATCTTTCTTTGTGCTAGGTATGACTCTAAGGATTTCAATGCAATGAGATGGGAAGTGTCAATGTAATTCCTCATCTCTGTAGGTATAAAAGAACAAGAGACTTCACAGTTCACCATTAACTTGGCAGAATTAGGAAAGGTGATCAAAAAATGGGAATAAATGATGCTAGTACCATGGAAGTGATATATTTTTTGAGCTTGATTTTCAGGCACATTGTTGTGTAGAGTAAATGATTTACTGTGCCTATATCATAACATGTGGCCTGACCTTGCAGTATTAAATGCTTCTTTGCCCAGAAATGACATCCTCACTTCAATACACACAATTCTCAACAAAAATGTTATTAAAAAAAACATATTACTTATTTACCCCACTTTCAATAACCTATACCAATATAATTCACTAATTGGCACTAAAATGGGAAAATGAATGTCAAAAATTTGATATTTCAAGATAAATATGTTGTGTATCACATTACAGTCAAATTGCTGAATAATGCAGCTTTGCTGATATGTTAAACTACACTAATTTGTAACTAACCATCCAATCACTAAAAAGTGTTTTATTTGTTACATTACAGCCAATATCTCTAGAATGGTTTTCATGATATTATTCAAAAGTCCCTTATAAATAACTGGTAAAAGACAGCAATAGACATTTAACTGAGACTTCATACAAAGGAAGGCGGTTTCACAGTTGCAGTTTACCGAAAGTTGTCATTAAAAAGGCACCAAGGCTAACATAAACAGCCTTGTGGCCCTTTATTATTGGTCTCTAAGGAGCCAACCACCCACTTTATCAATTCAGAAATTTCTTAACCCAGTACTCTAAACTTCAAAACAACCAAACATTTTTTGCACATTGCTACAAATAGCATGATTCATTCTTTTATAAAAAGTCAAGAAACAAAGAGAAAACAGCTTATGTGACAAATTTCCAATTTTTAAAGCCAAAAATGACAGTTGGTTATTTTATTGACAGCTGATGATTTTCAGCTGCAACATGTCAATCTAGAATGTAACAGCTTCACCTATAACCCTACAACACAATGTTATTTTAGTCATTGTCAGGAAAATGATTCAAGAGAACAGAAGTCAGACATATTCTGCCATTGTCAATTATTTATGTAATATTTATCTTTTTGTAGATCATTTGCGTAAAATCACAGATACAATGCTGATCTCATTTTAACTAAATTACTACTTTTACTGACTCAATAATTGCACTGTTGTCAAGCAACTCCCATGACTCATTGCAATCCACCCAGGCAGAAAATATAAACCAACTTTTGTTTCAAATTTTCAGGGCATCTCGCTAACAACTTAGAAAGAAAACAAATAATCTTCATAAAACTTAAGACAGTTACTAGCCCTGGCCTTCACCCACATTCTTTTATCAATTTACAAGTGACATCACTGAGTCGGTCGGAATACAATATTGCAGCTGTTGCGAGTTGATTAGATTACAGGCAGTAGGCAGTAAGATGAGTCTCAGCTTCACATGCATGAGTATGTATTTGAAATTCAATGTCTGCTTTCACTGGAATTGGCTACAAATCCAGGTGCCATTTCAAAGCTTTACAAAATGGGACTTTTCTGAGATTAAAATATTAATCGACACACGTAGCAGCTGCCCTGTCCAAAGCTGTGAAACTGTGTGAGAAAACTCTGACCAGTAAGTGTACTTAACGGCAGATTTCCGCTCAGAAGAAAATGGTAACTGAGGTTAAACACATAGTTTCCTTACAAAATAAGTTTTTAAACAAAAATATTAGTGAGAATTAGAAGGAAATGCACTGCAATCTGAAGTCAGCTCAAACAGTAGAATCTTGATAATGAGATCATGAATGTGAACAGCATGCAACAGCTATCAACATTTTTCTTCCATGTATAGTATAACTTTAGTTGCAAGCTGAACTATGTGCTTTTAAAAAGGAAGTGTTGCTAAACATTTTTCTTACTCAAATAAACTAACAAACATGCATTGTGCCAATGCATTCAACCAGAAAGGAACAAATGCCTGTGTCACCTTAAGTTGGGTTATCCCAAATGCAGGCAAAGTAAACCTCTATCACTCGTCATTGTCCATTTATTTAAAAATGAAGTTTAACATGGCATCAGGAATCTTAAAAAATAAACACTTCAAACTGCACTACATTTATGAAAATACTAAACCGTTGCCAGTCACTCACCATAATACAGCATACCACAGTTAAATGAAGATACAGCCATCACCTAATAAGAAGCTTGACGCATTACAAAGATCAATAACCACTTTCTTTTCAGGTGCAAGTCATTTCGGACAGATCAAAAAAAAAATCAAGGTTCTTTTGAATGGGCTAAGTAAGAGCATATAAATGTTCTAATATCACATTACTTTAAGACAGAGCAGTAAACGCTAGTAGCTTGAATTTTACTGCAGCCTTTTCAGAGATTACGAATGATAGAGCAAGTCTTTTACTTTCATATTGGGTTCTTAGTAGCTGATGCTGTATCAGTTTGGTCATGAATAATTTATGTAGTGAAAGTACAATCCCAGTAAGATACCATAGGTCTTTTTAACAGCTCTTCCACAGTCTATTGATTCCAGAGTATAACACATTTAATATAGAGCATTAACAGCATCCTATTAGGTGAATTACTTAGATTAAAATAGGTTAGTGTTCCCTTTTAAAAAGTACTAAAATGTCAATATCAAAATAATTGCTTTTTGAATGAAATATATTATTACCACGAATGCCTCCCACCACCCACCCACCCCTCCTCCCCAAACAACTTTCCAATACATATTCCTCTGTCAGCTTACATCTCTTCTGTATAATTTGTAAGCCCTTGGAGTTTTTTCCCTTTCAAGATTTTTTAGAAGAGATATAACATTTTTTCTTTATAAATTCATAGACACGGATCTCTAAGTATTCAGCAAAAGCAAGCAACATATTGACATCAGAAATGCCGACCTTCCCTTTAGATACACCTATGGTAAATTCATTTTCTCCTCAGGATTCTGTTTTAATCTGAGCACTGACAAAATTACACATAAGCTTGGATGAATAAATACATGTCTTTTATATTCACATGAACTGATCTGCTTGAACAGTTTAAATGAAAGTTCATAGCTGATTAGATGCAATAGCTTTGTTCAGCTCAAATCAATCCAATTCAAGTCTATTAATCTTGAAACCGAAGACTTTAAAAGTCCACTCACCACCAATGAAGAACTCCAAAATATGAATGTGCCAAATTAGTCATTCTAGACCACACCCTCTCAGGAAAATACGGAGATATCTATACCAATCAAAACTAACTCCCAGGAAGAACAAAATGTGGACTCAATTGGTAGACTTCAGTAACAAGTCCCACCATGAAATAAAGGCTTCTTTCTCACTGAAATCATTTCACATAGAACCTTATTGCCATTCTTTGCTAACCCCAATATAAACCTTCTACCCTAGACAATTCCCTCATATTTTTTTGTACTTTTCTTTGACATGCAGGCTCCAGTGAGGAGCCCCATTTTTTTCCAAATAATAACTTCACTCTATTAGCATGCTTGCAGCAAGCTTTCTCTAATATTCCTCCATTGTGGTTTCACGGATCACATGCTTCTTCAGCTTATTTTTCCAGATTGTAACCTCCCTTCAGACTGCAAACTTGCTCATTGGGCTCAGTTTCAACTGGAAATTAATAATCCTTCATGCTCAATATCATACATTTTCCCCAATACGTCGCCTGAAATCCAACTTTTTCTGATTCACCACCCCTCCATTTACTCCCAGCAAGGCTACTATAAACTGATGGAGAATGACTGCTATTCTAATATTCTTTTGGAATCATATTAGCTTGAAGATGACGTCAAAGATAAGTTTTTTTTTGAAAATCACAGTGTTGGCCTAGAGCATGTGCTCTGTATTTGGAGGTTGACCAAATAGCCACCATACTCAGAGGTGAGAATGCAATCACTGATGCTTATAGGTATCTGTTTGGTACCAATCATGTTATTCTATTGCATGAAGATCTGCATATGGAGAAGTTGATATACTTAATTAAGCCAATAATGAATTCTAGGAATGATAATGTGATGACAGCAATCTGACAAAGATGCTCAGATGACATAGTGGTAAAAGTGAAGCTAGGGAACATTAAAACTTTTACATGAACCCTAATGTGGGATAACTCCAGTGCGTTTATTACTTTCTGGAATAAATGGTGTGAAGTTATTGGGGCAGATTTTGTTTTCTCATGGGATTGTTTTTTGTGCCTGCGCCAGATATCCTGATAGAAGTAGTCAAATAGCATACTTTGCGTATTTGATGCAAGGTAAATCACACTGGACAATCAATGACCGTAGCAATATCACTAGCAGCTTATTGCATAACTACACATGGATGATTATGGGAAATAACACAATAACTGTGCTATAAATAATGCCTAACTAGAAACACTTCCTTATCCTTTTTTATCTCATATCACTAGTTTTTTATGCATCAAGTAATAAAAGTTGCAACAGATAGCTAGATCTTAATGAGAAAAGTCCCTGCTTCAAATTGTTTAACCTAGCCATTTACTCAGTCATCAATGGAACTCCCCAGTCCAATGGCAAGGCAAATTTAAATCATTTTCCTTCAGGGAAATATCCAAAATCAAGTATTTCATTCCAGAATAAAACAATTCTTCCACAATAACAATCTTTATTGTATAAATATCATGTTTCATTCTGAAAATAAAACCATTTTAGAGGAATTATCAAACATGCTGTCATACTATGTAGTATTTAAGTATCAATAATTGTATAGGCAATGCAAGCTAAATTTGATAATCTTAGTTTTGCTCGTGAAACTGCGCCTTAGTATTAAATTCCCCCGATATATTATTAGCTATATAAAAAGGAAGCTACTAATCAGTGCAAAACAACCTGGACCAAAGGATTGTAGACAAAGGGCAGAATATTACGTTTGGCGTGCGGGTGCACGCCCAACACACCCGAGTGTAAAATGACACGTGATGATATCAGGAGTGTGTGCTGACGTCATCGCGCACTTGCGCGATACTTTGTTCGGCAGGCACACGCCAGAGTTGGCTGCGCGCCTGCCGATAATTAAAAGGCCTATTAAGGCCATTAACAAGCTAATTAAATTCAAATCTATGCTGCCTGTCCAACCTTACAGTTGGCGGGCAGATGAAAAGGCCAAGCGGCCTTTACATTTTTTAGGAAACCTCATCCACGAGCAGGATGAGGTTTCATAAAGCAAATAAACATTAAATGAAATATTTATTTTGGAATTAAAAATATGTCCCATCTCATGTGATAGAGTCACATGTGAGGAGACATGTTTTATTGAATTTTTACTGTCTTTATTAATTTTTTTAAACAGTGCTGCAATCTCCCTGGGGCAGTTCTGGAAGTTCATACTAGGCCGGCTCTCCCTTCTCCCCCTGCTCGCACATTCAGCGGTCAGTGCTGCCGCCGGCGATCCACACAGGGCGGGCCTTAATTGGCCCTCCCGTGTGAAATCGCGTTGTGGAGCCAATCGCGGGCAGCGGTTGGCTCCTAACCACCCCCACCGAGCACCCCTGCCAAGGGCAAAATCCAGTCCTGCAAAATCCAGTCTTTTTTTTCCCCAAGTATTTTGAGACATGAACAATTGCACTGCACAATGCAAAAGTAAATTTTACAATCTGGTATTATCTAATGGTTTCATTACATCAAACCACCCAGCCTATTTTGTTAAGCAAAATGTAAATAAGGTATGTGCCCTTCCACTTCCCAAAAGTGATATATATGGTACTTGCCATCTTTCTTCTGCTCTTTATGAATATGTTCAAAGATAGGATCTAAAACTCAATGGACTGGATTTTGCAGTCAGGGGTAAAGCAATGGTGCTCACTGTTGACCTTGAAGAAAGCTACCCACAAAGATTTAATAATCGCTGTGGTGTGATTTCCTTATTCCCGACAACAGTTTGTTTCTGGTTCCAAGCCAAAAGCTCATCCAGGCATCTAGCAGTGGTGATGTCATCAAACAGTATAGATAGCCAATCACATTGAAGGATTCTTACAGATAGAAAACCAAGAAAAAAAATTAATCACTTTGCTTTTAATTGTAGAATTTATCATAAAGTAAGAATTTGTAATTCATCAAATATAAAACAGCTACTGTGGTTGTTTAACCTTAATTACGAACATAGCATGTCATTAAAAATCCTGTTGCACTTTTTCAACATGGTACAACTTTTTCAAGGGTTTTTACAATGAGACAAAGACTGTAAAAGTGGAAGATCTTGTCAGTTCGGACATTTCTAATTTATTGAAGTCCTGGAATGTTTCCACATTGTATCCCTGGAGAAGTGTAGAATCACTGACAGCAATTTCTGAATTTCTGCATTTAACTATGCGGAATCCAGAAGTTGCTGTCAGTTTTAGAGAAGTAATGATGACAAATGCTGACAGTTTCGCCACTATTACTACCACAAAATCCGTGCCATTATGCAATTGCTTTGAAACCAAAGTGACACGAGACACTGTAGCCAACATTGTACCAGATGGTCATGAATCAGTCACATACAGTTTGTTTAGTGCAGACTGTTTTCCAGAGTGATGAAGTTCTTCAAGGAGCTAAACAAAAAGTAGAAAGGGATGAAACTCTGCTGCTACACACACTGCTAAGGTCAGTAAAACCCAAGTCAGGAATTCAGAGTCAATCCCAGGGCAAGATTTGCAGTCCTGGCCAATTACCAGTATTTAAAGGCAAAATGCTGTTAAAGTTCAATAGGGTTAATGCATTTTCCTGAAAGTCAGGAGGAATTTTTTTTTAAATGAAAATGTGCTTGTTTTAAAATTGTTCCTTTTAGTCTGGCCATATCTGGAACTGAATAGAAATCACAACACTACGGCACACCATCAAATAAAATGTGTGAAATGTAATAAAAAGCATGCAGCATGACTGCAAACACTTGAAATCCTATATTCAGCTCTAACATATAGATGTGTTTCTAAATATTACACTAGAAAAGTCAAATAAGATGTTTACCACTGGTTTGGAAGTCAATTCAAAAGTTGCACCAACCTGAGCAAACAAACAGCAGAAGCCAAAGATAAAATTATTAAAATAAAAACCAATTCATAAAACAATTTCGACTCATATAGCAAAGAGCCTCAAACAGGCTGTAAAACTGTAACCCACTGCATATTAAATCACTTGTTGCTATTTACAAAAAGCAGCTACAACAAAATCTGCAGCATGTGTTAAAAATCATATTCAACAAAACAGTCCTTTCAGTTCATTCTTGTTAACATAAAGTGAGAGTTTTTTTTGGTGATGAGCTTTCTTCTGCTGCAATGGTAGAACTTCTGCGTTTGGACTATTTAAATTCAAAATTATAGGCCTCGGGCAACATTTTCCCCCCGTTGAGGGGGGGAGGGGGGAAGAGTGCGGGAGTGGGTGCGGGCAGGCAGGCTTCCAATCTGCGTCGCCATTTTATGTGGGCGGGCCAATTAAGGCCCGCACAGCGTTACATCTGCCAGGAAGCACTATGCCCTCCCTGTGTGGGGGGGGAGGAGGGGGGAGATTCCCTCAGCTGGGAGTGTGCTTTTTTGCGCATGCAAAGTGCTGCCTCAGGGAGATCGACTCAGATTTGAAACTTCAAATAAACATGAGAAAAAAATTTCCCTGCCATGTCCCCTCATGTGACATTGTCACATTGTCACATGAGTTGGGACATGTCCATAACTTTTATTTTAAAATATTAAGAGATTTTTAAATCCTCATGAAACCTCATCCCGACCGTGGATGAGGTTTCATGCTTTTTCAGAAGCCCACCAGGGTTCTCAGCCTGCCCGCCAACTTAAGGTTTGATGGGCAGGTCCATTAATGACTTCAACTGCTTTGTTAATGGCCTTAATAGGCCATTGCCAGGTTGGCGGGCACGCAGCAGACTTGCTACACACCCGCCGAACTGAAAGTCTGAATGATGTGCCATGACGTCGGGACGCACGCCTGACGTCACCCCGTGTTGGCGAGAGGGCCCCACCCTCATTCGCCGACCGGAAGATTCAGCCCCTAGTCAGAACAAACAAAAATGGACTGACACATAACATCATTGTTTAAGACACAGATTTATTTATATAGCTATACTTATAAACCAATTCAGTTTTGTTCAATCTTATGTATTCATTGGTAAATTAAAAATCTTATATGGTAAATCTTGTAGTAATGTAATTGAGACTATCTCAGTTGTTACTCTGCATTGTTATCTTGTTAGTTTTTGAATGTATTTGTCACCTTCAGGAAGCATGTAGATGAGAAATTGAAAGAGGCAAAGGAAAGATCCTTAGGTTCTCCAAAGGTAATGGAGTGAGAGTGGGAAAATAAATCATCGCAGATGTTTCTCTAGCCCTGACAGCCAGAGAAAACCAGCTGAGGGCAGTCCCACAACAAAGGAGTGATGTTGCAGGAGGATGGTGAGGTCAACCATATCAAAGACTGCAAACAGGTTGAGAAAGATGAGGGCAAGAAATTTACCATGGTCAGAGTCACATTGGAGATCATTCTGATAAATGATTTAATGTGCAGTGGGTTACAGTTTTATGGCCTGTTTGAGGCTCTTTACTGTATGAGTGGAGATGGTTTTATGTTTTGGTTTTTATTTTAATAGTTTTAGCTTTGGCCTCATAAGAACGTAAGAACTAGGAGCAGGAGTAGGCAATTCAGCCCCTTGAGCCTACCCCGTCATTCATTACAGTCATGGTTGATCTCATTTCGGCCTCAACTCCAATTTCCCGCCCTCTCCCCATAACCTTTCAATCCATTACTAATTAAAAATCTGTCTATCTCCTTCATAAATTTATTCAGCGTCCCAGCATCCACTGCACTCTGAGGTAGTGAATTCCACAGATGCATGACCCTTTGAGAAAAGTAATTCCCCGTCATCTCTGATTTAAATTTACCACCCCTTAGCCTAAAACTATGGCCTCTCGTTCTAGAATGCCCCAGAAGGGGAAACACCCGCTCCACGTCTACTTTGCCTATCCCCTTCAGCATCTTATATACCTCAATTGGATCTCCTCTCATCCTTCTAAACTCTAGCGAGTACAGGCCTAAACTGCTCAATCTCTCCTCATAAGTCAAGCCTCACATCTCTGGAATCAATCTAGTGAACCTCCTCTGAACCGCCTCCTGTGTAACTACATCCTTCTTCAAGTAAGGGGACCAAAACTGTGCACAGTACTCCAGGTGCGGTCTCACCAATACCTTGTACAGTTGCAACAACACTTCCCTATTTTTATACTCTGTTCCTTTAGCAATAAATGCCAAAATTCCATTTGCCTTCCTTATTACCTGCTGTACCTGCATACTAGCTTTCAGCGATTCATGCACGAGGACACCCAGATCCCTCTGCACTGAAGCATTCTGAAGTTTCTTTCCATTTAAATAATAAGTCACCTTTTTATTCTTCCAACCAAAATGGATAACCTCACACTTATCCACGTTAAACTCCATCTGCCAAATTTTGGCCCATTCACCTAGCCTGTCCATATCCATTTATATATTTTTTATTTCTTCATTGCAACTTACTTCCCCACCTATTTTGGTGTCATCTGCAAATTTTGCCATAGTACTTTCTATCCCTGAATCCAAGTCATTAATATAGATTGTAAACAGTTGTGGGCCAAGGGCCGAATCCTGTGGCACCCCACTAGTTACAGCTTGCCATCCAGAAAAAGACCCATTTATCCTGACTCTCTGCTTTCTGTTGGTAAGCCAATCCTCTATTCAAGCTAATATATTATCCCTAACTCCGTGTGATCTTATCTTGTGTATTAATCTTTTGTGCGGCACCTTATCAAAGGCCTTCTGGAAGTCCAGATATATTACATCTACAGGATCCCCATTATCTACTTTGCTTGTCACATCTTCCTCTGCTGTCTGTTGCTCAGGTTGGTGCAACTTTTGAATTGACTTCCAAACCAGTAGTCAGCAACTTATTTGACTTTTCTAGTGTAATATTTAGAAACACATTTATATGTTAGGGCTGAATGTAGGATTCCAAGTGTTTGCAGTCATGCTGCATGCTGTTTTATTACATTTCACGCATTTTATTTTATGATGCACCATATAAGAGTGTTGCGATTCCTACTCAGTGGCTTTGATAATGGATGTGGCAGGAGCAAAAATCTGATTGGAGTGGATCAAACATGGATTTGTGGGTAAGATGGACAAGACTGGATTGCAACATGTTCAAGGAATTTGGAAAGGAATGGGAAATTGGAGATGGCTTTAGCACTTGCTTTATTGTTTGGAAACAATATTATGATCATACCACCTATTCATTATATCTATTTCTAAACAAAATGATAGTGCATGAAATACATTCCTTCATACAAAGTTAGTTAGTGCAATAAGTGCATTCTGAACATATTGCAAAGTGCATTCCCCCCTTCCAATCAAGTATGCTATTTTAGCATACATTGCAAAAAAATTTTAAATACCTTTGGCATTCGTACACAAGTGTAGACTATTTTTAGATGACATCATTGTGGAATGCAAGCTAGTTCTCTACTTAATATTTACCAATTCTACTGGGTACCGAAAAAGCATCATATTCAATGTTGTCACCCAGCAATAAACCTGAAATTATAACAAACATGATAACTATCTACCTCTTAAAAGTAATAATATATTATAAAAGATCTATTTTAAACAAATTCTGACAGGCCAACCTATTAGATGCAGATATTTTTATTCCTTATTTTCTATTTTTATCAGATAATGGGAAAGACAATTAGAAAGGTTCAGCAGATTTAGACAGTTATAGTCAAGTCAAACAAGTTAGGAATGTTTTGTCATGTTCATAACTTTAAACATGAACTGTGCTCATATGCAAGCTTTGGAACCACCTCTTTTTAAAAAAAATGGATATTAACAAAATGGCTAAGATGGCTGCCAAGGATCAAATGACCTTTGCAACTTCAACACATATGAACTGAAGCTTCCAGAAAGTTCTGAATTATATCACCCTAGATGAGGGCCTCCCCTGGAATGGACATATCAAGACAAATACTATCCATGGAATTCACACTTGTTATTGTTTGGTGGTTTACCCAAAATTCAGATATCTTGTTTAATTGTATTTTTTCTTGTGTGTGTAGTGTGTGAATGGCATAGCAATTAGATTTTTGGGGCAAGTGTGAGAATAAATAATCCTCTTTATCTAAACCTGCAAAGCTCTGCTGCTGGTTCTTTAAATTGACCAAACACTAAAGGGGGCTTGAAAATACACACATCCACATTTCAAAAAAAAACACGCTGCTTACAGTCAGTAAGGGAAGGTAATTATGGGTTTCAGTTTATCTCCCCTCTCCTGTCTGCAACAGTTTCGAAAAGGTCTTCACTGTCTCCCAGACCCTCATAGTTTTATATTCAATCTTGTTTTTAGATAGGTTGATGCAAAACCCACAAAATTTCCAATGGAGTGTATAATGTATAAAACTCAAATCATATCTCACACTATAGTGTGTAATATTAGTAAGGCAAATAAATAATTGGACTAATGTGACCTGCACTGGAGAGGGTTTCGTGCAATGGGAAAACTGAAAAATCGCAGAGTATGATTTAGCTGCCATGAATGATTCTGAATTTTAACTTAACTGCTTTTACAATGCCACTGGTGATCAGCAGTAAGATATATAAATAGTGTTAAGAAAATCACTCTTTGGATAATATTATCCTACATTATTTGGAAATTCACTGAAATAATTTATTAGCAATACCACTTAATTTTCAAGTGAAAGAATTAATGTAATGTCCTGGCATGTGGGAATACCTAGATAATCAAAGGACAGAACTACAACTCTCATTTTTTTAACATAATCTCCAAAATGGCAAAGAAAATTAAACCTTTGATGAGGAAGATGAATAGACGTCAATGTTTAAAAGCACTCGGTTTCATTGCAGATTGGAACAGGCAGTGTAAGGTACAGCAGCAGATTTGACATCATTCAGTACTGTATTGAGGCAATCTCAATTGTGCCATACAATGGGGCCTTTCGTAATGTAAAAATAGCCAGATTATTAAAAGGTTGGTAGAGGTCAATCACTCAGTATGCAGGTCTGGCTGTGGGTATGATTGGATTTTTGTTAGTCAAATAAATGAGTTTCTGTGTTTACCAAATGCTTATTCCACTTAGCTCCCCATCTAACATTAATCTATACACAGCCTCAACATATTTCCTCCAGGTCAGCATTGCCCTCCGTTTAGCTTCAGATTTGCATTATAATCTTCTTGTTTTGCAATCAATACAATTGTATGTCTGTATGGCATTGTAT
The DNA here is from genome assembly GCF_964194155.1 of Cetorhinus maximus. Taxonomy (NCBI): domain Eukaryota; kingdom Metazoa; phylum Chordata; class Chondrichthyes; order Lamniformes; family Cetorhinidae; genus Cetorhinus; species Cetorhinus maximus. Next base: position 54,040,310 of record NC_135884.1, read on the forward strand.
GATTGAACAACATATTGAACAGATGTAAGTCAATAATTACATGAATAAATTAATTTTACTAAATGAGTCTCTGATTAGACAAAAGCCAGTGGTCACAACATAGCCACGATTCATCAAATACAATAGAGTAATACTTTATTTGCATGTTGCTCAAAAAAAGCTTTGGAAAGCAAGCAGTAAATGAAATAACAGCAGTTAGTAAAATTGTCCATCAAATGTAACTGATAAAGTGATAGCTGACAAAAGTTGCTCAGCTATTTGGCTCATCAGTGAGTCAACTGCAGTGCAGTAAGGTACTACACACAACTTACTGCTATTTTAATCTGGAACTACAAGGGTATATCATGGTCATTAAATCAATAAAATAGAGATCATATGTGTCTACATAATTGATTTCTTCCATATTGCTACATCATCAACTGCAGCTGATCAAATGATGTTTGCTTAAAGTATGTGAATGCAGATTTATTTTCTTCACAAAAAAAACATTCCTTTGCTTAAACAGCACATAATGGGCCAGGAGTTATTGCAGCCAGTGAACATTTAACTTCATTAAGCTTTGGCATGACAAGTTGCTGTAAGTGGGAGTTCAAAATGGCATGACACCATCTGCAAGGGAACTGGAACCTGTATGAAATGGGCAAGCAACCCTAAACCAATCATATTGAATAATCATTAATGATCAACGCAGAGTCGGAACCAGGATGTGTAAGCTAGGACAGTGAATTCAATGTCAATTCAGGTATAGAGGGAGAAATCAAGAAGGAAAGAGAGAGTGAGAGAGTAGAAAATGAGTCAAAGTTAAAACAAAATACATTTTAAATAAAATCTCCAACAAAATTATGGGTCAAAGGAATAAGACTAAGGGTGGAATCCTCCATTCCCGCTTGCGGCGGGCATCATGGCGGGTGGGAGCGGAAAATATCAGCAGATCACAATAGTCAGTTTCACATCATTGTAAAACCAGTTTGCAATTGTCCGCTCTGCCCATCAATGGCAGGCCACATCTCCTGCCGCCGCACATCGGGAACATAATTTCAATACTTTAGCATCTCATTATAAGCCCTGCTTACCAGAATCATGCTAGATCATCTGGGTATGCTGGCATGATTGCAGGGCGAGGGCTGTACTGGGGAAGAGGGATATCTCAGGGTATGTGTGGGGCACATGTTGATCTGTGAAAGTGGCCTCAAGATGGTGAGGACTAAGGAGACTGTTTCCAGAGCAAATGAGACCAGATGGAGATGTGAGGGTATGTGTGAGTGAGTGAATGAGTGAGATGCCAGTGAACCTGAGTGTGTGTGAGCTTAGAGCAATGAAATGGTTGCCTTACCCTGGCAGCACAGATGAGATCATTCATCCTCTTTCTGCACTGGATGACCAACCTCTTGCAACATTGGCACTAACTACCACTGCCACCACCTCCCAAGCCGGAGTGGTGAGATTGCTGGACCTCCTGCAGCCAAAGCGGAGGTGGAGGACATCACAGCGGGCCTCCAAAAGGCATTCCAGTGACGGATCACTGAACTCTTCTTGACTTTCAGGGCCATGTCTTCAGTGGAGCAGTCCTGGGGTGCAAGCATTGAGAACTGTGCACGTGGCTGCAGTTTAGATATGGCACCCTGAACGAGGAAATGGGGAGGTAACGGTGTGTGGGTGATTCAGAGGCCCCCTGCCAGTGAGACGATGTGCTTCCTGTGGCTGCGTAATTAATGAGGAGGGAAGCGAACGATGCAGCCCAAAAACCCGCCATGCAGCTGGCAGGTAAAATGTATTTTTTCATGCCTGCTACCACACTTAGTGCAATTCTGGAATGATCTGCCCTTAGTTTTCAGTGCCCAAGACACTTGTTGGTGTAATTAAAACTTATCGTGCCATTAAAAAGGATACTTGGACTGAAATACAAATGGCTTAACTTCCTGTGATGAGTTGAATTTATTTCTCCAATGCAAGTAGACACATTTCTCACCATTCAACACATTTGAATGATCTACCAAGCAGCAAGATGCTGCTTTTGAGAAGCTAATGAAAGAGCAATGCACCTCAGACAGCAACTTCGAATTTTCATGTTTAGTAGCATTCTGCCCTTGCCTGAAATCGCTGTGCAGTTGAATGTGTAGCATGGATAATGAGCAATGTTAGTCTTCATCTTATTTTGCTAGTAAATTCTGGCCCAATTTAATTTTTACTACGCTCGAAGAGATGATAGATAATTGTTTCTGAGATTTGTTCTGGTAGACCTTTATCGAACCCCACATTTCATATCCTTCTAATTTAGCATTGCTATTTGAAGAGCTGAAACAAAAAAAAACTTCCTAACAGCATTTCATGAGTTAACAGGAAGTGGTTGAGGCAAATAGCTTTGATGCCGTCAATAGGAAACTAAACAAGTCAATGAGACAAAAGGGAATAGAAGGACAAGCTGAAAGGCTGAAATTATTTCAATAGAACAAGAGGAGAAACATGTAGAGTATAAACATCAGCACAGTTAGATGGGATGAATGGCCTGTTCTTGCGAAGGAAAATTGGAACTTCTCCAACACATGTAACATCTAGCTGATAGTTAAATATACAAGATGCTCAGATAGTTAAATGAAATTTACATGCAGGTGTGTTCCCTTCTCCCTATTAATTTGCCAATAGGTTGGTTCTTATCAAAGTCGTAATCTTGGTATAACTCAACTATGAATACAATTACCTTTTCAGCTCTATCGAGAGGCATGTAAAGGCAGGAAATTTAAAGGGAGGATAATGAGCAACTAATCTTGTTCTTTTTTTTTACAAAACCAATTAAGTTGAAATGAATGTTTATTTTACGGCAATCAGCTCACTTTTAAGCTCATGAAAGGCTGTTTGTAAGATTTTTGGTTTCAACTCTCCACAGTAATACCAATATTAAGTGCTAAGAATATAAAAATACTAAGTACTAAGAATATGAAAAGGGAGTTACATCAGTGTCTACGCAGATCTGGTCACAGAATGGCGCATGGCAACATATGTTTCAGAAGGAACTACAGCTTCATCCAATTATACACAATTATTTATTGCTACATGTATCATAGAATGTTTATCATCATAGGGAAGAAGAACCAATTCCACCTCTAATTTCTATTTTCTAAAAGAAGAATATAGGTCATTTTAAATGCCACCACTGAACCCTTATTATGCCTACATTTTGAGGCATGGTGCTAAGGTGAACGGACAATGCTGCCTTTCAAAATGGCATGAACTCAGACCAGAAATTATCCCAATTCATAGAATATTCAAGAGTTTGGCATAAATATGTGATTATTAATAGTTCTACAATATAAATTTTGATTCTGGTAGTGAAGATAATCACATCAGTTGTTCTAATAATTTTAAGCCCCCCTGCAGTTTGCTTGCTATATGCAGATTGAGTTAGATTTTGCTCTGAATAACTTAACGAACAATTATCTTTGCTTTACTCTATCATTTACAGGAAAGATTATTCACAGCTTTTCATTATATATTTTTCATGGTTGTATCTTTAGTGCCAAGTAACAGCAACTTGCCTCAACATTCCAGGGCGAGCTGTCTTTAAGTGTCGGAATGATGCACTCCAAAGAAAGTGAAAAGCTATCATTCTGGAGCGAGACATTTTAAGATTGAATGCTGAACTGAATCATCATGCAGGCAGAAGAACACAGTGTGAAATTTTATCATTGCTTGTGATCTGTTTCTGAAAATTAGACTTCATCCATGATACTGAGTATTCCTCATCTACTAAAAGCCACTATTTTAAGGCTTTATTCAGTGGAAATACGTTTGTAAGAAAGTCCTGAGAGTGGCACGTGTGCTAATGTGTCTCGGTTGTTAGCACTCTCACCTCTAAGTCAGAAGGCTGGGATTCAAACCCACTCCAGAGACCTGAGAATAAAAATCTATGTTGACATCTCAGTGCAATACTGAGGGATTGCTGCACAAAGAGGTGCCATCTTTCAGATGGGATGTTAAATAGAGGCCCTGTCTGATCTCTTTGGTGTACGTAAAAGATTGCATGACATTGGGCCTGAACTTCCGTGGAGGGGCAATCAGAGTCAGATTGCCGCTCTGCTCCTACTTTCTTACATTTACATTTTTTTGATCGTGTCTCGCCCAACCTTCTGACTCAGGCTGGGTGAGAACTGTGTGGGGCAGCATGCTCCTGAAGCCTTCAATCAAGAGCTGCTTCATCCGAGGGAAGGAGACCATGCTCCCTTTTTTTTATGGCTGCCGTAAAGCCAGTAAGTTTAAAGGGTCTGCCAGGTTAAACATCTTTGACAAGCCAGGGAGGAGGTAACTGTATAAGGTAAGTGAGTAGGATTTTGGGCAGGGGGCTGGTAGGGCCAGGCCTTGGCGGAGGTGCGGACGTTGGGCCTGGTCGGTCCTTGGCATAGGAAGTTGGGTTGGGTTGAGGGAGAGTGTTAGATCAGGAATCGGGCCTTGGGCAGGGTGGTGGAGTAGTGGTGATGGTCAGGAGTCAGGCCTGGCCAGGGACTGGGGTGGGGGTTAGTGTTAATTATTTTGTTCTTTCCAGTGTTTTTACTTTGTTAACCTTGATGTTCTTATTTTTGAAATCATGTTTCCTTGGTTTTGATTCTGGATTTTACAGGATATTTTTGACATCCTTCACTTATTCTCATGTTTCAGCTCTTGGTTTCCGCAATTCAATCCAGGCACAATTAAGCAAGGAGTAACTGAATGCTGTATTCGCAGCTCCCTTGGACTGCCAGTAACATTTCAGAAAATCTCTGCAAACAATGAGTTACCAGTGCAAAATTTAAAATGATTCTTTCAAATATATAGAAGTATTTGACCATTAACAGTAAAAACATCTAGCATTGAAAAAACACATTTTCCCATGAATTTATGATAGTTTATTTGTTGGTCTAGGCTTCAGAATTTAATATTCTACAATTTCACGAGTTGCCTATCAATTCTGAGTGTTCAGTGTGAAAAGCAGGGTCCTGCAAGGAGATTTTCTGATCAGAGTCTTTCCATCAGTGACAGAATAAGAGAAGAGTATGTAATTCCCCAACAAGAGGAAGAAAAGGCCAGTAGACTGGTCACCCTGGGTTGCCCTCATACAATTGGAATATATGAACGTGTGAAAAGGACATACAAACACTACAGCACCCATCAAGCTATTTTATCTAGAAAAGATGTACCAAGACACTCCATTAATCCATCTAATAATCATGCAATCTCTTGAGAGAGGCAAAAAAATGCTCAGCAATTCAGGGAAATAACCTCTCAGAAATTCCTCTCTGAGCAAAGTTCCAGGAATCCTCATAATCTTGGTTAGCCAATAACTAATTCTATTTAACTTGTAATATCCCCCTCACTTAGGACTTTGTAAGTTCCCTATGCATTACATACTCCGACACTGTTCCAGAGGGTAATGTCTCCACAAATAGAAATACATCCTGGCTTGGGATTTTTTTTTTTTTCAATATATTTTATATGCATGTTCTTTGCTTTATCACCCTACCCATTTTAAATAACCTATCCAATCAAAATCAAATTTCTTCCTCATTTAAAAAAAAACAATTATGTTCTTTGTGACTCTCCACATTAAAAATCCCTAACATTTAGAAAGTATTCCTATAACTAAGAGCTCTTAGACAAGGTGCCATTCTTGTCACTCATCTATGCATAATCCCACAGTCTCAACTTAACCATATGCAGGGACAAAAACTGACGACAACAGGTAATAAAGACAAATAAAATACAATAATTCAACAAATGGTAGAATGTTAGATTGGAAAACTTAGGATACAAGAGGGATGAACAGCACAAATGTAGATATATGCCAAAGCCTGGTACATTGCAATTGGTTTTATATTTGATGTCCGAATTGTACAACCTAAAACTCAACTTTCTTGATAGCCACCCAGAAATCGTTTCTGCACTTTTAATGAGAAATCAGTTATTACCCTCAGGCATCTTTCATGACTCTTTGTCTCACCAGGTAACCCTCTCATAGTTAAATGAATGAGCAAAGTTAATGGTGAGTAAAGAACATTCTACCCATCAAAGTTCATCCCTCTGGTAACCTCACTATTCCAATCTGGCATTCAGTTACTTGTTGAATTATTGTATTTTATTTGTCTTTATTATCTGAAAATTATTCCAAACATTTGGCACTCATCGTTAAAAAGACTGTTCACTTCTAGCGACAAAAGGGGCAGTAGCAACGTGGATACAAAATTGGCTGAGGGATGGGAAACAGAGTAATGGTTAATGGGTATTTTTCTGGCTGGAAGAAGGTTTGTAGTGAAGTTACCCAGGGGTCGGTATTAGGACCTTTGCTTTTCCTGATATATATAAATGATCTAGATCTTGGTGTGCAGGGGACAAGTTCAAAGTTTGCGGATGACACAAAACTTGGGAGAATTGTAAACCGTGAGGAGGACAGTGTAGAACATCAAAAGGACATTGACACATTGGTGGAGTGGGCAGATAGGGTGGCAGATGAAGTCCAGTGTAGAGAAGTGTGAGGTGATGTACTTTGGTACAAAGAACATGGAGAGACAGTATAAAATAAAGGATACTATTCTAAAGGGTGTGCAGAAGCAGAGAGACCTGGGTGTATATGTACATAAGTCATTAAAGGACAGGACAAGTAGAGAGAGCTGTTTCTAAAGCATACAGTATTCTAGACTTCATTAATAGGAGCAGAGTGTAAGAGCAGGGAGGTTTTGATGAACTTATGTAAGACACTGGTTAGACCTCAGCTGGAGTATTGTGTACAATTCTGGGCACCACACTATTGGAAGGATGTGAATGCATTGGAGAGAGTGCAGAAGAGGTTTATGAGAATAGTTTCAGGGATGAGACGCTTCAGTTATGAGGAAAGATTGGAGAAGTTGGGACTGTTTTCCTTGGAGAGGGGAAGGCTAAGAGGAGACTTGATAGAAGTTTTCAAAATCATGAGGGGTCTGGACAGAGTAGATAGGGAGAAACTTGTAAACAGATCGAGAACCAGACGACACAGTTTTAAAGTGTTATACAAAAGAATCAAATGTGAGGTGAGAAAAGACTTTTTCACACAGTGAGTTGTTAGGGTTTGAAAGTGCCTGGAAGTGTGGTGGAGGCAGGTTCGATTGAGGCATTCAAGTGGGCGTTGGATGATTATTTAAACAGAAACAATGTGCAGGGTTACGGTGAAAAGCCAGGAGATTGGCACTAAGTTAAAATGCTCAGAGAGCCGGTGCAGACAAGATGGGCCAAATGGCCTCCTTCTGCACTGTAACAATTTTGCGATTCTGTGATTATTCCAAATGCATCATAATGTCTCATCAATCAAATTCAGAAACTGAATTTGTTTTAAAGTATTGTTATGATCCCCGTAGAGACTGATAACTTTTTAAAAAGTAAGGTACAAATTTCCTAGTAGCCAATGGAAAGAATCGCATGACAAGATTTCACATTTTAAGATGTTTACTGTAACAAGCTAAAAACAGGATCGACTAAACATTACAGAATAGGCAACTAAAAAAAATTAACTACAGAGAAGGTACTTACCACTTAACTAATTAACTCAATCGAAAATACTTTATGACCCTTTTGTACAGTACTCCATGCTCTCAGCAGATATGTAGCTTATGGATTAAGTCACACACTCCTCCTGACTTTTCAGCAGGTTTCCTTCTCCCTTCTACACCAGTGCAAGTTTTTCCCCTTCACTCAATCTTTTGAATATCCTCAAACTGACTTCCAGCTGCAAGGCTTACTCCGGCGACTGATAGGCCTATTTGCCTTAGAGAAAAGAAGGTTGAGAAGAGATTTGATAGAGGTATTCAAAATCATGAGGGGTCTGGACAGAAACTGTTCCCACTCATGAAAGGATCAAGAATGAGAAGGCACAGATGTAAAGCCATTAGTAAAAGAAGCAAAAGTGATATGAGAATAAATGTTTTTACGCAGCAAGTGGTTCGGGTTTGGAATGCACTTCCTGAGAGCATGGTGGAAGCGGGTTCAATTGAAGGATTCAAAAGAGAATTAGACTGTTATCTGCAAAGAAGGAATGTGCAGGGATACGAGAGGAGGCGGGGGTATGACACTAGGCGAGTTGCTCATTCGGAGACCCAACATGATGAGCCAAATGGCCCCCTTCAGCGTCATAACAATTCTGAGATTCCTTGGTCCTTAAATCTCCACAAGTCCAATGTCTTAGAACAGAAAAACAGTTCTCCTTGGCATCCTACTCACCAATGAACACAAAACAAGTCTTTCCCTCACTTTTGGACAGTAACAGCTGTTTTTGGTCCCTCTCTCCAGGTCCCTGAGCCTCAGTGTCTGTGTCCAGAAAGACCAACTGCCACTTTTTTGGGTCAAGGTTTGAAAACTGGCACTTGATTTCCTACAGGTTTTTGCCTGGGCTTCTTTACCCATGACAATCAAATCACATGGGCCTGTCTCAGGGCAGAGTTTAGTAAAGTTTCACCATCGCCCATTCCAGGGAATTCTGTTTTATCTTAAATTAAAAGAGACAGTTTAAAACATAACTGCCTTAAAAAGTCTCATGTCCATTAAGAGTATGAGCAATTATATCATTTAAGTTTTAAGGTGCTCATAACACTTTTTTCACACTTTTAAATTTAAAGACTGCTCCTAACTTTAGGTCACTGAAACTGCTGAGTGTTTGTTACTCTTTCTTTCTTTATTACATCATATGCATTATGTAGCAAAAAAATAACTGGTTTGGAATTGGTGGCATGCTGCTAAACAATTCACCTGGCAATGTCATGAAGCCAATAACAAGGCATTAAATTGTCAGGTAACTGCATACTTTCTTACCATTATTTTCTTTTAACAATACAAGCTTAACAAAGTACTTTAACCTAAGGTAATTTTGCAATTATAAAACAGAACTTTTCTGTTATGGTTTGGGACAATCAGAAAAAATCTAAATTGTACAAAAGAATCTCACACTGGAATGTTGGTTCCTTTGGGTTCTCAACCTCAAGAGTCATTTTTTTCAACTAAGCACTGAGCTGGCTAGTGTGTTCCATTTCACATTTGCTGCCCAATTATTGTTAATGAGGTAATCTAAAATGCTTTCATGTCATTTATGCAATTGCAGGTTTTCAGCATGGCCCATTTTAAATGTTGGAACAGTTGCTTATATTTTAATAAAGATCCAGCTACACTTAATTATATTTCTGAAAATTGATCTTTGGGAACACCGTTTAAAAGTGATAATACTTACAATGAATACAGAGAAAAACACGCATCTTTAAATTGCACAAATATATTTGATTCCCTATCTGTGCTGTTACCTAGAGCTTCTGCTCCTGAATGCTGCCTAATAATTCCTGTTGCATATGTGCATGTTTGGATATGTGCAATTGAGCTCCCTCCCAACTTTTGTGTTCAAGTGAGATAAAACTTTCCACAGGCAAGTTTGTGATCCATATCTTCCCAAAATTGCAATCTAAAACATGTGATAATTGGGAGTATTGCACCTCAGAATTAACAATATTGCCATGTACCATTAGGTTATGTACCAGAAATTATTTGGGATGCTCTTGCCCTCTTAAATAGGTGAGAAAGTGCTTCTCTGTCAGACCACACAAACTAAACTAAACTTCATTTCAAGGAAGAAGTTCATTCTGAAATAAATGAATACAACCATTGAGGTTTAACTTAGAAACAGAACTGATAGAAGTTCATTGACCTGAAACAGGAACTCTGTTTCTCTCCCCACAGATGCTGCCTGACCTGAGCATTTCCAGCATTTTCCATTTTTATTTAAAATTTCCAGCAGCTACAGCATTTTGCTTTTGTATTGAGGTTTAACTTACACTCAACTTAGTTCCGACTTAAAAATAACGGAGAGATTCTGGAGTCTTGCAGTGTTTCTCTGCCTTGGGTTCTAATTTAATGTTGTGATATAGAAATATGGAGTGAGACAAACATCCTCAGATTGCTGCTCAAATACATCCTTCACTTCCTTTGAAGCGGTTGTCAGTTTCCTTCCCAACAGGCTAATAATTAGAATATTAACTGTATCTGTTGCTAGAGTTAAATAGGGAATGTGGATTTTCCCATTGTTACCTGGGGTCAGGTTGATGACATGATTATATAAAAAAAATCTTTTGGAATTTACTTCCAGCTTAACACTTCCAAATAGTTATGGCAATTCACAAGCATTGAGCTCTACTTAACAATGGGAAATTTGTTCACATCATTACTCCACAAACTAAAGGGAATATATTCTTCAGCTTAGGCTTTCTTCATTGCCAATATGGCCAGATATGCATCACATTCTTTGGAAGAGGAAGTTATTCTCTAGACTGCATCATGTATGATTTATCTTCATGACAAAGGAGATTATTTCAGAAGATGGTTCATAGCTTTACATTTAAGATACATTGGCCGAGCTAAATTTATTTTAAAAATATCATGCACGACTATTTGTATGCTTTCATCACAGATAGATGTAGACAGAACTGGGCTCAGCTATGGTCAGATAGCCAAGTGATATTTGTAGATTGAACTCACAAACAATGGCTTCTTGAGCAAAGTATTATAGGGATGCTGACATCTACTTGCCTATACTTGTGCACAAATTGCTGCATTCAGGAAAGAAGAAATGAGGGGGAAGGCACTATCTGAACCTGTTGGCAATGAAATAAGCTAAAGCATTTCAAAAATCAAAAGCATCAGTGTCTCACAATCCATTCTTAGCTCTCGGACACTAAAACTTCAGCAAGGAGGTCCCAAATTTGATTCTGAATCTTTATTCCAAGTAATAGTCACAAGGCTGTGATTACTTCCAGCATTACTATTTTAGGTTTCTGTCCTGGTTGCATTCCCTCCAAAACTGGTATGCCTGGCAGCAATGTTTCTTTTAGCACTGATTGTTAACTGTTGCCCCACTCATCTGCTCTAGCACAATGATTGTCAAATGAAAATCTGAACACCCACAGAATCAGTCGAGCAGGAAAAGGAGATTTAAAATCAGGGACCAAAACCGAAGCTGGAAAGGCCAGCTAGCTGCCACTTGAATACCACAGCACTAAAACTACATTACAACAACGGTTGGTTAAAATTAGAAGAATCAAAATATTGCATTTATGAATACCATAGCATTGATCATTCTTATAGATAAAAGCTTTACAGTGTTATTCCTAATATTAATTGAGCTGTTATGATTTTGAGTTTCACAAGATACTTCCCTGAAGCTCAGCATCAGATATCCCATGAAAAGCTTTTGGGCCCCTGCTCCCTACAAATTGATAGGTGATACACAAATAATATCTGGTAATACTTATCTCTAGGGATCAAATAGAGCAGTACTGTTATTTTAATTAGCTTTTCACTTCTCCAGCTCTAATAGGGTTCCTGTATAGCAGAACCAAAAAAACTGAAAAGCGGTGGCTCTGGCTGAGATGTAGCATTTACTGAAATACAGGAAATCAGGCGTTGCGTTTCAAAATTGAACGAAACTTCCAAACTGAAGTGATGGGTTTTTCATCCAAACACCAGACCACAAAAAAATTGTGATGCTCCACTGACTCCAATGGCCATTTCTGGAGCAAATCAGCTAACAAGGTTGCAATTAGTGCATTAACATTTAAACAGTGACCATATCGTGGTATAAAATCAGAAAATGCTGGAAATACTCAGATCAGACAGCATCTATGGAGAGAGAAATAGAGTTAATGTTTCGTATTAATAACCTTTCATCAAAGCCCAACAGTTTGTCTGAACTGTGTAATATGACTATACGTACCTTTGAGTAATTCAAGGTCCCTGCAATGCGTACTTTGATTCAGTCATTGTCAGCAGCTGGCTGCAGAGCTCAGGGCGCTTTCAGAGAATAGGACGTTTCTGGGTTTGAAGTGTGCACAATATCAAGTCCAGAAAATGCACAGAGCCCACACTACTGAGTTTAGAGAACATACAGAGCTTACGCTACTGAGTTCACAGAACATATAGATCTTACACCAGAGTTCACAGAACATATAGAGCTTACACTATGGAGTTCAGAGAACACAGAGTTCACACTATTGAGTTCAAAAACACAGAGCTCACAATAAAAGATGAGGGTATAAGTAGGGCGAAGGAAAATTTAGAAATTTAAAGAGACGAGTTTAGGCAATAGAGCAGTGCAGCAATTTGGGTTGTTACAAATGCTGAGCATTACAAGACTCTTGTATTTTAAAATTACTCCTTTAACTGAAGGCAAAACAGAACATTCTGGAAAGGGGATGGTGAGGTTATACTAAATACCTGCACTGAGAGAAAGGCCCATGTAATCTCGTTTTCATGGGGAAGAAACTCAAACAGAAACCTATTGAAATATCAAAATGCTAGTTTTCACACCTGGTACAGTTTCTTTTTAAGGCACATGCAGGAGACAAAACATATACTGCTCTGTGCAGGAACAAAGCAGCTGCTGCTGTGAAGACCAGAGAACATAAAAACATAAGAAATAGAAGCAGGAATAGACCACATGACTCAACGGCCTTGCTCCACCATGCAATAAGATCATGACTGATCATGAGTTTCAACTCCACTTTCCCACCCACTCCATATATCCCTTAATTCCTTGAGAAACCAAAAAATCTGCCTAACTCAGCCTTAAATGTATTCAATAATGGAACATCCACAACCCTTTGGGTTCCCAACCCTTCAAGTCAAGTAATTTCTCAGCATCACAGTCCTAAATGATTGGTCCATTACCCTGAGAGTGTACACCCGTGTTTTAGATTTCCCAACCAATGGAAACAATCTCTCAGCATCCACTCTATCAAGCCCCTTCAGAATCTTGTAGGTTTCAATGAGGTCACCTCTCATTCTTCTAAAATCCAGAGAATATAAACCCAATTTACTCAGCCCCTCATCATAGGGCATTCCACTCATCCCAGGTATCAATTTAGCGAACATTCACTGTACTACCTCCAATGCAAAGGGGAGGCGATGGCATTGAAAAGACACATTTTCCTATGAACATATGATAGTTTATTGGTTGTTCTAGGCTCCAGAATTTAATATTCTGCAACTTCATGAGTTGCCTATCAATTATAAGTGTACAGTGTGAAAAGCAGGGTCCTGCAAGGAGATTTTCTGATCCAAGTCTTTCCATCAGTGACAGAACAAGAGAAGAGTATGTAATTCCCCAACAGGAGGAAGAAAAGGCCAGTAGACTGGTCACCCTGGGTTGCCCTCATACAGTTGGAATATATGAACGTGTGAAAAGGACATACAAACACTACAGCACCCATCAATCTATTTTATCTAGAAAGGATGTACCAAGACACTCCATTAATCCATCTAATAATCATGCAATCTCTTGAGAGAGGCAAAAAAAAATGCTCAGCAATTCAGGGAAATAACCTCTCAGAAAGTCCTCTCTAAGCAAAGCTCCAGGAATCGCATAATCAAACATGGGCAAGGAAACCTCCTGCTGATTACACGTATTGCCCTCCCTCAGCTGATGGATCAGTGTTCCTCCATGTTGAACATCACTTGTTGGGAGCACTGAGGGTGGCAAGGGTGCAGGATGTACTCTGGGTGGGGGACTTCAATGTTCATCACCAAGAGTGGCTCGGTAGCACCACTACTGACCGAGCTGGCCGAGTCCTAAATGACACAACTGCTAGACTGGGTCTGCAGCAGGTGGTGAGGGAACCAACAAGAGGAAAAAGCATATTTGACCTCATCCTCACCAATCTGCCTGCCACAGATGCATTTGTCCATGAGAGTATCGGAAGGAGTGACCGCCGCACAGTCATTGTGGAGACAAAGTCCCGCCTCCACAATGATGATACCCTCCAGCGTGCTGTATGGCACTACCACCGTGCTATAAGGGATAGATTTCAAACAGACCTATTAACTCTAGACTGGGAATCTATGAGGTGCTGCAGAATTGTACTTGAACATAATCTGTAACCTCATGGCCCAGCATATCCCCCACTCTACCATTACCATCAAGCCAGGGGATCACCCCTGGTTCAATGAAGAGTGCAGTATGGCATGCCAGGAGCAGCACCAGGCATACCTAAAAATGAGGTGTTATTCTGGTAAAGCTTTAACACAGGACTACTTGCTGCCAAACAGCATAAGCAGCAATTGATAGACAGAGCTAAGCGATTCTACAACCAGCGGATCAGTCCTAAGCTCTGCAGTCCTGCTACATCCAGTCGTGAATGGTGGTGGTCAACTAAACAACTCATTGGAGGAGGAGGCTCCACCCTCAACGATGGGGGAGCCCAGCACAGCAGTGCAAAAGATAAGGCTGAAGCATTCGCAACAATCTTCAGCCAGAAGTGTTGAATGGATGATCCATCTCAGCCTCCTCTGGAGGTCCCCAGCATCACAGATGCCAGCCTTCAGCCAACTGAATTCACTCCACGTGATATCAAAAAACAGCTGAAGGCACTGGATACTGCAAAGACTATGGGCCCTGACAACATTCCACAATAGTACTGAAGACTTGTGCTCCAGAAGTTGCCGCACCCCCAGCCAAGCTGTTCCAGTACAGCTACAACAGCATCTACCCAGCTATGTGGAAAATTGCCCAGGTATGTCCTGTACACAAAAAGCAGGATAAACCAGTTAGCACCCCATCAGTCTACTCTCAATCATCAGTAAAGGAAGGGGTCATCAACAGTGCTATCAAGCGACACTTGTTTAGCAATAACCTGCTCACTGATGCCCAGTTTGGGTTCCGCCAGGGCCACTCAGCTCCTGACCTCATTATAGCCTTGGTTCAAAAATGGTCAGAAGAGCTGAATTTCCGAGGTGAGAATGACTGCCCTTGACATCAAGGCTGCATTTGACAGAGTGTGGCATCAAGGAGCTCTAACAAAACTGGAGTCAATGGAAATCAGGGGGAAAACTCTCTGCTGGTTGGAATCATACCTAGCACAAACGAAGATGGTTGTGATTGTTGGAAGTCAGTCATCTCAGCTCCAGGACATCACTGCAGGAATTCCTCAGGGTAGTGTCCTAGGCCCAACCATCTTCAGCTGCTTCATCAATGACCTTCTTTCCACCATAAGGTCAGAAGTGGGGATATTCTCTGATGATGTTCTGCACCATTCGTGACCCCTCAGATACTGAAGCAGTCCATGTCAAAAGGCAGCAAGACCTGGACAATATCCAGGCTTGGGTTGACAAGTGACAAGTAACATTCGCGCAACAAGTGTCAGGCAATGACCATCACCAACAAGAGATAATCCAACCATTGCCCCTTGATGTTCAATGGCATTACCATCACTGAATCCCCCACTATCAACACCCTGGGGGCTACCATTGACCAGAAACTGAACTGGACTAGCCAAATAAATACTGTGGCTACAAGAGCAGGTCAGGGGCTAGGAATCGTGTGATGAGTAACTCACCTCCTGACTCCCCAAAGCCTGTCCACCATCTACAAGGCACAAGTCAGGAGTGTGATGGAATACTCCCCACTTGCCTGGATGAGTGCAGCTCCCACAACACTCAAGAAGCTGGACACCATTCAGGACAAAGCAGACCACTTGATTGATATCACGTCCGTAAACATTCGCTCCCTCCACCACCGACGCACATTTGCAGCAGTGTGTACCATCTACAAGATGCACTGCAGGAATTCACCAAGGCTTCTTAGACAGCACCTTCCACATGACCACTACCACCTAGAAGGACAAGGGCAGCAGGTAGATGGAAATACCACCACCTGGAGGTTCCCCTCCAGGTAATCATCATCCTGACTTGGAAATATATCGCCGTTCCTTCACTGTCGCTGGGTCAAAATCCAGGAACTCCCTTCCTAACAGCATTGTGGGTGTACCAACACCACATGGACTGCAGCGGTTCAAGAAGACAGCTCACCACCACTTCCTCAAGGGCAACTAGGGATGAGCAATAAATGCTGGCCCAGCCAGCAATGCCCACATCCTGTGAATGAATTAAAAAGAAAGTATAACCTTTCTTAAATGGAGACACAAAAACTGCACTCAATACTCCAGATTTGGTCTCACCAAAACCCTGTACAACTGTAACAAGTCTTCTTTATTCTTGTACTCCAGCCACCTTGCAATAAAGGCCAACATGCTATTTGCTTTCCTAATTGCTTGCTGCACCTGCATGCTAATTTTCTGCATTCCTTGTACAAGGACACCCAGGTCTCTTTGAACATCAAAACTTAGAATTTTCTCACTTTTTAAAAAATATTCTGCTTTTTTATTCTTATGACCAAAGTGAATATCTTCACACTTCCCTATATTATACTCCATCTGCTATCTTGTTGCCCACTCACCTAACCTGTCTATATCTCTTTGTAGCCTCTCTGTGACCTCTCCGCAGTTTACCTTTCCACCTAGCTTGGTGTCATCAACAAACTTAGATACATTACTCCCTGTCTCTTCATCTAAGTCACAAATATAGATTGTAAATAGCTGAGGCCCCAGCACTGATGCTCGTGGCAATCACTGCCTGCCAATGAAAAAGCTCTGTTCATGCCCACTCTGTTTTCTATCCATTCACCATTCTTTGATCCATGTTAATATATTACTCCCAACTCCACGAGCCCTTTTCTTACCTATTAACCTTTTGTGCAGCACTTTATCGGATGCCTTTTGGAAATCCAGGGATACCACATCTACTGGTTCCCCTTTATCAACCCTATTAGTCACATGCTCAAAAACTCTAATAAATTTTCAAAGGGGATTTCCCTTGAGAGAAACCATGTTGACTTGTTCTAATCATACTATGTTTTACTAAGTACATTGTTAAGGCTTCCTTAATAATAGATTCCAGCATTTTCTAAACAACTGATGTTGGACTAACTGGCTTGTAGTTCACTATTTTCTCTCTCCCTCCTTTCTTGAAAAGCAGTGTAACATTTGCCAACTTCCAATCTAGTGGGATCATTCCTGAATCGAAGGAACTTTGGAAAATCATAGCCAGCATATCTACTATCTCTGCAGCTATCTCTTTTAGAATCTTAGGGTGTAAGCCATGAGGTCTCAGGGATTTGTTGGGTTTCAGTTCTTTAAGTTTCTCCAATACTTTATCTCTGCTGTTATTAAATTCCCTAATTTTCATCTAGCTGGTATAGAAGTTATGTCTTCTACAGTAAAGACAGACACAAAATATTTGGTCGATGCCTCCTCCATTTCCTCACTCACCATGATAATTTCTCCTTTCTCTGCTTACACGGGACTAATGTTTACTTTAGCTACTTGCTTCCTTCGTATATACTTACAAAACCTTTCACAAAGTTTTTATATTTCTGGCAAGTTTGCTGTCATATTCCATTTTTTCCCTTTTTAGCAACTTTCTTGGTGGACATTTGCTGGTTTCTAAAACACTCCCAATCCTTAGACTGGCTACTGCTTTTTTCAGTGCTCTAAGTCTCTTCTTTTAACACAATACTATGTTTAACTTCCTGAGTGAGCCACAGATGGGTCCTTCTTGCTGAGTTTTTGTTCTTCAATTGAATATATTTTTGTTGAATATTTTCATTTGTTTCTTTAAATATTTCCCATTGATCACATTGTAACCATGTTTCTGTAATGGTGATTAGATCTAAATCATTTATCTCTATTCATGGCACTAATTCATCTACCTTAGTGCAGATGCTTTGTACATTCAGATAAAAAAACTTTAATTTCATTTTTTTACTTCTATTCCCAGCAATGACCTTATTTGCTGATGTACTTTTCTGTTAAATGCTCTATCCCTTCCTGTCCTGCTCAGCTTGTTTTTACCTACATCACTTATCACATGTGTTCCGATACCTCAACCTTTATTTTTGGATTTCTAAGTTTCCCTTCGCCCAAACTAAACCACCACCCAACCCCACCAGCCCCTCAATCCCAGCTGTTAGTTTAAAGCCCTGTTCACAGCCCTAGTCATATGATTGGCCAGGACACTGATTCCAGCACGGTTCAAGTGGAGCCATCCCAATGAAATAGCTCACTCTTCCCTGACTACTGATGTCAGTGCCCCATGAATCAAAACCCCTTCTTCCCACTCCACTGTTTAAGCCATGTATTTAATTCTCTAATCTGTTTAACCCTATGCTAATTGGCATGTGGCTCAGGTAACAATCCAGACATGATTAACTTTGATGTTCTGTGGACCCAAAGTCGTCATATTCTCTTAGCAAAACATAATTCATAGTTCTACCTATGCCATTGGTTCCCACAATAACCACAACAACTGGATGCTCCCCTTCCCACTCCAAGTTCCTCTCCAGCCATGAGGAGATGTCCTTAACCCTGGCACCGAGCAGACAACGCAACTTTCAAAGCTCCCTGTTGAGGCTACGGAGAACAACATCAATCACCCTGACTATCTGTCCCCTTTTACTAACATGTTCTTCTTCACTCTACTCACTTGAATGGCATCCTTCACTATGGTGCCATGGTCAGTCCATTCATCCACATTTTAGTCCTTCTCATCCACACAGTTTGAAAACACCTCATACCTGTTGGACAAAGTCAGGGACTGAGGCTCCTCCATCATTTCATACTAGGCCCCAAAATCTGCCTGACCAACAGGTGCACTCTCTTGTCCCTGACAATTGAACAACTCTAAAATTCTGTCCAGCCAAAAGGGTGTGACTGCTTCCTGGAATAAAGTGTCAAGGTACCATTTCACCTCCCTGATGCATCACAGTGTCTGCAGCTCAATGACTCTGAGCCAAAGCTCCTCAAGTTGCAGACACATTTTCCATGGATCACGCTGTTGTCCAGGAGCATCCACATTCTACAGTCACGACACATCATTATCCCCATCATGTTTATTGTGTTACTTAATTAATTACTTTTTCCTTAATTAATGTATAATCAGTAAGCCCTACCTCTCTCAATAACCTTTACTACTGCTAGTAAACCTCAGTACTACCAATGAAACCTTACAATTATTAATACATTACACACTTTTGAAAGATAAAGGAGCATAATACTCACCTTTTTCCCTGTGACCTCACATTTTGATAATTCTCCAAATGCGGTTGGTCCACAGACTGAGCCCCCACACTGTTCTAGCTCTTTAATTGAGTCTTGCCTCTCTCTGCCTGCTTCTTAATCAGAGAAGGACTGCTCTGTGTTAACAACCAATTAGGATGCTTGTGAGAATTGGTTTTATGTTTGAAAGGAAGGGAACAGAACCAGCCAGATTTTTGGAGATTTAGGGAACAAGGAGCCAACAAGCTTGGCCTTGCTGGTGAAATTCAGATCTGGAAGACATTAGGCTGTGTGGAACAACTTTTGAACTACAAGGAAGTTTAGACCAAGTGCAGTAGTGAGAAGTGAGCTTGCTAGAGAGCTGGGAGTAATTTGGGACATGATCTTGTAATGCTACATAACTGCAAGAAGTGTGGTACACAGTGAAAAGGATTATAAGACATACCTCAAGTTAATTGATGCCGATGTGCCTTTTCTTTAGTTTGGTGCATTAGCTGCCCATTAAGCAATGTCTGATCTATGTCGATTTTAGTTTGTTTGTTACAGTAAAGTCTTAAGATGTGAAATCTTGTCCTTTGGTGATTTCTATCAGTTGCTGGGAAATTCATCTCTTTTTTAGAAAAAATATCGGTCTCCATGGGGATTGTGATAGGGTACAGACAAGATGATTGGTGTCGGAAGGGGCAGAATTAACAATAATAGTGTATTAGCAAAAAAAAAAACCCTTGCAAAGGATTATGGCAAAGACAAAAAAAAGGCTATTCATAACAAGATAGATGAACTGGGAACACAAATAGAGATGAAAGGGTTTGATCTCACCAGCAGTACAGCAAGTACAGGTTGCAAGGCGAGCAAAGTTGGGAAATAAATATTCCAGAATATTTAAAATTTTGAAAAGTCATGGAAAGGAGGAATAGTAGGCCTGGTAATTAAGGGTGACATAAGGATGGTAATACAAAAGGACCTTGGTGCAGATCAGAAAGCAGTGTCAGTGTGCATGAAGATTAGGAATAGCAAGGGTCAGAAAGTGCTGGTGGGAATAATTTATAGGCCCCTAACAGTAGTTATACCACTGGATGGAACATTAAGCAGGATAGAATTAGAGCTTATAGCAAAGGCCATGTAATGTAATGATCATGGGGGACTGTCATTTTCATATAGATTGGACAAATCAAATTGGCAAAGATAGTCTGGAGAATGAGTTTGCAGAGTGCTTTCCAAGAGTTTTTGAGAACAATACATTGTGGAACCAACTAGGGATAAAGCTATTATAGATATAATATTGTAAAATGAGGCAGGGTTAATTCTTAATTTCATAGCAAAGTATCCTCTGGGAAAAGGTGTTCATAATATAATTGAATTCCATATTAATTTGGACAGTGACGTATTTGAGTCTAAAATGAGACTGTTAAACTGAAACAAAACTAATTACATAGGTATAAGGGGAGAACTGGCTAAGATTTAAGTAAATAAATTAAAATGAAAGGTATGGCAGTTATTAAACAATGGAAACATTTAAAAAATATATGCAAAATTTTCAACAAAAAGATGCTCCATTAAAAAACAATAACTCAGCAAGAAAGATCCATCTCTGGCTATTTAGGGAAGTTAAGAATCGTACTAAATTAAAAGAAGAGACTTATAACTTTGCAAAGAATGGTACTAAGCCTCAGGTTTGGGAATCTTTTAGAAACCAGCAAATGGTAACTAAAAAGTTGACAGAAAGGGGAAAAAAATAAAACCAGAGTGAAATAGGCAGGCATATAGAAACGGTTTGCAAGAGATTTTATAATTATATAAAATAGGGTAGAGTGGCTCATGTAACTGTAATGTAATAGCAGGTTTAATGGCAGGCTGGAGGTGACAACGCAGCGGGAGCTGAAAGATAAGTTTCCTACTGGCGTAAAATGATGGCGGGATCTTCCACCCGAGCCCCTTCCCTTCCCTGCTGCACAACTCCCAGACAGCATGTGAGCTGTGTGCAAGGGTAAGGGATCCACAGTGGCCTCTCCACCTGAAGAGTAGATGGACTGCAGTGGGGTTATAAGGCATCACTTTATCGCTATTCCACTGAAGCCCATGTCCTCTGTACCATTCAGTGAGGTGAATGTGAGCAGTTGAGGGTTCCCTTTCCCTGGCGGAGTGGATGAGGTCATTCATCCTTTTGTGGCATTGCAGGCCAGTCATCAGCAGGAGGCCCTGGGCACTGATTGACCTGGAGACTTCCTTCCATGCTGCGTTCATCTCCCTGCTTGGCCTCCTTCTCCCATCCTTTGCACAGAGGGCGCCGCTCCTGGCCTCCACTTGTTTGAGCAGGAAGCCCAGGGAGGCATCGCAGAATTTGAGCATCGGAGGTCCCTGTTCTCTTTGGGACATCTCCTCCCTCAATGTTGTGTAGGTTGCTGTCCGGGTGCCTTTTAACAATGGCACCTGGGTATGTCCAGCCCACTCCACCATGCAAAATGCCAGGAAACCGTTGACTATATAATTAATGAGGCTGGGGTCACACAGTGCTGCATGACTTCGCAGTGGCCTCAACAACATGAAACCCTCCCCGTTTCCTCCCTGCCTGGGACTTAGTCCCAGAGGGGGAATTCCATCCCTTCTGTCTGTGTTCACAATGGAAGGCACACATTACATGCCAGAAATAGAGGGTTACCAAGGTGCAAATAAGAGCGAGGAACTTAACATAATTAATTTCGGCAAGGAAAGAGTATTTCAGAAACTTAAGGAGCTAAAAGCTGACAAATCCCTAGGACTTGTTGGCCTACATTGTAGGTTATCAAAGAGACAGTTGCAGAGATAATGCATATACTGGATATGACTTTACAAAATTAGCTAAATTCTAGAATGGTCCCAGCTTATTAGAAGTTAGCAAATGTAGCATCGCTATTGAAGAAAAGAGGGAGGAAAAAAACAAGAAACTGCAGGTTAGGTGGTTTGACATCAGCAGCCTGGAAAATTCTGGAATCTATGAAGGAAGAATTAATAATGCACTTAGAAAATCATCCTATGATCAGAGAAAGAGTCAAAATGGCTTTATGAAAGTGAAATTGTGTTTGATAATTTGAGAACTTTGGGGATGTAAGTCATAGGGTAGATAGAGGGGAGCCAGTAGATACAGTATGCTAGGATCTCCAAAAAGTATTTGTTAAGGTGCCACATAAAAGGTTAATACAAAAGGTAAGGGCTCAAGGATTTGATGGTGATATATTAGTATAACTGGAGAATTGGTTCACAGATAGGAGACAGAAAGTATGGGGAAATGGGACATTTTCAAGTTGGCAGGCTGTAACTAGTGGAATACCACAAGGCTCAGTGCTGGGGCCTCAGCTTTTTAAGAATTTCCTTCACAAGATGTGGACTCTGCTGTCTGGTCCAGCATTTATTGCCCATCCCTGGTTGCCCTTGAGAAGGTGGGGGTGAGCTGCCTTCTTGAACTGCCGCAGTCCATGTGGTGTAGGTACACCCACAATGCTGTTAGAAAGGAAGTTCCAGGATTTTGACCCGGCAGTGAAGGAGCGGCGATATATTTCCAAATTAGGATGGTGAGTGACTTGGAGGGGAACGTCCAGGTGGTGGCGTTCCCACCTATCTGCAGCCCTTGTCCTTCTTGATGGTAGTGGTTGTGGGTTTGGAGCTGCGGTGAATTCCTGCAGTGCATCTTACACACTGCTGCTACTGTGCGTCGGTGATGGAGGGAGCGAATGTTTGAGGATGGGGTGCAAATCAAGCAGGTTGCCTTGTCCTGGATGGTGTTGAGCTTCTTGAGTGTTGTGGGAGCTGCACTCATCCAGGCAAGTGGGGAGTACTCCATCACACTCCTGACTTGTGCCTTGTAGATGGTGGACAGGCTTTGGGGAGTCAGTAAGTGGGTTACTCATCACAGAAATCCTAGCCTCTGACCTGCTCTTGTAGCCACAGTATTTATGTGGCTAATCCAGTTCAGTTTCTGGTTAATGGTAATCCCCAGGATGTTGGTAGTCGGGATTCAATGATGGTAATGCCATTGAACGTCAAGGAGAGATAGTTAGATTCTCTCTTGTTGGAGATGGTCATTGCCTGGCACTTCTTTGGTGTGGATGTTACTTGCCATTTGTCAGCTCAAGCCTGGATATTGTCCAGATCTTGCTGCACTTGGGCATGGACTGCCTCAGTATCTGAGGGGTCACGAATGGTGCAGAACATCATCAGAGAATATCCCCACTTCTGACCTTATGGTGGAAAGAAGGTCATTGATGAAGCAACTGAAGATAGTTGGGCCTAGGACACTACCCTGAGGAACTCCTGCAGTGATGTCCTGGAGCTGAGATGATTGACCTCCAACAATCGCAACCATCTTCCTTTGTGCTAGGTTTGACTCCAATCAACAGCGAGTTTTCCCCCGGATTCCCATTGACTTTCGTTTTGCTAGGGCTCCTTGATGCCACACTCGGTCAAATGCTGCCTTGATGTTAAGGGCAGTCACTCTTACTTCACCTTTACAACCTTTATAACTGACTTCGAAAAAGAGACTGAGAATATCCAAGTTTGCCGATGATACAAAGCTGGATGGGAATGTCAGCTGTGAGGAAGACATAAAGACGCTGCAAAGAAATATAGATAGGTTAACTGAATGGACAACAAGATGCCAGATGTAGTTTAACATGGAGAAGTGTGAGTTTATTCACTTGTAAGAATAAAAAACAATATTTTTAAAAGGCATGAAACATTTAAATGATGATATTCAGAGAGATTTTGGTGCACTCATACAAGGAACACAAAGTTCGTGGGCAGTAAGCAATTTGGAAGGCAAATTGTCCTTTATTGTAAAGGGTGTTTTTGGGAACCATACCCTGTGACCTATCCATTATGCTCAGCTATTTCTTGATATCACTTGGAATAGAATTGGCTGAAGACAGATCTGTCATGGCGGGATATCAAGAGGAGGTTAAGATAGATCATTTACATTTTGTTTCACATAAGCTAATTAATATTCTGCATATAGGTCAAATCAAATGCCATCCCAGTACTAGAGTTATTAACATCTGCAGGAACAAATCCTAACCAGCTGAATTCAACCCTGGATATAATTAAAGGCAGCAATAATGGCAGAATCCAACCCTTGCAGCCATTTGTTATCGTGCTGATGTCTCAGCAGGCTGGATAGATGAGTACAGCCCTTTCCGCACACAGAACATTTAAACAGCTTCTCTTCAGTATTAATGCTCGAATTTTGCTCTCTTTCTCTCCTGAAGGTGCTGCATGATGTTGGCATTTGGTGCCAGTCACTGTTTGCCCTTAAGTGCTTATCAAGTGGTAATTTTGAACTTGTGAGCCCATACAGTGAGCTGTCAGCATTTCAACTGCAGGGAGCAACATAGACGATGGCCCTGGCTGATGCTGTCTGGCAAAGCTGAAACCAATTGTAACACATGAACAACAATTTGCATTTGTATAGCACCTTTAACATAGTAAAACATTCGAAGGCACTTCACAAGGAGTGACTGGCTAATGAAATGCACAGTCCCCAAACTGATTTATATTAAAATGAGTCCGAAACAAACATGCCATAAGAGGAAAAATAAACAAACACACAACATAGTTCTTTTTCAGCATTTTTATGTAGGATTTTAGTGAGGGTGATATCTTATATGTGGATGTGTATACATGGGCATATGATGCATGAGTATGATGCAATTAGTTCACATGTTCATTGGGGTCACCAACTTTGTATTGCATCTTTCCACTTTTTAAACTCTGTGTCATGACCAAACACATTCAAAACTGTAAATGCTCTTTTATCTTATGTTGAGTTATGTTTTTTAAAACACCCACTATCTGAGAATGGTAATTTGTAAATTTAAATTTTTAAATGCACCATTTGGTAAGTGATAAAATTAAGAAAAATAGTTTTTCAGTCAAATGTGGAGGATTATAAAGATCATTCTTCTGGGAACCAATAAGTTGGAAGAACAAAGGGTCACTTTTATATACTGATTCTAGTTCCTTCCACATTGCCATGAAGTAGTTTGGGAATTGTGGTGTAAAAAAAAACCTTGTAATCAACAGCAAAGAATCCTTCGGGAATTGGCTGGTATGGGGGTGAATTATTAACATCTTAGAGTTTCAGATATTCCCTTTTTTTTCTTTGGTGTAAAATGTTTTTGATGTGGTTTTGGACTTATATTTTGGCATGCCAGCCATGGCTCAGTCCACAGCACTGTGAATTTCAATCTCACTGCAGATACTTTAGCACAAAAATCTAGACTGGCACTCCCAGTGGAGTACTGCACTGTCGGGGGTGCTGTCTTTCAGACATTAAACTAAGATACCGGCCTGAATTTTCCCGTCGGCAATTTGGTGGCAGGGCCCGCTCGCCAATGGGAAAATGACGTGGGATGATGTCGGGAGGAACCCCCGACGTCATCCTGCTCCATTTAAATATTCAGGAAGGCTGTCCGCCCGCCGACCTGTCAATGGCCAATTGAGGCCATTGACAGGATCATTAAGGTAATTAAAGGCCCTGCCCGTCCAACCTTAAAGGCTGGCGGGCAGGCCAAGAGCCCCAGTGGGCTTCTGATAAAACATGAAACCTCATCCACTGGCGGGAAAAGGTTTCATGTCCATTTTAAAAATCTTAAATAAACTTTATGTGAGATTTATTAACATGTCCCATCTTGTGTGACATTGTCACATGGAGGGGGACATGTTAATTTTTTTTTATTTTTCTATTTTGACACTTTGAAGCACTGTCAATGATCTCCCCGAGACAGCATTTAGTCTCAGGGAGCGCTTCCTAGCGGGCAGACGGCTGGGCGGGCCTTAATTGGCCCGCTCACTTAAAATGGCAGCGGAGCTCGGCTGCCCGCCCGCCGCCGAGCCGGTGGGGCCCGCCTGCCAACCTAGGGCAAAATTCTGCCCACCATGTGGATGTAAAAGATCTACGGCACTATTTCAAAGGGGTGTAAGATGATCAACCATGGTGTCGTGGCCAATATGTATCCTACAATCAACATCACAGAAACAACTGTTACGGCACAGTACCTGCATAATGGTATTATAAATCTTTAATCACATAATTTTGAAGATTACACTTTAAAAATAAATAAAAACTGGAACTTAAGATGGCTCCTCAGAGCTACAGACAGTTTTAGTGAATTAAACCATTTTATCTCTGAAGAGGACCAAGAGGGCAAAGATATCTTGTCTAATATTGACTTACTGTGGTTTCAACGAGCAGATAAATGAAGCTCCATTGACACCTTCATTGTAAAAATGCAAATTTGCCTTGTCAAATTTAAAGGTTTTGGCCACCTAAAAAACCACAGATGGAAGAAGATTTCAGACTGTTAATCAGATTACCACAACCTCTATTTGGGGCCATGTTTCAACACTAATTTGAGGTCACATGATACACCAGCCATCTTGGTTCCTTGCTAAGTATATAGCAGAAAATTCAAACTGCTGCAGAGACATCTTCAGAGATGCAGACAGAATTCCAGCAGAAGGACTGACTGACCAAAAACCATCAACAACAGCAGCTAGTTAAGCAGCCAAATAACTACCAACAAAATCTTGAAAAAGAAACCCAGCCTCTTTCTCTCTCTTCTAACCTGTTTCATCTTCAAGCCTACCTGTGAAAACAATCTCTGGGCATATCAAGTCTAGGAACCATCACAACTACAGAGACATCTCTGCATTCTTGAGACCTTCAGTTCGATTTAGGTAATAACTCGACTACAAAACATCAGGCCTGTACTGAAAGAGACTGAGTTAAATTTCATTTTTATAATTACTGTTTTACCAATGGTATCTAGTTTTTTGTGTGAAATAGTGTGGGTGAGCCAAATGAATGAGACATAAAGCTCTTGAGCAGGTGTTTGAGAAATAAATGAAACTTCATTTTAAAAGTACAAAAGTTTGCTGCTGGGTGACTTAACCTGATTCAATCACTCAGAGCAAGAAAATACATATATCCACATACAAATGTACTTGATCATGGGCAGTCAAAGATAGCACCTTAAAATTGTACGTGACACAATAAACTATCTGATCATTACCACATTACTGTTTGTGGAAGTTTGCTTTGGTTGTGAAAGGTGGTCTAAAAATGCAAGTTGTTTTTTTTAATACTTTTCCTCTGTGGCTGTATTGCTGCACTTGGATGATAATTTCATTCCAGCTACAAAACATGATTACTTATTTGATCCTACAATTCCTGCTCGTGATGTACAAAATAGGACCTTTGAAACAAGTTAGATTCTGTGTCATGTTAAAATTATTTCCAGAACAGTGTGCATTTACAGCGAGGCATGTGACCAGAATAATCTACTGCTTTTCTTGTGTCTGCATAAACTATTTCTGTTTTAATCCAGCCCAACACTCCATCTGAACTTGCCCTGACCTGGAAATAAGGCAGATGCTCACTCAATGGACCCCTGTCCATACAGGTTCACGAGCTTTTAAGGAAAGCTGCAAAAAAGTCAAGCCAGTAACTTGATACAGTTTCAGAGCATGAATTTGATTTAGCCTATTTTTTGATTCCAGTGTCCTCATTGTCTCTGAAAAGAATTAAGTCATTTATTTTAACTGGCGCTGAACTAGTATATGGATTATTGTGGGCAAATGTAATGTTTTATTTCAGCCAGGAGGGAAAATTGTGACAGACCAAGTTAAGTTCTGCACAAATCGAGCCCAGTCATAGTGAAATTAAAAGATTGGATGGGGTGGGTGGGGGGGGATGAGAAGGAGGATTACAGAAGAAGGGTGCAACATGTAAATAATATACAAGATGACAGATGTTCAAGGCAAATGCTCATTAGAGTGAATAGTGATTCCTCAAGCAGGAATTTTCACTTGCAATTATAGTCTAGAATCACAGAATGGTATAGCACAGAATCAGGCTTTTTGGCCCCATGGAATCTGAGTCAGCTCTTTTGAAGAGTAATCCAGTTAGTCACACTACCCAATTCTATCCCTATATTATTACAGTATTTTCTTCTTCAAATATTTATCCAATTCCCCTTTGAAGGGTCCTATTGGATCTGTTTTCATCACCAAAAGGGCAGTGCATTCCTAATCTAAATACTTAGATGAGAACATGATATCACTGGTTCTTTTATCAATCATTCTAAATCGCTGTGCTCTGGTATGGACCCTCCAGCCATTAGAAAAATATTATTTTTATTTTCTCTATCCAAACCCTTCATGATTTTAAACACCTCCATGAAATTTCTTCTAACCCTTCTGTGCTCTAAGCAGAACAACCCGAACTTCTTCAGTCCATCCTGGAAGCAGTTTAGTAAATCTCTTCTGTACTTACTCGAAAGACTTCACAAGTTTCGTAAGTGCAGCACCCAGAACTGAGCACAGTACTCCAGCTGAAGTCAAATTAGAGTTTTGTATGGTTTTAGTCAAACTTCCTGTTTTTGTACTCCAAGCCTTTATTTATGAATCCCAGGATCATATGTGTTTTGTTAATCTGCCACCTTCAAAGATTTATGCACAAGAATCCTCAGCTCTCTCTTTTGCACCTGCTTAAAGATCGTACGATTTAACAGAACATAAAAAATAGGAGCTGGGAGAGAGAATTTCAAAGGTTCACAACACTTTGAATGAAGACATTTCTCTTCATATAAATCCTAAATGGCCAACCCCTTATTCTGAGACTGTGACTCCTAATGTATATATTGTCTCTTCTCAATCTTCCGACCAAAATCTAACTTCTCATAGGTTTCTGCATTGAATTTCATCTACTATGCTTGTTATGCCCTTTTAAAGTCTCTGCAGATCTTCATCTCTGTGTAATGCATTTCCAAGCTTCTTGTCATCTGCAAATTTTGAACTTGTGCCCTGTACTCCCAAATTCAAGTCATGAATATGTCAAAAATAGTAGAGGCTCCTGCTACTGAACCCAGGGGAGTCCCACTGCATATCCTCCTCAAGTTAAAAAGTAAAGCCATTCACCACAACTCTATTTTCTATCCTTAGCTAACTTTGTATCCATGGTGCCATTGTTCCTTTTATCCCACGAGCATCAATTTTGCTAACCAACTTATTGTCTGATTTATACTTTTCAAACACCGTTTGAAAGTCTATATATACAACATTGACTGCACTGGCATCATCCACCCTCCCTGTTACCTCATCAAAAAAACTCGACCAAATTTGGTTTGATTCATTTGATTAACAAATCAGTGCTGCCTCTCCTTCGTGTGTTCATGCTTGTTCAAGTGGCTGTTAATTTTCTCCCAGATGGTTGTTTCTAAATACTCTATATCCTAAATACTAAAATTCTTTCAAGTGAACTTAGGCTATTTTAATTCTGAATATACATGTGAGCAACATATTCAAAACTACAAATGTTACTTATTAACCCACTCCAAAACTGTTTATTTAAAAATGGTCCTTTTGTCATGCACCACAAGCTTTGTTTAATGCAACAAAACAAAACAATTGTTCAATTTTCATTCAGTTTTAAAATTTATTTGATTTTAAAGAGATAAATATCTTAAAATGCTAAATTGTGATTCTTTGCCTTTGTATTGCATAAACCTTCAATTATTGCTCAACTTAAATACATAAACCTTCACTCTTAACTTTGCAAAACACATGGTAGAATAAACTGTGTGAACTAGCATGTAAAAAATGCCTAATTCTTTGACCAAATTAACATAATAATTTATTCTGATAGGCAAAATGCTTTCAAATATTTTGTTATAGAAGATATTGGCAGAAGTATTAGCATCATGTTGCACAGGATGGGGTGTTGAGGCTTTAGAGTTTAATATTGTTCAGCTGAACAACTGTACTATATACTGGAGAATTACGATAACAAAACTAATGCAAAATAAATGGGCTTTATGAAAAAGGCTTTGAAGGGAAATTAAACCTCAGGAGACTCTGTACACTGGCTGATCCACAACTGGTATTGAAAGGATTATCAAACAACAGTAATAAGCAGTCTGCTGCAATGGGGCAAAGTAGTGGCTTCAATAAAACAGAAGTTTTCAGTTTTTAAATGAAAAAGAAAAATACATGGAGTGTGGAGTGCAAGCACTGTGCATTTCCTGGTAAACAGACCAGATATAAATGTTATAGCTCTTTATATTTATTAAACTGGGTTATCATAGAGAACACCCACCTGCGCACCCCCAGAAAACATTTGCGGAGTCTTATAGGACAAGATTAAGAAAGTGATTTCAGTTGATATATAAACAGCACAGGTGAAAGCAATTCCATGCCACCACATCTTTACGACTTGGCTTTGCAAACAATTTGTAACCTATTTCTTATCTCTTAAAATCTCCAAGGATTCTGATCTCTAAGTCTCAATTAAATGGGCATTTGTCTTGGATTTTACCTCCCAGACTGGTTACCATTTGGTTTGTGCAGCCAATATTCAAGCAGTTTTAACTAGCCAAAGGCCTTCAAGTTAGGTCTATGAATTTTAATACTTTACTGCAATCATTCCACTCTTCCCTTTGAATAACAAATGGATGTACTCATGGTAGGAAGTGCAAAAATTGTGTTAATACAACTTTTTGCTTAAAGTAGTTAATGAATACATTATTGATTATGGTTATACATTAACTGTTTAAAAAATCCACTCAGGAAATGAAAACTCAGTACCCAATAAATAAAATTTGTCTTATCAGGGAAACATGAAATGATGTTAAACAACTATCAGAAGTAGTCCAGTGTGGCCCACTGTTACTGTGCTGTTACACTAGCACAGAGTGGCATTGTGCAGACATTCATCTCCTCTCTCATGCCACCACAGATTAGGATATGGCAAAATCCCAATGGCAGCTAGATTATCTCAGAGCAGAGGTATTGTGGAAGGGAAATGAGAGTTTGAGGCAATCATCCCAATTTGTACACGCCAGCAGTCAAGTTGAAAGCAGTAGTTGCTAAGACCAAAGCTAGTTGTTTGTGCAAAGAATGGTAAGACTAAAAGGAAAGACATAAGGGAAAGTAAATGAGGAAATAGATCGGGAGTTAAATAGAAAATCCAAAACCAGAAGAAATCTGCGTTTATAGTTTAACTAAAATGTATAAACCACAATTTGAACATCACAACCTAGGTATGAAATGAGCAGAGCCCTGCTCCCATGATAAAAATACTGTCTTGTGTAAAACCAGCACTGAGCAATTCACATTTAGTATGAGTTCTACAACATCAAATGTGCAGCAAAATAGATTTCTTGTTTCTCCCCACCAATTAAGTATAATCTTTTGGAAACTTTGCACATTTGATACTTCTGTTGCTATCCTCATTGCCCATCAACAAAAAAAAAACAAATTTATCACGGAGGTAAAATTTAATGCCTTAATTTTAAGCACTCTAATGGGAAATAATTTCTTTATTAGGCTGCATGTGCATCAGAAGCAGCAAGAAACCCTGAGTCAAACCAAAACAGCAATTGTGAGCATAATGAGCCAGCAGATAATTAATACAATAAAAATTCAGTTATATACACATAACCCAATACACTACGTTCTCTGTCAAGAAGGTTTCACACTGTAGTTCTCGTTATTCACTGAAAGCATAACTCAGATAACTTGTTAGCTATGAGAAGCAATTCCCAAGGTAGCAGCAGAAGCTTGAAAAAAAAATGAACAGCTTATACAAGAGGTTGCAACATTAAACTGTGTAATATTGCATGATACAGGTATCCATAAATCCTGATGGGGAGATTCTTTATGATGGGCCTACGTTTTAATGCTCCACTGCAACTACATAAGATAAGAAAACAAATTGCTGGTAGTACGGCAGAGACTTTTACTGCTGAATTTATAGCTTTATACATCTTGCAGAGTCATAGAGTAACATAATTTATTAAACAAAGTTTGAAAACTCATGAAATTTTTGTGCATGGTAAAGTCATAAATGATATCAACTTCCTTCTTTGTGACACTAAGTTAGAACTGTTGATGTATTGAATTTATTTTTCCTTTTAAAAATTAAACATTTTTAAAAGGACTGTTGAATCTGTAAAGGCAGTATATTTTATGTAATTTGACATATATGCGTGTACATTTACTGAGAAACACAAGCGAGGGGGTCAAGGTCCAAAGTGCAGGTCATTACCTAGATTGGAATGAATCGGACTGAAGATGATATAAATCAAGATGTGAAAATTACTGTAAACTTGGGTCTTAAAAGTTTGGAGATTGCAGACAAAACTGAAGGTCAGAAATTCTACAATTTTGGTGTCTTGAGAAAGTTTTCCATAGGTTTTGATTTCATCTTGTGAGAATGCAGGATAAAGTGGTAAGAAGGATAGTAGAACTGGAATATAGGAGAAACAAGAGAGTGAAATTTAGAGGTGCTGTGACCAGAGAATGACTAGAAAGTTTATGACAAAAAGGAGATTTTAGGCTGGAAATGTAGGAAACCTTCCTTTTATCCTGTCTGGGAATGAGGTGTATCACTCCTGGAGAATGTATTTGTATGCAACTGCATAAATGTATGAATTTTGAAGTGTTTATTATATATGAACTGCTGTTCACTGTTAAAAGGTGACATTTCCTTTTCATTTGTTCATGGGGTGTGTTTGTGGGATGTGGGCTTAATTTGCAAGGCCAGCATATATTGTCCATCTCTAATTGCTCTTTAGAATGTGGCAGTGAGCTACCTTCTTGAACCACTGCACTCCATGTGGTGAACGAACTCCCATAGTGCTGTGAGGTAGGAAATTCCAGGATTTTGAGCCAGTGATATATTTCCAAGTCTGAATGGTGTTTGACCTGGAGGAGAACTTGCAGGTGTTGGATTTCCATGCACCTGCTGTCCTTCATCATCTAGGTGGTAGATTTATGGGGTTGTGGGTTTCAAGAAACTATAGAAAGTTGCTACAGTGCATCTTGTAGGTGGTACACACTGCAGCCACAGTGACCACGTAATCACCATTCCATCCACCACCTCAAATATTCACTCCCTTCATTACCAGCACACCTTGGCTGCAGTATGTATCCTCTACAAGAAGCATTGCAACACCTCACCATGCTTTTTCGACAATACCATCCAAACTCACAATCTTCACCAACTAGAAAGAGAAGGGTAGCTGACAGATTGGACCACAATCACCAACAAATTCCCCATCAAAGTACATAGCATCCTGACTTGAAAATATCACCATTCCTCCACCTTCCCTGGGTCAAAATCCTGGAACTCCCTCCCTGACAGCACTGTGGGTGTAGTTACACCACATGGACTGCAGCAATTCAAGAAAGCAGCTCACCGTCATCTACTTAGGGAAAAATGTTGGCCTAGTCAGTCACACCCACATCCCATGAACAAAGAAAATAAACACACAACAACCTTCCTTCATGCTAGGTATGAGTCTAACCAGTGGAAAGTTTTCTCCCACATTCCCATTGACTTCAATTCTATTCAGGTTTCTTGATGCCACACTTACTCAAATGCTGCCTTGATGTCAAGAGTGATCACTCTCAACTCACCTTTGGAATTCATCCCTTATGTCCACGATTGGACCAAGGCTGTAATGAGATTTGAATCTGAGTAGTCCTGATGAAAAATGAGCATCAGTGAAAAGGTTATCGTTGAGTAAGAGCCAATTGGTAGTACGGATAATGATTGAGAGTAGACTGACGGGGTGGTAGTTGATTGTATTGGATTTGTCCTGTTTTTTTGGACTATTTTCCACTTTAATCGGGTGAAAGCTTTTGTAGCTGTACTGGGACAGTTTGGCTAGAGACGCAGCTCGTGTTGGAACATCAATGTTCGGCACTACAGCAGGGACGATTTTGTGGCCCAAAGGCTTTGCTATATCCTGTGTGCTTGGCAGTACTTTGCTATGATATGGAGTTAATTGAACTGGCTTCTGTGATGCTGGTACTTAGATGGGACTTTGTCCCCAGAAGGATTGTAAAGTGGTCACTCCAACTGACACAGTCACGGACAGTTATAGTTTGGTGATGAGGTCAAGTAAGTTTTTTCCTCATTGCTTCTCTCACACCATCTGCTGCACTCTGACAGATATGCCTTTCAGCACTTGGCCAGGTCAGTTAGTAGTGGTGCTACTGAGCCATTCTTGGTGATGGACATTGATCCCCAAGTACATTCTGTGTCCTTGCTACACAAATGGGTGTTTACAACAATCCAATAATTTCATGGTCAGCATTACTGAGATTAGATTTTGATTGCAGATTTTATTGAATTGACTGAGTTTAAGTTCTCCAGCTACTATGATGGGATTTGACCTCAGGTCTCCAGGGCATTAAGCCAGGCCTCTGGATTCCTACTAGCCCAGTAAAATGTGTGATTGTATCTGAGAAGATTCCAACAGATGTAAAATATGTTGGTATCAGTAGGTCACTGAAATCACTCCAATTGAGAAAACAATATTTATATACAAATTATATCTGATGCACATCAAACGCAAAGAATAAAAGACAGCTTTCAAATCACTCCAAAAACTGCATTTGACTCCATATTTTCAAAACAAAATTTGGAAAAATATGGTATGTTTTGAATATTTTACTGAAGGAAATTTAAAATACTCTATTTGAATTGTGGACAACAATATTTAAAACATTGCTTAGCAACTAAAAAATGAGATCTGTTTGCAGGATGAAGCAATGTTAATTATGAACAAATATCTGAGGTTTCAAAAATGAACATGATGAATTGATTTCAACTTGAGTATTGCTGAATGATGAGACACTATCCTGCGGGGTAATGGCTACCTCAATCAGATCATTGTTCACTGTGTATCACACATACCCATGAACGGGCCCAAGGCTGTCACTTTTGACCTGAAAAGTGTCCAGTCTACCCCAAATTACCCTGGAAAGGTAAAGTATCTCAAAAATTTGAGCAACAGGTGAAGCTAGCCGTTTCACACTGCTATTATGCAGTGGCAACATGAGTGACATTTCCCACTAACAGGGTGCAACCGTCAAGCCAAAAAGATGTTCTGCCTACCACACAAATGAGTAATGTGGTGTATGAATTTAGTGCCAATGTGATGCCAGGTGTGCAAGCTGTACAAACCAATGACTGGGTGGATCATATCAATCAACACATCCCTGCGGCTGTTCGAAATGGGCAGAGTACTGACCATACTCAACCCAACCGTGCTTGCAAAACTCAGAACATAATGTCCAATGTTAGATGTGATCCTGCGATTGGGCAACATTTGCTGAACAATCCCGAGTGTGCTAAGAATTACAATAACAATCAATTTAAGATTATCAATCAGGCTCGCAATGTAGCCCACTTATGCTTGCTAGAAGTTCCATATATTCAGATGCAGGGATCTATTCTCTGCAGGCAAAATAAATATGTCCAGGTATTGCACCTTTTTTGAATGAACAAAAGCATGAGGGACAATAGCTCTCTGGTGCATTTGCCATGGCAACATTTCGACCAATCAGAGCCAACTTGCCAAACATTCAGCACCCCCTTTCGCATGCATTATAAATTGTAAATTTGGCATTCTTGCATCTATCCTGGTAAGTGCAAGATGAAAAACCTTGACAGCATATCTCTTTTTTTCCAGCAATATTGAAGCTTTGTACTACCAGGCAATGATTTTCAAGTTGGAAGTGCATTGGGCGGATGGTACACAGAGCAAATGTGTTGTTTGCACCGGCTGGTGGCTGATTCATATTCATGTTCAGACATCAACTGGATTATGTTTAGAATTCATTCTTGGGATGTGGGCATGATTGGCAAGACTATTAGTCCAAGACTGCCATGGTGGAATTTGAACTCATTCTTAGGATTGTTAGTCCAGGTCTCTTGATTAGTAGCCCAGTACCATAACTGTGACACCACTCAGTAATTTCTGTAAACTGCCAGCGCTCCACAGGCAGCTCGCCAATGCTGGGGAGGAGGGAAATCGAGTTCTTTTTAATGAAGCTGGGCCAGAAATGTTCCGTTGGGGGGGTGGAAGGTAAAATGATCAACCACCATCAGATGGCAAGATTTCTTTGGGGCCATCAGGAGCGTTTATAATTTAAATAATTAAAATTTAATTATGTTTCAGGATGAGGTCTAGGCAGTACTTACTAACAATTTTAAGGGCAGCTCGAAAATTGCATGGGGTCAACCTTGTTCTTTGAAAAGTATTTTCACTATCCAATCACCCCATTTTTCAGGGTGAATGGGTGGTAGGCAGATGAAAATCTTGCCAGATATCTTTATCCAAATAGCACAATAGCACAAGGTGTTGGCCTATCATTACTGTATTGATATTTTATGCATTGGCCCAAGTGTCAACAAGTTTCAAAAAGGCTAGCAAATCTGTTCAGAGGTGGTTTCTTATCCTGGAGAGCGGAGTATAAGCCATTTGTGGGTGACTTGACTATGGTAGTCCTTATCATAAATTGGAAACTGTTGTGGAAACAACTCAAAAAGAACATTTCTGTGTAACATATAAGCGTGATTTCCCTTGAGTACAACTTTTTCTTCCTGTAAATATCCAGTTGTGTGCCCTACAACCAAACCCTACAAACAGCCTGTGGTCAATTTCAACAGAAAATAGAAATTCTCATCTCGGAACTACCAACAGGAAGGCAGGGTGAAAGTGAAATATAGGAAATTGTTCCTTTTTTAATCTAAGTAATGCAGGAAGGAAAAGGAGGTGGTGTAGCTTATTTGGTAAAGGAAGAGATCAGTGCTTTGGTGAGGAATGATATAGGCACTGGAGAGCAAGACTGGGTAGAAATAAGAAATAGCAAAGGAAAGAAATCCCTGGTGGGAGTAATCTATAGGTCCCCAAACAGTAGTTCAGCAGTAGGTCACAGTATAAACCAGGTAATACTGGGAGCATGTAAGAAAAGCATGGCAAGAATCATGGGTGATTTTAATATGCCTATAAACTGGACTAATCAAATTGGCAAGGGTAGCCTCGAGGGAGAGTTCATAGAGTGTATTAGAGATTGTTTCTTGGAGCAATATGTTATGGAAACAACCAGGGAACAGGCTATTCTTGATTTGGTTTTGTGTAATGAGATGGGATTAATTAATGATCTCATAGTAAAGGATCCTCGAGGGAAGAGTGATCATAGCATGCTACAATTTCAAGTTCAGTTTGAGAGCGAGAAACTTGAGTCCCACACTAGTATTCTGGAATTAAACAAAGGTAACTACGTAGGCACGAGGGCAGATTTGGCCCTAGTGGACTGAACAAGAAGACTACAAGGTAGGACAGTTGATGAACAGTGGCAGGTATTTAAAGAGATATTCAATTCCTCCCAAGTAAAATATATTCAAAAGCGGAAGAAAGATGGTAAAAGGGGTAAAAAGCATCCATGGCTAAGCAAGGAAGTTAAAGATAACATAAAGGCAAAAACTAAGGCATAGCAAAGTTCAAAGGTCAGTGGCAGGCTGGAAGATTGGGAAACTTTTAAAGATCAGCAAAGGGTTACTAAAAATAATAATAAAAAGAGCAAAGGTAAATTATGAAAGAAAACTAGCGCAAAATGTAAAAGCTGATAGCAAAAGTTTCTACAAGTATATAAAAGGAAAGAGAGTAGCTAAAGTAAATGTTGGTCCCTTGGAGGATGAGACTGGGGTAGTTAATAGGAGGGAACGCAGAAATGGCAGAGATGCTTAATCAATATTTTGCCTCAGTTTTCACGGTGGAGGACACTAGTACCACCCCAGTTGTAACAGGTAGTGCAGAGGGTATAGAGAAGGAGGAACTTAGAACAATCACCATCACTAGAGAAAAATTACTGAGCAAACTATTGGGATTAAAGGGTGACAAGTCCCCATGACCTGATGGCCTACATCCCAGGGTCTTAAAGGAAGTGGCAGCAGAGATAGTGGATGCATTGGCTATAATATTCCAAAATTCCCTGGATTCTGGAAAAGTTCCGGTGGATTGGAAAAATGCTAATATAACGCCCTTATTCAAAAAGAGGGGGAGGCAGAAAGTAGGAAACTATAGACCAGTTAGTTTAGCGCCTGTCATTGGGAAATTGTTGGAATCCATTATTAAGGAAATAGTAATGGGCATTTGGAAAATCAAAATGCAATCCATCAGAGTCAGCATGGTCTTATGAAGAATAAATTGTGTTTGACTAATTTGCTAGAGTTCTTTGAAGATGTGACAAGCAAAGTGGATAATGGGGATCCTGTAGATGTAGTACATCCGGACTTCCAGAAGGCCGTTGATAAGGTGCCATACAAAAGATTAATACACAAGGTAAGATCACAAGGAGTTAGGGGTAATACATTAGGATTGGCTAACCAACAGGAAGCAGAGAGTTGGGATAAATGGGTCTTTTTCTGGATGGCAAGCTGTAACTAGTGGGGTACCACAGGGTTCGATCCTTGGGCCCCAACTACTTACAATCTATATTAATGACCTGGATTCAGGGATAGAAAGTACTATAGCTAAATTTGCAGATGACACCAAAACAGGTGGGAAAGTAAGTTGCAATGAAGAAATAAGAAATTTACAAATGGATATGGACAGGTTAGGTGAATGGGCCAAAATTTGGCAGATGGAGTTTAACATGGATAAGTGTGAGGTTATCCATTTTGGTTGGAAGAATAAAAAGGCAACTTATTATTTAAATGGAGAGAAACTTCAGAATGCTTCAGTGCAGAGGGACCTGGGTGTCCTTGTGCATGAATCGCTGAAAGCAAGTATGTAGGTACAGCAGGTAATAAGGAAGGCAAATGGAATTTTGACATTTATTGCTAAAGGAATAGAGTATAAAAATAGGGAAGTGTTGTTGCAGCTGTATAAGGCATTGGTGAGACTGCACCTGGAGTACTGTGCACAGTTTTAGTCCCCTTACTTGAGGAAGGATGTAGTTGCATTGGAGGCAGTTCAGAGGAGGTTCATTAGATTGATTCCAGAGATGCGGGGCTTGTCTTATGAGGAGAGATTGAGCAGTTTAGGCCTATACTCGCTAGAGTTTAGAAGGATGAGAGGAGATCTAATTGATGTATATAAGATGCTGAAGGGGATAGACAAAGTAGACGTGGAGCGGATGTTTCCCCTTGTGGGGCATTCTAGAACGAGAGGCCAATGTTTTAGGCTAAGGGGAGGTAGATTTAAATCAGAGATAAGGAGGAATTACTTTTCTCAAAGGGTCGTGAATCTGTGGAATTCACTACCTCAGGGTGCAGTGGATGCTGGGACACTGAATAAATTTAAGGAGGAGATAGACAGATTTTTAATTAGTAACAGGTTGAAAGATTATGGGAAGATGGCGGGAAATTGGAGTTGAGGCTGAAATGAGATCAGCCATGATCGTATTGAATGGCGGGGCAGGCTCGAGGGGCTGAATTGCCCACTCCTGCTCCTAGTTCTTAAGTTCTTATGTGTGAGTATGTTCAAGGTTGTAACAAACTTTCAGTTATCCCTTCACCTTTACCAATCTCAACATTCTTACATCTGTAGCCATAGCCAGCTGGCAATGGCAAGATTGTAAGCTAAAACATATACATCTTCTGTGCGAATAATAAATCTTCAAAGTGCTAATGCTTCCTAAAACAAATATCAAAAGGCACCCAAGCATTCTTGCCTTGCTAGTAATAGATAACTAATAATACCTGTTCAGAATTGAGCTGGTGTGGAACATTCCACCACCTCAACAATGAGGTAATGGGTGTCAAATCACACACACAGCTTGGCCAATGATGTAACCACCTGGGTCCTATGTAACATCTCTTAGAAAGAGACAAAGAGCATCATTACTTTTCAGGCTCTGACTAGCTGCTTTTTGTGCAAGAACTCTAATCTGAAGCATGACCTGGTGCACAAAGTGATTTGGATGAACAATAAACTAATTTACTGTCTCTGGATTTATAGATGGGATTCTTTACAACACATCCATGTCACTTCTGAGCACTATTAAGATCAGTCACACGAGACAATTCTATATCAGATTGAATTACTGTAGTAATTATGGTTTTGCTAAATGTTGGATTATACCTTTAAGAATAGTCCTGTGATGTAAGATCACATGATCTGTGGAAAACAATGTGTTAGCAGTGAAGACTACCTCCATAGGCAGTGTAGAGATAGAGATGGAGTTGAAAACACATGTATAGTTGCTGCTGGCTGTATTGTAAATAAATCTAATATTTCCACTTATAAAGTTGTCTGCAGATCAACTCTATTATAAACAGGTGACTTGGCCACACTACAACAAACTGGTAACGAGGATGAATCAGGATAAATCAAGATAAATAGGAATCAGTACTGTACCTCGCCCTGCGATTGTGGGTATCAACGTCTGTTTAAAATAACAGAAGATATACTCACTCAAAATGCCACAATTTGGTAGAATTGATCCCTTTGAGCCAGCCGCAGACAGTTGGTCTCAGAATATAGAACACCTCGTGTTCTTCTTTCAAGCGAACATAATCACAGGGGTAGAGAAGAGGTGAGCAATCCTCTTGAGTACTTGTTGGAGTAAAACCTACAGATTGATCTGAAATTTGACAGCACCCAGTACCCCAGATTCCAAGGATTTTGGAGAATTGGTGGACCTCGTGAAGGGGCATTTTCAACCCAAGCTCTCATTCACAATGCAGAGGTTCCGGTTCAATTTGCGAAATAGAGCCCCAAGTGAGTCAATTGCTATTGAATTTGAAACAACTAACGGAGCATTGCGAGTTTGGTGAGACTCTGAGTGACATGCTCAGAGATCGTTTAGTGTGTGATGTGAAAGAAGACACTATTCAGAGAAGATTGCTGGCTGAAGTGAACCTGGATTTTAAGAAGAAAATAGAAATAGCGCTGGCCATGGAAAGTGCTGTAACAGATTCACAAGCAATACAAGGGGTGCAAAATGGTGCCATACTCCAAATCGAGTGGGAACCGTCAGCCGAAAGTGGCGTGAAAAAGCGAGACTTGGCCGCAAAGCGGGAAACAGCCCCTGCTAACTGGAAAATAAGGTGAAATAATTTTGCAGCTAAATCGAAAAACAACTTTAATCAATGTGGAAACAATCAGTCTTTTAACGATTGGTAGTTTAAAAAAGTAGAATATAACTTTTGTCACAGAAGTGGACATATAATGAGACAGATTCAAACAGGCTTGCAAACAACAGAAGAAGCCTAATGAAATCTACAGTGTAGAAGGGCCTGAAACACCAAATTCTGACATTTATTCATTATTTAACATGAAAGTTGGGAAGACAGAGTCAATATTTGTTACAGTACAAGTGAATGGTAAACCAGTAAAAATGGAAGTAGACACTGGAGCTTCTGCTACTGTAATTGGAGAGCACACTTTCAGATATTCAAATAATGGTGAATATGAATTAAATTTGGAACAAACATCTGCCAAGCTGAAAATGTACATAGGCTAAGAAATCCAAGTAAAAGGTATCATTAGAGTAAATGTCCATTATAGAAACCAATCGGCACAGCTACCCGTGGTAGTGGTGATAGTAGGTGAAGGACCAAGCCTTCTAGGGTGAAACTGGTTAATGGAAATCAACCTTGGTTGGCCAGTGAGAAGCTGGACGAGCTCATGTCTTGAGAAAGGAACAAGGCAACGTATGGCAGAAAAAGTCTGGCGAGTCCGAGGACCGCAAAAGAATGAAAGAGGAGTGAGTAAGACTCAACAACCTGAAGAAATGCTGTCTATCTCAAACAAAAACATGGAAGAACAGCAGAAGAAACTCAAGGAGACCCTGCTAAATGACAGAGTTCAAGACGAAGTGAGTAATCTTTGCAAGGAGAAGGAAAACCTATTGAGAGACCTTCACACACTACATGATCCCCTCAGCTCAAAGTTTGTGCTTCTGGAAAAGTACAAGGAGAAACAGAAATAATTCAGCACCTTTCTGAACAAACTGAAGAGCCAGCTGGCAGAGAAGACACAAATTTCCACCAGGCAGCCAACAAATACAAAAAAGAGACCGAAGAGCTGAAGAATCAGCTAAATGAAATCAAAGAGGCTTTGAAAACAAAAACTGGAGAACTTTGCAAGAGGTGAGCAGATAATAAAGTTTTGGGAGGCTCAGCTGCTAACTAAGACAAGTTGAGATTTCACCTGACAGAAGTCTAGCTGACAGCGAAGTCAAAATGAAGGACGAGACAAAACTCTGTGGTGGAAAGACCACGACAAAAAGGAAGAAAAGACAATAACATGATGGCTGGTAGCACGTATAAACTCTGAAAGGAGGCAATAAACAAATTATTGAAATGTGCCTACATTGATATTATTCCAGTCCCTCACAATGGTTTGCTGGATGATGATGCTGAAGATAAACTCAAAGAGGTACAAGTTACTTCCAAGGCCTTATCCGGAAGGAATTCTAGATGCTGTAGACAAATATGAAGAAGTTAACAGGTGATTCATTGGAGACCAAGCTTGCACGCTTTCTTTTTCAAAACAGAATGACCCCCCACACAATGACAGGAGCAACACCTGTAGAATTGTTGATGAGACACCGTCTTTTATGTCTTGGGTAAATGAGTTTGTTGGGCAACCAAACACTAACTGCACGCCTTCTTATGTTCTCCTCAATTGCTGCTTGCAATCAAAAATGGGGGGAGACTGATGTAAGAATAAACAGTGATGGTTTATTGAGATATAGGGCAGAGCACCAGATCATACGTGCTCACTCAGAAACCTCCGGAACTAGACTTACAGTTCCCAGTTGCCCACGCTGTACAGTGATTCATCAGTGCTGTCACATGATCAGTACACTTGCATTCTCTTTTTTTTATTCATTCATGGGATGTGGGCTTCACTGGCTGGGCCAGCATTTATTGCCCATCCCTAGTTGCCCTTGAGAAGGTGGTGGTGAGCTGCCTTCTTGAACCGCTGCAGTCCATGTGGTGTGGGTACACCCACAGTGCTGTTCGGAAGGGAGTTCCAGGATTTTGACCCAACAACAGTGAAAGAACAGCAATATATTTCCAAGTCAGGATGGCGAGTGAGTGACTTGGAAGGGAACTTCTAGGTGGTAGTGCTCCATCTATCTGCTGCTCTTGTCCTTCTAGATGATAACAGCTGTGGGTTTGGAAGGTGCTGCCGAAGGAGCCTTGGTGAATTCCTGCAGTGCATCTTATAGATGGTACACACTGCTGCTACTGTGCGTCGGTGGTGGAGGGAGTGAATGTTTGTTTGTGGATGGGGTGCCCATCAAGCAGCTGCTTTGTCCTGGATGGTAGCCAGCTTTTTGAGTGTTGTGGGAGCTGCATCCATCCAGGCAAGTGAGAAGAATTCCATTACACCCCTGACGTGTGCCTTGTAGATGGTGGACAGGTTTGGGGAGTGAGGAGGTGGGTTA
Source organism: Cetorhinus maximus (assembly GCF_964194155.1). Taxonomy (NCBI): domain Eukaryota; kingdom Metazoa; phylum Chordata; class Chondrichthyes; order Lamniformes; family Cetorhinidae; genus Cetorhinus; species Cetorhinus maximus. Next base: position 54,083,452 of record NC_135884.1, read on the forward strand.
TTCGTCGCACTATTCCTAGCCTCTGATCTGCTCTTGTAGCCACAGTGCTTATATGGATAGTTCAGTTCAGTTTCTGGTCAATGGTAACCCCCAGGATGTTAATAGTGGGGGATTCAGTGACGGTAATGTCATTGAACATCAAGGGGCGATGATTGGATTATCTCTTATTGGAGATGGTCATTGCCTGACACTTGTGTGGTACAAATGTTACTTGCCACTTATCAGCCCGAGCCTGGATATTGTTCAGTTCTCGCTGCATTTCGATATAGACTGCTTCAGTTTCTGAGGAGTCGCTGAACATTGTGTAATCATCAGTGGACATCCCCACTTCTGGCCTTGTGATGGGAGGAAGGTCATTGATGAATCAGCTGAAGATAGCTGGGCCAAGGACTCTACCCTGAGGAACTCCTGCAGTGATGTCCTGCAGCTGAGATGACTGACCTCCAACAATCACAACCGTCTTCCTTTGTGCTAGGTATGGCTCCAACCAGCGGAGAGTTTTTCCCCTGATTCCCATTGACTCCAGTTTTGCTCGGTCTCTTTGATGCCACACTGTCAAACGCTGCCTTGATGTCAAGGGCAGTCACTCTCACCTCACCTAAAAGGACAGGGTACCTCACTTTACCACACCATCTTAGGACAAGACTGAGCCTACTATTTCCATATTTAGAGGAGAAGGTGGAGAAGAGCCAGGGAAACCAAAAAGCCATGCATGACTTGCATAGCCATGAGGGACAATTTACTGTTGGAGAAGCACTATATGTGAAGAATTTCGGTGGAGGACCAAAGTGGTTATCGAGTAAAGTAAGTTCAGTAACCGGACCATTATCATACTACGTGGAAGTGGAAGGCCGGATCACCCGTAAGCATGTGGACCATTTGAGGAAAAAAAGAGATACCGCAACATGATATGGTTTCACTTGTAACCATTACTGCACCAGTGTTTCCTGTTGAAGATGCTCAACCAAGGGCTGACATGTCTGATGTCTCTATCAGAGTGAAAGTCACTGAAGTGCACGTGCCCACTGAGGTACCTGATGTTCCTGATATTCATGCAGTCCCAGAGAATGTGGTTCCTGAAAAAGAATCTGAAGTCATGGAGCTGCGATGTTCCACATGAATCAGGAAACTACCTGAAAGACTGAACTTGTAAATTTCATGACCTGTGTAAATGTTATAATGTCATGAGATAAATATACTTGTAAATACAATATGTACAGCAAAATTAAAGGGGGAAGAATGTAGTAATTATGGTTTTGTTAAATGTTGGACTGTACCTTTAAGAATAATGTGATATAAGATCACATGATCTTTGTAAACCAATGTGTTAACAGTATGGGCTGCCTCCATAGTCAGTGTAGGGGTACAGATGGAGTTGAAAGCACTCATGTAGTTGCTGTTGGCTGTATTGTAAATAAACCTAGTGTTTCTATTTAGAAAGCTGTCTGCAGATCAACTCTATTACAAATAGGTGACTTGGCCACACCACAATAATCACTAAACAAGTTTATTTACATATATCATTTTTTTGCAGTTCATTAAAATACAATCAGTTGCCAAAGTCAACTCAATCACGTAACAGCTCTAAATCAATGCATGGAAGAGTTAAACAGACAAACCAGTGCATCGTTTCTAAATGATTTTTTTTTCAGACTTCAGCAGCTTTGAAGCATCCTAATTCTTATCAATTGTGGTCATAATCTGAATTTCGAAGGCACTCCTACCAATAGAGTGTACAGTTTAGGTAAGGGATAAGGATGGAGAACATGCGATAGAAGGCTCAAGAAAACAAGGTCATGAGCACAAGCACAAGAAAAGTTTACTGTGGCTAAGGTCCCAAAATATTTTGACGGTTCAGTTCAGAGCTTCAGAGTTTATGTTAACACATACAAGGGAAAGGACAGATAGACAACAAAAAACAACAGAAAAGTCGGGTGCACAGGGTATGATGGGACGGCTGAAGCAGTCACTGCTACCTCACACATGCCATAAAGGCCAATGGAAGCACTGGAAATGTTTTCAATAACCTCACAAGGTAAGCGAAAGCACAAGTGCCCATGAACATCTTGAAATAATGTTAGAAAATCACTATGGCATATCAGCTGGAAGCATGACACTTCTCAATATCATCCATCTCTATGAAGTGTAAACAAATACAAAAGGCTAATTGTACCAGTTACCTCATCAGTACATCACCCTCCCACCATTCCACAGTCCTTATCCGACTGACTACCAAGTGTAATAATGATTGTATAAAAAACTGTTTTGTGCTTAGCCAATCACCTGAAATTATTCTCACAATAGAAAGGCTGCAGACATCTGGGGGAATTTGAAGTTTGAATTAATCAGTAATATTTCCAAAGGTCATCTATAATCAATGGCAAAGAAGTGCTGGGGGTGGAGGAATAGGAACCCACAGGCCCTTGAGTAGTCATTAGAAAGAAGCTTTGTAACTTCTCGGCAGATGTACCAGAGAGATGGTGAAAGATTAAGAAATTTGAGGAAATCTGTCAGGATTAGGTTTTTACTGAAATCCCTATCAACGGTGCTATGAGTGATTATGGTCTGCCAACATTCTGATTAATTATTTGTCCCCTTATTGTCACTCTGTCACTTTCTCAGTGAGAAGTAAGCACGTACCCTCTTAAAATGGTGAAACCCTGTCATTCTATACAACAGTCATTTCCAGGCTTTTAACATTCCTACAACGCTGCTGGTAAGTGTCAACAATGATTTCTGCTATGCTTTCCTCTCTCTGGGACAACATGTTGGTCCCAACATCACCACATTTTTGACAGTGGTGTTTCCTGGAGAAGGAACTTGGTGACATAGCGGGGTGCTGGGAAACAAGGTCATGTCCCTCCACCTTTATTTATATAACCTTGGAGTTTTTGGATAGAGTGGCAGGGACAATCAAGATGTAGGAAGCAAAATTGAGTATTCCATTTTAATAGGGCGAGATTCTGGTGGATATCCTCTTCGGTACATTTTCCTTTACATGCTACCTGTAAAGCAGAATTATCCAGCCCTATGTTTATTATCAATCAATAACTTGACTATCTTCTTTCTGATTTGCTTCAGGCAATTGCTAACAAGCAGCAAATTTTCCAGCATTCAGTGGTAGTGTTCCTAAAAGGACTTAAAACGATGTGATGCACTGCACTGCACAGAAAAAGTCAATGAACTGTGGCCATCAGCTTTTTTTTGTATTAGGCCTATGGAACACATTTTACAAAAGGAGCACTTTGCAGTAGATTTTTGACTGCACTAAATGGAAGACAAGCATTTGGACTGATCCCAAAAACTCCCAGTCAAATGAGTCCCAGAGCATTAGTGATATCACAATGAGCAACGTATGATTTTAGCTAAGCGTATGAAAAGTACAAGCCAGTCTTAAATAGAAATTTTATCCTGAAATCAGAATGATAAATTTTGCACATCAGAAACAGTACTAAGTTATAACTGTAACATCTATTAGACTCACTGTGAAAAAAATTGTACCCCATCTGTCTGTTTGAGGTAATGTAAAACTTCTCTCACGAGATAGGTCCCATTTCACTTCCTTTACTTCCCTGGTTTAAAAAATACGATTTCCCTCCTATTTTATCTACATTTTATAAATAAAAAAGACATCCTAAATGCAATTTTCTTTGCTTCCCACAAACTTAGGTCATATTGGGATCACTTTGACAGAGTAACTTAAGAGGGAGGGGCAATGAGTGATGGCTTCTGAAAAAACAGCCTGCCAGATTTTCATCCGCAAGTCAGATGCGTTGAGTCAGAAAAATTCCCGGCTCCACAAACCCAACTTCTAAAATGCTGCCCAGTTGTTGGATTTTCAGATCAGGAAGCAAGGGTTGGGTAGGGGAGTGGGCTTCAGCATTGTGTCCAAAATTTTTGAAAAAGAATAGAACATGAAACATCCCTCCAGCCCTCACCCCTCACCTGCTCACACTCCCCATGCCCATCATGCCAACTCATGCCACCTCATACTCTGTGCTCACTCCCATAGCCCCATTTACACCCTATGCCAATCTATGCCCCTGTATCCACTCCTTTACAGCCCCTAAGCCAACTTAGTACCAAGTCATGCCAGCCCATGCCCCTCCATCCACCACTGTTTGGTCTGACACCCACCATGCCAACTCACCCATTATCCACCATTGGCAGACCTCAGGACCAGAGATCCTGAGATTATCTCAGAGATGAGATAAAATAAAGTTCTGTAAAATAAAGTTCTACATGTTTATTTCAAACTTCACTATATTGAAAAAAACTCATTCAGAAAAACCCATTTACTACATTTACATTCCTTCAACTAAATAAAGCCTTAACCACAAAACATTCATTCAAGTGCATAATACCTTATAACAAGCATTGGAATTCGTAGTCCCACTTCAAAGAGCACTTGTAGCTGTCAAACAAACTGTGAAATGGCAGGCACCTGACTGATAATGGATGGTTGCGAAATAAGTCATGCAGCAGTAATCAAGCAATGGAAGCCCTCAGGCTTATGTCAACAGATTGCTTGCTATTTCACTCTATCATTTCTTTTTTAGACACTCCAGACATTTTTTTCAAAGGTTTAAAAGGCAGGACTTTTAAATGCTTTGGCAGCTTGACAGTTCCCTTTGGCAGGTGTTTTTTTTTTACTGATCCTCTTGACACTTTTGACAGTTAATTTTTTTCAGGTCTTCTTACAGTTCCAATGAGCTTGACAACAATAAGTTTATGCACTTTTTATGCACATTCATGCCTAATTTTAACAATTCCAAAGGGCACTTGGCCTCCCCCAAAGGAAACCTGGCCTCCACCAAAGGTGACCTGGGACCAGATCCAAAGGGGATCTGGCTATCCAAATGATCCACAAAGTTCAGACCTGCTTTTACTCGGTCTATTCTGCACATTTCAGGGTTTCATACTCCTGGGCTACCAAAATCCAACTTGAGTAAAGGCAGATGATGATTGAAATGGCCACTTGCCTCTGTAAACCACACATGTATGAAACATGAACCATCCCTATTCCCGCCCCCACGAAAATCTGGGCCAGCATGTCCAATCAAAGCAATGCTGCAATTTCTTTTTCAAAGGCTACCTAACCAGGATAAATAGCACAGTGAAGGACAAAGTAGGACATGTGTGTATATGGCATAACGGGGGAGCTGGTGGTGTAGTGGTAATGTCACTAGACTAGTAATGCAGAGTCCCATACAAATGCTCTGGGGAAACGGGTTCAAATCCCACCATGGCAGCTGGTGGAATTTGAATTCAATCACAAAATCTGGAACTTAAAAAAAATATTGTCTCAGTAATAGTAACCATGAAACCGCTGTCAATTGTTGGAAAAACCTACCTGGTTCACTAATGTCCTTTACAGAAGGAAATCTGCCATCCTTACCTAGTCTGGCCTACATGTGACTCCAGACCCACAGTAATGTGGTTGACTCTCAACTGCCCTCTGAAATGGCCTTGCAAGCCACTCAGTTCAAGGGTAATTAGGGATGGGTAACAAATGCTGGCCTTGCCGGAGATGCCCACATCCCATGAAAGAATAATTTTTTTAAAGTGTCAAACCGTGTATACTCGAGGGTAATTATAAATCTCATTTCTATAACATATTTTATTGAATCAAATGCACAGAGTGGCTCATGGTAAATAACCAGAATTTAATGGATTTGTATTGAACTGTTATTTTTTTCTCTCATGTAGCTCTTAAATTTGTTCTCATTCAGTTAACATTAAAGTCTGAGAAACTGAATATTTGCCAGAAACAATGACACAATCCCCATTCCCAGTTAATGCCAAAGAAATCATCAAACCCATTGCCTTGATAAATGCTGACTGTGGTTTGAAGCAATAAGAGATAATTATAGATTTAAATGGCCATGATTTGTATCTATTTGCAATTTCCTATGCATACAGAAAAAAATTAAATGACAGTATTCCTGGAAGAGAGCAAGCACATATGCATGCATACAGATATTCTCTTTGCAGCTAGTTTAGACATTCCTATCTGGATATATCTCATAACTTGAAAATAAGATGTCCTTCCTCCTGTTTCAAAATTTTAGCTGGCATTTTCTTTGGTCATTTCCCGAAGTTGCTCACTTCTTTCTAAGATATGATTCAACAGGCCCTTGGCCCCTCTGTGGGCTCTGAAGTGACCATTATGTGTCATCAGCCAATTTCCTCACTTCAGCCAGAGGTCCCTAGATATTGATCAGAAGGAAGAATCTGGGCTGCTTTTCTACTTACCAAACAGCCCCAACAGCAGCACACCTAGCTCCATTCCTTGTAAGATCCTCAGCACAGACTAAAGAAAGAACTGAAGCTGAAGTGCATGGCTCAGCCTTACACTGTCTAACTTAACTAATCCATTTGAGAAAGAAGAATTTAGGCTTTACCTTACTCCCAAAATCTCTCCCATTCTTTAGTGAAGGTTCACTCTCTGGAACGGGTAGGGCTGATTATGGACCAAAAAGGAGATATACGCGTGGAGGCAGAAGGCACAGTTGTGGCATTAAATTGATAACTTAGCATTTGTCTTTAGCAAGGGAGATGCTGCTGCCAAAGTCATAGTGAAAGAGGAGGTAGTTCAGACACTGGATGGGCCAAAAATTGAGAAGCAGGAGACATTTGAAAGGCTGGCTGTGTTGATAAGTCACCAGAATCACATCAGATGCATCTGAGGATACTGAAGGAAGAGGCTGGAAATTGGGGAGGCACTGGCTATAATCTTCCAATCCTCCTTAGAAACAGGGGTCATAGAGTCAGAGTTTTACAGCACAGAAAGAGGCTCTTCAGCCCGCCGTGTCTGTGCTGGTCATCAAGCACCAATGTACTCAAATCCCATTTTCCAGCACTTGGTCCACAGCCTGTATGCTATGGCATTTCAAGTCTTCATCTAAATACTTTTTAAATGTTGTTAGAGTTCCCGCCTCTACCACCCTTTCAGGCGGTGAGTTCCAGATACCCCCCACCCTCTGGGTGAAAAAGTTTTTCCTCAAATCCCCTCTAAGCCTCTTGCCCCTTACCTTAAATGTATGACTCTGGTTATTGACCCCTCCACCAAGGGGAAAAGATTCTTCCTATCTACCCTATCTATGCCCCTCATAATTTTGTACACCTCTATTGGATCCTCCCATCAGCCTTCTCTGCTCTAAGGAAAACAACCCCAGCCTTCCTAGGCTCTCTTCATAGCTGAAACGCTCCAGCCCAGGCAACATCCTGGTGAATCTCCTTTGCACCCTCTCCAGTGCAATCGCATCCTTCTTATAGTGTGGTGACCAGAACTGCACACGGTACTCCAAATGTGGCCTAACTAACACTTTATACAGCTCCATCATAACACCCCTGCTCTTGTATTCAATGCCTTGACTAATAAAGGCAAGTGTCCCATATGCCTTCTTAACCACCTTATCTACCTGTCCTGCTGCCAGAGGCCGGAGGACTGGAGAATTGCAAATGTTACACCTCTGTTTGAAAAAGGGTGCAAGAATAAATGCAGCAACTACAGGCCATTCAGCTTAACCTCAGCAGTGAGAAAGCTTTTAGAAATTATACTCCAGGAGAAAATTAACAGTCACTTGGACAAATATAGATCAATTAATGACCCAGCATAGATTTGTTAAGGGCAAATCATGTTCAACTAACTTGATTGAGACTCCTGATGAGACAACAGAGATAGTTGATGAGGGCAATGTGATATATATTGACTTCCAAGGGGTGATTTATAAAATGCCACATAAGAGGCAAATTTGAAGCTCCTGGAATAAAAGGCATAGTGGCAGCATGCATACATAGTTGGCTAGTGATAGGAAAAGAGAGTAGTGGTGAACAGTTTTTTTTGTACTAGACAAGGTATATAATGACGTTCCCCAGGGTCGGTATTAGGTCCGCGGCTTTTCTTGATTTGTATCAATGACCGAGGTTGTGTGTGCAGGGCACAATTGCAAAATTTGCAGATGACACAAAACTTGGAAGTTTGTGAACTGTGAGGGCAGCAGTGATAGAATTTGAGAGGAGTAAAACAGGCTGGTGGAACACGAGGACTTGTAGGCATATGAAATTTAATGGGACCCAGGGGTACATGTGCACAATGAAAGGTGGCAGGGCAGGTTGAGAAAGTGGTTAATATAGCACATGGGATCATGGGATTTATAAATAGAGGCATAGAGTAATAAAGCAAGGATGTTAAGGTGAACCTTTATGAAACACTGATTTCACCTCAACTGGAGCATTATGTCCATTCTGGGCACTGCGTTTTAGAAAGGATGTGAAGGCATTTTTTCAATGCCTTCAAGAATGGTTCTCGAAAACAGAGTGTTCAGTTAGAAGGATAGATTGGCAAAGCTGGGGCTGTTCTCTTTAGAGAAGAGAACGTTTGCTGGAGGGGTTCAACATCATGAGGGGTCTAGATAGAATAGATAGAGAGAAGCTTGGAGGAAGGGTCAAGAACCAGAGGACACCAATTTAAGGTGATTGGCAAAAGAACTAGAGGCGGCATGAGGATAAACCTTTTAATGCAGCAGGTGGTTAGGATCTGGAACGTACCCCCGAGAATGTGTTGGAGGTAGATCCAATCCTAGCTTTTAAGAGGGAATTGGATAATTAATAAAGATTAAAAGCTTGCATGGCTCTGGTGAAAAAGTAGGCAAGTGGGGCTACTCGCTCTTACAGAGAGTTGGTACAGATACAATTGGCAAAATGGCCACATTCTGTGCTGTAACTATTCTGTGATTCTCTGATTCTATGGTTGCTGCATACATGAGCCTTGACAATGAGCTTTAGAGGGCTACTTGACAGTGTCACAGCCCAAACTTACTCTTATTGAACATCATCAGATGCACATTCCAGTCGGGATCTACGGAATTTCAATTTTACTATATTTACTTTTCTTTTCATTCAGGCTGTCTGAGGCCAACTGTAATGCCTGCTTTCATAACTACCTCTCTAAATTGTGTAACACTTGCAAAGTTTATGACGTTATTATGTTTTGAAATTGTATTTTTAAACTTAAGAGTAAAATGAAAGAGTTCATGTGACCTATTCATAAGTCTGCCTAACAGTAAGCTTGGATGGTTTGATTAATAGAGAACAAAGGAACGCTCAGGTTGTTTTACTGGGAAGAAGCTGCAAAATATTTATGTTTGGAGACAATGGCAGCAGCCTGTGTGTTAACAACAGAGACTCCTGGTGGAATTTTTCATGCCTGACGGCGTCGGGTGTGAGCAGACAATATGGCGAGAGGGCCAAAAATAGGTTTCACGACATCGGATGTCGGGAACCTCATTGTAATACATCAGCATATCATTATAAGGCTAGACCGCCTGAGTCATGACCACTGGCCCTCGTAGGATCTTCCACCCACGTGGGCACGATTGCATGCTGACATGTTTCACAACATCATATAAAAGGCATGCACTTTGAGGGGAACTCAGAGGTGAGTGCAGAGTAACGTTGCAGAGCGCTCGTGAAGAATGCCTGTTGGACTTCAAGGTTGAGGCGTATTGGGGGCAGGGGCAAAGGCTGTCCTGCGGTCGAAAGTAGCACACAAGCACGTGCTGGGTTGGGGGGTAGGGGTGGGGAGGTGGGCCTGGGAAGCGGCCATGCATTAGGGAAATTTTGCATTAAGTGGTCATTCCTCTGCAGCTGAGACAATTCAGGTGCAGCTACATCGATATGATTGGAGTCGAGCCTCTAGCTTATCTGCCCACTCAAGCAACGCAGAGGTATGCAAGTGCCACAAGTGCTCCAGAACTTTGCCCCCTTGGACACAGACTGTAAACTAATGAATGTTTTAGTGGACTGCAGAACAGTTGGACAACTGTGCACGTTGTACAATCTCCCTGCTAAAGCTGGCCATGGAGCAGTCACTGATGGAGGCACTCACAGCCCCTGTCAATGACATCATCCCGGTTTGGACCAGTTTCCCCCATGGTTTAAGCTAACAGTGCAGCCTTGGAGCGCAGGTTAGGAGAATGCCTGTGCCTGAGCTGAGAGCGCAGCATGTAGTTCAATGGCAAAGCTGCCACCAATCAGTCAGATCGAGCTGGATGAAGGTGGGGTTTCAGGCAGCAATGCAGCACACTAAACTCTGGTCATTCAAGTGGTGGCCAGTACTCTCTGGGATGTATTAATGGGCCTTCAGACTTAACTATGAGAGGTTCATAGTACACCCATGTTAACCCACGCATCTCTCTCTTTCATCCTGCAGTACAACATCAGGATCATGGAGCCTGGTGATCCAGTTGTATGTCTCATGGCATAAAGAGAGCAAAGGCAACAGAGAAGAGAGCAGCTGAGGTGCCTTGCTGTGCAGAGCGAGGAGCAGCACCCTTTGGAAGAAGGGGAGGCTGGGGCTCCCGCACACACTGCTGAAGAGCCACAGCGAGCCGTCGTTATTCGGCACCTACCTAGACCCAGGGTCCATGGATGCTGCCTTTCGTTCTTTCAGATGACTAAGAACCAGTGTTGCCAAAGACTGCGTCTATGTAGGGAACTGGTCTGTCACATCCGCCAGCTACTGCAGGATTTTGCGCCACGTAGGCATGGAGGGCATTCACTGCCAGTGGCTGTGAAGTGACAGCAGCGCTCAAGTTCTATGTGTGTTGCTCCTTTCAGGGCTCCACAGGTGACCTCTGTGGGTTATCACAAGCCTCCACCCACAAATGCATCCATGAGGTCACGGGTGCCATCTTCATGAGGGCACACAGCTATGTGCATTTCGCCTGGGACCAGGAAAGCCAGGAAGCAAGAGCGATTGGATTTGCCCAGATCTCAGGTTTCCCCCAGGTGCAGGGTGCCATCGATTGCACTCACGTGGCATTCAGATCTCCGTCGCAACGCACAGTCAGCTATATCAACCACAAGAGATTCCATTTGCTGAATGTGCAGCTGGTGTGCGACCACCAGAAACCTATCCTGCAGGGCTGCGCAAGCTTCCAGGGAGTGGGCATGACTCCTACATTATCAGTTGGTCACAGATCCCTGACATTTTCCAGGGCAGAATTTTGCCGTCGGCAATCAGGGGGCGGGGCCCGCTCGCCGACACGTAAAATGACGCAGGATGACTTCGAGGGGAACCCCCGATGTCATCCCGCCCCATTTAAATTTTCGGGAAGGTGGGGGCACAGTCAAATCAGCTGTGCGCCCGCTGACCTATCAGTGGCCAATTGAGGCCATTGACAAGATCATTTAAACAATTAAAGGACCTGCCCGTCCAACTTTAAGGCTGGCGGGCAGGCCAGGAGCCCCGGCGGGGAATAGAAAAAACATGAAACCTCATCCACTGGCGGGATGAGGTTTCATGTCGGGATTTAAAAAGTTTAATAAATTTATAATGTAAATTATAAAAATGTCCCATCGCATGTGACATTGTCACATCAGGGGGACAAGTTAGGGAATTTTTTTTTCTTCTAATTTTCATATTTTTAGAAGTGTAAGCGATCTCCCTGAGGCAGCACTTAGCATCAGAGTGATGTGCGCTCTCTCGTGCGCATGCGTGAAAGTGCGCACTCTCACTTTTGGGGAATCCCCCCAAGCCCGCACAGGAAGCGCATAGCGCTTCCCGCCGGGCGTCACGCTGGGTGGGCGTTAATTGGCTCGCCCACATAAAATGGCGGCAGGGCCCACTTCTCCGGTGGGGATCGGCTCCCCGCCCACCAGAGATTGGGTCGGGCCCACCCGCCCGGCAGGCAGAAAATTCTGCCCCCAGGGTCCACAGAGGCTGCAGGATGGCTCCTCAGGGACAAGGGCTACCCGCAGGGGATATGGCTGATGGCAGCCTCAGACCGCAGCAAAGCAAAAATATAATGAGGCTTATGCTGCAACTCGCACCTTGGTGGAGCAAACTGTCGAGCCGCTGAAAATGAGGTTCCAGTACCTAGACCGGTCTGGTGGAAGCCTGCAATATAGCCCACAGAGGGTATCACGCATCATTGTCGCATGCTGAGCCCTTTACAGCCTGGCGCTGCAATGGAGAGAGGAGCAAGCTGAGGAGGAGATGGAGGAGCTGGAGGTTTCCTCTGATGAGGAGGATGTTGACGGCGATGAGGGTGAGGGGGCCCTCGCACTGGCCAGGTGAGGCGACCGCATTCGGGAGGCCCACATAGCTGCTGGATTTGTGGAGGATGATGACGACATGCAGTGTGGAGACGCCATAAGATCCTCACATTGTATCTGTGAGCATTTGACTCCAGTCAGGCTTATGGCAGCGCGCATACCCTCTGTGATAATGCTCCTGTCATGGAGATGCAGCAGAGGCCCAAATAGTTGCTCAATTGCAGGAGGATGACAATGATATGCAGTGAGGACACTCCATAGATCTTCACATAGCCTCTGAGAATGTCTGACTCCTGTCTGGCCAAGAGCAGCTCACTTGCGCTCTGTGATCAGGGTCATATCATAGAGATGTAGCCATGAAACTTTAAAAGCATCTGATCCTTTGTCTGCCTTCCGCAACTGAGCAATTCAGGAGCACAGTGTCACTTACCACAGATGCTGAAGGGATGTGGGCTAGCCCCACCTTAAAGGTGCTGAGAGTACACAGAGAGAATGATGGAACTCTGTGATGCCTGCCCATGACATTCTGGCAACAATGACCAGCACCGTCGAGGTGCAGGCATCAGTGATGTGTCCAGGGAGTGTGAGTCCAGACCATCACTTTGGTCTGAAGGCTGCACAAAACACAGGGAAGATGCCCTGGACTGAGACACCTGTCTTTATCTTGTGCAGAAAGGTTTCAGATCTGAGTGACATGAACACTGCCCATCAGAACAAGGAGCCATAGGCAGGGAGACATTCTTGGGAGTTTATTGAAAATAGTGAACATTATGAATAAGTGTTTAACACCCATGTACAGGCTATGCAACTACATCTTCTTAACCTTCATAACCCTGCCGCTACACCTTGGTGCTCCCCGGACATCCACAGCAGAGGTGGAGCCAGCCTGCTGACGCCCTGTCTGCAATGACCTTGGCTGGCGTCCTCTGGAGGGCTGAGACATGGAGGGTCCTGGCCTGCTTTTGGGATCCTGCTGTGTGGCAGTGGCACCTTCCTCAGCCTATGGAGTTGGAGCTGCTGAGGTCATAGGAAGAGAAGACTCGGATGGGCCGGGCACTCCCAGAGTCACCTGGATGGATGGCCCCTCCTGATCCTCCTCCCTATGTGTGTCCAAGGGCCCCTGGCTGACTCCTTGAGGAGCAGGAGTTGCTGGAGTGAGATCAGGCTGTCCTGCACCCCTTTCGCGTACACACTGTTGGAGGCCAACTGTGGCGTCAATGATGGTGTTCAGCTCGCATGGCAAGCAGGAGCGATGTCCTGGACAAAGATCTCCATGGCGGTCGCCATCCTACCAGTGTTGGCCTTGGTGCGTTGGCATGCCGGCACTATCACCTCACCCTGAAGGTGAACAGACTCCTCCATCGTGCCTTACAATCTGAGGAGTGCAGCGGACATCCCTTCCTGATGTTCCCGAGCTTGCCTTTGCAACTCCAGTGACTGTGACATGACCGAGTTCAGAGGCTCGTCATCTGACTCGGACTCAGCAAATTTCTTGCCTCTAGCAACCCTCCGGGTGCCGGGGACTTGGGAAGTCCCTGCCGCTGTCTGCTGTGAATCAGACAGTGTGATGTGCTCACCAGATTGTGATCCCGAGGCTACTCTAAAGCTAGGTCCCACCGAGGTGTGTGTCTCGGGGCTGGTGTAGGGTGTGGGTGAGTGCTGTGATGGGACTTGAAGGAGGGTGGCTTCAGATTCCTCTTCAGAGGTTTCTTTGGAGCATAATTGGAGGCCCTAGGTTGTGGACTCCTTTGGCTGTTTCACTGATGTGCCTGCGAAAGCAAGGAGAGAAAATTTTTGCATGGCAGTGGCCTGTGAAACTGACAGGATAGTTGTCTGATGGATGTTGCACTGCTGGATCCTCACTTGGTAGAGCACCACCGACCTCACTGTCAGCACAGGAACTGTCCAGATCAAAGTCCGTGAGGACCTTGATTTCAGGCATTCCTTCACCAGTCTGCGACCTCTCCCTTTTGTTGTGTGCCAGCTTGTCCTGCATGAGTAGAGATGCAGAGAGTGTAAGCCGGACGCCTGCCAGGCCAGATGATAAGTATGTCTGGCATGTGGGGGTGGGGAGGGGTCCCATAGACAGGATAAGGACAATGAAGATGTGTGAGAACGAAAGAATGGTGATGTCCCTGAATTGGCAGTGAATGAGGGCCCTTTGGATGTGTGATGGGTTTGAGAGTGTGAGAGTTGAGTGATCAGAAGAGTGACTTAACCTGGCAGAATGGAGGAGATCATTCATCCTCCTAGGGCACTGGTTGGCTGTCCTCTTTTGCAGGGTGTTGGCACTGACCACCACTGCCACCATCTCCCAAGCCAGATTGGTGGTGTTGCTGGCCAGAGCTGGGGTAGAGGACATGACGGCATGCCTCCGCTGCATCTAAAAGGCACTTGAGGTACATGTCACTGAACCTGGGGGCAGTCTTTTTGCCTCTCAGGGCCATGTCTTCTTTGCAGCACACAGCTGCACTTTAAAAATGGTGCCTGGCGTAATAAACCGGCGAGATGATGGCATGGCGGGTGAATGAGAGCCCACCTGCCATGGAAACGACGTGTTGCCAAGAATGCATAATTAATGCAGCGGGTTTGGGGTGATATGGCATGAAAAGCCACCATTGCGGCCGGTGGGTAAAATGTCATTTTAACCACCTGCTACTGACTTAGTGCAAATCTGGGGTGATTCCTCCCTCTGAGTCTCCCATCGTCCCAGAAAGGTGTTGAAAGTATCGGGTTATAAACAGCTGCACTGTAAACTGTTCATTTTCTTTCAAGATGAAAGAGAGCTGGGGTCGAGTATAACTAATCAGCATTTCTACCTGGATGTAAGGCTAATGTATTTCACATTGCCATGGGAAGAATGCAGAGGAAGCCATTTTTCAGATCAGGTTACAGGCTTCCCTACAAATCAACGAACATCACAAGCAGATAGTAGGTTCGGGTGGTCCGCAGCGAGAAGAATCTGCTTGGCTTTGCGAAATACCAAAGTCAGACATGGGAGGGAGGCACTCTCTCATCGAAGAGATGTATCCTGCAGACATCGAAGGATTCTAGGAGTGCATTAAATATAAAATGAAGCATTCATTTTAATAGTTTTAAGCATATGTTGTCTACAAAATATAGTGTTTAGTCAAGTGTGTTTTAGTCGTTTGTTACAGTAAAAGTTTTAAAACGTGAATTCTTGACAAGTCATTCCTTCAGCGATTTCCTAGAAGTTTGAATTTCTGCCTATTGGTACAGAATGTGCCAGGCCTTCCCAAAAAGATACAATGTGGGTCTCTTGCAGGCTTTCCAGCCAGGGGCTGAGACTCCCATTGCCTCCACAGGTTTCTGCCTATTGGCCCCAGTCACCAGTTCCATCCCTAGCCCAGAGCTCAGGAATCTGAATAACAAGAGGAGCAATTTATTAAGATTTAGTCAAAATCGCAATATCTTAAGATACTGTTACTCAAATGCCAACAATAATGAAAAACAGAAGAGACACATTTGAACATTTTACAGGTTTTTACGAAAAAGCTATTAATTTAGTGATACTTTTTCACAGGTACAATGTTATTAAAAGTTCAAATAAACAAACCAAGTTATTTAATTACCATCAAAATGGGTTTGATCGATCAAGTTCAGGAGTCACAAGAGTCCTTATTGAACCTCATGCGGCTCCGGAGTCGTAGGTTGCAGATCCCTGTCCTAGCCATTGACTCCATCTCTCTTCCTGGTAGCTGTGTGAGATTAAACCAGACTATTCGTAAATTTGATGTCATATTTTATCCTGTGATGAGCTAACCAACCATATATCTGCGCCATCACGAATGCTGCTGATTTCCACCTCCATAACTTATCAACTGATTCTGTCCCTACCTCAGCCTACCTGCAGCTGAAACCCTCATCCATACCTTTGTTATCTCTAGACTTGTCTATTACAATGCACTCCTGGCTGGCCTCCCACATTTCATTGTCTGTAAATTTGTACTTGATGACATACGTTGGTTCCCAGTTAAACATTGCCTTGATTTTAAAATTATCATCCTGATTATCAAAACCCTCCAGGGATTCACCCCTCCCTACCCTCTCTAGTCTCCTCCAGCCTTACAACCCTTCAAGATATTTGTGCTCCTCGAATTCTAGTCTCTTGGGTATCACCAATTTTATTCAGCCACCACTGATGATCGTATCTTCTGCTGCTTCAGTCCTAAGCTCTGGAATTTCTTCCCTAAACCTCTGCTCATCTCTCTCCGCCTTTAATACTCTGCTTAAAACCTACCCCTTTGACCAACAGCTCTAATATCATCTTACATGATATGGTGTCAAATTTTAGCTT
Organism: Cetorhinus maximus; assembly: GCF_964194155.1. Lineage (NCBI taxonomy): Eukaryota > Metazoa > Chordata > Chondrichthyes > Lamniformes > Cetorhinidae > Cetorhinus > Cetorhinus maximus. The sequence goes on from NC_135884.1 coordinate 54,099,833, forward strand.
ATAACACTCCTGTGAAACACATTGAAGCGTTTTACTACCTTGAAGGTGCTATATAAATGCAAGAAGTTGTTTTACTGTTGCTCCACATCAGGTCAGCTCACATAGTAAAGATAAGAAATGTTGCTCATATAAGAAATCAAATATGGGCAGTTGAGTCCATGGTCTGGAAATTCAGCCCAAAGCATTTATTTTTCCCATGCTATATGACCTCTTAAACCTCCAATTTAGCAGGCATGAAGTGCACACTCATATTATGTCTGAAGTATTGGCAAATAAACCAATGTGCCATGTCCAAGAAACAGACATATGCATAAATTAGATGCCCCATGGCACCTGCTTGATTGCAAGATCATTTTGCAGCCAAAGCCACCTGTATTCAGGAAAACTGTGGCTTAACTGATAGTTCTTAAAAAGACCATTCCACATCATAACCAAAGGTATAATTTTGAACTATACTAACCTGACTAGGGAGCCAAGGGGAGGAGTGCTCCTCCTGACAACATATATTAAAAGAATGCAGGCTGTTACCAACTACTGCTCCCTCCAATGATCACCCTACCACTGCCCTTTGATTACCACCACTTCCTTCCCAATTAAGCAGTCATCTACCTTCCCAGTTGCCCCAGTCATTTACCGGATGGCTACTGCTGTCACTGCAGCTGTCCAGCCTTGCATCATACTTTGCCAGCAAACCTCCCATCACTGTCTGCAGCTTGTCGACTGGAAGGAAATTAGGTCGAAGGCTCACTATTGGGCATGCTTCGGGCCTCAATCAGGCACAAGACCACACCCCGCATGGCCTGAATTTCTGAGCACATATGCCCTGTTCCACACAAGCTGGTTCATTTTTATTATTGAAGCTATTTCTTTTATCTAGTATTCTGTGATAAGATTTAAAAAAAACACTTCAGGAAAAGCATGGAGATTTCTATTTTTTTTGTGTGGGATGTCTTGCTTTTTTTTGTTTGTGTTTTGCCATTTTTGTATCTGGGGGTTTCTGGGTTCAAATGCCTCAGCACGATCCAGGACAAAGCAGTCCGCTTGATTGGCACCCCCTCCACAAAAATTCACTCCATCACCGACGAACAGTAACAGCAGTGTGTGCCATCTACAAGGTGCACTGGAGGAACTCACCAAGCCTCCTTAGGCAGCACCTTCCAAGCTCAAGACCACTACCATTGAGAAGGACAAGGGCAGTAGACACATGGGAACACCACCACCTGGAAGTTCCCCTCCAAGTCACTCACCATCCTGACTTGGAAATTATTCGCCGTTCCTTCACTGTCACTGGGTCAAAATCCTGCAACTCCATCCCTAACAGCACTGTGGGTGTACCTTCATCACATGGACTGCAGTGGTTCAAGAAGACAGCTCACCACCACCTTTTCAAGGACAATTATGGATGGGCAATTAACACTGGCCTAGCCAGTGACACTCACATCCCGTAAATGAATTTTTAAAAAGTCACATTGTCCACTAGCTGGTTTCACATGAATATCTGACCTCAGCTTTGAAAGATTGGACATCCTACCCAATGTTTCACCAGGAACGTTTTCTTGAAAACATTTCAAGGAATATTTAGAATCTATTCATATATTGGTGGTTCATAGTTTCTATGATAGGAGCAGCATTTAGATACCAAATAAACCATTATCTTGCTTTACTAATTTACAATCGAGTATTTCCAGAATGACATAAATGAATAACTTAGCCAATTATTAGTTGCATTTCACCAGTTGCAGACAAAAAAATATTTAAAATGTATTTAAAATTAGTGATCCTGGCCAACAATTCTCTATTTGTTATTGCAATTCAAAATTGTCATGGTTTGTCTTATTTTTCTTCAATAACCGATGAGGAGCCGAAGTTCAACAAGTGTTCACCCAATATCCAATAAATGCTCATATATTAATGCTTCAACACAATTTCATTAGAAGTCTGCTGAGTACAAGATTTTTTTTTAATTTATAAAGAAATAATAATAACCACTAATATAGAAGTGCACTCTTGAAATTTGCTTTGTATACTCATTGTTTCTACTATCTTTTTCACTTTTGCCTTTTCTGTTCAATTCAACTGCTGATTTACTTTAAGGAACTCAATCGTTTTTAGAATTACTCTTCAGAGTAATACATAATACACAATCATACACTAAGTCATCAACAAGTTAAGTTCAATGAGAAAGGGGTGTGTGCTGGGAGGGGAAACATATGGAATAAAGATTATTTGTCAATAATCCAATTCAATCAAATGTTAATTACTTTTTTGCCAATTAGCCAAGAGATTAACTAATACAACCTGGTGTTCAGGCCAGAATTGAAATCAGAGTTAACCAGATGTTGTACATGTACCTATTGCATTATTTATCATCAAAGTGCTATTGTATATTTCCCATAATGTCTGTCAACAATTTCATCTCTGACACAGTTACCCAGTAAAATGTAATGGGAATGACAAAAAGATTTACTCCGCTATGCCAAAAAATATACTCTAACGTACTGCCAAACCTGACTCTAGTAATATTCCCACCAATTAGGTAGTTTATAGTTTCATTGAAATCCAATTTCAAATTGCTCACTTCACAAGTTTAATTTCACCTAAATAGTTTTGCAGATTTTTTTTTTAAATAGATGAATAGCTGTTATATCTAAAACATGTTTTCTGTTTTATTTCCTGGTGCAGGATGCTCAACAGAGGAATAACATTTCGGTGAACGATATTATGATATTATGATATTGCAAATTCTAATTTGAGTGTTTGTTCTTTGTGAACCAAGAAGAGGAAGTTGTACCTGTCAGATTCTCCCTTGGTGAATTTACATTCAATGGCATATCATGCAGTTTCTTCAAAAGGCATTCAATAAAAAAATTGGACAGGTTAAAATAATAAAATGTAACATTTAAATAATTATTCAACATTTACCTTCTTAAGAAAGAAAATCGTGTCATTTGCTAGACGGGAGCTTCCATTTATACATTCTGAAAACACAATTTCTAAGAAAACTGTTCTATTTCCTAATGATGACTTTTTGAAGACATTAGAACTCGCAACAATCAGGATGGAATACGTTGGCCTGCATTTTGCTCTCAATGGTGAAGGAATGGTGCTTGTTGTTCGCCTTGCTGAAAACTGCCAACAGATTTTTTGCAGGCTTGTCAGCAGAGATTTCCACTAGTTTGGCATCTTTGCAGCATGGTGCCTGTGAACAGGCCAAGCAATAGCAAGGCTCCTCAAACAATCAGATGGAAATATTCATCTAGGCCCAGAGTCCAAAAAAGGAAGTATATTGCAGGAAATAAAAACTAGATTTAATTGACGTGGCAAAAACAAAATAAAGTTTAGGAAATGCAGATGAGACTATGGGCAAGAGACAAAACAACATACAAATGTTGTTAAAAATGCTTTTTAAAATTGCAACATTTTTCTTCTTCTGTGGGAATGACATACCACACTTGCAATATTAAGTTTTCTAGACCAGAGAGGTTGTTTATCAATAATTTTCCACCTGTTATGCAATTAAAAACGTTAAATGCACCAGCCCTAACTTTCTCAGTACCTTTTATGCAGAACTAGTTGTAATATCCCAAGTTCACCTCATTACATTGAGTGTAAAGCCTATCAGCGAGAAATATAACAGCGTACCCTTTGGAGGAGCCGGATATCTCAGAATTCTGGATATTCACGTTTAACTGCGGATGTGCAGACATCAGAAGCTTCTGTCAAATTTACTTGGTAATGTCAATGAGGTGATATCCTTCCCATTATTATTAGAGCAAAATCCAGGCCAATGACATTTCCAGTTATAGCTGCACAGATGTGTAATACTCTGGATCAAGCAATGACATTTCAATACTGTCTACTACCTTGTAGGAATTACTGCTGTGCCGAAATAAGTTCAATCGCAATTTACATTTCATCTACTGTGTTGAAGCACACTGAGTAACATTGACAGTTTCCTTCATATTCATAACCAAACTGAAGGTAAAGGCTGACTCAGCCAGAGCTCCATTGAGTATGAAACATTAACCACGCCCCAGACATATAATTGGCCAATTTATGTACATTAACAACAATGGGTTGAATGTAAAACAATTTGCAATTCTTCTACCTCTGGGCATATCTTTAACCTTCCATACTGCATCCTAAAATGAAACACATCGGTTTACAGTTTTATTTTCCTCCAGCTGCTAAATCATCTTATAAACCCAGACAAATCCAAAGCCAAAATAAAAAGCACATGACACACAGCTAATAATGAAGCAGTCAAGCTTTTGATTTATTTGAATTTAAATTGCTACTTCACGACTAAATTTTCAAAAAACCTTCATGCATGAAGTCACACAGCAATTTTTTCTGTGCAACTTGTCACACCTCCTCTGTTAAAATAAATGTCAATCCAAATTCAGATGTACAAATTATAAACCTAGAAAATCTAATATTTGAGGTTTTTATAAATGCAAATGTGACAGAAACAGTTGGTTAGAAAGTACTTCTGTAATTTAATGTCCCTGATTGACCCTGAAAATCTTTAATTTGTTTTCCACAGCTTATGTTGATTGAAACTTAACAAGATGTCCAATTAGACCAATCAACCTGCCAAATTCATTAACCTGGAATCAGGATTTATCTGACAGACTGATGATCTTGACCGTCACAACCCCCTGGGAGGAACCAATGAAACTTGGAGACAGTCTGTCTACTTCAGTCCTATAATGACATGCTGGTCACACCTGCTATTTACTGGAGCCTGGAAGTTCTGACAACTCATCAATAATCCATCTTTTGTTCCTTTTCATAGAGTCATACTACAATATACAAACTGAATTACACAGTGTGCAATTTACACAGATGCCTGATTTCACAGGAATGGCTGCAAGCAGCACTTGAAAGCAATTTAATCCTTTTGGATTAAAGGGACAAAAACATGAAATGTAGATCGACAATGTGCAACGCAATTAGAAACCTTCACATGTACAGCAACTATCAGAGAATTCAAAATTCAGGTAACCAGGTAGAAATTGGGGGAAGTTGTTAAATGTTGATCAGACAATATTACCTTAAAACTCTGCAATCAATTTAGAAATACTTAAACCTTGTAGATTTTTTGTTCATCAGATGTGGGAATCACTGGAAGGCCACTATTCATTGTCTATCTCTAATTGCCCTTGGAAAGGTGGTGGTGAGATGCTTTCTTGAACTGCAACGGTTCCATGTGGTATACATGTTGTCAGGGAGCATGTAAAAGAAGTGATACATTTCAAAGACAGTATGGTTGGAAGAGGAAGTTGCAGGTTCCTATGTACCTGCTGCTCTTATTCTTCTAAGTGGTAGAGGTTTTGAGTTTTGAAGGTGTTGTTGAAGGAGCCTTGGTGAGTTGCATCTTGTATATGGTACATACTGCAGCCATGGGGTGCCTCAAGTGAAGGGGGTGAATGTTCAGGGCAATGGATGGGGTACTATCAAGTGAACTGCAATGTCCTGGATGTCCTGAGTTTTTTTTGAGTGTTGACGGAACTATACTCATCCAGGTAATTGGGGCATATTTGATGACACTCCTGACTTATGCTTTCTAATACACTCATCCAGGCAAGAAGAGAGCATTCCATCACACACCTGACTTGTGCCTTTCAAATGGTGGACAGGCTTTATGGAATCAGAGGATAAGTTACTCACTGTAGAATTCCCAGCCTCTGATCTGCTCTTACACCCACAGTATTTATATGACTGGTCCAGTTATGTTTCTGGTCAATGGTAGCCTCCAAGATGTTGATATGTTGAGCGTAGGGAATTCAACAATGGTAATACCATTGACTCTCAAAGGGAGATAGATTCTCCCTTGTTAGAGATGATGATTACATGGCACCTGTGTGGTGCGAGTATTACTTGCCACTTATCAGCTCAAGCCTGAATATTGTCCAGATCTTGCTGCATGTGGGCACAGACTGCTTCCTTATCTGAGTTGTAAACAGCACTGAACATTGCACAATCAACAACATACATCCCCACTTCTGGCCTTAAGATAGAGGGAATGTCACTGATGAAGCAGCTGAAAATGGTTGGGCTTAGGACACTGCCCTGACGAACTCCTGCAATGATGATCTGAGGCTGAGATGATTGGCCTCCAACAATCAACTTTCTTTGTGCTGTATGACCTAAGACAGTAAAGGATTTTCTCAATGATTCCCATTGACTTCAGTTTTATGAGGGCTTCTTGGTGCTACACTCAGTCAAATGCAGCTTTCATGTTAAATACAGCCACTCTTACCTCACCTCTTACTCTCTAATTTCCTAAGTAATGCATCTGACCCAACTTTGAATCACTAAAATAAATCCACTAATGTCCATTCAAATCCAGTTGATGCTATATTCAGTTTTATTTAGTGAAGATAGGATATATTAATGTTTAGCTAATTAAGTAAATCATTGAATATTATTAGAACAAAATAGGCAAATAAATATGTGCTTTAAGCCACAAACATTGAATTTTGCTTGCAAAAATAATCACCATCTGGCACCCAAAAAAATGTGTAATTTTCTCTTGCATTTTTTATATTCTTTCAGGATACTGATAGCTGTACAGAAAATTGTTTTGCCTGTGAAAACAAATGGTTTAAAAATGCAAATGGGATTATTGAAAACATTTATTGATTGAGGCTGTAATTAAAATCTTACAGCCTGAACAATTTCATAATAAATATATAATTATACTATGTAGTTATTGCAAGTATCAGGGACATTGCTTAAAGTAATTATTTAGATGCTATAAACGATCTAATTCCTTATCCATCTATGCAAACAAATGTGCTTTGTTAAATTGGGCAAGCACTTCTTCTAATATGCATACCAAGGAAACTTTACAGGAGTTAACATTCAGCCTAATTTTAATTTTTTATTCAGTTACTAGTGGATTCCTGAAGTATTATGCAAGGCTTTTTTTTTGGCAAAAATATACTTTATTCATAAAATATCTTCAACCACATTCCAAACCATTTCAAAAACACCATTTCAAGGGTACAATCCGGTTCAACTTTTACAAAATGTATCACCAGGTGCATCAGTGCAAACAATATTGCAATCATTTACAGCCTTTCATTTTGAGCTGTACAGCCCAAGGGGGTTTAAACAGTTCCCAGCCCCTCGGTGCGCTGTGGCAGAAAGGTCTTAGACAGCGACCCTTCCCCATTGCGCCTTTGCGGCAGCTGCCCCAAGCTTTAGTGCGTATTATGCAAGGCGGGTTGGAAGTTTTAGAATGACGTTAAACCACACAGTGCTATTCTATGGCTATCTCAGCAACTATGGGTTATCAGATGCCCTTTTAAGGAAATAAATTTCAAAAATTGAGTCTTCCTGAGGTCAGTTCATTATTTTTAGCCATGTCCTCAGGTAAATGAGTCCAAAAGAAATCAATTGAAAATATCTGGATTTTTTTCCCACTCCATTACCAACAATCTTTGACACAGATATTTGCATGTGTTTGTTGTGGCTCAGTAGCAATGTTCTCACCAGTAGAGCCAGAAGTCAAGGGTTCAATTCCAACCACAGAGACTTCAGTACTAATCTAGGTTGATACTTCAGTGCAGCACAGAGGTGTATTGTCTTTCAGATGGGACATTAAACCAAGGTCCTCTCAAGTGGATCTAACCCATGGCACTAATTTGAACAAGAACCAGGAAGCTCTCCCCAGTGTTCTGCCCAATATTTATCCACAAACCAACACCAGTAAACAGATTATCTGGTCATCCTCACATTGCTATTTGTGAGACTTTGCTGCTGCGTTTCCAATGTGACAACAGTGACTGCACTTCAATTGGCTGTAAAGTGCTTTGGGATGTCCTGAGGTCGCAAAGGCCACAGTATAAATGCAAGTCTTTATTTTTCTTTCTTATTTGTGCAAATGCTGCACAGAGATTACCATTTTATTGTTTAATTCCGACAATATTGTTCTTCAAAAATTGTGATTTATCTGTAATTTTAACCAATCCTGTTTTAAAATATTCAGAATAACAGTACAAATTTCTCCTTTATTTCCTGAAGGGAACAGTTGCTTTGGGGTGAAGTTCCATTGAGGTGGCTACCCTCCACTATTTTATGTTCAGATTGCTGACAGAAACTCTGGGGATGTTGGGGATAGGATGGAAAGGAAAGGGGAATGACATTCAAGCTTAAGCCGATCTTCATCCAATGTTCATCAGGTGTGTAACTTTCAGCAGCAATAACTCAACAATGATCAGCAATAAGAAATCTTGCAGATGTTTTTCCTCTTTCAAATGTCACTCCAAAAGTTGACCCCATAATCTTCAATTTTCCCATCATAATTTTAAATTTGATTTTGAAAAAAAAACATTACTTTGTAATCAGTTGCAGTGCTAAGATCCAACAGTATTGCTGGAGAAGTCATTTTCAGATGAGACTTCAGACCAAGGCCTCCATCCAGGTCTTTAATCACCACTTTTTAAAAAAAATCCCATGCAACTATTCAAATAAGAATTAGGTAGTTCTTGCCGTGACCTGACCAATGAAATTTCTTGTCAATTGTTGGACTTGCCTAATTCTCATCCCACTTTAAGTCAATGGGCAATCTGCTCCACCAGCTTGTGGCCCAGCCAGAAAAATTAAAAATTACTCTCAAAATGTTCTCCCCAATGGTTGCTAAAGACTTGCTATTTGAGCCAAAATAAGCAACCCTCCAACATCTATGTCATCCATAACTCCCAGCAAGCAGGAATGCAGAATGGAATACAATTTTTTGAGTAAAGACGACAGAAGATACAAAGATTATGTCCAGGACAATAAATACAAACTGGGAGAAAATGCAGCAAACTTTACTGAATCAGCAATTGGCATGAAGTATGGTTAATGCCATCTTGTAAATTTAACACATTTCCTCTTCCAATTGTAATTCCATACATCAACTAGATTTACTGAGCATTGAGTACCGAGAATTAAAGTTCTCTGATGAAGTGAGAATTGATCAAAATGCAGAAGTCATCCCAATATCCTTTGCCTTGATTTTTTTTTGCAACTGTGCACAGATATCTGAGCAAAGCTAACCTATAAACAATAACAATATTTGGGGGTGGTTTGGCTCATAGTCTTTCATACTTGACAGGTATGAAACATTACAATTGCATAAGTCTTGATTTAATATAGGTCACATACACATTTATATTGTAGAATTAATTAAGCTACATTGACTTCCAGCAGATAAATTGTGCTAGAAATCACCTCATCGGATAATAAACTGTTGCTTATATATTATGGTATAAATTAGTAGAAATATTGGCCGAGATTTTTGCAGTTAGCAGAAAAGGAGCAATGCAAGGGACCACCTTGCTGACAGCTGCCCACAGAGATTTTGCGGGCTTTAGACTGGAAACTTGTTCATAATCTGGCATTATTCCAGCACAGTGCCCTCTACAGGGCATCTGTGGCATATCTGAGAAGGGCAAAAAGAAAAAATAAGGCTCTCTAACCAATCAGATTGAAGAATCCTCATTGAGATACAGAAGGGTCAGATTTTCAAATGCCGGGGACCCAGTGCAGACAGGATTTCAAAATCATGGTCCTGGAGGTTCTTTCAGGATTCTGATGCCTCTGGGACAGTTTTACATTTTCAAGTGCTGACAGGGATGGTGCTGATGCGAGGGGAAATGGGAAACCTGCTCAGCTCAAATTAACAGCCTATTAAACTGCTTTAAGGGCTTGTTAAAGGGCTGAGAAGTGCAAGGATGGGATTTTCAAAATGGATTCCAGTGAAACTGACCAGTCTGGTGCAGGTTGGTGCAGAGCTGTCAGGTTCATCACAGGGACACCAGAGTTTTTCTCTGCATTCAAATAAAATTGCACTCTCATGGCCCAACTTGTACCAGTTCAGTGCTGGACCTTAATTTTCCCTGCATGGCCCTTTCATACACATCAGTGCTGCTGGCCCTCAAAGGAACTATCTGCTCTCTCCAAGGAGCTACCTGCCCAATTCAGCAAGGCAGCAGCAGCCCCCAGCATAGCTGAAGCCAGCTTTTGCTGCTCCTATTGGCACCACAAATTAGCCACCAAGCTCGCTTCTTTCCCAATTAGGGAATTAGCATTTAAAAATAGCATTGCTTGTGCAGTTCAGGTATGCAGTTGCAATCCAGAATTCATCTGGGTGTCGGATTCTTGTCTGCACTTTAAAAATATGGCATGCAGAGTCCAAATCAGGAAGAATAAAGCAGGAAATATACATTAGATATAAATCATCTACAGAAAGCAAAATGAAGATTGGGAAACAGGAGATAGGATTAAAAGAGAGAGATGAGAGCCGAATGGAAAAAAGTAAATAAAAACTCTAACAATAATTAACTTCTGACAGAATAAGATTCCAAATTTGTAAAATTAAAATTTCAAGGCTAGAGACATTGTTTTGCAATAATTTTACTTATTACAGTGTTTAAAAAAATACTTATTCCAGCATGTATTAACGTTAACCTTTGCTGGTGTGTGTTTAGTGGAAATTACTGACAACAATCATGAATTGATTTCAGCATTGAAGGTTGTCACAGCACAGCCTGAAGTGCAACAGGATATCTCTGACAGTAACTTCCGGAATTCCATGTTTAATTCCACGTCAGAAGCTGTTATCTGATTTACTCTGTTACAATTGTGGAAACTGACACCTTACCTTTAATCCTGTCACAGACTTCCGGCAAATATATTGTTTTGTGCTTCCTAACTGAAGCAGTTTTGTATTACTAATTTGGTTTATTTTTCTATAAAACTACCTTAGCAAGTTGTTGTTAACAATAGTAGTGAATTAATGATATTAAAAGATAGTCAAAAGAATTTTTTTTTTAAATTCAGAACAAAAGCAAAGCATATTTTCTTAATTTAACTTCCAACATTTACTTTTGGTTAGTCTATTTTTGAACCAATATGCAATAGCTGTCACAATGACCTTTAGCCCTACATTTGTCCTTTAGCTTCTGCATTTATTCTTGGCAATTTTAGTCTCCATCTTAGTTCCCCATTCATTTCTCCCTGAGTTCACCACCATCCTGTCTTCTCTTACCATATAATCTCTCCTACATAAATTCACAGCCATCTGTTCAATCTGGCTATGATGTGTGTCCTTTAAACTCTCAGTCTCCATAACTGATATGCTCATCTCTAACTGCTTCTTTACATTCCTCACCATCCACATCCCTACATCCCCTTGTAATCTCATTTGCTTTAGTTTGCCCTGGAAAAAATCTCTCCACAATTTCCTTAAAGCTGCACTTTCAAATTTCCAACAATCCAGGCATTTGCTCTTCATTCACCACAATATCGCTCATTGTCATCTTGTCCCAAGTAAATTATTACTGTATTCCTTCCCAGTTATTCTCCATTTTGCCCTCCACATTCACTCCGTCGAGGCCAAGGGATGGAGCCTTGAGAATATTTGGTACGCAATGGGCTAAGCCACCAACGCCATATCTGGCTGCACAGCACCAGCTGACCTACATAATTCTTAGTTCACAATGCCTCCAATTTAAAATTCTCTTCCCTGTGTTTAAAGCCTTTTATAGGCTCAGCCATTCCTATCTCTGTAACCTCCTGCAGTACTACTACTACCTCCAAATTCTCTAGTCCTCTTGTACATTCTCGTGTCTGTTCACCGCCACCCACCCACCCAACCCTGTCTCACCCCGCAGCCCTCATAAATAACACCCACTGGCGTCTGTGTCTTTCGCAGCCTCAGCCCCATAGTTTGTAATTACCCCCCTAAACCTCTCATCAGTCCTGTTTTAAGGAATTCTTTAAAACAGGTCCTTTCTCAAGCTTTTTTGCACCCTTCCTAATATTTCCTCCTTTTGCTAAGTGTCCAATATTTTCCACGTAAGTCTTTGAAGTAGCTTTAGATGTTTGACTTGATTTTATCAGGACAGGATAGCATCTGTAACTTTAAATGCATCTTAATATCCTTTCAGGAAATTCACACCACAAATATAGTAAATCTCAATTCTAATCCAGTTTCTAACACAAGACTCAAACACTGGGCTGTATAACAACATACTTGAGAGGGATTTGACACACACACAACTAGGGGAAAAACCAACAAAACAGACTACAACCATGTTTGTTAGATCCAGATTCAGCTGTTACAAAACGATTTCCAGCACCTGCAAAATTTCAACAAGTATCATTGCCTTTCACGCCCTATTCAAGGCTTGCTGAAAAGCTTTAGGAAAGAAGACGATTAAGACTTTCTAGCAGTTACAAAGACAAAGCTACAGACATGGAACGTAAAGATGAGGCCCCATTAAAACAGAGGCTCCTCAATCTTTTTTACCCACTTATGGGATAAATCAGCAAAAATGTCACAAGTATCACTTAAAAAGCTGGTAGAGTAAAGGAAGGGGAGACAGAACAAGCCTGCAGCAGACATTAACTTTATAATAAGAACAATTAGCAATTCAGTGCAACATATTTCAACGTGCGCCAGTTTCACTTCAAAGACTGCATTGATTGAAACCATCATTTAGTACTGACAGGTTTGAAAAGTGTCACATAGTGGTGCAAAACAAGGTTACAAATCACAGTTCTCATATCCACCATGCAAGATTCAAACAGCCTAAATTACCTGCCATTGGTCATCATTGCAACAGCATAAACTAATTAATCAGCCGTGGAAGATGGGCCAGAGTTCTACCTTTTAGAGAGAAGTGGGGATTAGTTAAATTCAGCCACTCAGTAGGTGAAATGGGTGTCTAATATTGCTGGACAATCAGCCATTAGCTGATTTCAGGAGCACAGGTTGAGTGCACTGTTTTCACAATATTTGAATCATTTTGTGATTGCTTTAGCTTTTTTTTAAAGTGGCACTTCAGTTCTCACAAGTCTTTGTGACATCCGTGATTCCTCTGACACTTTACGTCACATCAACAATTTCCAGTTCCCTGGCCCCAACCGCTTCCTCTTCACCAGGAACGTCCAATCCCTCTACACCTCCATCCCCCACCAGGATGGTCTGAGGGCCCTTAGCTTCTTCCTTGAACAGAGGCCCAAACAATCCCCATCCACCACTACTCTCCTCCGTCTGGCTGAACTTGTTCTCACACTGAACAATTTCTCCTTCAACTCCTCTCACTTCCTTCAAATAAAAGGTGTGGCTATGGGTACCCGCATGGGCCCCAGCTATGCCTGTCTCTTTATGGGGTATGTGGAACATTCCTTGTTCCGGTCCTACTCCGGCCCCCTCCCACAACTCTTTCTCCGGTACATCGATGATTACTTCGGTGCGGCTTCATGCTCTCGTCTGGACCGGGAAAAATTTATTAAATTTGCTTCCAATCTCCACCCCTCCATCATTTTCACACGGTCCATCTCTGACACTTCCCTTCCCTTCCTTGACCTCTCTGTCTCAATTTCTGGTGATAGACTGTCCACCAATATCCATTACAAGCCTACCGACTCCCACAGCTACCTCGACTACAGCTCCTCACACCCCGCTTCCTGTAAGGACTCCATCCCATTCTCTCAGTTCCTTCGCCTCCGTTGCATCTGTTCTGATGACGCTACCTTCAAAAACAGTTCCTCTGACATGTCCTCCTTCTTCCTTTACCAAGGTTTTCCACCCACGGTCGTTGACAGGGCCCTCAACCGTGTCCGGCCCATCTCCCGCGCATCCGCCCTCACGCCTTCTCCTCCCTCCCAGAAACATGATAGGGTCCCCCTTGTCCTCACTTATCACCCCACCAGCCTCTGCATTCAAAGGATCATCCTCCGCCATTTCCGCCAACTCCAGCATGATGCCACCACCAAACACATCTTCCCTTCACCCCCCCGGCAGCATTCCATAGGGATCGTTCCCTCCGGGACACCCTGGTCCACTCTTCCATCACCCCCTACTCCTCAACTCCCACCTATGGCACCTCCCCATGCCCACGCAGAAGATGCAACACCTGCCCCTTCACTTCCTCTCTCCTCACCGTCCTAGGGCCCAAACACTCCTTTCAAGTGAAGCAGCATTTCACTTGCATTTCTCCTAACTTAGTCTACTGCATTCGTTGCTCCCAATGCGGTCTCCTCTACATTGGAGAGACCAAACGCAAACTGGGTGACCGCTTTGCAGAACACCTGCGGTCTGTCCGCAAGAAAGTCCCAAACCTCCCTGTCGCTTGCCATTTTAACACGCCACCCTGTTCTCTTGCCCACATGTCTGTCCTTGGCTTGCTGCATTGTTCCAGTGAAGCCCAACGCAAACTGGAGGAACAGCACCTCATCTTCCAACTAGGCACTTTACAGCCTTCCGGACTGAATATTGAATTCAACAACTTTAGATCTTAAACTCCACGCCCCCCCCATCCCCACCCCGTTTCTTCCCCCTCCCTTTTGTTTTTTTTCAATAATTTATATAGATTTTTCTTTTCCCACCTATTTCCATTATTTTTAAATCTACAACTAATACCTTGTCAGTCTTTCCACCCCATCCCCACTAGAGCTGTACCTTGAGTGTCCTGCCATCCATTCTTAATTAGCACATTTTCTTAGATAATTTCACCACCTTCAACACCTCTTTGATCCTTTTGTCTGTGACATCTTTTGATTATCTGCTCCTATCACTGCTTGCTTGTCCCTACAACCACCCCCCTTCAACTTCTCTTCCCCCCCCCCCAACCTTAAACCAGCTTATATTTCACCCCTCTCCTAACTATACTCAGTTCTGCAGAAGGGTCATGAGGACTCGAAATGTCGACTCTTTTCTTCTCCGCCGATGCTGCCAGACCTGCTGAGTTTTTCCAGGTAATTCTGTTTTTGTCTTTGTGCTAATTGTTCATTTTGTTTATGGCAGTAGTTAATAGCACCAATGTGTGTCAGGTCAACTGCTGCCTAAAACTTGGCATCACCTTGTTTAAGCATGCTGCAATGCTGACCTATGGGATGGTGCCATGGAGGAACACAGCACCATTCTCCTTACAAGTATACCAAACCAGACCACATCCACTTCAGCAGGCTTTGAATAGAGTTTTGTGCTGGGCTATTATATCATTCCTCCCTAGACTCATGTCTGCATCTCAAGTTTCCTTTTTGACAGTTACTTGTTTGTCCCCTCCCACTTCAATCCTTTGCAAGGCTGAGGTGCCTTCACTTTCAAGAGGCAGTATATCGTATTACTCCAAGGGCAGATCAGAGACAAATCAATCTGGGATAAACAACAAGAACAGAACCCTGCCTAAACAATCAGTCAACCCAGGAAGTGCAAGGGGGACTAATTTGTTTCACGTGCAAAAGTATGTCACTTTTCTATAATCAGCCATACGTGTTTCTCATGTGTCGGTGCAGACTCGATGGACCGAAGGGCCTCTTCTGCACTGTGTGATTCTGTGAACTTGGTCTGAAAACCTAGAGACTTCCAAATTCCGTTCACCTTCAAAGAACAATGAGAGAGGAGCCCATCAAGGCTTGCACTGATTTCATCTTAAAGGACTATTTTAAACACATGGTTTGTTTTTCTTCCCCCTCCTCTATTCACAATCTAACGGTATGCGTCACCGGTAAAACTAATCTATTCTTATGTGAATGTACCTTTATGTTTGAGGCAGTGTGTGTTTTGTTGTGTTTACATTCTGGGTGTTTAGTGAATAAACGTTTGTCTTGTCTTTTGATTTAAACTTACCAGGAAGCATGTTTTGTGTCTATCCTTTAAAATTACAACACAAAGGGTTTAAAAGACTCCATCCAAAAATATACATTTTATTGCAGTCAACCAAGGGCTGAGGAAAAAGGGCAAAAATTATACCACCACCTCTCCCCATCTGTAACACACCCATTCAAATCAATACATATAAGCTGACAATCAGGTAGAAACATTAAACTTGCATTTGAATCTGTCCAAAACACTGTCTGTTTAGATCTAAAATGCACCACTTCAAGGAAATCTAGTTCAGAAGGTACATAATGGCTGATATCTCACATTTTTGTTCAATTTATAATATCCAGTGGACTCAATATCAACCATCAATCAATGGTTAGGATTCCAATACAATCTCATTTCTAACTGTCACAACAGTTCAATCTTTAAATCTTTATGGAATAAATTTTAATATTTTAAGCCCAGCTGCAATGATCTCGGATCACAATCAGACTTTCACTGCAAACTTACCACTTTTCCACTTACAGCTAGAACTGTACTGATATTCCTGTGTTTTCCTTGTATGCTGGAATGAGAACACAAAGGAAAATGAGGAAACATATTCGATATTTGGTCAAAGACACAGCAGATACATATGCTGACAATGGTGCTAGAACTGTATTGCTACTAATTTGACAACTCAGAAAATATCATTCTGCTCTATAGACCTTGTCAAGTCTCAGGCCAGAATTTTACATTCCGTGAGCGGGCATGCACCCGACCCAACCCGAAAGGACGTGAGGTAGCGCAAATTATGTCAGGCGAGCATCCCGGCCATCACAGCGCATGCCGAGTGCCCGCAGACAGTTAAGCCCATTAACGATGCAATTAGCAGCTATTTTATGTGGCCCATCCGCATTTACGGTTGGTGGACTGGCCATTCTCCCAGCTGGCATTCACATATTTGCTCAAAACTCGATCCAGGGCGGGATGAAATCTTCGTGGGGAAATGAAATAAAAAGAGATATCTGCGGACTGGTTTTTTAATGAGGTATGCTTTCAGGTACTTGATTGTGCTGCATGGACACATTTTACAACATTTTTGTCATTTATTTTATTCTGTGGAGGTCTGCAACTCCCTGGGGCAGCTGTCTGTCTTTAGTGAGCTCACTAGAAGCGCTCACCCGCACCCTCAGTTAGGTCGGCACCCGCCCTCACCCTGGCAGCGCTGCGCATTTCTCAGTGTGCACTTCACGCTGGCTGACCGTTAATTGGCCAGCCAGTGTGAAATCGTGGTCCGGGGCTGATTGCAGCAGGAGGCTGATCTCCTGCCCACTTCCAGGCTCGTGTGTACCCGATGAACAAAAAATTCAGGCCTCTGGTTTAAAATCTATACAACCAATTAAAGGATTGGTATTGGAATCACACAACATGCTCTCTATTTCATAAAAGCAAAATACTGCAGGTCTTGTAAATCTGAAATAAAAATAGAAAGTCTTGGAAAAACTCAGCAGGTCTGGCAGGATCTGTGGAGAGAGAAACAGATTTAATGTTAAGAGTCAAATATGGCTCTTCCAAACTGCTTCCAAAATGTAGCAATTTCCTCCAAATCAATTGCATTCCATTACAGTTTGTTCCATATATCAGATAACCTGTTAACTTTCAGCTTTACTTAGTTGCAGCACTCTTGTCTGAGTCAGAAGGTTGCAGATTTAGACCCAGGTCCAGGACTTGAGCACATAAACTATATTAACATTTCCGTGCAGTACCAAGCACTGAATTTTCCAGAGGTTCCACCATGAGGACAAGATGTTAAACAAGCCTCTCTTTATCTCTCTGAGTGGGCATAAAAGATCTCATGGCGCTTGGTGAACATAAGAAGTATCAGGGCCAATTTGTATTCCTCAATCAACAGCACCAAAACCATAGAAAAATTTGTGGAATCTTGCTCTGCAGAAATTGACTGCAGTGTTTGCCAAAAATCTACAGTAGCTGCTCTTCTGAAGTAAGTAGTTGCCTGTGAAGCTCGTTGGGAGATGCTGAAGACATGCAAGGTACAATGTAAATGCAAGTTATTTCTTTCATGCCTTTACTTACAGGCATTATTTCCTTCAGTACCTATATTTAACTTTGCTCAAAATTTGCAGCTTTTACTTGTGACCTTTAGTTCTATACCAATTACTTCCACCCTACCGCCCATTGTTTTGAACACCAGTATAGTGCTTCCCATCAATTTTCTATTGTCTAGTGAAATAAAGGTTAGTCACTTAATCCTTTTCTTTGCAATTTAATCCCCAAAACTGGATTAATTCTGGTCATTCTTGTTTGAACTTTTGTTAATGCATCCATATCCTTTAAGACAGACTGACCAAATTTGTAAGCCAAGTTGCAGATTTGGGCTCACCAAATGATCGGTATGCATCAGTATAACTTGTCCAGTTTTGAAGCCCAGTGTCTTTCACATGTTCACCAGAACCCGATTTACAATATTGATGAATGTTTTGCACTGAACAGATGGTTTGAGTATAATCAATAATCATTCCCGGATCATTTATTTCTTTTTGATCCCTCCGTAGGGGTAATTTAATATTACTTTATTAAATTTAGTTCCAGTACAGGTCTCTGCTAAAATTTTGCCATGAACCCAATTATAAGGACTGTGCTCACCTGGGGTCCCACAATTGCATTGGTTTATCTAAAAGGGGCTCCTAACATATCCTGATTTGACCTTCCCTTGACCCATGGTTCAAATTTTTAGAGGCATTGTCTCTTTAATAGTAGGCATTTGTAATTGCCCCAATGGAATTATGTTTGCCTGCCCTCACTGTCAATGACCTTCTTAGAATAGGTCTTTCTCATGTTCTGTATGGTCGCTCTTACTTCTCATGTGCATCACTATCAATTTCTCAACATTAAAATCCATCTGTCAAAGTCAGCTAATCCATACTTGTTTCTAAGATCATCTCTTTTTCCATTTCTAACCTGAGCAGAGACCTTTACGTTATCAAAAAGATACCTTTACATACCATTGCAGATGCCTTGTTCTGTATTATTCAGAAATATTGTAAAAAAAATACTTGGAACAGATCCCTGTAGAATTCCACAGGTTAGTTTTTCTCAGGCAGAACATTTTCCAGTCATTAGAATCATGTCAAACATCCCAGGGAAGGTACTTAAAACATACAGCCAGTTATTCAGTTCATGAATATATTTTTCTGTTATCAAATTTATGATAAACATTTGTCATGATGCTGAAGAATGAATTGGGAAAAGCAATTTAAGATTATCAATTGAACTCATAACGTGGCTCATTTATGCTTGCTGAAAGATGCATATATTTAAATGCAGGGACCGTTCTCTGCAAACAAAGATGTTCAAGCTTTGCATCTTTTTTAAATTTCTCGGGAGCTTGGGAAGCCTACAGTTCCCCATTGATAGAACTTGTACAACTATTAAGTGAATGGGAAGAGAATGCATTTCGACTCAAACACTATCGATTAGTTTCTTTGAGCTATGGTATTTGGATCAACGAAAACTATGTAAAAACAATTACAGCATTATCGTAGTCAAAGTTTTTGTAACTGAACTTGTAATTTAAGAATATGAGAAATGAAAACAGAAATGTTGGATGAATACAATGGGCCAGGCAGTATCTATATAAGTAGGAAAAAAACACGGTGTGCTTATTTCAGCAAAGATGCTCTGGGTTTAGTTAATTGAAAGAAGCAACAGAGTTTTCAATATTCCATTCATGGTTGTTGCAGGTTCTTCCAGTGAACCAGCTGGTTAAGACAGAAGCAGGAAGTCACTGGTTCGATTCCCAGCCTGTACTGAATTATTTAATCGCAGCTGGGGTGGATGTTGAAGTGTTACAATTGGCCTCTGTTCTCCTAGGTTATGTTGGGGAAAATCATTCTTAATTCCTACTCCTGATCCCAAATGTTGGATATGCATTTTCTGGCATGTCTGTATGTTGGATACGAACATACAAGCAAGGAGCAGGAGTAGGCCATTCAGCCCCTTGAGCCTGCTCCGCCATTTAATAAGATCATGGCTGATCTGATAGTAACCTGAAATCTGCATCCCACTTACCCCTGATAACCTATCACCCACCCCCTTGCTTACCAAGAATCTATCCACCTCTGCCTTAAAGATATTCAAAGACTCTGCTTCCACCACCCTTGAAGGTGACAGGATTGAACTCTTCTGCACTGTCTTTGTTGGGAGACTGTCCTTCCGACATGCAATTGCATCTGAATGCCTGCTGAGGTGAAGCATCAAAGGATACTGAGTGTCCATGGAATTATATCCCACTAAAGAGATATCATCTTCAGGTCATGAAGAGATCTGTTGGAGGAGAAAGGAAATAAACTTGTTCCAGAAAGACTTAAAATGGCTTGAAATGGCTGAGATGTTATGAATCTCAACTCAAAATTAAGCATGAAATTAAGAGTTTAATACTATGTGAACACCTCTTTTTCCTCTTCTAATGTTGTCAAGCTCTACTAGTATGCAAAAGAAAGATAATCATTAATTTTAAAAATAAAGTTTAACCAGAAAATATTTCTGGACAGGACCCTTGGAAAATCTAATTTAACAGCTTAAGGCAGGAGACATCGCACATCCTAAAATAGGAGATCAGACCATGTTTCCACTGACAACAGGATGCATCAAATCACATTCTCTGCCGATGCTACTGCTGCACCACAGTCATGGCACAGAGTTCAACTTCATGGTCTTGTTTCCTACTTAAGATCTATCCTTTGATTAAAAAGAAAAATAAAGAGAGGAAGTAAGAGAAGGAAGCACACATAGTAGGTAGGACTTAAATGGTTCAAAGAATTGCAATCATTGAAGTAGTATGGAAAGAAATTTATCAAGGTAAAATCCAGAGTGAGAAACATCAGTCGGGGGAGCCTTCACTTGAGGTACAACTGACAATCTGGGTGAAAATTGTGCCCTAAATCGTATTAGTTTGAGAATTTTTTTTCTCAAGTTTCTGCTCAAACACATTTGTACATCGGTGAACATGAAATCTGCCATGAACCAGTATGTAATCAGGCAACATGTTAAAAACAGTTTTTAAAAAAATGTTTGCTTGAAAAAATATGCATCGATAAACTTGAGTGGAAAATGACTTTACGTAGAACAATTTACTAGTTAATTTGAGGTACTGTAGTCAATTTCTGAGTAAATTAAAATAAAATACAAAAGCTTTTAAACTGTGCCTATTAATGTCCTTGCACACTAAAGAACCGACTTAATTTTTAAAAGCGGTTCTTTGAAACTTGCAAATGAACACAATTAGCATAAGCGTCCAATGCTTATTAATTTAATCTTGGGACATGATCAGTTTTGTTTGCCAGGTCGGCTTGTAGCCCAGTGCTTTTCAACTAGTGCAAAATTGTGTGATCTTTTGTGCTGGTTTGGCCAATTTCAGGTTAAATGCAGCAAAAAGAAAAAGTGCTACCGAGCAGCAACTTCAAGTCCTTGAACGGATTATATATAATCAACTCTCAGTTCAGTTCATAAATTTAAATGTAGAATATTGTTCAGGCAACAAAGGAAAATGGCCTTTTACCTTTTCCCTAAATTAAGAAAGGAAGATTAGTATTTTCTGTCTGGTTTATGCTGATCAGGCCAGGGATTACAGTACCAGAAAAAAAAAATTCTATTTATATAACACAGTGTCATCATCAAGCACTCAATTCATTCTGTGGCGTAATCCCAGTCACCACCATCACCATCCCTGGGTATGTCTTGTCCCAACAGCAGGACAGACCTACCAGAGATGGTGGCTCAGTGGTATACAGACAGGAGGGAGTTGCCAACATCGACCCTGGACCCCAAGAAGTCTCATGGCATCAGGTCAAGACGGACAAAGAAACCTCCTGATGATGACTACCTACTGCATCCCCACCCACCCCACCCCTCAGCTGAGGAAGCAGCAGTCCTCCATGTTGAACACCACTTGGAGGGAGCACCGAGAATGCCAAGGGCGCAGAATGTACTCTGGGTGGGGGACTTCAATGTCATCACCAAAAGTGGCTCGGTAGCACCACTACTGTCCGAGCTGGCCGAGTCCTAAAGGACATGGCTGCTACACTGGGTCTGCGGCAGGTGGTGAGGGAACCAACAAGAGGGAACAACCTACTTGACCTCGCCCTCACCAATCTACCTGTCACAGATGCATCTATCCATGACAGTATTGGTAGGAGTGACCACCGCACAGTCCCTGTGGCGACAAAGTCCCATCTTCACATTGAGGATACACTCCATTGTGTTGTGTGGCACTACCAACATGCTAACTGGAATAGATTTCGATCAGATCTAGCAACTCAAAACTTGGCATCCATGAGGCCTTGCGGGC
The DNA here is from genome assembly GCF_964194155.1 of Cetorhinus maximus. Classification (NCBI taxonomy): domain Eukaryota; kingdom Metazoa; phylum Chordata; class Chondrichthyes; order Lamniformes; family Cetorhinidae; genus Cetorhinus; species Cetorhinus maximus. The sequence continues at coordinate 54,121,792 of NC_135884.1, forward strand.
CATCAGCAGTAGAATCGTATACAACCACAATCTGTAACCTCATAGCCCAACATATCTCCCACTCTACTATTACTGTCAAACCAGGGGATCAAACCTGATTCAATGAAGAGTGCAGGAGGATATGCCAGGAGCAGCACCGGGCATACATGAATATGAGGCGGCAACCTGGTGAAGCTACAACACAGGGTGACATGCATGCCAAACAGCGAAAGCAACATGCAATAGACAGAGCTAAGCAATCCCACAACCAACGGACCAGATCTAAGCTCTGCAGTCCTGCCACATCCAGTTGTCAATGGTGGTGAACAATTAAACAACTAACTGGAGGAGGGGGCTCCACAAATATCCCCATCCTCAATGATGGGACAGCCAAGCAATTAGTGCAATAGACAAGGCTGAAGCATTTGGCACTTCTGGCTGAAGATTGTTGCAAGTGAATGATCCATCTCAACCTGAGGCCACCAGCATCACAGTTGCAGTCTTCAGCCAATTCGATTCACTGCACGTGAGATCAAGAAATGGCTGAAGGCACTGGATACTGCAAAGGCTATGGGCCTTGACAACATTCCAGCAATCGTACTCCAGAGCCAGCTGCACCCTTAGCCAAGCTGTTCCAGTATAGCTACAACACTGGCATTTATCTGGCAATGTGGAAAACTGCCCAGGTATGCCCTGTACACAAAAAGCAGGACAAATCCAAGCTGGCCAGTTACCACCCCTTCAGTCTACTCTCAATCATCAGCCTACTCTCAATCATCAGCAATGTGATGGAAGGGGTCATCAACAATGCTATCAAGTGGCACTTACTCAGAAACAACGTACTCACTGATACTCAGATTGGATTCTGCCAGGGCCACTCATTGCCTGACCTCATTACAGCCTTAGATCAAACATGGACAAAAGAGCTGAACTTCCGAGGTGAGGTGAGAGTGAGTGCCCTTGACATCAAGGCCGCATTTGACCGACTGTGGCATCAAGGAGTCTGAGCGAAACTGGAGTCAATGGGAATCAGGGGAAAAGCTCTCCATTGGTTGGAGTCATAACTAGCACAAAAGAAGATGGTTGTGGTTGTTGGAGGTCAATCATCTCAGTCCCAGGACATCACTGCAGGGGTTCCTCAGGGTAGTGTACTAGGCCCAAACATCATCTACTGCTTCATCAAAGACCTTCCCTCCATCATAAGGTCAGAGGTGGAGATATTCACTGATGGTTGCATAATATTCAGCACCATTCATGCACCGTCAGATACTGAAGCAGTCCATGCCCATTTGCAGCAAGACCTGGATAATCAGGCTTGGGCTGATAAGTGGCAAGTAACATTTGTGCCATACAAGTGCCAGACAATGGGTATCTCCAATTCACATTCAATGGCATTACCATCGCTTAATCCCCCTTTATCAACATTCTGGGGGTTACCATTGACAAGAAACTGAACTGGACCAGCCACATAAATACTGTGGCTACAAGGACAGGTCAGAGGCTGGGAATTCAGCAGAGAGTAGCCCACCTCCTGACTCCCCAAAGCCTGTCCACCATCTACAAGGCACAAGTCAAGAGTGTAATGGAATGCTCTCCACTTGCCTCAATGAGTGCAGCTCCAACAACACAAGAAACTTGACACCATCCAGGGCAAAGCAGCCCACTTGATTGGCACCCCATCCAAAACCTTCAACATCCACTCCCTCCACCACTGATGTATAGAGGCAGCAGTGTGGACCATGTGCAGAATGTACTGCCACAACTCACCAAGCCTTCTTCAACAGCACCTTCCAAACCCGCAACCTCTACCACCTAGAAGGACAAAGGCAACAGATGCATGAGAACATCACCACCTGCAAGTTCCCCTCCAAGTCACACACCATCCTGCTTGGAACTATATCACCATGTCTTCACTGTTGCTGGGTCAAGACCCTGGAACTCCCTCCCTAACAGCACTGTGGATGTACCCGCACCACATGGACTGCAGCGGTTCAAGAAACTTCACCACCCCTTCTCAAGGGCAATTAGGGTTGGGCAATATAAAGGCTGGTCTAGCCAGCAATGCTCATGTCCCATGAAAGAATTATAAAAATCCAGTGTTTAGCAATTTTTTTTCCTGCTCTGAACCAACAATGCACAGTTTTCCCTTTTAAAACAATACTCAAACTGTACAAAATGTTATTTTCTATTTCTTACATCAACCATCAATACAATCCCTCTCACAATGAGATCTTGATCTGTGTCTAACTATGAGAAACTTTCTTCTGTGAGCTGATATCCATTAGAAAATTGTAACTGCCGGGATCACTTCTCAGGATACTCTAACATTTGCAGGGAGAAAGAATCTTTATTCCATCAGTCTTGATTTGTACTCAGGTCTCAGATGTGAAAAGACAATGCGCTGATCCAGTAAGTTAATGAGGTTTTGTCATTCTCCCACCCCCAAAAGACAAATGGTGACCAAATTTATCAGATACAGACAATTTTGATTTGAGGTAAAAAAAAATCAAGAGAAATATGAATGACACAGATGGATTTCTTCTTTAAACTCTTTACTAGTTCCTCTATTCCTCTAAAAAGATAATTTTATTGCAAGCATTTTTTAAACAGGCCTCTCAAACCTGGGCTGATGGAGGGAAATCCTTCTCTCTCCTGCCTTTACAGTTCCTACATCAAATGAGGTTGGATCTTGCAGACCCAATTCCATCTGGGAGTGAGCCAATGGTACAAAATTGGTCCTAAATAGGCATTTTTTCTCTCCATTTTTGCATGCTTTCTCAAAAACAAATCATTCAACCATGCCGTTTGTCACCACTCTCAATTCTTCAGACTCAGTAGGTAGTTTTATTTTCTTAGATATGCCTCGGATATTGTAAATGTTGAGAAATTTTATAAATGTAAGTTATTTCCTGTGAAAGAATAGAGAATTGGACACCAAGGTTAAGGCCCACCCAAAAATTGCAATAAGTCATTGCTTCAATCTCATGTATATATTGGTCTTATGAATAGTCATTTTTAAACACCAAATATGGTTGCCAGGACACAAGAATAACTCTCATCATGCAAAATTCTAGATCATTTCATTATGCATGACATCTGTCTTCAGGACCAACAGCTCAACAGAAAATTCCAAACAGTTGCAGCATGCAATTGGTAAATGCATATTGTTTAGAGAGCTCCAAGGACTAATGGGTAGCATTGTCCAAAAGCCAGTCAAGTGTAAACTATTTTAAAAATATCAATTGTAAAGAATTTTTATTTTTCTCTTATCTGCTCACATGAAAATTTGTTGCTTTTTCTGATCTGAAGCTCATGCACATTAATGGTGTTTCAATGAAATGAGGAAAATGTACTTTGTATCAACCAAGTTAGTAATGAGCTAATTCTTATCATAAAAAAAAAACAAAAAGCAGTAAGACTATCGAAGCAGGAAAGTACTTAACTATGGAGTTAACCAATCCAACACAAGAAAAATAAATAACTGTTTGGGATATGGTAGTGATTGAACAGTACAGGTTGGGGATAGTAAATAGACACTTGAGAGATTCAACAGCATACATTGTATGACCTCCTTTAACTGCAGTTCAACTGCACAACAATATCCCAAGAACTGTCACGAATATAAAACCCATGAACCGCATCATGAATTTTGGTCCCAATGGTGAAAAACATTCTTCCTGTATAATCAGTCTGGAGGTGAGAAGTATGGTATTTTTCTCATCCAAAGGATGGTCTGGAGTTTCTGATAAGAACTGTAATTGGTCAAACCAGCACAAATTATGTCTGGCTCGAATCGAATTTCACAGTCTATAGCGCGCATTAAAAAAAACATTGCACTGGAAGCTGGCCACACCACCAAACTGGCAATATCAACCAATGGATTTAATCATTGTGATGGGTTTTCAAGAATTCCACCTGTTTCCAGGCCTTTGAAAAAGCTCAATTTCTTTTTAGGCACAAGGGCATTGAGGGTACCTTTTAAAATGTTCTTGGTTTACGTTCAAAATTCACTAACAAGTTGACTACTGTACCAAAATGTGTTAGTAAATGGTTTTTGAAAATGATTTTCTGTTATTTAAAATCAATTTACTCACAGGTGGTAGACTAGGTAATTCGCTTAATAATGCTTACTTTTTTGTGATAAACCTATTTTCAGTGTATTGAGAAAACTGCATCAGGTTACTACGTTAAGATATATCTGATAGCTTTTAGTTATGTTCTAAAATGTTGCCCAATTGCATTGTTAATGGCAAAATTTATGTTCGACGATATGCAAACGAGTGAGTGGAAACTTGAGTCATGAACACCTCTAAACACTGGAATTTGCACCTGGATCACTGGCCGCACCTAAAGTGAAAACTCTTGGTCAAGTACAGTAACTGTAGCTTTAAGGAATGTAGTACCTGTAGCTTTAAAACTTATTGTACTGTGTAGTATCACATGACAGTGTGAATGAATCAGCCTTAAGCGCAGAAAACCTTGGGGTGGAGTTTTTGGCTAGTTGTAGATCTTGATGGAAGCATGTAACTGCTGCTGAAGCCCTGTAAAAAAAGTTCACTGTTTCTTAGGAGAACTTGTGTGGAAAAGCAAATCCATAACAACGGGTGACGAGGATAACTTGGTTCCAGTGCTTCCGTTCACCCAGTGAATATGAGTATCTTGTTTTAAACAAAAGAGAGGGAAAATATACCACCAGGTAAGCCACTTTTTTGGCAGGATCAACCCCTTCAACTCATCCACAGAGGATTAGAGTCAATATATAGAACGACTTGGTTTCTTTGTCCAAGCAAACAAAATAACAGTGGAGGGAAAAAGGAATCAATTCTCCTAAGCGTCTGTGGGAATAAAACTTATAATGAAATCCGTATTTGACGGACCCAAAAGCTCCCGATTTGAAGATCTTCAGCAAATTGGTCGACCTCGTAAAGAGTCATTTCCAACCCAAACCCTTTGTAATCAAGCAGGGGTTCAAATTTAATTTGAGATTAAGAGCCCCGGGGGAGACCATAGCAACATACATAGCGAAATTAAAACAGCTAACTGAACATTGTGACTTCGGGGAGATCCTAAACAATGTGTTAAGGGATCGTTTGGTTTGCAGTGTGCATGATGATGCCATTCAACAATAGTTATTAGCTGAAGTAAATATCGATTTTAAAAGAGCATTGGAAATAACGCATGCGATGGAAAGCGCTGAACGGGATTTGTCGGCCTTACAGGATGAGACAGTCTGAAAAATTTAAAAAATATACAGGAGATAGTTCAGCAGCAAATCTGAAAATGAATTGTTACCGATGTAGAAGTACCATATCCCTGAAACTTGCTGTTTTAAAGGGGTGGCGTGTCAATATTGTCATAAAAGAGGGCACACACTGAAGCAATGTAAAGCAAGGTTGAGAAAGACTGCCAGGCAACAAACTAAACTGATCAAAGTACATAATGTGGAAGAACCAGAAACCACTAATTTTGATGTTTATTCTCTGTTTAATGTGAAAGAAGGGAATGTCATGAATGTAGTTGTTCTTGTAAATACAAACTGCAAAAAAAAAAATTAAAGGGGGAGGAATGTAATGACTGGAGCTTTAAGGAATGTAGTGACTGTAGCTTTAATACTTATTGTACTGTATAGTATCATGTGACAGTGTGAACAAATCAGCCCCAAGTGCGGGGAACCTTAGGAGTGGAGTTTTTGTCTAGCTGTGGGTCTTGATGGAAGCATGTAACTGTTGCTAAAGCCCAGTAAATAAAGTTCAGTGTTTCTTATGAGAAACCTGTCTGGAAAATCAAGCCCATAAGTATATTTGAAGGAAGCAGGTACAATAGGAAAATATTACTGCTCTCATGAAATCTTTTGCAAGGAAACATTTTTGATATGCTTGTAAAAAGAATTTGTTTCTGATTTGACTATAAAATTTGCGATGGATATAAGTTCCATGCCCTCACCCAATATTGCCTTGCATGCTCCCAGTCAAGTTCAAAAGACTATTAACATGAAACACCTGGAGTTACAAAGGAACAAATTGAAGATACAGTTTCCAAGTGGGAATGTGGCTGACAAAATAATGCCTATTTCATCTTCATTATCGATCTTTAATTAACATTGAGTGAACCTATGTGATGCACTGCAGAAATTCACCAAGGTTTCTTTGACCTTCCAAGCTGACGATCTTTACCACCTCAAAGAACAAGGGCTGCAGGCAGATTGGAACACTATTTTCTGCAAATTTCCTTCCAAATCATACACCATCCTGATTTGGAACTATATTTGCATTCCTTCATCATTGCTGGGTCAACATCCTGAAACTTCCTACTTAACAGCACACAGACTGCAGCAGTTCAGGTAGGCAACTAACTGCCACCTTTTCAAGGGAAATTCGGAAAAGGCAATAAATGCTGGTTTTACCTTGCCAGTGATGCCCACATCCCATGAACCCAAAAATTGCATCCCACTCAATTTTCAATTGCATTTCTGAGTTTTGTTTTGCTTTAACATTAAAGAAAATAATTTGTTCCTCATTTTAAAGTTTATTGTATTTCCTCTCATCTCTCATTAGGACTTCAAGATGTTTCAAAAACAGTGAAACTAAGTATTTATTTCAGCTGATGTCAGTCAACACAGATCAGTCTGATTAAATACTCTGCCACTTACATCTCATAATTTGCATAGATATCAAGCACTTAATTTTAGTGATAATACTAAATGTACCCTGATACACCGTGACAAGGCTCCATTCAATTCGCTGAGGATGGAAATCATAGTTCAGTGTGACCCTGTCTGTACACAACACTCATGTACAAAGCTGTCATAGGAGAAGATCAGCAGCTGGTACACTTCTTTCCCTGACTAGCCGGAAGGCATTCAAGCCAATTAAAGCAAACCTACAGTAGAGATCAGCTAGCCCAGAACCAGAGATCAAACCTCAGATCACACTTACTTACATAGCTGAACACATCAAATGGCCCATCAAACTGCTCAACCATCAATGGATTTAATCCTATCACCAATCAAAATTGTCTGCGCTGTCGGGCTAAAGCACCCGGGAAGATTGGTCACATAGCATATTACTCTCAAAGGCAACATTCCTTCTGATCAGAACAGACTCATTAAAAAATGTTACTACATACAACAGAGGCAAATAATTCTGGAATGATGAAAGTCCATGTTGCTGTTGATATTGGAAAATGGCATCAAAGTACATCTGCTATCAGATAATCTAAGTGGCCTTTTTGCTGCTTGCAGGCTATGGAACAGACTAAAATCTACTTGCTAACAAAGATAAACTGTGGGGCTGATTTTTTTTTCCTTCAATAAATGCAGTCATATATGACTCCTTCAGTAGGTGTGCTGAAATACTACATCACTTGTGAGTGAGAAAGAACAGGGTTTCTTTTTGAATAATTGGTGCTACTGAATTATAACAGTGCCACATACAATGCCATTAAGTCTATTTAGTGCTACTAAAAACTTAATTGAATCTTAGCCAATGTTTCCTGGATTAAAAAAGGCAGAAAACTCCGACAACATTAAACTTTTTAGGTTAAATAAACAACCCGCACTACATGTTCTAGGTTAGATACCTTCAGCATACTTCTGATGTATCTGCTCTTATGGCTCAGTGGCAAATTCTCTGTAGTCACATTGACATTCTGCAGGAGAGTTTATTTTCTCCTCCAGTTGTTATTTCAAATAGGATAAGGATCCTATCTATTACTCTTTGCTGCTTGACATGTTTTATAAGAGTGAAACAGTACAGGCATAATTTTACTGAAACTGACCCACTCAAAGCCAGGGTGGGGGAGGGTGGCAGAAGCAAGACAGAAACTCACTCATTGCTGCAGCAGGCTTAGTCTTGGATCTGTAACTCAGCAAAGGCATTAGCATTCTCCTTGTGGTTTTTTTGACAAATCATACATGTAGTGTATTAATAATTACATTGTGCATTAGTCCACTTAAAGCTACTGTACACATATACCAGCAGAGAGAGTACAGAAGGGGAATAAAGGAATCCATGTTTCAACAACACGTGCAGTTCTAATTCTGAATGCTGAATCTTACTGTCTCTTCCCAAGAACTTCACAATAGAATGTCGATGTGATGACAACCCACACCTGTAAATGGAAGGATTTCCAGTTAAAGGACAATGGGATGGGATAGAGTGGCTGAATTTTATGTTGATTCTTGAGGCTTCATTAACCATAGGAATGGAAGCAAGATGTTGAAAGTCTGCCCCCCAGTTCTTCAATCCTTCTCCCAAGGCCCTGCTGTGGGCTGTGAAGGACTGTAGTGGAGGGCTGTTCCCACAGAAGGGAGGAAGATGCTAGCTTCGCAACTCAAGTAAGCATGGATGGAAGTGACTTAGGAATTAAACAGCAGGAGTATGGCCCCTCAAACTTGGACTCAGTGTAGCAAGTGGTTCAATGCTTCTTCAGGACATGGAAGGTAAGTGGCATTAAACTATCAGGTGCCAAGCCTCCATACTCTGACTTTCTAAACATTGCCCTAAACAGCACCCCAGAGACCAACACATCTTGCAGCTCCACTCACTCCTCTGTCTCTTGAGACACTGCCTCACATCCCCAACTGAACAGCCAACACTGATACACACCCATTTTTAGGCCAGCTCACACCCATCCCCGACAGTCAACCTGTAAGAAGGTTGTCATCTTATCATCTCCACACAATCTCTTTCTCGTGCTCATAACTCACTGCTTTTTCTCCCTGCAGAAGATGAGAATGTAGAACTCCAGGAAGAGACAGAACTCTAGTGAGAGCCACTTTGCTTGTGCAGAGGAGGGCAGTCTTGGTGATCAGCAGGGTGCTGAAGTGCTCAGCCATTGGCAATGGAGAGATGTGGGTCTCCGAAATACTTGCAGACAGAATAAGAAATCCCACTGCCACATTACAGTTAACAGCTACTAACGTCATTTTGCTTTCACAATGGTGATGTTTTACTCTTTCCCGTGTTAGTTCCAATTCATGTCTTTCATCTCCCACAGCTCCATCAAGTTTGACATAGGAGCTGGAGCAGGAGGCGGCTGAGGATTTATCAAAGGATGTCATGCACTCTGAGAAATCACTGTCACATGACTCGTGCATCCTCCACCAGATACACACACCTCGGCAGGGCCTCCAAGAGATTGACAACATGGGTTGTCACATGATGAGGCATACATCAAAAGGAGGCATACGTCAAAAGTGAACAGGAGCAGCTGGAGGCAGCAACAGCAGCGGAGAGTTCCTGTTGATGGGCACAAAGCACTCCAAGCTTTGCTCAGCTGGACGCAGATGTTGAACCTGGGGGTGGTGGGGTAGGGAGGTATCCAAAAAGAGGAGTATTCTGGAGCAGCAGCAGAAAATGTGTGAAGTTCTGACAACATTTCCAGAGGTACTGTACATCCTTGGAGAGATCAGAAGTTTGTTTCAGACATGTATGCCATAATGTCTCAAATCTTTGTGCTGAGGTCCATCTCCGTGGAAAGAATGGCTACCTGCAAGAGGTATCAGCGCAGCAGGCAACTGAGTGCATTCTTGCTCCGGCCAATGGTCCGGTCACTTAGTCTGCCACTTTAAACAAGATCGAGGAAGGCCTTGTCTGGGCCATCAGCACCTCACTAAAATGCAGCAAAGTGCTCTCCAGCTCATGGCCAGCATGAATGTGAGGGAGGGCCATGAGAGGGAAGATGGAGAAAGGGTAGATGGATGTGGGGACTCAGCTCATCCCTCGCCTGCAGCACTCAATCAGAATCCCACATACTGCTTCTGCCCCATTGACCGGGCCTACCCCAGCACAGGTGTAGGTCGGGAAGTCTTTAGCAGGGCATTGAGGGCTCCAAAATTCAGTCAATGGACACTGCAAGCATCTCAGATGTCAGAGTAGTGGAATGAGCAGTCTGCTGGCTCTGCTAAAGCCACCATGTAGAGGTAATCAAAAAAGGGGAAAAAAAGTCTTCTTCAGTTGCATAAGAGGATTCATAGAAATTTATTGCAAAATGTAAATCAGCTCTAAATGGGGTGTATGAGCTGCCCATTTAAAGTCAGCCTGAAAATCAATTCAGATGGCTTTAATTGGCGTACAAAGATCCACCAGTTTTTTCTCTGTTCATGGCTTATGTTTCAGATGGGAAACAGGTGAGCAACAGTTGAAAAACCATCTTCCCATATCTAAGCTAAATAGCAAATTTTTCCAGTTTTTTTTCTGGAAACTCAGGTGCCTGAAACTTGAGATTTCATGGCTGTTTTCTGCATTGTCACTAGTGCTTAAATGACCAGCTACAAGCAAACATTGTCAGATCATAGCTTGAAAACAAAGAATATAAATTTTGATCACTACCTCCATTGACATATTTTACCATTATGTCTATGTAGTTCAATATCTTATCTGGTTTGTTGCATTGTTGGTACATAGTTGGTGCCAAGCCTACCAAGATCTTTCAGCTTTGTCTTTCGCTATTTCGATATCATTCATGGAGTGTGTGGACCTTTTTTTACTATGTGTAGGTCTGCATGCTTATCAGCAATAAATTCCATTTTATTTTGTCCAATTTATTTTGTAACTTCTGAGATGCCCCTGCCAATTCCACTGCCTGATCTAGCTTGATGTCGTCTGCAAATTTGCTGGTTTTGCATTGAATATCTGAATCCAAGTCATATATGGAAATTAAAACAGTGATGGTGCTCATATCAATTCTTGAGTCATGTCACTTATTATTCCACCGCACCTGCCCCCCTTCTACTCTGACCAAAACTCTTGGAATGAGCACTCATTGTTTCCTAACCATCAGCCAACTATTTATCCATTCCCAAGGCTTTCTTGATGCACCAACTTCCAAAGTTTATTAACTGCTTTGTGGGTGGAATTTTATCAAAAGCTTTTTGGAAATTGATAGACTACCTGCCAAGCCACATAGGTTTTAACTTTCTTAAAGAAATCAAGTCAAGTAGTTTGGACAGGCAGGATCTTCCCCTTCTTAACACAGGCTGTGTTGATAATTAACTTATTATTATATAGATGATCCACAAGTTTACTCTTGACAATAAATTCTGTTATTTGAAATGGAATGGGAGTTATTGAACACTAGCACATAAGCTTGGTTGTACTCATACCTCCCCAATGTCCAATGACACTCTCATGATGATTGTCAGTGTTTCACAAATCCACACCCTAGCATCTTTCATCACTCTGATATCAATATTACTCAGAATTTAATAGCTTTGAGATCTTTAGCTGGTCTTGGCCTACCATCTCATTTATAACCAAATTGTTGAGTTTACTTAGGATATCTTCATTTCATGAGGACATGTCTTAACTTGTGAATACATAGACAATGGAGATTAGAGTATCTAGTATTTTGTTCTCACCCTAAAGTTTCAATTTCATTTTCATATTTTATGGTTTTCATCTTTTCCCTGACTCCGCTCTTGCTGTTGAGGTTCTGAAAGGTATTTTTAACAGTCATGGTTAACTTTAGCTATTACGATATTTCCAGGTCTGTTATTGCCTCTAAGTGATCCTGCAGGGTTGTCCAGGGCAATTTTTTCTTGTACACAATAATACTAACTCAGAAAATCAAAGACCTTTCAAGTTTTTTATTCTTTCACAGGATGTGGACATCGCTGGCAAGACCAACATTTGTTGCTCATCCCGAACTGCTCTTGAACTGAGCGGCTTGCTGGGCCATCTCAGAAGGCAGCTGAGAGTCAACCACATTGCTATGGGTCTGGAATCACACGTAGACCAGGTAAGGATGGCAGATTTTCTTTCCTAAAGGACACAAGTATACAGATTGGTTCTTACAACATTCCAGATTTTTATTAATTCAATTTTGAATTGAAATTCCACCAGCTCCTGTGGTGCGATTTGAACCCGTGACTCCAGACCATTAGCCTAGGTCTCTCTGGCGTACTAGTCCAGTGACATTAACACTATGCCACCATCAATTTAGTAGACAATGAAACTCTTCTATATGGCTGTAGTTGAGAGTGTAATTTTTTGGATATCTTTCCTGGTACTCTTGTCTTGTCTTAGGAAAGCAGACTGTTCAAAGACACAAAGATTATTGAATCAGGCAAGAATGGTATTTGATGAGCAGATCTTTCTTGATGAAATCTGCTCTTGGAGAATTTTGACGAAAGTAAGGAGTTTCATGAACAATGAGAATCAACCCGTGTCTTGGTATTACTGTTGAATGTGTTCAGGGAAAACGCCTCAGGTGCAGGACAAATTGGCTCCTGAACTCGTTTGTGCTCTTCTCTATAAGAACTTTGAACAGGAGTTTGATGCATGGATGAGGAAATGCACTCATGGTGGGACTCACTGACTGATTATTTCATTGCATTGGAATCATTTTTGGTACACATTTTTATTAAAGTTAGACCTCTGTGATAGGGCATTTATTGCGAGGGGAATGGAATATAAAACTAATGAAGTTTTACTGCAGCGGTAGACAACAGATGGAATACTGTGTACAGTTTTGATCTCCTTATATGAAAAAGATATAATTCGTTAGAAGTAATTCAGAGAAGGCTCACTTGACTCATTCCTGGAATGAGGGGCTTATTTATGAAGAAAGGTTGAACAGGTTGGGCCTATACCCATTGGAGTTTAGAAGAATGAAAAGCAAGTTCCTGAAGGGATTTGATTTTGGGAAGATGCTTCGACTTGTGGGAGAGTTGAGAACCAGGGGACACAGTTTAAAAATAAGAGGTCTACCATTAAAGACGGAAGTAAGGAGAAATGTTTTCTCTCAAATTGGTATGTGAAATTCTCTTCCCCAGAAAGCAGTGGAGGCTGGGTCATTGAATTTATTCAAGGTAGAGTTAGACAAATTTTTGATAGACAAGGGAGTCAAGAGTTATGGGAGGCAAACGGCAAAGTGGAGATGAGACTACAACCAGATCAGCCATGATCTTATTGAATGCGGAGTAGGCTTGAAGGGCTGAATGACCTCCTCCTGCTCCGATGTTCCTAATTTTCTTCTTTTTATTGCTATTATTCATTTATATGTAGTTTTTAATGAATGAGCAATGTACCAGGCATGAATTTCCATATGGTCAATAACAGGAAATTTAAATTGAAATCAAATTGATTGAAATTTTCAACCATTTGATTGCTTGTTGCAGCTCTCTCATCAATGCTGTTCACCCATGGATTCTACCACAGGGCACAGGAGGAATAGCCTGGAGAGCATCAACTGCCATTGTGGATTCATGGTTGAGGACGTGTTGAAAATTCTCTTTCCAACGTTGACAGATTGCATTATCGTCCTGAAGAAGAGAAACACCATCCTGTGAGTGAAGGGGTATTGCCCATTTCACCCTGGTCTATATATGGCCCCGATGGATTCAAAAAATGCTTTGCATGTCACAATGGTCAACATATTGTTGACTCCCTCAGGCTTTCTCTTCCCATCACATGTATTTTATCTTCTGGATTTATTGCTGAAAGAAGAAACATGTCTAAGCTTTTTATCTTGCACTCATCAGGACACTTCGCAAGATTGCCAATATACAGGGAAACAGCAATTTATACTGTATGTGATGAGAGTGCTGATTGGTTGGCAAGTGGACTATATTAATACACAGGGCCCTGTTCTTTGCAGTCAGAAAGAACATGTACAGACATTGTGCCTGTTTCAGCTAAACAAAATAAGTGACAGCCATTTGCTGACTCATTCCTCAGGGTAATGCCTTGACCATTCAGGGTCAAGCTGCCGAGTTTAAATTTCAAACAATGCTTGACAGTTAACTGTCAATCGCCGTCACTGGTGCATTCTCCATGGCAATGCCTCTACCAGAGTACATTTCAGATTCCAGATTTTTCAAGTAATCAAATCAACAGATGACATGCAGTTTAATACAAATATGTAAAATAATTAACATGGAACTAAAAGAGTGAGTATCTGGTACTGAAACAGACCGAGAGGGTAAACTGCATTGTTATGAAGCCATGCTTTATTAAAAAAAAATCACGATGAATTTACTGGCTAGAAACTATCTGAATTTTTTAAAAGTGACAAAATCCATATTCTAATCACTTGTAATTACAGTCAAAGATGGCTGAACATGTGTTACTATACCATCTCCATTCCAAAGCCATTCATTTGGAGACAACCTGTCTGCAAAGTCTCACGAGGAACAATTGCCTTGAAGGAGTATGAATGGGGGCCATCCCCTAATCAAATAATCACCTGGGTGCTCAACTGTGTGGAGACAAACAATTAGATGCAATCACTTGGACAATAGAACTCTGACAATGAAAGGAATTTGCCCAGGCATAATTTAATCATATAAGCCAGGCAATGGAATCCACTAGCCATGACTATATTTGGGTCATTGGTCAGGTGGAGAGCAGGTAATGTGACAAGCCAGCTAACCCTTTGTGTGTCTAAGCACCTGTTTTCTCTGCAGATCTGTGCGCAGGCGAATGAGATGCTGAAGAAGCAAGCCCTTGAGTGGGTTCCCTATCTCTGTCTTCATCCAACTTGCAAGTTTTGAACACTGTCAGCTGATTTTGACTATCCATGTGCCACTGGCAGAAACCTTTGTAAAGAACTCAACCTAGCAGCTGCTGTGTCCAGAAGAACCACAGAGCTCAGCTTGAAACCAGCCATGCCTCAAACCTTCAAGAGTCGCATACTCTTTAACTTTACTTGGACTTTAAATTGCTTTGCTTAATCTATTCTCCCACTTGGTCATCTATTTGTGTGTCCATGAATTTCAAGAGAGATAGTGTGAGTGAGACTATATAAAAGTTGGAGCGTTTTTATTATTGTTCTTGGACCAGGTTAAGTACAAACAAAGCCTATTGCCTCTATTTTTAGAAACTCAAGGAAACCTGTCTGTTTGCATTGTTTATAATCACAGCACATAAACAGTTAAACACTCACTGAATTGGCAAGCACATCCTTTTTAAAAAAAAAACTATTGTGGTCAAACAATGAATGAGAAAAGAGAGAAGCCAGCCATCCTACACTTCCTCACCTGGTCATAATTGCATAAACCTTTGAACACTCAGCCCACTGTTTGGTTGCAGTGAAAGCAAATAGAGATGAAGTACTAAACAAAAGTTGTTGCATTATATTGTACAAGATCCTGATTAGAATGCAAATAAATTGTGTTTTTTTAACCACCCATAATCATATGAATATTACAATACTGTTCTTGAAATGCTGGAGGTGAACAACAAAAATGTTGGTACCCAGAATCATAAAATATATCACAATGGTTTATGCAAAGATTTTCTTTGAAATTAAGTTTCAAGGTACCTGATTTAAAGCATTCAAGATGATTATAATGACAAAATTAATTTGGGATAACGTTCACTGTGACAAAGGGTTCTAAATAGAGTCATGAGTTATAAATTAGAATATTCTGAACAACAGAGGAAAGTAGACAGAGTGCTTTCATAGAAAGAAGAATATCACGTTCAGAATATCACATGACAGTGGTTGGGTGAGAGAAATCTGTGAAAATGGACAAGCTAGTTGGATTTAGTGGACCTCCTCATTTTCCATGAATCTTTTTATCTCCTTACATATGCAAATATTTAATGAAATGCTTTCACAAATATCAAGATTTTTGATGTTTATTTAAGCAATTTTTATGCTCAATATTTCCATAAAGATTTCATTTATTTCAATTACAAAAATTGAATATTTAGGATAAATACAACAGATGCAACATGAATTTATAGACTGATGGAATTTGCCAATTGGTTGTTTATGGAAAGGAGACTATCTTTTAGCAGACTACAGCATATAATGCCATAATCATATTTTGCCTATAGCAACTGAATTATTAATTGCAATGGAATTACAAACAATGTCTGAAAATATTATAATTAAGAAATAATTATCCAAAATACATTTTAAATGTCATACTTGACCTTTCAATTTGGATTACATGGATCTAAAGGGATTCAGTTTTCTTACAGTAGAGTTAAACTTCATTAACTATCAGTAAAATAGTGATACAAAGAACATTGATATAAATCTGGGAAAAGCAGCAGATGGTAAAAAATTTCTAACCGTCTGCACGGGAAAGGGCAAACAAATTATACTAGCATTTGCACAGATGTAGCCTACTTAAACCTTCTGGTCTAGTTACAGAATGTTTTAGGAGCAAGTGCAATATGACACATCCAAGAACAAATTATGCTCAGCAGAATGCACAACTAGTAGAACAATTTCATAGCTGCCCTTGAAAAACAGGAGTCAGGTGATATGCAAATATAGCTATACAATGCAGTGGAATTAACATGAATCCACTATAGAAGGTTCGCATACAGAACATCTTTACAGTAACAATTTACAATAGATTCTAATATAAAAGTGAAATACTGCAGATGATGGAAATCTGAAATGAAAACAAGAACCTAAATTGCTGGAAATACTCAGGTCAGGCAGTAACAGACAGTAAAGGTTAGTGACCTTTCATCAGAAGTGGAAGTAGTTAGAAGCAAGATGTAAATTTTAAACAAGTAGAAAGGCAGGTAAAGGGAGGAGGAGAGGAAAGAACAAAAAGGAAGCTCTGTGATAGGTTGGAAGATAGGAGAAGTGAAATGACATAAGGCATGTTAGTGCAAGGCAAAAGGCGATAGGAATGAAAGAAGTAAGGAAACAAAGTGGATCTGGAGTTGGTGTAAATGAAAATAGCAGAAAAATTACCACCAACTTCTGCCTGAAAAAATTGGACAATGGTTATGATTTGAAATTGTTGAACTCAATATTATGGCTGGAACTCTGTCAACTGACTAATCAAAAGGCAGCGTGCTGTTCTTGGAGATTATGTTGAACTTTATAGGAACAGTGTCGGGAGTGAGGACAGAGTGGTCAGAGGGGTAGTGAGGCAGAGAATTGAAATGACAGGAAGCTTGGGGTCAGCCTTGCGGACTGAATAAAGGTGCTCCGTGAAGCGATCATCTAACCTGGAGTTGGTTTCCCGCCCAAAAAAATAGAGGGGACCACATCATATGCAGTGAATGCAATACTAAATTGAAAGCAGCACAAAACCATCACTGTTTTACCTGGAAGATATATTTGGGGCCCTAAATGCTGTGAAGGGAGGAAGTAAAAGTGCATACATTACATCTCCTGAACCTGTGTAGGAAGGTGAGGAGGTATTGGAGGTCATTGAAGAGTGGGCTTGGGTGTCATGGAGAGAATAATCCTTTTGGAATGCTGAAAGAAGAAAGGAGAGGAGAGGAAGATCTGTTTTGGTTGTGGCATCACACTGGCTTGGTGGAAATGGTGGAGGCTGGCCTGTTGAATATGAAGGCTGGTGAGGACAAGGGGTAATTGTCTGCCTCACTACCCCGTCATCGTTCTGAAAGAGTGAAAGCAGATATCCTGGAAATGGGACAGTCAAAACCAAGGGCCCTGTTCATAACAGTGGAGGGGAATCCTTGGTTCAGGAAAAAAGACATAGCGGTTGCACTGATAAGGAAGGTGGCATTAAGAGAAAGATGCAACAGACTTGGTGAAACTGGGAGAATGGAATATATTCCCTATAGGAAGCGAAGTGTGAAACAGTGTAATCAAATTTGCTGTGGGAGTCAGTGGGCTGATAATGAATATTGTTCAGGAGTCTAACCCTAGAATGGAGACAGAGAATTTGAGGAAGAGGTAGAACAAGTGACACTGAGGAAGTGTAGAAA
This sequence comes from Cetorhinus maximus, assembly GCF_964194155.1. NCBI lineage: Eukaryota > Metazoa > Chordata > Chondrichthyes > Lamniformes > Cetorhinidae > Cetorhinus > Cetorhinus maximus. Next base: position 54,139,425 of record NC_135884.1, read on the forward strand.
TTGGAAGCAAAGTTGATGAAGTTTTCCAGATTTTGGGCAAGAGCAAGAAATGTCACTGATGCAGTCATCTATGTATCGGAAAAAGAGGTGTGGGAAGGGACCCGAGTAGGACTAGAACAAAGAATGATCCACATATTCCATGAAAAGGCAGGAACTGCAGTGACCCATATGGGTTTTTAAAAATTTATTCATGGGATGTGGGAATCGCTGGCTAGGCCAGCATTTATTGCCCATCGCTAATTGTCCTTGAGAAGGTGGTGAGCTGCCTTCTTGAACCGTTATAGTCCATGTGGTGTAGGTACACCCACAGTGCTGTTAGGGAGGGAGTTCCAGGATTTTGACCCAGCGACAGTGAAGGAACGGCAATATATTTCCAAGTCAGGATGGTGAGTGGCTTGGAGGGGAACTTCCAGGTGGTGGTGTTCCCATGTGTCTGCTGCCATTGTCCTTCCTGATTGTAGTAGTCATGGGTTTGTAAGATGCTGTCGAAGGAGCATTAGTGAGTTCCTGCAGTGCATCTTGTAGATAGTATACACTGCTGCCACTGTGCATCAGTGGTGGAGGGAGTCAATGTTTGTGGATGGGGTGCCAAATAAGTGGGCTGCTTTGTTCCCAAGGCAACACCTTTTATTTGGGGGAAGCAGCTGAAGTCAAAGTAGAAGTTACCCATTGTGAGAGCAAGTTCAGCCAGGTGGAGAAGAGTGACAGTGGAAGAGAGTGGTGATGGAAGGGGATCTGTTCAAGGAAAAGTAGAGAGCCCTAAGGCCACCCTGCTTATGGAATGGAGGTGTGGAAGGATTGGACATCCATGGTGAAAAGATGATGGTTTGGACCAGGGGATCTTAAAGTATAAACATTGGGCTTTAAGAGTCGCCAATGTAGTTGCGAAGATACTGAACCAGGAGAGAAGTAAGAATCGAGATACGAAGAAATGTGGGACAAGGACGGGATGAAATGATGAGTTTACCAGTGCAGTCCTGTAGTAGAAGGAGGTAGAAGTGCACTCTGAAGAGTTGGACAATATGAGGTCGGAGGCCATGGAGAGAAGATCTCCAGATGAGATGAAGTTAGTGACAGTTTGGAACTGATAGATTGATGTTCAAGTGTACAGTGGTGGGTTCATAATGTAGTGGAAGGTAGGCAAAGACACCTGAGAGATGATATTCAGCCTTCCAAACCCATGACCACTACCATTAGAAAGACAAGGGCAGCAGATACATGGGAACACCACCATCTTGAAGCTCCCCTCCAAGCCTTTCACCATCCTGACTTGGAAATATATCGCCGTTCCTTCACTGTTGCTGGGTCAAAATCCTGGAACTCCCTCTCTAGCAGCGCTGCGGGTGTACCTACACCACATGGACATCACTATAGGTATTCCTCAGGGTAGTGTCCTAGGTCCAACCATCTTTAGCTTTTTCACCAGTGACCGTCCTTCCACCATAAGGTCAGAAGTAGGGATCTTCGCTGATGATTAAACTATATTCAGCACCATTCATGACTCCTCAGATACTGAAGCAGTCCATGTCCAAACACAGCAAGACCTAGACAATATTCAGGGTTGGGCTGACAAGTGGCAAATAAGATTCACGCTGCACAAGTGCCAGGCAATGACCATCTCCAACAAGACAGAACCTAACCATTGTCCGTTGACATTCAATGGCATTACCGTTGCTGAATCCCCCACTATCAACATCTTAGGGGTTACCATTGACTAGAAACTGAACTGGACTAGCCATATAAATACTGTGGCTATAAAATCAGGTCAGAGGCTAGGAATTCTGTGGTGAGTAACTCACATCCCAACTCCCCAAAGCTTGTCTACCATCCACTGGGCACAAGTCAGGAGTGTTATGGAATAGTCTGCATGCCTGGATACAAGGAACTCTAACAATACTGAAGAAGCCAATCATAATAGAGGACAAAGCAGCCCACTTGATTGGCACCCCATCCACCACCTTAAACACCCACTCCCTCCACCATTGATGCTAATTAGCAGCAGTGTACCAAATACAAGATGCACTGCAGCAACTCACCAAGGCTCCTTTTGCAGCACCACTCAATCCTACCTAAGGGTGGGAGCAGTAGACACACGGGAACCCCATCACCTACAAGTTCCCTCCAGGTCACACACCATCCTGACTTGGAACGATATTGCCATTCCTTCACTGTTGATGGATCAAAATCCTAGAACTTCCTTCCTAACAGCACTGTGGGTGTTCCTACAACAGATGGACTACAGCGTTGAAGAAGGTGGCTGACCACCCCCTTCTCTTGGACAATTATCAATGGGCAACAAATACTGTTCTTACTAGCAATGCTCGCCATACACAAATAAACAAATAAAGAAAAAAAACAGAAAATCATGTGCATGTGACATTCTCCATGTTGTAAATATTAAGCACTTATCCAATATTCTGCCCATCATTTTCTTTTTGCCTCAAAACATCACGTGTTAAAGGGTTCTCCATCAAATGGATACATTTATCTAAAACAATGTGTGTGTAAAAGCATGAAACAGGTGGACACTTATGGCATTAGCCAAGGGGTTTCCCTTGGCACTCACCTGTTGTGTTTTTCTTCTCCTTGAGCTTAATTATTAGATAAGCTTCAAGGCACCAACCATGCCTCAGGGATTGGTTAACACAAAAATATGTTGGTTCATTTCCTAAGGATTTGAGAAGTTGGTAACAGTATTACACAGTTGGAGAACCTGTATACATGCCTGACTGGTTTGGTTCCTCACAGCAAACTGAGGCTGAGACTGAATCGCACGATACATTGCATCATGTCCCTTTCATGATGTATACTGAAAACTAATCACACCCACTTAAAGGTGTACCTCAACATCACTCACTCCCAAGCATTGGTGTCAATGTATTCAGTCTAATTGTGAGGCATTTCTAAACTTTTCTAAACACAGTGTATGGGAATTCTAATATGTAAAGATGCCTAGCAATCAGTCTGTGAACAAACAGGCAATTTCAGGTTCCACATCTGAGCAATGTTCCCTGTAAGCTGCATGTATACATGGCCACACAACAACCTAGCAGGTACTGTATGGGCCTCTTACAAGTTAACTCCTTTAAGATACTGCATGTGCATGGTCATTCAAAATAATTTAAAGTTATCATGCATTCAAATGAACATAGCACATATAATGAGAAAAATTAGAGCGGACATTGCAAAAGAGCTGTTAAAATGCACATTTTTTTCCCAAGATGTCAATTAATAGAATTGGGCCCATCAAAATATTTTTAAAATCACATGGCTTACATCTATCTAAACAACCCATTACTCCAAAGTTATCCTGAAGAACTTATTTTCTCCCCTTTCAACCTCACCTCCAACAAGGAAATTCTTATACTTCTCCACCTCACTCTTCTGTAACAACCACCTTGTTTCTTTGACTTAATTTTTGCTGAATCATCCTATTATTTTTTTCTTAGGCTCAGCATCTACTCATCAATTACATCTCGGTGAAATGTCTTGGGCATTTTTTGTCTATTCTATATATATATTTTAATTATTTGGGGAATTTTTTACTTCCATTAGTTTTGTTATTCAGCAATTATTTTATCCAACACTTTATTCTCCAAATTCAAAATATCCTCATTCAATCAAATATATATCAATATATTGTGCCATATAAATACAAGCTGTTGTTCCGATTGTTTCATCCTTTAAGGAATCTTAGGCTTTCCTGTCAGTTCGCATCAAATAATCTAGATCAGTGTATCAAAAATTTTGGCTTTGTTATGAGGCCCCCCACCTCCCCCCCCCCCACCACCACCACCACCTTCTGCACAAAATCTGTGAAACCTACCAACCCACCATTCACGTTGTTATTTTTAGGGCTGTGGGTTTTGTGGAGTCCAAGTGTTCCACCACTGATGTGCCCCTGTATACTATGAGGACAAGTTTGGGAGTTGGAGAATCCCAGGCTGAAAATGTGATCAACAAGGGGCAGAAAAGCATGAGGCTTAGGGTTGCTGCAGGAAGGGACAGGGGAATGGATTAGTTCAAGGCATGGGACAACATAACTGCTTCTGAGATTAAAAACAAAAATAGCTGGAAAAACTCAGCAGGTCTGACAGCATCTGCTGAGAGGAACACAGTTAATGTGTTTCAAGTCCGAATTACTCTTCATCAGAACTAAAGAAATATAGAAATGTGGTGAAATATAAGCTGGTTGAGGGGGGTGGGGCAGGTAGAGCTGGATAGAGGGCCAGTGATAGGTGGAGGCAAAGAAGAGATTGCCAAAGATGTCATAGAAAAAAGGACAAAGGAGTGTGCTGCCAGACCTGCTGAGTTTTTCCAGGTAATTCTGTTTTTATTTTGGATTTCCAGCATCCGCAGTAGCTTTTAGCTTTTTGTTTTTATAGACAAAGGGGTGTTGATGGTGGTGATATTATCTAAGGAATGTGCTAATGGTGACATTAAGGGTAGAAAGCAGGGCAAAGCAGGCTTCTGAGATTTGCTGTTTGATCCCTTAGTTATATCGCATCAGCCATATGGTACAAATACCACCTTTGTGCACAGTTTATGATTGAGGCTGAGCCATTTTATAGCCCTTGTTAGTTTGATTGCAGGTGTTTGGCTCACATCATTGGGCCTCAATAGAAGGGGGAATTAAAAGTATCAGGGACACATGTGTCATTGGGAGATTCATGATGCCCTGTGGGTTTCTTGGGTTGCATTGGGGTTGGGAAACAGGTGGGGTAGAAGGTGAGAGCATTCATCGTTCCAGCAGCTGGAAGATGGGGTGGTTAAGGTTAGGATTTTTTTCTGAACTGTTTAATATTTTTGCATGTTATGCTGTAAAGTTTAGAATTTTGACCTATATTCCGGGATGCAAAGGAAATATCATGCTATTTGTATTTCAGGTTGTTTTTCTCTAGTGTAAGTAGGTCAAACTTTTTGATAAAATGTGGAAACTTTGAAATTGGAGAATCAAAGTGTTGAATAAAGAAATTGGAAAATAACAAAACAATAACAGAAATAGAAAATGACCAAAATAACCAATAGGAAAAGAAGGAAAAGGGAACTTCAAAAATAAAGAATATAAAATACGGCAAGAATCCAGTTACAGTGCAGACAACAGACACCGTAAACATAGCTGATACAAGAGATGTTATAATGTTGTCATGCATTGTTTGCACTGTAGGTTTCAGATGCTTACCTGTCTCATTTCTAATTATATTAAAAGGCATAGCAATTGCTGAGACACATTTCTTTCTAACTGTAATCCAAAAGGATCCCAGACTTATTTTTGCAACTGCCCTGCATTCAGACCAGATTTAGTTATTTGCATCCTCTGATTTTCAGTCAATGAATGCAATGAGAGATCCACTATTATGCTGAAGATGATCCAGAAAATATGTAACGATCAGCTATTAAGCATGATTTATATCACACAAGCAGACAGCGTAGAAGTGACATCTTATGAATATTTCATGACTGCCCATGACACATCATCCATACACTTTCAGAACATTTTCTCCCATCAGTTCTAATTCATGCAAAATGCCTTTAAGAAAGCTTTAGCAATGTGCCTCAAACATCGTTCACTTATTGATTATATAAATTCTATGCAGAAATTCCACTTTCTAAGTACTGAGGGGATCTAATTCATAGGCTAATAAGCGAGTTCAGCATTTTTAATCTGACATTAACAATGCAAAAAGCTACAAAAATGGCCAATCTAAAAAGAAATATATGTGATCAAGGGAGAGCTTGTAAAAAACAAAAGGCCATTGTTAAAGCAACTTGAAAGGGTGACTGACACCATTTTATGATGATTAAAACCTGGAATTTAAATACAATTTTATTTTTAGTCATTTTCTACAACCATCAATTTCAAACACTCATAAGATTATTATTTCAAACTGCCTGCAAGTTTTCAATTCGTGCTTATTCATCATAAGATAAAATCTACAGGTGCAACCTTTCTTTCATAGTGATCCATCAGCTGATACTCCAGTCAGTACTTGTTTCTTATTAAACCTGTCACAAAGGTCAGTCAGGGTCTTTGCTTGTTAACAGCCTCATTATTCAGCAGTCCCCTCAGGATTCCAGCATTCAGAGTCCTATTTATTTCAGAATTTCCAGTGAAAATTTGCATTGATTTCTTTTCCCCTATGTTTGACTGTTATTGTTCATGCTGTACGACAAAACAATATTTCTACGTCAGAAGGTATTCATCATCCATTGATTGACTTTGGATTGTTTGCTTCATTGGCTGCCACTCAACAGGAAGCTTCAAGGATTTATAAGGGGCAAGGTGAAGGGTTTCACACAAGAAGAAAATGAAATTGCAATGTACAGTTTATGACTGATGCAAGGTTGAAGATATAGAAGTTGTGTCTTGAATAAATACAATGGTCAACTACCATGCAAGATGTGGCTGTGACACAATTTAATATCGCAAGGCTGAAGATGGAGAAGTTGTGACTGGAATAAATTCAATGGCCAACTACTGTGCAAGATAGTATGACAAAAATTTGAATGGGCTAGCATTTCCTGAAAAAGGGCATCTAATGATGTCTGCTGTTTGACTTTTGCTTGTACCCTTCAACTCAAAAAGTACTTTTCCTCACAAAGTTGCTAAAACTGCAAGGTGATAATGGTGCAGTGAGGGACCTGAGTGAACAGAAGAACTAACAGGGTATCCCTAACCGATGATATTTAAAGATTTGGAATTAAACACGGGAAGGACTGAGGAGGATGGGGAATTAAAGTGGGTAGATTCAATGACAAATAAGCAGCAGAAAGAGAAAGAGGGAAAAAAATTGGATTAAGAGAGAAATAGAGAGAGAAACAGAAAAAAAAATAATTTGGCATTCTTAAAATCTCCCTAAAATTTCAATATCTAAAGGAGGGACTTCACATGTGGTAGATAGTTTTTAGTGCCAGAAAAGTTAATTGGAAGACATTACATTCACCACATTGCTAAAAGGGTATTTTTGTAATGGCAAAACTTAACTTTCTATGGCAAGTTTAATGGGCAATTAAAGGGCAAATGGAGCACATACTTCGGAGGCTAAAGGCAGGAGAAATTTACTCAATCTCGGCTCCATATCTGACATCATGTTACATGCTCAAAGAGTACAGTGCTTCCAGTGCCTTTAAGTGAATTGAATGTAACATGGTTGCCCCAAGCCTTTGCCTCATGGCAGCGGCCACATGACTATGACAAGCCAGCTAGGACCTTTATTAGTACATGATTGCATTAGACACTTCATGAAAGCGCAGAAATTTACTCTCAAGAAAGCGATAGACATGTGCAAAAGTGCAAGGGTTGTAAAACGTCTGCTAGAGCATATGTATGGCATCATGCTGATGACATTCCAGGAGTAGAATGATCACAGACAAAGGGCAGGATGCAAATACCGTGAGGACATCACACAAAGGAAAAGAAGACTTGCCCAGCATGGGGAAAGCCATTTTCTCACAGGAATAATTTAAATACCTTCAATAAATAGGGCACATGTTCTGCTGAAAAATTTCATGCCTGTTTGTAGGTAAAATTTTGCTAAGCATTTTCATCATCAATGGTGTCTTAGAGTACCTGTCACATTCATCTTTCCTTGTCACTCATATAGCACTAGTAAATATACAAGTAGGTTTTTTAGATCAAAATGCAACCATGTACTAAAGGACCTACCTGGCATGTCATTGTCATGTGACCGCTGTCATGAGGCACAAGCTGGGACAGCCATGTTACATACAATTTAAATAAAGACACTATACTGGAAGCACTGTAATCTTTGAGCATGTAACATGGTATCAGATATGGAGCCAAGATTGAGTTTCGAAGACATGGAGAGAAGCTACAGCCATTGAAAGAGGAACACATAAATGTTCAGAGCTATAGAAAGGTGCAAAAACAAAATCACTGAAAGCCACTCAAAAGGAAAGCAAACAAACTAGGAAAGGCAAAATGGCTGTTAATATTCCTTATGCAGCTCTTGTTGAAATGAAAGGCGAAATGTGACAAAAAAGATAGTTTTTCCACTTGCAAAGGCAAAACTGCGAGATTGCAACAGATTTAATTAACAAGCTGGAGCCAACATGAGTAGCAACACTTTCAACACCATTGTGGGGAGATTGCTACAATTGTATTCCACCCTAAATCTCTCCGAAGAACATAAAGTACTGACTGCTGAACTCTTGAAAGCACACTCTGAATCCTAAGTAAACATAATTTATGAATGCTGTGTGTTCAACATTGGGGCTCAAGGTGAAAAGGTCTATTGGTCAGTATGTGATTGCAGTAACACAGCTTGCAGAATCCTGTGAATTTGGGCAATTAAAAGATGATCTCATTAAAGATAGGGTGTCCTAGAGTTAAAAGATCCTTCAGTGAGAGTAAGTCTACTGAGAGAGGAGAAATTTACTCTCAAGAAAGCAAAGCACAAGGGTTGTGAAACGTCTGCTAGACCATACGTATGGCAGAACAGACAGGCTTTGCATTATGCTGATAGACATTCGAAGAGTAGAATAATGACAAATGAAGGGCAGGTTGCAAACACTGCAAGGACAACACACAAAGGAAAAGAAGACTTGCCCAGCGTGGGAAAAGCAGTGTTCTAACTGCAAGGAACCAAATCATTTTGCACATGAGTGTTTGGCTAGAAATAAGCAAAACGAGCTGGAGAGATACCAGCCAAAGATTCTAACAAATCACGATACACCATTCAACAGGTTGGCTCCGTCAAGTCTATAGGCAATGTTCCCTCTCTGGGGAATGTTGTTCCCATGGCACTTCTTGTCACAGTCCTACCTGGCTTGTAATAGTCATGTGAGCTGGGGGCAACCATGTTACATTCAGTTCTAATAAAAACATTGTACTAGAAGCACTGTACTCTTTAAGCTCGTAACAGCAGAGTTTTCATTATTATTTCTTACAATTGTTTGGTAGTATGGAACTTGAGTATTGCTGAGAAAAGAGATATGTTGAAGCTTTTCATCTTGTATTCATCAGGACACTTCACAGGTCCCCTTGTATTGGTATTCTTGTGAAGTGTCCTAATGTGTGAAAGATGAAAAGCTGTGACGTCTCTTTTTTCAGCAATATTATTTCTATCTCAACTCATAAAGCTGGGGAAAAATACTGAAACAAATTTTATCTAATTGATCAGCACCTGAAGACATATGAACACCCTTTAATTGTTTATTAAAGGGTGCCACTTGCAGGTACTTTTAAATAAATAATTGCTCTGCTATCAACCTAGACATAGATGGATATATAACTCTCCCAAGCTTGTTGTCCTCTTTAATTGCTATTTTTGCCCAATGAAGCTCCTTCCATTTCATAGCCAATGTACTCTAATTTGCTCTACTGCCAGTTATCTGAGCAAGGGCAGTGTCCGTCGTTTCCTAGGATGCATTGGTACTATTTAGTCAGTTGGATTAATGCAGTGCTAGTGTTCAGCAGTTCCTTCTTAGTTCAAAATAGATTCATTGTTTATGCAAAGGGATGCTGTCCCAGATTACATCTGCATAAGATATTTTTTAATTCATTGCATATTGAAGCTGACTTCTATGTTGCATACTGAAAACAATAAGTACCAATTTAATCATCTCAAAATTTTCAGTAGAAGAATAGTTGACTTCAAACTGGTTTAAACACATACAGCAGAAATTTCCTCGGGGCTTCTATCACTTTGCCAGAAGTTCAGTTGAAACCCCAGAGTTACGGAGGTAGAACTGGAAAAAGCCCAAAGGAAATTGCTGGCAATATTATAGGTCCTACCCAGGGGTGGTGATGGAGGAATTTGGGACATTGGTTGCAAGTTGTGATTCAATGATTTTGACTATGTCAGGCTGTTGCTTGACTGGTCTGTGGAACAGCTCTATCAACGTTTGGCTCAAATCCCCAAATAATGATTTGGTATCACAATGAGAATTAGATGCAAACTTACTTAATATTCTCACAGCTGGCATGATAATGACATGCACTTTAGATGTTGTTTCAGGCACTCAATCATCGCTTGTTTAAATCAGGAGTGTTGAGGTTTAGTAAACAAATTTTAAAATTCATAGATATTCTAAATACATTGAAACATAAAGTTACAATAGAGACATTCATTTTTATACATTGTATAGGTGGACGTTTAATGTGTACTTTTTGCAAAACAGTAACAAAGGCTCTTTTAAAAATATATATATTAAAAATAAATTCAGTGCACAGAGTGGAGAAGGTTTGACTCTTCGACAACCAGTTTGCTGTTACCAGGCTCTTTGAACAAGAGTGCTACAGCTGCTAAAATTTCTTGTCAAAATAACACCTGTTCAACAACAACTTGCCTTTAATATAGAACATCACAAGGTGCTTCACAGGAATGTTATCAAACAAAGTTTGACACTGAACCACATAGGACAGGTGACCAGAAGCTTGGTCAGGAAGGTAGGTTTTTCGTCTTGGGTTCATGACAGGTGGGATTTCTTTAGGGTTTGCCTGTTACCCTAATAACTATTATTTGTAAAAACGATTCTTGTTTATTTACAGATCTATGTGCATCTCAGTACTCTACATGACGTTGTACTTCTGCTTCTCTCTAGATCGCAGCCTCTTAGTCATGTGACATTGCATCATAGTTATATCAGTAGGTACATAAGCATCAGGTTCCCCTTTACTAAACAGTAGGCTTTAAAGAAGCAACTTGAAAGTGGTGAGAGAGGTAGAGAGGCAGAATGGTTTAGGGTGGGAAATCCAGGGTTTCCGGCCAAGACAGTTGAAAGCACACTAGTGTGGAACAATTAGTGGAGCGATTAAAATTGAGAAAGTGCAAGAGGCTAGAATTAAAGGAGTTTTCATAGATTCTGAGGTTGAAGGAAATTACAGAGATAGGGAGAGGCAAGACCCTAGAAGAAATTGAAAATAAGGGTGAGAATTTAAAAATCAAGGTATTGCAGGACAATGAGTCGATGTAAGTCATCAAGCAAAGGGGTGATAGATGAACAGGACTTGGTGCTAGTTAAGATACTGACAGCAGAACTTAACTTTATGGAGGGTAGAAGATGGGAGCCTAGCCATGGCAGCATTCGAACAGTCTAAAAGCAGGATACTGTGGATGCGGGAAATCTGAAATAGTAACAGAAAATTCTGGAAATACACAGAAGATCAGGCAGCATCTGTGGAGAGAGAAAGTGTTAACATTTCAGGTCAAGGACCTTTTATCAGAGCTTTTATCAGAAAGGTTATTGACCTGAAATGTTAATTCTGTTTCTCTCTCCATTATAATTGTCAAGTCTAGAGCTAACAAAGGCATAATTGAAAGTTTCAGCAGCAGATGAACTGAGACAGGGAATGGATAATGTTACAAAAGTGGAAGTATGTAGTCTTGGTGATATGAGGTTGGTGGCTTATCTCATGGTCAAGTAAGATGACAAGGTTGCGTATTGTCTGGTTCAGCCTCAGACATAACTTAAAAATGGGAGTAAGCCATAGGCCTCTTGAGCCTGCTGTGCTTTTCAATTAGATCATGGATGATCTTTGACCTCAACTCCACTTTCCACCCTGATCCTCATATCCTTTGATACCCTTAGACTCCAAAAATCTATCAATCTCAGCCTTGAATATACTTAACAACTGAATATCTATGGTGCTTTGGAGTAGAGAATTCCAAATATTCACAAGCCTAAGAGTGGAGAAATTTCTCCTCCTCTCTGTCAATAGACAATGGTTTCTATTTCTAGAGTTTTCAGGCATCAGCATCTACCCTTTCAAGTCCTCTCAGGATCTTATGTTTCTATGAGATCAACTCCAGAAGGCACAGTTCCATTCTGCACAACCTCTCCTCACAGGAAAACTCTCTTATCTCAGGAATAAATCTAGGAACATTCATTGAACTACCTCTATCAAGAACTATCTCTAAGACAGTATATCTTCCCTTAGGTATGGAGTCAAAAGTATACCAGTGCTCCAGGTGTGCACTAACAAAAGTCCTTTACAATTCCAGTATGACTTCCTTCCTCTAAGATATTGCCCAAGGAAGTCAGTGGATCGGGTAATAGAGTTTGTGGCAGGACCCAAAGACAATGATTTTGGACTTCTTATTATTTAGTTGGAGGAAATTTATGCTCATTGAGGACTGGATGTCAAACAAGCAATGTGACCAATCAGAGACAATGCAGCAGTGGAGCGAGGTGGTGGCAAGATAGAGATAATATCATCAGCATAAATGTGGAACCTGACATTGTGTTTTTGGATGATGTTGTCAAGGGGCAGCATGTAGGAGAGAAATAGGAAGGAGCCAATAGGTCAATCCTTGTGGGATTCCAGAGGTAATCGTGTGAGAGTGGGAAGAGAAGGCATTGATTCTCTGGTTACAACTATGTAGATGAGAATAGTGCTAGGTGAGGACTGTCCCATATAGCTGGATGATGTAAGGAGGGGTGTGAGAGGAGGACGGGGTAGACAATCACAAAGTCAGGTTTTGTCATAATTTATAACCAACTAATAGATGCACAGAAAGATCTAGATTTGAAACATGCTCTTTGAGAATATAATTTTATTAGTACTAAAAATGTAGCCAATCTCAGTCATGACTCTTTACTGTTTCCCAAGTAGATAATGAGATTTTTAACCAGTAAAAATGTCACAGTTTGTAAATTAAACTTGGACTATGAACTTTTTGTTCAATGATAATTGACAAAGCCTTGATTTACTGGTGAAACCTTAACATCCTCAGGTCCATTTAATGCATTTAGCCAAATGTGATTCATCATAGAGGCAATTACGGATGAGGAAGACTATTCAGCCCATCATAATTCATCCACCAGAAAGATCATAAAGTCCACAAACACCATCTACTCTATTTCAGTCCCTAGAACTTTCATAAAAGAATCTGAATTTCACCTATACCACTCTTTCTTGATTTCTATTCCAAATGTTGATCATTCTTTCAGTCAAGAATTTACAGAAAGCAATACTAAATTGATCTTTTACTATTTTGCACATGCCCATTAATCCCAACGTAGTATTCTAATTCATTCTTCCTATTCCCACAGGTAACATATATACTGTACATGTATTAAATCATCATTCAGACACCTGCTTTACGGGCCTAAAAGCCCAAGATTCTTCAGTCTTTCCTACTAACTCAGACCTTTGACATCAGTGATCCACCTTGCAGTTGAGTGCTGCATTATCTCTACAATATGAATGCCATCCTTGTGCTTCTGTACCAGAACTGGACACAGTACTCAAGTTGTGGTCTGACTAGAGCACTGGACAGTTCAGTTAGAGTTTGCGATCTGCATTCTACTGTTGTCACTGCAGTTCAATTCTATTTGCTTCCTTGATTGGTGATTTGCAGTAGTTGGACACTTTAAGCTACAGTCCAAGATTTCCAGAGGCCTCCTTAAGCTTTGTTCTTGGTTATTTCAGTATTAGTCATAGAGAAATGCTCCTTATGTTTTCCCCTATAATCAGTAATTCAAACATATCTGCATGAATTTGCATCTGTCATTTTACATTTCAGTCATTGGCAGTGTCTCACAAATTTTCACCTTGATCTCTTGCAGCAAAAATTACAACTTTGACTATGACAGTGATAATGGAGAAGTGTTAGGCAGTAACGATTAATGAAAGAAAATCAACAAAAACTAGGGAGGTACCAATGGACTGGAAACAGGCTAATGTAGTGCCCATATTCAAAAAGGTGACAAAACAGACACAGAAAATTACTGACGCATTAATCTTGCACCCATTCTGTGTAAAATGTTTCTGTACGGAAATTTCAATATAATTCTTTTAGCTGTTTGTCATCAATGCAAAGGAAATAATTATTTAATAAAGACACTTATAACCAACTTCAAAATATAGTATGGAATCTTGTGTGATTGGAAGAAATCCAATACAATTTCTACCCATTTTAATATTTTTGTAAAATATACATGCATAGCACATGTAAGTCTTCATTTGTGTGATGAAAATCAAAGAATAATTCATTTTTAGGGTGCAGCAAGTAAATCCAAAATTGAGTCTCTTCATCACACATCATATAAATCCAGCTTATCAATGATTGCAATCAGTGAATTAGTTTTTATGAATTCAAGTACCCTTTTGACTATGTCGTAATCTGGCATATTTATGACTGATTTATAATTGAAAAGGTGTGAATTTATAAGGTTATGGAGTCTTGCCTCTACAACAATGCATTTAACAAAATTATACATTCCTTTACAATGTGAATTTCATAATAATGGCCTGGATTTTACAGTCAACAGCAAATCAAGGGCACTTACTGTTCACCTGGAAGAAAGCTGCCAAAGATTTTGTGATCTCTACGGCAAGAATTTCCCCTTTCCCAGTGGCAGTTTAAAATCAGCAAGTTAAAAGCACTTAATATCCTTCGCTTTTAATTTAAACTTTCAGACAGTGAAGCAAAAGTATAACAATTAAAATAGCAGCTATAATAACGATAAACAGACTTAAAAATTAAAGGTGTCTTAAAGATTATGGATTTTTAATTATTATAGAGAAATTGGACATTTCACAAATATAAAATAAGTTGTTCAGGGCCAGTGAGGGTATTTAGCAATCATTACGAAGTTTGTACACGGTTAAAATCCCAGTTTCACCTTGTTTAACAAGGCATAATTTTTTCCAAGGTCATATAGAATGAGACTAATAGTGTTTAAGTGGAAGTTCTTGTAAGTTCATGATTTCAAGGGGGATAGCAGTTTGGGGAAACTTCTTTGAAGAAGTGTGGAATCATTCAAAGCAACTTTTGAATTTCCATGTAATTCTGCATATGTCCGAACTCTCTCAGTTGCTGTCAGTTTCAGTTCAGTAATGACTAACAGTTTTACCATCATTGCCATAGCAAGATCTGGGTCAGTACATCAAGCCTAAAGACAGTGCAGAGTGCAGCTCAACTTTTTGTGAAAACTTAAGGGTCAGCAAGTACCAACTTATCAAACTCATTCAAATCCTTGAAGTTCACCATCTAAATTGTACAGCTTTTAATCAAAACTGTTGCAAATTTAGAGTGTTCATTACCGCTCGAACAATGCTGCGCACCCCTGTCCACCGCATCCCCACCCACCCATATCAGTTGAACTATTTATATCTGTAGTGATCCTTCAGAAGTGTCCATTTTAACTCAGACCATGGATATCAAATCTGACCATGAATAAAATATTCACTTTTTGATTTGACTCTGGAGTTGAGGAATGCTCCACAAGCTTCTCATCAACTATCCTAACAAGCAACATTTTTTTTGCTAATGTTTATTAAGGCATACTAAAAAACAGGTAGGGATCTTCGGAGCAGTGCTAAACAAGAAATAAGGAGGAACAGGCAGTGATATCTATTGACAGCTTGCAGAGAAAAATATATTCTGAATTCAGTTCTTTCCTCTAGCAGAATAGCTCAAGTGGCCAAATACTACACTGAATATTTCTGCCATGGAGTTACAACAAATGGCTTTAGAAAAAGTGAAAGTTAAAGTCCCAGGTGATTGAGTAAAACATGTGGAAAATGATTAGGATTTCAACCAAGGTATCACAAGAGAACAGGAATTACAGGTCAGGTTCAAGCAGTACCTGAAGATCAACGGAATCCTAATAAATGTCACATTCTTCTTCTTTTCGAAGTAAATGTACCAATCATACACAAGGATTGATGAAACTATTATGTGGGTTCTTAATTTGAAGCTAAAAAAGGTAAACATTGTACATATAATCTCTACTCTGCTGCTTGCAGACTGCCTACAAAGTCATGGGAATAATGCATCACATCCTGTCGAGGTGGCAGCAACTGACAGCAGTTTAAGATACACCCATAAAGGAGCATTCATATCACATCACAACAATAAGTACTGTATTAGGTTCTTTGCATCAGCAATTTTCATAAATTAGGTTAAAGGCAAAATACTGCGGATGCTGGAAATCTGAAACAAAAACAGAAAATGCTGGAAAAACTCAGCAGGTCTGACAGCATCTGCGGAGAGAGAAAAACAAAGTTAACGTTTCGAGTCTGTATGACCTTTCTTCAGAAATATGTTCTTGTTTCATAAATTAGGTAACTGATCATTTACCATTATGTTAAAAAAAGCAGGAGACAAAAATAATTGCAATATTCCAATGCTGAATTTGGAAACCCAGAAGTTAACTTAGAAACAAAACAGTTGTCACTCTGCCCACATGACTTTGTAACATTTTGCACGGGTCTTTGGCTCACCACAGCAAAATATTAGTTTTGTTAGCAAGCCAAAATTTGCTGGAGACCATCTGAATAATTTTCGCTGGCACCAATTAAGTTACCAGAGATGCTGAAAATTAATTTGTTCCTCTCTGCTTGATGTCTTAATGCAAAATTCAGTTTAAAAAATGGAATCTCACAAAAAAACATTATTTGTAGCCCTCAATTTCAATTTGGTTTAGTCATTGGAGTCAGAAGTTATTTATGCAATCCTCACTCTAGGGGCTGAGCACATCATTTAGGATGGCACTGAGAGAGTACTGCATTTTGGACTTGGCGTCTTTCAGATGAGGTGTTAAAATGAGTTCACAACAGTTTATTCACATGGGCATAAAAATCCCATTTCATTATTCAATATGAATTCAGGACAGAATTTCTCTCGTCAGGCCAGCGCGGGCCCAATATGAACAAGCATAAAATGATGCGCAATGACATCGGGCAAGCATTTAAGGCCCTTAATCAATTAATTGATTTGAATTTTTTGCTGCCCGTCCAACCATTCGGCCTTTGCATTTTTGGCGAAACCTCAGCCATGAGCAGGATGAGGTTTCGACCAGTGATTAAAAAAAGATAAAACTTTTAACACTCCCATTAAACATGTCCATGCTCATGTGACAGAGTCACATGACGGGACATGTTTTCATTATTTTAAATACCTTTATTTTTATTGTTAAAAATCTTCAGCTCTCTGAGGCAGCTCTGTGCCTCAGGGAGCTTTTACTACGCGTACTCGCGTGCATGCATGCGTGAACTTCAGCGCTTGTGCTCCTTCCGCCCCCACACCGGCAGTGCTGAGCGCTGCAGCACACGTTTCACGTTGGCTGGCCATTAATTGGCCAGCTAGTATGAAATCGCGGTCGGGACCCAATCACGGGCAGTGGTTGGCTTTGCGACCACTCCCAGGCCCGCCCACCATGCCCGCCTGATGAGGGCAAAATTCTGCCCTTAGAGTTCTCTAGGTGATTTGTTTTACATCCTTTCCTTATCCAACACCAACACAGATCAACTGATCATTTATTTAATTTTCTATGCATAAAGTGATTCCCCAATTTCCCTACAAAATCGTATTGACTGCACTTCAAACTAACTAATTGAGTATGCTTTGGAATATCCTACAGATTCAAAGGGTGAAATATAAATGCAATTTTGTTCTTTCTTTTCCTGAATTTGTAGCACTGTTATAGTAAGAGGCTGGTGTATTTATACAATGGATATCTTTGTTTTAAAGATTTTACGGTACATTAAATTAAGATGTAATATATTGTAAATACCCACAGAAAATTCAAATTACATAGAACTGTAATAAATGTTTTAACCACAAATATAACTGCACATAATTACTAATAACTTATTCAGCAGAATCGCAGTTGCAGAACTGTTACTAAATGTCATACAGCCAGATATTTGCAGAATCAGGAAGACTCCGTGGACCTTTAAAAATGGTGGGCAGGACCAGGATGCAAAAGTCCCACCCCCATTTCTGATGGATCCACATTTTACTAGGAGGGAAAAGAGAGTGTGGTGAGATTCATACAAGCAGCAAACCCAAACTCAGCAGGGCCATTTGAACTCAATGCTGAATTCAAAGAGACCCCATTTTGGCTGGTCCATGGGCCTGAACTTGCAGTGTGTCACGAATTGATGGAATAGACAAAAACTCCTGAAGGTGTATATAACTATCATGATTTGAAGTTTTTTTTAAAATGCCCTCCCTCTTTAAACTTTCATTAAAAAGACAGTTTGCAACTGTTAGTGAGAGTTTAAAAAAGACCCTGCAGGGCAGCTTTTATTGACAGGCGTAGGTTAGAAAAAAAGTAGCATCTGCTCATGTGTTTTCAACAGACTCTTTGTTGACATTTCCCCAAGGGCTATCATTATGAATGCTTTTCTGAGTTTCAAAAGCTAGAATTATCTCAGCAGGGAGTTTGATTGACAGCTTCAAGAGGCTATAAATGGATTAGCTTGTCTTTGTTGTGACTACTCAATAGGAGGTTGTTTCTTTTACACAAATATTCAATGTTTGAGGCTATTTAAAAGCTTTGACTGGATCTTATGACTGGGGTTGTTTTTTACATACAAACATACATATAAATTAGCAGCAGGTGATGGCTACTTGGCCTCTCAAGCCTGCTCCACCATTCAATAGATCATGGCTGATCTGATTGTAACCCTCAACTCCACATACATGCCTACCCCCAATAGCCTTTCACCCTCTTGCCATCCATCTACCTCTGCCTTCAAAATATTCAAAGCCTCTGTTTCCACCCCCTTTTAAGAAAGTGTGTTCCAAAGACTTGCAACCTTCAGAGAGAAAAAAACTCATCTATGCCTTAAATGAAAGGCCCCTTATTTTTAAGCTGTGACCCCTAATTCTAGATTCTCCCACAAGAGGAAACATCCTTTCCATATCCACGCCGTCAAGACCCCTCAGAAAAGTATATCTTTTAAACCAAGTCGTCTCTTACTCTTCTAAACTCCAGTGAATACAAGCCTAGCCTGTCTAGCCTTTCCTCATAAGACAACCTTCCTATTCCAGGTATTAATCTAGTAAACCTTCTCTGAACTGCTTCCAACAAATTTACATCCTTCCTTAAATAAGGAGACAAATACCGTACACAGTTCTCCAGATGTGGTCTCAACAATGCTCTGTATAACTGAAGAATAACCTCCCTACTTATGTATTCAATTCCCCTTGCACAAACAATAACATTCTATTAGCTTTCCTAATTACTTACTGTACCTGCATACTAACCTTTTGCAATTCATGCACTAGGACACCCAGATACCTATGCATCTCAGAGCTCTGTAATCTCTCACCATTTAGGTAATAAGCTGCTTTTATATTATTCCTGCCAAAATGGACAATTTCACATTTTCCCACATTATACTCCATTTGCCAGATCTTTGCCCACTCGCTTAGCCTACTTATATCCCTTTGTAGCCTCCTTATGTCCTCTTAGCAATTTACTTTCCAACCTATCTTTGTGTCATCAGCAAATTTAGCAAGAAAACCCTTGGTCCCTTCATTCAAGTCATTTCTATAAATTGTAAAAAGGTTGAGGCCCCAGCACTGATCTTTGTGGCACAGCACTCATTACACCTTGCCAACCAGAAAATGACCCACTTATGTCTACTTTCTGTTTCCTGTTAGCTAGCCAATCTTCCATCTATGCCAATATGTTAACCACTACATATGAGCTTTTATTTTTTTGCAATAACCTTTGATGTGGCACCTTACCAAATCCCTTCTGGGAGTCTAAGTGCAGTTTTCTTTCCACTATCAAGCGTGTACGAGTGAGAGCTGCATTAGATTATGAGAAGCTTATTTTTTTCTCATCCCTGTAAGACTCCTAAGGTCTGCCCATGGTGAATACTAGAGGTGGAATGGAGGATATGAAGGTCCTTGGGAGGGTGGGTGGCATGAGTTGGCATGGAGGATACAGGAGACCATGAGAGGTGGGTGGGGGATTGATGGTGGGTGAAGGTGAGGGACAGAGAGCCTAACAACTTCTAAAACAACTGGGAAAAAGTCCCAGAACCCAGGTGGGCCTTCTAACCTCACCACTTGCCCCTGCCCGTGGTCACCTAGGCTCTGCTTCCAGACCCCGCAGGTCTGACTCTAGCCTACACCTAATCCCCCACCTCCTGGAGCAATAATCACACATTTTTGGGTACTTTGTACCGAGGCAGGTCCAGAGACTTGGGAGATTTCCCGACTTGAGCTCCCGTCCTCAGTAGCCCAAAATCTAGCCCATTCACTTAAATCAGCCTACATTCAACCCAAAAGTTACATTGCGTGCTTAAAAATAATTTGTAGTTTTGCTAATTTAACCATTCATGCCAGAACTAAATTGAAGTTTGAAGCAAAATATGGTGTCTTACAGGAAGATTTTAGTCCACAAAGGATAGTCATTATGTGCTGACTGGCAATATTCTCTGCACACAGTAATGAAAACACAGATGAGTGGTGATTTTTCAATGCTTGGAGTAAAATTATATATTTAAATTCTAAGCCTGGATCAAGAATTCATTATTATGCAGGTGAACATGAAATGATTTAGCTTTTTTATGCTGGCATTTTATGCTTCAAGCAAGTACTTGTATATTTTTTCTACAATCAATCAGCTAGCGCACTTTCAATTCTTCACTAGGTAGGCAAGATACAACTGTGGATATTTTAGTTAACAACTCCTACTGATTCTATCAGGTGAAAAAAGCCAGCCAACGTATGGCCAATTGTCCTCTGATATTACCCAAGAATTACTAAGACAGCCTGCAATACTGTGATATAATTCACTTTAGACTGGCTAGCTGCTTAGCAATATTACTTCACAGACATGTTTATTAAAAACTGAAGGCTTTAGATAGGGTCACAACAGAGTGCCCTGATTCAAAAAACACTTTGTAGGACAATTGTGCTATTATTTTCTCAAAGAAATTTACTGCATTCTGGAATCTACCTATTAGCAGATTATATTGTATATCAAAATATAGTTTATACATGCTTACATTATAACACTCTTCCCAGTGTAGTATGTGGTAACATTTCATATGAACAGTTTATATATCACAGAATCACAGGATTGTTACATTACAGAAGGAGACCATTCAGCCCATCGTTTCTGCACCGGCTCTCCGAATGAGCAGTATGACTCCGTGCCATTCTTCTGCCTTTTCCCCTTAGCCCTGCACATTGTTTCTATTTAAATACTCATCTAATGCCCTCTTGAATGCTGCAATTGAACCTGCCTCCACGACACTTCCAGGCAATGCATTCCAGGCCTGAGCCACTCGCTGAGTGAAAAAGGTTTTTCTCACATCACATTGCTTCTTTTGCAAATCACTTTAAATCTGTGCCCACTCGTTCTTGATCCTTTTACGAGCGGGAACAGTTTCTCCCTATCTATTCTGTCCAGTCCCCTCATGATTTTGAACACCTCTATTAAATTTCCTCTTAGCCTTCTCCTCTCCAAGGAGAAGAGTCCCAACCTCTTCAATTTATCGTCTCTGGAACCATTTTTGCAAGCCTGTTCTACACTCTCTCCAATGCGTTCACATTCTTCCTAAAGTGTGGCGCCCTGAACTAGAACACCACACTGAACTAGACACTTGATTTTCTACTATAAATCTGCAGCATTATTTGTTTACAGGATAACACAAGTAGTCTGATACAAAAAAAGCAGTGCAAAATTGTATTTAGATAAAGATGGACAAACTTGTCCCTCACCTCTATAATCCTGAGCCACACAAACAAGGGTTTGAGAGTTTTGATCATTGCTCTGTGGTAGGTCAAGTGATCTCAGCTGATGTAATGATGGAGGCCCTAAAATCTGAAACAATGAACAGTGATGGTAGAAGCTGACTCCTTCTTCATAGATGGAAGATTAAAGAATCCATCAGACAACTGCAGGGCTCCTAATCAGACCCTGGAACATATAATCAAGCACTGCCTTCGGATTCACAAGCAGCTTAGAAGATATCCACACTGTCACATCACAAGCTTTGGCTTAGGCACACAGTTCTGGCTGTTAATCAGTTTGGGTTTGATTTAGAGGCGCTGGAAAAGATGCAGTGAAAATTTCCAACGATGATACCAGAAATGTGTGGGTATACATATCAGGAAAAGATTGATAGGTTGAGTCTCCTTTATCTTGAAAAAGAAGGCGGCTGCTAGGTGACCTAATAGAGGTCTTGAAAATTATGAAAGGTTTTCATAGAGTCAATACAGATGAATGTTTCCTCATGTGGGGAACAGCATAACTAGAGACCATCACTGTAAGAAAGTCACCAAGAAATCCAATAAGGAATTCAGAAGAAACTTCTTTACCCAAAGAGTGGTGAGAACGTGGAGCTCACTACTACAGGGAGTGGTTGAAGCGAATAGCCTAGATGCATTTACAGGGAAGCTGGACAAGCATTTGAGGGAGAAGGGAATAGAGAGTTATGATGATTGATTTAGATGAGGAAAGGTGAGAGGAGGCTCAGGTGGGGCATAAATGCCAGCATGGACTGGTTAGACAGAATCACCTGTTTCTGTGGTGTATATCCTGTGTAACCCTATTTAATTATTTTCAAATGCTCCATAAGATTTTTTTTTAAACAGGCATGAGAGGGAAGATGAGACCTTGGTTTAACGTACTACCTAAAAGACATCCCCAAATTCTTTAAAACATGCATCAGTTTTTCATCAGTATTTCATTCATACACTATAACTGGTGACTTTGAAATTGACATTAATGCAAATGACAAACGGTTGACAGGATTTGCCCAATATAAGCGACTGTCCATTTCAAAAGTGAACATTTTGATTTGCTGTAAGCCAAAAAGTCGAATGCTGAGGGTGGCTCATAAAAGGTGAATTAGATAATCATAATTCAGAGAGCTTGCTCAAAGAATGAAGGAACTGGAGACTAAAACTGTATCCATGATGACTTAAGTAATTCAGTGCAAATTCCTTCTCAGAAAGGCCTGAATTTACAACCCAACATTTAGATTTCTGCAGAAATGTCTCTTTGGTTCAAGTGGCAGGTAATTAGAGAACAACTATTTTGTGAATAATGCCACTGATATGTTGACACAAAGGTACAACTAAACCATATTCTGGTTACCATTGTATTCTCCTTTATTTTCCATGTCAGCTAGATGAAGGGGCTTCATGTTCCTGAAAATGGTTTGCATGCACACAAAGCAATAGGATAAATTGCAGTTAAACACATCATGTTACGTGCTATCAAAAAGTAGGTACAACTCTTCTTTCTCAAAGTCTTGCCAAGCAATTTTTAATGAAGTCAAAACCCTTAATTGTTCTTTCTCATACAGTAAAATGATGATAATTGAAGACGCCACACAGCAGAAAGTAATTGCAAAACAAGTTTATAATAGTTAATAGTAGATCTTGTTAACTTCAAGTAATATTACTAAAACAAAATTGAAAAGCATTGTGTGCATGTAGACGTGGGCCAAATATTAAATTTTCATTCAACCACAAATAGTAATTTGATCAGGTGATACAAAATTGAAGGCAAATGCAGGAAACAATCTGGGTTTATTATTATCAAACCTGCAGGCTGAAGCATTTAATTTGAAGCAAAGAAGCTATTTATTATATTAAACACTCTTGCCGCTAACATCAGACATACGCTCTGTGGAATTTTTCTAATATACTTCATTTTTTTCCCCAAAACTAGTAATGGCTTTAAAGTATGGTGGCATCCTTCTGTTATCACATGGTGTTGTACTGGAGTACCCTCATATGTATCACATGATACCAAAATACTTTGAATTCTAAACTGCATTTGCAGTGTGAATTATAGTATCCACTATGGGAATAAATGCTGTTTCCTCCAAGAAAGCCCATGATTCTATAAATAGAAAATATTGACAGATTACATGGCAGCATTAGAATAGTCTAAAAGCAGGATACTGTGGATGCTGGAAATCTTAAAGAAAAGCAGAAAATGCTGGAAATACTCAGCAGGACAGACAGCACCTGTGGAGAGAAACAGAGTTAATGGGAAGAATCTTATGATCTTTCAAACCCATCGCGAGTCAGGGCCATTTCTGGGTCCAGATCCTGCATTTGCCGGCAGCTTCTGGGAGGTGGCCTGTTAATTGGCCGCTTCTACGTCCGGTGTCCAATTCAGGCGGGCAGGTGGATTCTTCAAGCAGCAGACTCGGGGTTGGAGGCTTGGAAGGATGGCATTCGCCCCAGCAGAGTTGGGCACTGCCACTGTAGGAGGGGGACCCGGAGGGCACCTCGATCTTGAGGTGCCTTCTGAACTGGTGTTAATTTTGTAAAATGAACTGTCACCGATGCTTCCAGACCACTAGAGTGGAGAGGAAATCCCTCTGCAGAATGCCCTGTGGCAATAGCTGTGGCTCGGCTGATCTCTGTGCTTCTAATGGCCAGGGGGAAATGGGGGCACAGTAAGTATAGGAGACTTTATGGGACCCTGGCCAGCCACCCGTCAGGTACCTAGCAGGCTTTGGCTTCATCTGCTGCCAGGAAGATTCCGGTGATATCCCCAGTCTGGCCGCAACTGGGCACTTAAATATGCAGATTATCTGCCAGTCTCTACCATGCAGGTAGCACTTGCTGTTTCCATCCCACCTACAGCAACATCAGCTGTTCCCTTCCCATTCTACCTTCCTCCTGATCCTGCCTTCAAGCAGGCCTCCACAGAATTGAGAAGATACTGCCTAATGTTTCAAGTTGATGACCTTTTGTCAGAACAGGAAAAAGTTAATGATGTAACAGAGGTTTTAAACAAGTCTATAGGCAGAGTGAGGGCAAATCAAAAGTGAGCGTCTGTTATCGTTTGGAAGGCATGAGAGATGAAATGATAAAAGGATGACAATGCAAGGCAAAAGTGGATGGTAATGGGACAAGAAACAAAAGATGGGTCTGGAGGAGGTATAAATGGGAATAGCAGAATCATCACCAACAGCTCCCATCTGAAAAATGGGAGTGGAGATAATGATCTGAAATTGTTGAACTTCCATGTTGAGCCCAGAGGCTGTGAAGTGCCTAACCAAAAGGTAAGGTGCTGTTCCTCGAGCTAACATTGAGCTTCATTGGAAAGGAGACTGAGAACCAGGGAAGTCAAAATGGGATAAAAATAGAAAATGCTGGAAAAACTCAGGTCTGGCAGCATCTGTGGAAAGTGAAACAGAGTTAATGTTTTAAGTCCGTGTAGCTTCTTCAAGGCTTGTTGGGGAGAAGAGCAGAACTTCTTCAAGGTAGTCATTCCTGCAAGAGAAGTGCCAGTGAATTAAACACCAAAATTAAAGCAAAATACTGCAGATGCTGGAAACCTGAAATATAAACAGAAAACGCTGGGAAAACTCAGCAGCATCTGTGGGGAGATCTCAGCTGCCAGGCATCTTCTGTTTTTATTTCAGGTTTCCAGCATCCGCAGTATTTTGCTTTAATTTTAGGTCAAAATGGGAGTCAGGTTTTTATTGGTGACTCTACCTTAGATATTCTGAAGTTCAGCATCACTGGTCACTCCCATAAACAGACCTAGCATCCCCCATGATCGAGCTAACTGCTCAACACTTGATTAAATGCTGCCCTTACCCAGGACCCGTAACAACAAAACAAAACACAACAAAATCTTGCGTACAAGACACTGTGTTTTTGCACCTGCTACTATGTACATGTTTCCTGTCATTCAGATGGTGCACAGAAAAGACGTCCAACGACACAAGGCTTATCATAAACCAACACGTTGCTTGTTTCCCACAATGTACGAACAAAACAGACTAAATTTTTACACAGCGACAATCATTGTAATTCCTAATGCTCCACATACCATGAAATACAACAACATATAAAAATTATCACTTTGAAATGCATCTTAGCTACTTTACAAATCAGCAATGTCAAAACTGGCCAATACTAAATTAAATAGTAAAACCTTTCGGTGTCACTCATTGTTCAGGTCTCAAACATACTGTAGAAGATGGACAACAAGGCAGAGATTGATGTCTAACTACTCCCTCAGCTTTATAGTGAGCCTGTCTCAATCAAACCTGCCACCTTGAATGAGAAATCTCTCCCCTTTGTGTGAGAGTCATCTCACCCAGTTTTTGATTAAGTTAGCCCCCGTGCTGAGGACTTTAGAATGGAAACCTTTTCAACATCCAAGGTACAGATATCTCTAGAAGGTGTTAGTCAACATCAATCAAGTCTGAATTTGCTGGAAACTTGTGACACAGTGATGGCTCATCTACAACATTAATATGGCTCAGAAATATCAGGAATTTATGGTACCAGTGACTTGTGTTGTCATGCACGCAACATTGCAATTTGCTGAGACTTTGTTCCAAAGGCCCCCAACAAAATACTTGAACAATTAATGATCCTAGCCTCTCCTTTCCCTTACCCTCTCCTGACTGCAAGTTTGAGTTTGTTGAATTCATACTCCTGCATTCATGATAGCCATTTAGACATAAACAGAATGGTGCTGAAGGATTCAGAATCAGTAAAATATTAAATTGGTCAACAGTTTGCCTGAGAGTAACAATTTTACCAACTTGTTTTAGAAACTTCATTGAAACCCTAAATCTCAATTAAGTAATAATTTAATTGTTTTGACAGCCAGATATACTCTGGTTTCCCTCATTTGATATTATTTTATATTATTTATTGAGCTGATGCAGTAAGTATGGATTACAGCCAGTAATGAAATATGGCTAGGCATTGCATGCAACTCAGGAGACAATCTGAAGTGTATGGTCCTCCTCTCAATGCTTATTTACTTATTTGTTTTTGTTACACTTCAAACACACCCATCAAATTAAACCAGACTTGGATATTTGTCTCTACAGACAATGACCTATCCCAAAGTTATCAGATCAGAGCCACGACAGCATCCCTATAACATAAGTGATTGTCCCTTCTTGGACCCTAGTACTCAGACGTCTAAAGGAAATTGATAGTATCACTCCTCATTCACAGCTATGCTCGTTGTGTATATTGTAATTATTATTCCTGCAAATTGCGCTATGAATTCACCTGTAAGGATGGGTGAGCCTAACGGTCTTATGACGTTCATTATCAATAACAGCATCTTAGCAATTACCCTAATCCTTTTTAAATCCTTTTTGATTCTCTGCTCCTATCACTGCTTGCTTGTCCCTACAACCACCCCACCCTCAACTTCTCTCCCCCCATCCCACCCCCCACCTTAAACCAGCTTATATTTCACCCCTCTCCTAACTACACTCAGTTCTGTTGAAGGGTCATTGGACTCGAAACGTCAACTCTTTTCCTCTCCACCGATGCTGCCAGACCTGCTGAGTTTTTCCAGGTAATTCTGTTTTTGTTTTTGTTTTGGATTTCCAGCATCCGCAGTAGTTTTTTTGTTTTTAACCCTAAATCTTCCTGTCAAAGTAACAGTAAGGCTAATGGTGATTGCAGTTGTTTAAGTGCAACAGCAACTTCAAGTATGGGACACTTGCATGATTAAACTCAAAAGTAAAAAAGTAGTTGCTCAAGTTATCTTGTGCTGCCACTAGAAAATGGCCTTTTACTGTCTGCCTCAACATGGCATTGAATAGCTTGAAGTTGCTTTACTTTGCACAATAGATACGAATTAACTCACCACAGAAATATCAGTCTTGTCCATTCCAGTCTAAGTACCCTATTAATGGCGTAATCAATGTTAACAATTGTTAATCAACCTACCACTGAAAATTATTCTAAGTGATCAGTCTCAGTTCTTCAGGTTTAATTGTTGGACTTTTAAAAAAAGATATTTGAATTATTATTTTTTTTAACCTTTTCTTTTGTCTCTTTTTTCCTTTCTTCCTTAATCTAATCTTTCTTTCTCTTTCCTTATTTCTTTTTCTGTACTTAATCTGGCATCACATTCACTAATCAATTTATAATTGCTTCTTAGTCCTTTCCTTGTTGATTCCACAATCTAACTAGTCAAGGAGGTATACTTTTGGTTAAACTGTTCACTCAGGTCCCCTCATTACAATATTATCAGCTCACACTTTCACCAACCTGTCATGCATCTGTCACACAAAAATTTTAAAAAACCCTGAATTACAAAGCCAAGTCTAACAGACAGAAGGCACTGCTAGATGCCCTGCTACAGCAAATTGGGCCCATTGCCTCAGTCTGAGCTGATGGACCAAAATACACCATTCTGAGATGGCTTATTTTGCAACTAATTTGTCAGAAGGAAAATCCCAGTCAGCATGTGCTCCTCTGAGAGCTTATTGTTTATGAATTGGATACAATTTCATATCAACAACAGAATATAAACTTAAATCAATTCCAAGCCAAATAGGTAAAAATCATAAATGTTACTGTGACTGAAGTCAAAACCTCTGTCATCTGGAACAATTTTGGCATGAAAATGGGGAATAGTGAAGCTGTGCATGCATAGCTGTTAAACATGGCAAATTCATTTCATTGACCACAATTGATGAAATGGCCAATTCATTTGTAATTGCTCTATAACAAAAGTGAAACCCTTTTTTTACTTAACCTGGCTTCAAAAAAAGTGGATATAGATGTTCTAGACCCCATGCCTGCCAGAAATCAGAGATTAGGTCAATTGTAACCCATAGCTACTTAGTTAAATACATGGATGCGAGAGATCTTCACCCTTGGACATAGGCATCAAGGTTGATGCATCGTTGGAAATATTACTTCAGTTCGATATCCAGAACAGATTTTGTCTGACAAGTAGCCTAGTAATAGATTTCATTTAGACACTAAATTAAAGAAACACTGCCAAAGAAAATAACTTCTACCCACTTCTGAGATAAATGAGGCTTGTGGAAATATTTTATGGCATTGTAACTTGCATGCTGCATGCATAGACTGAGAAGAAGTAGATAAATATAATTAAGAGTAGCCAACACTGATTTCAAAAGGGAGCCTCATGCTTGATCAACCTCATTGATTTTTTTTTGAAGAAATAACAGGAAGAGTAGACAATGGCAATGCAGTAGAAGTAATATATTCGGGTTTTCAATAAGGCAGCACATATTAGATGCATAACTAAGATCAGGAGTTAGGGGACAGTTATCAGAATGGATAGCAAGCTGGCTACAGGGGAAAGAGATAAGGTTAAATGTACTACTCAAACTGGCAAAAGGTGGAAAGTATTTTTTAGAAGGACTGGAAGTTGGGACCGTTGTTCACTATTTACATAAGCATTTTGAACTAACAAATCAGAAGAACAATTTGCAAATTTGCAAACACCACCAAACTGGGAGGTATCACTAATATAACAGAAGAATGTGACAAAATACAGGGAAGGCATTAGTGAACTTACAGAATAGTGTCTGATTGGCAAATAAAACTCAGAAAGAGAAAAAAAGACTTGGACTTATTTAGCGCCTTTCATTAACTCAGGATCTGCCAAAGCATTTTAAAGGCAATGAAATACTTTTTAAGTAAAGTCACAGTTGTAATGCTGGAAAGGTGGCAGCTAATTTGTGCACAATGAGCTCCCAGAAATAACAATGTGATATTGACCAAATAATTTATTTTCTTGATGTTGGTTGAGGGATGAGTATTGGCCAGGACATTTGGGATAACACCCCTGCTCTTTTTTGAGATGCTGCCATGAGATCTTTTTGGTCCACCTGAGAGGCCAGATTACACTCTGATTTAATATCTAATCTGACAGTGCAGTCCTCCCTCAATAATGTACTGGACTATCAGCCTGAATTTTTGTGCTCAAGTCTCTGGAGTAGGACTTGAACGCATAGCCTTCTCACCCAAATGTGGATGTGCTACCAACAAAGCCATGGCGGACTCAAACAATATAGCGAAGTATCAAGTGATGCATTTTGTTTAGAAGAATAAGCACACAACTTACTATTATAAAATGGGGTAATCTTGGAGTACTGTTACACAAATCACTATGCAGGTTCATAAAAATCATTTAAAAAACATAAACCCAGCACAGGGAAGTTATGTTAAACTTGCATAGAACACTTGGAGTACTGTACACAGTTCTGGTCCCCATAATATACACAGTATAGAAAGACATTGGCGAAGATGCAAAAAAGGTTCACAATAATATACAAGAACTGTGAGGTTATACCTAACACAAAAAGGTGAGAGATGGGCTCTCTTCTGTAGAAAAAAGGCTGAAGGGTGATTTAATAGAGATATTTTGATAGCAAAAAGGTTTGATAGGGTATTATTACATTCCCTGTAAAGACTGATAACTTTTTAAAAGGGAATCCACAAACAACCCCAGCAGAAAAAAACTGATGGATATGATTTCACTTTCTAAACCTTTTGTTGTAACAAACAAACCAAAATCAACTTAACTCAAACACTCATTTGCCAGCAAATGATACTTAAATATAGGTAAATTTCACTTTAAATAGCCGGCACAATTAAGATGGGTCTCACGAAATACTTCTACTTGACATCATGTTTCTGGCACACATGTAGCATCAAGGGCATTCCCAACGTTTCCCCTAGCTCACTGGCAGATTTTCACCATCTTCACCACACCAGCTCGAACCTTTAAGGGCCTTCGACAACTGCTCCACTCCATTCGAGTTTTCTGGATACAGTAATCACCAACAAGGCACACTTTGATGATCCCTCTGTCTTAGTCCTGAAGCACTGTTTCTGTTTTTGTTTTGGATTTCCAAATCCGCAGTTTTTTGTTTTTAATCACAGATTCACCGAGACTTGTTTACCAACCCCTTGAATAAACACTATTAAACAGTTTAGTAGGCTCTGGTAAAGCTGCCTTTTCCACTGAGTAATTTGCTTCTTCTTCCCATCTACTTTTCTATTGTACAGAAAAGACCTTTTCCTGGAGGAGGTTCACTTCTTCTGTTACTAAGAGATTTCTGTGAGGTTATCTTTGTTTTCCACCCACAACTCAAGCTGCAACCTAATTCTCAGTTACTTGTGTATATACTTTTTCATTCCCAACTCTCATCTCCATATCAACCTGAGTTACATGAGCACTTCTCACAAGCTAATAATTCTGGTTATAAGTTCCTTTCCCAGAACTTAGTTTCACGCTGGACTTAAAGGCAGTTTCACAAAATCAAATACAGGCTTTTTACAAATTGTATAGGTCATCACAATATACATTACACTTATTGGAATACCAAGCTACATGTCATAAATATATGTTAGCCACTAATAAGTCCAATAGGGAATTCAAGAAAAACTTATTTACCTAAGGAGTGGTAAGAATATGGAAATTGTTACTGCAAGAGGTAGTTGAGGTGAACAGCATAGATGCATTTAAAGGAAAGATAGATAAATGTATGGAGGAGAAAGAAATAGAAGGGTATGTTGATATAGGGTTGGAAGAAGAAAGGTGGGGAGAGGCTCATGTGGAGCATGAATGGCAGCACAGACAGTTGGGTTCAAGAGTTTGTTTCTGTACTATAGACTCAGTGCAACTCCAAGAACTCACATATCTATTGTTCACTTACAAAGTGATATGCCAAGAGTCCAGAAATTCTTCCTATTTTAATTGCTATACAGATACTAGACTTGCAGTTCATTAACACTAATCATAGCTACATGGACAGATTATCCCACTTAATAGTGGAGCTTATGTTAAATTGAGGGATGACCTGCCTAGGTTGATTAAATATGCACAGAATAGGTCAATGATGTGTTGGAGAATTTACAGGTCAACTATGTAGAAGAAAATCTACACTGTGTAGTGGGCCACCAAAAAATCTAATATGACCATACTGCTCGGCATTTTAAATATTAGATATGCCAGAGCATGGTTTGTGTTGCTCGTTAAATATAGCAAATTACAGACCTACTGGGGAATGTGATGGAAACAGCAAGGAAGAGTATGTAGTCAAGATATTCAGGTGACCATATACGGAACCATGCCTCACACAAAAGAAAGTGATTGTACATATCATAGCTGCCCTAAAGAAGAGGGGAGAAGGCAAGATAATAAACCTTCTTGTCTGAAAGTAAAACAGGCACCATGGTAAACAAGATCAAATCAGTTTACTTATTTCCCAGACAGGAATAGCAAGCTAGGAACTCTTGAAGCCAGGATTTGAGTCACTGTTCTTGGTGCAATCCATGCTGAAACATTCATCTGCCCCATTCTAGCAGCAGATCAATTCTAGTCTGCAATAACTAAAGATTACATTTGGCATGTGTTGACAATATTTTCATTTTCGTTCAGATTTGGAATGAATGCTTCATTCACATCAGGGGCTTACTAAGCAGGATTGACAATTAAGGTCTAGAAGTGCGGTGTAAGTATGGCTAAGTTGTTGTGTACTGGTATATACTCAGTGAGAGTATTGGGAAACAGGTCCAAGCAGGGGAAGGTGCAGGCCATTCCACAATGGGAGGGTTACACCAAGAAATAGATGTGGTCATTCCTAACCCTTTCTCAGTTATCATCTCCCAACTCTGGCAATACATCTTTGCCATGAATTGACTTAAATTTGGTGGCAACATTCAACCAAGTGCATTTGTCCATTATTAGAAGTTGTTTTTGTACAGATACTCTGTGTGCAGACTTTGTATTAATTATCTCAATTATTCCCACAAGTTTGCAGTTCACACAAAAGTATTTGACAGTCTCAATAATTTTCTGAGCAAAGTATATGATCACCATAATGAGCCCTTATGTACCATAACATAACTAAAACCAGTGCCAAACCGCATGTTTGGTTAAAAAAAATGCTTCTTTTAATTTCTCATCAGTGCTCCACCTTTTGAATCTAATACTCGAGTGCTGCCTATATGGCATTCTTGAAGGACCGAGACTGCATTTATTCGTGTCATGACAAGGCATCAGCTTTCTTCTAGGAATCATATTATTATTGGATGATAAGGTAACTCCTTATTATTTAACCAAGTTGCAAGCTGCTGCCATTGAACACCTAGGTACGAGAGAAGCTAGTTTTATACTTACATGTTCCTGCATATACTGTGTATCCTGACCACTTGCTTCAGTGTGGTTAGATTCAAGCCACAATAAAAATGTGCATCTGTTTCACTGAAATATGACCCTGCAAGGAATTACCTTAGCATCCAATAATATTATGATTCCTCGAGGAAAACTGATGCCTTGTCATGACACGAATAAATGCAGTCTCGGTCCTCAAGAATGCCATATAGGCAGCACTCATGAGTATCAGATTCAAAAGGTGGAGCACTGATGAGAAATTAAAAGAAGCATTTTTTTTTAACCAAACATGCGGTTTGGTATTGGTTTTAGTTACATTATGGTACATAAGAGCTTAAAGCAGCTTCACTCATGGAAGAATCTTTCCACTTTTGTTAAAATGATCTGTCATGCGTCTTTAAAATATTGTATTTGTGGCAGAGGCAAAGTCATTCAATTCAAATATAAAAATCCCATGTAATTTGTTTAAAAGGTGTTTAATTAGAATCTCCTTTTGAATTTCTCAGTTATTTAAATTCACATGGCTCCAGTAAATGTTTCAAAAGTATTTATCAGCTTGTCATACAAATCAGTGATCTGTTTGGAACCTCTGAAGTTAGTTACCTCAGCCATATATCTTCTGTAGTTGGCAAGAATTTGGAAAAGCTGAACCACTAGACATAAAATTTATTTACAAAGTTGCAAACAATTAATTTTCTATTACAGGGACCTACTAAACCTAATTACTGTGAAAATATGTTTTTTTTGCTACAATAGACTAGTGCTATTACTGCTTAATAAGTCTACTTGGTAGTTAAAGCCTAAAACAAAGTCAAGTGTAATGAAATTCTATCACATTCTAACACAGAAAGGATCATGTGAAATTGGGATAGAACCAAAGCTCAATTAAGCAAAGAATTTTACAACACAAAAGGAGGCTTTTCGGTCCATTGTAGCTTTTGAAAAAAGCTAATAACCTGAAAAAGACAGTCTGTTTCCTCCCGAGGAACACTGCATTTATCAAGGCGTGTGAAAATACTAGGGCTCATATACAGTTGCAGTTTCAATAACACAAGCCAAAAATATTTGGAGTAAAAACAATAAAAGCAATTGAAAAATGTTATAGGCGCCTTCGTATTAAACATGAGGCTGTGTTAGCTAACGCTGCAATGATAGAGGGTGCACTCTCCGCACATTCAGCATTAGTGCCTATGCCATCACTGGCACTAATGGCCCAGCCAACTGCCTGCATCAAAGATGGTGCAGGTCAAACAAAGACAGGAAAGAAAACAATACTGTTCTCCCTCCCTACTGCTCACCGCAACCCTGCTCCCCAGTACCAATTTCCTGACATCTATTATGCCACTCCTTCCGCTTTCCGCTTCCTCCTGCTCTCTTCGCCACTCCCCCCAACTCTCTTTGCTGTTTCCTCTTGCCTCGGCTGTTCACCTCCCTTGGCTGCGCCCCCCAATCAAGTGGGGGGGGGGGAGTAGCAATGGGAAGGACTGGCAAACAGAGCAGTTAAATAGGGGAGGAGGTGGTGAAGAAAGCAAGTGGGAGTATAAAGCACAGGGAGTAGTGTAACAGGCATCAGGAGTGAGTAGCAGCTGAGCAAGAAGTGGTGGAATAGAAGTCAGGGTGGGGGGAGCGGGTGGCAGGGAGCAGGGTGGACAGCGGAAAGTGGAGGTTTCTGGAAGTGAGTGGTGGGTGGTGGACACACAATAGTGACATCAACAACAGGGGAAACCTTGCTCGCGCTTGTGGACAGAATGGGAGCCGAGTTCCTGTTTAGCGGCAGGAATTACGGTATAAATATAAACTGGCAGGCTCTGGAACCCAGCATAAAGCATTGCAACATCTGTATCACTTTCTCCTCTCAAGTCACTGTACTAATTCTGGTATGAATCACCCATGTGAAAATTACAGTTAGTGGCTACATGTACTGAAGTTTAAAGGAGAGGCTAAAATGAGAGTAAAAGAGCAGTTTTGCAATATGAGGTGACTTGAAAGATATCTTTGTTTTGTGTGGGGCAGGTGACTTTTCTGGTTATCTGCTAGCCTACAACATTAAAAGAGTAACTGTATAGTGTAAAAGCTTTACACAATTATGCCTTAGTTTGTGATCCTGATATTTATCAAAGTCAGTTGAGGGTTTGTTATTTCCCATTTTACCTCAAAACAAACCCGAGCGCTCAAATATACAATATTATGAATCATTTGCCATAAATATAAATAATGCATTTAGTATTATCACTTCTTACTTGAATGGAAACCATTTTCAGGCTGGTAAAGTCCTTAAAGATTACAAAACAGGTTGATGTTTGAAGTAAAGACGTTTAAATCATTCACATAACTGATTGAATGTGATTGCTGTGCTGTTTCTTGAAATGAGACCCAGAAGACCGTGAAAAATCTGTGTGATATAAATCAAAAAGGGAAAGACTTGCAATTGCAGTGCTGTTCACGAAATGAGATCCGGAAGACCATGAAAAATCTATCCGATATAAATCAAAAATAAAGGACTTGCTTGATATAGCACGTTGCTCGACCTCAGGATATTTTCCTAAATATTTTGAAGTTTTTTAGTCACTCTTATAATGCAAGGAAATATGGTAAACATTTTTTTCACGCAGCAAGTCCCATAAATAGCAATGAGATAATGACCAGATGATCTGTTTTTAGTGATGCTGGTTGAGGGATAAATATTGGCCAGGACACCAGAGATAACTGAATGCACTTCGAAATCGGGCCAGAGATCTTTTATGCTCTTCTGAGACAACAGATACAATTGTCTCATCTGAATAACAACATCTCCAACAGTGCTCCATTAAGTACTGCACTGGAGTTTCAGCCAATATTTTATATTTGAGTCCCCTGAGTGGAACTTGAACCTACAATATACTGACCTGGGTGAGAATGCTACTTCTAAGCTACAGATGACACCTAGTATTGCGTCCACTTAACAATGGAATACCAATGTTTGGAGTTTTACTCTAAATGGATTAGGATTTCATTATAAAAGGATTCTAATTCCATGCTGAGTAAATTCTTTTATATAAGTAGGTTAAATTTGTAAAAATAAAATGCATGGGTGGGATTTACAATTGTAATCTGATCAAGACATTTGATCTAATAAAACATACAACTGAAACCTGAGCATTTTGTGAATTTATGGAGATTAAATTACAGCCTTTAAATCTCTTCAACATATGTATTATTTTGCATTGTAACAATCTTTCCCTTTTCCATTATGAGCTAAGCATACTGATTCAGCAACGAAACTGAGCCATCATCACATAGGACAAGAAAATTTCAGCTAATGGGGCAGTGCAGGAATAACATCCTGGCAGGTATTGTAATGTACTCTTTGCAGCAGCTATTCATCTTAAAACAGAATTCACATTAAAATTTTCTCTCCTTTCAATCCTGAAGATTGTGACTTATGATGAAATGTGGGCTCCAGCAACCTTCACAAATCTCACCTTATACCTCTCAACCAGCCAATCAAGGACCTAGCACATAAAGCCCAAGGAAAAATGGCAAAAATCAAAGATACTTAATTTTGACTACGTGCATCATATTGAGAGGCAATTTGCACAATCTTGTACAGAGTGAGTGCAAATGGCAGAATGAAGAGCTCTGTTTGAAAACAAAAACAAGATTCAAACTGACACATGGAGAAAAAAAGACACAATCAAAACAGGGGACAGAGTTCACGGTCTGAAATTGTTGAACTTAATGTTGAGCCCAGAAGGCTGTAAAGCACCTATTTGGAAGGTGAGGTGCTGTTTCTCGAGCTTACATTGAGCTTCACTGGAACACTGAAGTAGGCCAAAGACAGAAATGCGAGCATGAGAGCAAGGTGGTCAATTAAAATAGCAAACAACTGAAACATGCTTGGTGCATGCTTGCAGACTGGGCAGAGGTGTTCCACAAAGTAGTCACCCAATCTGCATTTGGTACCCCCATTGTTGAGGAGACTGCACTGTGTGCAGGGAATGCAGAAAGGGGGACACATAAATTGCTACTCCGAGGAGGGGCGTTTGTGGCCTTAGACAGTGAGGAGAGAGGAGGTAAAAGGGCAGGCGTTACACCTCCTGTGATTGCATGGGAAGGTGTCGGGGGAAGGGGACAAGGTTTTGGGGGTGATTGAGGAGTGGACCAGGGTATTACTTCATTATCTGGCGTTTGCATTCATTCTGGACAATTACTTTGTCTCTCTACAACAACCATTACCATTTTTGTTCCATGATTTATTTGTCATTTACTTTCCAGGTCTCTACCCTATCCTCGACCTTAGCTTTTGTTTTTCCTCCCCCTCCCCACTTTTGAAAGATATAACCCATCACATTTCTACCCTCCTTCAGTTCTGAAGCAGAATCATATTCGGTTGAAACGTTAACTCTGTTACTATCTCCACAAATGCTGCCAGACCTGCTGAGTATTTCCGGCATTTTGCTTTTATTTCAATTAATTAAAGTCTTTACAGCACAGAAACGTGCCATTTGACCATGGTGCCTGTGCCAGCTCTCTGATAGGGCTATACACTTAACCTTGTTTTCTGGCCTTTTCCTTATTTGCGATTTCCTTTCCAATCTTTATTGACTTCTCTTTTAAAAGTTTGAATGTCGTAATTATTTTTGGTAATGCAATCTACATCTGAACAACTTTCTTGCACACGAGCAATCACTTCCTTCATTCTTATGGTGACACTCTACCTTTTACCATCAGGTTGTTTAACCCTGGCTCAAAGAGGAGTGCAGGAGGGCATGCCAGCAGCAGCACCAGGCATACCTTCTCAAGGGCAATTAGAGATGGGCAATAAATGCTGGCCTAGCCAGTGACGCCCACATCTCGTAAATGAATTTTAAAAAACTATCTTGCATTTATGCCTGTTAGTTACAGATACATCAACAATGAATGTATATAATTTTCCCCAAATTTACCTAAATATTCACAATGTTGAACACATCCATCAGATCTCCTCTTAACTTTCTCTATTCTAACAAAAAGTGCCACTATTTATTCTCTTCTTGTACTTAAAGCCTCTTGCGCATGGAATGACTTATTAAATTGCCTTTGCACCATCTCTAAGATGGTAACATCTTTCCTAAAGTAAGGTAGCCAAAACTGAACAAAGTATACGATCTGCAGACTAACAAATTAATTGTGTAGAGAGAAAGGCCTGCATTTCTGTCTCAAAGGGCTTTGCAGCCAATGAAGTAGTTTTGAAGTGCAATAATTGTTGTAATATAGGAAATGCAGCAGCCAATCTGCGCACAGCAAGTTCCTCAAAACCGCAAAGTGATAATGACCAGATAATCTATTTTGTGTTGTAGGTCGAGGGATAAATATTGGCCAAGACTCTAGGGATGACTCCACTGCTCTTCTTCAAAAGTAGTGCCATAGGATCTGAGAAGCCTCATGGGGCCTCTCCATGGCTAGAATTTTTAGCTCGTCAAGCGGGTGGGCGCGCACCCGACCTGACTGAGTGTAAAATGATGCACGAGCTATTTCGGTCGGCAACACTCCCGCTGACAATTAAAAGGTCTATTAAGGCCACTAACAATGTAATTGAATGAAACTTTTTGCTGCCCATCCAACCTTATGGTTGGTGGACAGGCATCAAAGCCAAGCGGCCTTTGCATTTTTTGCAAAACCTCATCCATGGGCGGGATGTGATTTCGATCCATCATTTTTTAAAAATTCATCCTAATTTCTAACATGTCCCTGTTCATGTGACAGAGGGGACATGTTTTTTAACACCTGAAGACGCTTTTTTAAAATATATATCTTCATCTCCCTGAGGCAGCTCTGTGCCTCAAGAAGCTTTTCCTGCATGCACATGTGCAAACTTGCACACCACCACCACCCACGCCTGCTACCCCCCTCAACACACACAGATAGTGCTGAGCACTGAAGCACATGCTTCACGCTGGGCAGGCCTTAATTGGCCAGCCAGCGTGAAATCATGGGCCGGCCCAATCGGCAAAATTCTGCCCTATGAGTTTAATATCTCATCTGAATGATGGCACCTCCAAAAGCACAGTACTACCTTAGTACTGCACATGAGTGTCAGCCTTGATTTTAGTGTGGTTATGATATCCTTTTGCACACTGTTTATGGAACCCAGGATCCCATAACCATATCCTTCAGGTATCATACCAAGGGGACATTGGCTACTATGGACTTCCACTGGATTGGTCCAAGACAATGCTTGGCAAAGTAATGCAGTGGTTTGCTATTGTCTTCTGCAGTATGGCTGACCAGGAAACTCTACCGCTCTTACTGCCTGCCATCAGATATATTGGAAGGATTTACAGGCTGATAAATCAACCTGTTTTGCCACATTATGAACTCACCTTCCAAGCTGATCAACTCCTGAAGTGAGACTTGAACCCGGAGCTTCTGGCCCAGAGGTAGGGATGATACCGAGGTGCCACAAGATCTCCTTGGATCCTACATACATTTTAAAAAGAAAGCTTATCAGCTTCTTCTCCCACTTCAAAAGGTTTGCGCATCTGAACCCTAAGGTATCTGGTCCTTTCAGGATTTGCCATTTAATAGATATATCTTCTTTCTATTGTTCCACCCAAAATATACCCTGCATCTGCCCAATCTATAAACCTCTCACATCCTGAAGTCACACATAGTCCCTTCCCAGTTAACCATGTTCACTACTTTTCTGTTATCTGCAAATACAGATAATGCAGTAGAGTGCCTGCTTTGATGCAAACCGCAAATTGCGTCAATTTTTAGAAGTGTTTTCTCTACTCCAGGTTTCTGTTCAAACTCATTTGTATGTTGCCATGAACCAATGCAATAGGGCAGCATTTTAAACGTAATTTAAAAAAGTTATGAAAATATTCCTTGAAATATTTGAGTGGTAACATGGTGAAGTTTGAATAATACAGATGAAAATGGATTTATCACAAAAATATACATTTTTAGTCACATTTTCAATTCATCTTCTGA
This sequence comes from Cetorhinus maximus, assembly GCF_964194155.1. Classification (NCBI taxonomy): domain Eukaryota; kingdom Metazoa; phylum Chordata; class Chondrichthyes; order Lamniformes; family Cetorhinidae; genus Cetorhinus; species Cetorhinus maximus. The sequence goes on from NC_135884.1 coordinate 54,179,001, forward strand.
GTTTCCAGATTTTAAATGATCAAAAATGACTTAAAATATACAAAACCATTCTTAGTTATGTTGAGGTACAGTATTCAATTTCTTAAATCAAGTTAAAAGAAAATTATACTCAAAATCTATTAAAACATACTTATTAGTGTCCTTGCGGTCAAAGGTTCCAGCTTAACATTTAGAGCCTCCTCAAGACCTGCTAATGAGCATATTTAACAAATGTGTAACCCAGTGGTGATTAATTCACTCCAGGGAGGTAACCAGTTTGCAAGTAGAGCCTGCTTCTAATGTGATCCTTTTAAAGCTGGCGTAAAAGATTTCAGAAGCTCAAATTACACTAATTAGAATTTATGTTTAAAATGCTGATCCCGGATGAACTGTGTCAAAAAAAAAATCAAGTGAAAACTCCAGGTAACTATTTCCTCATACTTAATTCTAAGCCACCTATATTGATTGAGGAGAACAATGGCTCCAACATTCATTTTTAGCAGATACCATTGGTTACAGTCCTCTGATTCAAAAATCATGATTAACCTGTGCTCATGTGAAATCTGAAGAAAAGCACCCATTTAGTATCTGGCATTCCTTCATGAAAAGGTTTCATTTTTCATCCTATTATTTTCCTTACTATGTGTTTATAAAAATCCTTTGTTATTTTTCTTCATTTTACTGGTCAGCAATTCTTCATCAAGTTTCTCAGCCTTCCTAAACTTTCCTCTATATTTTCACTTTAACGTTATTTTGTTTTATTGGCCCGAGTTTTGTCACGTCTCTTGAAGTCTCATTTTAATTTCTCTACTCATTTAAGGCCAGCTTTGCTGCACCATAGTGACAGCATGTATGTTCAAGGAATTATCATTTATTTAATATACGTCACTCAAACATGCTGTCATAGTTTATGGCACAGATGTAGGCCATTTCAACTAGTCCTGCTGCCTCACTCACAGCATTGTTTCTTCATATGCTTCAAATATTTATCCACTTTTCCCTTGAGAAGCTGCTTAACAATCTATATTTTATTAACCAAAATTCTCTTCGAAAGATCTTAATTCTATTTTGCTTAACGTCAACGATCCCAAAAGGAACCATGACATTTGAGTGTTCTCCTTTCTTCTCTAATCTCTTTTGCACATGCTCCATGTCATTTTCCCTGTCATTTGGGACATAAGAAGCCATTCAGGATCCTTAATTGCAGCTGAAAGGGACATAACACTTGTCCAGATTATACACTCACGTGTTTCTGCACTCCTTCCACTCGCACCTTGGCAAACACTTGGTTCATAATGCTGTGTTCTTGCTAGTAGTGTACTGAATGCCTGTTTATTAATGTAACATTCTCAGGGGACCTCTGTTCTGCCTCCTGTCTGCTCTTTCGACATTGATGGATGGTCATCTACTTCGCTTCCTCACTAAATCACTCTGCCCAATGATTTGTATTTCAGGCACCTTTCAAAGTGTGACTAAATGTCACCACTTTGAGGAACATACTCAGAGACACTTATAACCATCCTGAAAGCACAACGTTAAAAACAACAACAACAACTTAAATGTGGGTAAACACTCATGGCACATCAGAGTAAGGTAATGAACCAGAGAAAAAGACATTAGGAGAGCTGACTAAAAGCTTGGTCAAAAATATAGGTTAAAATGAAGATCTTAAAGCAGGAGAGATGGAAAGGTTCAGTGAAGGAATTCCAGAGTTTTGTGCCTAGACAGCTGAAGGCACAACTGTCAATGGTGGGGCGATGGGAATGAGAAATACACAAGAGGCCCAAGTTGAAGGAATACAAAATTCTCAAAAGGTGGAAGGGCTGGAAGAAAAGGAGCCAATATAGATCAGCAAGCACCCCCTGGTGCGGGTTAGAATGTAGGCATCAGAGTTTTGGATGAGCTGAAGCTTATGCAGGGTGCAGGATGGGAGTTCAGGTAGGAAAACATTACATGAAGAGGATACTAGATCCCAAGCATACATGCTACATACAAGCATACATTGACTACAGTCAAGCAAGATGAGGAGGCCAAGCATAGAGGTTGAAAAGGCTGCATTTATTGACCATTTTCAATTGCACTGAGGTGATGATGTGGGTACTCACTCCATGGACCACTGGAGTCCTTCTGCCTGGGAATTTCTACACAAGTGTTCAGTAGGGACTTCCAGGATATTGATCCGGTGACAATGAAAAGCAAGACAGTTTATGTCCAACTCAGGATAGTGTATGGCTGGGAAAGGAACTAGGAGGTAATTGTATTCTTATTACATTATTGCTTTTACCCTTCTCAGTGATATAGCCCGTGAAGCTGGGAGATGCTGTCAAACTGAGTCTATGAGCCATTGTAATTAATCCTATAGATAGTGCATAACTGAACGTGAGTTTGGTGGTGCTGAAAGGGTGGATCTAGTGGGGAGGCGGTGGCATTGTGGTATTGTCACAGGACTAGTATTCCAGAGATGCAGGGAAATGCTCTGGGGACCTGGGTTTGAATCCCACCATGGCAGATGGTGAAATTTGAATTCAATAAAAATCTGGAATTAAAAGTCAAATGATGACCATGAAACTATTGTCTTTTGTCATAAAAACTATCTGGTTCACTAATGTCCATTAGGGAAGGAAATCTTACCTGGTCTGGCCTACATGTGACTCCAGACCCACAGAAATGTGGTTGACTCTTAAAAAGCCCTGTGAACAAGGGAAATTAGGGATGGGGAATAAATACAGGCCTAGCCAGTGATGCCCACATCCCATGAACAAATAAAAAAATGGACTGCTTTGTACTAAATTCTGTAAACTTGAGTGTTGCTCAACAGTCCATCCAAGTGAACTCTATGAATTCTAACTCATTACATAGTAGTGAATCATTGAGGGGTCTGGAAGTGTGAATTTCAAACAACAGCCTGTTCTCATCTGTCACAGTGTTGACATCGTTGGACTAGTTAAACCTCCACACAGTAAGGATTTCCAGGTTATTGATGATATTGTAATTGGACATAGTCAACATACTCTGACATTTATATGATGTAAATGTTATTCATCACTTGTTAGCTCAAGCCTGGATGTTGTCCAGGTCCAATGTAGGCTAGTATGGCTTCTTTAGTCCAATAGAGTTCAGAGTGGAGTTGAGCACTGTGGAATCAGTAGTGAGGAAGCCCACTCCTGGCTTTTTAAACAGATTGAAGATCAGTGAAGCAGTTTATGATAGTTGGGTCACAGATCTTGTCCTGAGGAGCTCCTCTAGTGATCGCCACTCAAAAACCACAGCCATTTCCCTGTGTATCAGTGGACAGCCAGTGGAGTGCTTCCCCGATAACGTGTGCTGATATGTGCAGTCATTAGATGCTAATTGTATTCGCAAATAAAACAAAAAGAGAATTTATTTTTTTTTCCATATGATTTACTGTGAAGATTTGCTTCATTTTGCACATATGCATAGACTCAGATATTTACAGCACAGAAGGAGTCCATTCGGCCCATTGTGTCCACACCAGTCAACAAAGATCTGACTACACTAATCCCATTTTCCAGCGCTTGGCCCATAGCCCTGGAGGCTATGACAATGCAAGTGAATATCTAAATACTTCTTAAATGTTTTGAGAGTTTCTGACTCAACCACCCTTTCAGGCAGTGAGTTCCAGACTTCCCCCCACCCTCAGGGTGAAAATATTTCTCCTCAACTCCCCTCTTAGCCTTCTACCTCTTACCTTAAATCTATGCCCCCTGGTTATTGACCCCTCCACTAATGGAAAAAATGCCTTCCTATCCACCCTATCTGTGTCCCTCAATCTTATACACCTCTATTAGGTCCCCTCGCAACCTTCGCTGCTCCAAGGAAAACAATCCCAGTCTATCCAATCTTCCCTCATATCTCAACCCTCCAGCCCAGGCAGTATTCTGCTAAATCTCCTCTGCATCCACCAGTGCAATTATATCCTTCCTACAATGTGGTGACCAGAACTGCACGCAGTACTCCAGCTGTGGCCTAACCAGCGTTTTATACAGTTCCAGCATAACCTCCCTGCTCTTATATTCTATGCCTCGGCTAATAAAGGCAAGTATCCCATATGCCTTCTTAACCACTTTATCTACCTGCGCTGCTACCTTCAGGCATCTGTGGATATGCACACCAAGGTCTCTCTGATCTTCAGTGCTTTTCAGGGTCCTACCATTCATAGTGTAATCCCTTGCCTTGTTAGCCCTCCCTCACACTTTTCTGTGTTGAATTCCATTTGCCACTGCTCTGCCCACCTGACCAGTCCATTCATATCCTCCTGCAGTTTATGGCTATTTCACTATTTACCACCCTATCAATTTTTATGTCATCCACAAACTTCTTGATCATATCCCCTACATTTAAATCCAAATCACTTATGTGCACCACAAAAAGCAAGGGCCCCAGCACAGAGCCTTGCAGAATCTCACTGGAAACAGACTTCCAGTCACAGAAACATCCCTCTACCATCATCCTCTGCTTCCTGCCTCTCAGCCAATTTTGGATCCAACCTGCCACTTTGCCTTGGATCCCATGGGCTCTTACTTTCTTGGCCAGTCTGCCATGAGGGACCTTATCAAAAGCCTTGCTAAAGTCCATGTAGATCACAGCAAATGCATTATCCTCATCAACACTCCTGGTTACCTCCTCAAAAAATTTGATTACATTTGTCAAACACGACTTTCCCTTAACAAATCCATGCTGACTATCCCTGATTAACCTGTGTCTCTTCAAGTGCAGGTATATTCAGTCCCTCAGGATTCTTTCTCGTAACTTCCCCACCAACGAGGTTAGACTGACTGGCCTGTAATTTCCTGGTCTATCCCTTCCTCCCTTTTTTGATAATGGAACAACATTAACAGTCCCCCAGTTCTCTGGTACCTCACCTGTGGCCAGAGAGGATTTGAAAATTACTGCCAGGGCCCCTGATATCGCTTTCCTTGCCTCCCTCAACAGCCTGAGATACATCTCATCCGGGCCTACAGATTTATCCACGTTTAAGTCCACTAAACTCTCTAGTACCTCCTCTCTCTCTCTCTCTCTGTTAATTTTCTCTAATATTTCAAAGCCCTCCAACCTGATATCTATATCTGAGTCATCCTTTTCCATCATGAAGATCAATGTAAAGTATTTATTGAGGACGGTACTCATGTCTTCTGGGTTAACACACAGATTACCTTTATGGTCCCTAATTGGCCCTACTCTTTCCCTAGTTATTCTCTTGTTCTTTATATATTTTTTTAAAAATCTTTGGGTTTTCCTTTATTCTAACCACCAATGCTTTCTCATACACTCTCTTAGCTTTCCTAATTTCCTCTTTAAGTTCCCCCCTGAACTTTTTATACTCCTCTAGGGACTCTGCCATATTGAGCCCTCAGTATCTGCCATAAGTTTCTCTTTTTTTTTCTTAATCCTAACCATTATGTCCCTTGACATCCAAGGTTCTCCAGACTTGGGTCTCTCCTTTGTCTTTACTGGAACATATTTACCCTGTACTCTCGCTATTTTCCCCTTGAATGTCTCTCACTGCTCTGGCACAGTTTTATCTGCAAGTAGCTGCTTCCAGCCCACTTGGGCCAAATCATATCTCATCTTAGTAAAATTAACCTTTCCCCACTTTAGAACTTTTATTCCTGGTCCAACCTTATCCTTCTCCATAACTATCCTGAATCTAACCTCCAAAATGCTCCCCTACTGATAAGCCTTCCACCTGCCTGGGCTCATTTCCAAATATTAGGTCCAGAACAGCCCCCTCCCTTCTTGGGCAATCTACGTACTGGCTAAAAAAGTTCTCCTGGATGCAATTTAAGGATTTTGCACTCTCCCTACGTTACACATTAAAAACTATTCCAGTTAATATTTGGGTAGTTAAAGTCCCCTACTATTACTGCATTATTCTTATGCTTCTCTGAAATTTGATTACATATTTGATCCTCTAACTCTCCCTGACTGTTTGGGGACCTATAGTACACACCCAACAGCGTGTTTGCCCCTTTTGTGTTTTTTACTTCTATCCATATGGCCTCATTTGATGATCCTTCCAAGATATCATCCCTCCTCACGGCTATAATTGATTCCTTGATCAATATTGTGATGCCCCCCCACTCCTCTTCTATCCCCCTCTCTATCTCGTCTGAATACCTGATTTTTGGGAATGTTGAGCTGCACTTGGGGGATTCCCTCACTACCTGCCTGGCCCCCTTCCTCTGTCTGGCAGTCACCAATTCCCTCTCTGCTTGCACTTCCTTAAGCTGCAGGTGACCACATCCTGAAAGCTACTATCCATGAACCTCTCAGCCTTGTGAGTGCTCCATAGTGCCCCCAGCCGCCACTCAAGCTCCAAAATCCAGAGCTCGAGTTGCTCCAGTAGGAGGCACCTCCTGCACACATGGTCATCCAGACCACCAGGAGTGTCTAGGATTTCCCACATAATGCAGGATGTGAAAATCACAGGGCTGAGCTCCCCAGACATAACTTAACTAAATAGAATATGGATCCTTGCTTTTACTTTACCCGTATGCCTACTTGAGTATAGGACTAGATGCTAGATCCTCTAGATAGACTAGATTCTCAACGTGCTGCTGACTGCCTGTCCCAGGGTCCTCCTTGCGCACGCTCCCCTATGTGCCACTGACTGCCTGTCCTGGGGTCCCCTTCTCACACTATCCTCTACATGCTGCTGACTGCCTGTCCCGGGGTCCTCCTCTCGCACTCTCCTCCAGGTCTGACTGCCTGTCCCAGGGTCCTCTTCTTGCATTCTCCTCCAGGTCTGACTGCCTGTCCCAGGGTCCTCCTCTTGCATTCTCCTCTAGGTGCTGCTGACTGCCTGTCCCAGGGTTGTCCTCCCGCACTGTCCTAGCAGTGCTATCAGTCACAAGCACTTTGTTATAAAGCCATAATTTATATAAAAACAACCATGTATTTACTGGCTGAAAACTATTTTTTGTGTTTTAAAGGCTGAAACAGTAGTCTAAGTTTGCTGAACATTTGCATGACTGTTCCTTATGCATTCCAAAGCCATTAAAATCAAGTAACCTATCTAGAAGACACTAGCAAAGAAAATTACTTTGAAAGAGTGTCAATGGGATTATCTCCTAACCCATTCAAAGACCACCCAGACAATTACCTGGTGTATTCACTTGGATGGGGACTAAGCATTAGACAATGAATACTGGCTGAGAAAGGAATTCACCTAGCCATGTAAACTATGGACCTGGAATCCACTAGCCATGACCATGTTTGCATAACTGGTCAGATGAATGGAGAGGATCATGTGACAAGCCAAGTAGCCCTTTTGTATTTAAAAAGTGTTCTTCACCAGTCCACAACGACAGAAACTGAAGAGATGCCAGAGAAGCAAGGCCCCTGAATAAGCCACTCTCTCTCTCCCCACACATCTTGCAAGTTTGAGCCCTGTCTACTGTTTGACCATTCACCTACCGCAGACAGCATTTTTATTTATTTAAATCAAGCCAGCAGCTACTGACTCCATGGGTACAAAGATAGATCATCCATCAACATATTTAAATCTGATCAGATCTTTGAGCTCAGCTTCGAACCATCCAAGTCATCAATCTACAAGACCCATGTATGTTTAATTTTAATCGGACTCTGGAAAGCCTGTTTAATCTATCCCCCAACTCTGTAACTTGCTGATGTGTGTGAGCTTTGAGTGTGTGCATGCAAGCAAGGGTGTTTTTATTATTTTTTTCTTAGACTCAGTTAAGTAAAATAACTACTACTCTTTTCTTTTTAAAAGCCTACATGAGAACCTATGTATTTCTTTTACAGTCACAGCACATAAACAGTTAAACACTTGCTGAATTGGCAAGCACATCCCTTAAAAAAACTATTGCAGGTCAAATGAGGAGTGGGAAAAGAGGGGAGCCATTCTACTCCTTCTCACCTGATCATAACAACTAAATAAAACAAATAAAGATATGAGAAAAATAAATTTGCTACAAGACATGTTATCTGTAGGTAAAATAATAATCTACTTGTAAGTGAATTTTAAATATTAAGAACGCATTAAGAGGAATAACTGTGAAGGGACCACTTTCCATTATTATGCACTGAAATTACCTATTAATTTTAAGAATTATAAGATCTTTTACAACTCGATTGGCTCGAATGAATTGTTATTGGCAGCATTCCAGCAATAAGTATGAAAGGCAGGACATATCATTTTTGTGTAAGGGCTAATGTTACATCCTTATAAGATCTGACTTATGTTACGTGCTTTTTTCTATTTTAGATTTCATTGATTTAAGTATACTTAACTCCTCGTAATGGAACCAATGTTTAGAACAGTTTAACTCAATGATTTTTTTTGTCCAATAGCTATCTGTATGAATTAGCTTAAACAAAAACTACCTACATCAGAGTGAGAATGAGGTGGTATTTCATTAGTATTGAACAGCTGGTAACTATTTCTCGGCTTTCCAATGGTTCTTGAATTAACTTTTATGAAATATGATTGGGAACTTTTATAAATGTTTGGGTTTAACTACTTTGTTTGGGATCAACTAACTACCTTTCAAAAGTTTGAGAAAAAGCAAGATAAAACATTATTCTATTTTGCAATGTTAACCTTGTACAAATGGTGCAACATTAAAAAAAAAACAGGTTGTTTATTAACTTTTTCTTGTGCATTACAAAAAGCCTTTGGCAGCTGACAGATTCTAAAATCTCTAAATGCCCACTGATGGCTGAGTCAGCTTCTGGCTGTCATGCAACCCAATGACAGAAACATTCTGCAGCATCTGGGCTCCTGATGTATTCATTGGCCGTGGCACCCTAATAAGTGCCAGAAATTAGCTTATGAAACATCTTTGGATAAAAGGCCTTAATATAACAAAAGCTGAAGTTGAGGTCTTGAGCATCACTATTCAGCCTCTAAATTAACACTTGGTTCCATCCGCATCTTTTAATTTCCTACCAACCAACAAATTTTATGAAAGATTAACTTTGAATGTAATATTCATACTTTGCTTCTGTTTATTGGTAACTCACTTCATGGGGAGAATTATCTCCCCGTCGGGCGAGCAGGTTGGGAGCGAATGCGGAGCTGATCGTCGCCCGCGACTGGCTGTGCGTCGCCATTTTGCGTGGGTAGACCAATTAAGGCCCGCCCAGCATGACACGTGCCCGGAAGTACTCAGCGCTACCTGTGCGGACGGGGGGGAGGAAGGAGAGTCGGGGCCTGTGCTCTTTCACGCATGTGTGTGAAAGAGTGCAGAAATCTCCGAGTCACGGAGCTGCCTCAGGGAGATTAAGTTCAGTTATAAAAATGGCAAAAAAAATATTATTCAGACGTGTCCCCTCATGTGACAGTGTCACATGAGCTGGGACATGTTTGTGAATTTTCATGAGAAATTTTATTTAGTTAATAAACACTTCATGAAACCTAATCCCGCCCGTGGATGAGGTTTCATGAAAAATGCGAAGGCTGCCTGGGCTCTTCGCCTGCCCACCAACCTTAAGGTTGGACGGGCAGCCCTGACAATCACTCTAATTAGTTTATTAATGGCCTTAACAGGCTTTTGACAGCTCGGCGGGCGCACAGCTGACTCTGGGGCGCGCCCGCTTAACTAAAGATCGGAATGATGCGCGGTGACTTTGGGACTCACGCCCAACGTCACCGCGCGTCATTTTATGCGTCAGCGTGTGGGTGTGGGCCCCGCACACTGAACAGAAGATTCTGCCTCATCATTACCATTGTTTCTATTGGTACTTCTACATGGCTGGGCAATCACAAGTCAACAAACAGAATTAATATTGCACTTTGCATTTTTTACTTCGTTCAAGGTTTCTAAGTTCCTGGTAACCTCAATCACAGGGGTTATGCTTTCTAGAGGTTCTCTTCCTGTAGTTTCAGAATACTTCACTGTACATGGTATCTAGAAGTCTGGTCATTTTACAACTAGAAATGAGGAATTCTAACCATATCTGAATCTATTGGAGTTAACAGAATGAGCCATTTGTTTTATGTTTATGATCAATGGACTCAAAGATTTATTTTTTAAATTGTAAGTTTCTAACTTCTGAAACTGGAGAGAGAACAATGTTGGATATGTCTGCATATTTTCCAGCAGGGCAACTTGGATTGCCTTAGAATTGCTATACACAGTGCATGCAATGATTTTTTTTCCTGAAGTATTTCATTTTACAAAATAAAAGAGTTACAATTCCCACATTCACATTTGCGAAACACCATTACATAAACAAATGCTCTCATGGATTATCTTCCCCATGCCAAGGGCTACTTTCCCACTTAGTACAGTACATCAGTGGTATGAAAGTTCGGATCAATGTATACAATGTGACCACAGGCTCAGTGTCTCTGGAATGTAGATTTAAGAGACAAGCAGATACCAAATTGCTGGTGCTTCAGTATCAGTCACTTTACTTACTTTCCTCAAATTTCAATCAGACCTTCATTGCAGCACAATTCAGAAATCAGTCATTTACCTATCAAACCAAATGCCATTGGTTAGAAATCTTGAATCAGGTGTTCTGTTTGCAGACTGTTGACATATATATGGCAAAAGATGGTGTAGAACGGAGATGCTTCACAGGAAGAAAATTAGAAAAAAAATGAATAAAACTGGGAGAAAAATATCTAACAAATAAAAAAAAGTACTGCAGTATCAAATCAAACCATCATGTATTTACATACACTCAACCCAAATGGGTGATTACAGTTCCAGTGTTGACAACTGTTTACTAGCTCATGTCAAGAAGCAATTGAAATATATAAGTTCAAGACTTGCAATATTGATCTCCTCTGCTATTACTTTTGATTTTCTTTCTTCGTTCTGTAATTTCAACAATTCTTTTTATCTCAAAATTCAACATCTGACTTCAGGAAAATACTGGAGTAGTTCATGTACTGCTCAACAAAGTACTCTTGCGTTACTTGAGCATGTATTTGAAGTACAAATATTTCTATCAGATTTGACCTGCATCCAAACAAATTTTTTTTGCACAGATTGCAGTTATGCATTTATTGTTGCAGTTTCTAAAACTGTTAAATTACACAATCTGCAGTGAATAAGTGAAAATTGGTACAAATGACCATAAGTAGCAGGCAAAAAAAGAGTATTTAAAATATAATAAACCAGTCCAGGCACATCATTTGACACTGCTACGTATTATTTGTCAAAACATACCAGTAATTACTTCCTTTACAGGATTTCAGAAGGTTTCAGATTGTATTGTAATCTTGAAATAGAAATAAGATAAATGAGAAGTGTTGGTAAATGCCCAAATAATTGACTAGTCAGGAGCAGCAAGATTTTTTTTTTGTACAGTACACTGTGAAGGCATGCACATGCATACACAACAGATGAAAGATGAGTAAAATATAGGAACCAGAGTTGGAAGCTTTCAATGTGCTTATGTAGAGCCAAACACATTCTTATTTTGAGACATTTTATGAATGGATCAATGAAGTGTGTGGGTTGAAGGAGCAAGGAAATGTAGGTTTAATCAACTATCATTCACAACAGCCCAGATATAAAATAAACATAACTGGAAAAATAATGTAGTCTCTCATTCCTATTACTTACTTTTTTACGATCCCAAAATTGGTCTCTAGGTAATGTACATGTTGTCCAGCCAAGAGGGCAGAAAAATTGAAAGCAATCAATTCTAAAAATGTACAATGTACACTAATCCATATTTCTTTGGGACAGAATTACCTCATCAGTTAAGAACGTAAGTAACAGGAGCTTGATGTAAGGCATATGGCCCCTCGAGTCTGCTCCACCATTTAATAAGATCACAGCTGATCCTTGGTCTCAACCACACTTTCTCACTTATTCCCCATTTCCATCTATTCCCTTGGAGCCCATAGGCGGAATTTTACAGCAGCGGGATTTTACATTCCCACCGAAGTCAATGGAGTTTAGAATGACTCGCTGCATTTCATGGCCCTGTCCCTGCCACGATGGGGCCATAAAATTCCAGCCCAAATATGTGTTGAACTCAGGCTTGAATATACTCAGCAAATGAGCGTCCACTGCCTTTTAGGGTAGAGAATTTCAAAAATTCACAATTGTGAGTGAGAAAAAAATTCTCGTCTCAATTTGAAATGGCCACCCCCTTAAATTGAAACTGTGCCTCTTGGCTCTAGATTCACCTGCCAGGGGAAACAGCTTCTTAGTGTCGACCCTGTCAAACCCACCCAGAACCTTGGGTTGCAATGAGATAGCCCCTCATTTCCTGAACTCCAGACAGTATTCTACTCAATCCCACCTCATGGGTCGAATGTTCCATTCCCGTCAGCAGTAGGAATTGTGGTGGATGGGAGCACTTAATTTGGCATGAATGAAGAAATCAGTTTTCCACCAGCAGAAAAATAGTTTGGAATTTTATCCTCCCAACTTTCAAGTTGGGTGAAAGATAGGTTGAGTTTCCCATTGAGCAATGTTGGAAACCCTATTTGCATTCATTTGCATCTTATCAATGCTCATTAAAAGGCTAACTGGCTGGAATCATGCACTCGTCCAAATTAAGTGCCCACCAGCAGCTAATTAGAATGCTCTGCTTTATGACTTTTTAAGTGGCACGCACCACGAGCTTCACTCAATCCATGACATGGAGGTCAGTAGACACTGCCTTCATCTTCCTTTCATGTTGATATATATTTCTGGTGCCTGTGGCACAAGCTGTGCCAAGGGAGGTACAGCCAGAGAGAAGGGGTGAGACAGAGACAGGAGTAGGGGGTGGGGACGAGGGGAGGGGAGGGGCAAGGACCAGAAGGGAAGGGTGAAAGACTGTTTGGGGGTAAAATTTAAAAGACTGTCCTGGGAATAAGGCCACGCTATCAGTGGAATGTTTAAGAGATTGTCCTTGGAATGAGGCCACACTATTGGAGGCATATTTAAGAGACTGTCCTGGCACTGTATAGACCATGTTGGAGGACTCTGCATGGCATGCATTTCTTGGTCCCAGTCTTAGGATGGGGGAGGTCTCTCTGGGCAGTGATAGTCATGTACAGAATAGTATGGAGGCCATGGTCAGGCATTTGGTCCTGGGGCTTAGAGGGCATAGGGAAGCAGAGGGCATAGTTACATTCAGGGGAGACATCTGGATTCTGTAGGTTGGCAATTGTAAAGTCATGGGGGGCATTGAATGGTCTCATGGCTACGGAGGGGGGTGGTGCGGGGGGTCTTGGAAAGTAAGTGTGCATGTGGCCTCATGAAGGGGAAGCATCAGATTGACACAGAGCATTGGGACATCAACATTGAAGGGAATGGGGGGGAAGCAGGAATTTGACAAGGAAGTATTCAAGGAGTAATTGACAAGGAAGCATTCAATGAACAGCATGACACTAGGAAGTTTTGAGGAACAAAGGGACCTTGGTGTGTGTGTCCATTGATCTCTGAAGGCGGAGGAGCATGTTAGTGGGACGGTGAAAAAATGCATATGGGACACTTGTCTTTATCAGTCGAGGGATAGATTACAAAAGTAGGGAGATCATGTTGGAGATGTATAAAACCTTGGTCAGGCCGCAGCTGGAGTACTGTGTGCAGTTCTGGTTGCCACATTATAGGAAGGATGTGATTGCACTGGAGGAGGTGCAGAGGAGATTCACCAGGATGTTGCCTGGGATGAAACATTTGAGTTATGAAGAGAGGTTGGATAGACTTGGATTGTTTTCGTTGGAGCAGAGAAGACTGAGGGGCGACCTGATCGAGGTGTACAAGATTATGAGGGGCATGGACAGGGTGGATAGGAAGTAGCTGTTCCCCTTAGTTGAAGGGTCAGTCACGAGGGAACATAAGTTTAAGGTGAGGGGCAGGAGGTTTAGGGGGGATGTGAGGAAAAACTTTTTTACCCAGAGGGTGGTGACGGTCCGGAATGTACTGCCTGGGAGGGTGGTGGAAGCAGGTTGCCTCACATACTTTAACAAGTACCTGGATGAGCACTTGGCACATCATAACATTCAAGGTTATGGGCCAAGTGCTGGTAAATGGGACTAGGTAGGTAGGTCAGGTGTCTCTCATGTGTCAGTGCAGATTCGATGGGCCGAAGGGCCTTTTCTGCACTGTGTGATTTTGTGAGTATCAACGTGGGCAGTGATGGGGTCAAGGGTAATAGGTAGGCTTGACAGGAACCAGAGTATTGGGAATTAGGAGACGGTGACTATGGGGGAGGATGGGATAAACTTGGTGGGGACAGGGAGAAGTTGGGAGCTGATGGTTGCACTCACGTAGGTAAGGAATGCCATGTTTGCTTTTAGTGATCAATGATGCAGTTGGAAAAACAAGCTTGATAAAACTATTTGGGAGGGGATTCAAGGCATGTGGGAGGAATTCCGCACTACTATTTTGGGCCCATTGAAGGGACACTTTATTATACTTATTTTTTTTCTGCTCAAACCATGGGGAAAAAGGCTCAGCTGAGTACTGGTTTTGAAGGTCGAATGCCCACTGAACAAGCAATGTTCCTTTACTAATGGTGCACATTCAGGTAAGAATCCATTAAGTCTTGGGACTTCATTTAAGTTGGTCTGAATGGTCATCTCTTCCTGACTGAGGCATCTAAAAAGGGAAGGAGGATCAAACTATCAAGGGTCACGGCTGCTGGACAGAAGCTATGTGCACACTACAAGCCTCCATATTCCCATTGTAATAGCCATGGATTGCAAGGCACCATGCTGACAGCCATGACATGAGTACAAGGCTTGGGTATCAATAGAACGTGTCTAGGCTCATGGAGGCAAACTGACAATAGCCTGACTAAGGGTTATAGCACATGGGTGTATTTACCCTAATCAAGACCCCTCATTATGAATGTGCAGTCATGTCTGAAGGAAATGCTCAGCCACCTATGGACCTCCAGGATGTTCTTCACCTGCAAGGGGTGACCTGGAGATGCCTTGTCTAGACTGAGGGCAGGCCAAGGGCTTGACACTAGATTCCTGGCTTGTGCTAGAGGGAGAGCATTCAAGGGGAAATTGCAATGATGCCTCAATTCTATTCGTTCTCATAGACAAGAGACAGAATCGTCCCAATATTTGCATAATGTGTGGTAGCGGGCTGTTAACTGTCAGTCACCATCACTGGTGCATTCTCCACAGCAACACCTCTACCACAGTCCACTTGCCAGCCAATCAGCACTCTCTTCTCATAAAGTGTAAATTGTTGCTTTCCCCTTACATTGGTATTCTTGTAAAGTGTCCTGATGAGTGCAAGAAGAAAAACTTCAACGTCTCTTTTTTCAGCAATGCCCAAATAGCAGTACTTATTGTATGCCCTCATGATGGAATCATCCTTGGAAGGGAGATGTGACTTGACAATATGTGGCCACTGTGGAATCGGATTAGCACTCCTTTAGCGCATGTCCAAAAGGAACTTCATATAGTATAGCCCCATGATAGTTTTTAACGGCTGCTATTCCAAATTACACAGGGATGCACTCATGTCAATATGACATCAGCTCAATAAGCTGACCCAAACACACACATCACTCTTTCATGCTTAACACATGGACAGCGCAACAGGGAGCAGCATCCGGAGAGCTCCATTTCTCCCATCACCAGCTCTAATCAGTGCAGAATTCTGAGGCATCATCTTGCTACTGGCCCACAATCACCACTTGCATATCAGGAAGCAGTGACCATTAACATCTAGATCATGCAGTAAATTTGCAAGGAGTGTTTGCATTGTCCTCACAAAGAATGCCTCACCAGGACAATGGTTTGTTGAGGGGCAACCAATTGGAACCCTGCAACCATCAGAAGCCTGAGAAGTCTCTGTCCTGGAGGACCTTTGCATTAGGGCAAAACCTTGCCATGTCATTATTGACATAACATCATCTTCCCTTCATAGGCCCTGCCTAGGCTATAGGAGAGTTGCATATGCGTCGCTTTGAGAGGACCACAATCCTCAACACAATCTGGCTCCAAAAGGCCAATCCTTTCCAGATATCTTAATTCAATGAGAGCACTGTCATGCAATGAACTCCAGACCAAGTTGTGTGCTGTGCCTTTATCCAGGAACACGTAAATCCCCGCTAAGCAGCCATGCAGGTCCAATTAAAAGTCATTGGAAGTAAGGAGACGGATTCATCAAGATTAACACATACCTCTTACATCACACACGCTAATCCCTCTTGCAGTCAAGTGTAAGGTTCCTCATTGATTCTTACTTGCCTAGTTCAGGGTCATGCTCGGAGAGAGCGGGAACTCAGCAAGGAATGACGTTTAGCCTTAAACACGGACACTACATCTTCCTGCAAAAGGCATGGAAGCCTCTGGGCTTTGAAGTTTTACAGTACATTCTTCATAAATGAATTCTCAAAGTAAACACCATTACAAACGACATATTAGATGTACGCATATAACGCGAGTTGCAACAACTAATTGTGCCACCCACAAACAACAGGCATCAGTTTTACAGCAATAGGAAAATCACTAAACTTGGTGAGCACTTCTCCAGAGCCCAAAACATGCTTGCCTGAGAATTTAGGCTGCCAGTTGTATCGGCCAGCCATCAGTGTCACAGATTATGTGCATTTTCTGATGTCAGAGATATGGAATTGAAGGCTACTCACTGTGGTTAACTTGTGTGAGAATTTATGCAACTGGAGATGGGATTTCATTGGTTTGCTACATTTTTGAACCTTAAATGACTATTAAATTTTGAAGCAGATTGAATATAAATGGAATCCATGAGATTTGGAGAAGAATAGGTGTCACAAATATTTATAACAGTGAAAAGTCTACATGATGAGTGAACATCCGTGCCACCTGTGTGCATTCAACGCTTCTTAATCTTTTTAACCCTACTGCTACATTTAGGTGCAGCCCCAACATTCACAGCAGAGGTGGAGGCAGCGGTTGATTGCAATGCTCCGTTGTCCAAAAATACTTTGGCAGGCATCCTCCACTGGCCTGAGGGCCCCAGCCCGATAAGTATCTCTTGCTCAGGTGCAGGTGGACTCTCCATGGCCAGACCTGCTGGAGGCAAGGGGGACACTGGCAGAGGGGAGTTGGGATTGGCAGGGCATCCTTGGTATGTTCTGGGTGGATGCCCCCAGGGTGGCTGGCTGATGCTCCTCCTCCCTTTGGGTGCCCGATGGTCCATCCCTGCCTCCTTGAGAAGGAGTACCTGGAGGGAGGTCAAGATACCCAGTCCCCCTCTTGCCTAGCCACTGCTGAAACACATCCATAGCTAGAGTGACGGTCTGCAGGTCCAAGCGCAAAACTGGCAGAAAATGCTGGACCTGGATCTCCAAGATGGCTGCCACACTTCTTATGGAAACTTTTCTACACTCGCATGCCAGAGGCACAACAGCAGGAAGTACTCTTGGCAGCTCTGCCTGATGTTCCCTTGCCTGTCTCTGCATCTCCGAAAGGCCTGTTAGGGCACAGTCCAGAGGCTCATCTTTGGACTTGTTCTCAGCAGAGGCTGCATCTCCAACAGTTCTTAGAATGTCAGAGACCTCGACTGTCATTGTCGCTGCCAACTGTGGACCCGTGTATGTGAGGCGGTCACCAAATTATGAATCCAGGCCTATCTAGAACTTGGTCCCACCGACATGCATGTATCTGTGCTGGTGGAGGGTGCAGGTTAATGCAGTGATGGTTCTTACTCTGAAGGTATTTCCGCTTCCTCCTCAGAGCTGGTCTGGGGGTTGGGGCTGTCTCTTCTGGAGGACGATGGCCTCCCCTTTCTTGCTGGTACCTGGAACAGTGAGTGTAGTGATTGACTAAGCAGGCTCATACATTAAAGATCACTCACAATCATTGCCTGCATCTAGCCGATGCATACTGGTTGCATCCTCGATGGCTTGTTGGCGGAAGGCTGATCTTGCCTTCTCTACAGGAAGGATCTCTCCTCTCCAGTGAGCTCTGCGGCCTGCCCTTCAAAACTGGATAGGGTCTGGATCTCAGGGGTGCCCTGTGAACCCAATGGACAAAAGAGCAGTTCAGAAACATGCTTGCTTATTATCTCTGCTGAGACCTTCCCAATAAGGGATTAAGACATAATTTGTGCAGGATCTTATATAAAATGGTGAGTTTAAAGTGGCTGTGATACATTCAGTGCTGATGAACCATCTGCTGGTCATGTGTGATATCCGTGTGGATTCTAACCCTAAAACTGCCTGATACCCTTATGAGGGTGATAGTTTGCAGTTTCACTTATCCCAGGCTTGTGTGGTCAGGCAGGAAGGCATCCTGCTCTCATCCCTTGGAAAGAGGACCTCCCAACTTTCCCGGATGGTGGAGGAGAATCCGCAGGGAAGCTTTGCTGAACCATGGGGCCCAAGGATTTCTTGCATCTCTGAGATGTCATGCATTTCTTCTTTGCAGCTCCTGGCCTGCAGTGAGCGAATGGTCTGTCTCGGTGCCGTTTAAATTTGGTGCCAGGATATTTAACCCCATGAGCTAGTTGCCTACCCCACCACGAAATTCGCTGAGATCCTTGCTGAGGCATAATTAATGAGCTGAAAAGCAGGAGATTGCAAATGTTCAACCATCCCACCACCCAGAAAGAATCACGCCAACTTTCCGGCTCACCACTGGACTTAAGTCTCCAGAATGGAAGATTCTGCCCCATATGTCAACCTGCCTATTGTAGGAATCAATCTAATGATCATCTCTTGTACTCCTCTCAAGTAAGTATATCCTTCATTAGTTACTGAGACCAAAATTATACACGGTACTCCAGGTACGGTCTCACCATTGCAGTGTACAAATTACAGCAAGGCTTTCTTACTTTTGTGGTGCAACCCCTTGAAATAAAGGCCAACATGCAATTTGTTTTCCTAATTGCTTGCTGTACTGCTCGCTGACATTATATTTCTTCTACAAAGACATCCAAATCTCTAATTTAATCTCTAAAACTTAATAGTTTCTCACCATTTAAAATATATTTATTTGTGGGGAGGAGGGGGCAGGTGGAGGGAAAGATTGGAGGTCTGCTGGGGAACCTTGCAGCAGGAGAATAAGGTAGTGCCAATTGCAGGGTTTCCTCTGGCAGGCACACTGGGTCGAGGAAGTAGGTGCGAAGGCACTTCTCAATCCACCTGCGTGTAACTGCTGGGTTTCTCACTAACTGGAAAACCAGAGTTCAAGTTGAAAACCTGAATGACATTGAGCCTTGTAGCCTTGTCATCATATTTGAAGTGCCAACCCACTTCCTTGGAGCAGGGTGCCCGTCCACCTTTTGGACTCAATTGAAAACTGGAAGTGAGTGGGCTGGAGGTAGGTTTGTGTTTGGAATCTGATGTTTAAGACTTGCATCTCCACCCGCCACAACATTTTCTGTCCCTTGTTATTTCTCAACTCCATGCAGACTACTTCCCACTCTTCCTCACAACAGTCCACCTTTTATTATCAGGGATGACCCGCTACTTTCCCTTAATTTTTGTTGTTATGGCATTTTTCTTCTATTCTTGTTTTTTTTTGTCTTGGATTTCTGGAATTAGCAGCTTGGATGAGAGCTGAAGATCATTAAACAAGTTCATGATTTTTGGCAAGGAGTCCAACATTCTACAATTATAGACATTAGGCAGCACAAAGCCAAAATTTATATTCCTCCAACCACAATAAAAAAAATACTCATTACCATACAAATTTACTGCTGTAAATAGAAACTGATCAGTACTATTTTGCAGCTTTGTTGAACACAGGTTCCCTTATCACATGGTCTGTTCCTTTTGAACCAAAATTATGTTATATATAACTTAATTCCATAAGAACAGTTAGCATTAGCATTAGCTATAACAGGCACTGTGGGTGTACTGTGGGAAGATGGTTCACCACCAACTTCTCAAGGACAATTAGGAATGGGCAATAAATGCTGGCCTAGTCAGTGACACCCACACCCCATGAAAGAATATTTTAAAAAAGTGAAAATATTTAATTAAGATGTAAACACATAGACAACCTTAGGTTTAAAAGTTGTAATGCTTTATTGCAACAAACATCCAATTGTCTCACACTTGTTTGGTAGTAATCACAAGGTCCATCTATCTTCAATTATATAATTAGCTGCAGCCTAATTTCATACAGAGCATTATCTGATGCAGTATTGTTTAGATTTAAGTGCAATCACTATTATAACACTTGAGAATCCGTGAAATCTAACATTATATTGGTACAAATTCAAAATAAAGCAAAAAGAAACCCTGGTTAACGTTTCGAGTCCACATGACTCTTCTTCAGAGCTAAATAGAAGTAAAAATGTGGTAAAATATATATTTCATCACAGTTTTACTCCTCTTTAGCTTTAAAGGGTCATATGGACTCGAAAAGTTAATTCTCTCTTTCTCCCCACAGATGCTGTCAGACTTGCTGAGTTTTTCTTGCATTTTCTGCTTTTGTTTCAGATTTGCAGCTTCCACAGTATTTTGCTTTTATATTATATAGAAAGGAACCCTTGTTTTGTGTTCATCAGACTGCTTGATAGAGGAAAGCCCGTCTTGGCCGCAGTGAATTATACCACTAATCCCACATCACTCTGTGCAGACAAAAATGGTGCTTTGTGCCCCAACATAAGAAGGCATCAATAGAGTTTTAATTATTAGTAGCAGAATTGTAGTTAAACCGAAAAAGTCAACTGACTTGTTGGGCAGAATTTTTGGACCCCGTTGTCAGAAACGGAACCAGACAGAGCCTCAAAATATAGTGCCAGCCAGCACGCAAGTTTCCCTACCCAGTTTCCGGTGCTGACCATTTTAGCAGAGGTGAGGCTTGAGACCCAGCAGACTGGTAGCCAGTTAGGCTCATAACAGCTCTGTTAAGGGCACTGAAAGGAGTTTGACTGGGATTTTACAATTGGCCTCCAGTTTGTTTGGGAGGTATGGGAAGTGGAGGGGGGGAATGCTGGGCAGTGGTGGTTGGTGGTGGTGGTAGTGCAGTTCAGCTCCCTGGAAGCTGGCACCCAGTGACAGGCTAGGGTCTCAGTGTTCCATACAGTCCTACAGAAACCCCCTTCTGCCTGCGAGGGTGGAGTTGTAACAAAACACAGCCTTATAGAGTGATTCACCCCCTCACAACCACCACCAACTCAGTCAAGTGGTAGCTTGGGTGCCTTTTCTGTGCTTTTTTACTATTTTTAAAAGTTGCTGAGAGGGTGCTTTTATGTTGAAGAACCCTCTCAGTTACTTAAGCTTCACTTAATCTGCTGCTCTTCTCAAGTTGGAAGATTTCCAATTGGTCCTCCAGTTTCAAGAGCCAGGCTACTTCCCTCAATTACACCTGCCTCCATGCCAATTAATGGGGAACTTCCGTGAAAATCTCAGGTCAGTGACTGTTTCTCCCCACCCTCTGGGGCAAGTTCAGGGCTGCAACAGTCCTGACCCATTTCCCTGCCCCAAGAAAAATTGAGCCTGTCAACTCTAGAAGGCAGTTTGTTCAATCTAATGAAAACTTGGTTTAGAATATGACTTTTCACCAGCTGCATTTATATAGGCATTTGTGTGAAGGCTGAATGGAATGAGATTACTTTGAAGCACTGTTGCTGTGTTTGCAATGCACATTGCATTGATGCAGAAACTTCAATACAACAAGCCCATCTGAGCTCTGACACTTCAGGGGGAAAAAAAGTTCACTTTTGATGGTTTTTGACAGCTGTAATTATCCAATAAAGTTCACCATATTCAGACTCTTTGGTTTTAGGAGTGTTTAACAGGGACTCCATATTTTTGAAATTGTCTTTGTCCCCTGTCATTATGATTGAACTATTTTCTGACTCATGCACACTGCTCTGGTGAGATGGTGTGGATTATAATTGTCCTACTCACCTCCCTGCAACCAGTTTTGCTTCCCCCCTCCTCCTTGAAGCTGTAGATCTACAAACAGTGGAAAGAAACCATGAAGAATTGTGCTCTTAATATTCTTTTATATTTCTAGAAAGCTGAGCTATCCCTAAGCTCTCAACAGTATTGGTTCAGTTTGTCAAGGTCAGATGAGTGAATAATGTTCATATTTATGTCACTGTTATTGTTAGACCATCCCTCTTTGCACTGACAAGCCTGATACAACAGTATGATAAAAGCAAAATACTGCAGATGCTGGAAATCTAGAACAAAAACAAAAATACCTGGAAAAACTCAGCAGGTCTGACAGCATCTGCGGAGAGGGCTGTTTCGAGTCCATCTGGCCCTTCATCAGAAGTAAGACATATAGAAATGAGATGAAATATAAGCTGGTAGAGGGGGGGGGGGGGGGGGGGGGGGGACAGGTAGAGCTCGATAGGGGGCAAGTGATAGGTGGAGGCCAAGAAGAGACTGCCAAAGATGTCATAGACAAAAGGACAAAGGGGTGTTGACGGTGGTGATATTATCTAAAGGATGTGCTGTTGGGGACATTAAGAGTAGCAAGCAGGACAAGCTAGTGGCAGATGGCCCTAGTGGGGGTAGGGTGGGGGAAGGGATCAAAACGGGCTAAAAGGTGGAGATGAAACAATAGATCGAAATAAATTTTAAAATAGGAAGGAAAAGAAAAATATATTTGTTAAAAAATTATAAATTATTGGAAAAAGGGGGATCGGAAAGGGGGTGGGGATGGAGGAGAGAGTTCATTCTCTAAAATTGTTGAATTCAATATTCAGTCCAGAAGGTTGTAAAGTGCCTAGTCGGAAGATGAGGTGCTGTTCCTCCAGTTTGCGTTGAGCTTCACTGGAACATTGCAGCAGGCCAAGGATGGACATGTGGGCATGAGAGCCGGGTGGTGTGTTGAAATGGCAAGTGACAGGGAGGTCTGGGTCATGCTTGCAGACAGACTGAAGGTGTTCCGCAAAGCGGTCACCCAGTCTGCGTTTGGTCTCTCCAATGTAGAGGAGACCACATTGGGAGCAGTGAATGCAGTAGACTAAATTGAGGGAAGCGCAAGTGAATCGCTGCTTCATTTGAAAGGTGTGTTTGGGCCCTTGGACGGTGAGGAGGGGGGAAGTAAAGGGGCAGGTGTTGCACCTTCTGTGGTTGCATAGGAAGGTGCCGTAGGACAGGGTTGAGGTGTAGGGGGTGATGGAGGAGTGGACCAGGGTGTCACGGAGGGAATGATCCCTGCAGAAAGCCGCCAGGGATGGGGGGTGAAGGGAAGATGTGTTTGGTGGTGGCATCATGCTGGAGTTGGCGGAAATGGCGGAGGATGATCCTTTGAACGCGGACGACTAGGCACTTTACAGTCTTCCGGACTTAATATTGAGTTCAACAATTTCAGATCATGAACTCTCTCCTCCATCCCCACCCCCTTTCCGATCCCCATTTTTCCAATAATTTATAATTTTTTTACAAATATATTTTTCTTTTCCTTCCTATTTTAAAATTTATTTTGATCTATTGTTCCATCTCCACCTTTTAGCCCATTTCGATCCCTTCCTCCCACCCTACCCCCACTAGGGCAATCTGCCACTAACTTGTCCTGCTTGCTACCCTTAATCTCCCCATTAGCACATCCTTTAGATAATATCACCACCATCAACACCCCTTTGTCCTTTTGTTTATGACATCTTTGGCTGTCTCTTCTTGGCCTCCACCTATCACTTGCCCCCTTTCGAGCTCTACCTGTCCCACCCCCCTCTATCAGCTTATATTTCATCTCATTTCTATATGTCTTCGTTCTGATGAAGGGTCATACGGACTCGAAATGTCAACTGTATCCCTCTTCGCAGATGCTGTCAGACCTGCTGATACAACAGTAAATTGATTCACTGCATAGATGTCTCCCATTAAAAATGCAGAGAGAACTCTAGGCTAATTACATCAGTTGGAGAGGTAAAAAGCCAGATTCTATTTGGAGCATTATACTTTCATACACAAACCCCAAGGCACGTGGTTCTACTCAATCCGCATGATTCAAAGTTGATTCTTTGGCCTTATGTTCTGACATGCTAATGTAATTGGAGGGAGAGATTTTCAAGCTCAATGACAGTCCCATCTACATTGAGAGTAACAGGAAAACCAGCCAGAACAGAGTAGCCTGCTTACAAATTTAGACTGCTATTATAGTACATTCAATGAGAATGTTCTGTGCAAATTGTGATGATGATGTATATTGCAGGTGATGCATTGTTGGGTTGCAGTGCTGACCTCACCCCCACAAATACTGAATTTGATCCTTGGCAAGTCAATGGTGGAAGTTTAGAATGCACAAGTGGTAGCAACCACTTACATAACATTGAATACAACTGTGCTAAGTTTGAAAGAACCCAACCAGCCAACTGGACTCCCAGAGACTTATAAAACACAGCTTCCCAACAGACTCAAATTTTACCATACTCATTGGCATGTGGTGTGGGTGTGAAACCAATTACTGCAGCTAATGATACCTTAGAAACCAAAGAGTAAAATTGGAGTACCAACTTATACCGTCAAGTTATTTTGCTGCTTTGCTATTTTTGCTGACAAGTTGGATGTGGCAGTAAACAAGATTCTAATGTCTCCCTTAGGTGCGAGAAGCAGCTCAGTCAAACACTAATAAACATAACACCCCCTTTGTCCTTTTGTTCATGACATCTTTGTCAATCTCTCCTTTGTCCCCACCTATCACTGGCCTTCTGTCCAGCTTCACCTGCTCCACCCCCCTTAAACAGGATAAATTTAATCACATTTTTACTTCTCTTTAGCTCTGCAGAAGAGTCATACGGACTCAAAACGTTAACTTTGTTTTTCTTTCCACGGATGTTGTTAGGCCTGCTGAGTTTTTCCAGCATTTTCTGTTTTTGTACTAATAAAAAGTTGTCTGAAGTAGGAATCAAGGACAGTTTTGGGATATATGTTATGAGGCCTTGTCTTGTCTTTCACCTGCCCTCATTCCGAGGGTTGACTGCATGATGAAAAATCTTTCCCCGCTGATATTTAATCTCTGCTGCCTTCACTGCCTGTCCCATAGAGGGGCCAGTCCACATTCTGATTTTATCCATCCATGCTAACTTGGGTCTTTCTTGTACACCTTTCAGATGTTATGCTTTGCATTACCTCCTTTTCAAAACACTGCCCTCCTGTTTGAATCACGTGTCCAAATTATGTGAGCTTCCTTGATATGACTGCCTCAAACAAGTTCTTCTTAACACCAGCTTCCTTGAGTACCCACTCATTTTTCCACTTGGCCGTCCATGACACAGGTAAAATCCATCTGAGTCCTTTCATTTCAAATGCTCTAATTTCATTTCAAATGCCCTTGTCACTCTTCCTGATGGCCTTTTCAAAGACAAATTTTGAGGTCAGGATTATTTTATCACAAAAAGGTTTCTCATATTACAATTTTTTAATGTATTTCAATAATAATTTGAAATAGCAACAGGAGATAAAATACTTTGCAGCACAACTTTAAATGAACTTCCATTAATAGTAATGTGTTTCTCTTCTGAAATTTGGAAAAATGCAGCATCTTTCTATAATTCACAAAGATGGCAATTCCACATTTCACAAATCTAAAAGTGAATACATCTTCAAATCCAGTGTTTCAATAGCAACTTTCCTTTGGGTTTTATATCAGGCAGTAACTCAGAGCACCACAAAAACTAACAGGGTTTATCAGTTTCAAATATTTAAAACAATAAAACATATTCTTAATAAATTTAAGATAGATAAATACACTACCTGTGCTATTCTTTCATGGTTAAGGACACCAGTTTGATGAGATTACTGATTATTTCATAGAGAAGCATCTACTGCTCTTGGTTTACTTATTTCAATCTTGCCTCTGCTCATTTTGACACATTAAATATTATGCTTATTTAGTTGGCCTTTGGTAACTTGCTTATGTTGATTCGTATTTGTGAAGCTTACGCTCAAGACATCCAGTGGTGCTGTGATAAAAGCAGAAGTAAAAAATGACAAATACATTAAGAAATGCAAATAGAGAGTAAGGGGAAGAAAGGTATTGGGCCAGAATCTTCTGTCGCAGGGCACCTAATGATATCTGCCACTAGTTAAACTTGGACCTTCAGCTCAAAGATTTTTTGGCATAAAAGTTGCTGCAAGATGATAACGGCACAAGAAACATAACAGGGCATCGTGGGTGTGCGTGAGCAGGGCAAACAGCAGTGTAACTCCTTAACCAATTAGGTTTAAAAATATAAATACTTCTACATTTTAAAAATTTTCTTGAAAATTTCAAAGCCTGAATCAAGAAATTCCAAACTTATACAAGCAAATTTTTAGTGCCAGAGCTGGATTGGCAATAATTGACATCTGTTGCATAATTAAAAGGGTACATGCACTTCTAATCACTATCCTTAAATATCTGCAGTTGGTTTAATTCATCTCTACTGCACAAATACAGCAACTTCACAACATTCAATGCATGTTAATGATGAGACAGCTTCATTTTCATGGAGCTAATGACTGAGTAGTTGTCGTAATTGAAGGTATAGCCTTTCCTACTGCCTATCAGGAGTCACGTGATTATTCTTGGAGACTCTGACCAATGAACCTTAAGCGCGGGTAATCCAGGAGGCATATCTTTCTAGTTGAGGACCTGGTTCAAGTACGTAGCTTCTGAAAAGTTCTCTGTAAAGAAGTTATCTGTTTCAAGTAGAAACATGTCCAGTACATCAAGTCATTACATTTGGCAACGAGGGCGGGATAGCTTCAGCGCTGCACCTCACCTTGTGAATGTGAGTACATCAGATCTTAAGTAAAAAAAGTAAAGTATACTCACCAGTCATGCCACTCCTTGGCAAAATCAATCCTTATGATGTGACTATGGAAGACTGGAACCAGTATGTAGATCACCTCAGTTTTTATTTCGTGGCGAAAGAAATCACCGCAGAGGAGAAGCCGAAAGCAATCCTTTTGGATGTATATGGTAGCAAGACATACAATCTCATCTGCAGTCTGATGGCCCCGAATGCGCCCAATTCATGGACCTTGTGAAGACGCATTTTCAGCCAAAGCCATCCGTAATAATGCAAAGGTTTAAGTTAAACTCCAGGGTCAGAGCTCCAGGAGATTCCATCACAACCTATATAGCAAAGTTGAAGACTGAGCACTGCAACTTTGGAGACATACTCAATTATATGCTGCAGGATCGGTTAGTTTATGGAGTTCACAACAATGCCATTCATCGCCGTTTACTCGCAAAAGTCAATATCAGTTTGAAGCGCGCCATGGAAACGGCATTAAACATGCAGGCTTTACAGAATGCACAACATGGCACTGTTCTTCATGTGGGGTGGGAACCTACCATCGGGCATGGTGCGAAAACCGGGGGCACAGCAGCGAAGCAAAAGACAATCGCTGCTGCTAGAAAAACAAAAAGGCCTAGTGGAAGCATTTCAGCAGCGACTTTAAGGTTAATCTGTTACAGATGTTGGGGTAGCCACGTACCGGACACCTACAGGTTCAAGGAGGCAGAATGCTATTACTGCCATAAGAAAGGTCACGTAACGAAGCAATACAGGGCAAAATCGAAACAGCCCATAATGCAGCAGACCAAAGCAATTGAAGTAAATGATATAACAGAACCTGAAGCTGCCGATACCAACACCTATTTACAGCAGTAAAAACTGAACTTGTTACTGTCACAATCCAAGTGAATTGGAAGCCACTAATAATGGAGGTGATAATGTGAGCCTCAACCACAGTGGTGGATGAACACATGTTTAAATACTTAAATGTAGGTACCCAGCCACTGAATCTGGAGCAAACAACTGCTCAATTGAAGGCACACACTAGAGAATTCATGCAGATAAAGGGCACCGCAACAGTCCCTGTGTCCTATAGGCAGACAGCCCAGCTTCCAGTGATCACAGTGACAGGAAAAGGACCTAGTCTTCTGGGCCGAGACTGGTTACAAAAAATTAAGCTCAACTGATCTGAAATATTTCACTTGAGAACAGGGGGAGTTCCTGAACTGCTAAGGAAATATGACAGTGTATTTCGTGACGAATTTGTAAAGTTAAAAGGCTTGCAAGCAAAAATATATGTAGATTCTCAGGCGACACACCATTTTTTTTAAGGCCAGATCTGTGCCTTATGCCCTTAAGGGGAAGGGGGATGCAAAATTGTGCAGGTTAGAAAAGCTAGGCATCATCCAACCAGTCCAATTTTCAAAATGGGCAGTGCCCATTGTCCTAATGGTGAAACCTGACCAAACTATACGCATCTGTGGGGACTATAAATTGACACTGAACAAGGCAGCCAAACTAGATAAATATCCTATCCCAAGGATAGACAACTTATATGCAAGCTAGCTGGAGGCAAATCCTATACAAAACTGGACATGATCCATCCATACCAACAGTTAGAGCTGGATAGCACATCCAGAGGGTACAAAACCATCAACACGCACAAGGGTCTTTATCAGTATACTCGCCTACCCTTTGGAGTATCGTCTGCACGTGTAATCTTTCAAAGGGCAATGGAGAGCCTTTTGCAAGGACTTCCCTGAGTAGTCATATACCTGGATAATGTTCTGATCACAGGGTCAACTGAAACTGAACAATTGGCCAACCTGGAAGAGGCATTAAGATGATTCTTGGAAGCTGGTGAACAATTGAAGAAAGAGAAATGTACATTCCAAGCACCTGAAGTTACTTACCTGGGTCACAGGGTGGATGCCATGGGTTTGCATTCGATAGAAGAGAAAGTTAGGGCAATCAAAGAGGCACTTTCTCCATCCAGTGTAACTGAACTCAAGTCTTTTCTGGGCATGATCAATTATTATAGCCGTTCCTTGCCAAACTTGTCAATAGTGTTAGTACCATTACACTTGTTAAAAAAGAATCACTGGTCATGGAATTCGCATCAAGAAGAAGCGGTTGTGAAAGTTAAGAAGGTATTACATTCATCATGTTTACTGGTACGTTACGACCCATTAAAATAATTGGTATTAACATGTGATGCATCTCCTTATGATGTGGGAGCTGTGTTATCACATAGGATGGAAGATGGATCAGAAAGGCTAATTAGCTATGTCCCCAGAACCCTCTCTGCAGCCAAGAGGGATTATTCCCAACTAAAAAAGGAAGGTTTATCCTTGGAGTGAAGAAATTACATCAGTACCTGCATGGATGACATTTCACTATTGTGTCAGATAATAAACCATTAATGGGTTTATTCAGTCAGTATAAAGCCATTCTGCCAATTGCATTAGCAAGTATTCAATGTTAGGCTTTGATATTATCTGCATATAAGTGTACCTTTATGCACCATCCTGGCTTGCATATTAAAATGTGGATGCACTCAGTCATCTCCCGTTACCAGATGGCATTGTACATGCTCCAGTGCCACAAGAAGTTGTGCTTGTACTGCTTTTCTTGGATTCTTCACCTGTGTGTGTAAAGCAAATTAGAAATTGGACGAACAGAGATCCAATTTTGTCATAAGTCCAAGACCTTGGACTGCAAGGGTGGTCAAATGCACCAGTGTCTGAAGAGATCAGACTATTCCATGCCTGAAAAACAGAGTCAAGTTGTCAAGATGGAATCTTGTTGTGGGGATTCAGAGTCTCTGTCCCTTCACAAGACAGAGCTTCACAGTGCGCATTCAGGCATATCGAAGATAAAAATGCTTGTACGAAACTATGTCTGATGGCCAGGCATAGACAGTGACATTGAAAGCATGGTCAAGCACTGTCTCCATTGTCAGCAACAACAGAAGTTGCCTGCTTCAGCTCCACTGCATCGTGGCCTGGTCAACTCTGGGTTAGACTACATATTGATTATATAGGACCATTCTTAGGTACCATGTTCTTATTGATCATAGATGCACATTCTAAATGGATGGATGTGTATGAAGTCAGATCACTGACATCGAGCATGACTATTGAAAAGCTATGTCAATGTTTTAATATACATGGCCTACCAGAAATCATCATTTCAGATAACTCTGCAGTCTTTACCAGTACAGAGTTTCAGAGATTCATGAGTTTAAGTAGAATCAGACATATTAAAAACAGCACCATATCATCCCTCATTAAATGGTTTAGCTAAAAGAGCTGTGCAAGCTTTCAAATCCAGAACAAAGAGGTTATCCGAGGTACTCTAGAAACTCCCCGCTTTCTTCTCAATTATCGTACAATGCCTGCCTAATTCAACTATGGGTTCGATGCCATCCGAATTATTTATGAAACTCTGCCTACGTACAATGTTAAATCTGGTGTTTCCAAACTTAGAGGGGAAGGTAGAGAAGAATCACAGTAATCAAAAATTGAATCGCGACCTTCATAGCAAAGCTCAAAGATTTACTGTAGGAGACACAGTTTTCATGCAGAATTTTGGAAGTGGACCTTGTCGGGTTCCTGGTACAATTGTCTCAGAAACTGGGCCCTTGTCCTTTCAGCTGAAGGTGGAAGACTGAATTGTTCAAAAACATGTGGATCATCTTAGGAGTAGAGAGACATTCCAACAATCAGCTATTCCGCCTGTAATTAGTGTTGAAACATTCATCTCCGAGGTGACAGGTCGACCTAGAATAGACATGCCCGATGTCACTGTAGAGTTGCCTAACCCTGAACTGCCACTTTCTAATGATGTACCCGATACTGCAGTTCCTGATTATGTTGATTCAGTGGAAGAACCTCACGTAGTAAAGCTACGCCACTCTAACCGAATAAGAGAACCACCACAGAGACTTAATCTTAAATCCCGACTTTGTGTTTTTGTATATGTTGTGGGTTATTCAAATGTTCTCTGTAAATATGAAGTGTAAAAACCTAAAGGGGGAGGAAACGTGGTAATTGAAGCTATAGCCTTTCCTACTGCCTATCAGGGGTTATGTGATTGCTCTTGGAGACTCTGACCAATGAGCCCTAGGCGCGGGTAATCAATGAGGTGTGGCTTTCTAGCCAAGGATCTGGTTCAAGCATGTAGCTTCTGAAAAGCTCTCCGTAGTAAAGTTCTGTTTCAAGTAGAAACCTATCCGCTACATGAAGTCATTACAGTCGCACAACTTGGATAGCAATCTTTGGAAATTTACACTTAACCTTGCATCAGCCTTTGCCTGAAATTGCTGTATCATTTAATCATAAATATCAGTGAGTAACATGATGAGTGCCATTAGCCACATCATTAATTTGATAGAAAATTCTGGCTCAAAACAGTTTGTGCAAGAAAATTTTGGAAATGCTGCTAACTTATGGATAAGCAGGTCAAAATTGTACAGATTGATAAGGAAGAATGGCATTCTAATGACTTTTCTATGCGTGCAGGTTACAGAAGGTATCACTTGAGTTCATCTCCCAGCTCAAGCAATGCACAGCTTGAGGATAAATTAAAACATTTAGATTTGATTTCAGGTTTAGGGTGCCTCATACTTAAGGAGATATTTTACCACTGGCAATTTTGTTGCAGACTACAAACATTCTATTAAGAAAGAAGATACAAAACTGATTTTAAGCTGATACGTATTTCACTTGAGGAATCTGTAACGATTTCTTAATTTATAAAAGAACATGGCACATAACAGACAATATTAGGTTATAAAAGAGATTGAAAATAGCTTATGTGTTTCTGTGATAGCCAAAAATAAATGTACTTGCTACAAATCACAAAGATAATCAATGGAAGCATTTCTAATTAAATAGATTGACACAGTCCCAACTTGCTTGCAATCTTTGTCATCTATGTAATTAGAAATAGATGATGGTTCAATGTTTTGAAAACAGAGCTATGCAAGATCTAAGAAATTAAGTGTAGCATGAAGTTCATGACCTTTGGGACCAGTTGATGGATAAAATGAATCTTTTCCTGGCATGAGTAGTCCTATATTTGATGTATTCCTAAGGGCTTTGGGAAAAGCTTAGTTAGGAACATTCAGTGATGCATCTGGTGAACCATTTATTTGCTGCAGTTTTATTTATTACCTTTTGGGTGTTGGGAAGGAATTGCTGAGAGTTGTCTGAAATTGACAACAGTGATTTCTTTCTCTGCACAGTTTTTGTCTCCACCAAGAGTTAGGAGCATTAACAATGATTGCAGCAGGATATACAAAAGGTTGTGCCACCTAACAAATAAAGCAAACATTAATAGACATTTTCCTCACTCATTTGTCTACATTCATACAATGATGACATTTCAGCTCAGTGTGCTGTCTCAAGTTTCTCCTTAGTGCCACAAACGCAGATCAAGCATTATATATGAGTTCCACTGTTACCCATGTCTCTCAATCACTGATCAATGTGTAATTGACAATTCAGCAAGAGTGAGAAGTTCAGGTTGCTTAACTCTGAAGTCATAGTGAAGTCATGATTTGAGTAGGAACCTCCAGGTTGAGCTCAGTCCCAAGTGCTCTGCAGCTCAGCACCAAGGTCTCCATCAGGCCACAGACTATGACCACAGCATTGAATGCACTGTTGCATAAAACCAGATGGAAGCTAATACAAAGAGCACAAGGAGAAATTACTACAAGTTCTATTAGGCATGAACTAATAAAAACAGTGCACCCCACACACAGAACCTATAACTGACAATATATGACAGCGAATCATCCAGAAATACATCTATAAAATTTTACAATTGGGTAAAAGTAGAAACATTTCACATATGCAATGAGTTAATTTATAAGCTTGGTTAAAAGGGCAGAATTATAAATTGATAGTCCCTGGCCAAATGGTGAGGCCATAATCGGGTCAGGGACCCTTTGGAATTTCCAGTGGGCTCTGCTGAAGCTCCTGAACTGAGTCATGACATTAGCATTTTGCTTCCTGATTCCTCAACCAAGCAGAGAAGGTGGGAATGATCATATGTAGATCTGTCAAAAAAAAGGATTTCTAATTAAAGTGGCCACAGTGTGGCTTACAATGATTCACTTAGACATGAATTTTTGAGGCTGCAGCAACCACAGAAATATAGATAAGACCTGGGAAGGTTGCTCCCCAGGTTCTTCAATCTTAACTGGTGGTCCTGCTGCAGGGCTTGAGGGGCAACAGTGAGGTGTCCTTTCCAAAAGGCAGAAGGATGAAGACAACCTCACTAGCCAAACAGGAAGTGGCTGAGGAAGTCAGCAGAAGTATGGTCCCTCCAAACTAGAGCCAGTGTACAAAGGATGTAGGAGGATGGGAAAGAGGTGAGTGCCACACCCCTCACACTGACTTTAACAGAATTCTCCTACACAACTCTCCTCAGAACAATACACCTTGCAAATGCACTCATTCCTCTTTCTTCAGTCACTTTCTCACATTCCCATCTTAACAGCCAACACTTAAATTCACACTCATCCTATTGCCCTCTCGCACCCTTGCCTCTACAAATATTGACTTTCCGTCATATCCATGCTAGTCATTTATAATACTCATAACGCTCTGTGTATCGCCTTGAAGGAGAAGGCACAGCCTGAGGGAGAGGCAGAGGCTTGGCTGGTGGGGCGAACAGTAATAAGGTAGTCAAACAGTGATGGCCACCTTGATTGTTAGTGGTAATGCGTGCCCACCTGGCCCACAGGGAGATGGTTTTCCTCCAGGAGGTTGCAGATGTCAGCAATGACCTATCAAAGCTTGAACCTCCTAAGGTATTTTTTGCTCAAACATATCGACAGAACTGATCCTCTGCCTGCAGACCTTGTGTTCAGGGTGTCTCATTTTCTTCGAGATGGATATCTGTATCCATCCCTTCTGCCCTTTGGAGCAGTAGGTGGCTGCCGAAAGGGCAGCTGGTACTGCTGCTGCTGCTTCCCCTTGTTCTTCATCAGAGGTGCAAGGTAGAGATGTGTTATCTACTCCCATTCTGTGGTAAAGGCTAGCAGCAAGGAAGTCACAGAATCACAGAATTATTACAGCACAGAAAGAGGCTATTCATCCCATTGTGTCTGCACCAGCTTTCTGAATGAGCAATTCATCTAGTGCCATTCCCTCGCCTTCTCCCCATAACTCTGCACATTCTTCCTTCTCAAATAACAATCTAATTCCCTTATGAATGATTGAACCTGCCCCCACCACACTCTCCGGCAGTGCATTCCAAATCCTAACCACCCACTGGGTTAAAAGCTTTTCCTTATGTCACCAGTGCAGCTGAAGGACAATGAAGTGCAAGGCAGGTGAAGTATTTTCCAAGAAATTGCGAATCACCTTTCAAATACTGAAAGCACTCTCTGAGAAGGTCAGACAGTAGCCTCTCACCTGGCCACGCCTGCAGCTCTTCCGTTTCACTGATCCAAGGTTTTCCAGCTTTTCAGTTTCACTGAAGAAGCTCTCCACACGGTGCTCAGATGCCCTGGTGAGTTCCACATAACTAAGGAAAAACATCCATTGGTTGTTGAAGCCAAAATGCTTGGTTAAAACAACACTTAATTGCCTAACAGAATGTATAAGTGCCTTACCCAACACCTGGACTGGTGTTCCACGTTCATCTTCAAACCTGCCTAGGTGAAATCCTGATGTGGACGGGATATTGTTGGGTTCCTGACCCGATATCACCTTTAGGGAATTTAACTCACTGCACACACACAAACCCATCACCCCTTGCCTGGGAAAGTTTAGCCCTAGGTGTATTTCAAGGGGTGGCGGGAGGAGAGACACTGAGAGCAAAACACAACTTATTTATTTTATTCCAGAATGTGTGATAATTAGTTATATACAAAACAGGTTATATTACAAACTTGAAAATCACTCCAACCAATCAAGGCATTTTGAAGGAGACTTAAATGCATATACAAAGCCATATCAAGTTTTTTTTTCAAAATCCCCTAAAATGTTTTGCATAAAACAAATTACAATAATTGGAAGATGCCAGAAAGCAGATGAGATGAACAACCGTGTCTGGATAAAACATGGAATTTAAGTTTGAGTGTCATTATAATCCCCATGCTATGTTACAGTCTATAATGCACTGCAACTCATCCAAATGTGCATAAAAATACAGTGACACCAGATGTAGTTGCAATAATTTTCTTTTAATTCACATAACATGCCAATCTCAATGGAAAACTAATTTCTACTGTGCATTTCCACACTTTTTGTATTTATTGAGTGCAAGGAAATTGCCTTTAAGTAGCACAAAGTAAGTATGTTTGGAAGCAACTGCCTTACTTTCTTTGAAGATACAGTAGCCTGGGTCAAATAGAATCCACCATAAAAGTCATAAGCTTTGCTACGTCTTGTGACTGGAAATCTCAGTGATGCTAGGAACTGTTTCAGTGTTCTACTGGAAAACTGTAAATGCTGCATGCATCATCAAGCAAGCCATAAATTATAAATATGCTAACCACTAATCTAACATCAGCTGTAGATCCTGCCATCAAATGGGTGTAATGGGTGCAATGGCAAAACAAGCTTCCTATGGTTGGATTATTTCAGATAAATGTAGTGCAAATGAAGTGAAGAGTAACAGTACACTTAGTTGAATATGTAAAGTTTGTTTTAAAATAGAAGTATCTTCGTCATGCACTAAAAGCTGTTCATGTAGTTGCTTTTGTAAAGTTACAATGTAGGGGCTGCAGCCCTGACTGCCTGAAGCTTTTCAGTGTTCTTCATACAATAGGTAGGAGTTGCCAAATCAATAACGAACCCCTCGAAGATGTGCCTCAGGCTCAGCTTCAATGAACATTGGTTGAACTAAGCTATACTCCAAATGCTGAAATGAACAGAGAAGGGCAGACCACTGAAAACAATACACACACTCTACATGCCCCCATACTGATATTTCTGAGGAATGTTTACTTGTGCAAAATGGCTCAATTTTTACTGAAAGTTGACAAGGCACGGGTAATTTCATAGGGAAAGTAACTGTGGAGGGTTGATTTGAAGCTGCATTGCTATGCACAAATGCAATATAATTCAAGGACAACACAATTTAAAAACTTTTTACTGGGTTATGGCAATGCGCCAAAATTGAGTACTTCTTCCTGGAACAGTTTTCAAAAGGAATTGAAGAAATGTAAGCTCAACATCGCAAGGGCGCCTGCCATCCTTAGCTCCAGGAAATGCTAACTCTTCCCTGACATAATTCTTGCTGTATCAGGAAAGTGTCTCGAATCAAAAATATTTATGCTGAGTTTATTTCAGATTCCCAGTGTTCACAGTATTTTTGCTTTTATATTTATACTGAAGTCTTGATGGGTTTTATTAAAAGTTCACTTTTGCCCTGACAATTCTCATCATTGGTTGCTGGATGAGATATTCTAAAGAGTTACTGATCTCCTAAGGAACATTTTCACAGAAGAATAACGAACAAGCAGAAAAGTGCTGGCCCAGCAAGTTCTGGAAATTTTAAATACTGTCCTGTCACGTATGGATTATTAGGAATCCAAAATAAACAGACACCAATTTTCTCAAAGCAGAAATAATGTCTGAAGACCCCAAAAGAGGCTTATAACAAATGTTTTTTTTAGAAAAGAAAACACTGATTCAAAACCTTTACCACCATGATATACAATGAGTGTGTACTGGAACAGTAAGTCTAATTAGAACTACAATGTAGCAGGCAAAAAGAACAAGCATGCAAAGCCTTTAAGAATCAGACAGCATAAGTGAGGAGGGGGAGCAGAACAACAAAAATAACTTTAGTATTGCTGAAAAAAAGAGACATGCCTAAGCTTTTTGCCTTGCACTCATCAGAACACTTGCAAGAATACCGTTATAAGGGGGAAAACAACAATTTATACGATATGTGAAGACAGTGTTGATTGGTTGGCAAGCAGTGTTGCCATGGAGAATGCATCACTGATGATAACTGATAGTCAACTGCCAAGCATTGTTTGAATTTACAAGGCTTCTGATTAGCCCAATCTTATAGTGTGTGGAACTGTAAGAATCCCAACGCTTATATTGACATCCCAAAGACTGGCAGATCATATCAAACAGCATGTCCCAGCCGCTGTTCGCAACGGGCAAGGTACAGACCATTACCAGCCAACGTGTGTCACTTTTGGCCCTGAAAAGTGCCCAGTCTACCTCAGATTAGCCCGGAAGGGCAAGGTATCTCAAAAGGAATTTGAGCAACAGGATGCTGCCACCAAGCCAAAAAGACATTCTGCCAATAACACAAATGAGTAATGTGATGTATGAATTTCAGTGTCAGTGTGATGTTAGGTATGTAGGCCGTACATCCCAAAGACTGGTGGATCATGTTAAACAGCATGACCTAGCCGCTGTTCACAACTGGCAGGGTACAGGCAATACCAGCCCGTGCTTGCAAAACTCAAAACATAGTGTCCAACATTAGATGCGATTCCACAATTGGACAACATTTGCTAAATAATCCTCAATGTGCTAAAAATTACACTAACAACTAATTTAAGATCGTCAGTCAGGCTCACAATTTGGTGCATTTGTGTGTACTGTAAGTTACATATATTAATACACGGGGCCATGTTCTTTGCAGACAGAAAGTACATGTACATATATTGTGTTGTTTCAGCTAAACAAAAGTGACAGCCATTCGCTGACTCATTCCTCAGGGCGAGGCCTTGACCAATCACAGTCAAGCTGCCTGGTTTAAATCCAAACAATGCTTGGCAGTTACCTGTCAGTCACCATCAGTGGTGCATTCTCCATGGCAACACCACTTGCCAACCAATCAACACTCTCTTCATATATAGTATAAATTGTTGTTTTCCCCCTTATATTAGTATTCTTGCGAGCGTCCCGATGAGTGCAAGATGAAAAGCTCAGACATGTTTCTTTTTTCAGCAATACTCAAGTTCTGTATTACCAAACGACTAAAAATAACTTTAATTACACAGACTTTTAGTAAACAAGAGTTAGGAAATAATGTGATTAGTATAATATCCAAGTCATCAATTGTGTTTGCTCTTGAATCAAAGCATCGTTTGTGAATTTCTTTAAAAATTAAACAGCACAGAAAAAAAAAACACATCACGATGCTTCATTTCACAGCAGTGGAGTTTTCAGCACAGAAATTCCAACAACTAAACTTTTTTGAAAACTTTCCAAAAAGGTAACAATGTAATTTGAATTATAGTAAGGAGGCAGCAACTACGAAAATAGCTCAATATATTCCCTAGATGTCAATCTTCTGCTCAGTACCACCTTGCTAAACACTGCATAGAAAAGCATAACTTAATCATCATAAAGCATATTGGATCATGGCAGAGGTATAAAGATACTTGCAGAGTTTCAACTTTATCGATAACATAGATGCACATTAATGTGTCCTATTTCCTGGGTTTATAACGGTGATTGGACTATTAGTACCGATTCTCTGTACATTTGATGAGGAATAACAAAATACAATCCTCCAGGAGTACCTGGATAAACTCTTAAGTGAAGAAGACATCTTATCTTGCAAATTTAAAAATCTTATCATCCAAGATTAAACTGTTTATAGCTTTTGCTGCAATACAATGCTCATTCAAAAAATGGATAAAATGGAAATTGAGGATAAATACTGGATTTATTTTTAATACAACTAGTGTTTGCAGGCAGAAGTGCATGAATGCATCAGGAAAATTAAATCTTCCCTGCCAGTGACATCTAATATACAATCTTATCTCAGAGTACCAAAAAAATATAGCATATCACAGAAATTAACGACATTTAGAGATGGTTGGCACCAGAAAATTGAAACTTGTGAAAATTGCTCATTTCTTTTTATCTGCACTTGCAGTGTGAGGATCACTGACAAGACAGTCATTTATTTCCCATCCTTAATTGCCCTTCAGAGGAGCTCGTTAGCTCAGTTGGCTAGACGGCTCAGATGAATGCCAATAGCGAGGGGTTTGATTGCCTTGCTGGCTGAAGTAGACTTGGGCCTGTCCATTTACCCTACCCATAGTAAAAAACTCACGGCACTTTGCCATGGTTGGGAAATAATTGGCAAGGAACTGCCTTCGGGCAGAGAGCTCAAGAAGAATTGCCCTTGACCAGGTGGCTGAGAGTTGCTTTCTTGAACTGCTGCAGTCCATGGGGTGTATGTACAGATACAATGCTGTTTAGGAGAGAGATCCAGAATTTTGATCCAGTAACAGTAAAGGAGTGGCGATATATTTCCAAGTCAGTATAGGGGGAAACTTGAAGTTGGTGGTGTTCCCATGCATTTGCTGCTCTTGTTCTTCTAGGTGGTATAAGTAGGGAGCAAGGAAGGGGCTACTGAAGGAGCCTTGGTGAGTTGCTGCAGTGCATCTTGTAATGGTACACACTGCTGTCACTGTCTGTGGGTGGTGGAGGGAGTGAATGCTTAAGATGGTTGATGGGATGCCGATCAAGTGGGCTGCTGTGTCTTGGATGGTGTTGAAGATGCTCTCATCCAGGCAAGTGGAGAGTATTCCATCACACTCCTGACTTGTGCCTTGTAGATGGTGGACAGGCTTTGGTGAGTCAGGAGATGAGTTTCACGCTGCAGAATTCCCAGCCTCTGACCTGTTTTTGTAGCCACCGTATATATATGGCTGGTCCAGTTCAGTTTCTGGTCAATAGTGATCCCCAGGATGTTGATGGTGGAGTATTCAGCAAAGGCAATGCCATTGATTGTCAAGGGGAGCTCGTTAGATTATCTCGTCTTGGAGATAGTCATTGCTTGGTGTTTGCGTGCTGTGTGTGTTACTAGCCACTTACCAGCACAAGCCAGAATGTTGTTCAGGTCTTGATCCATGTAGGCACGGACTGTTTCAGTATGCGAGGAGTTGCTAATGGTAATGAAGACTAGACAACCATCAGTAAACATCTCTACTTCTGACCCTATGGTGGGTATACCTACACCACATGAACTGTAGTGGTTCAAGAAGACAGCTCACCGCCACCTTCTCAAGGGCAATTAGGGATGGGGAATAAGTGCTGGCCTAGCCAGTGATTCCCACATCCCATGAATGAATAAAAAATATGAATGAAAGGTCATTGATGAAGCAGCTGAAGATAGTCGGGCCTAGGGCAGTGCCCTGAGGAACTCCTGCAGTGATGTCCTAGGACTGAGATGATTTACCTCCAATGATCACAACCATCTTTCTTTGTTCTGGGTATGACTCAACTGCTGGAGACTTTTGCACCTGGTTCCCATTGA
The DNA here is from genome assembly GCF_964194155.1 of Cetorhinus maximus. Taxonomy (NCBI): domain Eukaryota; kingdom Metazoa; phylum Chordata; class Chondrichthyes; order Lamniformes; family Cetorhinidae; genus Cetorhinus; species Cetorhinus maximus. The sequence goes on from NC_135884.1 coordinate 54,218,834, forward strand.
CTTCAATTTTGCTAGGGTTCCTTAATGCCACACTCAGCCAATGCTGCCTTAATGTCAAGGACGATCACTTCAACTCTGGAATTCAGCTCCTTTGTCCATGTTTAGACCAAAGCTGTAAAGAGGTCCGGAGCCAGGTGGTCCTGGCTAAACACAACCGTAATGAGCAGATAATTGATGTCTAAATGCCACTTGATAGCTCTGGTGATGGCAACTTTCATCACTTTGCTGATAAAGGGTAGACTGATGGAGCAGTAATTTGCCAGATTGGAATTTGTCCTGTTCTTTGTGAACAGGACAAAACTGGGCAAATTTGCACATTGTCAGGTCGATGCCAGTTTTGTAACTGCACTGGAACAGCTTGGCTTAGAGGTGTGGCTAGCTCTGGAGCACAAGTCTTCAGTGTGGTTGACCAAATGTGGTTAGGGTCCATTATCCATTGTTAAGTTTGTAGTAGCAGGACACTTAGAAAATCAAAATACAATCAAGCAGAGCCAACATGGTATTTTGAAAGGGAAATTGCATTTGACAAATTTATTAGAATTCTTTGAAGATGTAACAAGCAGGGTAGGTAAAGGGGAACCAGTAGATGGAGTGCATTTGGAATTCCAAAAGGGATTCGATACAGTATTGCTCGGTGTAGTCTATAGGCCTCCAATTAGTGGGAAGGATGTAGAGGAACAAAACTCCAGGGAAATTACAGAGGGATGCAAACATTATATAGAGTAGTACACACAGTGTGTACTGTGTAGCAGTGTGTGCCATGGGGGACTTTAATTACCTGAATCCAGACTGGGACAGTGGTAGTGTAAAGGGCAGAGAGGGGAAAGAGTTCCTAGATTGCGTTCAAGAGAATTTTCTACGGCCACATGTCTCCAGTCCAACAAGAAAGAATGCACTGTTGGACCTGGTTCATGGAAATCAGGTGGGCTAAGTAAATCAAGTGTCAGTGGGGGAACATTTAGGAGGCAGTGATCATAGTATCGTAAGTTTTAGGATGATGGTAGAAAAGGACAATGTGCAATCCAGAGTAAGAATAATTAACTAGGGGAGAGCCAACTTCAATATGGCAAGAATGGAGCTGGGCCAGATAGGCTGAAACCAAAGGCTGATGGGAAATACTGTAGCTGAACAATGGGCTACCTTCAAAGAAGAAATGGTTCAGGTACAGTCAAGGTATATTTCCTTTTCTTGTTCTATACACAAAAAGCAGGACAAATCAAACCCATCCATTTACTACCCCATCAGTCTACTCTACATCATCAGTAAAGTAATGGAAGGGGTCATCAGCAGTGTTATTAAGCCGCACTTGCTTATCAATAACCTGCTCATTGATGCCCAGTTTGTGTTCTGCCAAGGCCTCTCAGCTCATTACAGCCTTGGCTCAAACATGGACAAAAGAGTCGAACTTCCAAGAGGAGGTGAGAGTGACTGCCCTTGACATCAAGGCCATATTTGACCGAGTGTAGCATCAAAGAGCCCTAGCAATACTGGAGTCAATGGGAATCAGGGGGAAACTCTCCACTGGTTGGAGTCATACCCAGCATAAAGGTATAAATGAAGATGGTTGCGATTGTTGGAGGTCAATCACCTCAGTTCCAGGGAGTCACTGCAGGATAGTATCCTCGACCCAACCATCTTCAGCTGCTTCATCAATGACTTTCCTTCCATGGTAAAGTCAGAAGTGGGGATGTTCACTGATGATAGTACAATGTTCAGCACCATTCGCGACTCCTCAGATACTGAAGCAGTCCATGTTCAAATGCGGCAAGACCTGGAAAATATCCAGGCTGGGGCAGACAAGTGGCAAGTAATATTCACCCTACACAAGTGCCAGGCAATGACCATCCCCAACAAGAGAGAATCTAACCATCACCCCTTGACCTTCAATGGCATTACCATCACTGAATCCCCATGAACATCATCCTGGGGATTACCATTGACCAGAAACTGAGCTGGACTAGCCACATAAATACTGTGGTTACGAGAGCAGGTCAGAGGCTAGGAATCCTGCAATGAATAACTCACCTCCTGACTCCCCAAAGCCTGCCCATCACCTACAAGGCACAAGTCAGGAGTGTGATGGAATAATCCCCACTTGCCTGGATGAGTACAGCTCCCACAACACTTAAGAAGCTTGACACCATTCACGACAAAGCATCCCGCTCAATTGGCACCACATCCACAAGCATTCACTCTCTCCACCACCGACACACAGTAGCAGCAGTGTGTACCATCTACAAGATGCACTGCAGGAATTCACCAAGGCTCCTTAGACAGCGTCTTCCAAACCCATGACCACTGTCATCTAGAAGGACAAGGGAAGCAGATAGATGGGAACACCACACCTGAAGTTCCCTTCCAAGTCACTTACCATCCTGATTTGGAAATATATTGACGTTCCTTCACTGTCGCTGGGTCAAAATCCTGGAACTCCCTTCCTAACAACACTGTGGGTTTACCTACACCACATGGGCTGCAGTGGTTCAAGAAGGCAGCTCACCCCCACCTTCTCAAGGGCAACTATGGATGGGCAATAAATGCTGGCCCAGCCAGCAAGGCCCACATCCCATGGATGAATTAAAAACAAACAAATCCTGAGCTCCATGGATGAAAAAGGAGATACAAATTAAGATGAAGAAGGAAAAAGCATGCTTATGACAGATGTCAGGTAGAAAATACAACTGAGAGCCAACCGGAATACAGAACGTTCAGAGAGGAGGTGAAAAACCAAATAAGAGAAGCAAAGAGGGATCATGAGAAAATACTGGCAGCCAACATAAAGAGAAATCCCAAAGTCTTTTATTGGCACATAAATAGTAAGAGGGTAGTAATAGGAGGAGTAGGGCCAATTAGGGATCAAAAAGGGGATTAACACATAGAGGCAGGGGCATGGCTGAGGTGTTGAATTAATACTTTGCATTTGTTTTTAACCAAGGAAGCAGATTCTACCGAGGCCATGGTGACAGAGGAGGAAACTCTGTCACTAGAAGGGTTCAAAATCAATGAGGAGCAAGTGTTGGATAAACTGTCAGTACTTAAGGTTGACAAGGCACTGGGACCAGATGAGATGCTACCAAGGATATTGAAGGAAGAAAGAGTGGAAATTGCAGGGGTATTGGCCATAATCTTTCAGTCTTCCCTAGGCTCAGGGAAGATGCCAGAGGCCTGGAGAATTGCAAACATTGCACCCTTGTTCAGAAAAGGTTGCAATGATAAGTCCAGCAATACAGACCAGTCAGTTTAACTTCCATGGTGGGGAAGCTTCTGGAGAAAATTATTCAGGATAGAATTATCAGTCACATGGAAAAAATGTGGTTTGATTAGGAAGAGCCAGCATGGATTTCTAAAGGGGAAATCGTGTTTAACTAACTTGCTGGAGTTTTTTGAAGAGGTAACAGAAAAGCTCAATGAAAGTAATGCTGTTGATGTGATGTACATGGACTTTCAAAAGGTACAGTGCCACACAAAAAACTTGTGAGAAAAGTTATAGATCATGCAATAAAAGGGGCAGTAGTAACATGGATACAAAATTGGCTGAGTAATAGGAAACAGGGTAATCGTCAATGGATATTTTTTGGGCTAGAGGAAGGTTTGTCATCGAGTTCCCCAGTGGTCAGTATTGGGACCCTTGCTTTTTCTGATATATATTAATGATCTCGATTTTGGTGCGCAGGGGACAATTTCAAAGTTTACAGATGATACAAGACTTGGGAGCATTGTAAACTGTGAAGAGGACAGTGCAGAATTTGAAAAGGACATAGACAAGTTGGTGGAGTGGGCAGGTAGGTGGCAGATGAAGTTCAATGCAGAGAAGTGTGAGGTGATTCATTTTGGTACAAAGAACATGGAGAGACAATATAAAATAAGCGGTACAATTCTTAAGGGTGTGCAGGAGCAGAGGGACCTGGGTGTATTTGTGCATAGATCATTGAAGATGGCAGGAGAGGTGGAGACAGCAGTTAATAAAGCATATATTATCCTATGCTTTATTAATAGGGGCAAAGAGTACAAGAACAAGGATGTTATGTTGAATTTATGTAAGACACTTGTTAGACCTCAGCTGGAGTATTGTGTACATTTCTGGACGCCTGTCATGAAGCTATTAATGAAAATGTCATTGGAAAATATTTTTCTTTTAAAATAGAGGTTTAGGCTGTGGGTGTGTCTTAATTGGATTAAAACCAGCTAGTCTGGGTGTTTTGATGTGTACTAGTTTTGATATGTAAGAGAGAGAGAGTGCATTTGCATTTTTTTTTGAATAGAGCATTCAAGAAGTGGGGTGAATTCTGGCATCTAGTGAGCAGAGACTAAGCAATATGTTTATATTGCTAATAAAATTGGTACCATGAAGGGGTTTTATCATTAGAAGGGGCTGGCGATACAATGAGAATTTACAATCAATGAGCTGTGCTATGTATAACTTCAGTAGTTGTGTGTGTGTAGAGGAGACGCAATGTGAGATCAAAAGGCAGCTGTAAGCCTCTAACTGTCTCCACAGAAACCAAAGTGAAAAGAGCCTCATTTTGAATTTGTAAGGTAAAAATGTTTTGCCTGGTGTTTGGTTAAGTCTATGGGTTGCTGTTGCCTTAATGGAGATTGATTTGGGAATTTGTTAAAAGTTATGATCATAGTAATTTGTAGCCATGTGCATATATTTAACTTGCGTAAATTAATAAAGTGTTTCATTTAGCTTAATATAAATCTTCTCGAGAACTGGTTGTATGATTCCTGAATTTAGAGTTGCGTCTCAAACATAACAATTAAAATTATAGGTTATGACAGTTGTTTAAAGTTTCCCTTTGGGATTTTTAAAAAATAACTCAGCTTTACCAACTGCTCGGTCATAACAGCGCCACACTATAGGGAGGATGTGCTCGCATTGGAGAGAGTGCAGAAGAGGTTTACAAGAATGGTCCCAAGGATGAGAAACTTCAGTTATGAAGCTAGTTTGGAGAAGTAGGGGCTGTTCTCCTTGGAGAGGAGGCAGCGAAGAGGAGATTTGATGTAGGTGTTCAAAATCATGAGGGGGGCTGGATAGATTGGGAGAAACTATTTCCGCTCATCAAGGGATCGAGAATGAGGGCACAGATTTAAAATAATTTGCAGAAGAAGCAAATGTGGTGGGAGAAAAAACTTTTTCACAAAGCGAGTGGTTCGAGTCTGGAATGCACTGCCTGGAAGTGTGGTGGAGGCAGGTTCAATCGAGGCATTCAAGAGGGCATTAGATAATTATTTAAACAGAAACAATGTCCAAGGTTACGGGGAAAAAGCAGGAGAATGGCACTAAGTCATGATGCTCATTTGGAGAGCTGGTGCAGACACAATGGGCTGAATGGCCTCCTTCTGTACCGTAACAATTCTGTGATTCTGTGAGGTACGTCATAAAAAAATTACTACACAAGGTAAGAGCTCATGGTGTTGGGGATAATTTATTCAGGCTACCAAAGGTGGAGTGCCACGGGGATCAGAGCTGGGGCCTCAACTATTTACAATCTATGTTAATGACTTTGAATTCACTGCACCAGAGAGCAGTGGAGGCTGGGTCATTGAATATATTCAAGGCTGAGTGAAATTTTTGATCACAAGGAAGCCAAGGATTATGGAGGAACAGGCAGGAAAGTACAATAAGGCCACAATAAGATCAGCCATGATCTTTTTAAATGGCAGAGAAGGCTTGAGAGGACAAATTGCTCTTATTTCATATGTTCTTATATGTTTTGTTACATACAGTGCCTTCAAGTGTTTCTTCATTTGTGCTTTGAATCAAATTGTCTGAAGGCTGGCATTATGATGCTAGGGACCTCAGGGGGCGGCTGATCATCCACTTGGCATTTTTGGCTGAATATGCAAATGCTTCAGCCTTGAATTTTGCACCGACTTGCTAAGCCTCCCCATCATTGAGGATGGAGATGTTTTTGAAGCCTCCTCCTCCAGTTAGTTGTTTAATTGTCCACCACCATTCACAACTGGATGCGCTATGGCTGCAGAGTTTTGATCTGATCTGTATGTTAGGATTGCTTAGCTCTGTCTGTTGCATGCTGATTCCACTGTTTTGCATGCAAATAGTCTTGTGTTGTAGCTTCATCAGTTTGACACCCCATTTTTAGGTATGCCTGGTGCTGCTCCTGGCATCCTCTTCTACACTTCTCATTGAACCAGGGTTGGTCGCCTAGCTTAATAGGCAACAGTAGACTAAGGGATATACCAGGCCACAAGCTTACAGACTGTGGTTTAATACAATTCTGCTGCTACTGAAGACCCAAGCGCCTCATGGGTACTCAGTTTTGAGCTGTCAGATCTGTTTCAGTCTATCTCATTTAGCATGGTGGTAGTGCCACACAACATGATGTGATTTCCTCTCCACAAGGACTGTGTGCTGGTCACTCCTACCGATACTGTCATGAACAGGGAGGCAAGAGTGACTGCTCTTCACATCAAGGCAGCATTTGACAGAGCAGGGCAACAAGGAGCCACAAAATTGAAGTCAATGGGAATTGAGGGAAAAGTCTTTGTAGTTTAAGGGTCTGGCAGGGTTAATGTGGGACAGGGTACAGTATTGCCCACAGTGTGATGTAAAGGAACACATGATCCAACTCTACATCTCAGTCTTGGACTGGACAAAGACCTGTGTGGTGCAACATAGAGACATGGAGATACAAGCAATGTCCGGCAGTCTCAGGACAGTGTTTTAATTACAACCGGATAGGACACTTCGGAAAGCTACGCAAAGCTAACAGTCCAGATGCACAGATAATTAAAGACAATTCATGATCCATACTTCTTAGGTATGGTCAAAGGTTTTCATTCCAGCATGCAGACATCTCGCTTGATGGTCATCTCACAAATTTTAAGTTGAACACAGGAGCCAGTGTTACAGCCCACTCGGACAAGGAACCATGGCTGAGACCCCTCTGGCTACTAACAACAAACACACTAATCTTTGGGCCCGGAGGAATCTGGTTTCCGGTTATAGGCATAATTCTGGAACCGTTAAGGTATGGCATGAAACAAATCTTTTGTACATCATCCATAACTAGCCTTTTTCTCTCCTGAGTAGAGAAACTCATGTTGCCCTGAACCTTCTTAAAATGGTAGATGACGTCAAAACAATCTCTGTTGTCAATTACACAGGACTGCAAGTTCCCAAGAGTCCCAATAGAAAGTATACACCCGACTGCACTTCAGCTCTGAATTGTCTACACTCTTGGTAGAGCCAGTTTGTTCATTTTCTTTCCAGGCGCCAGAAGCTCCTCATCAGTCAGACCAGCCAGCCACTATGATGATTACCATAACACCTTGAGTGGACGATAGTCAAGGGTTGAACCTGCAGCAAGAAGAGCCTCAACCTCCAGCACCAACATCCGTTGCTAAGATACCTCAAGACACCACGACACAGGCACTGCAACTTATGGCCAGTACAACCATTAGCCAGATGGTACTTGGAGAGAAATAGCCATCAACTGACCGCTGCACACCTCAGGTGAGGCAAGGAAGCCAAACCAACGAGAACATCATTGCACAGAAAGCTAAACTGCAAGGTGAGCCCATTAATAAGTCATACCCCACAATAGGAAGAGACATCTTCCATCCCAACATGCATTATGGCGAACTGCACGTAGAAATAAAAACCAGAATGAGCACTATAGGAGAGCTGAGAGTTAATTCTCCCCATAAGGAATGGGAAACACCAGTGATTATTGATAACACTACTTAGGGAGTTGAGAAGTAGCGGTTCAACTCCAAAGAATGAGATAAGAGAATTAAGGTCAACCAGCCAAGACCAGAATGACCACATCCAAAGTAACCTCATATTCATCAAGGTTTACCCATTGCAACAAGGCCTACACCATTTCTCCAACTGTTATAAAGATAAGATCTGGAAGAATTATAAAGCTTCCAGACTGCCTGAACCTATAAACACAAAGACTTGAGGTGGGGGGAGAGAAGAAATAGTAGAAGAAATCAAATATGTTGGGTCAATAGGAATTCATTGTAAATACATTGGTAAAGACTTGGGGAAATGTATAGTATAAAGGGTCTGGCATAGAAAGGGTTAATGTGGAACGGAGTACAATACTGCTCACAGTGTGATGTAAAGGCACACATGACCTGACTCTACAGGGTAGTCTTGAACTGGACAGAGATGTGTGTAGAGGCAGCATGGAGACAGCTCATAATCTAGACCTTTTAACTATGACATATGTACAACATGAGTAGTTGGTAAACACTTACTGTTAAGCTGTAAAGACTCAGAACCTCTTCGTGAGATCTACTGAACTACACACATCTTGCAACAGTCTCCACTAGTTGGAGTCATACAGACTCTTCTTCAGAAGAGTCATATGGACTCAAAACGTTAGCTCTGTTTCTCTCTCCACAGATGTTGCCAAACCTGCTGAGTTTTATGTTTTCTGTTTTTATTACAAAGGAAAATGGTACTGATTGTTAGGAGTCAATCATTTCAGTCCCATGAAATTGTTACAGGAGTTCCTCAGGGTAGTGTCCTAGGCCCAACCATCGTCAGCTGCTTCATCAATGATTTTCCCTCCATCACAAAGTAGGGATGTTCACTGATGATTGCGCAATGTTCACACTATTTGCAATTCCTACTGAAGCAATCCATGTCTATATGCACCAATGTGTTCTGTATGCAAGATGCACTGTAGCAACTCATCAAGCACCCTTCAACAGCACCATTTAAATGCACCACTTCTACCACCTGAAGGGAGAAGGGTAGCCAACGCATGGGAACAACACTGCCTGCAAGTTCCCTTCCAAACCACATGCCAATTGAACTTGGAACTATATCACTGCTCCATCACTTTCGCTAGGTTTAAATCTGGGAACGCTATTCCTCACAGCACTGTGGGAGTTGCCACACTAAAAGGATTACAGAAGTTCAAGAATGCAGCTCACCACCACCTCTCAAGAGCAATTAGAGATGGACGACAAATGTTGGCCTTGCCAGCAAATCACCACATCCCATGAAATAAATTTAATGAAAAGCAGATACATCTGCCTCAGGTAGATTTGTGAGAATGAGGTCAAGTAGATTTTTTCCTCTTGTTGGTTCTAACACCAGTTTCCCCAGGCCCAATCTGACAGATATGCCCTTCGGGACTTGGCCAGCTAGGGTAGTGGTGCTTCTACTGAGCCACTCTTGGTGATAGATTTTGATGTCCTCCACCCTGAATGCATTCTGGCATTCTTGCTACTGTTTCTTCCAAATGGTGTTCAACATCATGTACGGAGTCACCAGCTGAGGGAGGGTGGCAGGTATTAATCAGGAGATTTTCTTCTCCCATGTTTGCCCTGATCTGCCAATGGAAGAGGACAAAGATGGTGATGGTGGTGTCTGGGACATTGGTTGTAATATATGATTTGGGGACTATAACTGTATCAGGCTGTTGCTTGGCAAGTCTGTGAGACAGCTCTCCTAAATCTGGTACAAGTCACCAGATGTTACAGAGGACGAGTCTGCAGGGTGAAATGAGAAGGATGTGCCTTTGCCATTTCCAGTCCTGAAGTGGATGTTGGGTGGTCCGTCTGGTTTGTTCTTCAACTTTTCTGTAGCCTTTTGATACAACTGAGTGGCTTGCTTGATCATTTCAGAGGGCAGCCAAGAGCCTATCAGATTTGTGTGTCTGGAATCAATTGAGGGCCAAAGTGAGTAAGGGCAGCAAATTTCCTCCCCTGAAGGACATTAGTGAATGAGATAGGTTTTTAATCATTGTCATTATCATTAATGAAACTAGCATTATAATCCCAGTTTATTAATTAATTGAATTTAAATTCTCCCAGCTACCATGGTGGGATTTGAACTCATGTCTCCAGAGCATTAGTCTGGGTCTCTAGATTATTAGTCCAGCAACACAGGCCAAGTCCTGAAGGGCATATCTGCCAGATTAGGCCTGGGGCAACTGGTGATACAACCAACAAGAGGGAAAAATCTACTTGACTTCATCCACACCAATCTATCTGAGGCAGATGTATCTGCTTTTCGTTAAAATTATTTCATGGAATGTGGTGATTTGCTGGCAAGGCCGGCATTTGTCACCCATCGCTAATTGCCCTTGAGAGGTGGCAGTGAGCTGCCTTCTTGAACTGCTGTAATCCATCTAGTGTGGCTACTTCTACAGTGCTGTGAGGAATAGACTTCCCAGATTTAAATCTAGCGACAGTGATGGAACAGCGACATAGTTCCAAGTCCAATTGGCATGTGGCTTGGAGGGGAACTATGTTACTATACCCGACAACTACTCGGCATATTTTGAGAGTTCATACATTGATAACAGGCTACCCTAATGAATCAATTTCTACCTTTGCTATTCAAGTATAAATTTGAGAATGAATAAATAAAGGAAAATTTACGGCATGAGCTTTGACTCTCATGTCAACTCTATTACAGAATCAGTAATAAATACTGTACATTATTTCAGCATGCTTTCACTGCACAATGTACTCACAAAATTGCTCATGAAGATTTAAAGGTGGTGATATACAAATAGGCATTTCGACAATGGACACCATATTCCCCCAAAACAAGTATTACAGAGCAAGTTTTACAAGTCTATTTAGATTATCACTCATTTTTTGCTCTCAAATATTATGCGACTGCAAGAAAACTTCATCTTGCACAACACAGTGATACATCATCTGACTTCTACAGAACAAGGCACATTGTCTTTTTTTAATGGCTCAAAAATAAAATCTACATTACAATAGTCCAAGTTTAGAATTTGGGATATGACTTTTCACTATCTTTAACACTGAGAATAAGCCTAATATTTTTTATCAATTATGTGACATCAAACCAAGAAACTGATCAGAATGAGTTGAATTTAAAATATATACATGTCTACTAATGGTACAATGGGACCCTTTTACCAACATAGACATTTGTGAATGAATTTGTTTTACAAACCAGAATAGTGAACAGTACAATAATATCTGGGGATGCATTCTGCATACCATTAAAACACATTCAGTTACATCCTTTATTCAGAATCAAATATGCTTATATTAAACTTATGAATTTGACTTCATTTTTAAAATGCATCTTTCGTATATCAAAATTAAAAATGGTAAAAAAAAATTCCATAATATTGAAAGTTTAGACCTGTTAAATACAACAGCATATGTAGGTAGCCCTATAGTTGCCTTTCTGATGAAAATGTCGCAAACCAATAAATTCCAGAAATTGCTCACTGTTAACAATTCCCTAAAGGTGAACACAAGATGAGGGAGGCTGTAGCCTTGAACAAAATGGAAATTGTTCACGTTACTATTGCAGTTGGTCTGACCTTGAATTTCTGAATTTGCTTTTTGCTATTATTATTACTTTTTTTGCAGTGAAGTTGATGTTGAACAGGTCCAACCTGCAGATATAGGCAAACCGAGTTTGTGTAGCTCTTAGTGAAAAGAAAATTCTTGTTCCATGGCTTCAGGGAATAGTTTATCCATTGTTGCTGAGTAGATTGCTGATGCGTTATAATCTTTAGTTCTGCTCTGCACTGGTTGGAATGCCTGGAAGGAATCTTAAGTTCTACTTACCCCTGGTGGGTGATATTCTAATTCTGACCCCAATGACAAAATTCAGAACAATCTGCCTTGTGGAAAGTTTGCACTGGTCTATACATTATTGATAGCTTTGGCACAATTTAATGCAATGGACATGCAGTATACATTTGACCAATTCCAAAATCCATATTTTGAAAATTCTGAGCATAAGTTTCCAAATTGGTTCAAGTATGTCTACTGACTGATTTCCTTCAAGTCGACATTATCAATTTGAGCATCAGATGTCAGCTGGGGTTTTCTACTTCCGAGTGTGGATGACTGCATTGGCATCCTGTTTTTGACTGAAACTGGGTTCACGTGTAGACACCTGGTCCTTTGCAAAACCTTCTGAACTGGCTATCCTTCCACTGGGTGTTATGTTGGAATCCTGTTACAATGAAGTGCACGCTTTAGTTTCTAAGTAGAGCAGCTGTTGCAAATTGGGGAAAGATTAGGATATTATTCTTAAGTAAATAAGAACCAATGTACACTGGTGTAGGGGAGGAATAGGGGAATCTGTGCCTATGCTCTGTGGTTTTGTGAATGTTTTCAGAGAATATTTTCAGGATAGTTTCTTATTACAACACATTCTGGAGCTGACCAGAAAGCAGGCTATGCTAGAGCTAATATTGTGCAAAGTGAAGGCACCCCTGAGTAGCAGTGATCAGAATATGATTGAATTTTACCTTCAGTATGGAGGAGAGAAGAGCGGGTCCAACGCTAGTATTTCAAACTTAAATAAGGGCAATTATGTGGGAGTGAAAGCAGAGCTAGCTAAAGTGAACTGGGAAATCAGGTTAAGGGATAGGTCAATAGAGATGCAGTGGCAGACATTTAAAGGGATATTTCAAAATACACAGAGTAGATAGATACATTCCAACGAGAAAGAAAAATTCTAAGGGGAGGACCCAGCATCTGTGGTTCACTAAAAAAATAAAGATAGCATCAAACTTAAAGAAAAAGCATATAATTACTTAAAGACGGGTGGCAGGTCAGAAGATTGGACAGAATATAAATAACAGCAACAGTGAATTTGGGGAATTGATAATGGAAAATAAGCAGACGAATTGAACAGGTATTTTGCATTGGTCTTCACTACAGAGTATACAACTTACATCCCAGAAATAGCTGTAACTCAGGAACTGGAAGTGAGGGAGGAAGGTACTCAGGAAAATTACAATCACCAGGGGAGTGGTACTTAGCAAACTGTTGGAGCTACAGGCTGACAAATCCTTGGGTCCTGATGGACTTCATCCTAGGGTCTTAAAAGTGGCTAGTGAGATAATTGATGTGTTGGTTTTAATTTTCCAAAGTTCTCTTGATTCAGGAAAGCTGCCCTTAGATTCGAAAATAGCAAATGTAACTCCTTTATTCAAAAAAGGGAGACAGACAGAAAGCGGGAAACTGCAGACCAGTTAGCTTAAAATCTGTCATAAGGAAAATATTGGACGCTATTATTAAAGATGTTCTGGCAAGACACTTACATAAATTCAATGCAGTCAGGCAGAGTCAACATGGTTTTGTGAATGGTAAATCATGTTTAACTTATTTATTGAAGCCCTTTGAAGGAGTCACAGGTGCTGTGGATAAAGGGGAACTGGCGGATGTACTGTACTTAGATTTCCAGAAGGCATTTGATAAAGTGCCACATCAAAGGTTATTGGGAAAAATAAAAGCTCCTGGTGTCGGGAGTAACATATTGGCATGAATAGAAGATTTGCGAGCTAACAGAAAACAGAGGGTAGCCATAAATGGGCCTTTTTTCTGGTTGGCGGGATGCAACTAGTGGTGTGCCACAGGGATCAGTGCTGGGCCTTCAGCTTTTTACAATTTATATAAATGACTTTGATGAAGGGATTGAAGATATGGTTGTTAAATTTGTTGATGATACAAAGATAGGTCGGAAAGTAAGTTGTAAAGAGGACACAAGGAGGCTGCAAAGGATATAGATGGGTTAAGTGAGTGGGCAAAGATCTAGCAAATGGAGTATAATGTGGGCAAATGTGAAATTAACCATTTTGGCAGGAAGAATGAAAAAATAAGCATATTATCTAAATGGTGAGAAATCGCAGAGCTCTGAAATGCAGAGGGACCTGGGTGTCCTAGTGCATGAGCTGCAAAAGGCTAGTATGCAAGTACAGCAGGTAATTAGGAAAGCTAATAGAATGTTATTGTATGTTGCAAGGGGAATTGAATACCAAAGTAGGGAGGTTATGCTTCAGTTGTACAGGGTACTAGTGAGACCACATTTGGAGTGCTGTGCACAGTATTGGTCACCTTATTTAAGGAAGGATGTAACTTTGTTGGAAGCAGCTCAGAGAAGGCTTACTAGACTAATACCTGGAATGGGCAGGTTGTCCTATGAGGAAAGAATGGACAGGCTAGGCTTGTATTCACTGGAGTTTAGAAGAGTAAGAGGCTACTTGATTGAAACATATAAGACCCTGAAGGGTCTTGACAGGGTCGATATGGAATGGATGTTTCCTCTTGTGGGAGGATGGGTCACCAATTTAAGACAGAGATGAGAAGAAATTTTTTCTCCCAGACTTTCGAACTCCCTTCCTCAAAAGGCAGTGGAAGCAGAGCTTTTGAAAGTTTTCAAGGCAGAGGTAGATAGATTCTTGATAAACAAGGTGGTGAAGGGTTACCAGGGTAGGTGGGAGGTTACAGTCAGATCAGCCATGATCTTATTGAATGGCAGAGCGGGCTTGAAGGGCTGGGTGGCCTAATCCTGTTCCTAGTTTATATGCTTCAATGCTCATATGAATAAACCTGGTTAAGGAAAAGACTTGCTTCAGATTCGTCCTTTATGCAATGTATGAACATTGACACCAGGTACCCCACTCGTACTGCTGCAATGGTGGATGGTCCTCATCACTGAGTAACATTTTGGTTCTTGTAAGATTAGCACACACTCAGTTGCAAGCAGCCATTCTTAACTTGTTTTACACCTTCCCAATAGAATGGGCAGCAGAGAGGGCAATATAACAAAATGCTCAGATCTTGCAATATATTTCAGTGCTCCCTCCATACCACAGGTTCCTGTGTTAACTTCTCCTCCTTATAGCACCTTACCTTACTCCACCATTCTTCCCTCCTCTTTAAAATCCTTAAATATTCTTAATATTTAAAATACTTACCCCAGCCACTCTTCAAATCTCACCCCAGGTTTCTCAGCTAAAAAAAAGTCCACCCAACAGGGTAGGATTTCCAGAGATGGACAGAATCTGATAGTACTAGAACCAGCTGGTGTGTCCAGTTACCAACACCAGCATAGCCCGTTTTGGCTGAGGCAGGTTTTGGACCAGCAGGGCTGCCTGCCCCTACAAGGTGGACAGCCAGTTGGACTGGCTTTTCCCAGCCAGCATCCAGTTGTCTACTGTGGTTAGAGCAGATGACAGCCTGGGTGTCAGTGTTCCAGGGCAGGCCTATAGGCCCTCTCTGCCAGCTTATGTGCAGGTGCAGCCAAAAGAAGGTAGAAGGATTTCCTCCCGAACCCATTGCACACTCCATCCTCCGCAATGTGGTGAGCCAGCTAAGAGGGCACCTTCTTGTTGAAACAGCATGACCAACTCTACAAAGATGATTAAGGGGCATTGTTGCATGTGGATCAGTTAGAACGCGGGGTGTTTGCGGGAGGTATTGCTGACAGGGATCTGAGGGGGTTGCTGCCAAAGCTGTAGGAAAGTGCAAACAGGAGTAGAGTGGGTACAGCACATGCGCAAGATTTGAAGGGCCAAGTTATGGGAAAAACAGTGTCTTGGCAGCATTCAACCCAGGGCAGTGGATTCGAATATGGAAAAATACTGTAAAATAAGGGACAGTTGATCAACCTGCATTGAAGGTGCCTTCACAGTAAGTTTTAACAGTCATTGCAGCTAGCCGCTCCTCTGAAGCTGGAAGACCTCCTTTTGGTGCTCCAGCTTCAAGAGCCCACTTGTAATTGGACAGGGAACCATTAATTCTAATTAAGGGGGCACTCACGTCAAAATTCCAATGAGTGGCTGCTTCCCCTGGGGGAAGGTTCGGGACTGGGAAATAGCCCTAACTCCTACTTCCTGGTCCTGAAGCAAAATGTCAGCCCTCTGTCCCTGCAGAGTGACTGCTCACCTTCAATGAGTTCCTATCTTCAGCTCATTTTCCCTTGCCAACCACCTTCCCCCATCCTACCTATACCTTTCATAAGACCATAAGACATAGGAGCATAAATTAGGTCATTCAGCCCATCGAGTCTGCTCCGCCATTCAATCATGGCTGATAAGTTTCTCAACCCCATTCTCCTGCCTTCTCCCCGTAACCTTTGATCCCCTTACCAATCAAGAACCTATCTATCTCGGTCTTAAATACACTCAATGACCTGACCTCCACAGCCTTCTGTGGCAATGAATTCCATAGATTCACCACTCTCTGGCTAAAGAAGTTTCTCCTCATCTCTGTTCTAAAAGGTCTTCCCTTTACTCTGAGGCTGTGCCCTCGGGTCCTAGTCTCTCCTACTAATGGAAACATCTTCCCCACGTCCACTCTATCCAGGCCTTTCAGTATTCTGTAAGTTTCAATCAGATCCCCCCTTATCCTTCTAAACTCCATCGAGTATAGACCCAGAGTCCTCAAACGTTCCTCATATGTTAAGCCTTTCATTCCTGGGATCATTCTCGTGAACCTCCTCTGGACACTCTCCAGGGCCAGCACATCCTTCCTGAGATACGGGGCCCAAAATTGCTCACAATATTCTAAATGTGGTCTGACCAGAGCCTTATAAAGCCTCAGAAGCACATCCCTGCTTTTATATGCTAGTCCTCTCGAAATAAATGCCAACATTGCATTTGCCTTCCTAACTACTGACTCAACCTGCAAGTTAACATTAAGAGAATCCTGGACTAGGACTCCCAGGTCCCTTTGCACTCCAGATTTCTGAATTCTCTCCCCATTTAGAAAATAGTCTATGCCTCTATTCTTCCTACCAAAGTGCATGACCTCACACTTCCCCACCTTGTATTCCATCTGCCACTTCTTTGCCCATTATCCTAACCTGTCCAAATCTGCAGCCTCCCCGCCTCCTCAATACTACCTGTCCCTCCACCTATCTTTGTATCATCTGCAAACTTAGCCAGGATGCCCTCAGTTCCTTCATCTAGATCATTAATGTATAAAGTGAAAAGTTGTGGTCCCAACACTGACCCCTGCGGAACTCCACTAGTCACCGGCCGCCATCCTGAGAAGGACCCCCTTATCCCCACTCTCTGCCTCCTGCCAGACAGCCAATCTTCTATCCATGCTAGTACCTTGCCTCTATCACCATGGGCTCTTTTCTTACTGAGCAACCTCCTGTGCGGCACCTTGTCAACGGCCTTCTGGAAGTCCAAGTAGATAACATCCATTGGCTCTCCTTTGTCTAACCTACTCGTTACCTCCTCAAAGAATTCTAACAGATTTGTCAGGCATGACCTCCCCTTGATGAAACCATGCTGACTTTGCCCGATTTTACCATGCACTTCCAAGTATTCTGAAATCTCATCTTTAATAATGGACTCTAAAATCTTACCAACGACTGAGGTCAGGCTAATCGGCCTGTAATTTCCCGTCTTTTGCCTCACTCCCTCCTTAAACAGGGGGGTTACATTAGCGATTTTCCAGTCCTCTGGGACCCTCCCTGACTCCAGTGATTCCTGAAAGATCACCACTAACGCCTCCACTATCTCTTCAGCTATCTCCTTCAGAACTCTGGGATGTAATCCATCAGATCCATGTGATTTATCCACCTTCAAACCTTTTGGTTTTCCTAGCACCTTCTCCTTGGTAATGGCCACCATACTCACCTCTGCCCCCCGACTCTCTTGAACTTTGGGGTGTCACTCGTGTCTTCCACTGTGAAGACTGACGCAAAGTACCTATTCAGTTCCTCCGCCATTTCTTTGTTCCCCACTACTACTTCTCCAGCGTCATTTTCCAGCGGCCCAATGTCTACTTTTGCCTATCTCTTACCCTTTATATATCGAAAAAAACTTTTGCAATCTTCTTTTATATGACTGGCTAGTTTATCCTCATATTTAATCTTCTCCTTCCTTATTTCTTTTTTAGTTGTCCTCTGTTGGTCTTTGTAGGCTTCCCAATCCCCTGGTTTTCCACTGCTCTTTGCCACATTGTATGCTTTCTCTTTAGCTTTTATGCTGTCCCTGACTTCCCTTGTCAGCCATGGTTGCCTCGTCTTCCCTTTAGTATGCTTCTTCTTCCTAGGAATGAATTTTTGCTATGTCTCCCAAATTACTCCCAGAAACTCCTGCCATTGCTGTTCCACTGTCTTTCCTGCTAGGCTCATCTCCCAGTCAATTCTGGCCAGCTCCTCCCTCATGCCTCTGTAGTTGCTTTTATTCAACTGTAATACCATTACATCTGATTCCAGCTTTTTCCTCTCAAATTGCAGGGTAAATTCTATCATATTATGGTCACTTCCTCCTAAGGGTTCCTTCACCTTAAGCTCCCTTATCAAATCTGCCTCATTACACATCACTAAATCTAGAATTGCCTATTCCCTAGTGGGCTCCACCACAAGCTGCTCCAAAAAGCCATCTCGTAGACATTCCACAAATTCCTTTTCTTGGGATCCACTACCAACCTGATTTTCCCAGTCTACCTGCATATTGAAATCCCCCATGATCACTGTAACCTTGCCTTTCTTACACGCCTTTTCTATCTCCTGGTGTATCTTGTGCCCCACGTCCTGACTACTGTTCGGAGGCCTGTACATAACTCCCAATATGGTTTTTTTACCTTTGCGGTTCCTCAACTCTACCCACACAGATTCTACATCATCTGACTTTCCCTCATGTAAACTACCCTATTCATTTTCTTACCCAACCTATCAACCATGCTATCTCCCATGACCTCTCAACTCCCTTCATCTTAATGAATAACAAGTCCACCGTCAATTACTTCCATGTACCCACTGTCCCTCAACCTCTTCAAACTCATTTTGTTCCATGCTGTCCCATAATAATCACTCCAAGTATTTTGAAACTATACTTTTGGAATCCCAACTGCTTAACTTATGGCTTTCTCTTCGTTATGATATCTCTGTAGCTGTCAGTTTGCTTAGTTACTCCTTCACCTTTGACTCTCTTGCTCCAGCAAATCATTCAATGTCGCCCTTCCTGGCCTGGTGTGCATTGTTACTCCAGAATCCAGTGCTGTATGAACTTATAAAGAAGATGGACATTTCTACGTTTGAAAAGAAGTAAGGAGAATGGACAATTTACCTTGAGAAGATAGACTCCAGGGGGTCAAGTAACCTCCCTTGATCTTTTCTGTACAGATGCAGCAATTGATTCACATCTGGGCATGTCTCAGAGAAGCCACTTAAAATGCAAATGACCTTCCCAAAAGGCAAATGACCTTCCCCAGGTGCTGATGACTGCCCCGCCCCATCACAATTTAAGTGACTCAGAGTAACAATACTGACAGACTTGCCAGCCTCTTGGAGATGAATACTCAGAGGCTATTCATAACTGGAATGTTGATGGGGATATCAAATATTTCCCATTGTGTGACAATTGTTCAGCACATCAAACTATTTGAGTGCACAATGGAAACACCAATACTCTGGTCACATTACAGAAAGTGATTTGTAGGAAGAATTACCTTATTAATTCACAGGGACAGCCCAGGGCAATCAGTCTGGGATACAAAGATTACAGAGGGAAGACATCTCACCCAGAACAAAGAAGAACCCTACCTAGAAATTAACTACAGGCAGAGAAGTGGGGCTATTCTTTTTATCTGCAGACTATACCTTCACTACAGGGGCTTGACCACAACTTGGACTGAAAAAGCCAAAAACCTGCTGTTACATGGAGTAAGCTACTGACTTCATTGCCAGAAACTTCCAAACTCTGGTGTCTTCAATGAACCAAGAGATGATCCTCAAGCTTGCAATGTTTCCAACTTACATCTTGAGAACAGATAGTAACTGAGTTTTTTGGACTCTTTTAGAAATCTAAGTGCATGTTATATCTTTTGTACTCAATTTTTCTTATGTGCATGGGTTTTGTCTGAATGAGTGAGTGGGTGCTATTATATTTACATTGTGGGTGTTGAGGAAATAAACATTTCTTCTTTCTTTTAATTTAAACAAGAAAGCCTGTCTTGAGTCTGTTCTTAAAAGTCACAACACTCAAGGGGTTAAAACACTCCTTCGCTAAAATGCATTTTGTTGCAATTGGTTGAGAGGCGGGGAAAAGGTAAAATCGCCCCACATTTCTCCCCCGTCCATAACGTTATCCTCAATCCACTGGGTCTAACAGGCATAGAAAATGACAGAACATTAAGTGCGCAATTAACAAAAGCACATCATCTCTTGGTTCTTAAAATCTCACCCTTTTCACCACTGCTCTTAACTACTATCCAATCTTCAACCTTCCTTTCCTCTCCCAAGTCTTTGATCACCTTTTTGCCTTCTTGCACCCATCATTCCCGTGACTCCCTGAAACGAATCAATGGCCTGAATATTGCTGTCAGCGTGTGTGTGTGTGTGTGTGTGTGTGGTGGGGGGGGGGGGGGGGGGGGGGGGTGGGGGGGAGGTGGCGGTGACGTGCCAACGCGCAAAATGACGCAAGATGACTTCAGGCTTGCGTCCCAACATCATTGTGCATCATTTAGATCTTTCGCTCAGCGGGCGCACGCCAGAGGCGGCTGCGCACCCGCTGAACCGTCATCGGCCTATTCATGCTATTAAAAAAACAATTAAATGTTTGCAACGCTGCCCATCTGACCTTAAGGTTGGTTGGCAGACGAAGAGCCCAAGCAGCTACCACAATTTTTAGGAAACCTCATCCACAAGCGGAGTGAGGTTTCCTAAAGCTTTTATTAATTAAATGATACAATTTTCCTTCATATAAAAACATGCCCCAGCTCATGTGACACTGCCACATGAGCGGACATGTTTAAATAACTTTGTACTTTATTTATAACTAAATTTTTTAAGCAACTTAATCTCCCTGAGGCAGCTCCGTGCCTCAGGGAGATTCCTGCGATCTTTCGCGCGCATGCATGAATGAGAGCAGGCCCCGACTCTCCCTCCTCCCCCACCTGCACAGGTAGTGCTGAGCTGGGCTGGCCTTGCCTTAATTGGCCCGGCCCGCCCACATTAAATGGCGGCACGCAGCCGATCACGGCCATCGATCGGCTCCATGTCCGCCCCCACCTGCTCTCGCCCAGCCCGCCCAACACAGGTAAGTTTCTGGCCAATCAGATTTTCACTTCTGCAACAGTACCAACTAATCCAAGTTACAAAAAAGCATTTCCTGTGATTGTGGTGCATTTTCTCTCTTTGGCTTCTCTGCTGTTTGAGACAGTTAACTACAGCATCCTCTACCAACGCATCTCCTTTGCTGGTCAATTCATTGAGACAGCCCACGCTTGGTTTCACTCTTACCTATCTGATCATAGCCACAGCATTTCTTTCAATTATTTTTCATTGCACCAGGCACTGTTATCTCGGAAGTTCCATCAGGATCCATCTTTGACTTTTGCCTCATCTATGTGCTGTCCGTAGGCAACATTATCTGAAAAAATGGGGTCAGCTTCCATAAGTACACTGACAACGTCCAGCTCCATCTCTTTATAACCTCTCTTGATGTCTTCACTGCTTCTCAATTGTCAAACTCCTTGTCCAACATCTAATTCTGGAAGAGCCTGAATCCTTAGAAAGGCTAGTCAATGTTTTCTGGCCTTGCCATAAACTTCGTAATTTCACCACAAACTCCGTCCCTGCCCCAGACTCCTAATTCAGAGTGAACTTGAAATGTTCAGAACCTCAATGTTGTATTCTAACTGGTGCCGAGATCTAAATCGCATTATCCTCTTTATTACATATATTGTGTACTTTTACCTCCATAAGCAGGTTCCCACCTTTACCTCAGGCCTTCTCCTACTAAGGCCCTTATCCATGTTGTTGTCACTTCCAGACTCTACTATTCGAATATTCTTCTGGTTAGTCTCCAATCTGTCATCTATTGTACATTTTAGCTCATCCTATCCAGCACCAAGAACCACACCAGCCTTCTGTGCTTACTTACTGACCCATATTAACTCCAGGTCATACACTTCAAATTTGAAACACTTACCCTGAGGTTTCTTCCACTACTCCAGTATTATAGCCTCTAACCTAAGCTTTCTGTTCCTCTGGTGTATTGCCCTCTCTTCTCCCACCATTGATGGCTGTACATGCTAGGCCCCACACTGTCAGATCAGCTCCCCAAGTTGTTCCACCATCCTTAACACTTTCCTTGAAATCCATCTCTTTGACCAATCATTTTGGCAACTCCTTTAGCGTAGGCTCACCATCATATGATTTTTTTGTCCCATACTCCCCAAAATGCCTTGGTCCATTTTATGTACATTAATAAACACTGCATTAACTTAAGTTGTTATTGTTCTAAGATCCTCAGCCTCTGATTTACATCTACTAAGTGAAAAGTGACAGGCTGGAGGAGTAAAGAAGCCAAAAAAAAAATCCAGCTGCCATCTTTGTTGTTTGAAAATGTGTGCACGAATAGAAACAGGAATAGAAAGCTCTTGGTAACTGCACCATAAACAGTGCTAAACATTTCCCAGACCAGACATGCTTTGTGGCTTCTTTTAGTGAGATTACCAATTGAGTGACAATTTGTGCTGAATTGTGAGTGGTTTCACTTAAGCTTTTACTATAATAGAGGCAGATAAAACTTCACACCATTAGTGAAGGAAGAACTTGATCCTAGGTCTCAGAGGTAAACTCAAAGTTTCCAACCTAATGCAACGCCTACTCCCATAATTTTGTCACAACTTAAACATAAGCAATACAACCTGCCAGTTTCCTGACAATACACACAGACAAATTATTATTTCATTCCCCAAAATATATTCCTAGATCACAAGATTTCACCAACTTCAAAGAAGTTTAATTTTGAAAGCAACATATTCTAACTGATCTGCAAAACAGATGACCATGAATGTGAAACACCACTACTTCAAAGTGTTATCTCTACAATATGATCATTTTAAAAGTCCATTTAGGTTACAAAAAAATACTGAAGTGAATGAACAAAAGATGAGATTCACTTGGTGTTACTGAAAATTACTGGGGGAGGCTTCAAGTTTCCTCTAAAATACACTTACATAATCAAAAATATAAAATCTTACATGAACCAGTGCAATCGGTCAGTGTAAGAGTAAGCAATTGTTTTTAAATGTTTCCTTTCCATCAAAAAATATTCATGGATGGATTTATAAGAGCGGAACCTGGTACAGTTGTATTAATCCAGTTAAAAATGGGTTCATTAGAAACAATAAGCATTTTTAAACAAGGATGTCTAATCCTGCATCTGTGGGTAGCCCAAACTTAAAAGCACAGAAAATGACTACAAAAAGAACTAGTATGACGCATTTGCTAGATTTATTGCTGTTTGTGTGATGTTGTTATAATGATATAGGCACCAATCACTCATAAGGGATTATGTAAACACGTTGTGGGTTCATTTATTAAGACTAGGCACATGCAAACATTTATGCAAAAGTAGAAAGCTTGACGACATCAGCAGCAGAGCTGTGTGCACGCTCTGCTCAAGTGAACCCAAGACAGGACCACATGACACACTTCCCTTCTAGCGATGTCATTCTGCTATCCTTTAAAGGCATATTACAATACCCCCCTTTCTTTTTAAAGATACTTCTCCCCTTCTCAAGAAGTATAACTATTTACAATACATGTTCATGTTTAGTTACCATTACATAAGTGTATAGAACTGAGGAATCTAAAAGTCTCTAAAATGTGGAGGAAATCTGCTGGTATGCCCAGATCTTGTAATGGTAACCTTGCCTGGAGATTTCTTTAATTGCTCACAGTGATCTGTGGGATTGTCATTCTTGGATATTGTTCCTGGTTGCCTTTGGGATCTAGTCCTCGATACAATAGGGCTGCACGATAGTTGGGGAGCTGGAATGGATCTGATTTGTCCTCGGTTATGCTTCATCATTGCGCCTTTGTGTGTAATGACTTCAAAGGACCTTGGTTCTGAGCAAATCCTTGTCACCTCGGTCGATTGCCACATACCTTCTGTGTGATCCTGGATGAGAACCTCTTGTTTCAACTGTAAGCTTGAAAATTCTGTGCCTGTTTGTTTATAGTGCATGTTGGTTGTCTTCTCTTGCAGTTTTAGAAGTTGTTCTCTAATTTGAGAGAGTAGAATGGGTGAGAGTAGGTAAATTGGTATGGACTAGTCTGCTAAACATGAGCTCAGCCAGTGATGGAACAGTTGTATTTAAAGATGCCACACTCAGATATAACATTGCAATGTGTAGATCCCTCTTGGTCTGTCTACATTTGAGAATTGGGGATTTCACCATGTGAATCATTCATTTAGCTAGGCCATTAGATCTAGGCTAATGAGATAAGTAGTAGAGTAATATTACACTTCTCACAAACACCCTGAAATGGCTTATCAATAAACAGCAGACCATTATCCATAATGATCTCTCTAGGCACACCCAATTAACTTAAAAATGCACTTGAGTGTATGTGACAGTTGTGCTTGAGGCATTGTGCAATTGTTGAACAATGGGTCCTTGGTAAAGTAATCGAGCATGAAGATGAGGTCAGTGCCATGGATGTTAAAAACATTGGATACAATTTTGGACCAAGGACAGGTTGGAATTTCATGTGGGATAAGTGGTTCTTTGTGCTGACTTGGCACATGCTCTTGAGGTGCCTTGCATTTCCTAACGATGACTTCAATACCATTGTTCGTACCCACCCAACAGATTGTCTGTCTTGCAAGTCTTTTCTTCTGATCTATTTCGATGCGTGAGTGATGAAGTTGAAGAATATCAGGTCACAAAGATTCCGGTATGATGATCTGCCTGCCTTTAAAAATGACTGCCCGGAAGATGCCTAGCTCATCTTGTTAAGGCCAAAATGGTCTCACGTGCTCGTGGACATGCTAAATTGAATCAGGCAATTCTTTGTCGATAAAAACAAAAAACTACTGCGGATGCTGGAAATCCTTTGTCGATGCTTTTCCATAGTTTCTCTCATGTAGAATCTTTCACTGTTTCTTCATGTAGCTGCTGACATTTGCGTTGCATAAAATGTACCAGATCAGTTGATGGACTTGCATTCTCCTGCATGCGTAATGTTGCAGCTCTCTTGAAACTACCAATTTTGTCAAAACATTCTTGATATTTTGATGATAGGTTGTGAACTGAGGTTTTTGAGGTTGATCTGCCTTGAGATGTCCAACTAATTCCATGGATCCTTACTAGTGCAAAGTCACAGCATGCTGGTAGACCTGCGATCACTGGGACTTTAGTCTCCATGATGTAGAACACATGTGACACCCAGGAGTATCGACTGTACTTGCACTCCAGGACTATGGATCCTGCACATGGAATTAGTGAATCTTAATACTCCAAATGTTGCACAGTAGTAGGTTTTGCCATGTCCTTCCAGAGTATGTTAACACTTTCCCGTGTCAATCTTGGCCAATAATGAATAGTTGCCAACTTTCTTAGCCCAGACAATTTGAATCTTAGCAAACACTTCAGGTGGTGCAACGGTGTCTATGTTTTCCATGAGATTGACAGTGTAAAATGTGTTCACTATGCTTTGTCTTATTGTGCGTATCACCATCATTTTCTGGTTTGTCAATCACCTCATGTATATGTTTCTGATGGGTTAGTGGATTCTCATTCTTACTGTTTGAAGGTACCCATTGTTTAGTCTGTTTGGGTCAGTGCAGAGTCTTTGTAGCTGCATCAGACCTTGTTGGAATGCTTCCATGGGAGTGGATGCGATCACCAGCGCAACAACTCTAACTGATAGCTGTCTGAAAAATCACATTATGTACCTTTTTCTCTGCATCTGCTGACAAAATGGTCAATGGATTCTGTAGGCTATCATAAAAATGACATGAACTCTAGTCGATGGATATGGAAACTTAACCCAATCCGGAACCATTTTTCCAATGTAGTCCATATCTTTAGGGATCCTATAGCTTTTCTACTATTAATTCTGACATGTGCAGCCTGTGTAGACCTTCACTCGCAATTGCTAGGCATTTTTTTATTGTTTGCTTGACTCGTTTCAGCAAAACCACAGCTCTGTGTGCTGTTTAAATATTTTGACTTCAGATAGTTGGTCAGCTGCATTCCAAGTCAAGCTGGGGAATTTTGTGGACATTTTGACAATATCCCTCTGACTTTTCTCAAACCTTATTCAATTTATTGTTCAGCAACTCCCGAAGCCACCCATTACAATCGCAGCCTCTGTGGCCTGATTTCAAGATGGTTTTATTTGTTTTTTTTTTTGTTTGACTCTCCCTAGCTGGTTATTGATCCAGTCCACACCCTGGTCACTCACCTTTCCCGACTGAGCTAATCTGGTGCTGGTCCGACGTGCTCTCCTGCACAAGTGAACCGTCTGCTTACCAGCTCTTTATTTGAGCACCATCTCCGCACTTGTCTTCAAAGCTTTTCTGTGCAGTCACCATGCTTCAATTTCAACACTCTTCGAAGTTGCAACTCCGTTGTGGTCTGACCAGAAAGTCAAGGGTTATATAATGCCACGTAGCACCATCTAAGTCTGTTCTCCATGTTGTACCTGTACTTAAATCTTGCCTATACGCTGTTTGCCCACCACTGAGCACCATGTTGTGTTGTTATAATGATATAGACACCAAGCACTCAGAAAGAGTTGTGTAGACACATTGTGGGTTCATATATTGAGACTAGGCGCATGAGAACATTTATACCGAGTTAGAAAGCTTGAAGACATCAGCAGCAGAGCCATATTTCCACTCTTTGTGAAGGATTTTTCTCTGGAAATCATCCATCTATTCCACTAAGCGGGACCATGATTCTTGAATGCATGTTTATGCATACATTCAAAGTTTGAGCTATGGAAGTTAGACTTCTTCACAGGCAAGAGTGAAACTAAGACCAGATCGCATGACACACTTCCCTTCTAGTGATGTCATGCCGCTATAACCTTAAAGACATATTACACGAGAAAGTTAGATAGTTTCTTTGTAAATTAAATATATTTTAATATGTGAAAACTTTTAAAAGGTGCCTACTAGTACTTGCAAGCTTAAGAAAGTAAGCTTACCATAAATCATTCCATTTAACTCTGTGTTTGAAACTTCAAAAATCTTTTCAAAAACAGGGATCGACTGAGACACCAAATATAAAATGTGAACCACCATTCTTGGAGTAGGTGGCTATCATTTTGAAATGTGAAAAATAAGTAACACCAGTAATTCAAATCAAATCATGTTTTATTTAATGAAATAACTCTACAATGGCAGTTTGAACCACAATCATCACATTTTAAAAACTAAATTGATTGTCTATATCTTTGCATCTGATGCAAAGAGTTAATCTAATTCATCTAGAGTTACTTTGGCTACGGCATCACATTAAGGATCCCATTCTGGATCAGATGTGGCGCTTTTGGTTTCATAATCATCTCTCCACAACAAATCATCATCCTCTCCATCCATTGAATTGAATGTTTTGCATTTTTTGAATGGTCTGATAACAGTTTGTGCATTAATAGCATTCCACAATTAGGTTATGAAAACAAACAAAACATAAAGCGGGGCAGCATGCATATTTGCACTTTTTGTGAAGGGTTTTTCCCAGGAAACATCCATCTATTGCACTTAACGGGACCATGATCCTTGAATGCATGTTTGCTCACGCATTCAAAGTTTGAACTATGGAGGTTAGGCTTCTTCACATGCACCTCTTGACCTCATCACTTATATTGGATCTGAAGATGTCCCACACTAAAGCTGTATTCTTTGCATAGGCCACCTGGATGCCTATTCCACACATTGGCTGGCATTCTATTAGCCCAATGGGGGTCTCGCCCACCGGACAAATAATTGACGGGGATTCCCCGTCAGTTCCTTGGGGGAGGCCCAATAGAATTATGTGCCTTTCAGACACTTAAGTTGCCACCATCAGGTCTTCCCTGTGATTCAGGCAGGCAGCTTCTCATTGACATCAGTGACAGTGGAAGCAGTGGCTGCTGATGGAAATTCACCCACCAGAGGCCCAGGATTGGCAATGGACCCCAGGTCAAAGGTGAATGATGGCAGGATGGGATCACAGGATGGAGGGTCATGTGAGGTGGAGGTGGGGGGTCGGAAGCAAGGGCAAGGGACTGACTTTCATGGCACCCCGTCCCCCCCACCCCCCCTTTCCGGATGCTGCGTCCCTCAAGTTGGGCATAGGTTGTCTGACGAGGGACCTCCCCCGGAAGCTGCTGGCAAAGCCAACTAGGTCTGCTGGGTAGACTTTGAAGAACAAAGCCGTGTGACCCCATTTAATCACAGCACAACCACTAAGTTGCAGTGGACTCAGGAATAATGGGTGTCAAATGGCTCATTCATGAACCCAATTGACATCCTGTCAACAACAGCCAAGAATCCCGCATTAGCCCCTTCTGCCCTCTGACTTAATCGGGGAATGTTTTCCTTCTAGCAGGCAACTGACGTAGGGCCTCTCCTGCGATTAAATGAGCATGGACACCATGGTTCCTGCCATGATGGGCTACATTAAATCCAGCCTATTATTGATCCACAACTTCACTCCATCCTCATCCATCCTATCATTGCCACGGACATGCATAAAAACTCCCACAGGGAATTTGACTTTCAGAATAGTTTTAAGTTTGAAAATTACCACAGGCATTAATTTTGTTCTGTTGGCCATGCAGGCTAGCCCCACCATGAATCTTGCCTTCTCATGCCCTGTGTTTTTCATTAGAACTATTTTTGAACCTTTCTACTCCACAGTTTGGTTGCTGGACATATCAAAATTCATGGACGTTTCATCCATGTTGCTGATGTAACAGAATGGGTACCTGTATTTTGCCGCTGTATGATGATGAATTGCGTAAAACTGGTGATTTTGGCAGAGGTTTTTGGTAGTCTCTTGCTTTTCTGCTACAACACTGGACATTTTTCTTCTATATGATTTGATTAACATTTGATGTAACTTACACTTGAGTTTCCACGAATTTCTGAACTAGTTCAGTTAATTTCACCCAGTCTGATAAAACTAGAGCAAATTTGTGGAAACTCAGTCTACTGCACTAGGTTTCATCTCACAAATATGCTTACAGTTGTAACCTATTATTCGGTGAACCTAAAATAAACAAACGATTCTAGGGCACTGCACAACCAAATCTGTTCTATATGTCTGATGTACACAAAATTATTGTGCATTTCTTTTCTCTATTTTTTCCACATATTCTATCTTTTAGTTCACCTTTTTCTGAATTTTCAGTTATCTTGTCCTTATGCTTGACCATCACTACCCATTTCACATTCAGGCTCAATTCAAACAATTCTCCTGGAACAGTTTATCATTACAGTTGCCATGGTTGTAACATATTACAAATAAAGCACTACTTGGCATATCTAACATTTTAACCATGTGGGAAATGATTGAGAACCACCAAAGTCAATGCCAACACTTAATTTTGCAACACCTACATCTAGATAACTTCTCTAATCAAAATTTGAAGCTATTGCATATGCAGGTAAATAGCTTGGACTGCTTAGTCATGAGTGCTTCCAGACTCTGCATAAGTCGCGTTCTATTCTTTCAAAAATTAGTTTTTGACAGTCAAATACACTAGTTTTGCTAACCATTGACTACAGTTTCATTAGTTTTTAAACTAAATACTCTATGAAAACAAAATGCAATTATATGTTTTCTATTCGTTTTTCATGTGTTGCCATCTCCCAATTGCATTCAAATTTCCATGAGCAGCTCTTAAAACACACCATTTGATGCAAATTGCTATCTTAAACCCACTACAAAATAAAGTATGCTTCAAAAGACAATGATTGTGAAAATCATTTAATCTACCCGAAGCTTTTAAAGTCATTATGGTTTCTCCGATGCCAGATGGATCTGTTTCCTATCTCTGCATCTTTCCATCTTTCTATTCAAAATTAAATTTTTACCTAAACCAGACTGTATGACTGCATGTGTCTAATAATGTTATATGAATATTTTATGAAGAAACTGTCTGAAGTGCTCCTCTATCAACAACAAACGAAGATCAAAATTACAACACTGTGAATTGCTTTTAAAGGACTGTTTAAAATGCTGACAAATATTAATCATCTACTGGAAATAGGTTTAGGCATGCGACTACCAGTAGTATATAAAAAGAAGCTTCAGAATGTGATCGATTTGAAATGCTTTCATTAACAGTGAAGTGGAAATTTGTTAAGTCCATTTTATCTGAAAAGGATTTGTGGAATCCAAAGGGCTATTTCACAAAATAGTTGGCATGTCGCAATACTTTCATAATTAGTTTAGTTGCACTTAGCAGGTGCAATCATACTTTCAACCAGAAACTACAAGTGAATCAGGTATTCCCTTCCCAAAGAAGTTCATTTCCTTTCTATTTGACATTTTGTCAGAAATTATATTTGTTATAAACTGTTGATGTGGTTAAAATGGTTTGGAACTCTTATTTCTTCTAAATCAAGTACAAGCAAGGTAGATTGGTTGTCAGTTGAAATAACAGGCAATGAAATGCACAAAAACAACTGAAGTTTGCAGGCACTGCATGGCACAGAAACTCATCTGCTCAGTGTCTAGCACCTTGGGATTTATTTTCCTTCCATTAAAGATGCTACATAAGTTTGTTTTTATAGAATAGAACAGAATTCCTACAGAGTTACACTCCAAACGACTTGCATCTATTAAGCACCCGGATACTAATGTTGCTGATTCTGACACCCTGATGCTGATCTTGTAATATTAATTCAACCTGGAGCAGTTGGAAACATCCATTTTCTTCTCCAACACTTTCTTACCATTACATATGAATCTGTTAAGTCTGCTAAATTTCCATAGAATTCCTCACTCGTGCAATCACACCTTCAAAATTTGATGGAGTGTTCAGTTTGTGCAATTTTATGCAAGTTGAAACAATGAAAATTAATAAATCCAACCAACTGAGAATGACTCACTTTGTTTTTCTCAACAAGGCCAGATTTTCCAGTTGAAGGTGGAAATCGAGAGGCAGGTCCCGAACCTGCCTCCATCCCCAGACACCGTGAAGTGCAATTTTCACATCCCTTCATTCCCTGAGACACCAAAAATATGTCTATCTCAGCCTTACATATATTCAGCGATGGAATATCAGCCATCCTCTGGGGTAGAGAATTCCAGAGATTCACAACCCTTTGAGTGAAGTAATTTCTCCTCATCTCAGTCCTAAACGAAAGGCCCATTATCCTGAGACTGTGCCCCCTGTGTTTTAAATTCCCCAATGAGCAGAAAAAATCTCTACCAGGCCTCTTCAGAGTTTTCAAGGTTTCAAAGAGATCACCTCAGAGAATATATGCCCAATTTACTCATCCTCTCATTATAGGACAACTCCCTCATTCCAGGGGTCAATCTGGTGAACCTTCACTGACTGCGTCCAATGCAAGTATATCCTTTCTTAAATGTAGAGACCAAATCTGCACACAATACTCCAGATATGGTCTCACCAAAAATCACTACAACTGCAGCAAGACTTCTTTATTCTTGTATTACAATCCCCTTGCAATAAAGGCCAACATGCGATTTGGCTTCCTAATTGCTTGCTGTATCTGCATGCTAACTTTCTGCTTTCCTTGTATGAACATAGTCAAACCTCTCTGAACATCAACACTTACAAGTTTCACATCTTTCAAACAATATTCTGCTTTTCCTTTCTTACAACCAAAGTGAATAATTTCACACTTCCCTCCATTCTCCTTCATCTGCAATGTTGTTGCCCACTCACTTAATTTATCTATATCTCTTTGCAACCTCTGTGTCCTCCCCACAGCTTACCTTTCCACCTAGCTTGGTATTATCAACAAGCTTAGATACATTACTCTTGGTCTCTTCATCTAAGCCATTAATATAGATTCTAAATAGCGGAGGCCCCAGTACTGATCATTGTTACACTCCACTATTCACTGTCTGCAAACTTGAAAAAGCCCTGTTTATGCCTACTCTTTGCTTTCTATCTCTTAATCAATCCTCTATCCATTCTAATATATTACCCTCAACTCCATGAGCCCTCACCTTGCCTATTAGCCTTTTGTGTGGCACCTTATTGAATACCTTTTGGAAATCCAAGTATGCTACATCCACTGGCTCCCCTTTATCTACCCTACTAGTTACGTCCTCAAAATACCTTATAAATTTGTCAAAAAGGATTGCCCTTTAATAAAACCACGTTGACTTAACAAAGTATAGTATGATAAGAACGAGTGCTTTATTAAGACTTCTAAAATAATACATTCCAGCATTTTCCCAACAACTGATGTTACACTAACTGACCTGTGGTTTGCTGTTTTCTCTCTCCCTCCTTTCTTAAAAAGCTGTGTAACATTTGCTAAATTCCAATCTAATGGGGCTGCTCCTGAATCTAAGGAATTTTGCAAAATCATAGCTAGCACATCCACTATCTCCACAGCTAACTCTTTTAAAACCCTAGGGTGTAGGCCATCAAGTCTCAGGGATTTGTTGCATTTTAGTCCCTTAAGTTTCTCCAATGTTTTATCTCTAATTTCCTCTTTTTTTAGCCTATAGGTTACCGTCTATTGCTAGTGTGAAACTTGCGTCTTCTACTAGGAAGATAGACATAAAATATTTGTTCAATGCCTCTGCCATTTTTTCATTCCCCAGGATAATTTTCCTGTCTCTGCTTTTTGGAGACCAGCGTTTACTTTAGCTACACTCTATTTTTATATACTTATTATGGGGAACCAGTTTTAGGAAAATTTGAAGGACATTGAATTTTGGACATTCTTCCTCCTGAGTTATTTTTAAAAGTTTGCAATATTAATTTGAGGCTGTGAATATGCCATTCTCCAAGAAAAAAACCATGGGTCAAGAGAAATGTCCAGCGGGAAACACCAGCTGAGTTAACAAAGGACTGCTGTTGCCAGGCTAAATACTCTTGCTGATTGGTTAATAACGCCTTGCCGAAGAGAAGTATTCTTTGAACATCTTAGTCTTTTAAGACTCTCAGTCAGAGTGTGTGTGTGTGTGTGTATGTGTATATATGTGGGTTTGTGGGTGCCTTCGAAGCAAGCTGCAAGAAAAAGACTCCTTCTTTCCCTCGCTCTCTGCCCTACCTTTGTGTTAAACTTTCCTCAGAAATGTCTTATCAGGATAACTTATCTGTTTTATTTTGAAAGTCTGCAAAGTTGTGATAATAAAGAGTCATCAAGGACAGTTTCACCAACAAACCCATCTGAAGGAACTTCCAGACCTATTGTGACCAGGGTTCTGTCAGATCAACAGCGTTGAGATCTCATTGAATTTTATCCTTTCAAAAGAAATGATCCCATCCTCCAGCCTCTGCAGGGGACTGTGTTTGTTTTGTCCTGTTTTGTGATTGCGCATGAGTGTATGGGAGTTCAAATATCTTTTTTTTTAAATGAAAATCGTTATATGTCTAAACTACAATTTGCATGTTAACCAGCTTATTAACTTATTTTTAAATAAGCAATTTGTTTTATAATAAATCAACATTTTTTTGTGTTTACTAAAAGAAGTCTGCTTAGAGCTTTTTTATGCTGGGAATAACAGTATCAAAGGTAAGTAATTGGCCAGTTTTGTGGGCGAATGAAACACTTAAACTATTGTTACGACCTGTGGAGAAGTGGGGCTAGAATTAACTGCACACTCCTCCCATCATGGTCTGTAACATAAGATTGGGGTCTCTCATGGGATTTGAAGTGCCAACAATGAGTGATTGGATGTAGATTAATAATTGTTAAAGGATAAAAAGACAGATACCAGGTTTCTGATTCATTAGTAACCGACATGGTTTTGGGAGTTGCTATGAGTTTTTAAAGATGGAAGATTTACTCCTCACTGGTTTACAAAAAGTAACCAAAGGTAAGATTCGCAGATAAGTTGAAGTTATAATTAACTGTAAGAGGTGAGGAAAACAGACATAGTTGAGGTAATAGCGGAGCATTTGAAATTGGAAGGGATACAAGATAGACCACACTCTCCAGATGGTGAGTCTATTGAGTTAGCTAGGATTCGGTTGTAAATGAAGCAGCTTGAACATGAAAAATTAATGGAGAAACTTAAACTTGAATAGGAAAGAGCAGAAAGAGAAAGAGCATTTAAGCAGCTAAAACTGAAATTTCAGACAAGAGAGAAGGAATGGGAAAGGGAATATCAGTTCAAAAGGCTGAAATTTAAAACAGAGGCACCAGATATTTGGGAACATTCAGTGGACAGGAGAGTTTATTCTAACCCAGAGTCCAGGGGTGGTGATGTTTAAATTTGTGCATGCCCTTCCATTGTTTGAGGAAGAGGGTGTAGAGGCATTCTTCATTTCATTTGAGGAAGTAGCTAAGCAAATGAAGTGGCCAAAAGGAAACTGGACATTGCTCCTGCAAAGTAGGTTAGTGGGCAGAGCTCACGAGATTTATGCATCACTTTGGGAAGAGCCGGTGATGGATTATGAAGCAGTAAAGAAGGCTATTCTTAGTGCATATGAGTTGGCCCCTGAGGCATACAGACAAAAGTTTCAAAACATAAGGATACAACCTGGGCAGACTTCCATTGATTTTGAGAGGGTAAAGTAAACTAGCTTTGATCATTGGATATGAGCACTAAAGGTAGAGGCCACTTACGTGACCCTTGGGGAAATAATTCTCCTGGAGGAATTTAGAAATTCACTCCCTCCAGTAGTAAGAACTCATGTAGAGAACCAGAAGGCTTCAACAGCTAGACAGGCAGCAGAGATGGCTGATAATTACGAGCTTGCCTATAAACCCAAACTCTTTTTCCATCACCCCGACAAACCTGATAAGGATAGAGAGTGGGAGGGTGAAAGTAAGTCAAGTAGCCAGGGAAGAGAAGGGACAATTGGGAAGTGCTGAAATCTCCCCCTCAGACCAGAAAGGAAAGTTCTGAGGGTGGGAGTGACGTCCAAGGGCCGAAGTGTTTCCATTGTAACAAGGTGGGACACATTCAGGAAAATTGCTGGAAGTTGTGTGGAAATCTATAGGACTGATTGGGGTACATAAGGATGATTCAGGAAAAAGAGTTCTAACTGAAAATATAACTGATCAAGTTGCAATGTTAACTGCAGCTGAGAGTCCAAGTGTGAACACTGCTGTGAGTGCAGGTGAGGTGCACAAGGTACCTGAAGGCTGCAGGGAATTCTTGTTGAAAGGAAAAGTAACTGCTTATTCCTCAAGTGAAGCAGGCAAACCTATAGTTACAGTTAGGGACACAGGGGCTACCCAAACTCTTTTGCTGAGCAAAGGCTTGATTTTTCCACCAGGGAGTTCACTAAATGCCAAGGTTTAGTGAATGGTATTGGCAGGGCGTATATACCCATATCTTTGTCGAGGGTGGACCTGGAGTGTGACCTAATGTCTGGAATGATAACGGTAGGAATTGTTCATAGTTTGCCTGTAGACAGAGATCACTTACTCCTTGGAAACGATTTAGCCAGAGTGAAAGTAGTAGCTTCTCCAGTGGTTACGGAAAGACCAAATGAAGTCAAGGAGACAGAGCAGTTGCAGGAAAAGGTTCCAGGAATTTTTCCTTCTTGTATAGTAACCCGAACAATGGCTAACAAGTTCATCATCAGATAAAATTAGTGCCACAAACAGATATTTGGCTATCTGAAACTTTTTTGGACAATCTGAAGGAAATGTTCAGTAAGTCATCTCTGATCAGCAAGCTGATCCAGAATTAAGTAAAGTGGCACAATCAGCTCAAACGAAAGCTGCAGCAGAAGGGATTCTGAAATGCTACAATATTAAAGTGGGATTCTGATGAGGAAGTGGAGACCTTCTCATGACCTACGGACAAAGAATGCTTCATCAGGTAGTGGTACTGCCCAAATGTCATCAGGAAATATTAAGCACATCTCATGAGATTCCTATGGCAGGACATTTAGGGATCTGAAAGACCCAAGCATAAGCTCACATTTTTACTGGCGAGGTCTTCACGAGGACAAAAGGCATGTTTTACAAAACCGCACTATGTGCCAGGTGGTGGGAAAAGCACACCATACATCAAGCCAGCACCTTTAATTCCGATAGCAGTTTAGGAGAACCATTTAGTAGGGTGTTAGAAAATTGTGTGGGACCGTTAGTGAAAACGAAAGCAGGACACCAGTATATTCTTACTAATAGGGATATGACAACTTGTTTTCCAGAGGCCATCCTTTTGGGACCAATCACAGTTAAGGTTGTGGAAGAGAAGTTAACCCAATTTTTTTAAAACTAGATATGGATTACCAATGGGGATCCAGTCAGATCAATGTTCCGATTTTATGTCTAAAATTTTTCAAAACATAATGAGTAGTTTGATATAAATCCACAATATACCATCCACAAACACAGGGAGCTTTAGCGCGGTACCATCAAACTCTCAAAACAATGATTGGAGCATAATGTCATGAATATCCCCATGATTGGGACAGAGGACTGGACTTTCTTTTATTTGCCACCCAAGATTCACCAAATGAATCTACCGGTTTTAGTCCTTTTGAATTAATCGATGGACATGAGAAAAGAGGTCCTCTGGAATTAATCAAAGAGATGTTTTTAGGACAAAGCGACGAATCCTGCATACCAGATTATGTGTCCGTGTTCCAGGAACGACTCACGGGAGCCTGCAAAGTGACTCGAGAACATCTTAGAAGTTCTCAACCAAAGATGAAGAATGGGCAGATTGGACAGATAAGAAATCTGAGACCCAAACATTTCTTCCAGGGGGTGAAGTACTGGTGTTATTGCCTTTAAGACCCTCTGAAGGCACGATTCAGTGGTCCATACAAAGTAGTTAAGTGGGTTGGTAAAATAAATTATTTGATAGATACCCCAAATTGCAGGAAAAAGAATCGGCTATGTCACATCAACATATTGAAACCATACCATTGTAAGGACGGGGATAGGAAGGAGTAGGAATGTCAGGTAGTAAGGAGAGTAGAGAATGAAGGAGACAATGACAGTGAGGCAGAAGGGGATTTAGACAGTTCACCATCTGAACCTCCTGCTATTCAATTAGCTAATTCTGAAATATTAGGACAGTTAGACACCAAACTCCAGCACAATAACGGCACCTCTAACAGGCATATTTCAAAAGAAGTTGAAGGTAATATGGTCAAGAGAGTGCCAGGCAGCTTTTGAGAGGTTGAAGGCAATTTTAACTCATGAGCCAGTGTTGGTTGCCCCTAACTTCACTAAGCTCTTCAAGGTGGCAATCGAAGCCAGTGACATGCGGGGTGGGTGCGGTCTTATTACAAGGTGAAGAACCAGGCATAGAAAAGCAAGTGGGACACTTTACTAAAAAGTTAAATCGGCATCAAAAATGATATTCTACCATAGAAAAGGAAACCCTCGGATTGTTACTGGCCTTTATGGAAATATTTAAGAATCAGAATGCCAGTGTTTTGATGGAGTTTGTTACTACAGCCTTAACTTGAAATTTGTCTATATTGCTGGGAAAGATAATGTAATTGCCGATGCGTTATCCAGAAGGTAATTTTTGTTAGTATAATATAAAAATCAAAAGATCAGAACCTATACAGAGATTCTGTATAAGGAGTGAGTGAGAATGGGTGAGTGTATGTTTAAAATTTTTACATATATGTTGTATGTGTTTTCCGATATGCTTTGTAACAAAACATATTTGGAAATGGTTTCACTTCTTATGGGTGGAGGCATGTGAGGAGCCTGTTTTTGGAAAATTTGAAGAACATTGAATTTTGGACATTCTTCCTCCCGAGTTATTTTTAAAATTTGCAATATTAATTTGAGGCTGTGAATATGCCATTCTTCAAAAAAAACCACTGGTCAAGATGTCCAGCGGGAAACACCTGCTGAGGGGACAGATACTTTGTATATTTAAGGTAATAAAGAATTGCTGTCGCCAGGCTAAAGACTCTTGCTGATTGATTAAAAATAACTAGCCTAGGAGAAGTATTATTTGAACATCTTAGTCTTTTAAGACTTTCAGTCAGAGAGTGTGTGTGTGGGTGCCTAAGAAGCAAGCTGCAAGAAAAGAAACTCCTCCATTCCCTCCCTCTGCCCTACCTTTTTGTTAAATTTTCCTCAAACATCTCATCAGGATAACTCATCTGTTTTATTTTGAAAGTTTGAAAAGTTGTTATAAGTAAGAGTCATCAAGGCCGGTTTCACCAACAAATCCATCTGAAGGAACTTCCAGACCTATTGTGATCTGAATTCTGTCAGATCAACAACATTGCGATCTCTTCAGATTTTATCATTTCGAAAGAAACATTCCCATTCTCCTGCTTCTGCAAGAGACTGTGTTTGTTTTGTCCTGTTTTCTGGTTGTTCATAAGTGGTAAGAGGGTTCGAAAATCTGTTTTATAAAAAAGGAAAGTCATTCTACTTCTAAACTACAACTTGTACGTTAACCAGTTTATTAACGTGTTTTTTTAAAAAGTCATTTGTTTTATAGTAAATCACATTTTTTTGTTTATTGGAAAAACCTGGTTAGTGTTTTTTTTAATGATGGGAATAACAGTATCAAAGGTAAACGATTGGCCAGCTTTGTGGGTGAGTTAAACATTTAAATTATTGTTCCAACCTGCAAAGAAGTGGGGCTAGAATTAACTGTGGACTCCTTCCATCATGGTCCATAACATTATAAAAGCTCTTACAATCAGTTTTTATAGTTCTGTCTAATTTACTCTCATATTCTATTTTTTTCCCATTTTATCAACTTTCTGGTGGCCTTTTGCTGGTCCCTAAAACATTGTCAATTCTCAGACTTCCTATTGTTTTTGCAACATTGTAAGCCTCTTCTTTCAATCTAATACTATCCTTAACTTCTTGAGTGAGCTACAGATGGGTCTTTCTTGCTGAGTTTTTGTTTTTTAATGTAATAGTTTTGTTGAACATTTTGAATTGTTTGTTTCCCACTGTTCATTTATCTCCATACCTTTTAATCTATTTACCTAATTAACCTTAGCCAGTTCTCCTCTCATACATATGTAATTGGCTTTGTTTAAGTTTAAGATTCTTGTTGTGATTGGAATATGTCATTTTCAAACTTAACATGAAATTGATTGGTATTTATGATTACTATTTCCCAGAGGATCTTTTACTTTAACATTACTAATGCTTGCACATGAACAGGGAAGAGAGCGCATCCTGAGTGGGGCACAGCCAGAGTGGGTATTGGCAATTTGGTGCAAAGCGGGAATTTGGTGCATAGGGGACGATGTGCTCTTTGCATTTGTTCCTTGCTATCCAACTTTTTAAATCTTCAGAGCATGGGTCTTACCCTGCTGCAGCAGTAGAGACTACAAATGAAATGAATCACTGGTAAGTAGTGGGTAAGGTATTTACTACTTTAATCGCTTATAGTTTAAGGTCTTTTTGTGGTTTATAGTTTGTATATTCTACAGTAACGAGGATCAAGAAAGAAGGGCCATAGAGTAATTGATTTAAAAGGTTTAATTTAAAGGGATAAGTCATGGCAGGAGCGCTCAAAGCCGTGGTGTGCTCCTTGTACTCCATGTGGGAAGCCAGGGACATTTCCAGTGCCCAGGACCAGCATGTGTGCAGGAAGTGTGTCGAGCTGCAGCTCCTGGAAGCTCGGCTTTCAGAGCTGGAACGGCAGCTGGGGACACTGTGGAGCATCCGTGAGTCTGAGAGCATCGTGGATAGCACATTTAGGGAGGTGTCACACCGAAGATGAAGGAACTTGAAGAAGGAAGGGAATGGGTGACCAACAGGCAGTCCAAGAGAAACAGGCAGATAGTTCAGGAGCCCCCTGGGGTCCCGCTCTCAAATCGGTATGTTCCTCCAGGGAGTGCGGACAGAGCCAAGCTTCTGGCACCACAAGCAGCTTGTCTGTACAGGAGGGGAGGAAGGGAGGAACAGCAATAGGAATAGGGGATTCTATAGTCAGGGGAACAGATAGGTGCTACCGTAGCCATCAACGTGACTCCAGGATGGTGGCCTACCTGGTGCCAGGGTCCGGGATGTCACTGAACGGCTGCAGGGCATCCTGAAGGGGGAGGGTGATAAGGCAGAGATCATGGTACATGTTGGTACCAATGACATAGGTAGAAAGAGGGATGAGGTCTTGCATCAAGAATTCAGGGAGTTAGGCAGTAGTCTAAAAAGCAAGACCTCTCGGGTTGTAATCTCTGGATTACTCCCAATGCCACGTGCTAGCGAGCTCAGAAATAGAAGAATAGTGCAGGTGAATACATGGCTTAAGAGTTGGTGCAGGAGGAAGGTCTTGGATTCCTGGATCACTGGGACCATTTCTGGAGAAGGTGGTACAAGCGGGACTGTTTACATCTGAACCAGAGCGGGACTAACATCCTTGCGGGTGAGTTTGCTAGTGCTGTTGGGAGGAGTTTAAACTAATTCGGCGGGGGGAGGGGACACAGAATGTTAGCAGAATAGGGACACATCATAATACAGTAAAACAATCAAGTCAGAGGGAGTACAGCTGCATTAAGCATCAAGGGAGTAAGGCAAGGCTGGATGGCCTCTATTTTAATGCCAGGAGTATTACACGTAAAACAGACGAGTTAAGGGTAAGGATTGACACATGGAATTGTGGTATAGTAGCCATCACTGAGACATGGTTGAGGGAAGGGCAGGATTGGCAGCTCAACATTCCGGGATATAGAATCTTCAGGCAAGTCAGGGGAGGAGGTAAAAGAGGATGAGGCATTGCATTATTAGTTAAGGAGTCAGTTACTGCAGTAAGGAGAGATGACATCTTGGAGGTGGCATCGAATGAAGCTTTGTGGGTAGAGCTTAGGAATAATAAAGGGGCAGCCACGTTGTAAGGTGTTTATTATAGATCCCCAGATAGTCAGCGGGAAATTGAGGAGCAAATATGTGCACAATTTGTGGAGGTGTGTAAAAACAAAAACAATAGGGTAATTATATAAGGTAATTTCAACTTTCCCAACATTAATTGGAATAGACAGTGTTAAGGGCTTGGATGGAGTGGATTTCTTGAAATGTGTACAGGAGAACTTTTTAGGTCAATATGTAGAGGGTCCAATAACGGACGGCGCAGTGCTGGACCTAACTGAAGCCAGACAGGTGGCTGAGGTGGTGGTGGGCGAGCATTTTAGCGATAGCATGGACAAAGAAATCGACAAGTTGCAAAAAAATGTTTTGGATTGGGGAAGAGTGGATTTTAGTAAAATAAGGCAGGATCTGGCCAAGGTAGACTGGGAACAGTTACTTGTGGGGAAATCTACAGAGGAGCAGTGGGGGGTGTTCAAAAAGGAAATGGGGAGGGTACAGGCTCAACATGTTCCCTTTAGGGTGATAGGAAGGAGTAACAAGCCCAGAGAACCATGGATGACCAGAGATATTCAGGTTACGATGAGAAGAAAAAGAGGGGCTTTTAGCGGGTACAAGGGAAGCAAATCAGCAGAGGCATTAGTGGAGTACAGAAAGTGCAGGGTGGAGCTTAAGAAAGCAATTAGGAGAGCAAAGAGGGGATATGAGAAAGCTCTGGCTGGCAAAAGTAGGGAAAATCCCAAGATATTCTATAAGTATATCAATGGGAAGAGGATAACCCAGGGAAAGAGTAGGGCCCATAAGGGATCAAGGGGACAATCTATGGGTGGAGCCAGAGGACATCGCTAGAGTGTTGAATGAATACTTCACATCCGCCTTCACCCAAGAGAATGAGGATGAAGGTATCGAACTTGGGGAGGGAGACTGCAAGTTTCTTAAGCAAATTGATATAGGGAGTGACAAGGTATTGGAGGTGTTGGCAGGCTGAAAAGTGGACAAATCTCCAGGTCCAGGTGATTTGTGTCCCCGACTGCTGAGGGAGGCAAGGGAGGAGATCGCAGGGGCTCTGACCCAAGTTTTTAATTCCTCTCTGGCCACAGGGGAAGTGCCAGAGGACTGGAGAACAGCTAATGTGGTTCTGCTTTTTAAGAAGGGTTGTAGAGATAAGCCAGGGAACTACAGACCAGTGAGTCTCATGTCAGTGGTAGGGAAATTATTGGAGAAAGTTCTGAAGGAGAGTACCTATCTCCACTTGGAGAGGCAAGGTTTGATCACGGATAGTCAGCATGGCTTTGTCAGAGGGAGGTCATGCCTAACTAATTTGATTGAATTTTTTGAGGAGATGACAAGGTGTGTAGATGAGGGCGGTGCAGTTGATGTAGCTTATACAAGGTCCCACATGGGAGATTTATAAAGAAGCCAAATGCACATGGGATACAGGGTAATTTGATAAGGTGGATTCAAAATTGGCTTAGTTGTAGGAGACAGAGGGTGATGACAGAAGGGTGCTTTAGTGATTGGAAGTCAATGTCCAGTGGCGTACCATAGGGATCTATGCTCAGTCCCCTATTATTTGTCATTTATATAAATGACATAGATGACTATGTGGGGGGTAGGATTAGTAAGGATGCGGATGACACAAAGATTGGCCAGGTGGTTAACGGCGAGATCGAGTGTCTTGGGCTATAGGAAGATATAGATGGGGTGGTCAAGTGGGCAGATAAGTGGCAGATGGAATTTAACCCTGAAAAGTGTGAGGTGATACACTTTGGAAGGAGTAATTTGACAAGGAAGTATTCAATGAATGGCATGACACTAGGAAGTTCTGAGGAACAAAGGGACCTTGGCGTGTGTGTCCATAGATCTCTGAAGGCAGAGGGGCACGTTGGTGGGGTGGTGGAAAAAGGCATATGGGACACTTGCCTTTATCAATCGAGGCATAGATTACAAAAGTAGGGAGGTCATGTTGGAATTGTATGGAATTTTAGTGAGGCCACAGCTGGAGTACTGTGCGCAGTTCTGGGAGCCACATTATAGGAAGGATGTGATTGCACTGGAGGGGGCGCAGAGGAGATTCACCAGGATGTTGCCTGGGATGAAACATTTAAGTTATGAAGAGAGTTGGATAGACTTGGGTTGTTTTCGTTGGAGCAGAGAAGACTGAGGGGCGACCTGATCGAGATGTACAAGATTATGAGGGGCATGGACAGGGTGGATAGGGAGCAGCTGTTCCCTTTAGTTGAAGGGTCAGTCACAAGGGGGCATAAGTTCAAGGTGAGGGGAAGGAGGTTTAGGGGGGATGCGAGGAAAAACTTTTTTACCCAGAGGGTGGTGACGGTCTGGAATGCACTGCCTGGGAGGGTGGTGGAGGCGGGTTGCCTCACATCATTTAAAAAGTACCTGGATGAGCACTTGGCACATCATAACATTCAAGGCTATGGGCCAAGTGCTGGTAAATGAGATTAGGTAGGTAGGTCAAGTGTTTCTCATGTGTCGGTGCAGACTCGATGGGCCGAATGGCCTCTTCTGCACTGTGAGATTCTGTGAATTTACCTTGCTTCATT
This sequence comes from Cetorhinus maximus, assembly GCF_964194155.1. NCBI lineage: Eukaryota > Metazoa > Chordata > Chondrichthyes > Lamniformes > Cetorhinidae > Cetorhinus > Cetorhinus maximus. The sequence goes on from NC_135884.1 coordinate 54,261,795, forward strand.
ACACAATACTAGATCTAAGATAGCTTTATCATTAGTTGGTTCCACAATGTATTGTTCCAAGAACCTGTCATGAAAATATTCTACAAACTCATCCTTTAGACCTCCCTTGCCAATTTGATTGTCCCTGTCTACATGAAGATTAAAGTCCCCCACAATTATTACATTTCCTTTGTTATAAGTGCCAATAATTTATTGTTTAATGCTCTGCCCATAACTACTTGGGAGGGGTCTATAAACTACCCCAACCAATGTATTTTGACTCTTGCAATTCCTACTTACCATGCAGACTGATTCTACCTCATGATCTTCTGAGGCCAGATCTTTTCTTGATAATGCCTTTTTGTAATGCTTTACTGTCAGGGCTACCCCTCCTCCTTTGCCACTCTGTCTTTCCAAAATATTGTGTACCCTAGAAAATTTATTTCCCAACCTTTTAACCATTCCTCTGTAATGGTGATTAGAACTAAATCATTTACCTCTATTTGTGCCACTAGTTCATCTATCTTATTGCAGTTGCTTCATGCATTCAGATAAAGAACCTTTAATTGCTTGTTTTTTTTTAAGCTTCTATTTCCTGCAATGACCTTATTCGCTGATGTACAGCTTTTGTTAAACTCTCCTGCCTTTCATGTCCCACTCTGCTTGTCTTTACCCCGTCATGAGAGTACAATAATTTTCATAATATTTTCTGGTTTATTGTAAAGTAGGCTTATGGGGGTTGTGTTTTTCTGTCTGTGTGTGTGATTTAATTACATTTTGCAGCCAAGTAGACTACAAGTTGAAGTTATCAAATGAAGTAAAATGTACAAGTGTATTAATATGCTAATGAGTAAACATGGTTGGGGTCTTCGCATGTAAGATGTAAAGGGAATTTGCATTTTTAGATAGATGAAGGGAGTTTTGAATTTCAAAGAGATTAATGAGAATAATAGCAACATGAAAAGAGTTATATTATAAGAAAGGTAAAAGTTCCAAAGACATATGGAAACAATGGAATTTACATATTGAAAAGGGTGAAACATATATGAAGGGTGAAACATATAGAAAGGAAAATGAGGCTGTGTGTCAGGGGAAGGCATTGTAAGGCCCAACAGAAGTGTGTGAAGCCTCCAGCATTTGTGCAGAAACCTGCTGTCTACAGAACTGAAGCTGGAGAGAGTCATTTTGAATTCCACTGTCCAGGGTATTGTGCTAATTAGCTGGATCTGTTTAAAATCTAAAAAATCTATTTTTGGACCGTTGACGTAAAGGGGGTGTAACGGGAGTCAGGTTAATTCGGGATTTTAGGAGTTCCTGTGGTAGTAATTTGTAGACCAATGTATGTGCTTGAAATCTTTTCTTTTGTTAATAAATATTTTAATTTTAGATTTTTAAAAAATCTCGAGTCTTGGTGGACTTATTACTACTGAATTCAGTGCATGCATCTCGAAATAAATACAAATTGTAAAACCGTGCGTTGGCGGGATTGAGTTTCCCTTGTGGATTTGAACCACCTGGCACACATCGGCCTGAAATTTTTCAGCATCGGGTGGGCTCGGTGGGAGCGGTCGCAAAGGCGATTGCGATCAGCTCCATGCTGCCATTTTATAATTAAGGCCTGCCCAGCATAACATGCAAGCTGTAGTGCTCAGCGCTACCTGTGCGGGTGCGGGGGAGGGAGAGTTGGGGCCAGAATGGAGCTGCCTCAGGGAGATTGAAGTGCTTTTGAAAATAATAAAATAAATAAAAATTTCATGAAACCTGTCCCCTCATGTGACTATGTCACATGTGATGGGACATGTTTTTACTTTTCAAGAAAACTTTTTACTTAATTAATGAAAGCTTCAGGAAACCTCATTCCCCTCATGGATGAGGTTTCCTAAAAGGCCGCTTGACCTTTTCGCCTCTCGACCAACCCTAAGGTGGGACGGGCAGCGTTAACTTGACATTAATTAATTCGTTAATGGTCTTATTAGGCCTATCAATTATCATCAGGTGCACAGCTGACTCTGGCGCGCGTCTGTCAAATGGAACATCATGAGATAGCGTGATGATGTCGGAATGCATGCCTGACGTCATCGCGCATCATTTTACTTGTCGGGCCCGTCTCCTCATGCTGACTGAAAAATCCTGGCTATCATCTGCTGCGTCATAACCCACATCGCTATATTGTTCCGATACCTCTACCTTTTAGTTTGGATTGCCAAATTTTCCTTCACCCAAACTCTCCCTCAAATCGGTTAGTTTGAAGCCCTGTTCACAGCCCTAGTTATATGATTGGCCAGGATACTGGTCCCAGCCTGGTTCAAGTGCAGCCCATCCCAAAGGAATAGCTCACTCACTCTTCCTCTTGCTCATTCTTCAGAAGGTGCAAAGGCTCCATCATAAAAGAGTAAGGGGGCAGTTTACAACACAGTTTGTGGCAGGCCTGCTCCTCTGCTGATTGGAAGATCTAGGCCAATATTTTCCATGAACCAACATGAACGGGCAGTGTAATTTTTTTATTTTTGAGTTAATAATATTCATTGGTGTATTTAAGAGAGGTAACCTGGTGCTATTTTACTAACACAGCTGAAAATGGTTTTATCACAAAAAATAAATGGCCAAATCTTGCGGTCTCTGGATTGTCAGAGACCACACATGCAAGTGAACACATGCTTTAGGACCCTGTGGACATCCTGAAGCACGGAACTTATGTGGGCATTGCCTGGGAAGTTTAAACTTTCAGTGGACAATTCCCCTGCTCCCTTGGACTCGACACAAATGTCTCAGACTCTGAGTTAGAGTTGGAGACTTTAGACAGTTCCACAGTCCTTACCTGGGTAGTTATCCAGGAAATGTTAGACATATTAAAACCTAGTCCAACATTTGGATAGCTACACAATCAGCACCCTCCCAAATCAATTACCTCCCTGACCTGATCTGCCTACCCTCCAAACCATGACAATCCCCCCTCCAACCTGACGACCCTCATGATCCAATCCTACTAACATCTGACCCCCAACTACCTGCCCTGACCACCCAATTGTCCTTTCAACCCAATGACCCCGAGCTGACCTGACTACACCCTCACCAGTCTACGCTCCTGACACCTGACCACTCACCTACCCTCCTGATGTGATTCCCCTTTAGACATGACCCAACTACCCCTGACCACTCGACAGCCCCCTGACTTGACCTAACTATCTTCATGATCACCCAACTACCCTCCCGACCCAACCATCCACCCGACCAGTGTCCCAACTCAACGAGCCCCTTCCTGCCCAACCACCCAACCAACGTGACCCAACTGCCCTCCTGAATACCCAACCACCCATCTACCCTCCTGATCCAACCTGAATATTCCCTTGACCTGACTACTCACTTCCTGACCCAACCCAACTACCCTCCCGGCCACCTGGCTACCCAGCTGACCTGACCTGACTAACGTCTCCCTGACCTGCATACCCACCTCACCCAACTCTCCCACTTTACCCACCTCATCCACATCAACCCCTACTCACTTACCCCTACCCACACTCATTCACTCATCCAATCACTAACATTCAAACTGAACTTTTAAACTTACATGCAGCAGCTAGAGCCATGAAAAGGAAGAATTGTCCTGTCTACCCCCAACTCTACTCTGCTCCCCAAGGGATGCGGTGCTGTGCAGTTCTGTGAAAGCCAATATCAGAAGACCCTGGTAGAAATGTGCAGCAGCATCAAGTTGGGGGAAATTATGAGTGCAGCATCAATCTGACAATCATTGTCGTTGTTTGGAAGATCCAGGCCAAGCATATTTAGTTAGTGTTGAGCCCACCACATGTGTAACCTTGTTTTAAAAATACTACACTGAACCATTTATTAGTTTCATCTGTGTACAGTAGTCCGTTTTTTAGTAATTTTTTTTCATATTTACAAACTTTCAAAAGGTGCCTACTGGTGTCATCGCACACGCAAGAACAGCTTAATTTGAAGACCTCCTGAAGGGTGAAAATGGCTGCAATCAGTGGAAACCCTCCATGCTGAGTATTTCAATCTGGGGCATGGTCATCTTTGTGCAAGGGACTGGCTTCCAACACAATGTATTTTAAATCAGTGTTAATGACCATAGAAACTTGATTTACGCTTGATATAACTTCTGCTTAAAATTCCACAATTATTTTTTTTTACACAGGTTTTGTTGATTTCATGCACATTACAAACAGAAACTACAAGCCAGAAAGTCATAGTGATCAATGAAATCCAAAAAGGAGAAATGGATACAATTATCAAATGATGGAAAACACATAACTAACAATGGAGAGTGTCATGCCAATACAAGAATGTCATGTTTTGAACTTTCAGCCAATACTTTTAAAAGTCAACACAAACAAGCTGTTACGATGGCTGCTGCAAATCATGTGACTTGTGGCATTTGGACTACAGACAGTGTCAAGTGTCCAGCAGATATCTAATTAAATGTGACCACAGGGGAGGGTACCTCAGCCATTTGTGGAATTCACACATCCCATTGTTGAAGGATGGCCCAACACCTGAAGACTTGTGGGATTTACAGGCTGCCTGTCTCCCTGTTTCACATTAGAATAAAGGAAAGATCAAAATTCAATGGCCACTATCAATGTCCTATTGTATTATGATGGTGTCCTTCAACCAAGTAAGACTGGATGGGCCTCAGAAGTGTTAATCTCATGCCATGTGATCAAAGCTTGTTTCAGACACTGCACTCTTACTCCCATAGGACCAAATAGATCCATCAGTTGTCAGCAGTCAGAGAACCATACTCTGGAACTAGCTGCAAGTCATCAAGCAGCCAAAGTATTTAACCTATTCCAGTTTCAAAGTTCACCCGAGAACCAGCCTCCTAAATATTCAGCTACAAAAAATCTCACAACCTGCTCTGAGCCCTTCACTTTACAACAAGATACTCGCTTGAACATTAAATCATTGAATACATTCAAGAAATAATAGGCCTGCCACATGGGAGGCTGTACACTGGAGGCTAAATTAACTAAAATTTTTAAACATGCAGAGTTGTGTGTGTGTGTGTGTGTTGGGGGGGGGGGAGGTTGTGTGTGTGGAGAGAGAGACCCCAAAATATGTGATGTTGCTTTAATTCAGTGTATATGTGTGAGAATAAATAGCCTACTTTATTTTAAAATCATGAAAACTTGCTGCTGAATAATTGAATTAGAATACACACTCCAAGGGTAAGAAAATACACACCTCTTTCTATACAAAACAGGATTCTGGACAGTAAGCGGGCAAAATACATTCTACCCATGCCATTATCATACATATCTACCAACAATATAAATACAGAAAATGTCAAAAAGAGCAGCACAGCTTAAGGTGTTGGAGGATATTGCATCCAAAGTTTAATTAATCATTTTCACTTGACATAGATGAAATTCCAGTATCCAAATGGAACTCTCTTGCAGCTCATATTGAATTAAGATAGTTTTGTCTTGGTCCATCTGCTATAGGTATACCCATAGTGCTGTTAGGGAGGGAGTTTCAGGGTTTTGGCATAGCTGATCTTTAATGATTACGAGGAGTGAAAACTCTATCTTCAAAGTTTCTCAGCTACATTACTGCATAATTATCTTCAACAAAATGACATTACTTGATATTGTGAATGAAAACAAATGTCTCTGAAATTCTGATAGCATTGCTGTATACACTACAAGTTTGCAGTTCTATAATCTACTTCAAAATTTAAGGTAACGTGCCATGGTTAATTGTAGAGCAGGCTTGATTTGATGCTCTGACAGTAAGGACATTCAAATATTCCAATAAAGATTTGAAATGTGATGCACTATTTTAAAGGCTATCACCAAGATATTAATGGCAGTATTACTTATTCTTTACTGTTGTAACAGATTAGGAAAAGAGTGAAATGGGTTAGCTTGGTTTATGTTAATTTTGAAACAGCTTATCAATCTTTCAATATGTCGAGCATTCTACCAATCAATCAGTCATCCATATGGAGAGAAACGAAACCATTACTGTGATATATATGTCCTTGGCAAACAGAGGATTTGTTCTCAGAGCCAACGTTTGCGTTATCTGAAATGTAATAAAGTTACATGACAAACACATGATTGATGCTTACTGATCTAAATTGTTGAGACTGTTACAATCTATCTCTAATCTTCACATGTCTGAGGAGATCCATGGCCTCTACTGTGAGTGCCCTGTGTGATTGAATTACACTCAATAATAGCGAGAATTTTGGGGGTCAGTTAGTTTAGTTCGCTAGAAGGCTAGTGTTTGGAACAGAATAACGGCAATGACGCAGGTTCAATCCCCATACTGGCTCTGGCAGATTGTGGAGGCCTGCATCCTTATCATGCCCCATGCTTGACGTGGAGTGGTGCCCCTCAAGCGACATAACCAATGGTCTCTTGCTCTCATGGAGAGAGATGACAATGGTCCATCTTGGATGATGGCTATGGTAGTAGCTACAATTTTCTTGTTGGCTTCTGACAGAAGTTACTTAAACTACGCTTGGTTAACTGTGCGCGAGTTGAGAATTTTTGATGTAACTTTGTGTAATTCTTCTATAAAAAAAATAATCCCCCCCAAAATCACATAACTTAGTAGTCAAAATAGAAGAGTTAAAAAATGTATTTTAACAAAGGACTATGCCTTTTAAATCTAATATACACAAAAAGACCAGAAATAGGAGCAGGAGTAGACCATATGGCCCAGCAAGCCTGCTCCGCCATTCAATATGATCATGGGTTTCAACTCCACTTTCCTGGCCACTCCCTATGTCCCTGAGGGACCAAAAATCTGTCTATCCCAGCCTTAAATGTATTCAACGATGGATAGACCAGAATACTCAGTAATATTTTTACTGCAGATCCATGTATAAAAGATACTTTGAAATTTGGTGCAATAACACATCTTTAAGCATGCTCTATTGTTAATTATTTATTTGAAATCTGAGTAGTACTGTGTTTTTCGCTCATCTATTCCTCTTCCCCCTCTGCACCCTTCTATCCTTTCAGTCTCTATCATACCTCTTTTCTCTAATAATTTCCCTCTCACTTTGCCACCACCATTTACTTTCTCTACCATTCACACTTACATTCTAGTTCCATCTCTCATTACTTTTTCCCAAGTCTTGTCTCATACCCTTTAATTCCCTAACTTCTAATTCACCTTTTCCTTTTCACTGGTCTCCTGTCTGTTTCATCTCCTCTAATTTCTTTCATTTTCTCACTTTACATTCCCTCATTCCTAATTTGTCATCCTCTTTATCCTTTTCTGTCATTTTCCCCCATTTTCTGTATGTCTTTAATTCCCCTGCACTACCGTCTTTCATGTCCCTATATTGCCTTCTCTTCACCCTTCTTTCTTTCTCACCTGACTATTGCTCAGTCCACAACATGTTTTTTTCCTGCTGTATAACCCTACATCACTGAAGGCTGATGTTTAAAGCAATGCCAGACCCAATGTGCTCCTCTATTGGATTCTGAAAACATTGCCCGTTTAAAAACCTGTTTGGACGAAGTTCCGTTTCTCCATTTTTTTCAAAGATCATTTCTAATTCAGTTCAGTGGTTTAACCTATTCTACTTTAGTTCTCTTTTCACCCCATCCTCCACCTTACCCTTCCAGTATCAAGGACTGCTCTTCAGATATCTTGAAATCTTTTACAAAAAGAACAAAGTTGTATTGATATGGTTTCTTTCACAACTTTAGGACATCTCTAATACTCAACGGCCAATTGAACACTTTTGAAAATCCAGGTTATTTTGTAATGTAGGGAAACATGAACAATTTGAACATAGCGAGGCCCCAGAACCAGTAAGGACAAAGATGTCCAAATCATTTGATCTCATGAAGATGGTTGAGGCATAAGTTTTGACCAGGAATTGGATGGTCTCCCTTCTGTTCCTCAGATAGTACCCGGGGGTTCCTCAACCCACTGGAGAAGAAAGATGATTTAATGTTTCATCCAAAAAGTGCAGCTTCTGTCATTATGCATGGTTTGATGGAATTTAATGGCTTCTTTTTTCAATATTCTTTCCTTCCTTTGGTGCAATTGTGTACCCCAGCACCCAAAATAATCCCTGCTCATGTACCTCATTGCTATTTGTGAGATCTTGCTGTTTTCAAATTGGCTACTGATTTTGCCTACATAACGCCACCTCAAAAAATAAATGTATTGGATAAAGTGGTATATAAATGCAGGTTTGTTCTGTTACAACCATCAAGTTACATCAAAAACCATATTTATCAATCAACATCCCAAGTAAGGAAACAAAGTGTGCACCTTAGTGGTAACTATAAGCAATTCATGCAACCTCGCTGAAATAAGATTTATGTTTGAATTAAAAGGAATTTTTTTTAGGGAAATAAATATTTATTTAATGTTAGAAATTATCAGTAGGAAGTGAAGGAATGGGCTAATCTCTGAAATCTATTTCCAGAATGTTAATCATCAAAAAGCTTGATTTTGTTCTGAAATGCACAACCCATATTTGCACCAATGCACTGCAATACAACTGAGGGATGCATTAGCTCTTTCTTCACACTGAAAAGTGCACAGTTAATATAATACTTCAATACACTAACTAGTTCAGAATGGTCGGAAAGCTGCCCATGTTCTTCTTGCTGACTGTACCCTCATCCATTCAGTACCTCTCACATCATAACTGAGCATGTAGGCAATGCATCTAAACCAAGCATTAAAAACATGACACTTCAACCACAAGAAAGCTAAAAAAAAACACTGGATTTCCACCATTGAGTTACTCGCATGTAAGATTCTGATTGCAGCACATGCAGCAACATTCTGTACTTTACCAGTTCAAAAGGTTCAGACATTACCTTGAGGTGGCTTTATTTGCTTTAATTTCACTATTATTTTTGCCTTTATCCATGTAGCTGTGGTTTTGTTATAATTTCACTATTATTTTTTGCCTTTATCCATGTAGCAGGACACACCCATTTGTATTACTTGTAAGAAGAAAGCCTAGAAGAAAAAGGCTCAAAATTGGACCACTGCCAAGGTTTAAGAGGAGACACTGGAAAAAGTCACAATTAGAATGTCAAGATTTTATTCAAGAACCTTTAGGAAAAAGTAACAGAACTAAAGGAAATAAAGAATGCCCAAAACCTTTATGCTCTAAGAATAGATTATAATGTGCAGGTCATGATTTAAACTTAAAGAATGCACCTGGCTAGCTTTGTTTTTACATATTCTTGTTCTTTTGTTATTAGAGTCATAAAGTTTTAAAGCATGGAAAGAGGCCCTTTGGCTCATCGTGAATGCGCTGGTCACCAAGCCCCTATCTACTCTAATCTCATTTTCCAGCGCTTTGCCTGTAGCCTTGTATGCTATGGTGTTTCGTGTTCATCTAAATATTTCTTAAATGTTATGAGGGTTCCCGCCTCTCCCACCCTTTCAGGCGGTGAGTTCCAGATACCCTCCACCCTCTGGGCGAAAAAAAATCCTTGAAACCCCTCTAAACCTCCTGCCCCTTATCTTAAATCTATGCCCCCTGGTTATTGATCCCTCCACCAAGGGTAGAAGTTTCTTCCTATCTACCCCCCTCAATTTTGTACACCTCAATCAGGTTCCCCCTCTGCCTTCGCTGCTCTAAGGAAAACAACCCCGGCCTATTTAGTCTCTCTTCATAGCTGAAATGCTCCAGCCCAGGCAACATCCAGGTGAATCTCCTTTGCACTCTCTCTAGTGCAATCACATCCTTCCTATAGTGTTGTGACCAGAACTGCACACATTACTCCAGATGTGGCCTAATTAAAGTTTTATACAGCTCCATCATAACCTCCCTGCTCTTTTCTTTGATGCCTTGACTAATAAAGGCAAGGATCCCAAATGCCGTCTCAACCACCTTATCTACCTGTCCTGCTGCTTTCAAGGATCTATGGACATGCACACCAAGGTCCCTCTGATCTTCTGTACTTCCTAGGGTCCTACCGTTCATCATGAATTCCCTTGCCTTGTTAGTCCTCCCAAAATGCATCACCTCACACTTTTCAGGGTTAAATTCCATTTACCACTATTCTGCCCATCTGACCAGTCCATCTATATCATCCGTAATCTAAGGGTTTCCTCATCACTATTTAGTATTTAGCACACCACCAATTTGCATGTCATCTGCAAACTTACCGATCATACCTCCTACATTCATGTCTAGATCATTAAAGTTCACTACAAACAGCAGGGGACCCAACAGTGAACCCTGCGGTATTCCACGGGACACAGGCTTCCAGTCACAACCTTCGAACATCACCCTCTGCTCCCTACAACCAAGCCAATTTTGGATCCAATTTGCCAAATTGCCCTGGATCCCATGGGGTCTTACCTTTTTGACCAGTTGCCCATACGAGACCTTGTCAAAAGCATAACTAAAGTCCATGTATACTACATCAGCTGCACTACCCTCATCTACACACCTAGTCACCTCCTCGAAAAATTCAATCAAATTTGTTAGACATGATCTCTCCCTTACAAAGCTATGCTGGCTATCCTTGATTAATCCTTGCCTCTCCAAGTGGAGATTAATTCTGTCCCTCAGAATTTTTTCCAAAAGTTTCCCTACCACTGATGTTAGACTCACTGGCCTACAATTCCCTGGTTTATCCCTACCATCCTTCTTGAACAATGTTACCACATTAGCTGTCCTCCAGTATACCATGCCCCTGAAGTTCTTCAAGGGGTTCCACAAAACCAGTTGTGCCAGGTCACCACTGTTTCCAAGAAATGTCTAAGTGCATGTACGAGAGGGAATTTATTCTTCATATGAAGGCAAACTTGTTCTAATTTTTTTCCCCCATCTCCACAGATTTTCACACTCCTACTGTGGCCAAGACAGTGTATATCTGAGCTGAGGAACATATGTAAGTGGGTACAAACAAATACCCGAACCTCAGTCAGTTATACATGCAATTAAGCTAAACTCAAATTTCTGTTCTCATTTATACCATTTATAAATCTCTATCCCAAAATGTATCTTGGCTCATTATAATTATCTGCCTCCCCTCTCCCAACAAAGATAAAAGGGCAAAAACTTAAATTTCTTGCAATCGTGCTGGTACAAAAATGGGTGTAAAATTTAAGGCACGTTAGCAAAAAGTCAATTTTTGTGTTTTATTTTAATCATTTGAGAGTGTTTTTTAAGTTATCCTTCCTGAGAGATGCTCTGCATTTGCTGTTTCTGTGATTGAATTTTTGTGGTATCAATATAAATTTCATTAAAAATTGAAAAGTTTCTATGATTGCAAGAATGAAGTTAGATGGCTAGACACTTTAATATTTAAACTTCAAAAAAGAATTTATGGGGCTGGACTTTCCCCTCCCAATGTGTGAACCATTTAAGTCAGTTTGCTAACCTTGGGGGAAGCCTGCTGTGGTGTTGTGAACCTTCTGACAGGTAAGTTTGAAAGGTCTTGTCAACTGTAAATGTCAAAATGTAATGGTGTATGATGATTTAAGTATGTTTCAATGCAGTGATTTATTGTAGGCCTCTGTCCTCAAAATGTAAGTTAACATTAAATTGACCAGCACTGTGCAAGTGTTCACATGCATTAGAGTACATTATCCAGTAGAATTATATAAAATTACATTATTTGCTGAAGAATGGTTCACAGGAGTGCTGAACTGTACAGTGGAGTGGAAAGGAGCATCCCACTGGTTTATCTGCATGAATATGACCCAGTCAATGATTCACCAACAGCTGATCTACACTACCCTTTTATATTGTTTAATGTAAAGCATTCAAAACAACACATAAATCCAATAATCCATGTTTATCCAGGAACAATTCTAACACTTAGCTAAGCATGTCTGTTTTTCACACAAGTTGAAGAATATCGTACTGATTTCTCTGGCTAATCACAACTTACATTTACAGCAGTATTCTGTTAGTTTTCTGGTCCCATCACACCTTATTTCATTCATAACTGGATCTTAGAAGTAAATGAACTTGGAAAAACAAATATTATATTAGTATTGTGGTGAGCAGCTTGATTCAGTAGCCAACCTCCTAAGGGCAAAGTGCAAGAGATAATTTGAAATCCTTTACTCCCAGTGGAGAGCTGCACCCAGCGTTAATGTGGGTCGAAGAATTTGGGCGACACTGTTGTAGCTGCAATCCACACACTGACTGTGATTTGTATGCAAGGTATGGACAAGTTATCCCTGGACAAAAGAGTGAGGTGGTGGTGGGGGGTGGGGTTTGTTGGGGTAATGCAACTGCACATTTGTCAAAAGCTAGGAAGGTATGCATGCACAGAAATGTTTAAAAAGAAATCACACGTGCACAAAAACAAGCATAACGCTATGGTCATGCACATGTGCACGGTGCAGGAACAAGAATGAGGCAGTGAGAGGCAATGATTGAACAAATGTAGAGGCATAAAAATACTGCAGCAGAAAACTCAGCCTCAAGGAGATGAGCAGAAGGCAAGCACAAAGCCCCAGAGAAAGGTGAGGCATGTGCTGAGTCAAGCTATATGAGGTAACTGAAGATGGTAGGAATAATTTTATTGCTAGATTTGTAGTTTTCTTTGCAACTGTTGATTTTAACACGCTTTAAGGAATGGCAAATGTTACATTTTTTAAATACTCCCAGTTATCACAATGGTATAATTGTGAATGAGAAGGTAAGGCATTGCATTCTCACCATGTAACATTTGCCACTCCTTAAAATGCATTTTAGATATAACCATTTTTATTAATGTTTATCATATGTTGACATATTGATATTTAGAGGAGACAATTGTTCAAAATGTGCATTTTCACTTCAAGCTGTTGCTGCAACACTTTCAATCTATTTGCCCTATTTGTTTTGAAAAGAAAGATACTCTGCAAGGCTAACATTTACAAATGTTCCCTATTTGTTCAGACCACATGAAGAACTCAAATTGGTGAATGCCAACAGCTAATGACAGAAATTGAGCAATTTATTTCAAAACCAGTCATAAAAAGACAGTTGACAGTCAAGAATACTCGGCTAGCTATATGATTCAATTTTCTTTTGCATCTGGCCTTTTCCCTACCTATCTCTTCATCTGTACCATTTCCTTCTCAATGAGCTGTATCGTGTGCATTCTAAAAATATTTAGGCCCTAAATGTTATAAAATTTGCATTAAAATAAGAATTTAATGAAACCCAGATTTTTAGCAAAATGATTTTTTTTTGCGAGCTGGAGATTACATTTCTATTTCCCAAGGTTGCCTTAAGATTGCTACAAAAATCATGTCCCTGGTGTTGTGTAGCAGTTAACTCATCCTATTAATTGTGTAGTCCGGTTTTCTTCTTAATAGAATGGCTGCAACAAATTAAATGAACACAATGACAACTGTGATATAATTACAAGAGACATTTTTGAACCACAGGCAGAATATTTTCATTGGGCGGGATCCCTCCCCATGGAAAGTTTGGTGGTGGGGGGCACACACTGTTTAATCAGGAAGGAGAGTGGTAAGTGAGGACCCTGCCACCTCCCAAATAAAGTCTGTGGTGAGAATATGGGGGACTCAACATGTGGGGATCACGACTAGCAAACACCAGGGTATTTTCTTGCAGGCTCCCAGGGCCATTCAAAGGGACTCAGGGCATGATCGATAAACCCGGCATCAGGAAATGGGGGTGTTGCTGAGAGTCACCCCCCGCCCTTGCTGGCCAATGGCCCTCCACCATGACCTGAACCCTGCGACCCCCCTCCCTGGTGGCACTGCTGAGGACAGAAGAGCTGCTGGCCTCTGATTGGATGGCAGCTCTCGGCGAGTGGGCCCTTGATCTCAGGGGAAAGCCTGCCACTGGCTGTCAAGTGCATGAGTGGCACAAGTTGTGGCTAGCCTTCTCAAAAAAAGTTGATGTGGGAACTTCACCATCTCTCTAACTGCAACCAAGACCCAAACCCCATCCAACCCACTGTCGCCTCCACAAGATTCCGCCCATTGCCTGAAGACCACTTTGGATGTGTGTGAATTGTAAATAATGGTAGTAAAGCTTGTGCTTTTAATAAAAGGGATTCTTACACATAGAAAGAATCAATTCTGATCAAGCTGTAGTTTTCAACCAAATAATTGCGTTAGTAATTTTCTGTTATATGGGCAGGAGTCTTTGAATGGAATTTTCCGTGCGTGTTGGTGGTGGGTGGCTTTGGCAGCGAGTGGACAATATGGTGAGAAAGCCAAAAACCAGTTTACAATCGTCCGCTCTGCCCATCAATGGTGGGCCGCGTTTCCCTCCGCCGCACATTGGGGACTTCATTGTAATACATCTGCATATCATTATAAGTCCAGCTCACTGGAATCATTCCCCCAGTGCTGAATCATCTGAGCACATTGGCGTGATTGCACACTGACATGTTTCACAACTGAACCTTAGCGACATCACTCGCAGTCATCAGCACCAGCCTTCACAGGCAGCACAGCATCACTTTTAGGGGGGGCTCATGGGCAGGTCTCTACTTACGAGGCTAGCTGTAAGGCAGGGGTGGCTTTTCAATAGCTACAGGGCCAAGGCTTGCTTGGGGAAGGAGGAGAATTGGCCTCAGGCGAGGGAAGGAGAAGCAGGGCTAGGGCAATACTGGGAAAGGGGGTATCCCAGGATGTGCATCGGAACACTTGTTGAACTGTGCAAGCAACTTCAAGAGGGTGAGGGCTGAGGAGGCAATCCCCAGAGGAGATGAAACCAGATGGAAATGTGAGGGTGTGTGTGTGGGTGAGTGATGATGTCCTTTGAGCTGTCAGTGAGTGAAATGCCAGTGAATGTGTGAGTGTGAGAGTTTAGAGTGATGAGACGGTTGCCTTACCCTGACAGCATGGATGAGATCATTCATCCATTTTCTGCACTGAATGGCTGACCTGTTCTGTGCAGCGTTGGCACTGACCACCTCTGCCACTGTTTCCCAAGTTAGAGTGGTGACACTGATAGGCCTCCTGCGCAGCAGTCCTGGGCTGGGAGCACTGAGAGGTATGCGCGCAGCTGCACTTTACGCATGGCACCCAGCATGAGGAAGCGGCAAGGTGGCGAAGCATGGCGGGCAAATTGGAGGTCACCCACCAGCAAGACAGCATGTTTCCCAGGAATACATGCTTAATGAGGTGGGATTGGGATGATATGGCATGAAAAGCTGCCATTGCAGCCACTGGGTAAAATGCTCTTTTTCCCACCTGACACTACACTTAGTGCAAACCTAGGATGATTCCACCCTTTGAATACTCACCGTAGAAACTTCAAGCAACTTTTCCACACTTTCAGTAGGATAGTTGCTGCACATTTACAACCAATAATGTAATCAAACATAACTGAGTAGAATTTTCGTGGAAACAAGTATACTTAATTTGAAACTACAATTGCATAGAATTGGTTTTAATATGAATAAGTAGGAATTTAAGCCAGTCACTTCCGTAAAAAGCAATGCTTTTTGTCTCAACAATGCCCATCATAATATTGTCTATTCAAGCTCACTAACTTTCATTCCTAGCCTTTGGGCTCAGAGAGTATTTGATTGACAGTAACCTACGGCCAAAGAGCAGTTATCAACAGCATGACTACACAAGATATGCATTACTGAACTTGACTGTGATACAAAATTTTAAATAACTTGAAAACAGATGGTGCGAGGAGCATCATGCTTTGTAGCACAGAGCTTCTTTGGGTCTGACTCGTACAGTGAGAAAAAATTCAAACAGCAAGGCAAATTTGAGTTATAATAGTATTAAACTATCTCATGTTTGAAGGGTAAATGACATCCTTCAAAAGTAACTTTGAATGCAAATAGTAGATTAGTGGACCCTTGTAGCGACTGGGACCAAGTTCTGCAGTGCATTTCAACAGTGTAAAGCATTTCTTGTCCACATTCCATCCCAAATGATAATTGCAAATGCTCAGCACTATGAAACAAATGTTTTCTTATAAACTGCACAGAACGGTCTGATCAAAAGATATTAAGTAGAATTTGACACCCTCCCCTGAGGCACATTTTATGGTGAGGGGGAAATTATTTGGGTGGGAGCATGGCAGGTGGGGACCCTGCTGCCTTCCCCTGGGCCTTCCCACCCCGCTGTCAATTGAGAACCCTATGTGGACAATTAATGCCCACTGAAGGGCCTCATCCTGCCACCACTTGTATTCACCCAGCGACAAGTAGGGGACTCACCATGCAGGAAGCCTGAAGAAACCCTGTTGGGTTGCTTGGGAGTAGGGAACGTAGGTCCCTCTTTGCCTGCCTCATTGCACTCAGTGACTGATTGAGGGACCCAGCCGCAGGAAAGAGGAGGGGAGAGATGGTACTGAGAGCCACCCTGCTGCTCACCCATTTCCCTGCAACCCCCATCCTGCCATCACTCAGCTGTGCCCTGGAACCCTCAGTGATCCTGGGCCTTGAATGGGTGCATTGCCCACAGCTTCCACTACTCCACTGATGGTGCTGCCTGCAATGACAGCTGCCAGCGTCTGATAGGCCGGTAGCTCTTGGGGGCCGGGATTTCCACCCTATGTTCCTTGATCCTGGGGAAGATGCGATGCTGCCCATTTAAAATGCCTAATTGTCACTTAATTTGGGGGGGCCTTCCCTTCTCCAGCCGGTGAGTGAAACCTGCCCTCTTCCCCATTGTCTCCATTGAATACCACCCATTGTTTTGGTGTACAAGTCTCTGTTAATCACAATAAGCAACATTTCATGAAAGGCACCTTTCCACTCCAGTCATGGGAACATTCTACTGCTAAGCAAGGATCAATAAGTTCAAGGCCCAAATATGCCTGTTGCTTCAAACTGTTCTCAAGTCATTGAATTTTATTAGTATTCAATCAGGACATCGGGTGAAATGCTGGATGGAGATACAACATTACTCAAACAATGTGACATCAATTGGCCAAACATTGGTCAATCACATGGACAGAGGAAAGAGTTCTGCAACCTAAAATATCACATTCTCTGTTTAAGGGGAATGTCTTGTGGCAATTCATAATACTCAACGAGAATATGGAGGATAATCTGACTGACCTGAAAAAACACCAATTGCAGCTTAAAAAAACACACATTTACGTTCATTTTAAGGCTGTAACATATTATTTTTCAAGTGACAGAATGAGGGGGTCTGGTTTGTATAAGTCAATAACCGCTATCAATGAAAGTCTACAAATTACATTGAATTATATAGTGTCCCTGTTCGTAGGTCAGAACTTTCCTTCATCACTTCTTCCCTCTTTTGCTGTTGTGTCATTAAAAAATGGAAGCTCACAAATCTGGGAAATAACATTGTGCACGTTCACAAGTGAAATAAACCTGTGAACCACTTAGTGCAATGAACTAGGCGGCAACCTTCACTCCCAAACATTTCTGTGCTGTACTCCTATTGTGGCCTCTGATTAGGTAGAGGCAGACTGTTTGTGTGTGTTTGCTTATGGCTGAGATATAGATGGCAATCAGTGGGGATATCCCCAGAGGCTGCTGCACTGTTAATGATGCAGAAGCAGCTCCATTATAGGGTCCTGCTGCATAGTTGGCCCCTCAGTCAGGAGAGGCCAAGGAGGCCAACAATGACAACATTGTGAGGGGTGACACCTTCATCCTCATCAGCAACTGCCTCAGCCCTTTGATGATACTTAGATTGCTAGAGCGTACCACCAGCTGTAGTGCAACTAGCATCCGCTCCATGCATTTTTGCACCATTAGCGTCATCGATTGGTCAGTCCGACAGAGTGCTGCATGCATTCTGTGCACATCAGTCCACTATTCCTGCATACACCCAGAGTGCTGCCACATATGTGTTCAAAACCTTGAGCCATTAATGTAACATGAGCTGAACTCCATCCTGAGCCCATGACTCCACATAGCCTCAGGGAAGTCTGGGATGCGGGCACAGATCTCTCACTGCTGGTCATAGTAGAGCCGCCTTGCTTCAAACACCCAAGGGCTTGCATCTGCGCCCAGCTGAGGATGGCTATGTCTATCCTCCATTCTTGGAGGAGAACTGCCACAGCTGCCTCGGCCTCTCCTACTTCCTTCTGTTCACTCGTGTTGTGCTTTGCACCCAGTGATGCTACTCTAACTGCAGAAAAGGTCACACCAATGTCAGTATATCTGTGCTGGTTGAGGGTGCACTAGAATATGTGATGACGTTGGCTCGGCTGATATGGTTTCATCAGAGGCCGATGGTGATGATGCTGCTACTGCCCTGGCATGCTCCCCCTCCACAACTGGCCCTGTGGGAGACACAAGGAGACCATGAAAACTCACCTCTGACAGCAGATTTTCATCCTTTCTTCCAGGTATTCCCATCTCTCCATCACCAACTTTGTCATGCAGTGCCACCCTTGTGGTGTTCACTGCCACCTCCTCCATTGCAGTTAGGATGGTGAGCTGGAGCATGCCTCCTCCTGTGCAGGCTCTCTCCTTTGCATTCTGTACCCTCTTCTCCCGTAAGGAAAAAAGTGGGTTTAGGCAACGTTGGCCTCTCTCAACAATGTCAACTGCCCATCAGTGCTGCCAGCTCATCAGCAATGCTAGGGCCCTAGACATTGCTGATGGGTCATTAATTGCCCTGGGCACCATGTTCACAAGCACCATGCATCTTTAGGCTGCACAGCTGGTGTGTCTGCTGGTGGCTGCAGTCCTGGAGGCCTGTCATTTGGGTGTCACGCTGCATGCGCCTTGCCAGATCAAAGGAGGTCATTAAACCTTTTTCAGCACTGCACCCAGGTCCTCAGGACAACACTGTGGCTACTGACATGTTCTGCGACCTCTGGCAAGGCTGGCTTAGTTTGGCTGGGTGGCTTTTCCCTGTCACCCTCTGGGAGTAACCCCTCATGTAGCACCTCCAACAGAACTTCAAGGGCTACTTTCAAACAATGGACTAGCCTTGCTACAAGTGCCAGACCTCTGCCTCTGATCCTGTTGAGTTCAGCCTTCCATAGCTACATATGATGACCACTGTCTTGCCTTGAAATCAGCACTTTCAGAGTCCTGCCTCTGTCACTGCTAATCAGCCATCAAACCTGCCTTCCAGCCTATCTTGGTCAGAACTGTGGCCATTGACAACATTCCCCCAGCCCCCAACCCGGTGCAGAGTCATGACCTGAAAATGACTCCGATGTCTGGGTCCCGACCCCAAATGCAAAATGCTGCTCCAGAACTGCACACAGTACTCTATATCAGAATAACAAATAGGAAATGTCAGTTAAGAAGAATTTCATCTTTTCTCTATTGAACAGGTACAATTTAGCACAGTGACATGTTTTGAGTGACCAGTGCCTCTGGAATCAACAAGCAGGAGTACAATTCTCAATCTGCTTGATATTCTGTACAATCAACTAAATCATCATCTTTATTTGGCTCCACCCTAAAACCATTTGGTCATCTGAGTTTTGATCCAGACAGGAACACAAAAGCTGAATACCAGAGGAGCAGTGAGGAAAGCTGCTCTCATTTGACCGCATTTGGCATCTAATGAACCTTAGAAAAATTGAGGTGAATGCGATCTGAGGAAAAGCTCTTCAGTGTCTGCAGTTATATCTATGGTCATGATTTGTAGAGAGAACAGTCTTCATAACTCCACAACATTTCTGCAGGATTTACCAGGCTAAAGGCCCTAAGTCCACCCATCTTCAATTATTTTATCAATGACCACCATAAGGCCACAAATGAGGTTGTGCAAAGGCAATTCTGCAGTCTGCAACTCCATTCAAACTTTTTCCACAATGAGGTAGCCCCTAACAGCCAACAGCAAGTCCAGGGTAACATCCAAACCTGGGCTGATAAGTGACAGATAACATTCACGCTACTTAAGTTCTAGGTAACGATCATCTTGATGAAGAGGAAATCAAGCCTTCTCCATTTGATCATCAACATCTTGGGGGTCATCATAGGCCAGAAGCCTAACAGGACCAGCTATTTCAATATCATGGCTACAGCAGTAGAGCAGAGACTGGGTACTCTAAAACAAATGGCTCACTGAAACTTTCAAAGTTTCTCCACCATCTACAAATGTCAAATGAGGAATGTGATATAGATGCACACACAATTGGTGAGCATCCTAATACTAAAGTTCAACTACATTCAGGATAATGTAACTCATCAGCTGACGCACTTCTAAGTTGATTCAAGTATCCATTTGTAACAGCAGCATGTACGATCTACACCATCAAGATTACTTTGAGAGTACCTCCATCCCCTGAAAAATCTATTAGCAAAAGAGCAGCAACAATGTAATGGAAATGCTGTCACCTTCGAGCTTTTAAACCAAGAGGAGCACAATCCTACATATATATGTATATATATATATATATATATATATACAGCCTTCCTTGGCCAATAGCGCCATCACCACAAAGACTGCAACAGACAACAATTCTTCCTGTTGTATGCCAATAAAACATCTCGTTGAACCAGTTGCCCTGGTTGCATTTCATGCCTGTTTTCACTGAAAGCTGTGCTAGGCCAGTTATTCTAACCTATGAGGAATGAGATCTGTCCAGGTGGGACATGATGAAGAACTTGTTGCTTACAGCATGAAAAGCATATAAAATGAATTCTGTTCCAATTCACTGATCCTGTTCACATAGTTTTAGAAGTTGAATTTTATCTCGGGTCACTCGCATTTGAGGTCTAATTGACTTCAGAGAAAGTTTAAAACCTGAAAAGGAGTTTCAATTGACTCCAAATGAAATGGTGTTAAAGGTTACAATTTTAACCAAGAAATGACAACCTTCAGTTCTTCCCTCCATTTTAGCAGATTTAAAAATAAAATAAAATTTAATTTAATTACTGGTGATTTAAAAATTTCAATAATAAATTATGGTTATGATTCAACTGCAAAATTAATGAGTTGGAAACAGGTGAAATGTTTCAACGAGAACAAATAGGAAATAACAAATTGGGAGCTCTAAGTGGAATTGACCTAGAAAAAAACTGGAAAAACTTGAAGTTATACAGCAAAGTAAATCTTATAAAGTGCAGAAATCTAAGATTACCATGAGCACAACGCAAGATTTTTCAGTGAAAAATCCTTATGCTTCAAAGTCTATTTTCCACATTGGAAAAGTCTTGCAACAAATGCTGTACAGCACTGAGCCATTAACTCTCAGATCCAATAGGATCCAGGTCCAGTTAGCACTTAACCTTCTTATTCCCATTGCTTTACTTCTCCAGCAAAGGTTTTTTGCTTTGACATTAGGCACAAACAACTGGTACATTTGGGTTGGGTTGTATAACCAGTTATTTAATCCTGAGTTAAGCTTTTGCAGGTCACAGAAAGACTACTGATTTTTATGTTTAAAAAAAAAGCCGGTTTTCCTTCTGATTGTATAGCCAGTTGTTTATATACAATGTCTTGCTCATATTTTCAAAGGCAAAATTTTTAACTTTTCAAGCATCTACATTCTCTCAGATGATCAACTCAGGCTTGTCACCTTCCAAAGCTGGTGAAACACAAGAAGCCTTCTGGATGTTTTCCTGAGACCTATTAAAAAAAGGCTTGAGAAGCAATGTGCATGAAAGAGCTTATAAGTATTAATGTTTACTTTTTATTTGAATGGATACTTTCTCTTTGTTGGTAGCACAAGCATAGAACTCATCTATCCTTATAATTTTAAGAACTCTCATTTCTATCTCATGACATACAGTTTTACATTACAAAAACATAAAATGTATATTTATCTGAAGTACAATGAGAATTTATCTGCAACCGACACTTGCAATTTCCCAACAATCGGAGGAGCTTCCTTAGAGACGAGTCTGCACATTTCCATAGATAAAATAACAAAATACAGACGGGGGTGCAATTCAATGATCAAATGGAAAGAGTACACTTTCATAATATAATCTCCCCTAATTACATAAAGAAACACAAATATCAAGATATAGTTTGATTCTCATATGTCCCAATGGATGAACCCTCAACAGGAAATGCTGTATGCTGAAAAAAATCAGCAGCATCACCCATACTCTGAAAGAATCCATAAGAATTATAGAAACCCAACACTGCGAAATCGCAAACATACAAGAACAAAGCAATGTAATATTGTGAAATGAAAATAGGGAGAGAAAACCACAGCATAAGTAATTTTGAACCAATATTGACAGAAAAATAATTAATCAAGAGCAAGCTGTAAAGAACAAGGTTATGACATATAATGTCAACCCTGTAACGCTTTTCATCAAGACTTCAATTAAGGTTTGGGGTACAAGAGTGGAACAGTTATGTTACAGAACTAGCAATTCAGAGGCATAGAATAACAATCCAGAGAACACAAGGTCATATTCCACCATGACAGTTTCGGAATCTGCATTTAGTTTAAAAACAAATCTGAACATAAAAGGTTGGTATCAGGAAAAAAGTGACCATGAAGTTGTCAGACAGTCATTAAAAATCCCAACAGCTCACTAATGTTCTCTGGGGAGAAAACCTATCACCCATAACCCAGTATGGTCGATGTGACTCCAGTCCCACAACAATGTGACTTTCTCTGAACAGCTCTCTGAAGTGACCTAGCAAGTCACTGCAAACAATAATAAGATCACCATACTGATGGAGTGGCTCAAGACAAAGAGCAGAATCACCCCAGGTTTGCACTAAGTGCGCAATGGCGGGTTTTCACACTGTATGGTCCCAAACCCGCCAAATTATGAATGCAATCCCAGAAACATGGAGGGTGGGTTCTCATTCGCCTGCCCGCCATCACGTTGCCACTTCAACATGCTGGGGCCATATTTAAAATACAGCCGGGTGCACTCATCTCAGTGCTTCCGGCCCACGACTTCTGCAGGGAAGATATCCACCAAAGGCAAAAAGACTGCAGCCCCCAGGTTCAGCGACGTGTCACCGGAACACCGTTTGGATGCCTTGGAGTCCTGCTGGGATGTTCTTTACTCCCACTCTAGCCGCAGGATGGGCAGCCGCATGACCAACCAGGCTTGGGAGGTGGTGGCAGCGGTGGTCAGTGCCAATGCCCTTCGAAAGAGGACAGCCACCCAGTGCCACAAGAGAATGAATGATCTCCTCCGTTCCGCCACGGTAAGTCACACTTCTCATCGCTCTCAACTCTCACACTCAAACACATCACACATTCGCAGGGCCCTCACTCACTGTTGGTTCAAGTGACATCATTCACTCTCTCACACACGCCGTCATTGTCCTCATCCCAACCATGGGACCACTCACCACCCACACATGCCAGGCATAGTTATCATTTGGCCTGGAAGGCTTACACTTTCTCCATCTCTCTTCATGCAGGACAAGCTGGCACACAACAACAAGGAGAGGTCGCAGACCGGTGGAGAATGCCTGAAACCAAGGTCCTCACAGGCTTTGAAAACATAGCCATCTAGCTGGCCGGCGATGATCTGGACTGGTCCTGTGCTGACGGCAAGGTCGGCGCTGCTCTACCAAGTGAGGGTCCAGCAGTGCAACATCCATCAGACAACCATGCTGTGAGTGATGTGTCCTGTTTCACAGGCCACTGTCATTCACTAATTATCTCCCCTTGCTGCTGCAGGCACATCTGGGGAGCAGCCGACAGAGTCAATGACCCAGGGCCTCTGATCAAGCCCCGAAGAAACCTCTGAAAAGGAATCTGGAGGCACACTCCTTAAAGTCCCATTACAGCACTCACCCACACCCTCCACCAGCACAGATGGGTGGCTGTCCTCTTTCGAAGGGCATCCCTCAGTGGGACCTAGCTTTAGAATAGCCAAGGGGTCACAATCTGGTGAGCACATTGCACTCTCTGATTCACAGCAGGGACTTCCCTGGTGTCCAGCACTTGGAGGACTGCTGGAGGCCAGAAGTTTGCTGAGTCCGAGTCAGGTGACGAGCCTCTGGACTTGGTCATGTCACAGCTGGAGTTGCAAAGGCAAGCTAGGGAACATCAGAAAGGGATGTCTGCTGCACTCCTCAGATTGGAAGGCAGAATGGAGGAGTCTGTCCACCTTCACTCTGAGGTGATAGCACCAGAATGCCAATGCACCGAGGTCAACACTGATTGGATGGCAGCCTTGGTCCAAACTCCATCGCTGATGTCATACTTGGCTTCCAACAGTGTGTACGCGAGAGGGATGCTGGGCAGCTCGATCTCACTCCAGCTATCCCTTTTCCTCAAGTAGTCAGCCTGGGGCCCTTGTGCACCCATAGGGAAGGGGATCAGCATGTTCACACCCGAGGGTCATCCAACCAGGTGACTCCGGGAGCGTCCAGCCCAACAAAATCACCTCTTCCTGTGACTTCAGGTAGCTCCAGCTCTACAGGCTGATGAGGGTGCCACTGCTACACAGCAGGACCCCGAAAGCAGGCCAGGGCCCTCCAAGTCTCAACTCTCCAGAGGACACCAGCCAAGGTCATCACAGACAGGGTGTTGCAGTCAGCAGGCTACCTCCACCTCCCCTGTGCATGGCCAGGGAGCACCATGGGCCTCATTATACTGTCCACTGCAGTCGGAGGCCACTGCACGGGTGTCATCTGCCACGGCCTCTGAGGGTAGCCATTGTCCCCGAGGAGCCATCCTTGCAGCTTCAGTGGACCCTGGAAGATGTCAGGGATCTGTGATCAACTGAGGATGTAGGAGTCGTGGTCACTCCCTGGGAACCATGCGCACACCTGCAGGATGCACACCAGCTGCACATTCAGCGAGTGGAATCCCTTATGGTTGAAGAAGTTCACCGCGTATTGTGACAGAGATCAGAGTGCCGTGTGAGTGTAATCGATCGCACCTTGCACGTGTGGGAAACCCGAGATCTGGGTGAATGAAATCATTCTTGCATCCTGGCTGTCCTGATCCTGGGCGAAATGCACAAAGTAGTGTGCCCTCGCAAAGATGGCATCCGTGACCTCATGGATGCATTTACGGGTGGAGGCTTGCGAGGCAGGTTCTTAGTACACCCATGCTAGCCACGTGTCTGTCTCTCTCATCCTGCAGGAGGAAACATCAGGGTCATGGAGCCTGATGAACTAGCTGTATGTCTGATGGCCTCCAGAGAGCAAAGACGACGGAGGAGGGAATGGCTGAGGCACCTGGCTGCACAGAGGGAGGAGCAACAACCTCAGGAAAAAGACGTGGCTGGAGCCACAGCGAGTTGTTGCTGGTCAGTGCCTAGCGACACCCAGGATCTATAGATGATGTCTTTCATTCCTGCAGATGACTGAGAACCAGTGTTGCTGAAGACTGCTCATGTCTAGGGAACTGGTTGGTCACATCTAGCTACTGCAGGATTTGGCAAAATGGAGACATGGAGGGCACCCACTGCCAGCGGCACAGGGGTCAGCTGTGGAGCACTGAAAGGGGCCACTGGCACAGAAATTGAGCGGTCACTTTCACGGCCGCTGACAGTGGGTGCCCTCCATGTCTCCATTGTGCCAAATGCTGCCACTGCAGTGCTTGAGTGGACAGATACGTTAGAGGCCCAACTCCAAACATCTCAATGTGGCTGCGTCTGAACTGTCTCAGCTGCAGAGGAATAGGTTTTACTAATACAGGTTTTACTAATGCGTGGCCGCTTCACTCGGCTGCCCCACCCCCCGAATGCTTGTGCGCTATGTTCAATGGCAGGGCTGCTCTTGACTCCTCCCCCTCCACCACCACAAGTTGCCTCAATAGCAGCGCTGCCCTTGAACTCCCCTCACAAGTTGCCTCAACTGCAAGGCAACCCTTGTCCCCCCCAACAAGTGTCCTCTATGGCAGGTCAGCCCTTAACCCCCACCCCACCAACCCCTAACACTCCACAATCTTGAAGTATGACAGGCAGCCCTGGCGAGCACTTTTGCAATCAGAACAACATATACCAAATAATACTTATGGGTACGCACAAAACCAAATAAATTGAATCATGTTTATTTTTATGTTTCTCCAAGGATATGAAGCAGTTCAGTTTGAATTGCTGGTAGTCAGGTTCTCACCCCAACATCCAGCAAAGGTTTCTTAATTGGCACCACACTTATACATTCATTGAAATGAAGAACATTGTTTTAAATATTATAAATTATAAAATATAATGTTATACTCTTTTGCACCATATGCCCAAAAAACACTTAAAATACTCACCATCCTGACTTGGAAATATATCGCCGTTCCTTCACTGTAGCTGAGTTAAAATCCTGGAACTCCCTCCCGAACAGTTGTGGCTGTACCTACACCACATGGACTGCAGTGGTTCAAGAAGGCAGCTCACCACCACCTTCTCAAGGGCAATTGGGGATGGCAATGAATGCTGGCCCAGCCAACAAAGCCCACATCCCACAAATGAATTTTAAAAACTTGCATCATGTCCAGTCATTTGTCACCATCATTGCTATCCTTTATTGCTTCCATCAGCACTTAACAGTGAGCAAATTCAATGTTCACCAAAAAAAAGAGTAGAGGTTCATGAAGAATTGCAACATCTAGCATCATGTTTAAGGAAGTAATTTAATTTCATAGCTCTGACAATGTCATATTAACAGCTGAATTGAGTTACTGTCTTGTAGCCCACTCAGATACTTACTGTCTTATGTGTACCTCTTTCTCACAGCTAGCATTTCAATACTTTTGCAATCACTCAGGATCTCAAATCTTTGTTTCTCAATTTTTAAGGAAAATTCTATTCCATTTTCATCAAGAAATCTTCATCGAAGAAGACTGCAAAAACCAATTAAAACCCTGGAGCTGAAGCAGTAGATAAAAATTCCATATTTAGCCTATAATTAATTGTCATATTAATTGAACTAAAATAATTACAGCTAAATTTTATTTTCTCATTTTACAGTGCCACATTGCAGAAAAAAAATGAGGTTTATGATTGCAAATTAATATTGCTATTTAAATTTAAATACATGTAAAGTTAGGGAATGGAGCTGTTATTCCCCAATGATTATTAACTTTAAAATTATTCTCTGTATGAATGAAAAATGCCCCAAATCAAATCAGAAGTGTTAGTGCCTCACCAGGGTTGGTGATCTGTAAATTAACTTTAAATTAGAGATGATGGGCCGAATTTTTATGTTGGGATGGGAAAACACGAGTCAGGCCCTTTTGCAGCTTCCCAAACATGAGCTTGCCTCCAAATGCACTTTGTGGCATATTTTGATGTCTTGGAGGCCAGGGCATGTTCCAGGTGCAGTTTGAGAGTCATGATTGGGTGCAGGGTCAGGACAGAGATGGGTTTTTCCCATCCTCTGCCCAATAAAAGGGCTATTAAAAGGCACCAATGGCAAAGATCTGCCCAGAGACAACCCCAAGAGGCCACTGGAAGTGAACTTGCACTGCAAGTACTGTTGAGTTAGATATTGGTTGAAATATTGTTGTCCTGTGTGAACTGATCTATTGAAGGCATACTCTTACTGAAACCAACAGCGATTGTGGTGTCCACTGTTCTTTGCCAATGTTGACACCCTAGCTTACCCTTTGAGTGTCTGCTGCACCAGTTCGCCCTTGAAAGCCACCGACTTTTAAAGAATCATCGTGCAGCAACTCATAGCTCTACATGTCACCACAGCAACACAGTTCACTTGCTGCACTCCTCAAACCAACTCAGACCCTCTCACACTCATAGCATTCATCTCAATGCATTCCCCTACAGAGAATGCAGCACACTGAGGACTCCCCGACTTACCCCAAGAAGCAACGCAAAACAGGCCACAAATGCCCCAGAAACCCTTCGGGCCCTTGCTGCAACTGTGGCCAGGAGCATATGGCTTACCACCTTGTCACTTGTAATGCAATGGTTAGGCCACCAAGCCAGTGCCAGGCAAACCCTTTCATCCCATGCCACACACACAGCAGCACATGCCCTTCGCTAGCATTGCATCCCATGAACTTCATGACAACCACACATGCTGACTCATGTGCCATAGGGCAGATAAGTGGCCATCTGGCTGAGTTTCCAGAGGCATTGCAAGCTCATGCACAATGAATGGAGGATCTGTGGTGGTCATAACTTTGGCTTTGTCTTATTTGGACGGGGGTGGGGGGGGCGCATGATGAGCAGCCACGAAAGAGTGGTTAACCTCATAGTTAGACCCATGCATCCACTGCACATGCTGTCACAAGAGGTGAGAGATCTCAATGCAGTGGCACCAGCTCCCTAGCAGGAGCGGGAGAGGAGCTAAGGTCCCTGAAAAAAAAACTATCTCGTAGGTCGTAGTTCAGTGGCTAGAGGGGTGGCAGCTGCATCCCACCACCATACACCATTCCAAGGGCTGAGCAACCAGAACAGGAACTCTCTTCCTCAAAAGATGATGGAAACGGGGTTTTTGAATGTTTTTAAGGCAGAGCTAGACAGATTCTTGATCAGCATGGGGGTGAAGCGTTATTTTGGGGCGGGGGGGGCGGTGGGAAGTTGGACTTCAGGTTACAATCAGATCAGCGATGATCTTATTGACTGGTGGAGTTCCTGATTCATATGTTCATATGTTTGTGTGTAACAAGAGGGCAAGGGATCCATGCATTTTGAGGGAATCTCACTGTCATCTGATTCCTCGGCCCCTCAGCCAGATGGACCATCTGCTAGATGGCTGTCCCTGCAGAGATGCAGGCAGTGCAGTGGCAGAGAGGGCCCCATTGGGTCCTTGCACAATGAAGCTGCCCACCACAATACTCATAGCCATGCAGCTACAGATGTGAGCACCATGCATCCACCTTCTCTGAGGCAAAGAGGGAGCACTATGTAGGAGTGTCGAGAGCAGAGAAAATTTTGTCAGTTATGGCACTAATTGGGTCACTGCGATGTTTACATAACTGTAGTTGTGTAGAGTAAGATATGAAACATGTATCTAGTGAAATAAACCTTAGTGTGAAAAGCAGAACTACTTACGATATATTTACAAAATGTTGCAGTTTATATGCAGTCAAAATGTCTATTTTCTCACTCCACCACCTCAACACAGCATCCAGTTGACTTTAATAAATTTGCCTATGTGGTTTCACACGATGTTTCCAATGCCCTTCCCTTAGAGTCTCCAGCGACCTTCTCTGCCTTCCAGACTAGCCTTTGCACTCTTGGAATGTTCCTATTATGAGAAGCGCAGTTGTTTCAGCAGATCTCTGGCTACGATGGTGTCTTGTATAGACTCCACATCCCTTTGATGGCGACACCATCTGTCTCATCTCCAGGATCCCATCTGTTGTTCTACCTCCTCGCTGTCTACTGCTTCTTGAAATTCTTCCTTCCTCTTCCTCCTACTGCTTCTCATTTAAGGAGAGGAGGAGAGGCTCCCTTTGCTTCCCTCTGCAATTCCAGTACCAATTCCCTTCCCTAAACCAAGTTATGGAGCATGCAGCATGCTACAATAATTCTGGAAACCCTGTAAGGGGTATATTGTGGAGCCCTCCACTAGGTAGTCAACGCATCTAAACCTCATCTTGAGTAACCCTATGGCCTATTCAATTTGTGCACTTGTGTGAGAGTGGCTCTCATTGTACATTCCCTTTGCTTCTGTTTGTGGTTGGGATAGGGATCTGAGCAACCACCTTCTCAGAGAATGCCCCTAATTCCTGAGTGCCTGAGGGTTGTTTGGGGGAAGCGATGGCGTAGTGGTAGTGTCGTGGGAATAATCAGGGACCCAAGGTAATGCTCTGGGGACCTGAGTTTGAATCCTGCCATGGGTAGAATTTGAATTCAATAAAATTCTGGAATTAAAAGTCTAATGATGACCATGAAACCATTGTTGATTGTGAACCCATCTGGTTCACTAATGCCCTTCAGGGAAGTAAATCTGCTGTCCTTACCTGGTCTGGCCTACATTTGACTCCAGACCCACAGCAATGTGGTTGACTCTTAACTGCCCTCCAAAATGGCCTAGCAAGCCACTCAGTTTAAATGGACCGCTAGAAAGTCACTGGCATCGACCGAGGCACCGGAAACAACAATGGCAAACTCAGCCTGTCAATCCTGCAAAGTCCCTCTTACTAACATCTGGGGGCTAATGCCAAAATTGGGAGGGCTGTCTCACAGACTAGTCAAGCAACAGCCTCACGGAATCATATCTTACAGATAACATGCCAG
The DNA here is from genome assembly GCF_964194155.1 of Cetorhinus maximus. NCBI lineage: Eukaryota > Metazoa > Chordata > Chondrichthyes > Lamniformes > Cetorhinidae > Cetorhinus > Cetorhinus maximus. Next base: position 54,291,722 of record NC_135884.1, read on the forward strand.
ACACGATCACCATCTCTGAGTATGTCCTGTCCCACCGGCAGGACAGGCCCAGCAGAAATGGCAGCACAGTGGTATAGAGTCAGGAGGGAGTTGGTTTGGGAGTCCTCAACATCGGCTCCGGTCCCCATGAAGTCCGATGGCATCAGGTCAAACATGGGCAAGGCAACCACCTGCTGATTACCACATACTGCCCCCCCACCACCCCCCCACCACACCCCCACCCCCCACCCCACCCCCACCACCCCCCCACCACCCCCCACCCCCCCGCCCCACCCCGCCTCAGCTGATGAATCAGTAATCCTCCATGTTGAATACCACTTGGAGGAAGTTCTGAGAGTGGCAATGGTGCAGAAGGTACTCTGGATGGGGGACTTCAATGTCCATCGCCAAGAGTGGCTTGGTAGCACCACTACTGACCGAGTCCTTAAGCATATTGCGCTAGACTCGGTCTGCGGCAGGTGGTGAGGGAACCAACAAGAGATAAAAACACACTTGACATCATCCTCACTATCCTGCCTGCTGCAGATACATCTGGTTATAACAGTAGTGATAAGAGTGACCACTGCACAGTCGTTGTGGAGACGAAATCCTGTCTTCACATTGGGGATACCCTGCATCGTGTTCTGTGGCACTACCACCGTGCTAAATGAGATAGATTTCGAACAGATCCAGTAACATCAAGACTGGGCATCCATGAGACACTGTGGGCCATCAGCAGCAGCAGAATTGTACTCAACCACAATCTGTAACCTCATGGCCTGGCATATCCCCCACTCTACCATTACCATCAAGCCAGGGGATCAACCCTGGTTCAATGAAGAGTGCAGGAGGGCATGCCAGGAGCAGCACCAGGCATACCTAAAAATGAGGGGTCAACCTGGTGAAGCTATAACACAGGACTGCTTGTGTGCCAAACAGCATAGGCAGCAAGTGATTGACAGAGCTAAGTGATCCCACAACCAACAGATCAGGGCTAAGCTCTGCAGCCCTGCCACATCCAATCGTGAATGGTAGTGGACAATTAAACAAATCACTGGAAGAGTTGTTTAATACTCAATGATGGGGAGCCCAGCACATCAGTGCAAAAGATAAGGCTGAAGCATTTGCTACAATCTTTAGCCTTAAGTGCCAAATGGATGATCCATCTCGGCCTCCTCCAGAGGTCCCCAGCATCACAGATACCAGTCTCCAGCCAATCAATTCACTCCACGTGATATCAAGAAACAACTGAAGGCACAGGATACTGCAAAGGCCGTGGGCCCTGACAATATTCTGGCAATAGTACTGAAGACTTGGGCACTCCAGAACTTGCAGCACCTCTAGCCAAGCTATTCCAGCACAGCTACAACACTGGCTATGTGGAAAATTGCCCATGTATGTGCTTGGGCTGACATGTGGCAAGTAACATTTGCACCATACGAGTGTCAGGCAATGACCATCTCCAACAAGAGAAAATCTAACCATCGCCCTTTGACGTTCAATGACATTACCATCACTAAATCCCCACTATCAACATTTTTTGGGGTTACCATTGACCAGAAATTGAACTGGACTAGCCATATAAATAGTGTGACAAAAAGAGCAGGTCAGAGGCTAGGAACCCTGCAACAAGTAACTCACCATCTGACTCCCCAAAGCCTGTCCACCATTGACAATGCACAAGTCAGGAGTGTGATGGCATACTCCCCACTTGTCTGGATGAGTGCAGCTCCCACAACACTCAAGAAGCTTCACACCATTCAGGAAAAAGCAGCCAGCTTGAATGGCACCACATCTGCAAACATTCACTCCCTCCAACACTAATGCACAGTAGCAGCAGTATGTACCATCTACGAGATGCACTGCAAGAATTCACCAAGGCTCATTAGACAACACCTGCCAAACCCATGACCACCACATCTAGAAGGACAATGGCAGCAGATAGATAGGAACACCACCACCTGGAAGTTTCCCTCCAAATCACTCACCATCCTGATTTGGAAACGTATCACCGTTCCTTCACGGTCACTGGGTCAAAATCCTCAAACTCCCTTCCTAGCAGCCATGTGGGTGTACCTACACCATATGGATTGCAGTGGTTCAAGAAGGCAGCTCACCACCACGTTCTCAAGGGCAACTAGGGATGGGCAATTAATGCTGGCCCAGCCAGCGAAGCCCATATCCTGGGAATGAATGAAAAAAAAATTCTAAGCAGTCAAGATTCCTGGAATACGAATAAGTCATGGCAATCAAAAGGGTAACAGGCACACACATGCAGAAACCACTTGCCATGGTCACAGAGGAGTGGGATATTTAAAGAGTGCAACATTTTAAGTTAGCATACTGGGTCCACATACTGGATGTGAGGCCTCACTGCCACATCTGTGCAGTCGACCACGCCCCATATCTGGGGAAAGCCAGCAACCGAGGTAAAATCTATCACCCACTCTGTCTGAGATGCAGTGTCTGTACCAAACAAGATAAACTGGCCCACTCTGGTAAAAAAGACATCAGTAAGTTGGTATATGCACCTGTGTGCTGCCAACGGCGATGCTCCAAAAAGGTTGTCTGCGGCCTGGCAAAAAACGTTTGGGTTGTCGTGTTGTCATGATGATATAAAGGCACCAATCACTCAAAGGATTGGGCAAACACATTGTGGGTTCATTTATTTAGACTAGGCATGCATGAACAACTGTAGAAAGGTAGAAAGCTTGAAGGTATCAGCAGCAGAGCTGTGTGTTCTGCTTACAGGCCAAAGCAAAACTGAGACTATTTCAACATCTCCCTTTCTTTTAAGATACTTTTCCCCCTTCTAAAGAAGTATAGCTATTTACAATATATGTTAATGTTTAGTTACCATTACATAAGTGTATAAAACTGAGGAATACATGAGTCTTTAAAGCATAGAGATTATCTGATGATATGCCCAGATCTTGTAATGGTAACCTTGTCTGGAGAGCTCTTTAATTCCTCACAGTGATCTGTGGGGAATCGTCATTCTTGGATATTGTTCCTGGTTGCATTTTGGATCTTATCCTTGATGCATTAAGACTGTACGGTGGTTGAAGAACTGAAATGCATCTGATTTGTCCTCCTTTAGGCCTCATAGCTGCGCCTTTGTGTGTAATGACTTCATAGGGCCTTGGTTCTGAACAAATCTTGTCACTTCAGCTGGTTGCCACATACCTTCTGTGGGATCGAATTGGTTATCCCAACCGTAAACTTGGCAATTCTGTACCTGCATTTTTATCATGCACTTTGGTCATCTTCGCTTGCAGTTTCCAAAGTTGCTGTATAGTTTCTGAGAGTACAATGGGTAAGAGTAGGTAAATTTGTATGCACTGGTCTTCAAACATTAGCTCTGCCAATGATGGAATAATTGCACTTAAAGGTGTTGCTCTCAGATGTAACAGTGAAATGTGTTGACTTTGTTTGGTGCATCTATATTTGATAATTAGGGATTTCACCAAGCAAATTATTCATTCTATGCTGTTAAATCTAGGATAATGAGGAGTAGTAGTAGTGTGATCAATGTTCCACTTCTCTCTCATATCCTGAAATGGCTTACCAAAAAATTGAGGAACATTATCTGTAACAATTTCTCTAGACACATCAAATAAACTGAAAATTGTACTTGATTGTGTGCGACAGCTATGCTTGACAGATTGTCCAGTTGTTGGACAATGGGATACTTGGTAAAGTAGTCAATGAAGACGATGAAGTCAGTGCCATGAGAAAGAGGTCAGATGTGGTTTTGGATCAAGGATGGGTAGGAATTTCATGTGGAATCAAAGGTGCTTTCTGTTGACTCGGCATATGCCCTTGACATGCCTCACATTTCTTGACGATGACTTCAATGTCATTGTTCATGCCCAGCCAATTGACTGTCTCTTGTGAGTCTTCGCGCCTGATCCATGCAAATGTGTGGAGGATGAAGTTATTGAAGAATATCAGGTCACAAAGATTCTGGCAGGTCAACCTACCTCTCTTTAAAAATGACTCCCCGGGGAGATGCCTAGCTCATCTGGGTAGGGCCAAAGTGGTCACACATGATCGTGCACATGCTGAACTGAATCAGGCCATCCTTCAATGATGGTTTTCCACAGTTTCTGTTGTGCGGGATCTTTTGCCATTTATTCTTATAGCTGGTGGCATTTACATTGTGCAAAATGTACCAGATTAATTGACAGACTTGCAGTTTCCTGCAAGCTTAACGGTGCAGCTCCCTTGAAACTGCCAATTTTGAAGCATTTCAATGTTAGGTCATGAACTGAGGCAATATGAGTAGTTTCTGAAGCTGATCTGCAGTACAAGGTCTGACTGATTCCAAGGATTGTCACTAGTGCAAGGTCACGGCTTGCCCGTACAATTGCCAGGCCTTTAGTCTCCACGATGTAGCATATCTGTGACACCCAGGAGGATTGATCGTAGTTGCATTCCAGGACTATGGAACGTGCACACAGAATTAGTGAACCAATGTACACTGCAAGTTGCACATTCGTAGGTTTCACCATGGCCTTCCATGTCTGTGAATACATGTCTTTTAGAATTCGCATTGGGACTATGCTGGCACTTTCCCCTGTGTCAATCTTAGCCATTAATGAGTGGTTACCAATTTCTTAGGGTAGGTAATTGGAATCTTGGCAAACACTTTGGATGGTCCGACAGTATCTATGTTTTCCATGAGTTTGATGGTTTGAAACATGTGTTCACTGCTCTTTGTCTCATCGTGCATATTATTGTCATTTTCTGGTTTGCCAATCACTTCATATACATGTTTCTGACGGGAAACTGGATGCTCATTCTTACTGCTTGAACATATATGTTGTTTATGGTCTCCTTGGATCAGTGTATGGCTCTTTATAGCTGCATCAGTCTTTGTTCTGGTGCACTGTCACTGCCAATGGCCTTTTCTGCCACATGCCTTGCAGTATTGATGGAAAGCTGGGTATTTCCTTGGTACGTGCAGAAGGCCATACCTTCCAGATGTTTTGCTAGGTTTGGGTGTTCTCGTGAATGCGCCAACAATTGGGATCATACTTAGGGTCTCTAAGCTTGGTTGACCTGCGAGGATTGCTTCATACTTACGTCCATCCTTGAGTAGCTCTTCGATGCCATACATTCTGGGCTGGTCTAGCAGATCTTTCTGGAATATTTCCATGGGAGTGGATGTGATCACCAACTCAACAATTCTGTCTGCTCGTTCTGCATCTAAAAAATCACAGTACATACTCTTTTCTCTGCATCTGCTGAAGCGGTCTATAGTTTCTTTAGGCTGTTGTCAAAATGGTATGAACTCTATTTGATTAATCCAGAGGTTTAACCTGATTCTGAACTGGTCTTCCAATGCAGTCCATACCTTTTGGACAACTTTTAGCTCTTACTTTTAATCCTGACATGTTCAGCTTGTGTAGGCCTTAATTCCAAATTGCTAGGCCAATTTTTATGGCTTGCTTGTCTGGTTCAGACACACCTGAATCAAGAAGCCATAGCTCTGTACACTGTTTAAACATTTTGAATTCAGATAGGTCAGCTGCATCCCAATTCAAACTGGGGAATTTTGTGGATATTTTGACAATATCACTTTGACCGTCCTTCTCCTCTCGTACCTGGGACAAGCGTCACTATAGCTGCTTTTGCGCACTTTTCTGAAGCTATCCCCATTATAATCACAACCTTCTCTGGCCTGATTATTATAGTGGCTTTGTTTTTTTTGGTCGACTCTGCCTTGCTCCCCATCATTCTGGGCCACACCCTGGTGACTCACCTTTCCTGACTAAGCTGACCTGGTGCTGACCCTCTTGACGCACTGTCCCACTTACAGAACTGCCAGGCATTGCACTGCAATCTCACCACGAGCAATCCATCTGCTTACCAGCTCTTTATTTGAGCACTGTGTCTTTAAAGCTTTTCTGCACAGTTAACAAGCTGTGATTTCAACACTCTCCAACACTGTGGCTTCATTGCCATCTGACCAAAACTTTGAGGGTCATCTCATGCCACGTAGCACAGTCTAAGGCTGATTGCCACGGTGTACCTGTATCTTGCTGCCACACTATTTGACCACCGCTGAACATCATGTCATGCTTTTGTAATGATATAAACTCACCAATCACTCATAAGAGATTAGATAAATATGTTGTTGATTTGTTTATTTAGACTGGCACATCGGAACAACTATACAAATGTACAAAGCTTGAAGACATCAGCAGCAGAATTGTGTGCCATGTGCTCTGCTCACAGGCCAAAGTGAAACTGAGACTGGATCACATGACACACTTCTCGTGATTTCATGCTGCTATCCCATAAAGGCACAATACACCAAAGACTACAGTGACCTTCAAGACCACTGGGAGTGTATACCTCTGGCGTTCCCACTGGCTGCAGTTTTCAAGTAAGTGACCCAGTTCCTGTAGACCCTTTCGGGTGGGTGCTGCCACACTCCTTCTAGCAGGCCATTTGCATCGCAATTTCTCCCACCCTTGGGCCCCTGCATGTGGTGCACATAGCACTTCAGGCTGCTGTTGCTGCACCTGGGCCTCTATGTATTGGTCAGTGTGCCCTGTAGAGACTTCTCTGTGCACTCCCCCCTCCCTGGCAGAGAATTCCTTGGCTGGTAGGTAAGCATTAGATTTAAAAGTCTAAGAAAACCCTTCAACGAAGTTGCTCCACACCAATCCCACATTCTTCCCACCCTGGCAGAATTGGTCACAACTCGATTGAGAAGACGTGCTTTGTTTGAGGTTCTCAAAATGCATGACAACAGGAGAAAATAGCTTATGATAGGAAAAATGAGTTTGCTGCACTTGTTATAATGGCAACCTCGTGTTGGTGGATGTGTGTGTGGGGCTGTGACCCAAGGCCTTCCTGACCTGTGGAAAGGCTGCATGAAAACAGCATGGGTTCAGGAGGGAAGTGGCAATTTGCTTTTGCAGGTAGAAAGTTAAAGATTTCAAATTTCCCAACCCCAATACAGCCCATATCAGAAGGCAAAAATCCAGCCCAATGATAATCACATTGCCAGAAAGCTACTTCTAAGTAGTCACTGATATATAATGTTTCTCTCTTAGCAGTCAGCGCTTTTCTGGAGAAGCTGTTGTCTGTTCCTCTGCTACAAACACTACAAGCTTACTATGGACCACAGTAGCAAGGAAAGTTATTGAGGTGAGTTAAAATAAGGCACAAGAGAGTGTGCAACTCATTACATTAACTGTAATGATGCTTGTCAGCCTGCTCTAATGATAAGATTCATCCTTAAAAGTTGACTATCCGTGGCTTTTAATTACATAAATGCCTGCTTAACATAGCACATCTTCTTGCCCCACCTGCACTTAGTTTGCATTGCAATGGTTATGTGGGATTACTATTTTAAATCACAATTATTTCTCAATGAACCATTTTAACAGCAAATGTTTTGTTAATGATAGGGATTTCATAGCTGTAAACTTATCTGAAAAAATAGGCACTTGGGCAGAAAATAAAATATCCTAAAATAGATTACAAAATTCCTCAATTGTAAATGACAAACACACACTTGAATGATCCCAAAAATGGTTCAGCCTTCTGATATTCTCTGCCTGGAATTTCAGCAGGAGTGTAGTGGAAGTCTCAATCTTCTCTGGTAGTTTCTGGGGGACCTGTCTGGTTGGAGCTTCTTTCTGCCATAAACACTGTCCACATCAGAGATGCTGGGGCCTAGAAGGGGTTTCCCTTATTTAAAGATCCTGCATCTCCGGCTCTCGTGGGATCTGACACAAGTATGGAGGCTGTTCCTTCAAGTGAAGGATAATGGCTTTCAGAAGGGAGGTGATCTGGACTATCAAAGTCAAGGTGGTTTTATTTTCTCCACCAGCCTGTCTTTACTGGCTGGTGGCCAAGGTGCACTCCTAATGACCAGGAACCCACTGGGCAATTGCTAATTGGACAGCCTCCCACTGACCCTATCTATTCTGGCAAGCACGATTCTAATGTAAATGCCTGGACAATTTCAGAGCCCAAACAAATTTCAGAGCCAGTGGTTGACAATTTTCTCAGAACAGCTCACACTCTGCCATAATAACTTCTTACAAAATTATCCTTGCCAATACCCGGGAATTTCCAGACAAGTATCATCAGCATCTGCACTTGTAAAATAGGATTAACAATGAAGCCATTTTAAACCATTTTTTAAAAAAGCTCGAATTTTTATAGCATATAAAAGTAACAAATAAATTTGTACAACAATTAAAACTATATACTCATTTTCAGCTGCAAATGCCCTTACGCTTTTCTCAACTTTAAAAGTATTATTTTTAAAAATTTCTTAAGACAAAGGAACAAACTAGAGCCACATTCAATAGGAAGTAAGAAATTACTTGTTTATGCTGAACCTTCTGTACTTTGGAATTCCAGAAACATCTGAAGATTCTCTCTTTTAAGAGCTGTATTGTTTTCCATCTCTTTGTGAACCTTCATAGTCAAATTCTACTGTTGTGGGGTAGCTGCTCATCTTAAGCATCCAGGTGCAGCACAGGGAGTAAAATTGAGCAGGAATATCATATACCTGTAATTGACACCACCCAGCTAATTTATATGGAAGGAAAATCCTGTGGGTCCTGCTAATAGTGAGTGATCCCCTCTGCCCAATTTCTTCCTCTGCCCAAGAGAGAGGCTGGGAGACAGAAGAGCTGGTAAAATGGCAGTGGAAGGCATTGGCAAGGGAGTCCAACGTCTTACTGCCACCATGAGGTATCACAGCAGGGACCTCAGCAGTAAACTTTGGCAGCCTCCTAGCGGGTTCGCAGGCCATGGGAGGAGGCTGCCTCCTGGCGACACAGCTGATGGAGGGGGACCCCTCAGCCAGGCCCCAGAACAATACAGGAAAAAAACTTCCCTCGTCTTTGAGGGTGCCTAATCATGGAGGTATCCTCTCTGTCTATCTGCAGCCTCAGCATTGACTATCTCTATTGGTGGCACTGCCAAGGCTGCTGACCCTAGCAGTGATTTAGCCAGCAGCTCTGGAGGCAGGCCACTGCCACCCAGCAAAATGTGCCCAAGGTCCCACCACGTGCCCATGCAATTGGGTTCTACCTTCTATCCCAGCTGCAGGACTAGTTAATTTTTGTCAAAATTCTGGTCAATGTTTACATTGGGGTGGTCAGGAACTAAATTTACAGTAAGAGTTTCCATTTCTAGTGATACAATGGTGGCCATTCTTGCATCACATGATGGGAGGAGAATTTTTTTTTTCTTTACAGGATTATGACAACTATTATTCAAGTAAATCTCACAAGAAATGTGGATTTGATTGGAAAAATAATCTATTTACTTTTACTGAATTTAACTATCTTCGTCAACTCTAGCAAAGAGCTAATTTTTAATCTGCTAGGCTAAGAAAAGGGGCTTAATTTATAATGCAAAGATTTCAAACTAACATGGCCACTATCAATAGTCTGAAGTATCATGGGAACACTATTATCTTCAAGTTCCCACCCAAGTAACAGATCATCCTGGCTTGGTCATAAATCACTATGGGCCTGAACACCCATGGAGAGGCAATCAGCGTCAGATTGGCACTCCTTTCCCAGTTTGTTACCCTAATATTTTTTCGATTCAATCCTGCTCGACTTTCCAACTTGGGCCAAGCGAGATCCATGCAGTGCAGCGCGTCCCCAGAGGCAAGCATTGAAGTGCAGCTGAGTCAAGGAAAGGAGGCTATGCCCCGTTTTTTACAGCACTCGCTGTCATAAACCAGGTAAGTTAAAGGTCCTTTGAAGTTTAAAGGTCCTTGACAGGCCAGTGAGGAGGTAAATGTTGAAGGCAAGTGGATAGGATTTGGTGAGCGGGGACACGGAGGTCAGGGAGGGCAGGGGGCAGAGGTCAGGGAAGCGGAGGTCCGTGGAGCGGAGGGGCGGAGGTCAGGGGTTGGAGATCTGGTGGTCAGATATCAGGGGAGAAGTCGGGGGTCGGCACTGGAGGGGGGGGAGAAGTCGCAGATTGGTGGGCTTGAGGGGCGGGGAACAACCTCAGAGGTCTGGGCGGGGGGATGATATCAGAGGTCTTGGGCGGGGGGGACATCAGAAGTCTGCGGGGAGGACATCAGAGGTTTGCTGGGGGGGGACATCAGAGGTTTGCAGGGGGGACACCAGAGGTCTTGGGGAGTCAGAGGCTTGGGGGAGGGGGAGTCAGAGGCTTGGTGGGGTGGGGGGGATAAGGTCAGAGGCTTGGTTGGGGGAGGCAGGGGAAGATCAGAGGCTTGGTTGGGGGGAGCGGGGAAGGTCAGAGGCTTGCGGGGGGAGAAGTCAGTGGCTTGGGGGGCAGGGGAGGACATCAGGGGCTTGTTGGGGGGGGAAGAGAGTGTCGGCCTAAGTTTGGCGGGGCCTGGGTGATCGGGGAGAAAGTCGAGCTTGGTTGGGCACAGGGGTTGCAGGGGTGGGGGCAGGTGGGTGGGAAGGCTCCTGTGGGGAATGGGGAAATCCCGTGGGTTGGGGAGTTCCTGTTGGAGGTTGTTGTAACATGGGTTCTTTATATGTCTCAGTGATGAGATCTTGAGACTTGTATATTTAAACATGAACCGTTTATTGTGAGTGTTTAACCATTTACATATCCCAGGTTACTGATGATGGTGCTGTTTTTCCATTCGGGCTGGTTCCAGAGTGTTCTCTCTAGACTGTTCTCCCTGAGTTGATTACCAGGTGACTCTATATATCCTACTGAGAGCAGTGCTATTCTCTTGTCCCACATTAACCCTTGCTATGCCAAAAACCTTTACATTACAATGGCATGCAGGCACATACAATATCATACAATGGGGGCAGGTGGGGGGCGAGGGTAGACTGGGGTGTGGGCAGAGCCCCCTGACTCTGTACAACAATTAACCAGAAGTTAGAAGTGGTTTTAATCCTTGCAACCTTTTCTGGGTAACTATTGATGTAACCCAGTCAGAACCATCCAAAGATACAATTTAAATTGCATTTACTGATGGCTCCCAGTGCAGGGCAATTGTCCAGGGGCTGGGGAATTGCCTTGCAAACTTTACCTGGGAACCTCCGAAGGAGATTCCCGCCCCCACCCCATACGATGCCCCAGAGCTAGGAAGTTGTAGCCCTACACTTTCATCATCCTTGAGTCACGAGTCTGGAAATCCTTTCTTAAAGCCTCGGATAGCACCATCACCATAAAGACCATAGGAAGGCTTGAGGAGGAGTACTGCCACACCTCCTCAAGGGAATTATGTCTGTGTAATAAATGCTCTCTTTCTAGTGTCGCTGACTGCTCAAGAACAAATTGAAAATTATGTAAAAAGAAGTCAACAGAAGTTAATGAGTTCTATTTTCATACGGCCCCTTTCATCAGAGAAAGCCCACTGCATTCAATGATGTTCCCTGGGTCAGAACTCATGAAAATAAAATTGGCAAGCTATCAGTGCTAAATGAACAGCTAGCCCACCAACTGTAGAGGACGCAAGAATCTTAAACCTCCTCTGAGAGCAGAATTGAGTTTTGATCTCATGGGGAAAGCCCAGCAAATGGTTAGTTTGGAGGATATGGAGTTTCCACCAACTTTCTGGCCCCGCAAAATTCTTAAAACACTCATCAACAGCAGTTTAGGAGTGACCTCCGGCAATCCCTTCATTGGCCACTGGTATGAACACAGTATGTTCAATCCCAATGGGCATTACTTTGTACATCCTCGTACTGCTTGTTAACAATTCAAATTTGCACCAGGATCTTGTATGTGTCGTAGGATGCATGTATTAATGAGGCTTTCTCCAGCAACACCCTTGGCCTATTTCCTGAATATCTCCAAGATTTCAGTATGTTGAATATCATTAGGGATGAAGGATAAGTCCTTCACTTTAATTTTGCCTCACCATCACCCCATTCCTACCGAGAATTGGGATGACACCAAAATCAGCTTCAATATATAATTTTGTTGTAAAATAAACAAATGCTTGTATTGATTTATTAAATTATTCAACACTGCAGTCCACAACACATTTGTTAAGGCAAAGTTACAGTCAACATGGTTCAATGAGATGTTATCACAAGAAAGTTCAATACATCCTTTCATGCTAACTGAAGATCAATATTCATTGTGGATTAAACTATTAATTAGCCATACTTATTTATGTAGATAAATTCTAACTCTCTTCTTCACAAGACCATGCTGAATAAGGTAATCTTCTGTAATATCCAGATCAAACAACTCGAAACATGTGCAATTTGAGGGGATTAGAAAAATATATTTTCCCACAAATATTGCTGCACACAACTGGTTGTGATTTCAAAACAAAAAGAGAAAAGCCAAATCCAAGTAAGCTGTCAAAGATATCAACATAGTTTGCTCAAACTTCTGAAATTCAGATCAATTCACACATCAGCAGGGTTTCATGCACAGCCTGACAGTAGAGTGACATAACAGTACCTTGAAATAACAGAATGCTTCCAATTAACTCCCTCTGACACCATTTAACATTACTGCACTTTAAATAAGAACTTTCCAGAAACATTTACAGGATAACATAGATTAAGTGAGAGAATACGGAGTTGGTTCTTATTTTGATTATGTTGAATAAAATTCTCATCATCTTTAACCCATTGTACTCACTAAAATTGCTTTGATATTCTCTGTGTACTGGAAAATAAATGAGTACTTAAAAACATCTGTTTTAATTTCTTACACATGGACAAGAAATGCGAAGTTAAAAATGCCAAGAACCTCAAAATTTGCATTTAAATAAAAATCAACCGCTATATTTCTATAAATCAATCCCTTGCAGACAGCGTCAGATACTAGATAAATCCTATACACATGTACCTATAAATTCGTTGGTGGTATATTCATCCAGTTTGCGAGGCTCTTTAAAAAGATCATTCTTTGTCTACCTCAATCTCTTTTACCATCAGTCCTTCCCATCAGCATCAGACTTTCTAAATCATGATTTCTTGTTACGTGCTCAAAAAATTCTAACTGACTCTTCCTGATCTTGGTCAGCAGAGTTCTTTTGGTCTCTGATTTTATTAGCACCTCTTCATTGGTAGTGCGACTTGTCCAAGATATCTTCATTATTTACTTCGAAAACCAACTCTGCAGCTTCGATTCTTCTCTGCACTGCTTCACTGATCGTCCGACATTCACTTCAGGGTGTCAAAATTATTGTGATGTAGCAGTCAAGGCTTCTCAGCTTTGCTTTCATGGTTAATTTTGAGTTGATCATAAGCTTTTTCGCTTTTTGAAATGCACCTTTGGCCATTCCAATCCTTTGTCTTATTTGTATTTATCATATTTTTAAACATTCAAAATGCAAGTGCAACGAAATGTATTATGTACACTGAGCTAAATTTTCAGGGGCCCCTGAAGGTGGAAACAAGGCTAGGGGGCCTGAAAATAGCAGTGAGTAATTAGTGTCAATTTCAAGGCACCAATCCCAGCACTGGCAACAATCACACGAAGCATGCTCTCCTCCCAATTGAGGCCAATTAAGAGCTTATTGAAGCGGGAAGGCAGAATATTTAAAGGGGCACACGAGTTTCAAAAGCTGTCGGTTTTTGAACAACTGAGAAGAAGTGGGAACATAGTGGGGAGCCAGTCAGGGATGCCCAGGACAACACCCTAGTCCCATTAGAGGGTCAATGGGACAAGTAGGGACGTAGTGCTCGGGAAGGAGGTGCCCTTGGCACTGCGCAGGTGACTGGGAGAGTGGGCACTCAACACTCAACATCAAATTTTATTCATTTACGGGATGTGGGTGTCACTGGCTAGGCCAGCATTTATTGCCTACCCCTAAATGCCTTGAGAAGGTGGTGGTGAGCTGCCTTCTTGAACCACTGCAGTCAACGTGGTGTAGGTATACCCTCAGTGTTGTTAGGGAGGGAGTTCCAGGATTCTGACCCAGTGACAGTAAAGGAACAGCGATATATTTCCAAATCAGGATGGTGAATGGCTTGGAGGTGAACTTCCAAGTGGTGGTGTTCCCATCTATCTGCTTGTCCTTCTAGATGGTAACAGCCATGGTTTTCAAAGGTGCTGTCTAAGGAGCCTTGGTAAGTTGCTGCAGTGCATCATGTAAATGGTACACATTGCTGCCACTGTTTGTCAGTGGTAGAGAGTGTGAATGTTTGCGGATGGGGTGCCAATCAAGCATGTCCTACATGGTCAAGTTTCTTGAGTGTTGTTGGAGCTGCACTCATCCAGGCAAGTGGAGAGCATTCCACCACACTCCTGACTTATACCTTGTAGATGGTGAACAGGCTTTGCAGAGTTAGTTGGCGAGTTACTCATCGCAGGATTCCTAGTCTCTGACCTGCTCTTGTAGTCACACCAGTTTAGTTTCTGGTCAATGGTGACCCTCAGGATATTGACAATTAGGGATTCAGCAATGGTAATGCCATTCAATGTCAAGGGGCGAGGGTTAGATTCTCTTTTGTTGGAGATGGCCATTGCCTGGCACTTGTGTAGCACAAATGTTACTGTCAGCAGCTCAACATCTCCCTGGCATCATGTGTCAGAAGAGTAGGGGGCAAGATTGCCAAATGCAATACGATGGCAACCTGTCTAAAAGGAAGAACAAAAATTGCTGGAAAAACTCAGCAGGTCTGACAGCAACGATGGAGAGGAAGACAGAGTTAATGTTTTGAGTCCGTATGATTCTTCATCAATCTTCTTCTCCACAGATGCTGTCAGACCTGCTGAGTTTTTCCAGCAATTTTTGTTTTTGTTTCAGATTTCCAGCATCCGCAGTAGTTTGCTTTTGTCTAAAAGGAAGGCTGCATTTGGCATTGGGGGCACAACTGTCAAATTTTGGGCCCAGGGACGATGAAGTGCAACACCCTCTGCAGGAAAAATGGAACTCTGAACAGCAGGAGGGCACAGGAAAGGAAAGAAGAAGTACAAGCAAGGCAATGGAGACCATATCCTCAACACAGGACCTACCTCTGAAGAAGGAGCTACCTGCAGGTGACCTAAATCCAGTGTTGCAGGAGACTGTGAATCTCTAGGCAGATAGTTACTGACATCACTGCCTTTGTCACTGAAGACCTCACAGCAATGCCCTGTCAGCAGCCATCAGTCACTGTGGCCTGGACTGTCTTCGTGTCTGGTTCATTCCAAGAGTCAGCTGCGGTCCTTCATGGCATCTCGCAAATGGGTATACACCATTGCATCTAATTGATTAATAATGCCCTTTTCACGAGAGCTGGACAGCACATCTACTGGATAGCGGACTTGGCTTACCCTACCTCAGCTTATCTGCTGTGGAAATACTCACTCATGCCTTTGTTACCTCTAGACTTAACTATTCCAAGGCATTCCTGGTCATAATCCTATCTTTCACCCTCCACAAAATTAAGCTAATCGAAAACTACCCATACCTCTAATTTACTCCAAGTCCTGATCACCAGTCTACCCTAGCTCCTGGTTAAGCAGTTCTGGATTATAAAGTTTTCATTATTGTTTTCAAATCCTTCCAAGGCCTTGCGCCTTCCCTATTTCTGTAGCCTCTTCTAGGCCTACAACCCTCCAAGATATCCACACCCCTCCAATCCTAGCCATTTGCGCATCCCAATTTTAATCATTCCACCATTGGTGGCTGTGCCAGCAGCTGCCAAAGATCTAAGATCTGAAAATCGCCCTACCTCTGAACTTCTCTAACTCTCTACTTCTCTTGAGACACTCCTTAAAAAGATACTCCTTAAAATTGACTTCTTCAGCCAAGCTTTTGGTCATCTGTCCCATTGCTTGATGTTAAATTTTGTTTGCTAACACTCCTGTGATGCATCTTGGGATGTTTTACTATGTTAAGGAGACTATTTAAATGCAAGTCACTGTCGCTGTTAATTATGTAAATCTGGAAGTTATTGTCTGAGATGCACTTCCGCCCCAAAGGAATTTTGTTGAGAGGCTTGCCATTGAAGTACATGGAGCAGCAAAGCGTTGCTGTACTTACCCGATAGATCAACACTAAACTCACCAGAAGTTGGGATTTGCCATTCCAGTGAAAATACATTTTTAGCATTGCAGTAATTCTTAATTACAGTCAAACAACCCCTCTGACACTGAAAATCAACTTTCACAAGTATGAAATCTCATTTCTTCAGGGGCAGAATTTTATGGTCCTTTGCCAGTGGGATGGAAAGACCTGTAAAATTAACTGCGAGGCCTTCCTGCTGCTGTCTTGCCCGCCCCCAACCTGTCTACAATTTTATGGGGGAAGGGGGTGTCAGGTGATGTCGAGGGCAGCCAGCTGACCCTTACCCCAGTTGAGTTCTCTAAGTGGCCAATTATTCATGGGCCCCCTTTCTATATTGAGCACCCCCTCCCAAAAATGCCCCATCCCCATACCCACATGCTCTGTCCACCTTGTCTCTCAATCAAGACCCTCAACCCCACTTCTTGCCATCTTTCTGGGCTCCACCTCCCCTGCTGTGTGAACCCCCTCCCCCTCCTCCCCCTCCCCCCCCCCCCTGCTACCCACTTAACTGGTCCTGGACTCTGGGACTTAATCTGGTGTAGTTCCAGTGCTGGCCACTGTTGCCATTGGTACATAGAAAGTCTATGGGCAAGTGGCAATTTCAAGAAATGACTGGCACCAGGCATTCACCTTTGACCACAAAAAATGTCCCATGTCATGAAACTATCATATTTTTTTCAGAATGTTTTCATAATGTTATTGTGGTTTATTGTAAAGTAGGTTTATGAATGTGACTGTATGGTTCTGTCTGTGATTTAATTGAATTGGAGTCAGATAGGCTGCAAAGTTGAAATTATCAAAATAAGTTAGGTGTAAAAGGTATTTGAAATGCTAATGAGTAAATGGATGACAGCAGCATGTAGGGTGTGAAGGAAATTTGCAATTTGATATAAGTGACCGGGTTGTTTAGGTTTCAAAGGGATAATAGGGTATTTACAACTAACAAGATAAGCAAGGCCAAGCAGTATGTGTATGTTTCCCAAAGATAATGATCATATTGGCAACATGAAAGATTTTTATATTATGGCAAAAGTAAATTTCCAAAGACATTCAGAACAATCGAATTTACAGATTAAAGAGAGAGAAACATATATAAAGAAAAATAGAAGGCTATTTTGGAGGGTAATGTAAGATCTAGAAGGACCGTGTAAAACAGCCTTGGGGAAAAGCCTCCAGCTACTTTTTCAGAAGTCTGCTGTGTCCAGTAATCAAAGTTGGAGAAAAGCCTGTGGCATTCCACTGTCGAGTGGGTGCTGTGGTAAACTTGCCTATCTAAATTTAATATCTATTTTGGGCTGTTGTCTTAAAAAGGGTGTGTCTTTAATTTAATTTTATAAACTTCTAAAGGTGTTAGTGGGTTCATTACTTCTGAATTCAGTGCACAAATCTTCTCATAATAAGTACAATTTGCAAAAACGTGATAGCCTGGCCAAGTTTCCCTTGTGGATTTGGTCCACCTGGTACACATCACCGGCCACGTCCTTACACCCATCATACTCAAATTCTGGAGAGGGACTTGAATCCATTGACTCACAGGAAGTATTACCAACTGAGCTCATATAATACTACAGGGAACACATAATTACCACAGGCCATGTAACCTCATTGACTACCAATTGATAAGAAAGGTTTCACTTTTTAGTTTATTGTAAAAACTTTACAAAATACACAATATCAATTGTTTGTTGAAATCTACAGGCAGGAATTGCTTGATTATTAAAATAGAAATGCAATTTAGCTCGGGATTAGCAAAACATGTAAAGGGACAAATACATTCACAAATTTTAAAGGTAAAGTGCACCAGGACATAAAATTCTCTCAACTGCACACATGGAGGCCAAAAAATGAAATAACCGAATCAAGGCATTTCAGATCTCATTCTTATTAATTGGGTGAACTGGTGCCCAGGTTTCTGTCTTTCCCATGTTGCCCATTGGTTATTAAGAATTTCTGATGCAAATATTTCCAGAATCCTGTAGATTATCTATATGCCTGTGGCCATATAAACAACAGAAATCACAATCTCTTCAGCAGTACATGTTGAATTCCAATAAGTATGTTGTAGAATGCAATATATTCAAGCTAAGATTGCATCTATTGACATTCAAAAGGCATTTAAAACATTTTTATAAAATCTATTTATCCGCAAAGATTACACTTCTCACACTTAGTAACAGTTTTTAAAAAAAATTAAACAATGTTAAGCATCTTTCCTATAATAAAAGCCAAAATTAATTTTGATCCTTTATTTTACCTGGTTTATGAAAAAGTGAATATCAGTGGAATTGGGTTATCAAAGGTCATTGATTATGCAATTATGATGCAAGGAGAAAGTTATTGGAGTTTTGTGTTTGCATTGCAGTTCACAGCATCACAGTGAATTCTAAGAGAATGGAATTGCATGGCCACAAGAGATCATGTTGCCCTCCTGAACTTACATTCAACAAAAATTTGGGGAAATTAACTACATAAATATCAATTTCGAAAGATCACAGTTAAGCAAATGTAACATGGAAGTTCTTTGTATTCCTCGGAGATCAAACCTGCGTCATGAAATTTCCAAGCACACAAAAGGGAAATAGCCTTAAAGCACAGCTTAACTAGGAAAATTTAATAATGTTACCATATTTTAAGTGAAATACAAACAATTTTATTTAGAACCACATATCTCTCATATAACAAATGTACTTTCAGTTAGTGGCTGAAGAATTGGACCAGGCAGTCATGATGTCCTTCTATTGAAGTAATAGATGCAGGTACTTAGATGACAGTGTGATGCTGTGCAGGTCATTCCTAAGTGCACTTTGAAAAAAAATATGTAAATTGCACAATGAGGAAGCTGAGATGGTAAGAATTAAATTTGTGGGCTTAATGGATTGGGTTTTGCAGTTAGAGGCAAAGAAACAATGCTTATCGCTGACCTCAAAGAAAGCTACCCAGAAAGATCTGCTGATTTCCGTGGTGTGGATTTCCCTTTCCCAATATTATTTCGGATCTGATGCCAAGTCAAGGGGATCTCCAAGAGTGATGTCATCACACAGGGTAAGCAGCCAATCACATCAAATTATTCTCATAGACAGCAAACAAGGAAATAAAATCAATTAATCCCTTCACTATTAATTGCTACACTTTACGGACAGTGAAATAAATGATTGGGAAATGCATATATGATTAAGTTAGAAGCTAAAATATCAAACTTTTAAAAAATTAAAAATGTGGATTTTCTTACAATGGATAAATTTGACATTAAGCAAATATGAAATTACTCTTTCAAGATCAGTTTAGGTACAATTATGAGCTTTGTATGCTGTTAAAAACCCTCATAACACCTAATTTGACACAATGTAACCTTTTCAATGGTTTTATAGCAAGACCAATTGTAAAAGTTGAAGTTCTCATCAGTTCATTGATTTCTAATTGATTGCATCAGGTGGGGTGTGTGGGGAAGAGACCTCAACAATGCAGCCTCTGGAAAAGCATAAAATCACTGACAGAAACTTCTAAATTTCTACATTTAACTGCACAGGTGCAGACTCCAGAGATTCAGTTTCAAAGGAGTAACAGTGGCAAATGCTAACCATTTTGCCATCAGCACTGCAGCAAAATCTGGGTTCTACAGGTATATTTTTTTCAGACAATGCACTTGAAAAAGACACAAAGCATGAGTAATTGTTCAGGACTTTACTAGGATTCGGCTACATAGATTCCTGAAGACCATCAACAACGAGGAGTGACTTCCTCTAATTGGAACAACGTTCACTAAGCAATCCTTAAAGTTTTGGAGAGCTAAAGCTTTTAAACACAATCAATTGTTTAGTGCAAGGTCAGAGCCCATACATCTCATGTATATCTTTGGTTATGCCCTCCCTTCTCTGGAATTCAATTTTCAATGAGAAGTCTAAAATATTGATCTACTGAGAAAAGTTTGACTTGTGTAGGTATAATAGAAAGTTCTCACATGTATAGTTAGGTAGTAACAGTAATTGTGATACTAGGCCAATACAAAGCAGGCAAGAGTTCAACTCCCACCATCACAAATTCTGTAACTTTCAATAAATTTGGTAATTTGTGATTCGCACCAGAATAACGGTCTTGAAAAGTTGTTTAAAAAAAGGAAATTTCAACCGAACATGCAAATGCAGGTACTTCATGCTGCTCAACTACTCATGCAGGGAATAGAACCTGCCATATGTATTCAGCCTGGTCTATCCTCTGGAATGTAAACAAAGTGATCCAGAGTCTACTGTCAAAATAATAGTGAGTCTTAAGGTGCTTTTCATTATTCATGCATAGATGCTGCAGCAACCTCAGGACTGAAGTTGATGTAGAGGTAAACATGGATAGCCAAACATTTCTGTCTGAGATGTGCCATTCCACCATTAGTTTTGTAATAAAGACATATTGCTCACCTGCCTCACCATAGAAATGCAGTGAACAACAGGAAGTTGTTATATTTGCATCGTTGGTTCAAACTGAAGTCTTGTCCATTTCAGTGTTGGTACCATTCAGCAATGTAGCACGTGCTAATTACTTGCTGATAATTAATAATTACAAATCCGGAGTCTCATTCCTTCAGATTTTAAGTGTCATTAGAGATCTCAAAAATTAAAAATTTATACCTTTGTAAAAAAATGTTTTTCTCTTTCAGTGTCTTCTTCTCTTCATCCAATCTGTTTTCCCTCTCTCACTTTATTTTTTCTTTTTGTACCTGAATTGGCATTAAATTCACCCACTCAAACTCCTCTTTCTTTTGCTCCTTGCACTGTAAAATTCACAGTACTTCAATCTGATTGATTAAGGGGATACTTTGACGGTTCCCCTGTTCACTCAGGTCCCATTTCACTAGCTGCAAGGTTATCAACTTGTATTTCCAGCAACTTGCCACACAAAAAATGTCAAAATCTAACATGCCAGGGCAAGTCAAACTAAAGGCAAATGCCAATTGATGACCCACTACAACAATTTATAGCCTAGTGTTTTTCAGAAGGATGTCAAGGTCTTAGAGAGGGTGCCGGCAAGGTTTACTAGAATGGACCTCTGTCACATGAAGAGATGTGTGTAGGCAGGATTCTTTCTGGGCAGAGAAGGTTAAAGGGAAATATCTATTACAGGTATATAAGATTTTGAGGACAGCTGTTCAAAATCATGAATGATGGAGTAAATAGGAAAAACTGTTTCCTATGGCAGATGGATTAGTAAGTAGAGGACACAGATTTTTAGGTAAATATCAGAAGAACTAGAGGAAAAATGAAAAAAAAAATTATGCAGAGTCTCGTTAACTGAAACAAAAACAGAATTACCTGGAAAAACTCAGCAGGTCTGGCAGCATCGGCGGAGAAGAAAAGAGTTGACGTTTCGAGTCCTCATGACCCTTCAACAGAACTGAGTAATATTAGGAGAGGGGTGAAATATAAGCTGGTTTAAGGGGTGGGGAGGGGGCGGGGGGAGAGAAGTTGGGGGAGGGGGTGGGGTTTGGGTGGTTGTAGGGACAAGCAAGCAGTGATAGGAGCAGATAATCAAAAGATGTCATAGACAAAGGAACAAAGAGGTGTTGAAGGTGGTAATATTAGCTAAGAGAATGTGCTAATTAATGGATGGCAGGACACTCAAGGTACAGCTCTAGTGGGGGTGGGGTGGAAAGACTGACAGGGCATTACAGGTATAGATTTAAAAATAATGGAAATAGGTGAGAAAAGAAAAATCTATATAAATTATTGGAAAAAACAAAAGGGAGGGGGAAGAAATGGAAAGGGGGTGGGGCTGGAGGAGGGAGTTCAAGATCTAAAGTTGTTGAATTCAATATTCAGTCCGGAAGGCTGTAAAGTGCCTAGTCGGAAGATTAGTTGCTGTTCCTCCAGTTTGCGTTGGGCTTCACTGGAACAATGCAGCAAGCCAAGTACAGACATGTGGGCAAGAGAGCAGGGTGGAGTGTTAAAATGGCAAGCGACAGGGAGGTTTGGGTCTTTCTTGCTGACAGACCGCAGGTGTTCTGCAAAGCGGTCGCCCAGTTTACGTTTGGTCTCTCCAATGTAGAGGAGACCGCATTGGGAGCAACGAATGCAGTAGACTAAGTTAGGGGAAATGCAAGTGAAATGCTGCTTCACTTGAAAGGAGTGTTTGGGCCCTTGGACGGTGAGAGAGGAAGTGAAGGGGCATGTGTTGCATCTTCTGCGTGGGCATGGGGAGGTGCCATAGGTGGGGGTTGAGGAGTAGGTGGTGATGGAGGAGTGGACCAGGGTGTCCCGGAGGGAACGATCCCTACGGAATGCCGCCAGGGGGGTTGAAGGGAGGATGTGTTTGGTGGTGGCATCATGCTGGAGTTGGCGGAAATGGCGGAGGATGATCCTTTGAATGCGGAGGCTGGTGGGGTGATAAGTGAGGACAAGGGGGACCCTATCATGTTTCTGGGAGGGAGGAGAAGGCGTGAGGGCAGATGCGCGGGATATGGGCCGGACACGGATGAGGGCCCTGTCAACGACCGTGGGTGGAAAACCTTGGTTAAGGAAGAAGGAGGACATGTCAGAGGAACTGTTTTTGAAGGTAGCATCATCAGAACAGTCGCATCCACCACCAAACACATCTTCCCTTCACCCCCCCGGCGGCATTCTGTAGGGATCGTTCCCTCCGAGACACCCTGGTCCACTCCTCCATCACCCCCTACTCCTCAACCCCCACCTATGGCACCTCCCCATGCCCACGCAGAAGATGCAACACCTGCCCCTTCACTTCCTCTCCCCTCACCGTCCAAGGGCCCAAACACTCCTTTCAAGTGAAGCAGCATTTCACTTGCATTTCCCCTAACTTAGTCCACTGCATTCGTTGCTCCTATTGGAGAGACCAAACATAAACTGGGCGACCACTTTGCAGAACACCTGCGGTCTGTCCGCAAGAAAGACCCAAACCTCCCTGTCACTTGCCATTTTAACACTCCACCCTGCTCTCTTGCCCACATGCCTGTCCTTGGCTTGCTGTATTGTTGCAGTGAAGCCCAACGCAAACTGGAGGAACAGCACTTCATCTTCCGACTAGGCACTTTACAGCCTTCTGGACTGAATATTGAATTCAACACCTTTAGATCTTGAACTCCCTCCTCCATCCCCACCCCCTTTCCGTTTCTTCCCTCTCCCTTCTGTTTTTTCCAATAATTTATATAGATTTTTCTTTTCCCACCTATTTCCATTATTTTTAAATCTATACCTGTAATGCCCTGTCAGTCTTTCCACCCCACCCCCACTAGAGCTGTAACTCTTGTAGAGTCAAAACAATTAACTAAATTAACAATAACAAGGGAGAAATTAAGCACAGCCCCTAAGTCAGGTCCGCTGTAAAATCAAGGAAAAAAAACTTTAAAGGAACCTTACAAACATCAAATCAAGATGTGATTAAAGGGGTCAACAAAACACACCCCCACTAGAGCTGTACCTTGAGTGTCCTGCCTTCCATTCTTAATTAGCACATTCTCTTAGCTAATATCACCACCTTCAACACCTCTTTGTTCCTTTGTCTGTGACATCTTTTGATTATCTGCTCCTATCACTGCTTGCTTGTCCCTACAACCACCCAAACCGCCCCCCACCCCCCCTCAACTTCTCTCCCCCCACCTTAAACCAGCTTATATTTCACCCCTCTCCTAATATTACTCAGTTCTATTGAAGGGTCATTAACATTGCTCACACTCATGAAATTAACATTTTGTGGTTTTACTTTGTGATTCATAGGGATAGAAGGCAGAGTGGGATACAGAGATTTTATAAAAGACTAATGCTGTTTTATTCTTGAGATAGGGGTGATGCTAGCTACATCATGAGGACTCGAAACGTCAACTCTTTTCTTCTCCGCCGATGCTGCCAGACCTGCTGAGTTTTTCCAGGTAATTCTGTTTTTGTTTTGGATTTCCAGCATCCGCAGTAGTTTTTTGTTTTTATCTCGTTAACTGAAAGCAGATTCAATAATAAAGCTCATAAGAAAATTCGATAAATATTTGAAGGGTAGAAAACAGTAGAGGAATGGAACTAATTGGATTGATTGTTCTTTGTAAGACCCAACATAGACACAATTTGCCAAATAGCCTCAATTCAGGTACAGAAAGAAAAATAAAGTGAAAGAGAGAAAACAGATTGGTGCTGTATTATTCTATGATCACCTCCTCAGGGCAACTAGAAATGGACAATTAATGCAATCTAGCTAGCATCACCCCTATCTCATGAATAAAACAGCATTAGTCTTTTATAAAATCTCTGTATCCCACTCTGCCTTCTATCCCTATGAATCACAAAGTAAAACCACAAAATGTTAATTTCATGAGTGTGAGCAATGTTAATGCCCAACCAGAGGAAGATGAAAAAGGGAAGATCATTCATGACACACAGGTGCCAAGCAATTACCATCTCCAACAGAGAATATAACCATCTCGCCTTGATGTTCAGTAGCATCACCATCGCTAAATCACCCACCACCAACATTTTGGGGGGGTTACCATTGATCAGAATCTTACTGGACCAGGCAGATAAATACTGTGGCTACAAGAACAGAGGCTGGGAATTCTGTGGTGAGCAATCCATCACCTTACTCCCCAAAGCCTGCCCAGCATCTACAAGACACAAGTTAGAGTGTGATAGGATACTCTCCACTTGTCTGATGAGTGCAACTCTAGCAACACACAAGAAGCTTGACAACATCCAGGACAAAGCAGCCCAATGTATCAACACCCCATCCACCACCGTAAATAGCCACCCCCTCCACCACCAACATGGAGTGGCAGCAGTGTGTAGTGTCTACAAGATGCACTGAAGCAAATTGCCAACCCTCCTTTGACAGCATCCTCCAAACTCATGACCTCTACCATCTTGAAGGACAAGGGCAGCGGATGCATGAGAACACCACCACCTGCAAATACCTCTCCAAATCATACACCATATTGACTTGGAGCTTCTTGCCTTTCCTTCGCTATTGCCAAGTCAAAAACCTGGGGCAGAATTTTGCCTTTGGTGTGCAGGCTTGGTGGGTGCAGTCAGGAAGCCACCCGCGATTGGCACCTCACCACGATTTCATGCTGGTGGACCAGCCTGCCCAGCATGGAATGCAAGGGGCAGCGCTGAGCGCTGCCTGTGCAGGCGGGGGTAGGAGGGCGAGCCGGCCAAGCGCGAACTTCGTGCATGCGCACGAGAGCATGCTTCAATCTCCTTAAGGCACAGAGCTGCCTCAGAGAGATGAAGCGCTGTTTAAAAAATAAGAAAATAAAAATGTCATCAAACATGTCCCCTCATGTGACTCTGTCACATGAGCAGAGCAACGTTTTTAATTCAAGTGTAAAATTTTTATTTGCTTTAGGAAACCTCATCCCGCCTGTGGATGCATTTCCTAAAAAGTGCAAAGTGCACTTGGCCTTTTCGCCTTCCACCAACCGTAAGGTTGGACGGGCAGCGTAAATTTGAATTTAATTACCTTCTGAATGGCCTTAACAGGCCTTTTAATTGTCGGCAGGCGTCCTGCTGACTCCAGCATGCGCCCACCAAACAAAATCTCGTGGGACTATGTGATGACGTTGGGACGTTCGGCCGATGTTGTCACACGTCATTTTACGCTCGGCCGGGTCAGGCACATGCCCACCCGCCGAGCTTAATATTCTGACGGTGCACTCTGTTTCTTATGGCACTGTGGGTATACCTACACCATCTAGACTTCAGTGGTTCAAGATGGTCCACCACCTTCTCAAGGGCAATTAGGGATGGGTCACAAATGCTGGCCTTGCCAGTGATGCTCACATCCCTTGAATGAATATTCAACGGGTCTGGCAGCATCTGTGTATAGAGAAACAGGCTTAACACATTTCAGTGTCTAATGAAAGGACATTTGTTTACATCTCCACAGGTACTGCCAGACATGCTGAGTATTTCCACCATTTTATATTTTTATTTCAGATTTCTAGAATCTGCAGTATTTTGTCTTTGCTGTAGGTCATTCTATTTCATCTCAATAGTAAACCATGTTTCTGAAGTCTTCAGAACAAAAAACTTACAAGATGTCAAAGTTCTAGTTTCAGGAAAGATCTAGTTCTTGCTTGACTGATTTCTTATTATCTGAAAGTAGTCAGACAAAATCAGATATCAGATTAATGGAAAGTCATTGGAATGTGAATTCCAGATGGTACATAAGCAAAAGAATTCACTGCCTGGGGACCAGTATTGAGGATATTACATTATGGAAATACAAAAAAATCCCAGAGTTTTTGGATTTATATGTCTTGCCACTGACAGTATTCATAGAAAATCTGCTCACCAAAAAGATTTGGGCATTAGTTATAAAATGTGCTTGAAGCAGGTACTAAATACAACAAGGACATTAGCATTCAATTAAGTACCTTCCACAGCTTCAAACCCTTAAAAGGTATTGTAAGACAATGCCATATTATAAAATATAATGAAATGCAAAGATCAGTTGTTGCAGATGACTTAGAAAATGAACTTCCATTTTTTGTTCTGTAAATTTGCTATGTGCTGCAAGGATCTCTGCTGTTATAATGTTACATGAGGGAATTTTGGTTTCTGTAACAATTTATTCCAGGTAAAATACTGTTCTGAGTTACCTAATTAATGGCATATTTAAATACTAGATTCAATTTTGAATACTAACTTCAGTTCATTTCACATATCTAAAAAGTTTGATTCTATGGATAAATAGGGAAGATATTA
Organism: Cetorhinus maximus; assembly: GCF_964194155.1. Classification (NCBI taxonomy): domain Eukaryota; kingdom Metazoa; phylum Chordata; class Chondrichthyes; order Lamniformes; family Cetorhinidae; genus Cetorhinus; species Cetorhinus maximus. The sequence goes on from NC_135884.1 coordinate 54,318,341, forward strand.
ATGGGCTCACAAGAAAAGCAAGCCATCACAGCATATAAGCATTAAGCTGAAAAGCAAATAAGCCTTTTTAAACTTGTGGAATACAAAACTCAAACAGAACATAGACCTGAATTTATAACCATGAAGCTCAAGTAGTAATCAAAAATATCTTTGCATTATCTCAAAATTAATTTTTAACAATGATACAGGTAACAGCAGTAATTCTGAACTGCCATACATTCATTAGAATACCTTAGAGGTGATGGTGCTTTTCCTACATACAGATACATTGAGGCAGTTTACTTGTGAAATCCCCATAGGATATTTTTTTATTTTTCCCTGTGGAAATCAAGTGCCCAAAAGCACATGGTGAACAGTTTTAGAGTCAGGGCCGCCATCTACCAAAGCATTCATAATGTGATTCCATGGTACAGCTGTATAAATAAAGCCTCCAGAGCTGAATATATTAAAACCTTGGAAGTCATGAAAGAGTTCAGCCATCTGCTCAAGCTTAAAAGCAGAGAGCAGAAGTCTGAGTTGCTATTCAATTTCAAGATTAAATCACAGGAGGCAACTGACATAGTCAAATCTGAATATCAACACCGTTCAATGCAGAAGAGCATTTTATCCAATGGATAATCTACTCTAATGCGTCTGATGACTTTTGCAATTTCACAATGATGGTGAATTTTATGGCTATTTACCAATTAAGAACAATGCCCCTATCACCAATCGCTGTATTAAAATATATTTAACTTAATGCACAGCATTGCATTATGACATGTGAAGTTTTCAACATCTTTTCAATTTACCTGTCAAAAGCTTCTAGACTCCAGAACAGGGTTCTCCCATGGTTCACAACTCCATTGAGCTGTATTGAACCACATTGCCTTCAGAAGCTGATCTAATGCCATGAAAATTGCAGGCTATCTAAAATTCTCACTCCTGCAATGGAACCAGCCACATTGGAAGTGCTGCATGTGTCCTCTTTCCTGTGCTGATGAAAATAGCCAGTGACAGGAATGGGAGCAGGACCTCCGAATGTGGGATGCGTTTGCCTCCATTTCCATCCACATCACGGCAGGAAAACCTGGACTGTTATCCCTGATCCATAATTGTAGCAACTAAACAGTTGAATTTCTCCATAGTGTACTAAAAACATTATGGAGCACGTGGCTTTGAAACGTGAAATTTCTAAGCATATATTTCATTAGAAGAAAATATTGTGGAGGAAAAGAAAAACAAACTCCTGATTGTCATTTACAGAGGAATTTTACCAACCTTTCCATACCCCTAATCTTTTCTACAATTTGATTTGGTTGCATCCAAGACACTGCAGGCAGACATTAAACATTCCAACCAATAGGCTCATACCTCGTCTAATGCAAAAAGTAAGCCGAGAAATATCTTCTACGAAAAGGGTCAGTGATTTTCCGTGAGGTAGATTCCAGAGTGAAGACCTACAGGCCTATTGAAGGGGAATAGGCTCTTTGTCTGAGCAGGAGAATCAAACAATTTCCATATTGTTGCAATTTACCCAGAGCAATAGGCTACCAAGAAAGACCCTGGAGTTAATTGCCCTTCACTACTGAACAAAAATAATTTAAGGATGAATATTTTGATATCTTTATGTTACAGTTAAATGGTTATAAACATGCCTTGAATTAATCTTGCCACAGAAAAATTACACACACCCCAACCAAAAGATCAGCAATTGTTATTGTTGTTTTTGTCTTGTGAAAATCTACAAAGAAACAAACACTGATAAAATACAGAGTGATTGAAGATGTGGAGGTGATAACGTCCACTTGAAAAGAGGAAAGAACTATTGCTCGTGACAAGCAGCTTTCCACCGCAATTTAAAGTTACATATTCATGGTCAGATTAACTCACCATGAAAAGCAAAACCTTTACGGGTTTACTGATACCTTTCATCAATGCACCAGTATGGGAGGCCCTCTCAGAAGTCTGAGTATAAAAAGACGAAGCTGCCAGAGCTTCAACAAAAGGCTATAGATGAAAATAAAATGTTTCGATCACATTTGTCCCTTTAGCAGTCAATCAAAAGGAGATTATGTACAGGTACCTGTGTTCCAAACTCTCCCCAGACATCAAGTTGTTAGAGTAAGCAACAAAGTATATTGAAATAAATGCACATTTCCTTTCATTCTGTTGAGATAAAGCTTATCATTTCCTAGCCTGGAGGTGTTGGAGCTTCATCATTTGCTTTACTAATTCAAGGAATGTCACTTCACCTCAAAATGCATAAACCCATAGAAAGTAAAACATTACAATTAAATTACACACACCCCCAACCAAAAGATCAGCAATTTTTATTGTTATTTTTGTCTTGTGAAAATCTACAAAGAAACAAACACTGAGAAAATACAGAGTGATTGAAGATGTGGAGGTGATAACATCCACTTGAAAAGAGGAAAGAACTATTGCTCGTGACAAGCAGCTTTGCACTGCAACATAAAGTTACATATTCATGGACAGATTAACTCACCATGAAAAGCAAAACCTTAACGGGTTTACTGATACCTTTCACCAATGCACCAGTATGGGATATAAAGGCAAGGGCTGAAAGATGTCAGATTCCTTTTGCAAATCTTATACAATCTGCTACAGGTGTTGTACCAGATAAAGTCTATACTACATTTCACCCCTCAGTATTCATCTTTTCTGTAAGGTAATTCAATTCAATTAATGAGTAAATCGTGTTTGCCACTCTAAATATGCCAAGATTCCCTAGGCAATATGTATTATTCACAGCACAGGTCAAGGGTTTTTGATGGAAAAGGCAAACTTCTTGGGTTTTAAGATTTTGGATTGAGGTGACCTGGCCTGTGCTTTGCTTTCAGTTCTTCAGCATGTTCTTGGAGTTTGCTATAAATGTGTAATATTGTGAACTAATCTGCCTTGTTGTTAATTTATTTTAATCAGTCAAGAATTGAAGTACTTAACTCTTGAAATGTATCTGTTCCTTATGCTATCATCCAAGCATATTTATGGACAGATATATAAAGAAAACGTGTCATTTTGGATGTCAAGTCAAGTTTCTTCATAACAGTAGCTTGGTTAAGATCTGAACCAAACTCAAAAATTGCTGAGATGCATAGAGGCCTTACGATGTTACGATGCCTGTAGAGGCCGATAACTTTCAAAAAGAAATTCAAACTTTCAATGAATGACTATAAGGATCATACGATAAGATTAAGTTTTAAGACTTCTACTGCAACAAATAAATTAACAACATTGACTAACCGCTATTTCAGTAGGCAGCTTATACTCTAAACAAAAGAAAAAAATCCCCCATTTAAAACTTTTACAATGACTGAAAATCCCCCTGCCAATTATGCTTTACTCCGTCCCTGAAGTGAACACTTAATTCTCCAGGAACAAGTCCAAAACTATTCTCAGCTCCTTTTTCAGTTGCATAACTTCTAATCTCTGAACTAACTTTCATAATGAGGATTGAATAGGATACCCCTCCCTCTAGCTAAAACTAGGTGAATCTTCCAGCTTTGTTTAAACCTTCATGAATTTTGTCTCTTCAATCTGAGCACAAGCTCCTACCCGCATCCTGTGCAATGAACAAGAGAGACTTGCTGTCTCTATTGCCTGGTTCTCTCTCTCTTGGGTTTGTGCAGACTGACCCGAGTTTGCAAGATTTAGTTATATTTTAGGAAAACTTGCAACCCAGTATCCTACAATGGCTTCCTATGGGTTCTTCCCCTCTCAAAGCTCATCTCCATGGCAACATAAGTCACATGGGCCTTGAATCCAGGTAGTAATGCTAATTAGCCATTGTCTGGACCCCCACTCTATTCTATCTTGGAATTAAATAGACAGTTTAAAAGTATAAATGTTTACAAAACTTGACATTCCTAACATCTCCTTCAGACGTGGAGACCAGCAGTCTATCCACTGCCAGCACAGGTGCTCATTGTTTTACAGATGTGAATATCTTGCACTTTTTTCCCAGGAAAACAACCTGGCTCCCCGTTTAACTTTGAACAACAAAGCCACCCAGTAGAATTCAGAACAGGTCACATGACCCCTTACATTCCTCTATTTTACCAAAAACATAATCTCATAAGGCCTCCCATTTGTAGCAGTTTGACAGTAAGGAGCACTACAAAAACTTCAAGAACAACAAGGCAGGTTAATGGAATGAGTAGACAGAGGGAAGATACAATTTAACATGGATAAGTGTGGAGTAATATATTTGGAAGGCTAAAAAAGAGGTGGTGGTTTGCATTTAATGAAAAGACCTTGAAGCATGTGATGAACCAAGAGACCAAAGGACTCAGATCATACAATTTCCCTGAAGACATAATTTTGTTTCAATGGCTGGGATTTTACAGGATGGTAATAGCCTCGTCCACTAACTGGAAAGTTGGGGCAAACACCGCCTTGGCTGGTCATCGAAGTTTCAGTTGTAATATGCCTTTAAGGGATGGCAGCATGCCATCACTTTAAGGGAAGTGCGTCATATGATCCAACCTCAGTTTCACTTCGGCCTGGAGCAGAACATACACACACAGCTCTGATGTCATCAAGCTTTCTATCCATTAATATATGTTCACTTGTGCATGTTCTTAATGTGTGAACCCACAATGTGTTGGCACAATCACTTATGAGTGATTGGTGCCTTTGGATCATTATGAACACACATGACAGCCCGAACTGTATTTTATGGTCCTCAGTCAATTAATTGACCAATTGGAGGGCTGGCCTATGAGGACCAGTGGCCAAAATTGAGACTGAAGAAAGCCCGAACCAGCCTCCATCAAGTAGGCCCTGGTGCACAGGTGAGTTTGTGGGACTCAGCAGGACCAGTCAGCAGGCCCTGGTGATTGGCTAGGCACAGGGAGGAGAGGGGAAGTGGGTGCTAGTTGCTCATGAGGGAAGCAGGGGGCTTCTTTCAGTGGGGCCAGCCTCTGGCACTGGGAGGGGTGGGCCTCGATGGGTCACAGGGTACCCAAATCAGGAGGACCAACATGAGCCATCAAGCAGGCCACCAGGGTAAGCCTGGGAGTTTCACCACATGGCAAAGTGCCTGCCAACTGATAAAATATCAGGGTGGCAGAAGGGGCCGTTAACTGGCCACTTACGGGCCTCAAATCGGGCAGGCTGCCTGCCATTATCCCTGCCACTGGGAAAATGCCAGTGGCAGTTGGAAGGCAATGGGAATACAAACCCTCCCCCCCCACCGTCTCACCTAATTTTACATCTCTCACCACCCCTTCACCTCCTAGCACGCTCCCTAAGGCCCCCTAAAATCCTAGCCAATTATTCAGTTTACTCATATTTTTGCAAGCTTAGTCAATTGACTTCGCTAATGCTCCTGGTAAAATGTTGCTATTGTACATGGCCAGTTTTTACAATGTACTTTTATGTGACTGCTTTGTTACTGTGCATGTGTGGCCTCAGTAGGTAACCATTGTAGGGTAAAATTGCCTGATCATCATATACGTACCATGTCAACTCAGCAACTTAGCTGAGAAATCTCTTGCCTAATCAATTCTTTTACATCACCTGTCTTGTAGATAACCAAGGGGCTTCCCTTCTGTTGTCCTTCTGATCAGTGTAATACATTGGATACAATAAAGAGCACATCTTCCAGTGACCTGCTGAGCAGAAGTGTCCAGATGACAACAGCAACATCTTCCAAAACCATTGCTCATAGGATCAGAAGGAAGGGTGTTAACATCCTCCCAAAAGGAAATCTACCAAAGTGCACTTTCAATGTGTATGCATGAATGATCCTGGTGCAACATCTCTTCTAGCATTTCACTTGCTGGACAATAAGAAATGGCCAGAATTGGGATCTACAGGTGGAACCTGTCATACCTGTGATCTAATAGAGTGGATGGATCTAAAGCTTTGGTCATGCTTTTAGATACAGACCTGCTAGTAAAACTGTAATTCACTCCCACTAATTAAAACCAGGACCCACCTCACTCATGGTTATTCAATTGTGATTGTTGCTTATGCACTAAATGAGGAAACTGAAGAGTCAATTGAAGATGAGTTTTACAATTCTCCTTATCAGTGTGTCAATTATTCAGAGAGATTTTAAAATCTCTCTTAGGTGACTTTAATACAGGATGTGGCAGACTTCTGGAAGATCAAATGCTTGGGCCTTATCTGAGTTGATCACCTCATTGATTTCTACCACAATGGCAGCAGGTTCTCAGAAGAATTTTATCACTGAGCATGCTATTCAAATAATGAGCTACCAAGAAAGGAATTGACCACATTCTGCTGAGGACCAGGTGGAATTTGCTCAGCTAATGCAGTCTTCAGGGCTCTGGACTTGGAGTCTGATTACAGATCTCTTTTGGAGTCCACACCTGAGGAAAGCTCCAACTAAAAAGCAGAAGAAACTTTGACTTCCATGAACTGCATGATTGATTTAAAATCAATTTTGCATAACGGCAATGTGTGAAGTTGGATTTGACAGGATTTTCAAACCCCTCAGTAAAGAGCAGCACTGCAGAGGAACGGTTTCTTTTTAAGAATATATTGTGTGATACAAACCAAGAGGCTCTAAGATCAAGAAAATCAGCTATTAATGCCTTTCTATACATACTCTAGACAGCTCTGAAAAAAGGCGTGCTTTCCACCTTCTAGGGATCAGAGATCGCTATAGAGAATGTAACATGCAGATAAGGTAAGCAATGAGGAACACTAATACAGCCAAGGCTATTAAAATTGCAGACAAGATTCTGCACGCCCTTCAAAATAACATACCCAGTGTTGCATTTATAAGGAAGGAGTTCCAGGATGTTGATCCTGGAACTCCCTCCCAGACAGCAAGGTGGGTGTCGCTACACCATTTGGGCTGCAGCGATTCAAGAAGGCAGCTCACCACTACCTTCTCAAGGGTAATTAGGGATGGACAATAAAAATGCTGGCCAAGCCTGTGACGTCCACATCCCTTGAAAGAATTTAAAAAAAAGACCGAGACTGCAAGACCCCTGCTCTTCCTCTGCTACCAAGCCTCAGATGAATCCCTGCTGGTGGGTCAGAATGCATTAATGGAGCCACAGAGAAAAAAACAGTAATATCCAGTGGCCAAATTAACCTTCCATTCTCTCCTCCATCTGAGGTGCGGTGTCAAATGGACTCCATTGCAATACCTGACCCAGTCATTTCAGTGTCCAGTGCATACACAAGTAAGTTGTTAAGGAAATTATGACCTGAATTTTGTGCTCACTGCCAGTGGAGTTTTAGGTGGCTGTGGGGGAGGGGATTAGAGCACAAATTGGAATGAATGGGTTTCCTGCTGGGTTCCCACCCACCCCAATCTCTCAGTGATTTTACACTGGGGTGGACAAGGCCTCGAATGGGTCGCCAGACCTTGCCCCAATTATTGGCCGGCAGCTCTCCAAGGCAGGGTTTCCTCTTGAGTGAAGGACACAGGTCCTAACTTCAGCCAACTGACACTCAATCGAGCATGAAATGGCCGCGGTGCAGGCAGAGTCGTTGGGAATGTGTGCCCCGCTGACTCTTGGGATAGTGGGACGGGAAACCCCGCCATCGAAAATATCCTGGCCTAAAAGTTTGAAGGCTCCAGGTTGGTGTGATATACCTGGGGAACTTTTTAAGAGGTGGTGGCAATGCTGTAATTGATTATCTACACTGTCTCTTTCCCAAAGTATGGGTCTTTGATATTCATCCTAAGAATTGGCTTCAAAGGGTTAGCTTGCTGACCTAAAAGAGCAAAGGAAGAGGAGCAGAGCATGGTAACTACTGGGCCATCACCCTTGTTTATATCACAGGCAAGCCATATTTTTCATATGCTTCCCAGCAGATTAGAACTTGTCTACATAAGAGACACCATGAAGAGCAAAGCAGTTTCAGCTCGGAGATCAATAGTCAATTAAATACTGGCGCTCAATCTGCTTGCAGAGACAAGGCGAGAATATTATTGCCAACTATGTGACCAAGGTCCTTCCTCCAGTGACCTTGCTTTGTTATGCCGGGCTGAAGCTCTAGCCAGGTATGCCTGAAATGTTCCAATTCCCTTGCTGAACCAGATTGGATACCCTGCCAAGATCCCTCACTCTGTTACACAAAACCCACAATATTCTGGCCTGCATGAAAATAGGAAAGGGAAAACAAAATCAGAAGAGTGCAGGGAAAAGAGAGAAGAAAGAGGGGAGGAAAAAAAAACAAAGAAATAGAATAACAATGAGAGACTTGTAGAAGCTTCAGATCAAAGAGAGAAGCAGAAGTCATATAGAAAGAGAGAAATAAAGAAAAATGGCTACACAAAGATAACAGATGGACAAGTGAAAGACTCAGTTATCACAAGCATGGTAGATTTGCTATTATATGGATGAATAGAATGAGTTACAAGTCAGAATTGTGATAATTTTCTTTCTGTATAGTAGGTTGCCTGTTATGTAAATGTCCGCTTTAAAGCGGACTGGTCTGACAGTTATTTATGTTCATGTCTTAGAAGAAAGAACATGCAATGGATGACGGAAATAATTAATATTGATCAGCAAGATCTAAATCACTTATACATCTACTTATGAGTGTTGCAATTTTCCCATTGAAGGATGAAGAACATGATTCTTACAGTTAAGTTGCATTTTGAAGACCAGTGAATTGTTTGTTTGTTATTTGAGAGGTCACCCTTTCATTTGTAAGGACCTGACTTGATTGATGGGTTGCTTTGATTAATTGTGCATCCTGTTCTTAAGTGCTGTGCAACTACAAGTTTACAATGCATATCTGCGAACCACAAAAAAAACTGCCATTCTTGATTCTATTACTAGTAACAGCTGACCCTAGAGTTCAAATTCATCACTGTTTTGTTCAAACAACATTGTGCCTAGTTAACAGGCTGATCTCGAATAGCCACTGCTAGCTTCATGATTTGCAGTATAAATTCAAGATACAAAATAGAGGTGCCAAAACTAACCATAATTTGATTAGTGCCATCATTTACCAATATAATTGGATTAACCGTATTGTGTGGGAATATTCATTCACTGCTTACTAACGTAGAAGCTTCCAATAAGTCCACAAAGAAAAAAGGAAATCAAAGAATATATAGTTCATTTTGTCTACCGTGGTACTGCAAGCTGACACAACAACTGACATCATGCAACCTGCAGTAGGCAACAGATAAAAGGGCTGATGACAAATCTATATAATAAAGAATCTAAATGTAGCGTGCGTCTATGGAATTATATATCTTTAAAACAGCGTACCTCAAAATGTTTATTTGACTACAATAAGGTTGGTTATTTAATCAAATGAGAACAAGTCAAAACTTTAATTTTTAAAAACGTACCAATAAGGAACAAGGAATCATCAGAAAACCCAGGAATCAAATTGATCTATGAAGTTGATCAGGCTTCCTGCCAAAGTCATTGAGCAGGTGAAGCAGGCATACCCTGTTCAGTGCCAGCCTATTCCATGTGAAAAATTAACATTGCAATACACTGGATACAATCATCTAAAATGGTCTTTTATAATTTACTTCGGGTGGTTGACTGTTCTTAATAAACACAGAACAACATTTTGCAGTTTTAATGACGGCAAAACTGTCAGTGTTTCTCATCATTACATCCGTAAAACCGACAGCAACTTCTGATGTCAACACCTGCACAGTTAAATGCAAAAATCCAGAAGTTGCTCCCAGTGCTTCCCTGCTCCTCTGTAGAGGTGCTGTTGAAGTCCCTGCTAATGGCATTCTTTAGAAATCATTTGAACTTGACATGAACTTCCCCTTATATCTTGTAATATCCTTGTAAAACAAAAAAAAAATCAAATGTTACACTTGTTGAATGAGATATAAATGGGTTGTTAACCCAGTTTATTATGCCATAACTGCTGAACAATATCTCTGGCTCTGTTAAACTAATTTCCTATTTTTAGGATGTCAAATTTCTATGTTAAAATTTCTTTAATAAAAATTCAGCAGCTTATTATAGTAAAGATATGATTTTTTTCCACATTTATAATACTTCAGCTTCTACTTCATTCTCATGTTTAAGTCCCAAACTTTATTACACTCTGTAAAATTTATACAAAGTGCATTCTACTTCTCAGTTTGCTGTCTGTTAGAATCCTTCAGTGTGATTGACTGTTTTAGCTTGCTTGATCACATCACTGTTGCTGGACACCTGGAGGTGCCCTTGACTTGTCACCAGAATCGAAAAGTGAAAATGGGAAAAGTGAAATTCACAACACAGAGATCAATAGAACAAACAGGTCAGCAGTGAGTGATGTCACTGCACTGCCGGCTACAAATATCAGGGCCACCCTCCTTTGGGAGCCTGATTTTATGCAAGCAATTGTTAAGTTGAGGACCGGCATAAGTCATTTTATTGTGTCACTCAGTTTTCAGAGGATGCCTAAGCATCCATTTGTGTAACCAGTGTGGCTTGGAGAAGGAACATAAATAAGAGCAGGAGTAGGCCATTCTGCCCCTCAAGTCCACCCTACCATTCAATACTATTGTGGCTAAACTTCTACATCAATTCCTCTTACCCACTCTATCCCCATATCCCTTGATTCCTTCATTGTGCAATAATCTATCACTCTCGTTCATTGAGTATATTCAAGACCAAGTGTCCACAGCCCTTTGGGGTAAAAAAAATTCAAAAATTCACAACTCCACAACTCTGAGTGAAGAAATTTCTCATAATCTCAGTCTGAAATGGCCAACTCCTTATCCTGAGATTAATACTTCTAGTTTTAGACACATTAACCAGGAAAAACAGTCCCTCAGCATCTCCCCAGTCAAATTCTTAAAGAACCACCTCAGTCTCAGGAATCAATTTAGTGAACTTCATTGAATCAAGGAAAGTACACCCTTTCACAGATAAGGAGACCAAATTGGAAAAAGCACTCCTGGTGTACTCACACCAAAGCCTTATATAGTTGCAGCAAGAAAGGGCAACTAAGTTGTAAACAAGAGAGCTCTTCAACTATAACTTGTGTTTCTACTAACACCGAAGAGAAATAGAACATAAAAGCATAAGAAATAGTAAGAGTAGAACATATGCCCCCTTGAGCCTGCTTTGCCATTCATTATGATCATGGTTGGTCTTTGGCTTCAAGCCACTTTCCCACCCACTGTCCATATCCCTTGATTCTCTGAGACACCAAATGTGCCCATCTCAGCCTTAACTATATTCAATAAAGGCGTATCCACAATGGAGCATAGAGAATTGCAAATATTCACAACTCTAAGTGAAGAAATTTCTTCCCATCTCAGTCCTAAATGATCAGCATCTAATCCTGAGACTGTGCCTGTATGTTCTTTATTCCCCAGCCAGTGGAAACAACCTCTCAGTGTCTTGTATGTTTAAATGTGATCACTTCTCATTCTTCTAAACTTTACAGGATATAAACCCAATTTACTCAGCCCCTCAGCATAAAACAACCCGCTCATCACAGGAATCAATCAAATGAATCTTTGCTTCCAAGGCATGTATATCCTTCTGTAATTATGCAGACCAAAACTATACGCAGTACTCAAGGGTGTAGGGTGCAGTCTCACCAGAATCCTATAAAATTGCAGTAAGGTTTCTTTATTCCTATACTCCAATCCCCTTGCAATAAAGGCCAACATGCCATTTACCTTCCTAATTGTTTGCTGTATCTGCATGCAAACTTTGTGTTCCTTCTGTGATTAAAAGTTCTTCTGAACATTAACATTTACAAGTTTCATGCCTTTTATAAAATATTCTGCTTTTCTATTCTTATGACCGAAATGAATAATCTCACACTTCCCCACCTTATACTCCATTTGACCCCATGTTGCTGACACACTTATCCTGCCCATATCTCTTTGCAGCTGCTTTGTCTCCTTCTCACAGCTTGCATTTCCACTTAGCTTTGTATCATGAGCAAACGTAGATACTTTCTCTCTCTTAGTCCAAGTCATTAATATGGATTGTAAATACCTGAGACCCCAGCACTGACCCTTGTGGCACTTCACTAATTACAGCTAATTTGAAAATGTCTTGTTTATCCCTACTCTTTGCTTCCTGTCCGCTAACCAATCCTCTATCCATGCTAATATATTACCCCCAACTCCATGAACCTTTTGCGTAGCATCTTATTGAAAGCCTTTCAGAAATCTAAACATACTACATCTACTGATTTCCCTTTACCTACTCTGTTAGTTACATCCTCAAAGAACTCTAATAAATTTGTCAGACACGAATTTCCTTTCACGAAACCATGTGGAGCACTCGAGGATTTTCATGCAAAAAAAATTGTACCAAAATGCCAAGTATAGAATTTCTAAATATTATTTGCTGTTATCAATTCCCAGGTCCAAGTGCCCTGAAATTTTTAGGGAACTTTTTTCTGTACCATTAAGCACTTTCCCTATTTCAAGAATATCTTAACTCTATTGAGCAAAACAGCCCATCACTTTTTTAGAATTTAACATTAAATTAAAACTTATAGTATTTGATTTTTTTCAAAATTTGATGAGAAAGATAATATTTACATAATCTAAATAGGTAATGCACAGAGGCATCTTGTCTCTGTGCCTGTGGACAATACCCATTAGTCATGCCTCCTCTTCTGTGATAGGATCAGCATCTCCAGTGGGTTGGTACAAAATTAATGCAGAGTTAAAACAACAGACATACATCAAGATTCTTGCAGCCAATTACCATACCTAGCCACCATGGAAAATAACTCAAAAGGTCAGCTCAGACAAGAAATGGGCAGATGAAAATCACCCAATTCAAGAAATACAGAAGCATCTCCAGAATATTGTCAACTTAAATTCCTAAGAAAACGTGGTTGATCTTTCTTGATTCACATACCTGACGGTTCAAGGGTTTCTGTCAACCAAAAAAAAAAAATTGCCAGAAGCCAACAAATTGTTTATAACCTGAAAAGCACTGCAAAAAGGGGTGTTGGAACAGTTTCAGTATTAACCTACAAAAGAAAATTGCATGTAATATACGTGGACTTTTAAAAGATCTCCCATGAGGTAACACATAGTAGGTCAGAGCGTGTGGAGCCAGAGCACAATTAGCAGAAAGGAAGGCAAATTAACTATAAAACAAAAAAGAGATCGTAGAGGTTAACAGTTGTTATTCAGACTGGTGGGAGGTGGGAAAGTAGCATGCCACAGGGATCAGTGTTGGGACCACAGTTGTTCACCATTTTTATAAGTGATTTGGACATGTGATTTGGAAGTACAATACCAACATTTGTGGATGACAGCAAATTAGGGGAGTATATTTAGTAATGAGGAAGACTGTGACAAAGTACATGAAAACATTAACAAACTTGAAGAATGAGAATGTAAATGGCAAATTAATTTCAAAATAGCTAATTGTGGGTTGGTGCAGTTTGTTAGGGAGATCAAGGAGTACAAATACTTGTTGAAAAATAAAGCAGGGATTTTACCAGCCACCCTGGAAACAGACTGGGTAGTGGGAAGGCTAGCAAAATGGCATGGAAATATGTGTTGGAGAGGGTTATGCCTGGTGTACTCCTGCCAGCATGCCATTTTGTCAGTGGTGGGAAAGTAGGCCGATGTGCTGCCCACCAGGAGTCCAACTGAGCCAATTGAATACCTTCTCCATCTTCCGTGGGCATTTTGCTAGGGAAGAGGCCTGCTGCCTCATGTGCAGACTATCTATTGAAAGCTGGTAGCCTCACAACAGGGTCTGGGTGGGGGGCTCCTTTTTGGGTACTCCATGGTCCATGGAGGGGCCCTGGGTGACAATGGCCACCTCCTTGGTAACAGTGCCAACTATCCTCACAATCCCCCCAACTGATTGCCAGGGCCGGGCTGGCCCCACACTTCCCAGGCCATAATTATCACTCTTCAAGGGTGCCCAGCCATTGGTGTGCCCTAATCTTCCAGTTGTAGCCTGACCACTGGCCTCTGATTGGGCCAGCAACATGTGGGGGCTGGCTGCCATCCTTAAAAGGGACCGCAGCACTGGTGATGGCCACTCAATTGGCCATCGGCAGGAATATTCCTCCCCGAGACCTGCTAACAGCTGAAGTGGGGTCACCTGCCACTTTCAGCTCTGGTGGCAGGACTTCAGCCTCTGCGAGAGTCTACATTTGGGTAGAGAGAGACAAAGGGATTTAGACGTATAGATTCGTAAATCATTAAAAGTAGTAAGGCAGGTTAACAAAACAATACAAAAATGTGCAAAAAGAGCATTGGGGTTTATTTCTAGAGAAATATTATTCAAGGGCAGAGAAGTTATGTAAAACTTGCATCGGACCTTAGTTACATAAACGTTTGGGGTAGTGAGCACAGTTTCAATCCATATTACGTATAGAGAAAGATTTACAATATCAGGAGTGAGAAAGACTGAACAGAATGGGGTTATTTTCTTTAAAAAAAGAGTTCACCTGAGGCTTTTGAAATTATGAAAGGGTTTGACAGTCTACATCTGCGAGAGTCTAAAATGAGGGGCCTTAAATATAAAATAGTCAAGTCATGAAAGAACCACAAAGTGATTAACAACATGAATCATTGATGGCAAGGATATGAGGTACTCTATTGCCCTTTATGTCCTAAGGGGAGGTACCAGAGGACTGGAGAAATGCAAACGTAGTTCCATTGTTTAAAAAGGGATCAAAGGCAATGCCAAACAATTATAGGCCAGTTAGTCTTACATTGGTGGTGAGCAAATTAGTAGAATCAATCCTAAAAGATAGGATTAACTGTCATGTGGAAAGGCATGGACTAGTCAGGGATGGTCAGCATGGATTTATTAAAGGAAGGTCTTGCCTCACAAATTTGATTGAATTCTTTGAGGAAGTGACAAGAAGGGTTGATGAAGGTAGTGCAGTGGATGTTGTGTACATGGATTTTAGCAAGGCATTTGACAAGGTCCCACATGGCAGATTGGTCAGGAAAGTAAAAGCCCATGAGATTCAGGGTAATGTGGCAAGCTGGACAAAAGATTGGCTTTGCAACAGGAAACAAAGGGTAATGGTCGATGGATGCCCTTGCGAATGGAAAGTTGTCTCAAGTGGTGTTCCACAGGGCTCGGTGTTGGGGCCCTTGCTGTTTGTGTTATATATTAACGATTTGGACGTGAACGTGGGGGGCACAATTGGGAAATTTGCAGATGACATGAAGATTGGCCGAGTAGTGGATACTGTAGAGGATAGCCACAATCTCCAAAACGATATAGATGGGTTGGTGGAGTGGGCTGTAAAGTGGAAGATGGATTTTAACATATAGAAGTGTGAGGTCATACATTTAGGGAGGTCAATCAATTACAGGGATTACACAATAAATGGGAATATACTAAGAGGGGTAGATGAAGTGAG
Source organism: Cetorhinus maximus (assembly GCF_964194155.1). Taxonomy (NCBI): domain Eukaryota; kingdom Metazoa; phylum Chordata; class Chondrichthyes; order Lamniformes; family Cetorhinidae; genus Cetorhinus; species Cetorhinus maximus. Next base: position 54,333,629 of record NC_135884.1, read on the forward strand.
AGATCTTGGCGTACAAGTACACAGGTCTCTGAAGGCAGCAGTTCAAGTAGACAAAGTTGTAAAGAAGGCATATGGAATGCTCTCCTTCATTGGCAGAGGTATAGAATATAAAAGTAAGGACATAATGTTGGAATTGTATAAAACACTGGCGAGGACACAACTGGAGTATTGTGTGCAGTTCTGGTTACCACATTACAGGAAGGACGTAATAGCTCTGGAGAGAATGCAGAGGAGGTTTACAAGAATGTTGCCAGGGTTAGAAAAGTGTAGCTACGAGGAGAGCTTGGATAGGTTGGGGTTATTTTCCTTAGAACAAAGAAGGCTGAGAGGTGACTTGACTGAGGTGTACAAAATTATGAGGGGAATAGATAGAGTGGATAGGATAAAATTGTTTCCCTTGGTGGAGAATTCTAGAACCAGGGGACATAGATTCAAGATAAGTGGCAGAAGGTTTAGGGGTGACATGAGGAAGAACTTTTTTACGCAGAGGGCGGTGCATGTCTGGAATTCGCTGCCCGAGTTGGTGGTAGAGGCAGAAACTCTAAACTCTTTTAAAAAGTACCTGGATCTGCACCTTAAGTGCTGTAAGCTGCAGGGCTATGGGCTTGGTGCAGGAAGGTGGGATTAGAAAGGGCGCCTGGGTGTCCTCGGGCTGGCATGGGCAAGATGGGACGAATGGCCTCCTTCTGTGCTGTAACTTTTCTATAGTTCTAAGCTATACCAGACAGCTATGGCATGAGGCTTCATGGAATAATATTGCATTCATTTAATATTTTTCTGGTAACAGAATGCTTTTCCTGTTTCATCTGTCTTATTTTTGAATTGTCGTTCATGAACCCCCGCACAAGGAGAAGATTGAATGCTGATTGAAAACTTAAGCAGAAAAAGCAGAAAAATTAAGTTTGTAAAATGTAACAGAGAAATTGTATCTAAGGTCTAAGAAATTGCAACCAAAGAACTCTGGAAATCATCTTCATGCAAAATTCAAATACTCCAAAAGATTTTTATTGAAAAAAAGACAGATGTACAGCAATAATTTGACAAATAATTTTAATCCAAAAGAAACTTACTCAGTTTTCTGGGGACCACATTCTCACTTTATCTTGATTTAAGCACAATTAAAATTTGGCAGTCAGGCGAAAAGCAAAAACAACTGTGCTGTGTCTGGAATTGTCAGGCATGATTGCACCCATCATTCGAGTGTACAGGCAAGGAAAACTGGGGGCGCATGTATTCTGAATTAAATCACTTAGAAACATGAAGCATTGTGCATTACCTCTTTATGGTATTCATTTATAGTTACTTGGTTCAATGTTTTTCATTCATCTCTATCGTAAGAAAACCTGCGCAGAAAACAGCTCGAATTTACTGTGATACAAAATGGTATGATGGCAGTTTATTTCAAACGAGGATTTTTCAGTGCCAGTCAGGCTATTAAACAGAAACACAAAATGAAGGAGAGGGGTTCAAGCCACAGAAATGAGGGAAATAATAAAAAAGTATCTCACCAAAACAAAAAAAGAAAATCCACACACTCTTCAATCCTTTATTGGATCACCAAAAATAAAAACAAATAGCAGTTAAAATTCTACCTAAACACAGTTTAAAGCACTGCACGCTTGTTCTCTGGAACATACTTGTTCTAAGTTGCATTAAGATATACCATAGGCTCTGTAAGAACCCAACAGGACGTAGGCATGTTTTTTCACCTAATGCCTTCTTTTACTTGTCTCAAAGTTAAGTGCAATTTTGGTATATATTCTATAAAATTATACAAGGTTTCATTACAATATGGTTGCACATATTCTGGGGTCTTAGTGAGACTTTAAAAAGAAAGAAAGATTTGCATTTATACAGTGCTTTGCATGATCACTGGATGTCTCAAAGCACTTTACAGTCAATGAAGTGCTTTTTGAAGTGCAGTCATCGTGGTAGTGAAGGAAATGGAGCAGCTAATTTGCACTCAGCAAACTCCCACAAACAGCATATCGGAATGACCAGGTCATCTGCTTTTTTGTATGGTGTTGATTGAGGGATAATATTGGCCAGGACGCCAAGGGTAACTCTCCTGCTCTTCTTTGAAATGGTAACTTGTGATCTTTTACATCTACTTGAGCAGGCAGACTTAGCTTAACCTCTCATCCAAAAGACACCACCTCCAACAGCGCAACGCTCCCTTGATTTTTGTGTTCTAGCCCTGGAGTGGGATTTGAACCTGAAACCTTTTAATTCAGAAACAAATGTACTACCAACTCAGCCACAGCTGACACGGCTATGTCAGGAAAAAAAAAGTGTTTGTAACCATTCCAGCACACAAAATTCAGCCAGATGGATTGTCATGTAGACAAGGCACAACGCACAAAGCATGTCCAGGTCCTGTTGCCTCTTGCCTGTTGGGTGTCAAATTTAAAGGGCAAGAGGAAAGAAATGCAACAAAAACAAAGTGAAAGTTCATGTAATGGGTCAGTGCAACATGAAGTCTGGGGAAAGTAATATAAGCCTACGGTACGCAACAGCCAGTTTGATGTTTTTAACAGAAAGGAAAACAGGCTAATTTTGCCTAAGCAGCAAGTTGGCAATCTATCCTATTATCTTCTGAATGGACCGTCTTTTGTAAATGCAGGAGCATTTGGGATGTTGCTATCCACAAAGATAAAATGATGTCTGATCTGTGTTGCAACAAATGCTCCTTTTGATGAGCCACTAAAATACCCACCATAGTATTGAAATATGTTGTTGCAGAAAATTTGTGGAAGTGTTTGTCACACTTCCTCTCTGTAAACAAACCCTGTTCAGACATCATGAAAAGCACAATTACTGGTAAGTTTCAAAATCACAATCTTCCCAGAATAATTATATTTGTAAAGACAATACTTACCCCTGCTACTCTGTTGTAGGTGAGAAGTTGCTTACGGAAGGGCAAGGTGGTTCTGTATTAGTATGGTACTCTGGGCACCTCACTAAAATGAGAGAGAACAAGATAAATTTTACCAAAAAATATTAGAAATGTAGATCACAGGTTTCTTGTATAATATTTTATTAAGTTATTTGAGAATGCAGTTTGAAGCTCATTGATATGAACCTCCATACAAGGTGTGTATGAAGCCATGAGTTAGAGTTAGTTTACACATTTTTTAAAAATGTTATCTTTTCTTCCCTTTGTTCAATCACTAGAGGGCTCTCTGTGGCAGTAAGCAGGCACTGAACAATTCTATTAATCAGAAAATGCCTCAAAAGTAAACAGATCACCAGGTAGTGTTATGAGGGCTTGCTTTTTCTTGATAACCAATAACAGGTCTAATTAGTGAAAGTGAATGCCAAAAAAATGTGCAGATTAATAATTTAAATAGTCTAAATACCCTTTGTTACAATCATTCCAGTTCAAAAGGGCACACACATTTCCTCTGCAATTCCATTTTGAATCTTGATGAATTAAAAATTTGTGTTTGGAAACAAAGATGCTTACTGTTAATCTACAATTGGAATCACAGATATATGAATCACAGCTGTCATGGTAACAGGCAGAAAGCACACTTGCTGTTTAATGGCAACATCATAGCACATCCACACAAATAGTCATTTTCAACTTCGAATGGAAAAGAGTTGAACCATTTCTTTGGAGTGTCAGTACAGGCATGAAAATATTAAAAATTTTAAAGCTATATTTTAAAAAGCAAACACAAAATCTGTTAAGATGGCTACAGCATACCATGTGACTTTTGGCATTTGGACTGTAGAGATGGTAGAGTCTCCAACCAATACCTGATTAAAAGTGGCCCAAAACATACAGACAATGGGGTTTGCTGACAACTCATCTCCATGTTTCACCAGGGACATTGATACTCATTGAGTGTAATACAAATGTGAAATGGATCCCAACAACCTTTCATTGTATTGTCATGGCCCCTCATCCAAACACAAGATCTTAGCGGTCTCAAACTCTCAAAGTGTGAAAAGCCACAACACAAGATGTTCATCAGCCTAACACACTACCTTATTTAAAAAAAAGACTTTGAACTTGTCACAGGTCACATGAGTGAGACAACTATGTTTGTTGTTATTTTTTAAAACAGCAAGAATCAGCTCTGCAGGGACAGAAAGACCAGCAGAAAGCCCTCTAACCAGCTGCCAGACGACTAAGCAGCCAAGGTAACAAACAACCATACCTTGCAAATGGGAGAATGACTCTCTCCAATCGATTCCAACTTCAAGTCCACCTGAAAACAAACCTCCTGGCAATTCAACTACTAGAAGCCCCACAACTTAGCTAATAATCCTCTGATTTTTAAGATCTTCACTCCAGCCAAAGCATCAACTCATTTCAGAAACTACAGGCTTGCTATGAAAGAGACTGAAATAATCCCAAATTCTAACTGTATTTTTGTTTCCTTCATTTATCTCATCTCTGTGACAGTATTAGTTATTGCTATTTTTTAACCTCCCAGGCAAGTGTGGAATAATAAATAACCTTCCTTATTTTTAAATTCATAAAAACCTTGCTGCTGGAATCATTTATATTTAGACAACCACACTGAGGGTAAGAAAATACATATAACTAACATATGCCATGTCAATAAGATAAAGAGGTCAAAACTGTGTCCAAACTTTTGTTTGCTATTTTTAAAATGAACTTTTGGATAGCAGCTAGCATGTCATCACATGACTCACAGGGTTGGCTATTTGTCCTGAAAGCTTCCAACAGGAGTTACAAGAACAAAAGAATTCCCCTTCTTGTGGAATCTCACAGCCCCATTGTTAGGGCATTATAATCACAAAGGCAGGGGACTTGCAGAGATTGAAACTCATTATTCCTGCAGATTTGTTAACAGACCCACCTTGCACTGTCCAGGTCCATTTCAGAAGGGACCATTGAGGAGACAATGGAGATCATTTGCATCTTGATAAACTTACCCCTCTCGCAGAGTCACAAGGCCTCCCCTGTCAATGTCTCCCCGAAACAAGGTCCTCAATATGGACGGTGGCTCTTTCAGAAGCTAACGTTTGAGGCATAAGCCATAAGACAAAGGCCAGACCCAGATACCAGATAAACAGCCCCTTTGAAACCCTTGTGGAGAAAGGGGATCACATGACACGTGACCATTTTAAAATCTCTATATTTAGTTCAGAACTGAGAAACAGGCAGTCTGCAGAATTACCAAAAAGACCTCCAGCATGAATCCCAGTTGACAAAGCAGCTGGTCACCATATCTCAACTCCTCGAAGCCTGCTCGATTTTAAAAGTCTGTTAGCCAAGCAGTCTAAACACAGAAATTCCATCGTGCTACATCATCATTCGTTTCAAGGATTTCCATGCTGCTGTCTCTGATCAGGAACTCATCTGAACTGAACTCCGCCACAAAGAAGCTTTGACTTTCTGGACTTTGGCAATCACGTGAACTAATATTCACTTCAATGGTCATTTTACTGTTGTTATCCATAGTTGTAAAAACTCATTTCTGTGTTTGTGTGTGTGGACCAAATTGGACCACACACATTAAGGGTTTAGGAAAACACACCACAACCTACTTTAAAAATAAATAAAAAAAACACCTCTGCTTACTGAAAGATGATGAGAGGATAAAGTTATTCAGTTTGCCTTTCTCCTGTCAGTAGCGCATATAAAAAACACCTTGGTCACAATCGTAAGAATGCACACAAATTCTGTCCGTGATAGGAGGAAGAAAGAAGGTGGTTACATAATTTGGGGAATATTGTCAGTTTCTTTTCTTACATCATAGTTATCAGGAAGATTAATTTAGGTTTAAATTTACTGCCCCTTTCCACAGTTCTCTCTAGAATGGCTATTTGCTTATGAATAAGACCCTCGTCATCCATGAAATAATTGTGGATGATTGCATCAACGTCATGGTATTGATGGAAACATAGCTGAGGGATGATGACACCTTCCTCCTATAGGTAACCTCCCCACCTTCCACCACTTGCCCTACCATGACCTTCACAGTGGTAGGGTGGCTATCGTCACCAAATCACACCTCATCCTGTTCTCTTACTCCTCGGGCACCTTCTCTTCCTTTGAACATCTCATTTAAAACTCGTATCTCTATTGCCCACCCAAGTACCATGAAAATATTTTCATCAAAAAACCTTCAATTCTCTCCTCTGCATGAAGCAACTTCTTATCCTCATTGATTTTAAATTGCATTTCAATTCATCATGCTCTCTTTCCATTGAGTTTACTGCCCTCTTATCCTCCCTTATGGGTTTTGCACCAGATTTGCTAACCACTATCTCTTCAATTCTGCATGCAAGAAACTTGACCTATCCTGGAATTCTTGCTGAAACAAAACTCATCTATCAACCCACGCCTGGTCAACCAAATATTCCATTCCCATATATGTTGAAGGAGACATTCTGGAATAGGTTGAACATTTCCCTTACGTTGGCAGCCACCTCTCTCAAAAGGCCACATTTGATGAAGAAATCTAACACCTGGACTCCTAAATGGTCAACATTCCAGGGGAAGACAAAGAAAACACTTCAAAGACTCCCTAAAGTTCTCTTTGAAATACAGCAGCATTGACATTAATGACTGGGAGAAGCCTGCTACCAATTGTTCAAAATGGTGACAACTTGTCCAGCAAACTGCATCGCACTTTGAGTCACAATGTCTTAATGATGAGGCAGAGTGGAGGCAGAGAAGGAAATAACAGGAATCAAATCCTGCACTCCAGATCCCACTACCTCGTGGGACTTCATATTCAGTTTGCCCAAAGATCTGTGGGTCAAGAATCAGCTTGTTCAGTCAGATGAAGCCCCATGGCAGAAACTCTCAATCCTGAGTAGACATCATCCCTAAATCAAGGGACAGCCATTGATGACAACCCACCTGCCATGTAAAATCCCTGACTCATATTCATGCCCTCGCCTTGATGTTATCATCTCACATGGCCTCATTTCTTCCAATCACAAATCAGGCCAACTCTAATCATCCCCTTCCACACCCCAAAAACTATGTCCTTCTGTATCTGTCCTAGAAAAAAATACTATTCTTCAATTAACTTAGAACTGCACTTTCAAAATCCCAACTCTGTAGCCTTTTACTCTCCATTCTTCACAATATTTCTGCAGCTGCTGATCTGCTAAACCACACACACCTCCACCTTTGATGCCATAGTCCCCACTAATACCACCTTTCTCTCTCAACCTAGTCATTTCCCCAGTACAGCCCTTATCGTCACTCCCTTAAGTGCAAGGGACACACACTTGATTGATATGGTGGGCAACTGATATAGCCATTCACAGCCAGACGTGCAGCTAATGAAGTATTTATGAAAATATAGTCACTGTTGTAATGTAGGAAATGTGGCAGCCAATTTGCACACAGCAAGTTCTTGCAAACAATATTGTGACAATGACCTGATAATCTGTTTATACGATATTAATTGAGGGATAAACATTGGGGATAACTCCCTCCTCTTCTTCAAAATAGTGCAGTGAAACCTTTAACTCCACCCAAGAGGGCAGACAGGGCCATGATTTAATACTCATCCAAAGAATGACAAATTCCAACAATGTAGTACTCCTTCAGTGCTGCATTGGCATGTGAACTTAAATTTTGCTCTGAGGTCCAAGGATGGGACTTAAATCCACAACCTTCTTACTCAGAAACAAGAGTTAATGGAGCCACAACTGACACCTAGAGCAGTACCAGATCCTGCTCTCAACTATAAAACTGCTCAATATTCCAGGATCATCCTGTAATGCAAAGGCAACCCTTGTTTTTTTTTTCCTCTTTTGCAAACTGTCTTCTCAAACACCTCTCCACTGTCACTCTCCAAAGAGAGTGAGCGGGAGAGTGAGAGGAAGGGGAGAGCAAGATAGCGAGAACGCAATGGCGAGGTAATCTGGCTCACGTGGTCAAGGGAAATTAGCAAAAGGCTAATCATTTCTGCAGAATGCAAGGCAAACCTGCTCCCATTCCTCTGCAACCTGGCTGATTCAAGGCCAGAAGTTGAGGTTTTGATGGTTTTCTGATGTGTCTGGAGCATCAGGTCACAGTTATTCACTATAAATAGTTTGTTTCTGTGAGTTAAGATTTTTCATGAATGTACATAGGTTTGATGCCAGTGGAATAAAGGATCACTATTTTATAATTTTGGTGCATTCCATGTGCTTAAATCCTCTTTTTTTTCTATATATGAGGCATTACTGTTCATGTTTGAACTGCTTGATTCCTAGATGTGAACTGGTGAAGTGAGATATTAAATTTGCCAGAAAGTTCAGGGAATTTTGTAAAGCAGGTGCGGAAATTCTGAAAGTTGCTCTGAATATAGGAACATAGGAAAAGGAGTAGATCATTTAATCCCTCTAGCCTGTCATGCCATTCAATGAGATTACGGCTGTATCTCATCTTCATTCACCTGCCTTAATTGGTTACATAACCCTGAATACCTTTGCCTAACAATAATCTATCAATTTCAGTTAGCTCATCCCTTTCTTCTCAGCTTTTGATGCTGAAAGCCAGCATTTCCCAAGTACTGACTAAGTTGTCAGCATTTTCTGGCAAAAATAAATACTTCCTGCCCTCTCCAGATGATTCCCCTTCCAGTCCCACAGTGCACTTGTGTGGGTTCTGCACTAGCTTGCAATGGCCACCTGGTGGCACACTGATAAATTGATATATATTTTTAAAATCAGTGCAGGGTTATCTTTTTAAGTTCTGCCTTCACAACAATCTAGCAAAGTTAAATATTTTACAAAAAAAATTGCCAATTATTTTAACTTGCAATTTCTTGAATAGTTTCCTTATGTGAAACTTCATCCACTCAAGAATGGATTCTGAGATCTATTATTTTGATCAGTAGATTCAAATATTGGAGCATGGTTTTTAATTCCATAATTTCTTTATTTTACAGTTGTCTTATGAAATGTTCCATCAACTGCTCTGAACATCTTTAAGTATAATAATGGCAACAATTTTACATACCAAAGTGTAAATTAACACATTTTAAAGAAACACTTTATAGAAAACAAATGTTCCCTGTCCCACACTGCTTTGGATTACCCTTGCCATGTACACCAATAGAATTAGAATGAATAACGACCGATGAATATATACTTCTTTGTCAGTGTGCCGTATACCACCTTGTAATCTTTACTACAGGCTGGACTGTCTTGCTGTTAGTTGCTGTTGTCTTCCAATAGTTGCAGAATTTAACTGAACTATCTAGTGTCTTTTTTATTATTAAAAAAAGTGTCAGATGAATCAGAAGCAGCATGCTTGGCTAGAGTCAGAAGGTTTTGAGTTCAATCCTCACTGCAGAGCTGAGCACATACTCTAGGATGATACAACAATTCCTCATTATGATGCTATATGACCAGAGATGCTGTTTTTCTCATGAAATATGAAACAATTGTGCATTCTGGCTGTTCAGGTAGATTAAAAGAACCCATAGGGCAGGATTTTCCCATCGGTGAAAGGGGCCTGCTCGCCAACACATAAAATGATGCGGGACGATATCAAGCGGAACTCCCGACGTCACCGCACCCCATTCAAATTTTCAGGTAGGCAGGAGCTCAGCAAAATCAGCTGTGCACCCACCAACCTGTCAATGGCCACAGAGTCATTAAAGTAATTAATGGTTAATGGTAATTAAGGTTGGACGGGCAGGCCAGGAGCCCTGGTGGGCATTAGAAAAAGCATGAAACCTCATCCAGGGTCGGGATGAGGTTTCATGTAGGTTTTTAAAAGTTTAATTAAAGTTTTTTAAAAAGTTATGGACATATCCCAAATCATGTGACACTATCACATGAGGGGATATGTCAGGGAATTTTTTTTTTCTATTTTTAATAATTTGTACATTAGAGCCGATCTCCCCGAGGCAGCACTTAGCCTCAGGGAGATGAGTGCGCTCTTTCGCGCGCATGGGTTTAGGGATTCACCCCCCACCCCACCCGCACAGGGAGCGCATAGTGCTTCCGTGCGGACGTCATGTTGGGCGGGCCTTAATTGGCCGGCCCATGTAAAATGGCGGCACGCCCCCAATTGGAGGTGCCGATCGGAGGCGTGGCTCCGCGCGCCCCCACTTCAACTTCCCCCCCGACGGGGGAAAAATCCTGCCCATAGACACATTTTGAAGAGAACAGTGTTCTGCAAAATCATGTGTATTATTTATCCCTCAATCAAATCAGTTTAAGTGGTAATTTATGTCATTATTGTTTGCAAGAGTTTATTGTGCAGAGTGAGGCCTTTTTGAGACATCTTGAAGATGTGAAATGCATCGTATAAACACCAGTTCTTTTCTCCATTTGTGAAAGTCAATTTTAATTTAAGTGATTGACCGGGAAAATGAGGAGAAATGTCAATAGTTTATTTGAAGTCAACTGTCAGCCCAAGTTGGAACATGGAAAAAAGAGTTAGGGTTTCAGGTGAAGAGCTAGGACTAACACAGGCCTGGTGGACCAAATGGCCTCTTTCAACACATTAATTTCTATGAATCACTAACCTCTGTGCCTTGTGAGGTACCGCATTTAATTTGGTTACAAAAACTAAAAATAATGCAGAGTTACTGCAAAAGTAAGCATTTGCTAAAAGAGTATAACAAAAATTAATGACATTATTCTGAATGCCATCATCAACCTCTCGATCCTAATTCTTCTTGTAGTAGGGTTGCAAAATTACTTTAAAGCTGAACCAATTGAAATATGCTTGAAGAGATGTTGAAGTTTTCATGAGTAAAAACATTTCCAGCTGCGGAATGAAGCTGTGTGGACCATGGACCTGCTGATTTCTACTCAGGCTTAAGAAGTTCCCAAATTGCCCTTTGACCTTCTTTGGCACTTTTACCATTTACTATACAGACATCTTAATGTTGTGAGAGACAAGTATTCCTAGTTCTGCACTCAAAAACATTACATGTTTATTGTCCTGGTGGAGCTCTTTCCAGGCTGGCAGTGTATAATTTGTTGCTGACAGTGTAATACCAATTGCCACCAATGTTTCACAATCAACACCAACCAATCTCAGATGGGCGGGCCAGAAGAACTGAAGCTTTAGTGGTTGCTTGTTTGTGGACAGCTGACAGTTGTCAGTTTTACATACTCAAATGCTTTAATAATCATAGTTCTGAGTACACCTGCTTGATGTAGAAAACACAAGAGGCATCATTGCGCCAAAAATACATACACTCAAATCTTCCCATATTGGTGATTTTAACAAGAATGCCATAAGTTGGATCGCATGTGGTCCAATCCTCCAGTGGCAAATTGCCACTAAATATTACAGTAAAACAGAATTGAATATGCTGTAGCAAGGATGATGGCCAACAGGAAACAAGCAGGCAATAAAGGGATTTTGTTTTGTGGAAAAGAACAAGTAAAGGTTACCTTTATTTCAAAAATAAAACCATATGAAGAAAAATTATTGTGCATGGTTCTGAAGCAAAACCAAAATCTAGAGTTTTACATTAAAGTTAAACAGTATTATCTGTGGGTAAATACTTGTTAAAATTAGATGCTTTAAACTGTAACTTTCATTAAACTACAATTTTTATGAGTATTGAAAAAAGTCTAGAAGTTTGAATGCTCAAAAATTTGCATTTCACCTGTCTGGTTTTACTTTTTATTAAATGATTGCACAAATCCTTGGAGCTTTGAAATCTATTAAAATCTCACTTTAAATAAATCGCAGGCTTATACAGAAACACTAAGTTCTCAGAAGCTCTCTTTGATTTGAACTCAAAGTGTTGATAAATGTACACCAGTTGATGGAACTTTTTCTGCCTACTCTCTGGCATTTTATGACCATTTATTTTTACCCTGAACACTACAACCTCATTGCATGACCTTCAAATATTTTGCTGACGTCTTTCTTTGCTGTATCTTTAGCTCAGTGATCATTGTTATTTGCACCTTGAAAGAAGGCAAATTCTGTAGGACCTCAAAGTTAGTGAATGCATATCAGTCAATATTACAATATTGCCATGGAGAAGGCACCATGGATGGTGACTGACAGTTAACTGCCAAACATTGTTTGAAATTTAAACCAGGCAGCTTGACCCTGATTGGTCAAGGCATTGCTCTGAGGAATGAGTCAGTGAATGGCTGTCACTTCTTTTGTTTATCTGAAACAGGCACATAGTTCTTTCTGTCTGCAAAGAACAGAGCCATGTATTAATATATGTAGCTTACAGTACACACAAATGCACCACAGCGTGAGCCCGACTGACAATCTTAAATTGGTTGTTAGCACTCAGCTTGGCCTTTCCACCGACATCTACTTCTTTCACCTCAAACGCAGCATTCACCGCCACATCTGCAAACCGAACTGGCCTAAAAAGCAGCAGTGGCACAAAAGTCTTTGGAAAATATGAATTGATATAATCAATAATATCAGTCACTTACTCCATAATTTCCTCTTTTCCCACCAGTCAGTCATCTACAGTCTGTCCTCACCAAATTCTATTGGTTTCCAATCCTCTAAAGAACTGACTTCATAAATATTAAATTCAACTTTAAAACACTGCATATCCTCACCACACCTTACCTTAATGAGGATCTTTCAGGCATATATACTTGTCATATGCAGTCTCTGTTCATATGACTACTGCCCGAGTCTCTGAGCTCCCTTTTTCACCACCTCCTTTTAAAAACCCAACTAAAAATCTTCCCTTCAACCGTGTTTTCCTTTCCCTCAACTCTTTTTCAACCATTTTATTCCATTTTGTGTCAGCTGTGGCACAGTCAGTAGCTTACTCGTCGCTAATGTGTGTTCAAGTCCCACTTCAGAGACTTGAGCACAAAAATCTAGGCCAAGATGCTGCAGTGCAGTACTGAGGGAGATTTGTCTTTCAGGTAGGATGTTAAACCAAGGACCCTTCTGGTCTCTAAGGTAAACCTAAAAGATGACATGGCACTATTTCGAAGAGGAGGCAGAGTTATCCTCAGCATCCTGGCCAACATTCATCCCTTATCATTAAAAAACAGATTATCCTACTCAAGTGCGTATATACATTGCATTTCTGGTTATGATGTAACCATTCTGATGATTCTCATGAAAAGCATGTATCAGAATGCATCCAAGATCAGGCCAGTGGCTGGTTCCTGTTCTCATGGCACATTTGGTGTTGGGCATCTTCTTCAGGGTGGATTCCTTTTTCTTCCATTCTTGCATCAGTTTTTCACTCACACCAAATTCCCTTGCTGCAGCACAGTTATCTGACAAGTTAGCAAATGTTTAGCTTGGAACCAGCTTTGTATTTCATTCTTTTAGTAGGAGGATCCATTTATCTTCCCAGATTGCAATACGTGGTCTGGTCTGTGAGAGCGTGTCTTAAACTCCTGAACATCATCTTGGAAACAAAGCCCATATTGCCTGCTTGATCCCAGATGCCCACTTACAAAGTGAACATATATTTCTGAGCTGAAAAATTAAGGCCAACTCATAATGCGACTATAGCCCTAAACATACATTTATTGGCTGAATATGGGGGTTCGACTTCCATGCTGACTAAAGGCCTAAACATGCATTTTGGTGCCAAAAAAAAAGGGTTCATATTCGACGCTCGGTGAATTTATACGCCAGGATCAATGGAATCTCTTCATTTTCATAATGCTGTTTGTGGGAACTTACTGTGCACAAATTAGCTGCTGCGTTTCCAACATTATAACATCTGCTGTGAATCGTTTTTGAATGGCTCTGGAAGTCCATCCCTGAGCTTTAAGACACTTCTTAAAATCTATTTCATTCATCAAGTTTTTGGCCATTTGCTCCCATAGCACCTCATGTGGCTCAGTGCCTTATAATGCTCCTGGGACATTATACTATGTTAAAGTACTGTATGAATACAAACTATTGTTGTTCAGTGCCCACTGCACATCCTGAGAAGTGCTTTATGATGTCACAAGGAGCTTTATAGAAGTTTAGACTGATTTTTGTTTGAGTTATTGACAAGAGTATAAAAACTATAAAAGTTTGAACAAGTATAATGTTAAGCAAACAATTTATATACTTAATAGAATCTTCCCAAGATCAATTTTTCTTTAGACACAGGGCTGAATTTTACGCTGATCAGGCAGGCGCGTGCCTGACACAATTGGGTGTGAAATTGCACGAGATGTCATCGGACAAACGTCCTGATGTCATCCTGAGCTTGCGTGGGTTGGCATTAAGAGGTCAATTAAGCCCAGTAACGGCGCAATTGTCTGTCATTTCATGTGGCCCGTCCAACGTTATGGTTGGCGGACGGATGAATCGACCAGGCGACCTTTGCATTTTTCAGCAAACCTCATCCACGGGCTGGATGAGATTTCCGTGATGAATTAAAATATAAATAAATTTCTGTGGACAGCATTTGCATTCGTTAAATTTTCAGGTGACTGAGTATGATGCGTAGACACTTTTTTTCAGCTTTTGAAACCTTTATTTTTGCCATTTCAGGTCTTCAGCTCCCTGAGGCAGCTCTCTGGCTTCAGGGAGCTTTCCGTCAGCGCTGGCCTGCACCCACATTGACATCACCGCTCAGCCTCTTCCCGCCCCCACCCAGGCAGCGCTGAACTTTTCAGTGTGCTTTTCACTCTGGCTGGCTGGTTAATTGGGCAGCCAGCATGAAATCAGGGTCGGGCGTTCCATTTCCTGGCCAATCCCGGGCCTGCCGATCGCGCCCAACCACCGAGCTGAAAATTCAGGCCAGTGTAGTTAAATAAGAAGTCTATGTAACTGTACAATACAGTGACAGCTCCCCAACCCAAAGGTACCTCATCACATCCATATCAAAAGATCCTCTTATCCTGTCTATTATATTCCACTAATGTCTCAATTTTAAACAAATTATAATGTTACTGTGCTTCTTCTTAATGCACAAAAGACTTTTCCCCCTGGAGACATCCTTGCAGTTTTGAATCTTTGCTGGGTACAATTCAGTTCGCACCAGCTGTCTTATGTAATCTTGCCCAAAATCCAAATGAGCCTTAAAAACATTTCTCAGTTATTCAATTATGCAGTTCATTATCCAGAACAAAAATTGTCCTCGCCTAACAGCCACACACACACACGCTTCTAACTGTTACCAATGGACAGCCATGCATAGCAGGAATACTGGTTAATTTTTACCTGCCTAAAATGGAGGTTCTTAGGCCAATTACTGCAATCCTCTTCCCAGCCAGGACTGTGAACTTAGCACAGACTTAAAATTGAACCTATGACTTCTTGGTATTTGCAGCTCAATTCATAACTGAATCAAAACAAACAGTGTGTTGGGAAAACTCAGCCATCTGGTAGCATGTGTGAAGGGATAAAACAGAGCTAATATTCCAACAGGTATGGGTCCCCACTTCTATTCAGTTTAGAAGATTAGTCATATTGGACTTGAACGGTTAGCTCTGTTTCTCTTTCCACATATGTTGCCAGACCTGAGGTTTTCCAGCACATTTTGTTTTTATTTCAGATCTCCAGCACCCACAGTATCTTGCTTTTACATAACTAAATCAACTTGCTGAACAATCCCTAATTGTTGATTAGCTACTAATAGAATATCAAGACACACATTTCAGCCTCTACCAGGATATCTCATTTTCTATCCTACATCTGTGGACATGACATTTTCCTTTGTAATATAAAAGTTTATATTACTTTGAAAGCACTGCACATTTGTTGTATCATCGCCACTGATCACCATGTTATGTTATGGGTTCATTCCAGCTGTGATCTCTCAATTATGTCTTAAGACTTGTATGTTTAAACATGAACCATTTATTGTTAGCCTTGAACTATATACAGATCCCAGTTAATGTCATGCTTGGTGTTGTGTCATGCAGGTAGCCCCTTCTGAAGTGTTCTTTCTCGGCTGTTCTCTCAGTCTATTACCATGTCACTCTACACATCATACCCCAGCCCAAAATTAAGCCTTGTTCTGCCGAGCATCTTTACATCACATTGACATGCAAGCACACACAGCATCATACAACATCCCACTTTCTTCTCCAAAGAAAACATTCCTCCCTTCCAACAGAGTATAACAATACAAACTTTATTATACCTTAATCCCAATCACAAGTCTCTGACTTTATAAATACAGATGGTCTGGAGGCTTGACAGTTCTTCCACAGCTTGACCTGTCATGTTTGGAGGAATAGTAATAGTACTTGGTGTTTCTGGTACTTGGTTATTACCATTTGATTTGCTTTTTGCGCTCCTTCGAGTTGGGATTCTCTTTATTAACAACTCGTCTGCTTTTCTTGGACACTGTGCGTTTGTCCTATTCCTTCTGAAGGGAATGTGCACGCCATTCACTCCTTGAGTGGACTCAAATTTTCTTTTTCTGTGGGGTGCGCCATGTTCTTGCTGGACATGAACGTTTTGCAAATGGAGCCTTCATTTCCACTTGTTTCACAATCTCAATCAAACTTTTGTTTGTTGTTTTATTTTAAAATCCTTTTGCAAGCTTATGAATCTTTTCATTCAGCTCAGAGGTACTCAGCACATCTGAATCATCCAGTGTTTTTTCTTCTCATAGTTCCTTGCACTTTAGTGTTGGACTTAAATTTTCTGGTTGTATTTCTGTCTTTTCTTTCTCTGCCTGCAGCTTGAAAAGTTCTATGGTTTTTCCTTTCAATACCTCCTTGTTTTCATTCAACTGCTTCTTCAGCCTGTTCCTGTAGCTTTCGGCTTCCTCCTGGAATATAGAACATTGCTGAATCTTCTCTGGTTGTTCAGAGTGACATTAGAACCATTTTGATTCTCCTTGTAAGTTCCAGAAGAATAAACTTTGACCCGAGGAATTCTTGTAGCATGTGAAGATCCTTCAAAAGGCTTTCCTTTTCTTGAGAAGTTCACTTGCTTCATCTTGAGTTTTCCTGTAATTCAATAGATCTCCTCTTCTGCTGTGCTTCCATTCTGCTGTTTATGACAGTTTTCATTTCTTCATGTTGCTGAATGGTCATGCATTCCCTTTGCATTTGATCTTGAAAGACCATCAATTGACCTTTCAACTGTTCATTTTCTTGTTGACCTCTTGCCAACTCACTCTGGGCTTTGTAAGAAATTAGGGTCTTGAATAAACAGGTATTTTCTGCATAATATAGAACATTTATACGATTTGGTAAATAGCATTGATTCTCTCTCTCTGCAAAGAGGATTTCTAAACACTTTGACCTCTAAACAGTCTAGTTCAGGCTGCCATGTTGACATTCCTAAGCTGTTGGGATGGCGTCTTGTGCACACCCTTATCTCAGCAAGCGTTTAGAAACAACCAGGATATGACGCTCAACATGATGTAAACTAAAAAGCATTCGAACAGAATGATGAACAGGGAGGGCTGTAACAATCCCAACAGTTTGGATACCCCTCCAATAGGCCAGAATAGTTTAAATAGATGACTGACACTGGGTAAGCTGTCAGCCCCCAGAAAAATGGTAATATTAACAAGCGATCAGGCACAGGGGTCAGGTTATGTACTGGTGAGATCTTGGTGAGGCGCCCTGGTGGGGTACGGGTGAGGTTGCAGTGCTCATCAGGTAGCCACCTTCTTCAGGTGGACGCTGAGGAGGAGGAAGACAAAGGGAAGAGCCCCCTAATACATTGACTAGAGAGCAGAATGCTCAAATCATAAGTTCCTGAGATTTCAGTCTGCCAATTGTCTGTCTGTTCTCTGGGATCAGTAAACTGCTCTCAACTGTTATGGGTCATATAGCTTTTCTGTCTAATTAGTTAATGTATCATGTCTAAACTGTTTCTTAATAAGCTTAATAGCCATCTTAAAATTATTTGCGACTAGTCAACTGCCTCAGGTATCTGTGACCCCTGAACCCCTAAATTCTATAGCCTAAGTGCATCATTTCGTTGCTATTGATAATTCCAACACAGCTTTATCTGAAGTAATATTAAACATCCTTTTTAGCTCCTCATGTTTTTCTATGGCTACATATTGATTTTTCAAGGAGACTTTCAAGGTCACATCTTCTTTCTGTGCCTTTTCTCCTGCTGTTTTGCTTAGCTATACATCTGGGTCAGTTTTCCCAACTCTCACTTTGATTTGCCAACAATGGAATTGAGGGTAGTTATTTCCTGTTCGTACCTTTATATTGTCTCTGAAATATGGTTGTTCAGATGTCGAACAGCTTGGTTCATGCATGCACAGCCATCTGTTCACTCCGCACTGCCATCTGTGTCCCTTGCTCTGGGGTCTCTTGTTGCCCTTGGTGCTTTATTGGGAATTGCCTGGTTCCTGGGGTCTCTTCTGATTTTTTGTCCATGGTCGTTTGTTTTTTTTCTTGTAGTTATGGTTTTAAATGGCATTTCCCCTTCAAGACTGACAGTGCAGTAGCTGTTTTTGTCCACCCAGGTTGTTTGCAGCTGTTTCTCTCTCTGTGATTTTCCCATGCTTTTATGATCTTGGCAGGCTCCTCAGCAATTGTGGCCCCTTTTTTAAAAAAAACTTTTGAAACTGCAGCAATTTCTTCTCTGGGCTATTTCTTTTTTTTTGCCTTTTACCTCTGTAGGTCCTTTTTTTTTAAGGTCCCACATGGAGAGTTTTGGCAGGTGTGTTTTTTCCCCCCTGAGCTATGAGCTGTCAACTCTGCAGGAACTTCTAAAAAAGCAGCAATTTGTCCCTTTGTACAAGAGGCCAGGTACCCGGCTGAAAAAACTCTGCAGGCTTCTTTCCCTTTTTTACTATGGTCTGCGGGTTTCTCTATTTACTCTGTGCAACATTGACAGTCCTTTCTTTTTGCAGTATTTTTTAAAAACTTCAATGCATGGCCACCCCTGCTGCCATCTGCTGAGCCTCTGGGGTTGCCACATTCTATATTGTAAGTAAAGCTTCTCTTTCGTATTTTTGCTCACCATCTGTGAACCATCCAGGTCCTTTGACCCTGCGTCACTCGGGGTCTTGCAATTTTTGTTGTGCTCACCCATCTGTGATCTGACCAGACTTTTTTTCTTTTGTTTACTTTGCATCTCTTGGGGTCTTGCAGTGGACGTCCACTATAAGCGAAGCTTCTTCAATTGTTTCTTTCAGTTTTTCTCTTAGGTACATGTCTGCCTGGTCAGGTTTCAGCTGCTTTTAGTTTCTCATACTTTGAGGTCCTGTTCTGGGTTCATCGTTTAAAATGCCACATTTCATATCATTGCCGCTGCTCACCATTTTGTATTATCACCACTGATCACCATGTTGTATTATGGCGCCCATGTTTCAGTTATGAGATCTTAAGACTTGTATGTTTAAACATGAACCAATTATTGTTCATCTTTAACTATTTATAGATCCCGGGTTACTGTCATGCATGCTGCTGCTGCCTTGCAGGTGGCTGCTACAAGAGTGTTCTTCCTGGGCTGTTCTCTCAGTCTATTACCATGTGACTCTATACATCATACTGTGGATGGTGCTATTCTCCAGTCCCACATTAACCCTTGGTCTTCCAAGCACCTTTACATTATAATGGCATGTAGGCACACATAGCATCATACAAAACACGTCATCTTTTTTGCTCTTACAGTGCAACATTGACAAATCTCACTATAAAGCAGATAATTGCAAATTGTTTTAACAGATAATTACAATCAGCTAAAGTCATCCATCATTACGAAAAGCAAGAAAGTTCACTACTTCACTCTGATAATTGGACTTTAATATCAAAAAAATGCCAACATTTTAGGAACTCCCACTGTTATGTGCAACACAATAAACCTTTCGTAAATTAAGCAAGCTCCTGCTGTTAATCAAGTTGTAGCTGGGTGGTGGAATTTAAAATAAAATTCAGTCTATTCAATATGAAAATAAAAATACACTATCAATGAAATCATTGGCCTTTTCAAATGCAGTGGGTGAGTTAATGTAGACTGCTATAGATATAAGTGAGCTGTCTACTCTTTCTTCTGAGTGAAAGAATGTCAATAATACAACTTCATCTGCACATGGGTCAATATATATTCATTTTGTGGTCATTACTTTGCACAAGTTGAAGAATACTTTTTATTTCATTGTAGTGACATATGCTGGCGATAGTGAATAAAAAAATATTGATTATGAAATAACTGTCAATAAAAGGGTGAAAATACTTATAGCTTTTGATATGATAGTTGTGAAATTTTGACATAGCCAGGAGTGCACAAAACTTTCAGATAACTCAATCTTTTCCTTGAAAATCAATTTCACAATACAAGCAGTAGACTATGGGGAAGAAATTGATTCCCATTATAACTGCTTTTTAGCTGTAAAAATGGACATTGGAGAGAATCAATTAGCATATCCAGTCTCCCAAACACAATCGTTCCACAAGTATGCTGAAGGCCAATCTGGCAGCAGGAAACATCCGAGTGTCCAAGGTGCCCAAATACAACAGGCATTAGACCCCCTAAAATGCTAATCAACATAATGGCATTATGGAAATGAGACCCAATTTGAAATGAGAGTCAGGCCTCCATTTTCAGGCAGGCATTTCTAACAGATTGTCAACTTTGCGTTGGTTCCTGCTGGTAACCCAGTTCTTCCCCCTGTAGGCAACAATGATTTTTTTTTTAAATGAAGGTAAGGACAAGGCTAAACCAATGCCTCATTATTAATTTGTACTTATAGGATTGTTTTTGCTGTTTGTCCTGCTCCTTTTCAAATTGGTTGCAGGCGGCTACGGAAGTATATTGATTGAAGGTTTTGATGTGGACAATAAGTCCACTTGATCAACTGATGTTCCTTGAGTCCCCATAGTTGGGGGAATAGATAAGTATGGATATGGGGAGGTCACACATTTTCTCAATCCGTGCACAATTCAGGTAACATTAAGATAGTTCTGCAAAATTCTGAAGTACCCTATCTGCTGTAGAATTACCCAGGTCAAGTCACAAATCAATGTTCAAGGAAATTTTATGGCACTAAGACAGCAGTTCACAATGTGTGAGTCTCATACTCGGGGCAAGAGTTCATTCAGTGTTGCAATGTGATGTGCACATTGTAGAAGAGGGTGTTCAGGAATAAAGGTTTAATGTGGGACTGGGGAAACAGTGCTGCCCACATAGTGATGTGGAGAGTCACATGATAGTAGACAATATGTAGAAGAGTCTGGAAGGAGCAAGCATGGAGACAGCAACCATGTAGGGCTATACCTTGGAGATGTATATAGTAATGAGTTGTTAATAATCACTTGATGTTCAACCATACAAACCTCCAGACCTTTCTATGAGACACCCAACAACGCTTACAACACAAATATTCCATGATGATGTGTGTTGTGGTGATATCAATCTCAATTAACGTATTTTTGGGATGATATTACAGAACTTGAAATACAGTATTCATATTGGCTTTTACAAAAGGAACCATTCTGCCCAGTAAGCCTACTATTTAGTAAGGAATCCTTTTGGCTGGCCTTCAATAAAAATGGTGTCATTGCATGAGGCTACATTGCCTTCAAGGGGGTGTTATCAATTGTCTTGGCCTGTGAAACATTAGTGGACATTTCTAATTGTAGCACTGCCATTCTGTTGCACCAAAAGGGGTTTGCATTTCCTTTCTCCACCATTAAAATGAGGATCCAAATTTGTCACATATTTGCATGTTACTAAATACATTACCAGTACACACCACACTCTGAATAATCCTATCTAAACTCAGCATAAGAGATTTTGTCCTTCTTATTGCGATAGTACTGACAAATTTTCTTAAAGTTGGTCAATCAGATTTGACTGATTTCTCCCCAGAAGCCCTTTCAAATAATTGAGAAATGATAGGTGAAATTATATTTAAATAAATTAAATAACATGAGTTTCTTCTCAAGTGAGCAACATTTTGCTTCTGAATGCCACATATAAATAAGATACACAGTTGTAATCAATAAAATGCTGTCCTTTGTGACACAGGGGAAAAAAAATCACAGTTGAAGAGCACATCTGACAATAATACCATGTAAAAGTGTATTGCATTTTATTGCTTGAACAAATATTGAACTTTCACTCATCAACTAATAGCACTTTTAATCAACTTCATAGGCATAAATTAGGTGTGGCCTCCTGCTAAGCACTTCCATTATTTCAAAGCCAGAATTTTCTCATTTATTTATAAAGTTATTCCAGTAACTGTAACAATGAGAAGATTCTATTTTAAAAGCCAACTGGAAAATCCTGATACCGTAATACATAACATTGTTTTAAAACACCATATCGTGATGCATACCACTGTAATAGCACTATACTATCTCAAACAAATCACCAAGTTTGACAGAAAGTACTGTTTGGCTACCGAATCATGGTAGGCCTCGTACTTAAGTACAAGCTTGCCCACATCTGACTACTAGATATGCACTCTCTCCAGGAGGGATCCCCGGATAGTGGTCGTGCGCTCAAATCCAAGTTGACATTTCACTTCCCTAGCCCAAGGGCATGGAAGCTCACTGTTAAAATCTGGCTGCCTCCCAGGTTGAGATTAGGTAGTTTAAAGGCAGACAGAAAATCAAATCCAAGGATTTCTGCTCAGTGTAATTCAGTGCCACGGTGCTAACTGAACCATCCTGGGATCTACGATTGTAAATGTTTGTTTCCAACCTACCTCTACTCTGAGCTTTTTCAACCATTTCAGCGCAGAGACAAATTCTCTCCTGAACAACTGTTGGCCTGAGGTATTGTCGCAACACACACTGTTTACGCTGATACAAGCTGTGATAGTATTTGTTGTAATAATCATGTTCCGTTATCTGAAACGCCAGATCTTTGAACAGAGATGGAACACAAATTTGGGTTGGGCTGCCTTAATGACCAAAATATAATAAATAATGAGGGATCAATTAGTATATTTCACTCTCAAGAATTGTAAGGGAATTATGCTTGATATTCAATTGTACTAACTGTGTTAAAATTTAAAGGATAATGCTCAATTGTGATCAGCGTTTAACAATGTTAACATTCCATTTTGTTACTACTGAGAATCATGTTAATATTCCATTTTTGAATGACTGAGGCTGCTAAGGGATCTCAGGGTGATTAGTTGTATGTGCTTTAAACTGTTCATGTTTGTATAATGACCTCCGGGATAAAGCACCGGTTTGGACTGCAATTGCTAAAGTATGATTGCAAACCTTGTTAACTTCTGATCTTAATTGTATTATCAAGAATTATCTGTGGACTTTGCTCGAAACATAACTTTTGGATACCCAGGACTGCAGACACAAGAGAACAACTTAAATTAATCAAGGGACCATAAAAGGAAAGTATATACGGTCATATCCAAGGTACCTCATAAGGTAACAATATGCAAGTGTTAATCAAATGGACAGAGCTAAAACAATTTGGACCAATCACAGAGCTATAACGTGCCTTCAGAACCAATCATCAGGTTGAAATAGCTAGTGCACATGGAATCTCACATCCAAATCAGAACAAAAAAGACCAGTTTGTGGCTGTGCTTGATGATTGAGAAGAGGAACACCACAAGGGGCAGCTTCACAACCACATAAAGGCATCATAGCAAGATAAAGAAAAGGAGCAACAATGAGTCCATGCTGAATAGCATGCTCTGTGTTTTATGTTAACATTGTTTGAAATTAGGCATTCTTGCATTTGTCTTGATGAGCACAAGGCAAAAAGTTTCAACAACATCTTTCTTTTCCGCAATATTTAAGTTCTGTACTTGTTACTACAAGTGATAACTTTCTGTACTTTATTACTCAACAGAAGAAAAACTTAGGAAAATCTTCATATTTTTAGATTCTTTTAAACCTGATATAGAAGAAGTAACTTGAAAAATACTCATTTTCTGTTTCTCAGTGTACAAAAATGCATTTCTATCCTTTTAAGCTTGATGTACTTTTCTTGACTTAACTCTATGTTTACTGAAGATGAAAATGGCAGTTGATTCATATTTTAGCTTCTGAAGGCCCAGTATTCATTATCTTCAAAGTATTAACCTTAAGTTGAAATCATTTCAACAATCAGCCACCAGAAAAATACATAACATCCATATCACTATGAAGCCAACAAGGATCAGACGCACACTTAAAAGATGTCTGGAAGGAGTGACTTATGTCCCCAGCTATACAACCATGTTAAAAATGGACAGAGTTTTACCACATTGATCTACACCACATCTTTACCACATTGATTCTCCTGAAACTCATGATTAACTAGCATACTTGACTATAATGTGTCTCTGGCTGTAGTTGACTGAAACTCATGAAATACCATTGTATGCATGTTGATCTTGATGTTCCTTCTGGGTGACTATGGCACTGTAAGCCTGGCAGGCAGGAATTCTGTCAGGCTGGTGCTCAAGTGAATTTACAACAGTCAGTCTAGCTTCAATATTTATGGGAGATTGTTGCTTGTTAAGTTGGTAAAGGGATGAAAGATCCTACTGCAGGGCATCAGTATTTATATCATCTTTAATGGATCACATCCTTCTCTAGGTCAGAGAAATGTGCCTGGCCTTTGCTACATTCATTGTGAAAAACCACCCCTGCTCACGAAACAACTTGAGAGGATAATCTCTGGATATATACTACAGATGTTAACATGGAACTTAAAGTTATTGACCCAGGTTGAATTCAATCCTGGTTTGCTCAGTTTAGGCCTCAAATTCTGCTGTCAATTCCTCCTTCATTCTTTGGAACTCTGATGTCTTTAGAATTATTTTGAGGCTTTCTTAATTTGGCAGAGTGGCTGCAGCACCACATTCTCGTCCCTTGTTACATTGCATTTAAAGACCAGCCCTCTTGTAAGGCCTCTTGGACGCTGTTGAGTTTAAAGATTTTCTGTTGCAAATGTTCCATTGTATTGTAGGTCATATTGTAAATTGTCTGATGGTGCTGAGGATATTCTCTGTTTAGTTTTACAAGGCTCCTACTGCAAACTTTCATGTCTCATATACAGTGCAACCCTCATGCTGTTAGTATGTGAACAAAATATAATTCAACATAAAAAGCACCTCATAGATGAAGAGAATATCATTGTTTCTACAGGGGAAATTCTCAAAAGAATGAGCTCTCTAAAAAGTGAAGGCTCTCTGAATGTCTCAGTTGAATATGTTACCTTACTTGACCCTTGGGACCGAAATAAGCTTATTTCTACTCCAATATAATAGTATTTTGATCTGCAACTCCAATTGAGCAGTCTTTTCTGAATTTCCCTCAAGCACTGACATGAAGCCAAAATTAATTTATTTGTAAAAATACCAGTTGATCTTCCACGGAATTGCACATAGCAAATCAGAGAAGTTGGTCACTCTCTTATCTGTCTCTGGTATCTTTGTGCTGATTTTCAATGGTTCTTTTCAATCCATATACTGGTTTTCTCTCCATAACTTTTTTTTTTGCTTCTCTCTTGGTCTTATTCCCCTACTGCCTGTCTTTATTTTACTCATTCATTTACTTACAAGATTTGGGTTTCACTGGCAAGGCAGCATTCATCACTCATCTCTAAATCCCATCAAGAAGATAGTGGTGGGCCACCTTTTGAATCATTGCAGCCCAGGTTAAGGTGACCTCCCAATAACGTCAATTAGGGAGTTCCAGGACTTTTATCCAGCCACATATTTCTCGGTTAGGATGATGAGTGACTTGGAGGAGAACTTGGAGTTATTGGTGTTCCCATGCATTTGCTGCCCTTGTCCTTCTAGGTGGTACAGGTTGAGAGTTTGGAAGGTACTGCCAAAAAGGCCTTGATGAGGTGCTGCAGTCCATCTTGTAGATTGTACTCTCTGCTGCCACTGTGTGTCAGTGGTGGAGGGAGTGAATGTTTGAGATGGTAGATGGGCTGCTTTGTTTGAGATAGTGTCAAGCTTCTTGACTGTTCTTGGATCTGCACTCTTCCAGGCAATTAGAGAGTACTCCACCACACTCCTGACTTCTGTTTTGAAGATGCTGAAAAGAATTTGGGAGTCAGGAGGTGAGTCACTTTCTGCAGGATACTAAGGTTCTGATCTGCACTTGTAGTCCCAGTATTTATGTCATTGACTCATTAAGTTTCTGGTCAATGGTGAATGAGCCAGGATGAAGAAGATGATTAATTTGTTGATGGTAAAATTGTTGCATGTCAAGGGGAGACAATTAGATTCTTTCTTGTTGAAGATGGTCATTGTCTTGTGTGGCATGTATGTTACTCACCATATATCACTTCAAACCTGAATGATGTCCAGCTCTTGCTGCATGCGGGCATAGACTGCTATCAGAGGAGTCGCAAATGTAACTGGACACTGTGCAATCATCAACAAACATCCCCCCGCTTCTGACTCAAAGATCATTGATGAAGCAATTGAAGATGATTGGGCCTAGGACACTTACCTGAGAGACTTCTGCAGTTATGTCCTGGGGCTGAATGAATAGCTTCCAGCAACTAGAGGAAGCTTCCTGTGTGTTAGGTATTACTGCAAACAGTGGAGAGTTGTCCTCCTAATTCCCTTGGCTTCAGTTTAGCTAGGGCTCCATAATGCCACACTCTATTAAATATTGCCTTGATGTCACTCACCTCACCTCTGGAATTCAACTCTTTTGTTCATGTTTATGATGAGTTCTGGAGCTGAGTGATCTTAGCGGAACCCAAACTGAGCATTGGTGAGCAGCTTAATGGTGAGTATGTGCCATCTGATAGCACTGTCAATGACACCTCTCATCACTTTGCATATGATTGAGAAGAAGCTGGTGGTGTGATAATTGGTTGGATTGGATTTATCATGCTTTTTGTGGCAGAACATATCTGGGCAATTTTCCACTTTGTCAGGTTGATGCCACAGTAGTAGCTGTAATGGAATGGCTTTGCTAAAGGTGTGGCTCATTCTGAACCACAATTCTTCATTACTACAACTGGGGCCCATGGCCTTTGTTCTATCCAGTGCACTCAGCCATTTCATGATATCATGTGGAGTGAATCAAATTTGTTAAAGGCTGGCAACTGTGATGATGAGGAACTCAGGAGGAAGCTGAAATGGGTAATTCACTTCGTATTTCTGACTGCAGATGCTTGTGAATGCTTCAGCCGTGTCTATTGTATTCTTTTTCTACTTAATTTTGCTTAATTTGCTTAATCATTTTTATAAGTGGTGGGTGGTATGGTCTGGTGTGCACAGAGAGCCACCAGTGGCTGCAAGCTGTATCTGGAATGGGGTTGCAGGGAAAATATAGCCGTTGGTGGCTTTCTTCCCCAATCACTCATGCTTTTGTACACCCTCCCCATCCCCGTCGCCTGGTTAAATCGCAACTGAAGTACTGTGAACAGTTCTCAGCAGCACAACTTGGGAAGAATATTTTGAACTGGAGAGAGTGCAGCTGAGATTTACCAGATTGATACCTGGACTCCAAGGGTTAAATTATGAGGAGAGATTACGCAAACTGGGCTGTATTCCCTGGAATTCAGAAGCTTAAGGGGTGATTTGATCTAAGTTTTAAAGATCTCAAGAGGAAAAGTGGGAGAGTAACTATTTCCATTGGCTGGACAGTCTAATTCCCAGGGGCATAGAATAAGGAATATGCCATTCCATCCAGTTACAGATTTTATCGAATACAATTCTGCTCCTGTTGATACCCATAGTGCCTCATGGATGCCCAATTTTGAGCTGCTTGATCTGTTCTGAATTTTTCCCATTTAGCACATTGCTAGCACACACAACACAATGGAGGATGTCCTCATCGTGAAGACGGGACTTTATTTCCGCAAGGACTGTGCGGTAGCCCTACTGATACGGTCATGAACAGATGTATCTGTGCCAGGTAGATTGGCAAGGATGAGGTCAAGCAAGATTTTCCCTCTTGTTGGTTCTCTTACCATCTGCCCCAAGTCTAGCCTGGCAATCATTCCTTCAGGATTCGACAAGCTTGATCAGTATTTGTGCTACTGAGCCACTCTTGGTGATGGGCATTCAAATCCCCGACTCAGAGTACATTCAGTGCCCTTGCTACCTTCAGTGCTTCTTCTAACTGGTGTTTAACACAGTAGAATTGAGTCATCAACTGAGGGAGGGTAGTAGATGGTAATCAGCAGGAAGTTTCCTTGCCCACATTTGACCTGATGCCATGAGACTTTATGGGGTCCGGATTCAATGTTGAGGACTCCGATGGCCATTTTTGTACACAAAAAGCAGGACAAATCCAACCCAGCCAATTACTGTCCCATCAGTCTATTCTCGATCATCAGTCAAGTAATGGAAGGGGTCATCAACAGTGCTATCAAGCAGCACTTGCTTAGCAATAACCTGCTCACTGATGCCCAATTTGGGCTCTGCCAGGGCCACTCAGCTCCTGACCTCATTATAGCCTTGGTTCAAACATGGACAAAAAAGCTGAACTCCCGAGGTGAGGTGAGAGTGACTGCCCTTGACATCAAGGCAGCATTTGACAGAGTGTGGCATCAAGGGGTCCGAGAAAAACTGGAGTCAATGGGAATCCCCTGGACATCACTGGAAGAGTTCCTCAGGGTAGTGTCCTAAGCCCAACCATCTTCAGCAGCTTCATCAATGACCTTCCTTCCACCATAAGGTCAGAAGTAGGGATGTTCGCTGATGATTACACAACATTCAGCACCATTCGCGATGACTCAGATACTGAAGCAATCCATATCCAAATGCAGCAAGACCTGGACAATATTCAGGCTTGGGCTGACAAGTGGAAAGTAACATTTGTGCCATACAAGTGTCAGGCAACGACCATCTCCAACAAGAGAGAATCCAACCGTCGCCCCTTGATGTTTAATCGCATTACCAGCGCTGAATCCCCTATTATCAACGTCCTGAGGGCTACCATTGACCAGAAACTGAACTGGACTATCCATATAAATACTGTGGTGACAAGGGCAGGTCAGAGGCTAGGAATCGTGCAACGAGTAACTCACCTCCTGACTCCCCAAAGCATGTCTACCATCTACAAGGCACAAGTCAGGAGTGTGATGGAATGCTCCCCACTTGCCTGGATGAGTGAAGCTCCCACAACACTGAAGAAACTGGACACCATCCAGGACAAGGCAGTCCGCTTGATTGGCACCACATCCACAAACATTCACTCCCTCCACCACCGATGCACAGTAGCAGCAGTGTGTATCATCTACAAGATGCACTGCAGGAATTCACCAAGGCTCCATAGACAGCACCTTCCAAACCCACGACCACTACCACCTAGAAGGACAAGGGCAGCAGATAGATGGGAATGCCACCACCTACAGGTTCCCTTCCAAGTCACTCACCATCCTGACATGGAAATATATCGCCGTACCTTCACTGTCGCCGGATCAAAATCCTGGAACTCTCTTCCTAACAGCACTGTGGGTGTACCTACACCACATGGACTGCAGTGGTTCAGGAAGGCACCTCATCATCACCTTCTTGAAGACAACTAGGGATGGGCAATAAGTGCTGGCCCAGCCAGCAAAGCCCACATCCCATTAATGAATAAAAAAAGTTCTCTCCTGACTGTATATTACTGTTTCCTCACCTCTAGTTGATCTGTCCTGCTGGTGGAACAGGACATACCCAGGGATGGTTATGGAGGGACACTGGTTGTAAGGTATGAGAGAATGATTATGTCAGGCTGTTGCTTGACTTTGGCACACGTCTCCAGATGTTAGTGAGGAGGACTTTGCAGGTTCAACTGTGCTGGTTGTGCCTTTGTCAGTTCTAGTGCTCAGGCCAATGCTGCATGGTCTGTCCAGGTTTATTTTCATTCAACTCTTCTGACATGGTTTGATGAAACTGACTGGCTTGCTTGGCCATTTCAAAGGGTCTAGAGTCACGTGTAGGCCAGGCTGGATAGCGACAGTAGATTTCCTTCCTGTAGAACATTAGTGAACTAAATCAGGTTTTATGACAATCAGGTAGTTTCATGGTCATTATTGCTGAGGCTAGCATTTTATTCCAGATTAATTTTTAAATTGAATTTAAATTCCCCAAGTGCTTTAGTGGGGTTTGAGCATGTGTCACTGGAGCATTCATCTGGGCCTGCGTGTTACTACTCCAGTAACATTACCTCTATGCTCTTGTTCCCTTAATGTCTAAGTGATATGGACAAAGGCAGGCAATAGGGAGTTAAGTCACAGATCAACCACGATCTAATTGAATGGTGGAACAGGCTCGAGGGGCTAAACGGCCTACTTCTGTTCCTATGTTTCCTTACTCCCATCATGTTCCCAAGTCTCCCATCTTCCCACTACCCATTCCCACTTTCTAGCAGTTGCTCACACCTACCTATTAAACCTTGGTCAAACTGATCAACCTCTGTGTTATCCTCTTCCTCCACAGCTACTCACTGGAGCCTCAACCCTCTGCCATTCCCATTCTCTCCCCCAGGGGTAGATGCCAAGAAGCAGGAGCTCCCCTGACCCTTTACCAATTTTGCTCCTCCGTCCCCCTCATCCCCTCCTTTATTCACTTTCAAAGCTCATCTTTTTTTAAATGACAGTGAGAAGAACAACTGTTTTCCTTTCTATTTATCTCTACTCTCATCTCGTTCAGAGCTCTGTCTCACAGGTATGTGATTATTATTGATCTTCTCTGTCAACATAACAGGTGAAATTAATCAGTTACTTCAAAATACAACCTTGACAATTGCAGTAACACTCACACTCTCAGTCTCTTTTCCATCTGTTTTTCTCTCTCTCATCCTCCCCCAGTTTAGTACAATATACAACTCAAAATAAAAAAGTTACAACAGGTATGTACTCTGAGCCTTCCATCTTTCATTCAGACTCTCGAGAAGTTAAACGTAAAACTTACCTCAACAAAGTTCTGAGAATTTATCTTGTTTTTTCAAAGGTTATTTGAAGAAATAACAAAAGATGGAACCTTTCAGAAAGGACAATTGGTGGAGCTGAGTGATACTGATGCACTCTGGGGAATTAGGTACAATGCATATGCTCAGACTACCTCAGTCAAAATCAGCTCAGCATCACATTCAAGCTAAGGTATTTGGGACAGGCTGAGCCATATCACCACAAGGTAAAACAATACAATGAATGATAAAATATGCAATTAAGTTAACAAAGTAAATAACATGGAAATTATAAATTTTAGTCTTGTTTAAAGCTTTATACTAGACAGGAGAAATTTAGTTAATAACTAAAATACATAGTTTTTAAAAATTGTTGAGATAGCAGATTGAGTGATTTATGAGAACCCATGTGCCGATTGTGCAACCTCAGGCTGGTATACCCCAACTATAAAATGACAGCATCGTGTAGAACACAATTCGCAACCTTTAACATTGGAAGGATCTATCACAATATCAACTGCAGATTTAACAATTATGCCAGGTATTTAAAATGACGTTTTAATTGAATGTATACCCCAATAAGCTGAATTAAACATAGCATGTACACTTGATTCAACTTACTGACTAGCACTGCAGTTTATATCAATTTATAATATTCCTGATAAATCTATCTTAAGAAAAAAGAAAGGCGGTCAAGAATCACATTTACAATGGAAATATCCTATATAAACTAATCACATTGTAATCACACCTCATTGTCAGTGGCAGCACTGTAGCTCCTCATAGTTCCCAGCTGCTCAGTCTATATTAGTGCCTGAAACATTAAGGCCATTTACTAACTTTTAACAGATCACATTACAAGTGTAAGCAACAATTACCCAAAGTTCCACATTTATGGACTTAAAAGAACAGGCCAATTTGTAACCAAATATCACAGCCAGGCTCCAGATTTCAGATCATCTTTGAAAAACAACAGTGTAGCATTTCTTTACATATTATATATATTGACATATGAGAAATCACAAATGGTCAACTGTGGGGCACAGAAATCAAAAGTGGGAAAAGCAGGTACATACATTCCCAATGAATAATGATCAAAGATGGATGAAAATTGTAGATTAAAGAGTTAACTTTCATGATAGCTACTGAGCATGTATATAAGGAGTTAAGTCACAGTGATGTCACTCAATGAGAGGAGATGAGTGTGAAGCATTTCAGAGAGTAGCTCCAGCTATGTCTTGATCGGAATGTAAATAAATGGTTTTGAACAAAAGACCATTGCCTCCAGCAAGATCTCTTCTAGAGTAAGAAGCCAAAGAATCCTGAGATGAACACATAATAACAGAAAAATAACCAAACAATTAACTGTCAGTAGCAACTACCAATAATTATATTTTTAAAAAATTAAACTTCCTTTTCAGCTGCCATTATATTTCTTCAGCCAGCTGACCACCCAAGATAACACATAAATTACAAAGCAACTGGGACATCAAAGACTCCAACTTCTGCTGAAAATGCTCAAAACAAGTTTTGTCTCCTGAAGTATCAATCTGTGCTCCTGATAGAGCTGTGGCTATTTTTTTAAACCCCTTGATGTGACTCTTGGGTGAGCTATTCTATGAAAAATTATTTTGTTCAATTAAACACATCCCAACTCCCTCAATCCTGCTCTGCTGCCATGCTTTGGAACAACCACCCTCGGTTTCACTATGCAGCATTCCTACAATTTTCAGTGCTCTATACTCCACCCTACTCACGCCCACTTCCATATTAGTTGCAGGTGTTCTCTTTCCTGAAATTCCTCTGTGCTGCTGCCCTACAAAAACCCCTTTTTGCTCAATCACATTGCTATTTTGCACATCCCCTCAGTCAAAGTGTGCTTCTGCTCCAAAGCACCTTATAGCCTACTGAATCGTTGCTTTATTTTCCCTTCCTCAGTCCCAGTAAGCTGTGTACCTATGGCAAGCACCCTTAGTCCCACTATGCAGCTGCTCCACAGCATCCCTTCTTCAGTTCCATTCTGTTGCTGCACTGTGCAGCCACCTGGAGTTGCTGCTAAGTTTTATAACTCATTAATTTTAAGCAGGACATCAAGTTTCTTTAGTGGGTTATTCATTTAAAAACCAATACATCCTGCACTAAAGGTCAATTGTTGAGCATATGGTTTGATTTCAGAGACCACATAGTTAGTTGCCACTGTCCATTCCTTTTATAGTCACCTTGCAGCCAATATTGGTAGGTCAGATATTCACAAATGTTCTACAATTCAAGTGGATTGAAGGAAACCATGCAGATGATAGTTGTTTTTGCTACTTATACTCATTTTCATTCAGAAAGTTAACTGCCACCTCTTAATGTTTCCTGACCTTCCTATTCATCCATCTCCCGGTACAAGAGATTTCCTGCTCACAGACTCTAGTTGCTTCATCTCAACTGATCAACTGCAGTTTGAGAACTCTCAGGCCCACCCAACAGAGAAAGATCTTAGAATTGGAAGTTGGGGGATGAAGAATCAATACAGGAATGGAGAAACACCACTGATAGAAAACTCCAAATAAGGAACAAGAAAGAATATCTGACAAAATTGATCAGTCAGGAATTACATAAAAATAAGGAGAAAATAAGTGATCAGGAAATGAAGACATAACAGAGGGAGCATAAAGAAAAGGTTAATCTATCCCAGCAGGAACTTCTACTCTAAAGTTTCTGGTTGTGTTGCATCCACAGATGTTCTTTTATTTTGTAATTTATAATTTTCAATGTACTGTGATGGGGGCATCGCTAGCTAGGCCAGCATTTATTGCCTATCCCTAATTGCCCTGGTTACATGTAGGTAACGACATGTTAGGACAAATAAGGATGGCAGATTTCCTTCCCTTAAAGGACATTCATGAACCAGATGGGTTTTTCCTTTCAGCATTGGTTTTTGTAATACCAGATTTTTATTGAATTCAAATTTCACCATCTGCTGTGGTGGAATTCAAACCCAGGTCCCCAGAGCATTAGTCCAGTGATAATACCACTACGCCACCACCTAGCCTTAAGTTCTTCATTCTTAAATGAAACAGGGGGCTGCATCTTCCGGTTGGCGAGTGTGGGGCGAGACCCAATCGCTGATGTGTAAAATGACGCGGGATGACGTCGGGCATGCATCTCGATGTCACCCCGCGTCATTTAGATTTTCAGTTCGGTGGGCGCAAAACCAAATCAGCTGTACGCCCGAACTGTCAAAGGCCTATTAAGGCCATTGAAAAAGTAATTAAACTGATTCATGGACCTGCCGTCCAACCTTCAGGTTGGCGGACAGGTGAAGAGCCCAGGCGGCCTTCAGAAAAAACATGAAACCTCATCCACGGGTGGGATGAGGTTTCATGAGAGTATTAAAATTTGTATGAAATGTCTAAATAAAATAAATTGGCATGTCCCAGCTAATGTGATAGTGTCACATGAGGGGGCATGTCAATATTTTTTTATCTCGCCTTTATTCAATGTTCGAACCCTGAGCTGATCTCCCTGAGGCAGCACTTTACCTCAGGGAGATCTGTGCGCTCTTTTGTATGCATGCACAAAAGCACACACTCCGCCTTAGGGAATCCCTACCACCCCCCCGGCCTGCACAGGGAGCGCATAGCGCTTCCTGGTGCACGTCATGCTGAGCAGACCTTAATTGGCTCGCCCACATGAAATGGCAGCATGTCCACAACCGGGGGTGCCGATTGGGAACCCGCTCGCGCCCACTCCCGCACAATCCCCCCAACGGGGGGATGATCTTACCCAGGCATCTCTTTCGAAAGCACAGATAGAGTTCTCAAAATGAAGCAGCAACGTTCAGTATAAGCTACAGCCAGAGTTAACAAGTAGGAGATTAAGAAAGTTTTTTTTTGCAAAAATATACTTTATTCATAAAATATCTTCAATCACATTCCAAACCATTTCAAAAACACCATTACAAGGGTACAATCCGGTTCAACTTTTACAAAATGTATCACCAGGTGCATCAGTACAAACAATATTACAATCATTTACAGCCTTTCATTTTGAGCTGTACAGCCCGAGGGGGTTTAAACAGTTCCCAGCCCCTCGGTGCGCTGTGGCAGAAAGGTCTTAGACAGCGACCCTTCCCCATTGCGCCTTTGCGGCAGCTGCAGATTAAGAAAGTTTCATGCGTTCTAAATGTGAGGCGGGGAAGGTGGGATAAGGGTTCTGTGAACTGTGAAGAGCAAGTGGAGAGGGGTTGTGCCTCTTTAAGTTGGAGAAGGGGAGTTGAGAAAAATAATGTGTCCATATCATGTAGAGGGGTTGGAGAGCAAGGCTTGCCCATGAATGCAGGGGTAGAGGGAAAATGGCAAAGATAGAAGGGGAAGAGTAATTTTAGAGATTATTTTAAAAAGTCATGGTCTACTAAATTTGAATATGTTACAAGTCACTTTTTCCCCTATTTTTAGGTCAAAGTTCATCAATTGTGAAGCCAAAAAATATATTTAAAATTAACCAGAATGCACCATTTTTAAACCTAATTGTTAAAAATGTTCTAGAAAAGTATGTATCTGGGTAACCCTAAATATGTAGCAACAATGGGAAAGGAGCACTATTTAGACAGGGTGCGATCTACTGTCTGCAGTCACAATATAAACTGTTACTGCAACCTCACCAAAAAATTCTGTTTTATGAGGTGGAGGTATAGATGAGAAAACAATTAATCAGCTTTGTCGTTGCTTTGATTTTTTTTAATCCTTTGTGGAGTTCAGACATTTATTTTCTATATCTACAGAATCTGACATTTAATTAGATACTACATTTTGAGCACCCACTTAATATTCGACCCTTAGGGTTTTTAAGTTAAAATTAATTTTTATGTTGTATTTAATAAAATGCTCATATAAGGTAAATGATGATCTCACCCAACCAAAAAAATCTAGTTACGTGTGTTAATTTTTAAAACAAGCTAAGGATTATCAGAACAGAATAACTCCAAAAATGAATGAATTGAAAAGTAGCTTAGAGTTAATAAATTATGAAATAGGTCCCTGCCAGTTAGGGATATGTCACAGTTTTGAGTTTTTTTTTATACAAGGTAATTTTCTGGGTTCAGTCCAAAAGACCATTTCCTTATTTCCTCTGAACTGGTACGCCATTGCCTGCCCAATATGGTAACAAGTCTAAGGGCCGAACAGAAAAAACTTGACTCCATATTCTAGTTAATATATCATGTGATGCGGTGGTTTCTTTGACTTCAGACCATGCCTATAGCTATAAACTACAAGGCCGGTTTATTGAACAGTAAATAGAAAACTGAACAATAGCAAGAACAGATTTACAGTGTATTTAACTATAGGAGAGAAAAACAAGATCATTCTTGCCCCACAACCACTCAGAGCCACACCTAAAACATGGTCCATGATTTATCTGAGCTTGTAATTCACAGGCGACTTGTATTGCCTCTATAGCTCACCACTAACCCTGATGGCTTCAGAATGACTACCCACGTGGAGGAAATCAACAGAAATTTACCTTCGAGACTTAGAAGACAGGATGTTAAAAATGTACCTATCCAACTCAAATGGTGCCTCCAAACAAAATATTGTTTCAAAAGATCCAATTATTTGAAATGAGTACCTTAGCTTCTTCCTGAGGACAAATTCATCCGTACCAAACATTTTGGAAAGCTGGTGACAAGTCTTCATCCAAAAATACTAGAAGCAAGGAAGACTCATATCAAGTCATCCTGAGTTATACTTCATCTCTACTCTTCCCTGTTTGATGTGTGTCATACATAAGAACTTAAGAAATAAGAGCAGGAGTAGGCCATTCGGCCCCTCAAGCCTGCCCCGCCATTCAATAAGATCAAGGCTGATCTGCCCAGGTCTCAACTCCTTTTTCATGCTAGCTCCTTATAGCACTCAACTCCCCGATACTTCAAAAATCTATCTACCTCCTCTTTGAATACTTTCAGTGATCTAGCCTCCACAACTGTCTGGCGTAGAGAATTCTAGACATTCACTACTCTCTGAGAGAAGAAATTCTTTCACATCTCAGTTTTAAATGAGTGTCCCCTTATTCTGTAACTATATCCCCTAGTTCAAGACTCCCCCACTAGTGGAAACATCTTCTCAACATCTATCCTGTCAAGTCCCCTCAGAATCTTGTATGTTTCAATAAGATCACCCTTCATTCTTCTAAATTCTAAAGAATAAAGGCCTAACCCATTTAGCCATTCTGATAAGTCAACCCCTCCACCCCAGGAATCAGCCTAGTGAATCCCTTTTGAACTGCCTCCAATGCCAGTATATCCTTTCTTAAATATGGGACCAAAATTGTACACCGTACTCCAGGTGTGGCCTCACCAATGCCCTGTACAGTTGCAACAAGACTTCCCTATTTTTAAGCTCCAAGCCCCTAGCAATACAGGCCAAAATTCCATTTGCCTTCTTGATTACTTGCTGCACCTGCATGCAAACAGCTAACATGTGTTTCATGCATAAGAACACCCAGATACCTTTTTGCTGAACTTTTTTGGAGTCTCTCTCCATTTAAATAATAGTCTGTCTGTTGATTCTTCCTACCAAAGTGCTCTCACTTTCCTACATTAAACTCTAGCTGCCAAGGTTTTGCCCATTCACTCAACGTAGCTACACCCCCTTGCAGATTCCTTATGTCCTCATCACAACATGCCCTCCCACCTATTTTTGTATTGTCAGCAAATTTGGATACATTATACTCTGCCCCCTCCTCCAAGCCATTAATACAGGTAGTAAATAATTGAGGCCCTAGGACTGATCATTGTAGCACTCCACTAATTACATCTTTCCAACCTGAAAAAGACCCATTAATCCCAACTCTCTGTCTTCTATGTGTTAACCAATCCTCAATCCATGCTAATACATAACCCCCAATACCGTGAACTCCTATCTTGTGCAATAACCTTTTATGTGGCACCTTATTGAATGCCTTCTGGGAATTCAAATACACTACATCTTCTGGTTCCCCTTTATCAACTCTACCTGTTATATCCTTAAAGAACGCTAGCAAATTTGTCAGACATGATTTGCCTTTCACAAAACCATGTTGACTCTGTTTGATTGCATTAAGTTTTTCTAAATGTCCTGCTATTTCTTCCTTAATAATGGACTCCAGCATTTTCCCAACAACAGATGTTAGGCTGACTGGCCTATCGTTTCCTGTTTTTTGTCTCCCTCCCTTCTTGAACAGGGGCGTCACATTAATGGTTTTCCAATCTGCTGGGATCCTCCCGGAATCCAGTGAGCTCTGGAATATTTCAACCAATGCCTCCACTATCACTGCAAACACTTCCTTTAAAACCCTTGGATGCAGACCATCAGGTCCTGGTGAGTTTTCTGGCTTTCATGATAGAGACTGTTACAAGATCTTTCCTCCCATTAGCTCCTTGCTTATCTGATATCTTTGGGATGTTGATAGTGTCCTCCGCCGTGAAGACCAATGCAAAATATTGGTTTAAATTATCTGCCATTTCCCTGTTCCCCGTTATCAATTCTCCAATCGCATTCTCCAAGGGTCCCACACTCACTTTGGCCACTCTCTTTCTTTTTATATACCCGTAGAAGCTCTTGCTGTTTGTTTTAATATTTCTTGCCAATTTACTTTCATAATCAATTTTCTCCCTCTTTATTAGCCTTTTAGTCATCCACTGCTGGTTCCTAAAAAATTCCAAACCCTCGGCCTACCACTAGTTTTCGCAGCTTCGTATGCCCTAGTTTTTGATTGGATACTCTCCTTGACCATCTTTGTTAACCACGGGTGGTTCATTCTTCTCATTGAGTCCTCTTTTTTGACCAGGATAAATTTTTGCTGAGCGTTGTGAAATATCTGCTTAAATGTGTGCCACTGCTCATCCACTGACCTTCTCCTTGGTCTATTTTCCCAGCCTGCTTTAGAGAACTCTTTCTTCATATCTCTGTAATTACCCTTATTTAAGTTGAGGACAGTGGTTTGAGACCCGAGTTGCTCACCCTCAAACTGAATACAGGCAACCATTTCTGTAAGTGAACTTAATTTTAATTCCATTCATACTGCAACAAGATGGAAAGGAAACATATAATATATAAGGGACAGGAATTTTTTTTGTGACAATAGGAATGGGATAAAATGTTTTGCAATATTATAACCAATCTGAAAACCAAACATAAATATTTTACAAGATGCATGAAGGAAAAGTGAAGGCTGAGATTTACATAAATGTAACTTTGGGGCTACTTACATTTCAATGCTTTTTGAGAGAGCTGGGGCTGAATCGTGCCTGAGCTCAGGAAAACATGACCTGCACACCTGACCCCTTGTGCCTTCAAATGCCATTTTTGTCTGTTCACACCAGGTTTGGGCTCGCAGTGTAGTTTGTGAGCCTCGCTGGAGAGTGTGAGGAGTGTGGGTGCGGAGGTGGACCAGTTAGAAAGCCCTCCTCAATTCTTCAACTCAGAATCCCAGCACCCAACAGTGTTTAAAGGCCCCCTAAACCTCACTCCTCACCTCCCTCACACCCCCCCATGCCACCCCATGACCCCTCAGATCACGCATGCCACCTCTATACCTCATGCATTCTCCATGTTCCTTCAGACAACCCTTGTCATCGCATGCACCTCTATGCCCCCATGCATCCTCCATGCCCCCTCAGATCACCCATGCCACCTCGTTGCCCCGCCCCATGTATCCTCCATTGCCACTTATCCAGTTTGCACTATGCACAGTCCTCACATTCCACGCAATATCAATGGAAAATATTTTACATTCCTTGAGGGGAACCTTTCACCATGTAAAGAAACCTTCCATATCATCGGTTCTGAGAGAAAAAAAATTGAATTCTGCCATGTGAAAAAGCCTTGTGATTGTTCTAATCCTATTAATTGTGTCAGCAAACCAGAAACCACATCAAAGGGACAATCTGTTATTGTAACTTCTTGAAATGTCATTCATTCTAAGATGAATGGAACACCCACTGCGGTGAAACTGAATAGCACTTGAAATTCAACCAAGCATTGGTAACAGTCATAGCTGTCTAAGCAATAGGCTGCCATCTGGGAAAGAAAGAATAGCAGGTGCCCTCATTTCAACTTCAAAACATAGTGCCTGTCAATCAATGTAATAGAGCAGGTAGTTAAATTTTTCCAAGTGCAGATATTTTTTCAATGGTTAGTTTTTTTTATCACAGTAGAAAAGAGGGCAGCACAGGCTGACAGAACATTTTGTAACATTTTTCATGCATTATGGTGCTTTCCCCTTTTGAAAAATGCTGTAATGCATGTGAACAAATACACAAGGCTCTTCAATGTAAGGATTAACTTACCTTTAAAGGGCAGATCTCTATGATGAATCACTACATTAAAAACGCATAAAATGATGCACGGTGACGTCGGGTGTGCATCCTGATGTCACCGCGTGTCATTCCAACATTCCATTCTGCGTGCCCGCTGAACTGTCAGAGGCCTGTTAAGGCCATTAATGAAGTAATTAAGCCTATTGAGAAACCTGCCCGTCCAACCTTAAGGTTGGTGGGCAGGCAAAGAGCCCAGGCGGCCTTCACATTTTTCATGAAACCGCATCCACGAGCGGGATGAGGTTTCATGAAGGCTTCATTAATTAAATAAAAATTTTTATGAAAACTTATAAGCATGCCCCAGCTCATGTAACACTGTCACACGAGGGGACATATCTGAACTTGTTTTTTCTTCTGTTTTCACTGTTTCATAATGAAATTAATCTCTGAGGCAGCTCCATGCCTCAGGTAGATTTCTGCGCTCTTTCGTGCGCATGCGCGAAAGAGCACAGGCCCCAAGTCTCCCTCCTCCCCCCACCCACACAGGTAGCACTAAGCGCTTCCGGGTGTGTGTCACATTGGGCGGGCCTTAATTGACCCGGCCTTAATTGGCCCGCCCACGTAAAATGGCGGTGCACAGCCGATCGCAGGCGGCCCACCCAACGGGGAGAAAAAACTCCCCATATACATTACAATACAGCACCTAATAGTGACATTTGAAGGTGTGAAAACACTTTGCACATACCTTTCAGTGTTCCAAACTCTTTAGCAAGTTTTCCATTTACTTCATGAACTTTTAAACCTGGCATGCTTTTAATGGGTTTCTAAAACCCCAAACCACCAGATGAGAATAGTGTGCAGGAGGAAATCCAATTTTTGTCCACCATTTAAAATTGGGAACCTGACCTCAGTGGGTGCCAATGAGTATTTTGCATGCTGGGCATTCTTGACTCACAAAAGCCGGAAGAAAATGGCATGGAGATGGAAGATTGGTTTTGCTGACACCTAAGTGAATGGCTACATCTAAGTGAGGCCATTCACACACTGAAATGTGTCTCTACACCCAGATGAAAATTCGGCCCAGGATCATGTACAAAATGGCTTCCAGCTTTACCTTCATAACAACAGTGTGTACAATTAAAAGCCATTGCTGTTCACTGCTTTTCTCTATTTCATGGAGCTGTGATAATGTGTTATGCTAACTCAAAGTCTTCAATGCTTTCCAAAATGGTCCTATTTCCTGTGCTCCTACCATTGAATTATAGAAAGTAATAAAGAACAGGATGAAGCCATTCAGTCTACTGTGCCAGTGTTGATGCTAGCTGTTCAGCCAAAGTTATCTACTCTCATTTCATATCCCTGCTTTTCGCTTGTATCTCTTCATTTTACGTTCTAGGCTCTCCCTCAGAAGCCATGTCATATAAACATCTGCAAAAAAAATTATTGTAATTGTCCCCTCTTTTGTTCTTATTTTAATCCTCTGCCTATAACCAGTTACAATTTGCCAATTTGGCTCTCAAATTAATTACCATATCGAAATCTTTCAAAATTTTGAAAAAAATCTATTAGATTTCAAATAAAACTGCTCCAATTTTTAAGCTTAACATTACTTAACCCCTTACTCCTGGCATGATTCTCATAAATCTTATTCTCTACTTTTTACACAGCTCTAATATCCTTCCTACAATGAGATGCCCAGAACTTCACACAATACTCTCCAATTGTGCCTTGCACAAATTCAACATCATTTCCTTGCTGTTATAATCAGTGCTGCCATTATAAAACCCAGACTCCCACTTGCCTTTTTAATGGCCTTTTCCAGCTGTGCTCCCAGCTTTAAAGATCAATATATCTGTTCTGACATTTTGTTTCGTGCCATTTCAAGCAATCTTCCATTCACTATATATTCCGTTGCCTCCCCACCCCTCCAAAATGTTCCACTTCACGTTGCTCTGTATTGAACTAAATATGCCACCTATCTACCCACACCAATACTCCACATTCTTCTGCAGTCTCCTGAATTCTTCCTCACAGTTTGCCTTGTCCCTTAATTTAGTATCATCAGCCAGCTTGAGCATCATTCTTCTTGTGGCTATGTTTAAACCATTTCTTTCAAAGAAGTCCACACCACAGCTCTCTGGGCACACTGCTGCCCCGTCTTGCCAACTTAATCGAAGATGATGCATTGGCAAGAAAACTTGCTTTCAAATGTGTTGTAATGCATCAATCAGATTTCAACACTCAGTTTTACATAGGAGTTCATCCTCGCACACAATTCAACAAATATGTATGTAACACTATGTAACTTATTGCACAGTTAATTATAACTCCAAAGCAATGCAATACTATTTGGATTGAGATGACCCACCCTTCAAAATTGGTTCAATTGGTATTTTCAAAACATTAGGAATATTAGTTATTGACACAATCCCAAACATGGTTATAAATAAAATATAGTAATGTCCTCTGACCACATTTAAACAGAAAGGGCTGCATTTCTGTAAAGGCCATTATGCTATTTCTCCAAACATTGCAGATCTTCTGCCAAAGTTACAATGCTAAATTGGGAGAATCCAATTCAAATGTATCCTCTTACGCTACTAGTTACTAAAAAATACCAGGTTGCTTTCCAAATACAAATTGAGCAAATTTGCCTACTGTATTTATCTATCACGTTTAACTTTTAACTACAGTGCCCTTATGCATGAAATAAACACTTAACATGTAGCAGCTAGAAAATGTTGTGCAGACATGATGGCCTGGGTTTTAGCTTGGAGATGAATATCGTGCAGGGTGAGGGTGGAGCTATTTTGTAGTTGAGAAACCCGAAGTATTCCCAAATGTCAATGTCTTTGATTCTTTCCCCATAAGCTTCCCCCCACCACCCCCTCCCCACAACAAGCCTGAATGTCATGCAAGAGGCCTGTCCTGCAGAAAATCTGATAGCACAAGATCACAGCCAAACTACCCTGAAAGCAGGTAGGACTAGTTGTAGGGTGGGAGAGATCAATGGGGGTGGTAAATCCAATCGCATGGGGTGGAAGAGACTGTGGGGGGGCAGGAGGTGGAGGGTCATTTGCAGAGAGTTTCAATCATGGTGTAGGTTTTAAATCATCAAGGATCGCGGTGGGGGGTGGGGGGGGGGAAAGGGTAGCAATCGCCGGGTTTAGGAATGATGGGAGGGTGGGGAATCCAATCACAGTGGAAGGTTCCATTAATGGTCTGCAGGTTGTAAGTGGCAGTTGAGAGGGGGATGAGATGGCTGGACAGGAGGCAAACGACAGTCAGAGAGAGGTGAGGGAGCCCAATGGTGGGAGGGTGGATGGTTGGGAAGAAAGCAGATCTCGATGCATAGGGTTAGTTGACTTGATAGTTTATTGGGCCTGTTCCTCCTGGTCCACAAGCAATGTCATTAAGACACTTGTCTTATGGATTTGCCCCCAAAACTTGGAAAACCAGGCCTACATAAGTTAAAAAAAGAATAACTGTTAAAATTAAGGCATACTGCCTCATTATAATATTTATATTGCCAAGCCATCTCCCTGCAAGCAGCCTGGTTGCCTGCCCCTTATAATATCTGTTAAATCCAGAAATGGGATGGTTCCAGTTTCATATTCGTTGAATTTTAACCTCTGACGCCACCCCACCCAGCTGTTTATGGGAGTTAAGATCTAGCCCACACTTCAGCATTCTTTCAACAAAAATGAAACCCAGCTCCTTTAAAAAAAACAGAAAAACATGTTAATTTGCACTTGTAAAACACAAAGCAAGAAATTTTAGTTGCAGGAATCTGAAATTGCATTGTATTTACAGCCAGAAAGAGGCCATTCTGTACAACATACCACACAAGCCTCTTCCCATCTTACTTCGTCTCATTCTGTCAGCATATCCTTCCATTCCTTTCTCCCTCATGTACTTACAGCTTCCCCTTAATTGCATCATTTTATTACGTGTCATAATCTGAAAACAGAAGGTGCTGGAAATGCTCATGTATCATTGTTTCAGAGAACAGGTGAGCTAACATTTCAGGTACCAGTTCTGCTAAAACCCAAAGAATAACTCATCTGT
The DNA here is from genome assembly GCF_964194155.1 of Cetorhinus maximus. NCBI lineage: Eukaryota > Metazoa > Chordata > Chondrichthyes > Lamniformes > Cetorhinidae > Cetorhinus > Cetorhinus maximus. The sequence continues at coordinate 54,377,607 of NC_135884.1, forward strand.
CTTCTTCACGGCTGCTGGCCAGCCTGCTGAGTAATTTTGCAATAAGAATAATGGTAAGGCTAAGAGTCTTTATCGTTATTATGGATAAATTGGATAGCAATTTCTGGTGTCCGTACATACATAGTTAAATGTACAAATCGAGAGGTTGCTGTTAGAGATACTCCCCCAAAAGGTGTGCTGTTGGAGTCTCTATCGATAGATTCAGTGCTGAAATGTGAACTTGGGGTAGTTTCCCACTAGTTCTCTACTAAAAACGATTTAAAAGTTCAGAATAGTGTATTTAGGAGCAGGTATGTTTTTAATGGTATGGTGATATTCACTGCTGAGCTGCCTCTCTGACCTTAAAAATGTAATTTTATAAATGTGGAGTATCATTCCCTCAAAAGGTATTCAGTGGAGATTCAAAGTATATATTTTTCCTTTTTGTGTATCTTTTTTATTTTTCTCCCTTAATCCCATCTGCATTTCCAAGGATTAAAGGATTTTTTAATCTATTTGGTTGAAGAGGTTTGTTGTTTCTTAACTTACTCATATGCACCACAGTTGCCTTGTAGAGGGTGTTGCGCTGAAACAGACACTGGGACATTGGATTAGAGCAAGTCTGCACTTTAAAGCCAGCAAAAAATTGCAGATAGCAATCAGTGAGGTAAACACTGAGTACCATTCCTTCGTCATTGACCACAAAAGCCAGGCCATTATTTATTCTGTTAAATTTTGTATATTGTAACACTTCTTAGAACAGCCAATTCTAAATAGACCTATATTTCAACCCATTCCTCCATTTTCGTCATGAGTTGGTTTGTTCTAATGATCACTGTCGGTTATGACACAGCAGTTTGTGAAGGCTGAGTTATTTAAAATCCCAGAGGGAAACGTTAAACAACTGTCATAACCTATATTTTCAATTGATATGTTTTGAGTTGCAGCTCTAAATTCAGGAATAACACCACAAGTTCTCGAGAGATTTTTATATCAAACTAAGTGAAACATTCATTAATTTGCAATAAATTAAACACATACGCATGGCTACAAATTACTACTATCATAACTTTAACAAATTCCCAAATTAACCTCCACTAAGGCAACAATAACCAATAGACTTAACCAGACACCAGGCAAAGCATTTTCACCTTACAAATTCAAAATGAGGTTCCTTTCAATTAGGTTCATTTGCAGACAGTTGTAGGCTTATAGGCTTAGATCTTACATGCCTCTGACCTGCACACACAAAACTCATTTCTGTTATACCCAGCCTTCTCCTTTGAAAGCTAATTTTCATTGTATCACCAGGCCCTTTGAACTCCTTTCATAGTTTCAATTTTATTAGTAATATAAACATTGCTTGGTGTCTCCTAGCTAGTTGCAAGATTTCACTCCCACTCTTGAATGCTCTATTCAACAAAATGCAAATGTACCCTCTATCTCTGTTTACATCTCAAAACTAATACACATCAAAGCACCCAGACGAGCAATGGCTTTAATCCAATTAACACACACACAGACTAAACCCCTATTTAAAAGAAAAAAAACTTCCAATAACATTATATACATTATCTCTTCCCGACACTATCTCTTTGAAAAAAACCACACTGCGCGGAATCGTCCCAGATTTGCATAAAGTGCTATAGCAAGCAGGTAAAACAACGTTTTATCCGTTGGCCACAATCACGGCTTTTCACGCCATATTGTCCCAAAAGCACAGCTTTAATTATGTATTCCCAGGAAACATGCCGTTTGCTTGGCGGGCAGGCTCTCATTCGCCCGCCAGGTCATCATCTTGTAACATCACCAATCCAGCTCGGGAGGCGGTGGCAGTGGTGATCAGTGCCAATGCCTTGCCAAAGAGGACAACCAACCAGTGCAGCTACAAGATTAATGGTTTCAGCCGTTCTGCCAGAGTAACTCATTCTTCTCATCACTCTCAACTTACACATTCACAAACCCATCACACATCCACAGGGATCTCACACCTCAAGGGACAACACCACTAACTCTCACACACACCCTCACATCTCCATCAGGCTCATTCCCTCCCAAGCTCACGTCCTCACCCTGTCCATGGCTCCGCTCACCAGAAAAAGATTCTACAGAGTGCCATGTATCCTGCTCACAATCTCCATCTGTTTTCATGCAGGAGAAGCTGGCTCACATCAGCAGGAAGAGATCCCAGACCGGGTTGGAGTGGCTCACATTGGGCCTCTCATTCATTTTGAGCAGAATGCCATTGTACTGACTAATGAGCACTTAGACCACGCCTCTCTCAATACAAATGTGAGTGCTCTCTCTCCTGCTTTTGAGTCTGCTTTCATGCACTACTTATCTCTACTTTGGATCACAGGGAGCCCTGCCAAGCGACCGACACCCTCAGCCAGCCAATCCCTCAGCTCCATTAAGGTCCTCACCTCCAGCCAACAGGACATCTCATCTATTGAATAGCTGGAAATAAGCACCCCTCTGGACCCTTTTACTCCAGGAACCCCTTCCCCCCTTCTGACTTTTTCTTCCCCTGGAATCCCTTCCCTGCTTTGGATCCCTTCTCCCCCAGAACCCATTCCCCCCATCTGGATGCCTTCCCTCCCTGGAACCCCTTGCCCCCCCTTGACCCCTTCCCCCTGGGAAGCCCCTCCCCCCACCTCTGTCTTCCCACACCCCCACTCTCCCCCCACCGCTTAGTCCCTCACCCTTCCTGACTCCCTCAGACACCCTTACTTCTTCTGCCACCCTTAGTCCCTTCCCCCCCCAACTCCTTCCTCCAGCCTCACTTCTTTCTCCAGCTTTACTGCTTCCCCCTTCCCATCTCCTTCCTCCACCCTCATTTCTTCCTACACCCTTACTCCCTCGTTCTCCACATTCCTTCCTCCCCCTGGACTGCCCCTCCTCCACATTCCTCCCTCCCCCTGGACTCCCTTCCCACTCCACACTCCTTCTTCCTCCTGGTCTCCTATCCCCTACCACACTCCTTCCCCCCCCTCCGAACTCCTTCCCTTACAACTACCTCCCCAGTTGCCATCTTCTCCCCCGTTACCCCCTCTTCCCCCCATACTCCCTTCCCCTCCCAACCTCACCCCCTGACAACTTCATTACCCCCCTCCCAACCTCACCCCCGGTACCTTAATTCCCCCCCCAACACCTTCATTCCCCTGCTACCAACCTTACCCCCACCCCCCGACACCACCCCTTCCTCTCCCAGTCGATCCTAGACCTTCCTCTCCGACCCCATCAACCATCTTCCGTTGTGGGCATCAATGGTGCCTTTCCAACTTCCGTGATCTGCTTCGCAGCAGAGCCATGTCCATGAGAATCCACCCAGCGGCCATGGACGTACCTCCAGTGTGCTGTTGCTGTCGGGCTCCAACATTTTCTGCTCTTCGGATTTACGCAATGTGAGCAAAGCCGTTGTGGTAAATCCCAACTTCTGCACGTCACAGTTGTCAAGATGTGTTCTGCACCAGCATATTTTCTTGCTGACCTGGGCAGACAATCCAGCAGGGCGGGGGTGGGGAGGATGAGTCCGGCGGGCTGGCCTTATAATGATATGCTGATGTATTACAATGCGGTTCCTGACGTCTGATGGCGGGGAACGCGGCCCACCATAGACCAGCTAAGCGGACGATTGCAAACTGGTTTAGGGACGTGAAACCGATTTTTAGTCCTCTCGCCATATTGTCCGCTCACACCACTGAACATGCCCGACGCCAGCAGGCATGGACGATTCTGCCCACTAGGTGCTCATTTTACCTAAATAAAAACTTCAGGAATTATCCATCACCAATGCTGACAATCTGAAACCCAGAAAATAAACTAAGATTGGAAAGCTATAACAGTCTTCGATATTTTTTAAAAATCTTCATCAAAAATAATTCAGTATCCTTGCTTTTATGTTATAAATGCCCATAACCACAGCAGAAGTTTTAGTGGAACCTAAAAAATTAAATCCTCTTCAAACACTTTTATTTTCAGATTATTTTGGAAGTTTGAACATCAACTTTCTACTTATGAAGAAACAGTCAGCTGTTATCTCCAAAGATCTACTATCCCTGAAATAAAATAAATGTGATTGAAGACTTTTAATGTTGTTTAAGGGGTAATTTTTGCTCCTCAGGGAATTCAGCAAGTTGCTGAAAGTTCCAGGGCTGATTACCTGAGGTATGACAACTAAAGCAAGTGCGAGCTGGGAATTAAAAGGGAAAGAAGAAAGATTTACTTTTCTATAGTGCCGTTCATGACCTCAAGACATCCCAAAGCATTTCACAGACAATGAAGTACTTTTGAAGTGCAGTCACTATTGTAATGTGGGAAACATGGCAGCTTCCACAAACAACAATGTTAGAATGACCAGGAAATCTGTTTTAGTGAGATATAAGTATTGCGATGGGACCTTTTACATCCACCTGAGAGAACAGATGGGACCTGTCTCCCCGCAAAAAGTGCAGCACTCCCTTAGTACCCCACTGGAGTATCAGTCTAATTTTTATTTGCTTAAATCCCTGGTATGAGACATGAACTCATAGCTTTCTAACTGTCATGAAAAGCTGATTACAGCCACAAATTATTTATGTGCATATCGAACTTTTTAAGGAAGGCTTGTGCATTTTTAAAGAAATACAAGTGAAAGGGAGACAGGAAAGATGCAAAAGACTGAACTTTAATCTTCTATAAAAACAAAAAACTACTGCGGATGCTGGAAATCCAAAACAGAAACAGAATTACCTGGAAAAACTCAGCAGGTCTGGCAGCATCGGTGGAGAAGAAAAGAGTTGACGTTTCGAGTCCACATGACCCTTCAACAGAACTGAGTGTAGTTAGGAGAGGGGTGAAATATAAGCTGGTTTAAGGTGGGGGGCGGGGGGAGAGAAGTTGAGGGTGGGGTGGTTGTAGGGACAAGCAAGCAGTGATAGGAGCAGATAATCAAAAGATGTCACAGACAAAAGGATCAAAGAGGTGTTGAAGGTGGTGATATTATCTAAGAAAAGTGCTAATTAAGAATGGATGGCAGGACACTCAAGGTACAGCTCTAGTGGGGGGGGGGTGGAAAGACTGACAAGGTATTAGTTGTAGATTTTAAAATAATGGAAATAGGTGGGAAAAGAAAAATCTATATAAATTATTGAAAAAAACAAAAGGGAGGGGGAAGAAACGGGGTGGGGATGGGGGGAGGGAGTTTAAGATTGAAAGTTGTTGAATTCAATATTCAGCCCAGAAGGCTGTAAAGTGCCTAGTCGGAAGATGAGGTGCTGTTCCTCCAGTTTGCATTGGGCTTCACTGGAACAATGCAGCAAGCCAAGGACAGACATGTGGGCAAGAGAGCAGGGTGGAGTGTTAAAATGGCAAGCGACAGGGAGGTTTGGGTCCTTCTTGCAGACAGACCGCAGGTGTTCTGCAAAGCGGTCGCCCAGTTTGCGTTTGGTCTCTCCAATGTAGAGGAGACCGCATTGGGAGCAACAAATGCTGTAGACTAAGTTAGGGGAAATGCAAGTGAAATGCTGCTTCACTTGAAAGGAGTGTTTGGGCCCTTGGACAGTGAGGAGAGAGGAAGTGAAGGGGCATGTGTTGCATCTTCTGTGTGGGCATGGGGAGGTGCCATAGGTGGGGGTTGAGGAGTAGGGGGTGATGGAGGAGTGGACCAGGGTGTCCCGGAGGGAACGATCCCTGGCCCCAGCTATGCCGGTCTCTTTATGGGGTGTGTGGAACATTCCTTGTTCCAGTCCTACTCTGGCCCCCTCCCACAACTCTTTCTCCGGTACATCGATGATTACTTCGGTGCTGCTTCATGCTCTCGTCGGGACCTGGAAAAATTTATTAATTTTGTTTCCAATCTCCACCCCTCCATTATTTTCACATGGTCCATCTCTGACACTTCCCTTCCCTTCCTTGACCACTTTGTCTCAATTTCTGATGATAAACTGTCCACCAATATCCATTACAAGCCTACTGACTCCCACAGCTACCTCGACTACAGCTCCTCACACCCCGCTTCCTGTAAGGACTCCATCCCATTCTCTCAGTTCCTTCGCCTCCGTCGCATCTGTTCTGATGACGCTACCTTCAAAAACAGTTCCTCTGACATGTCCTCCTTCTTCCTTAACTGAGGTTTTCCACACACGGTCGTTGACAGGGCCCTCAACCGTGTCCGGCCCATCTCCCGCGCATCCGCCCTCACACCTTCTCCTCCCTCCCAGAAACATGATAGGGTCCCCCTTGTCCTCACTTATCACCCCACCAACCTCCGCATTCAAAGGATCATCCTCCGCCATTTCCGCCAACTCCAGCATGATGCCACCACCAAACACATCTTCCCTTCACCCCCCCTGGCGGCATTCCGTAGGGATCGTTCCCTCCGGGACACCCTGGTCCACTCCTCCATCACCCCCTACTCCTCGACCCCCACCTATGGCACCTCCCCATGCCCACGCAGAAGATGCAACACCTGCCCCTTCACTTCCTCTCTCCTCACCGTCCAAGGCCCCAAACACTCCTTTCAAGTGAAGCAGCATTTCACTTGCATTTCCCCTAACTTAGTCTACTGCATTCGTTGCTCCCAATGCGGTCTCCTCTACATTGCAGAGACCAAACGCAAACTGGGCGACCGTTTTGCAGAACACCTGCGGTCTGTCCGCAAGAAGGACCCAAACCTCCCTGTCGCTGCCATTTTAACACTCCACCCTGTTCTCTTGCCCACATGTCTGTCCTTGGCTTGCTGCATTGTTCCAGTGAAGCCCAATGTAAACTGGAGGAACAGCACCTCATCTTCCGACTAGGCACTTTACAGCCTTCTGGGCTGAATATTGAATTCAACAACTTTAGATCTTAAACTCCCTCCCCCCATCCCCACCCCGTTTCTTCCCCCTCCCTTTTGTTTTTTTCAATAATTTATATAGATTTTTCTTTTCCCACCTATTTCCATTATTTTAAAATCTACAACTAATACCTTGTCAGTCTTTCCACCCCGCCCCCCACTAGAGCTGTACCTTGAGTGTCCTGCCTTCCATTCTTAATTAACACATTCTCTTAGATAATATCACCACCTTCAACACCTCTTTGATCCTTTGTCTGTGACATCTTTTGATTATCTGCTCCTATCACTGCTTGCTTGTCCCTACAACCACCCCACCCTCAACTTCTCTCCCCCCGCCCCCCACCTTCAACCAGCTTATATTTCACCCCTCTCCTAACTACACTCAGTTCTGTTGAAGGGTCATGTGGACTCGAAACGTCAACTCTTTTCTTCTCCACCGATGCTGCCAGACCTGCTGAGTTTTTCCAGGTAATTCTGTTTTTGTTTTTAATCTTCTATAGTTGCGGGGACAAAAGGCTGATTACCATGTCTCAGCAGGCATATAAAATCCATTTCCTGTTGATCCATATCTCAGAATGTGTAAAATGGTTGGAGATCAAATAAAACAGACTTTGGGCGCAAGACATTTTTTTCCCCCTTACAGGAATACACAGGGAAAATGGATTAAAAAGCTAGCTGCAGAGCAGTGTAGTGTGTGCTGTGAGAGTGACAGCACAACAGGACCAACTGCTAACCCCTGCAGTTGCAGGCAAACTCTCTCTCTCTCTCGCTGTTGCTGGAGATGTGGGCACTTAAAGGAGAAGCCACAATCAAATAGGAAATAGGACAGCTTCACCGGATAACCTGTAGAACCAAGTGTCTCCAAACCCACTGCAAAACTCCCACAATCAGCTCCACTGGAATCACCCAATTTAACAGCCGCAACATTTCGCCATCTACACCTCATGGACAAGCCAAAGACGGATTCATATATCTTTTTGAAAGACTTATTTGGACTCTTAACATCACATTTGCGTGTGTGTGTGTGTTTGTTTGTTTGGGTTTTACTAACTAATAAACTTACTCATTCAATGACTCAAGGAAGCCTGGCTAAATTGGCTCCTTCTAAAATGGACTGGGAATTGTATCCACGGGGGCGGGGGGGAAGGGATCCCTTTTAAATTAACCTTGTTGCGACCAATCAAGGAGGTTGAATAAAGTAGGGGAGCCAGCTCATTCCTCCTCACCCGGGAGCATAACAAAATTGGGGTCCTGTTCGGGAAGTTAAAAAATTGGGGGACCTCGCCCGGGGCCCGGTCCTAACATGACTCAGAGGTGAAAGTGCGGCCTATTGAGCTGTGGCAGACATGGCCTATCTGATTTTTAAAAATCAGAAATTCCCAGCACTGACAATTTGAGATCCAGGAAACCAATCCTAAGACTTTAAAGTTGCGACGGACTTATACTTTATAAGAATCCTCACTGAAAGCATTTCAGTATCCTTGCTTTTCTGTTACAAATATCCATAACCACAGCAGGCTCCTGGTTCTTCACCAAAAGAAAACGATGTCCAAACCTCCAAACTGAATGGAAAATCAGAGGACTCATTCAATTTCTAAACATTGCTCCTGATAATGCTACATCTCGGGACAAAAACTTGATTAGAAATTGATATATTTCATTCTGAAGTTAGAGAAAATGATCACCTTTGTTTATGGCAGAATGCAATTAGGCCTCTGCATTTGTTATATATGGTGGGTCTCCCTTGGTGCTGTCCACAGGAAACCAATAGGTTTTTAATAAAATTAAACAGAAAGGTACTTTCTTCTCAAGCAAACTGGAGTTTCCGGTGTATCTTGGATTTATGAACCTGGATCTCTTACATTCAGGAAGGGAATGGCGGTTTATGCCCAAGTTATTGCTTTGAAAAAAATAGTGTGCTATAATTAGGGTAGTATAAATTTCACTCAGATTTTGATCTAAACCAATAGCATTGATAAACTGTCTTCTGAAGCAATACACTGGCCGAGGAGGAAGCCATTAAGGGAGAGGTCTAACAGATAGAAGGGAGGGCCCTGAAGGTCCAAACTGGAAAATCATTTAAAAAAAAACCCATTTAAATGAAAAATAGAACAGGGGTGAAGCAAGAGAAGGAGATAATGGTGAATCATTGTTCAAAACTTCTTGTTAGCAAAAGGGAAGGTTGGGATGTTTTCAGTGTCCCAGAATTATGAAGGTTTTAAACTTCCTGAATTATGCTGCCTCAGGCGTGAGGAACTGGAGCTCCTGAAGTTCCATCTAGTGGCAAATGGGTAACTGCTGGTGTGATTGGTACTTGGCAAGAGCTCACTGAACAGGAAATCATCCTCTGGAACTGCTACTTATAGGGTAGGATTTTCCCCCCGTCGTGGGGGAAGTTGAAGTGTGGACGCGCGGAGGCGAGCCTCCAATCAGTGCCCCCAATCAGGGGCGCGCCGTCATTTTACGTGGGTGTGCCAATTGAGGCCCGCCCAGCGTGACGTCCACATGGAAGTGCTGTGCGCTCTCTGTGCGAGTGGGGGGGGGGGGGTGGAATCCTTAAACCCGAGAGTGCGCTCTTTCACGCATGCACACAAAAGAGCGCACTCATCTCCCTGCGGCTAAGTGTTGCCTCAGGGAGGATGGCTCTACAGCAAAAAAAAAATTAAAACTAGAAAAAAAAATTCCCTGACATGTCCCCTCGTGTGACACTTACACATGAGTTGGGACATGTCCACAACTTTTTTAAAAACTTTAATTAATTGTTTTAAAACCTACAGGCAACCTCATCCTGCCCGTGGATGAGGTTTCATGCTTTTTCTAATGCCCGCCAGGGCTCCTGGCCTGCCCGACAACCTTAAGCTTGGACAGGTAGGTCCATTAATTATTTAAATGAGTCTGTAAATGGCCTTAATTGGCCATTGACAGGTCAGCAGACGCACAGCTGATTTTGCTGATCCCCGCCTACCCGAAAATTTAAATGGGGTGCGGTGACGTCGGGAGTTCTGCCCCAGGTCACCGCGTGTCATTTTATGCGTCGGCGAGCGGGCCCTGCCCCCATAGAGTCTGAACATAAATAATATTATGTTTACCTGTTATTAAGGCTAAATTTAATGTATTATATATGGATAAATAGATTGATAACTGAGGAGAGGAAATGTTCATGTTGAAGTAATAAAAGTAGTTTGAGGTTTTTTTTGCAAGAGTTTTAAGATATCATGAATAATTCTAAAACAGGCGGAATCTTCTCCGTCCTACAAAATCAGGTTTGTAGGTAGCAACAAATTCAAGATGTGTATCATGACGTGTAACCTCCCACAAATCTTGCGGAGGCCGGTGGTGGTGGATAGTCAAAAAAATTATCAATTAAGGCACTAATTAGGAGAATGGGGAGAACTCTGCAGGGATCTTACTGGCATTGGAGCGGACTCCTGCTGAGCACAGAGCCAGTGGCTCCATTGAGGCGGCCTCCCAGTGACAGGCTGCATGGCCATCAGACCCAGAGACTCCATGCCCTAATGACAATACGAACATATGAACAAGAGCAAGAGTGGGCCATTCGGCCCCTCAAGCCTGCAGCACCATTCAATAAGATCATGGCTGATCGGATCGTAACCTCAAATCTGCATCTTGCCCAACCCCAATCACCTATGACCCCCTTGCTTATCAAGAATCTATCCAATTCTGCCTTAAAAATATTCAAAGACTCTGCTTCCAATGCCTTTTCAGCAAGAGCGTTTCAAAGACTTACGATCCTCTGAGAGAAAAAAATTTTGCCTCATCTCCATTTTAAATGGGTGACCCTTATTTTTAAACAGTGTCTGCTGGTTCTAGATTCTCCCATAAGAAGGAAACATCCTCTCCACATCCACTCTGTCAAAACCCCTCAGAATCTTATATGTTTCAATCAAGTCGCCTCTTACTCTTCTAAACTCCAGCGGATACAGGCCTAGCCTGTCCAGCCTTGCCTCATAAGACAATCCTCCCATTCCAGGTATTACCCTAATAAACCTTCTCTGAACTGCTTCCAGTGCAGTTACATCCTTCCTTAAATAAGGTGACCAATACTGTATGCAGTGCTCCAGATGTGGTCTCACTAATGCTCTGTATAACTGAAGCATAACCTCCCTACTTTTGGATTCAATCCCCCTTGCAATAAATGATGACATTCTATTAGTTTCACTAATTACTTACTGTTCCTGCACACTAGCCTTTTGTGATTCGTGCACTAAGACACCCAGATTCCTCTGCATCTCAGAGCTCTTCAATCTCTCACCATTTAGATAATATGCTTCTCTTTTATTCTTCCTGCCAAAATGGACAATTTCACATTTTCCCACATTACGCTCTATTTGCCAGATATTTGCCCACTCACTTAACCTATCTATATCTTTTTGTAACCTCTTTATGTCCTCTTCACAACTTACTTTCCTACCTATCTTTGTGTCATCAGCAAATTTGGCAACCATCCCTTCATTCAAGTCATTTATATAAGTTGTAAACAATTAAGGCTAGTGTGGGAGAGTCGGAGGCCGGCAGGGGAGAGCCAGATGCCTGAGCGGGGGAGAGCAGGAGGCCTGAGTGGGGTAAAGCCAGAGGCCAGCGTGGGAGAACCGGAGGCCTGCAGGGGAGAGTCCAAGGCCTGCAGGGGAGAGTCCAAGGCCTGCTGGGTTGGGGGAGAGTCCAGAGGGGTTGAGCTAAGCAGATAGCTCTAAAGTTGGTGCTACTTGGCAAACTTACTCACAAGGCCAAAGGAATGGCTGCATGGGAAGTGAAAATGTCACACTGATGTGGCATAAAGTTTTAAGGGTCACAAGGAAATTGAAAGTTGCAGAGTGAAGCAAAATCAAGATCAAAAGGCACTTTTGTGTTTTTCTTTAAATAATTGTTTGTGATTTTTCAGCCTAACAACGTAAGGCATTTTCAAATCCATTTGTGACAGAAACTCATTGAAACGCTTTTCAATACTTTATGATATACAGGGTGATGAATCTTTTATCATGGCTAAGCAGAGGAGTGGTGATTGGGCGATTGCATGATTCACATCTGGAAAATACATTTCACTGCTTCCCCGCTGCTCCCTTTGCAACCCCGCCCCCTCACTTTAAATGCAATTACATTAAAACCAATCCCACAATATAACTGCAATCTCAAATAATAATACCTAAAATCTACAAAAAGTAATGCAAGCTTTTTTCACTTTTTTGATCATTTGTGAGTGATAAGTCTGCATGAGTTTCTGTATGAGTGTCTGACTTGTGGGCTGGGGGGCTGGAACAGAATACAATTTTTAACACTGTTAATGTGCCAGGTTCTGCTGACATAGTTCAGTATTTATTTTAAATTGACACGAATTTGCCTGCTTTTGAAATACTGGATATCCATGGCATGCAATTGCTAATTGGCTGTAATTGAAATAAAGTGCCAATTAGAGCCAAGAAAATCTTTAAGTGCAAAGAAACAAGTGTGTGTGGTGTTCAGTGACACATTCTCTGAATTCCACAGTGGAAAGGGTGAAACTACATGGCCATTGAGAGTCGTCTCAGGTTTTAACATCACAAAAGGCAACTAAGTATTAACAAAGGGGGTTGTGGTTTTGCAAGTTTAATACCAGCTTTCTATGAATAGGTGGCAGTAATGCCATTCTAACACTGACAATGTGTTGCGACTGATAGTAAGCACACCTTCTGTGACTGAAGATTGCAAAATACAAAGGACCCTCTCTCCACGATCCAACCTTTTGGGAAACCAGATATTGAGGCAAAGGAAAAAAAGTTTAGTTCCCTCCATTAACTGTCTGCTGGGTCCACAGTATCTGACTGGACACTACAACAGGAGAGATGGGAGCCGCACTTTGTAGCTGTGTTATAACACGGCTGTTTAGCATTTATGCCAAATAAGATGCAATCAGATAACCTCAACTACCCCTCCCACAAACTCGAATTGCAATATGCCTTTAAGGAACAGCAGTGTGCTATCACCAGAAGAGAAGTGTGCCATGTAATCCAGCCTCAATTTCACTTTGGCCAGTGAGCAGAAGACAGCAGACACAGCCCTGCTGTTGATGTCTTCAATCTTATTCAGCTAGTTTAAACAAATGAATCCAGAATATGTGTTATGACATGGCAGGTGATGTGTGCCAGGTGGACCAAATCCACAAGGGAAACTTGGCTACACTGTCACAACTTTTGCAATTTGTATTTATTCCAAGAAGATTTGCGCACTGATTTCAGAAGTTATGAGCCCAGTAACACCTTTAGAAATTTTAAAAATTAAAACATTTATTAGCAAAAAAGATTTCAAGCACAAACGTAAGATTAAAGCTTTTTAATACTATAACAAACCCCAGAATTGCTAATTAACCTGACTCTCAACTACACATCCTCAGTAAAACAAGTCCAAAATAGATTTTAAATTTAGATAGACAATCCAGCAAGTTTACCACAGCACCCACATGACAGTAGAATTCCAAAGGTGTTTCTCCAACTTTGGTTACTGGACACAGCAGACTTTTGCAAAAGTGGCCTTTTTTTCCAAGACTGTTTTATGCGGTCATTTTAGATCTTACATGCCCGCCAACATAGCCTTCCATCCTTCTTTATATATGTTTCTCTCTCTTTAATCTGTAAATTCCATTGTTCTATATGTCTTTGGAAATTTACTTTTTTCTAACATAAAAATCCTTCATGTTGCTAATATGGTCAGTACCTTTGGGAAAAATAAACATACTGCTTGGCCTTGCTTATCTTGTTAGTTGTAAACATCCTATCATCCCTTTGAAACCTAAACCCTTCACGTATCTAAAAATGCAAATTTCCTTCACACTCTAAATAAATAAACATGGATGCCCTCATCCATGTTTACTTATTAGCATTTTAAATGCCTTTTACACTTACTTCTTTTGATAATTTCAACCATGCAGTCATCTGACTCCAATTCAATTAAATCACAGACAGAACCATACACACTCATGCTCATAAACTTACTTTACAACAAACCACAATAATAGTAAGAAAAATATGATAGTTTCATGACAATGTGTTTACCTTTTGAGTGATTGGTGCCTTTATCTCATTTTAAAAGTATGAAAAATCTTGCCATTTTGTTGTCCAACATGTCAATCATCACAGAGCCCAACCTTCACAAGGCTATTCAATGTGTCTTGGTTTTGACTTTTGAAAATCTAGTCACCCTACCACCTCTCCTGATGTTGCAACCAGTCATAAACAGCTGTGGGCGCTCAGGAACCCACTCGCTGTCCTTAATTGGATGGTGGACATGGTCAATCATGAGGCTGCCCCTGGGAAGGTTTTGTCACATCGCAAATCCATGCTGGGTCAGGATCCAGAAATGGTTCCAACTCCTTAAACTTTTTGGTCAGCTTAAGATTCCATCCAATAGGGTGAAAAATATGCAACTATTTCAGTGAACCCGCATTGTAGCTTCAAGATGGGTATGCCAAACAGCCACAAACTTACATGCCTAATGCCAACATTTGTTATATGGCCTTATGAGCAAGTCCTGGTTTCAGGTGAGCAGAGGTATAACTTGGTCTTACTAGAGATACCTACCCAACAGCAGTGGTTATGGGGTCCACTTGAGCTCCAGACAGGAATAAGGTGTGGTTTGTTAAGGATGATGAGACAAATTTAATGGGCCTAGCGTCGGAAAGCGCTGACCCGCAGAAATTAGAAGAAATAAATGCACACTTACCTGGTCTTGAAAATTGTGTTGCCTCTTCCATTTGCCGGAGCTGCTTAGGGCCTGCATCGAAAGAATCCTTGCAGGCCACAGTGAAGTGTAGCTCCAGTGAATTCAAGAAGGCCACACTCCTTTTTTTTACAGCAGTTGCTGCTGTAAAGCAGGTAAATTTAAAGGGCCAGGGAAATTGACAGGCCAGGGAGAAGGTAAGTGTCTAGGATTTGGGAGATGGGGGTGTTGGCGGTGGCGGCGGCGGCGACGGCGGGGAGGGGAATGTCCGGACGTGGGGGGATGGTGTCTGGAGGTGAGGTGAGGTGAGGTGGGGTGGGGTGGGGTGGGGTGGTGGGTGTCTGGAGGTGGGGGGATGTCTGGAGGTGGGGGGGTGTTTGGGTGTGTCCGGAGATTGGGGTGTGTTGTCCAGAGGTCAAGGGGTTGTCGGGAGGGGCACTTGGGGGGTGTCTGGAGGAGGAGGAGGAGGAGGAGGAGGAGGGGCGGGGGGGGGGGGGGGGGGGGGGGGGGAGGGGGGAGGGGGGGCTGGGGGTGTCCAGAGGTCAAGGGGGGTGTCCAGAGGTCGGGGGGGGGAAGGTCCAGGGGTCCGGGGGTTGGGGGATAGGGTGGTCCGGTGGTCGGGGGTGGGGGGTGGGGGGTGGGGGGAGGGCGGTCTGAGGTCTGGGGCAGGGATCCGATGTCGGGGGCAAGAGGTTGGTGTGGGGTTGTCGGAGGTTGGGGGGGTGGATGTGGGGGATCCCGTGGGGTCAGCCTGGGTCTTTACAACAGTTACGCAGAAGTTAGAAGAGGTTTTAATTATTCTAACTTTCTCTGGGTAACTATTGGTACAATCCCAGCAGAACAATTCAAATTTTGTGAGTTAAATCACATTTTCGAATGGTTCCCAGTGCAGTGCAATTGTCCAGAGTAAGTGTGCACTTCTGGGCAATTGCCGTGCAAACCCTTGCCTGGGAGCTTGCCAAAGGGATTCCCCAGTACACCTCTGGGGTCCACCCCAAATACGACGCTGGGGAGCGCAGAAGTTACGGGCCATTATCTTTTTTCTCACAAGTGTGTCCCTAACACAAGGAGGTATGAGGAGCTCCAAGGACTTCTTTGCAGGGAGCTCAGCATCCTCCGAAGATTTTCCTGCAAAAGGGAAGCTTACCTGCATTTCCTGTTTCGGTGCAATAATGCACTATCGCAAATTTTCACCCACGTAATCAAGTGCAGTGTAGTGTAACGTCACCCAATATCAAAGGAATTCAAGAGTTCCAGCCTTGGAAGAGCTTTCCAAACTTTATGCCTGCACTTTCATAGCAATTTAACTTTCTTACAATCTCTTCAATGTTTGCATCTAGGACTGCGCCTTCCTTTTCTGATGTTCTGATGATTTTCCTCAGTATGGTTTTCCATTTGACAATGCGCCGTGCTGCTGCATGGTTTGTTTACAAGGCCTTCTACCAGAATGGAACGTAAAATGTGCTGAAATGAATCTCTGTCATCTTTTGCATTATCCTCTCCTTTTCTTTGTTGGTCTCTATTTGCTTCTGTTTTTATCAGCTTATTGTACCACAAATAACCATTGCTTTGGTTAATACCACAAGTCACCTGGTCGTGTCATTTCTCGCAAATTATTATTGATATATTCATTTGATATTTCTCATAATTAATGTTTTCCTTTCCCACATTGTTTGAAACTTTTATTCTTGTACAACTTGGATCTGTGATCCTGCATTTATACTGTAGTCGCCTGTCGCAAACAATGAGTTGTAGAGTCCATATCAGCCAGGCAGCAACCTGCTCAGTGTGTCTGGTTGGCAGGCAGCACCCTGCTCAGTGTGTCTGGTTGGCAGGCAGCAACCTGCTCAGTGTGTCTGGTTGGCAGGCAGCAACCTGCTCAGTGTGCCTGGTTGGCAGGCAGCAACCTGCTCAGTGTGCCTGGTTGGCAGGCAGCAATCTGCTCAGTGTGCGTGGTTGGCAGGCAGCACCCTGCTCATGGGGGGTGGGCTAAGGCCGGCGATGGGTCGGAAACCCAGCAGGTAACACTATTTGGGCTTCAGGCAGGAGGGTGTGGGATGCCTCCTTTATGGCCCCTCTATTTTGATTGAATCCACCAAACCCTCTCCAAACTCCGGACACCCACAGGTTTCCCCTCGCCCTGGCCCTGTCCATTCCTGTCCCCGGACTTCCTTACCTCCCCATCACTGGGGCCTGCCAGCCTGGCCCAGGCAATACCACGCCCTCCCCCAACATGCATCTTGCACCCAGCTCCAGTGACAAACAGTGTTGAAGACTGGACACAGTCACTGAAGTGGTCACTACCCATGGTGATGATGCTGGGACCAAAGAGCTGTCAGAAATTCGATTGGCAGCTCTTTGAGGCAGTACTTCCTCCCCAAGTGAAGGCGGAAGTCTCACTTCAAGGTAATTAATATATCAATGGATGTTAAATCATTGCAGGGCCCCACGATTGGACAGGAGGGGAAGGTACACCCGCTTCCCCATCTGCCCACAGCACTCACTTGTTGGACATAAAATCTAGTCCATATTCTGTTTTCAAAAAAAAATTGGGTAATTTTAGAAAGTGCCAAGGAAATACTTGAATAAGTCTGCATTTAGCCCTTGCCTGTGAACTGGATTCGTTGAACACAACTTATTCTAGAAGGAAGGAAATCATTACAAATGATTACTTAAACATAGTACTGTAACAAATGTTCTTGCTTTGTTTTACAAATCAGTGAGTTACAAAATTTAGCATTGATTTTGCTTCTTTCACTGCACTTTTTTAAGATGTGAACACTGAAGCTGATTAAATGGAAATACTTACATTGCAATTTGTGAAACATCAAATTAGAATTTGTAGATATATTTAATTTTATCATGTGGGATTCTCTCTCCAAGATGATTATAACTGGGAAATTTTCATGCATTTCTATGCCTTCCTAGATGCACTATCTCCCATCTATTCTCCACTCAATCTTTGGCAATTCTCAACATGGTCAGGATTTTCAATTACCCATGAGGGCAAGAACAAGAGCGGGTGTGCTTTGAAAATCGCAGTATCGAATGGCATGCCAGTGTCCTCAGGGATGTGCTGGAATTTTCAAAATGAGGCAGAGGGGAATGCCCAGTCAGGAACCCACTCGCCTCCTGTTAAGCTCCTTGAGGAGTTTGTTAATGTGCCGGGGGCAGGGGAAGGGGGCAGAAGGTGTATTTTAGTTTGTAAGTTGCCAGACTCAAAAAGTCTGGTGCACATTTGTGCACAGCTCTCGTGTTTAATATGATCACAAGTTAGAAGTATTTCTTATGCCAAAAAAATGTTGATCTGGGGGATCTTGCACCGGATTTGGCCATTTGGTCACTCTTTATGCACATTGAGGATGCTGGCCCTGTGAGGTGCTGCCTCCTCTCTTCTGCAAGGCAGCAGGCCCTATCAGGAGTTCAAGTGGCCCTTCAGCTAAGCCTGACTTGACCCTCATGCCATACCCACACACTTTCCAGGGGCAACTCCAAGATTGTCATGAGTGAGAACCCTGGCAGAGTTTTCTCTTTGTGAACTTGGGGTCCTGAGGCCTATTGTAACCATGAGCCAGGTCACAAAAGAAAAGCACTTTTTCACAGAACGAGTGGTTTGGGTCTGGAATGCACTGCCTGGAAGTGAGGTGGAGGCAGGTTCAATCGAAGCATTCAGGTGAGCATTAGATGATTATTTGAATAGAAACAAGGTGCAGGTGTACAGGGAAAAGGCAGGGCAATGGCACAGGGTCATAATGGTCATTAGAGAGCCAGTGCAGACATGATTGACTGAATGGCCTCCTTCTGCGCCGTTAAGATTCTGTGATTCTGTCAATCTTACAGCACAAAAGAGCCCATTGAGCCCATTGTGCTGTGCCAGCACTTTGGAAAGCGAGACAGTCCCACGTCCCTCCTCTCTCTCTTGCCACAGTCTATTTGAAAATCAGTATTCTGCCCTGAGAATCTGCTGAGGTAATGGAATTCTACTCATAGCCTCAAATAATTAACTACCATTTTGCTGCAAGTATGAAAATGAAGTCTGCCTTAATGTCAAGCTACTCAGACTATTAGAATTATTTTTAAATGTCGCACAATTGAAAACTGCAGAATGTATTTAATCCACCGTTGTTGCATTTTCAATTATATATATTAGCTGAATTATACCTCTGACTCTTTAATAACAGTATACACAACACTAGAAACTATTGTTATGATGGAATATATATGAGAAGGTGGTTGCATTTATGGGGCTCTTTGTTAGTCCATCATTTTTAATTGCAGACAGCAAATGTGCATCACACGTCATAGTAATTTGTTCATACTGATAATTCATTCAAATGAGACATTTTTGGGTAGAATTTCCACAGCGGCTTTCCCATCTTCCCTGCAATGACTTTAGCATTAATACATTGATATGCACAATGTAATTTCAATGTTTAATTTCAATTGCATGGATTACATTTTATAGAATTTTAGCAGGGGCAGTTTAAATGGATTAATGCCTCCAGTATTGTTAGAGAATACACTTCCATTTTGTATGTATTAAGTGTATACATGCACTAATGTTGCACATCATCATATTTTGATTATTTAATGCCACAATGACCAGAATCTTTAAGGAGTGGCATAACACTGTCGGATTGCCACTCCACTCCTACTTTTCTGCACCACATCTCTGCATTTCTGGCCAGGACTTACAATCCTGGCTTCTCCAGAAATGTGGAGCGTAGCTGAAATCAAACTGCTTCTTTCAAGTGAAGCAGCATTTCACTTGCATTTCCCCTAACTTAGTCTACTGCATTCGTTGCTCCCAATGCGGTCTCCTCTACATTGGAGAGACCAAACGCAAACTGGGCGACCGTTTTGCAGAACACCTGCGGTCTGTCCGCAAGAAAGACCCAAACCTCCCTGTCGCTTGCCATTTTAACACTCCACCCTGTTCTCTTGCCCACATGTCTGTCCTTGGCTTGCTGCATTGTTCCAGTGAAGCCCAACGCAAACTGGAGGAACAGCACCTCATCTTCCGACTAGGCACTTTACAGCCTTCCGGGCTGAATATTGAATTCAATAACTTTAGATCTTAAACTCCCCCTCCCCCCATCCCCACCCCGTTTCTCCACCCCGCCCCCTTTTTTTTCAATAATTTATATAGATTTTTCTTTCCCCACCTATTTCCATTATTTTTAAATCTAAAACTAAAACCTTGTTAGTCTTTTCCACCCCACCCCCACTAAAGCTGTACTTTGAGTGTCCTGTCTTCCATTCTTAATTAGCACTTTTCTTAGACAAATATCACCACCTTCAACACCTCTTTGATCCTTTTGTCTGTGACATCTTTTGATTATCTGCTCCTATCACGGCTTGCTTATCTCCACAATCACCACACCCTAAACTTCTCTCTTCCCTGCCCCCCCACGCCCCCCCCCCCACCTTAAACCAGCTTATATTTCTCCTTTCTCCTAACTATGCTTCAGTTCTGCCGAAGGGCCGTGAAGGCTCGAAACGTTAACTGATTTCTTCTCCACCGATGCTGCCAGACCTGCTGAGTTTTTCCAGGTAATTCTGTTTTTGTTTTGTGCTTCTTAATAGCGCTGGATCGTTGAGGGTAGACAAACCACGCTGCCTTTTTATGGCACTAGCTGCCTTATTCTGGCTTTTCAGTGTGTTAGCATATGTAGAACTTCAAAATGAATTAGCACATCGAGAAAATGTGTTCCTTGATGTATAATCTTTTGTTCCAGTTATGTTGGGCTACTCCTATTGCTGATGAAACACAAAATCTGGGACATTTAATCAGCTTTTCAGTGTGTTAGCATATGTAGAACTTCAAAATGAATTAGCACATCGAGAAAATGTGTTCCTTGATGTATAATCTTTTGTTCCTGTTACGTTGGGCTACTCCTATTGCTGATGAAACACAGTGGCATTTTCAAATTCAGAATGTTCAAAAATGTTAAAATGCGGCTTGTCCATTCATGAGAAGAGGGACAGACCATCAAAGTCTTCTTTGGGTAAGAATCTTGCTACGATCTAACAGATCTAAAGTGGTGCAATTCTGACTTTTTTTTCCAGACTCTGGAAGGTTCCCTGCAAGGTTCAGTCCAAGAAAGGATTGCATATATTTAGAAACAAACAACATTTTTAGTTTTAAATCATTATAAATGATTTTGGGGGAAAAAATGACATAACTGATAAAATATTTTGAGACAAACTGTCCATGTCCAGTAATTGATGACATTTTGCAAGGTACCAATTCAAACAATGAAGTTAATAGCTGATTTAAATGGATGCAATTCAGCAATTGTTTTAATAAAAGTGTTTATCTGATTGCTTTAATTAGCTTGCAATTTAAAAAACTCCACTTAGCAGTATGTTGAATATTTCTTTCCCTTACATTTTCCCCCAGTGAAAAATATGAGTTTCTATTTTCAGTAAGGTGACACAAATAACACACTTGTAAGCTTAATGCTCTGTGTATTTAGCATAGTCAAGTGGTCTTCTCTCACAGTATGTGGAATACTACAGCAAGTTTTTCCCTAATTTGTTAGAATGCATTGGAATACATTGATATATAGCTAACCTAATAAATGGTTCAAATTCCCTGTCCCATTATAATTCTGGTGCCAGCTGTTCAGCTTCTTTGGAATACAGCGCAACAGATTAAACTGTTATTGGGAGCTGCTCCTGTAATGTTGAACATTTTTCCCATTACTAAAAAGAGCAATTCCCAATGTACCAAAAAGTATAACAGGGGTAAAAATGATATAATTCCAGGACAAAAGATTGAAGACTTGATCTATATTTATGGTTTGTTGATTTTCAGCATTCATACCCTGCCAAAAAATAAAAAAAACTTGTAAGAAATAGGAAGAAAAAGTTTCCTTTTTTTCTTTTAACACTTTATTAAAGGTGATCATGTTGTTGTTAATGGTGATCATGCTGCAGTTGCCAAGTCAAATTAAAAATTAAGTGAATGCTTTACTCTGGTTCAAGCAAAATAACTTTTTTCTATTACCAGACAGCAAGAGGAATTAATAGTGTGGAGGAACATTTTTGTTTGATAGCATGGGTGCAGTGGTCATTGATAGATTAGATAACATCAGTAAAGAGAAAAAAGCAAAAAACTGCGGATGCTGGAAATCCAAAACATAAACAAAAATACCTGGAAAAACTCAGCAGGTCTGACAGCATCTGCGGAGAGGAACACAGTTAACGTTTCGAGTCCGTATGACTCTTCAACAGAACAGTTCGAAACGTTAATTGTGTTCCTCTCCGCAGATGCTGTCAGACCTGCTGAGTTTTTCCAGGTATTTTTGTTTTTGTTTCAGTAAAGAGGTGGGTAGGATGACTCAGGAATGCAGACATCTTAGTAAACACATGATTCCACTGAGTCTCCAACAGTAGCATGTTTGTATTATAATCATTATCTGTTGTATCTGAGCTTAGCTAGGCAAAATACTGTGAATTTAAAATGGACCCTAATGAGCTGCACTGTTATAAAGGTTCTATTACCTTTGTGAGAAAAGTCATGATTACTGTTTACAGACAACTCTTCATGAACTATCTGCTCCAGTTGTTTCTTTATAAATGAATCATTATAAGCATTCACAGTTTAGTTAAATCAGGAATTCCCTTAGGCGATTGAAATTTAATGCATGATTTGTTTACTGGAGTCAAACAACTACATGAGAATAGCTGAATTCTATGATATGAAAGTCAACCATTCCTGTTCACACCCTATTTACTTCAATATTAAGATTGATTAACAATAACATGTTTTTGGATTAGGTCGGTAAAGGATTGCTAACATATCGGTGTTGATCTTCAGATGGGCTCCTTTGATGCATGTCTTACTGGTGGAATGTACCTCAGGAACACTACCTGTAAGGCAGGAGTTGGCCTTATTCACTAGCTGAGAATGCTAGTCTCTCAATGGAGATTTGCACTGGGGTAATGGGAAAAGTGGCAGATGCAGAGTGCTTGCTACAGTGTCTCGAGAAGGCTGCATCTGCAATGCTACCAAAGAGCAGCAGTCACAAAGCACCACTACCCAAATATTTTCTTGGGGTATGAAGAATTCCAGTTGATGTTCTCCTAATGTGAATGTTGGCATCCTCCATTCGAGTGACAGTTTACAAGGTGGTTGCACTTTCACTTTTATTGTCAGCTTATTCTTATTTTTAAATCCCACCATCACTTTGCCTTTGGATCTCTGGCCGGGATTTTCTGCCCCCGCCATTGTGGAATCTGCCATGGGAAATGTGATCCTGGCAGTGGGCGGTGCCAGAAAATCCCAGCTTTTATCTCTGTAATCTTCTTAGACCTACAACTTTCTGAGATATCTGCAATCCTCTAGTCTGGCTTCTTAAGCATCCTCCATTTCAATCAGTCCACCAAGCCTTCAGCTGCCAATTCCTTCCCCAAACATCTCCGCCTCTCTTTCCTCTTTTTGGACATTTCCCTTAATATCACCTTATGTGGGGAAGTGTCACATTTTCTTTGATTACTCTCCTATGATTTCTTACTACATTCAAGGTGTTATATCAATACAAGCTGCTGCTGTTGCTAGTTCTCACGGCTCCAGGGTTGAGGAATTTTGTCTACAAGTTTTGTTTGGAGAAACTGGGGTTGTTCTCCTTAGAGCAAAGAATGTTGAGGAGAGATTTGATAGAGGACAGAAAAGGCAGACAAAAAAATAGCTGCTCCCATTAGTCTGAGGACTAGGGAGTAAGAGATGCAGGGAGGATGTGAGAAATAACTTTTCAGCAAATGCCTGAGACTCTCTGCCTGGAAATAGAGCCAATTTTTTAAACTATTCGTTCATGGGAACCAGATGGGATTTTCTGACAATCGGCAATGGTTTTGTGGTCATCATCAGACTTTTAATTCCAGATTTTTATTAAATTCAAATTTCACCATCTACCATGGTAGGATTCAAACCCAGGCCCCCAGATTACCCTGGGTCTCTAGAATACTAGTTCAGTGACAATACCATTATCTCACCATCTCCCCTTGACTAGTGATTGGATGGGCACTTGAGGAAAATAAACTTGTAGGGCTATGGGGATAGAGCAGGGGAATGGGACTGACTGGATTGATCCTCACAGAGAGCTGAAATGGACTCCATGGGCCAATGGCCTCCTCCTGTGCCATAATGACTATGACTCTATGAAGCTTGTGCTAGTTTCTCCCCTCAAGGATTGGTGTGTGTAGTGAGTGTTCTGTAGAAGGGTTCTGAATTTCTGTGAGACAGATTTTCACAATGCACATGCTGAGAGGAAAGAGTAGTAAGTGAAGGTAAGACAGAAAAGTGGTGAGGACAGTTCTAGATGCTGATTGTGTTAGTGGAAAGAGAAGGCAGTTAGTTTCCCAATGTGATTGTAGGAGATGATTACACAACAGGCAAGGGGTGGATGAGTGGTGCTGGAGATAATTATGGTGTTATACAGCTGTTACAAAGAGTAAGAAAATGTAAATAGGAATCTTATCTTGGCAATCCTGTGATATAATCAATTTGCTGCATTGCATCCAGGTTCTGGAAATGCTGTTGCTGGGATTGCCTGGTCAGCCACCTTCCACTATACAATAAAAGTGATTTGATGTGAAACCCATTTCCCAGCATTGTACCTGCTGCCTCACAAACACAGGCCCAGATTTTCGTCATGACAGAGAGCCTCTCCGTCGTGGAGAAAATAGCAGAAACGGCCGAAAATCGTAAGTCCCACCCCAAACATGGCACTTCCTATTTTTGCTGGGGCGGGACACATTTCATGGAGGCAGCTGGCCACTTAAATCATCAGCTGCCTCCACTGAAGTGAAGTTTTAGTAGCTTTGGAGTGTGAAACATGTGGCTGAATTTTCAGGTCGGCGGGTGGGCGCACTCGATCGGCGGGTCTGGGAACAGCTAGGGAACTGACCACCAACCCACGATTGGCCCCAAACCGTGATTTCACGCTGGCTGGCCTATTAATAGCCAGCCAGCCTGAAGTGCCTGCTGAAATGCTCAGTGCTGCCAGGGTGGGGGCGGGAGGGGGGCAGGTGCTGACCTAAGCATGTGCACAGGCGAGTGTGGAATGAAAGCTCTCTGAAGGCAGAGAGCTGCCTCAGGGAGCTGAAGACTTAAAAGTATTAAATAAAGATTTTAAAACCAGAACAAAAATGTCCAAGCATCACAAACAGTCACCTGAACATATACATTATAAATATTCTGTTTTAAATTTAGTAATGGAAACCCCATCCCGTGCTTGGATGAGGTTTCATGAAAAATGCAAAGTCCGCCTGGCAGATTCGCCCATCCGCCAACTGTGAGGTCGGACGGTCCACGAATAATTGGGGACAATTACAACTTTAATGGGCTTAATTGCCCTCTTAATTGTCGGCAGGTGCGTTTCCGACTTTTGCGCTCGCCCGTGGACTGAATGGGGTGACATCAGGACGCTCGCCCGACTTCATTACATGCTATTTTACACTCAAGCGGGTCGGGCGCGTGCCTGCAAGCCGACCTGAAAATTCTGCCTATTAATTGTGCAGATTATATCTTGTAAGAGCAGGTCTGAACTTTGTGGATTCACTTGGATAGCCAGCGTACCTCTTTGGAGAAGTAAAGTATCCTTTTGGATCAGATCCCAGGACACTTTTGGGGAAGGTCAGGTGCCCTTTGGGTGGGTAAGGTGTCTTTTGGAATTGTTAAAAGCAGGCATGAATGTGGGTAAAAAGTGCATAAACTTATTAACTGTGAAGCTCATTGGAATTGTCAACAGTCAAGAGGACCTGTCAAAAGGAACTGTCAAAAGCACCTTCAAAGAGAGCTGCCAAAAGTGTCAAGAGGATCTGTCAAAAGGACCTGTCAAAGTGAGCTATCAAGTTACCAAGGCATTTAAAAGTCCTGTCTTTTAAATCTTTGAAAAAAATGTCTGAAGTGTTCAAAACAAATCATTGCTTGCTATTTCACTGTCTGTTGACATAAGCCTTACAGATTCCACTACTGGATTACTGCTGCATGGTTGATTTCACAACCATCCATTATCACAGTAGGGTGCCTGGTTGATTGACAGTTACAAGTGGTATAGACTCTTTGAAATAGGACTATGAATTTTCATGCTTGTTGTTATAAGGGATTGTGCACTCCAGTAAAATATTTGTTGTTATAAGGTTTTATGTAATTCAAGGCATATACATGTAGAAAATGGGTTTTTATGAATGGTTGTGTTATTTTTCAATATAGTAAAGGCTGCAATATACACTTAGGACTTTATTTTATGGAACCTGATTTTATCTCATCTCTGCATCGGTCCCGAGGTCTTCCCATGGTGGATACAGGGTGAGTTGGCATGGTAGATGTAAGGGCAAAGGGTAGTGGGTGAGGGGCATGGGTTAGCACAAGTTGGCACTAGGTTAGCATAGGGGCTATAAAGGGCCATGGGATGGGTTCAGAGGCAAAGATTGGCATGGAGAGTATGAGGGATCATGGAGGGGTGGATTGGGGCATGAGGTGGCACGGGTCAGAATAGATGGGGCATGGGAAGATTGTGGGGAGGCTGGAGGGATGCTTCATATTTTATTCTTTTTCAAATTTTGGACACAATGTCAGCGTCTCGAGGCAAGCCATCTTTCCAGCCCACCTCTGGACCCAGCGGCCTCCCCAGTTTTGTTTTTATTTTTGCATGGGATGTGAGTGTTGCTGACAAGGCCAGCATTTGTTGCCCATCCCAAATTGCCCCTGAACTTAGTGGCTTGAAGGACCATTTCAGAGGGTAGTTAGGAGTCAACCACATTGCTGCGGGGCCGGAGTGACATGTAGGCCAGACCAGGTAAGTACAGCAGATTTCCCTTCCTAAAGGACAGTAGTGAACCAGATGGGTTTTTACAACAATAGATAATAGTTTCATGGTCACCATTACTGAGACTACTTTTCAATTCCAGATTTTATTAATTGAATTTAAATTCCACCATGGTGGGATTTGAACATGTCCCCAGAGAACTAGCCTGGGCCTCTGGCTCACCAGTCCAGTGACGTTACCATCTCTTCCAGGGTCACCCTATCTTCTAATCAACCCCCACCCCCACCCCACCCATATCCTCAGACCGAAAACCCAACGTTGGGCAGCTATTTTTAGAAGTCGGGCTTGCAGTGCTGGGAATTCTCCTGACTTTGCACACCGACTCACAGACTAAAATCCGGGCCATGTAAAACTATACTTGTCCTTTAAGAGTTGCAGGCTGGCTTTAAGAAGCAACAAGCCTATGGAGGCCTGATCATGAAATTTAATCAAGCCTCCCATCAACAGCATTAGGCAGGCAGAGTGGACACCTTGCCCGCCAGCTGTCCAATGTATGTCAGATATGACAACCTACCCTCCCACGGCATTTACTGTGGAGGTGCAGGATGCATCCTTGAAGAACTGCATTTATCTACACGTTGTTACTTGTTGAAATTAAAATAAATAAAGCTGTTAATCAATTTAAGGCCTGAAAAGAATTATATGTGTGGAGTTGGTATTTCCATCATGTGGAATTAGACTTATCAATATAAGACTGCAGGATACAGCAGCAAACTTAGATTGTAAGATCTCTGCGGGGGCAGAAAGCTGAGAGGCTGTAGCACTCGATCAGAGGATATGTGAGAGCTACTTACAGTGACTGTAAGAATTAAAATGAGTGGTTCATCAAAATGCTCCATCACAAGAGGCAAAAATACTTGGAGCTATTCAAAATAGAATCAACTGACAGAGGAGAAGAATTTACATACAAAGTTGGATAGTAGAAGGAAGCACATCAGTTGGAAATTACTTATCTGACTCTTACCTATGCATGAGCTGCAATGATATCACTTTGCCGAAGCGATATGAGCTGGACAGAAGAAATACAAAATCTTCCTTCTTAAAAAATATCTGCTGATCTCCTGTGTATTTTGCATGTTTTATGCGCTTTCATTTTCTTACAAGGCATCACAACAGGGTGCAGTTTACAGCGAATAGATTGAAGTGCAGAATGCTATTCCAAATCTGAACCATAAATATAATGACTTTTCTCAATGTAATTTATTTACTAGCACAGAAATACATCTTCAAAATTTTTTACTTGTGGTATTTATAAACACTAAACATTTCCATTTAGCAGCCTCTGTCCATTTTCCTTGACCTGGAGAGCAGAAATTTGCAAACTATTTTGCACATAATATGTTCCTCTCTTTGTATTAGCAAAAGGACTTCATTGTTTTTTTTTTATTCTTTCACAAGATGTAGGCACCACTGACTCGGCCAGCAAAATTGTCCATCCCTAATTGCCCCAGCTGGCATAGCCAGCGATGCCCACATCCCATGAAAGAATAAATGTTTTAAAAACCGTGATATAAATATCTCTGCTGTCTTTGTTGGAAAACATCAATTTTGCTCGTTAAATTCAGAATCACAATTTAGAGACGTTATTAAGTCATTCGCACAATCATACTTGGTTAAAATTTGAAAAAGACATGGGCTGAAGTTTTATGTCCCAATGTCAGGTGCGTGCTTGACCTGTCTGGCTGAGAAATAACGCGAGATGATGTCAGGCGAGCATCCCGACGTCATCGCACACTCGTGCGATATCTCGCTTGGTGGGCCCGCGTGGCAGTCGGAAGCGCGCCGCCGACAATTGAACAGGCAATTATGCCCATTAAGGAGGCACTTGAAAGCGATTTTTCATGGTCCATCCACTGTTACAGTTGGCAGGCAGGCCAATTGGCCAGGCGGCCTTTACACTTTCGCTCAAACCTCAATCCAGGGCAGGATGAAATCTCCGTGAGGAAATAAATTAAGAGATATCTGGGGACTTTTTTTTTGTGAGATAGGCTTTCAGGTGTTTGATTGTGCTGTATCGACAGATTTTGCAGCATTTTTTGTTGTTTTGTTTATTCTGAGGAGGTCTGCAGCTACCTGAGGCAGCTCCCTGCCTTCAGGGAGCTCACTGGAAGCGCTCACCCCCACTCATGGTGACGTTGGCGTCCGCCTCTTCCCACCCCTACCGGCAGTGCTGAGCCTTTCTTAGCATGCCAGCCAGTATGAAATCGCGGTGGGGTGCCTGTTTCCCGTCTGCTACTGGGCCTGCCGATCGCGTGTGCCTGTTGAGCGGAAAATTCGGGCCATGATGCCTTTAGTTTATTCAGAATATTTAGATCTCATCAACAAATGTTAGCATCATTTGTTAAGCACCTACTCTGGAACATTCCTCATGTAGAACAATATGTATTGCCCATGTCCAGGACATCTACTGGCAACCACACAAAAATCTCAGTGTTTACTTCAAAATAACTTTAATTCTTAAAACTAGTCAGACAAGGAAAGTCGAGTGGTATGAAAGTGTAGAGGAAGTAAATTTCGGCTGAATGTATATTTTTTAGAATCTTTGCATCAATTTTTGTTCTTGGTATTTCTTGATAATCATAATTCTGCAGCTGTACAATTTATAAATAAATATTCTGCGGGAGCTTTCTACAATCCTTAAAAACAATTCAGAAAAAGACTCTTTGGATTTTCAGAGTACAACTGTTGCTTTTTGCTTTATTTTTTATTTAAACTAGTTTAAAGTTGAAATAGCTGGATGAAAGCAATTGCAAAGTAATCTCATGGAGTTGGCTAGCTGATATTATGAATTGTATGAAGTGTCTTTTGATGAATCCTCACCCATTTTGCTGTTAAAATATAAAATAACGTTAAACCTATCCTTCTTGGCTGGGAATTGATGCATCACGCTTCATTACCCAAGTCTCCCAAGAATCAATTGCAAAGAGCAGCTTTTATTAGGCAGGTAACTGCAGATAATTTGATTCCAAAAATTTCCGTGTTCACTCTGTAAACTATTTGCATGATGAATTGTAGTTATGGGGCTATTATGTAAATGTTGTTAATATGATGGAAATTTTGGGATTAGGACAACTTAATTTGCAGCCTCCTTTAAAGTCACAGCCTGAAATGTTGACTCCTAAAACAGAGGCTGTGCTGCAATCAACTAATAAAGAACTAAATAATAATTTGCGATACATGCTTGGTTTCTGCACTGTTTGTACACATTCTTATTGATGATTTCAGCTGTTGTAGAATTACAGTTGAACTGAATATAAAATAAGCCTGAAACTGACATTGCTGGGGGCAAACTTTTTCTTTTCAATAATAATCTATAAAGTCCATTAGCAGTGTTGTTCCAAATGGACATTAATATATCCAAAATATACCTCAAAATAAAATTAATACATTTGTAATAACAGGTTTGCATAGAGATAGAAGATCATAAAGTGATAGAAATGACTGTGAGATCCATAATGCCTGCCGTAGAGGAATTTCTTTCCTAGAACCTTTGGTTAAAGTATGGCTTGACAAGCACTGATGCCTCGAACACCTCATCCAACAACCTTGCCAGAGCATGTCAGTAGGCTATTCAAGTATAGAGGACAACACATCCAAACCTGCATAAGCCTTTTGTATATGGGCAAACCCAGAAAATGGGCAAAAACTGCCCAACAGCCTTGATGCAGCGGACACAGTCCCAACACATTGTTTTGTATATTTCTAAGGGATATGGTGGCTGCTCTGGAAAATTTGGAATCTTTATTTTAGGAATTGTGACTTCTGGTTAAACATTTGTATGCTTTACAGCTGATTGATTTTTAATCTAACTTTAGAATAAATGCAGTCAACTCTTGCCGTTTGCGACTCTCTCTATCTTGAATTTATTTACCCGCGCGAATGTGTTTTTATACCCGATCGCGGTTCGCGGCCCCAAAACGTTGCTCATCCGCAATTTAAAATGTCAAAATTCTCACCTTTCCCATGTCTTTCCCACGTAGAAAGCACACACCATGCATGTGCTGTCTTTGCTCGCCGTTTGTGATTTCACCCCTCGTGAGATTTTGTGGGAGCAGAACCCCTGTGAACGGCGGGACTTAGTTGTAAGTGACATTTGAGTTATCAACAATGTAACCACACCATTATTTCCTTCAAAAAACTCAAACCTCTTGCTTGCTATATTTTTCGGACAGTCTGCTTGCTTTAATGCCCCTGCCCCAATACACAGAGGCACCCTCATTTCCGAGTCAGAAGTTAGTGGAGTACTGAAACTGCAGAAATGTCACAGTTGCCTTTGAAGGGAATGTTAAACCAAAGCCCTGTTTACATTTCAATTGGATATAAATTATTCAGGGACTTTCTCCTCACCATTTATGCCATTGTTTGTGGAAATATTATACACGCAAATTGGCTGCCATGTTTGCCTACAAAATAACAGTGACTGCATTTCAAAAATAATTAATTGGCTGTGAAACACTTGGAGACATCCTGTAATTGTGAAAGATGGTTTAGAAATAAAAGTACTTTCCTTCCTAAGAAATTCTATGTAAGAAAGAATTGAGGAAACAAATCACTGCTCAAAATCAGATATGATAGAATTGTTCTTTGTGTTCATTTGTTGCTTACAATAGCAACTTTTAGAGCAGTGAAGTGCACTGAATTTTAGTTATGTTCTCAAACAAAACTAAAGTATAGCATCAACTTTTGATCAGTTCGTGCATGGAATTTTAATGTAGCTGAACACTTCTTCATCAACACAACCAGAATTGCACAGCAACGCTGACATATCCTGATGCAAGAATAACATTCTCTCAATTATCTAGTCTGAATGCTCACAACATTAAAGATAAACAGTCTGCCAAGTTTCACTTTAGCAGCCTAAAGCGTCCTGTGTGAAATATAAGTTTTGTTTAATAATTTAGGTTGGTGTCACTCAGACCGATCATTTTAAGAGAGTAACCAAACAGGATGTGATGTTAGGCTGTACCAATTTCTTATTTTTATTTGTAGCTTATAGAGATGCGGATCCCAATTGATATTTCACAGGAAACTAATTGGATATCTATTGATATTCAGTTCTGTTACTACGCTAAATTTAGGATACAAGTTATTCTTGGAACAAGCAATTTGACGTACATCAGGGGTACAATGGCATGCCAGTTTGAGGAAGAGCAGACTAGGACATAATAATAGTTGTCATTACAGAAAAGAAATTTTGCAAGTCTCTGCTTCCATGTTTACCAATGGAGAAAATCAAAGAACGAGGAATTGTTTTATTCTCCATTCTGAGTCTCCTTTCTCTTCTGTACATGTCATATTATTTATGTATGTCTCTTACTCAAATTGCTTTACTGATTTATTCATATTGTATTTTTCCATTTTATCAAGCAGGTAATGTCCCCTTTATCCTGGCTCTGCACTTACTTAAAAATTGTTCATCTGTAACAGTACTAATGAAAGGTCATCAACCTGAAAAATTAACTCTGTTATTCTGTCTCCAAAGATGCTGTCCCACTTGCAAGATGCTTCCAACATTTACGATTATTTCAAATTTTCAACATCTGCAGTATTTTGCTTTTATTTCAGAAAAGATATATTGGCCTTGAAAAAGATACAAATTCATCAGAATGATTATATACACCAGACACCAGAGAAACAGACCCTTCAGCCCAACCAGTCCATGCTCCAGTATGTGATCCAATTGAGTCTCCTTCTGTCTTTTCTCATCTAACTTTATTAGGATAACCCTCTATTCCCTTCTTCTTCATACGCATTGTTGGCTCAACTACTGTGGGTAGCAAGTTTCACAATTCCAACACTGTCTGGGTAAAAAACTCTCTTTTGAATTCCCTATTTGATTTCTTGGTGACTATCTTATATTGATGGCTTCCAGTTTTGCTCTTCCCCACAAGTGGAAACACACTGAGGGAAGAATCATCCCAGATTTGCTCGAAGTGCGGTAGCGGGTGGGATGGCAGGTTTTTGCGCTTTATTGCCCCAATCCCACCTCATTAATCATGCATTCCAGGGAAACATGCCGTTTTGATTGCAGGTGGGCCCTCATTCGCCTGGTACACCGTCAGCATGCTGCTTCATCATGCTGGGCACCGTATTTAAAGTGCAGCCGTGCACATCTCAGCGCTTCCAGCCCAGGACTGAATGATGACATTGCAAGTGGCTGTGAGCGCCTCCACCAGTGACTGCTCCATGGCCAGCTTTAGCAAGGAGATTGTACAATGTGACCAGTCATCCAACTGTTCTGCAGTGCACTAAAACACTCATTAGTTTGCAGTCTGTGCCCGATGGGTGAAAAGTTCAGGAGTATTTGGTGGCACTTTCATGCCTCTGCATTGCTTGAGTGGGCAGATAAGCTAGAGGCCTGACTTCAAGCATGTTAATGTGGCTGCGTCTATATTGCCTCAGCTATGGAGGAATGGTCACTTTATACAAGGTTTCCCTAATAAGTGGCCGTTTCACTACCCGCCCACCCTGCACGTGCTTGTGCACCACCATCAACCGCAGTACAGACCTTGCTCCCTTCTCCAAGTTGCCTCGACTGCAGTGCAGACCTTATACCCACAAGTCCCCTCCACCTTGAAGTCCAACAGGCGAACCTGGCGAGCGCTGCACAACCTTCTTGTGAACTCACCACTGAGTTCCCCTCAAAGTGCAGCCCGCCAAGTGCACGTCTTATATATGCTGTTGTGATCCAGCATAGGGGAATGATTCCATTGGGCTGGGCTAATAATGATGTGCAGATGTATGACAATGAGGTTCCCGGCATCTGACAGCAGAAACAAAGCTCGCCATTGACCAGTGGACGATTGCAAACTGGTTTTACGATGCTGTGAAACCAACTTTTGGTCTTCTTACCAGATTGTCCGTGCACGCTGCCGAACATGCTCGACGCCAGCAGGTACAGAAATTTCCACCCTCAGAATACTCTATTGAAACCTTTTATCATTTTAAAGACTTCTATTAGGTCACCCCTCAGCCAAGAAACCCAGCCTGTTCATTATTTCCAGGTAAATATAACCTCTTACTTCTGGTATCACCCTTGCAAATATGTTTTGCATCCTCAACAGTGCCTCTATATCCTTTTTATAATGTGGCAATCAGAAATAGAAATAGTACTCCAAATGTAAGATAAACAAAGTTTCATGCAATTAAGTTTAGTATAACTACTCTTCAATTCAATTATATTCCTCTATAAATAAATCTTAGAGCTTGGTTTGCTTTCTTTATGGTCTTATTAACCTGCATCACTACATTTAGTGATTTGTGCATTTGTACTCTGATATCCGTTTGTTCCTCTACCCAATATAGATCCCTATTTTCTAAGTAATATGCATCTTCTTTTATTTTTCTCACCAAAATGTAATACTTCACGGATGTCAATTCCTCCTATCTCCCTGTCTGTCTCATCTCCCTGCAAAAAAAGTGTTAACCATAAATTTAGAAATTCTGTTCTTGTTTAAATCATTAATATAAATTATGAACAACAACGATCTCAGTACTGAACCTTACGGGACCCCACTTTCCAGCTTCTGCCACCCTGAATAGCTATTTTTTCCCCTATTCCCTGTTTTCTGTCTTGAACTCAGCCAGCTATCCATTCTGCTGCTTGTCTCCTGACTCCATATGGTCCCACAATATTCATTAGTCTATTATGATGCCTTAATGAAAGCCTTTTGGAAATCTTGATAAATTACACCAGGTATGCTATCCCCATCCTATCCCTCTTACCTCTTCAAAGAATTCAATGAGGCTCGCCAAGCAAGGCTGTCATTTTTGAAATTCATGCTGACTATTCATTATTATATTTTTGGTTTCTAGAAATTTTTCCATTTTCTCTTTTCATTGGAATTGTATTATTTTTCCCACTACTGATGCTAAGCTGATTTATCTATAGTTCCCTGGACATGTTCTATCTCCCTTCACAAATATAAGTGATATCCACCAGCCCTCTGACATTATACATTCCTCAAATGAATTATTACATCTGCTATGTTTCCCTAAATCCTTTTAAAATGTGCAGATGGATCCCCTGTCTGGACCAGGGGTTTTATCCTCTTTGTGTTTAATTGGCTTGTTTAATATTTTAGTATGGCATGACATTTCTAATTTTAATTCTGATGTCATGTCTACCTAATCTATCTCCCTGTTAAATACTGAAGCAAAGTAATTATTTAATAATTGTCGTTTCACTATCACTGCCTGTGATTTTATTCTGACCACCCCTTCATGGCCCTATTCCATCCCAACTTTCCATTTCTTTCATTCATAGCCTATAGAATATTTCATCTTTTGTTTTATGTTCAATATAATTTACATTGTTCCTCTTTGCCTTCCTAATAGTTTTATTATTTGTCTCGTAGGGCGGAATTTTCCGTGCCTGCTGGCATCGGGTGTGTTTGGCAGCATAAGTGGGTAATGTGGTGAGAAGGCCAAAAATCGGTTTCATGACTTTGTGAAATCAGTTTGCAATCGTCCGCTCTGCCCCTCAATGTCAGGCCACGTTTCCCAGTGTCGGATGTCGGGAACCTCATTATAATATATCTGCATATCATTACAAACCCAGCCCACCAGAAACATCCCCCTCACGCTGGACCATCCGAGCACGTTGGCGTGATTGCACGCTGATGTGTATCACAACTTTACATAAGTGACGTGCATCTGGCGAGCTGCACTTCGCTCGGGATTTCAAGATTTGTTTGCCTACCCTGCTTCAGGCAGCACTCACAGTCATCAGCGCCAGACTACACCGACAGCACTAAATCACTTTTAGGGGGGCTCACGGGCAGGTCTATACCTACCAGACCAGCCATAAGGCAGAGGTGGCTTTTCAATGTCTGCAGGGGTATGGTTTGCTTGGGGGGGGGGGGGCGGTTCACAAGTTGATCTGTGTAGTGGCCTCAAGATGGTGAGGGCTGAAGAGGTGGTCTCCAGAGAAGATGAGGCCAGATGCAGATGTGAGGGCAGTGAGAGAGATGCCAGTGAATGTGTGATGGGCTTGAGTGTGTGAGTTTACAGTGATGAGATGGTTGCTTTACCCTGGCAGTACGGATGAGATCATTCACCCTCTTTATGCATTGGATGGCCAATCTCTTCTGTACAGCATTGGCACTAATCAACACTGCCATTGCCTACCAAGCCAGAGTGGTGGGATTTCTGGGCCTCCTGCGGCCAGAGCTGTGGTAGAGGACATCATGGCAGGCCTCAATGGCATCCAAAAGACGTTCCAGGGAAACATCACTGAATCAAGAGGGCTGCAGTCTTCTTGCCTTTTGGGGCCACGTCTTCTCCTGGGCTGGAAGCACTGAGAGGTGTGTGCACGGTTGCACTTAAAATATGGCTCTCTGCATGAGGAAGCGGCGAGCTGATGGCATGGTGGGCAAATGAGAGCCCGCCAGCCATTGGAACGACACGTTTCCTGGGAATGCATGATGAATGAGGCGGGATTGGGATGACGCGACATGAAAAGCTGCCATTGCGGCCGGTGGGTAAAACATTTTTTCCTGCCTGCTATCGCACTTAGTGCAAATCTGGGATGATTCTACCACTAATTCTCTTCTGTCAGACTCACCATTGCCATTGAGTACTTAGTATTTGCCACTTTCCTCCCATCATTTTTCCCTCATGTCTTTACTCATTATGGTGTCTTCTTAGAGTTTAGTTTCAGTTTGTAAGTGGGATATAATTTTTCTGGGCTCTGTTGAACACTATTTAAATGCTGTTCTACAATATTATTGCCCATTTCCCCCTGCCAAGTTCCATTCTTAATCCTCAAAATTAGATTTTCTCAAATCTAATTTCCTGGTCTTCATCATACTTTCCTGGTCTTTCTCAATTAATATCCTTTTTTCATTATTCGCTCATGGGATGTAGGAGTCACTAGCTAGGCCAGCATTTATTGCCCATCCTCATTGCTCTCAGTCAGAGGGCATTTTTTTTTAAAGAGTCAACCACATTCCTGTGGATCTGGAGTCACATGTAAGCCAGACAGGGTAAGGCTGACAGATTTCCTTCCCTAAAGTACATTAATGAACAAGTTTTTCTACTACAACTGGTCATCATTACTTTTAATGACAGATTTTTATTGAAATCAAATTTCACCATCTCGGGGGGATTTGAACCCAGGTCCCCAGAGCATTATGGTGGGTCTCTGGAAGACTAGTCCAGTAACAATACCACTATACCGCCACCTCCTCCATATTGTAAAGCATATTATATAATAATCACCACTTCCAAGTTGTTCCCCTACTTTTACTTCTCTTATCTACTCTAAAGAGAGCATATGAATTTCATTCCCAATTATTAGATTCAATAGCAAATCCTCCCTTGCTGGGCAACTTACATACTGGGTTAAAAAAAATTCTGTACATATTATAGGAACTCCAATTCCTTAACTACTTTCCCTACCCCTTCTGGCCAATTAACTTAACATGTTCTATATATAGAATCTGTACATAGAATATTCAATAGCAGGTTAAAACAAGAATATGACTGTGCTTCTGCATAGTGTGCAGTGACTCCTGCTGGATCTGTGGTGTATGGGTACCAAGAGAAGCAGAATTGGACTAGTCTGCAAATAATATATTTTGCTCATTCACATTTGGCAATCACGCATGAAAAATGACCACTTGTGAGAGATATCTAAGAGCTGCTGGCATGTGTGGATCCTAGGATGAGTCACCACCTGGGTAATAGGAGAGAAGTATGGTGACAAATAGGCAAGAAAACACTTATCTTTAAAAAAAAACTTACTTCAAAATAATGTATGATTTCTCCATGATATGAGACTATGGCCGGAATTTTCTAACCCTTCACGCCGGCGGGATCTTCCGGTCCCTCCGATGCAAATGGAGATTTCGATGGTTTACCGGCCTGGCCGGGGGGGAACCCACCATGGGAGTGGGGCTGGAAAATTCCAACCTAAATATTGTAATTCTAAAAATGTGGTGTTATTTTTGAACAATCTCAAGGGACACAATTAATAATACGATGTTTCGCATCACAGTACAGACACATTGACGTTTTAGGTGTAGACATTTGAAGGAAGAAAATGTTTACTGAGATGTGGGCTGGGGGAGGCTGGTAGAAAGCCAGAGAAGAAGACAGACAACGCCAATGGTCCCACGAAGGCTTTGGCGAAAACGAACTAACAAATGTTTACAGAAGCCTCTTTCATGATCTCAGGTACTCTGTTTTAGTGATGTTGGTTGAGCAATAAATATTGGGCTGTGTGCTAGGGTAGAACTCTGCTACTCTTCTGTGGGCAGAATTTTGCCCTTGGAGGGCGGGCTCAGTGGTGGCAGCTGGGAAACCGACTGCCACACGTGATCAGGACCGGACCATGATTTCACGCTAGCGGGCCAATTAAGGCCCACCCAGCATGAGTTCTGAGTGGCACCGCTCAGCACTACCTGTGCGGGGGGTGCAGGTAGGAGGGTGAGCGGGCCAAGCGCAAACTTCACGCATGTGAGTGAGCGCTTCATAATCTCCCTGAAGCACAGAGCTGCCTCAGGAGGATGAAGCGTTGTGAAATAAAGAAAATAAAAATGTAATAAAACATGTCCCCTCTTGTGACTCTATCACATGAGCAGGGATATGTCATTAATTCAATTTTAAAACTTATTAAAAAAAATTTATTTGCTTTTGGAAACCTCATCCCACCCGTTGGTGAGGTTTCCAAAAAAATGCTAAGGCCGCTTGGCCTTTTCGCCTGCCCACCAACTGTTAGGTTGGACAGGAAGTGAAAACTTTAAGTTAATTGATAATTTAATGGCCTTAACAGGCATTTTAATTGTCGGCAGGCGCACTGCCAACTCCGGCGCATGCCCGCCGACCGAACTATCGCGCAACTGCACGTTGATGTCGGCACGCTCGGCCGACGTCAATGTGCGTCATTTCACGCTTAAGCGGGTCAGGTGCGTGCCTGTCCGCTGAGTGAAAATTTCTGCCCTGTGAAACAGTTGCATGGTATTTTTTTGCATTCGCTTGAGAGAGGAGACTGAGCCTCATGTAAATGATAGTGCAGCACTCCCTCAGTTCTGCACTGAAATATTATCTGAGATATGCATTCATGTCTCTGCAGTGAAACTTGAATCCATGACTTTCTGACCCAGACCAAGAGTGCTACTCATTAAGTTACTGGAGACAACAACCCTGCCTCCGCCACACCATCCCCCCACCCCGCCCCAACCGCCGACACAAGGGTTCAGTGAGTTAAATTATGAGGGCAGGTTGATTTAAATTCACTTGAGTTTGGAGGTTGAGGGGCAATCTAATTAAGGTGCTTAAAACATAAAAGGAATCATGAGGGTATCTGCAGCGGAACTATCTCCTCTTGTGGGGGGATTCAAGACAAGACAGTCTTAAAATTATAACTGGGCCGTTTCGAAGTTAAATCAGGAAGCATTTTATCATACAAAGGGTATGGAAAATACTCTCAAAAGGGTATGAAAATACTCTCCCCAAAATGCCTGTGGATGCTGGGACAATTGAAATTTTACAGACTGAAATCAACAATTTTCTGTTGAATATGGGTATCAAGGAATTTGGAACAAAAATGGGAATTGGAGTTGAGATACTATCAACCGTGATCTAATTGCAGGATGGAGCAGGCTGAAAGGCTAAATGCCCACTCCTGTTCCAATATCAGCAATTTGGTTACAGAAGTAATATAATTGGCCTCAGTATCCCAAAAGGAAACAGAAAAATGACAGAAAAATTTGCCCAGCGTTCAGCTGTTTATCATATCCAGTGGTTTCAGTTGAAAATTATGTATTTGCAAACAGGATCAGCCTTATCTGGGACACTATCATGCTTTAATGGCACACTGACAGAGTCCAGATTTGCTGGTGAAGATTAATAACTTGGGTGAGGATCTGATGTGTGGTCATCATCTGCGGTATCATATCCACCTTCAGGTGAACAGAGAGAAAAGTAAGCTGTCTGTGTTATTCTGAAGCTGATTAGGATGCACAACTTGAACTTATACTATAAACACAAGGTGGATTGTTTGAAAATTCAATCTGTTGAAAGTTGCTGAAAACATCGAGTGGAACAAAAATGCTTAATAATTTAAAAACAACATAAACATCAAAGAATGATTAAGCTTTTATTGTTTGGGTAGATAAGTGCAATGTAAGCATTACAGCAACATATTACATTTACTACCAAGAGCAGCTCGAATGTTTATGTCCCTTTAAAATAGTGACTGAGATGACGAGCTTTCCTTCTGCATTCCTGTGACCATTGCATACGAGTGTATTAATCTGCTGAAGAAGTAGCCTGCATTATAGCCCCTATCTGCTTTTAAATGTATTCAAATCACTCATAATTCCCACGGGACTTCATTATTCCTTTACAATGGTGAAAGAATCACAGATCTATGACTTTATCAGTGTAAATGTCAACCAGTTGTGAAACTAGACATTAATATATTACATTTCAAGTCTATACGTGACATGGATTTTCCCATCAGTGCCACTTCCACTCACCATTGTAGGAGATACTGGTTGCTCATTGAAGGAAACTTTCCCTAAATATGACATTCAATTGAATGAGTCCACAAAAAAAGGATTTTATATGCTCAGCAATAAAGTAACAAGACCCTATCAAAGGAAAATTATAACAATATGCAGAATTTGCTCTTCGCATCAAAAAAGGTGTTAATCTACTCAGATAAGCAGATCTTTAATTGTTTGTACTCAAAATGTTTGTACTCTAAATCTGTGTAACATAGTCTGTATATCTTTCAAAATCTTATATACTGAATAGAAAAAGGGGAAAAAAAACCAGATAGGAAGTATAGCAACAATATATAAGAGGTTTGCTTGCTTTTTTCAAATTCTTTAACAGGATGTTGGTATTGCTGGCTAAGCCAGCATT
The DNA here is from genome assembly GCF_964194155.1 of Cetorhinus maximus. Taxonomy (NCBI): domain Eukaryota; kingdom Metazoa; phylum Chordata; class Chondrichthyes; order Lamniformes; family Cetorhinidae; genus Cetorhinus; species Cetorhinus maximus. The sequence continues at coordinate 54,417,822 of NC_135884.1, forward strand.
TGTTGCTATTTATGTTGTGATTCTTGATGTTTGAACTGGTTGTAGAACATCCTAAACTCTCAATTGGATTCTGGCAATGCATTTTCTTTCTTTCTGATTATCTGGCTGGCAATTCCAATCAGGCAAGAGCAGGATAGGAAATGTTTGGGTTTTGAAATGCAATAGTAATGCAAGTCCTATCTGGCTTGCTATAGTCATGTGACCTCTGCCATAAGAGAATCTCTCCAGAAGCTACCATTTTATATAAGTTCAATAAAGACAGGCACTGAGAAAGCACTGCAGCCTTTGAACTTGAAATGTGGTGCTGGAAGTGGAGATAAAATGGAGTTTTGAAATTCTGCAGAAAAGCCACAGCTCAGAAAGGCACACATAACTGTTCAAATCTGCTAAAGCTGTTAAAAAAGGACAAGGAAAAGCAAACTAAATCTGAAGGCTGAAAGTAAAATATCAGGTGACTTAACATGGTGGCAAATTCCCCATCCCTGCTCTGGTAGAAATGTAAGGTGATAGGTGGCAGAACTGGCTGTTTTTCCACTCGCAATGGCAAAAGTACAAGCTGACAACAGATTTAATTAACAATCTGGAGCCAATATGAGTAGCCATACTTCTTAGACTGCTGGGGAGGGACTGCTATAAATTCTATTCCACCTTAAATCTATCCGACATACAAAGAAAACAGATAGCAAAGATTTTGAAAGACTTGAACGCACGCTTCTTTTAATTAATTCCTGGGATATGGGTGTCACTCGCTGGGCCAGCATTTGTTACCTATCCCTAATTGCCCTTGAGGACGTGGTATTCAGCTGCCTTCTTGAACCGCTGCAGTCCATGTGGTGTAGGGAGGGAGTTCCAGGATTTTGACCCAGCAACCGTGAAGGAGCAGCAATACATTTCAAAGTCAGGATGGTGAGTGGCTTGGAGGGGAACTTCCAGGTGGTGAAGTTCCCATATGTCTGCTGCCCTCGTACTTCTAGATGGTAGTGGTCATGGATTTGAAGGTGCTGTCTAAGGAGGCTTGGTGAGTTCCTGAAGTACATCTTGTAGATGGCACACACTGTTGCCACTGTGTGTCAGTGGTGGAGGGAGTGAATGTTTGTGGATGGGTGCCAATCAATTGGGCTGCTTTTTCCTGGATGGTGTCAGGCTCCTTGAGTGTAGTTGGAACTGCATTCATCCAGGCAAGTGGAGACTACTCCATCACACTCCTGACTTATGCATTGTAGATGGTGGACAGGCTGTGGGGAGTCAGAAGGTACTTGTTGCAGAATTCCTGGCCTCTGACCTGCTCTTGTAGCCACAGTATTTATATGGCTAGTCGAGTTTAGTTTCTGGTCAATGGTAACCCCCAGGATGTTGATAGTGGGGGATTCAGCAGTGGCAATGCCATTGAATGTCAAGGGGAGATGGTGGTTTGTCTCTTTTTGGAGATGGCCATTGCCTGGTAGTTGTGCAGTGTGAATGTTACCTGCCACCTGTCAGCCCAAGCCTGGATATTGTCCAGGTCTTGCTGCATTTGGATATGGATTGCTTCAGTATCTGAGGAGTCATAAATGGTGCTGAGCATTGTGTAATCATCAGTGAACAACCCTACTTCTGATCTTATGATGAATGGTCATTGATGAAGCAGTGGAAGATGGTTGGGCTGAGGACACTACCTTGAGGAACTCCTCTAGTGATGTCCTGGAACTGAGATGATTGACCGCCAATAAGCACAACCATCTTCCTTTGTGCTCGGTATGACTACAGCCAAATGAAGAATTTCCCCCTGATTTCCATTGACTCCAGTTTTGCTAGGGCTCCTTGGTGCCTTATGCAGTCAAATGCAGCCTTGATGTCAAGGGCAGTCACTCTCCCCTCACTTAAGGAGTTCAGCTCTTTTGTCCATGTTTGAATCAAGGCTATAATGTCAGATGCTGAGTGGGCCTGGCAGAACCCAAACTGAGCATCAGTGAGCAGTTATTTCTAAGCTAGTGCTACTTGAAGTGTTGATGACTCCTTACATCACTTTACAGATGATAAAGAGTAGCCTGATGGGGTGGTAATTGGCTGAGTTCAATCTGGAGAGTTCCTTCCCTGAAGGGCATTCATGAACCAGGTGGGTTTTTACAACAATCGACTAACATGAGACATTTTTTAATTCCAGATTTTTATTAAATTCAAATTTCACTATTTGCCATGGTAGGATTTGAACCCAAGTCCCCAGAGCATTTCCCTGGGTCTCTGGGTTACTACATTGACATACCACTATGCCTCCACCTCTCCTAACTTATGATTGCTATGTATTCAACACTAGCGGTAAAGGGGAAAAAGAATCCATAGATCACTTTGAGCAGAATTTTCTGGTCGGCGTGCGGGGACGGGCCCGACACGCCGATGCGTAAAATGATGCACAATGACGTCGGGCGAGGTCCCGCGTCATCGCACGCCATCACGATATTTCATTCAGCGAGCGCACGCCAGAGTTGGTTGCGCGCCTGCCGAAATGTAAACGACCTATTAAGGCCATTAAGAAATTAATTAAAACACTTGTGAACGCTGCCTGTCCAAACTTAAGGTTGGCGGGCAGGCGAAAAGCCCAAGCGGCCTTCGCATTTTTCAGGAAACCTCATCCACGGGTGAGATGAGGTTTCCTGAACGTTTTATTAAATAAATAAATAAATAAATTTTCATAAGGTGACACAGTCACATGAGAGGACATGTTTAAATAAATTTTTAAATCTTTTCTTCCATTATTTTAACATCTATTCAATCTCCCTGTGGCAGCTCCGTGTCTCAGAGATTTAAGCGCTCTTTCGCGTGCATGCGCGGAAGAGTGCTGGTCTTGACTCTCCTTCCTCCCCCCACCCGCACAGGTAGCATTGAGCACTACTGGCTGCGTATTATGCTGGGCAGGCCTTAATTGGCCCGTCAGCGTAAAATGGTGTTGTGGAACTGATTGCGGATAGCGATCGGCTCCACGCCCGCCCCCACCCGCTTCCACCCAGCCCGTCCAGCATAGGAAAAATCCTGGCCAATGTGACTGCTATAACACAGCTTGCAGAATCATGTGAATTCGGACAGCTAAAAGATGATCTGATTAAAGATGAATAGTCTTAGGCATATGAGACCGCACAGTGAGAATGTGTCTATTGCAACAAAAGAAACTTATGCTCAGGAAAGTGATAGACGTGTGTAGCAACGCAGAGCTTGTAAAACATCAGTTAGAGTATGTGCATGGCAGAGCAGACCAGGAGATATATTATGCTGAGAGACATAACAGGCCGGAAGAGCTGAGCAATTGCGGACAAAGGGTAGGATGTAACTACTGCGGAGAACATCATACAAAGGAAAAGAAGGATTTTCCATTGTGGGGAAAGCAGTGTTTTAACTGCAAGGAGCTGAATCATTTTGCACACATGTGTTTGGCTGGAAAGAAGCAAAACAAGCCCATATAGGTGGCCACTGGAGAGATATCGGCAGAGGAATCTGATTAAGCACTATACACAATACAACAGGTTGGCTCCTCAAGTCTACAGGTGATAAATGTTTGTGACTGTAAGAAAGTAATAAGCGAACAAAAAGTGTCAGATAGACACTGGTGCATCATACAACATCATGACCTTCACAGACCTGTGCGAAGTGACTCAACATGGTAATCCAAAAATGAAGCCCTTGAAAATAAGGTTGAAGCTACATAATGACATGATACTCGTGCTGAGAAGGGAAATTGGTCTGAGAGCCCAATGCAATGGCAAGAAGGAAGATCTAGAGTTCCAAATGATAAACGGGATGCAACAGCCACTCATCTCAGCTGAAACAAGTCAAAAGCTTGGACTGATAACACTGAATGTGCCAACAGAGACTTACAATGTGTCGCAGCCTAGGGGAGCACAAAGATGTGTTTACAGATGTCTTCCAGAAGAATATCATCTAGAAGTAGATGAGAGTGTAAGACCAATTCAGCATCTGCCAAGAATTCCAGCCGCCCTTAAGTCAAGCCTAAAGAAAAGATAGAAAAGCTAGAAAAGAAGGGAGTGATCAAGAAAATGACAACTCCTACAGGCTGGATGAGCAGTATGGTAGCAGTGAAACAACCTGGAAAGCTGCGAGTATGCTTAGATGCAAATGATCTAAATAAAGCACTGAACAGATCTCACTAACTCATGTCAACTAGCAAAAGAATTTTGCTGCAACCTACCAAGGCAAACATCTTTACTACCCTAGACGATTAGAAACATAGAAACTAGGAGCAGGAGTAGGCCATTCAGCCCTTTGAGCCTGCTCCGCCATTCATTATGATCATGGCTGATCAGTAGCCTGGTCCGGCTTTCTCCTCATACCTTTTGATCCCTTTCGCCCCAAGAGCTATATCTAACTCCTTCTTGAAAGCACACAATGTTTTGGTCTCAACTACTTTCTGTGGTAATGAATTCCACAGGCTCACCACTCTCTGGGTGAAGAAATTTCTTCTCATCTCAGTCCTAAATGGTCTACCCCATATCCTCAGACTGTGACCCCTGGTTCTGGACTCCCCCACCATCGGCAACATCCTTTCTGCGTCTACGCTGTCTAGTCCTGTTAGAATTTTGTAGGTTTCTATGAGATCCCCCCTCATTCTTCTGAACTCCAGCGAATATAATACTAACTGACTCTATCTCTCCTCATATGTCGGTCCCGCCATCCCAGGAATCAGTCTGGTAAACCTTCGCTGCACTCCCTCTGTAGCAAGTACATCCTTCCTCAGATAAGGAGACAAAAACTGCACACAATATTCCAGGTGTGGTCTCACCAAGGCCCTGTACAATTACAGCAAGACATCCCTGCTCCTGTACTCGAATCCTCTGGCTATGAAGGCCAATATACCATTTGCCTTCTTTACTGCCTGCTGCACCTGCATGCTTACCTTCAGCAACTGGCGTACAAGGATACCCAGGTCTTGTTGCACGTTCCCCTCTCTCAATCTATAGCCATTCAGATAATAATCTGCCTTCCTGTTTTTGCTACCAAAATGGAGAACCTCACATTTATCCACATTATACATGCATTTGCCCACTCACTCAGCTTGTCCAAATCACACTGAAGCATCTCTGCATCCTCCTCACAGCTCATCCTCCCACCCAGCTTTGTGTCATCTGCAAATTTGGAGATATTACATTTAATTCCCTCATCTAAATCATTAATATATATTGTGAATAACTGGGGTCCCAGCACCGATCCCTGCGGTACCCCACTAGTCACTGCCTGCCATTCGGAAAAAGACCCGTTTATTCCTATGCTTTGTTTCCTGTCTGCCAACCAGTTTTCTATCCATCTCAATACACTACCCCCAGTCCCATGCACTTTAATTTTACACGCCAATCTCTTATGTGAGACTTTGTCGAAAGCCTTCTGAAAGTCCAAATAAACCACATCCACTGGCTCCCCATCATCAACTCTACTAGCTACATCCTCGAAAAATTCCAGTAGATTTGCCAAGCATGATATCTCTTTCATAAATCCATGCTGACTCTGTCACTGTTTTCCACGTGCTCAGCTATTAAATCTTTTGTAATGGACTCTAGAATTTTCCCCACTACCGATGTCAGGCTGACTGGTCTATAATTCCCTGTTTTCTCTCTGCCTCCCTTTTTAAATAGTGGAGTTACATTAGCTACCCTCCAATCTGTAGGAACTGTTCCAGAGTCTATAGAATCTCAGAAGATGACCACCAAAGCATCTACTATTTCTAGGGCCACTTCCTTAAGTAGTCTGGGATGTAGATTATCAGGCCCCAGGGATTTATCGGCCTTCAATCCCATCAATTTTCCCAACACCATTTCCCTACTAATACTGATTTCTTTCAGTTCCTCCCTCTCACTAAACCCTGAGTTCCCCAACATTTCTGGTATGAGTGTCCTCCTTTGTGAAGACAAAACCAAAGTGTGTATTTAGTTGGCCAGCCATTTCTTTGTTCCCCATTATAAATTCTCTTGTTTCTGACTGTAAGGGCCTACATTTGTCTTCAATCTTTTTCTCTTCACATACCTATAGAAACTTTTACAGTCAGTTTTTATGTTCCCCGCAAGCTTACTTTCGTACTCTATTTTCCCCTTCTTAATCAATCCCTTGGTCCTCCTTTGCTGAATTCTAAACTGCTCCCAATCCTCAGGCCTGTTGTTTTTTCTGGCCAATTTGTATGCCTCTTCCTTGCATCTAATACTGTCTCTAATTTCCCATGTATGCCATGGTTTGGCCACCTTTCCTGTTTTACTTTTGCGCCAGACAGGAATAAACAATTGTTGCTGTTCACCCATGCGCTCTTTGAATGTTTGCCATTGCCTATCCACCGTCATCCCTATAAGTAATGTTTCCCAATCCATCATAGCCAACTCGCGCCTCATATCATCGTAGTTTCCTTTATTAAGATTCAGGACCCAAGTCTCAGAATCAACTACGTTACTCTCCATCTTGATGAAGAATTCTATCGTATTATGGTCGCTCATCCCCAAGGGGCCTCGCACAACTAGATTGCCAATTATTTCTTTCTCATCACACAATATCCAGTCGAGGATGGTCTGTTCTCTCATTGGTTCCTCAATGTATTGGTCCAGAAAAACATCCCGTATACATTCCAGGGATTCCTCCTCTACGGTATTGTTACTAATTTGATTTGCCCAATCTATATGCATATTAAAGTCACCCATAATTACAGATGTTCCTTTATTGCATGCGTCTCTAATTTCCTGTTTAATGCCATTCCCAACATCACCACTACAATTTGGGGGTCTATATACAACCCCCACTAATGTTTTTTGCCCCTTAGTGTTTCTCAGCTCTACCCATACAGATTCCACATCGGCGGAGCTAATATCTTTCCTCACTATTGCGTTAATTTCCTCTTTAACCAGCAATGCAACTCCACTGTCTTTTCCTTTTTGTCTGTCCTTCCTAAATACCCCTGGATGTTCAGTTCCCATTCCTGGTCACCCTGCAGCCATGTCTCCGTAATCCTGACTATATCATACCTGTTTACATTTATTTGCATGGTTAATTCATCCACTTTATTGCGAATGCTCCTCGTGTTAAGGCACAAGGCCTTAAGGCTTGTCTTTTTAACATTACTTGTCCCGTTCCCACTATTTTTCACTGAGGCCCTGTTTGATTCTTACCCTTGATTTCTCTGACTATTACTTCTCTTATTCCGCTTTCTGTCTTTTGCTCTTGTCTTTGATTCCCCTTCCTCTGACTCCTTGCATAGGTTCCCATCCCCCTGCCATTTTAGTTTAAACCCTCGAAGGATGGTTACTGGTAAGTGAAGCTCGATGAAAGCAACAGTTTTCTAACCACATTCTGGATGCCGTTCGGGAGAAACAGATGGTTGCACATGCCGTTTGGCATTTCCATGGCTCCAGAAGAGTATCAACACAGGCAGCATGAGGTTATCAGTGATCTTCCTGGATTGGAAGAAATAGTAGATGATCTACTAGTTTATGGATGTGGAGACGCAATGGAAGAAGCCATAGCTGACCATGATCAGAATTTAATACGACTGCTGGAGAGAGCTCAGATGACCAGATGAACCTGAAGCTGAATAAGAAAAAAATGCAATTAAAAATGCCTGAAGTCAAGTTCAGAGGTCGTGTACTGACAGTAAAAGGTCAAGAGCTGTTGCAGCGACCAACATATGTGAAAGGTGAAAGCAGTGCAATGATTTGATGGATTCCTGAACAATTTAGCAACATTTTTTGCCCAACTTATCAATGGAGTGTGAACCATTACACAAACTCACTGCCAAGTATGTGCAGTGGCATTGGGGCACAGAACAAGAAGCAGCATTCACTAAAATCAAACTAGTTAAAACACCACCAGTGCAGTAGTACTATGACATCAATGATGAAGTCATCTTGCAGTGTAACGCCAGTGAGACAGGTCTTTGGAGCAACCTTAATACAGCAAGGACAACCAGTCGCATTTGCATCCAGGATACTAATGCAAATGCAAATGACCCTATGTAAGAGCGAGAAAGAGTGCCTGGTTATTGTTTTTGTGAGCATTTTCATCAATACCTGCTTGGGAGAGACAAAGTAACAGTGGAGTCTGGCCACAAGCCACTTCAAAGCAATTTTCTTAAACCGCTACTATTTGCTCCAAAACGTTTGCAAAGGATGTTACTTTGTTTGCAAAGATTTCATTTGGACGTGATTTACAAGCAAGGGAAACTAATGTATTTCACTGACATGCTGTGGAGCGCAGCACACCCCATGAAGAAAGTTGAGGATGCTACAATGTGATATCTTCCAGATTCAACATGAAGTAGCAGCTCAACATGATCTGGAAGTCATCAACACAGCAAAGACGTTGAATCTGACAGACAAGCGCAATGCTCAAATTAAGTTAACTACCCAACACGATGCAACTCTCCAAGTGCAATAAGAAGTAGTAATGAAAGGCTGGCCTGAGAACATGAAGGACACATCTGTGGTCACAAGAGCATACTGGACATACCGAGATGAATTAACAGCCCAAGATAGCATCTTGTACAAAGGAAATAGAGCCATCATCCCTGAGGAGATGGCAGGAGAGATGCTGAAGCGCATCCATGCAAGCCATCAAGGAATTGAATAGAGCCTGAGGAAGGCAAGGCAAGTACTTTAGTGGCCAAACATGAGCAATTAAATTAAAGACCACATTGGCCAGTGTGGTGATTGTAATGAGTACCAAGCTAAATAAGCTGGAGAGCTGTTCATGACACATGAAATTCCAGACAGACCATGGATGAAGCTGGGAGTAGAGTCTTCACTCTAGCAGGAACTGATTATCTTATCACTAATGACTACTATTCTGACTTGTGGGAGCTAGTTAGACCAGTTGACTTCAATGATGACAGAAGAAATAGCAGAATGCCTGAAAGCACACTTCCATCATTATGGCATTCCATACATTATGATGAGTGACAATGGCCTTCACTTCATGAATAAAGAGTTTAGCCACTTCACAAAGGGTTGTGAAATTCAACACTGTACATCATCTCCGCAGTATCCACAGCCGAATGGAAAGGCTGAGGCAGCAGTGAAAATCGCCAAAGGAATCATCAAGAAATCGAGCACATCGAACAAATGTGGATACAAGGCAATCCTCGAATGGAGAAACACATTGACTGAAGACATGGAAAATAGTCCATTAGTGTCACGCCACACACAAACTACTCTTCAAATTTCAAAAAAGCTACTGAAACCAGAAGTAGTAACAGGCATGAGTGATAAAATCAAGGTGAAACAGCAGAAAGTCAAATTTTATTTTGACAAGACTGCCAAACCATTGCCAGAGCTGAGCATAGGAGAGCTAGTCAGGGTGCAAACCTTCAACGCTCTCAACAGGAGTCAGCCACGCGGAAGCTTGATACATGCGTAGAGAAATTGTCACCTCAGTCATACGCGGTAGAAGTGAACAACCAAATATACTGGTGCAACCGCAGGCCTATACGAACAACTAGTGAAGCTGTTCCTTCACTGCGTCGGCTGGTCAGGGAGAAGGGATCTCACCAGCTGCACTGAGTACAGAACCATCATCAATCCCAGAGGTCCGTGGGTCTCCAATAACGGCAATGGAACATTAACAGTTAACATGGCAACAAGTGCCACAGGAATGACACTCTCTGGACAAGGAACATCACACAGACAAAAAGCCAATGACAACATGCATGCATACCATAAAGGGAACTGCACAATTTAACGACTATGTACGCAGTGCAGGTGCAGAGGTTGACTAGTAGAATAAACAGTTGTTAATGCATGAGAATAGTAGGTGTATAATGGGTAACTTGGATAACTCACAGTTACACATGCAAATGTGTCTTACACTTGTTAGGAAAAGGGAGATGTTTGGATCTTGTGTTCATTATGAAAATGGGGATGTTTGGGTTTTGAAATGCAACAGTACTACATGTTCTATCTGACTTGCTGTAGTCATGTGATCCCTACCATGAGAGAATCTCTCTGGAAGCTGCCATTTCAGTTCAATAAAGACAGACACTGAGATAGCACTGCAGTCTTGGAACTCAAAACAGGAAGAGCTGCAGCAACAACAGCAAGAGGTACGTGCAAGGACAGCAAATACAAGTGGCGCACTTGCAGAAATCCTTATCCTTCCAGCACATCTTATTGGTTCAGGGCAATGTAACTGCTGGTTTATGAGAAGTGATGTCTCAGGGAGACTGTCACTGTGTTCTGTCACCTCCAATAACCAGACCTGCTCCCAACAGCCGTAGCTAACACTGAGTGGCCTGATGCAGTAATGTCACTGCAGCCTTCACCTTCCTTGCCTCAGGTTCCTTCCAATCTCCCATAGCAAATATTAGTAACAGTAGCCATCCTTGTCTTAAGCAGGTGACTGATATCAGGCTGTAACTTCGGAACTCCAGCGCGTCGTCAATTTGGGGGAGTACCCCAAAGATGCGCTGGGGAACCCCCACCGGAGTTTCACATGTAAGGTTTGCATGGTAATTGTCCAGAAGCTGCAACCATCTGAAACTTGAGATTTAAGTTGCAAATTTTGGATGGTTGCGACTCGGTTACATCAATAATTACCCAGAAAAAGTTAGAAAAATTAAAACCACTTCTGACTTATAGATAACTATTCCACAGACCCACACCGACCCCCCATGGGATTCCCCCCACCTCTCCCCCCAGGAGTCTTCCCCCCAGGAAATAGATCCCCCGATGGGAACCCCCGTAGGGACTCTTCACTCTCCCGATTTGCCAGGCCCGACTCTCACCCCCAACGTCCCAGGCCCTACCAGTCCCCCTCCACCCTAGGCCACACCTGACCCCCCTTCCCACCACTCCCACCGAGGCCAAACCCAACCCCACCCCTCTACCAAGGCCTGACACTATGGACCACCCCCCCGCCCATCCGAGGCTCGACCCTACAACCCACCCCCAAGGCCCGTCCGAACGCCCTCACCCTGATGCTTGACACGACCTCCCGCTACCAATTCTACCCACTTACCTCGTCAAAGACCTTTAAACTTTCGTGGTTTATGGCAGCTAGTGCTGTATAAAAGGGGGCAGGATTTACTTACCTTCGACTCTACAGCCCTTTGATGCTAGGCCTTGCGGATGTGCTGCCCAGATAGCCTGAGTCGGAAGGCCAGGCGAGATAGGATTGCCTGGGTTTTAAGGTAAAATGTTTCAAGCGAAAATTGAATTGCCACTCCATCAGAAGTTATGGCCCATCATGGCTGGAGAGCAAACATTTTCATCACTTTCCCCATCGACACCTGGGCACCAGGGTGGATGTGGTGGTTCAGGGGGTCTAAAGTTAAGAAGATGTCCTTCCGGGGACTCACGTTCTCTGTGAACAACTGAACAACTCTATGGGTTAATCGGAGAATCTGGAGGCTTTGAATAAAATCATGCGATCTTCTGCATTAGTATTGATGTACACTTTCCCAATTGGTGAACTCTCTCCACGGAATGCCATTGGTCTTGACAACTCACTGATTCCATGTTAAAAAGACAGCCATTAAAATGATTCAGCCCTCCTTATATATATCTGTAGGGTTCCCAAGCCTAATCGAATAACTGTGACAGCTCTCTCAAGCTGTGTTTCCAGAAGTTCAGGAGATCAACTATTTAAATACCCTGCTGCACTGTGCATCTACTACTCTACCTGATCTACAATGTCACTGTTGCTGTTCCAGCCTCAGACTCAGTGACACCACTCGATCTCCGCCGCAGGGAGCTCAGGCCGCATAGAGTACTATTGGCAGATAGATAGAGAGTCAGGAAGCTTGGAGTCAACAGTGATGGTACTTGGAGGGTGGAGACTTTCTGAAATGAAGGAGATTAGGAGATCAATGGGAAGAATGGGAAATGGTGATCAGAAGAAATATGGATCCAAAGGAATGAGGGCTTGGGGGAGAAATAGAGAAAGGGGAATCAGGGAAATGCAGGCTTGGGGAGAGGTGGGGAATTAAGCAATGGGAGGTTATGGGAGAGAAAGGAAACAGTGGTTGGGGGATTGGGCCTCAAGCAAGTGTAGGAGAGTGGATTGGAGGTGGACCAACATTTTCCACAGAGCCAGGAGCTGCAATAATGGTGAGTGTGAGTCAAGCAGAGATAGGAGCAGCCAGTTAAGGGGCAAGTGAAACTCAAAGACCATACTGTGGGTAAATAGTGAAATATTGGTGGGCTCACCAAGTACTGTGGAATGGAAACCATAGTCTCTCACTGGAAGAAGCAAGGGAGATAGGAGGAGGAAAAGTCTTAAACCGAGGGCTATTAGATACTTTGCCATATTGAGGTACAGACTAAAACTTAAGTGGAAAAAATGGGATATATATTTTAAAAGGAGAAATAAAAAAGGTCTTTGGAGTTTACAGAAGAGAGCACAATGGGTTGAATGACCTCTTCCTGTGCTGTGACTTATGTAATTTTATGGCAATTTTCCTTCATCAAGTCTGAGCTAAGGGAACAGTTTAGTAATATTGGTGATGAGCTGAGTTTAGAACAAAGTGTATTGTGAGTTGTGCCCAAACACTGAGGGCACATCTGCTCTATATATGGGCTGAAATTTTTTTGGCATGACTGAGGTCCCATGTTTGGGCTGAAAGCCAGAGTTATCACCTTCACATTGGAGTCCAAACCAGATTCCAAAGGGATAGAGAGAGAGAGAGATTGTCATTTTTAATATGCCCATCGACTAGGGAGCCTGACTGCGCATTACGTAGTGCAGGGGAATTCTGGCTATAGTTTCAGGATGAATATCACCAGCTTATAGAGTTAGCACTAGTTCTAGGCAGGATATTGTGGCAGTACACTTATTACTACCAATAACATAGAAAAATTACTGCCAGCTACAATGTGAATCTGAGTTTTACCATTTTACTGTTGATAATGAGCACAATATTACTGAGTTACTAGACTCAAATTTTCTGGTTTCCCCTCTGTGACTCGTTTTCACATCTTTAGATCCCCTACCATCAGTTTCCCTTTTTCCCTACCCTCAGTTTCTCCTCTTCTTCTGTGGCCCCCAAAGGACTTGTTGCACAACAGCTACAGGCACAAAACCAGAGTCAAAAATTCTCAATTACAGGAGACCCAGCCATTATAAGGTAAATGCAATAAGCATTTGTAGATATATGATCATATGTACATCACATGTGGTCAGAATGTCACATGATCGAACCTCCATTAATGTCCCCAACCAGTGTTGGTAACCCTAACTGTATGCCAGGCATGGAAAACTACCTCATAGAATTCGGTTTCAGAAAGTATGGAACAGAAAATTCAGTATTCAATTGACTACCCTCTTAAAAATCAAGGTTTTTGTGTATTCTGTTTTTTTAGTCAGACATGCACGATCAGACTCAAACAAGGTTAAGATGACTTGAACAGAATGTGACTGCCCCAGTTTTACACTGAGGGCTGCCTCTCTTGTCAGTTCATGTGACTGAAGGTATTAAATTACCTGCCTACTGCGCACAATGACATTTTTCTTGGTTAAACCTAGATGGAGTTTCACATCAATCTTGCTTTCTAGCCTGAACTGAATATCTGAATTCATGGCATAAATCTGTACTCTGGGGGTAGACACTTTTGCCCTGATGTATGACAGCAAACAAAAATCACATTATTTATTTAGTGTGTTGGGGATCAACTGCAAATGTGCAATTAATGGACCAACATTTAACTTCCAATCACCCTTTTTTAAAACTTTTGGACAACAGAAGGAACTCATGTTTTTAATAACAAGGGTGAACAGTGTCTCCAAAATAACAGCAACATAAAGAAACACAACCAACTCACAAACAATTTGAAGGCTGTGTAGGTCAAACTGACATTGAGCGGAACTCATCAGTACAGTCACGCTGTCATTGCTGAGGACACAGAGAACAGCAGTCAATGCAAGCCTTGCAAAACCCTTTGCAGTATCAGCTGCCATGAATTCAGAGTTTCAAGCAATGACTGAAGTGTTGGATTAAATTGGATGTAGCCAATTACTTAAAATCGGTCTGTTGCTGTTAATTATCACTTGTTACTAAACCGTAGAATTGCAAGCACCAATGAGAATAAGGAATATATTAGTCATAGAGTCATACAGCACAGAAACAGGCCCTTCAGCCCATCATGTCCATGCCAGCCATCAAGCACCTATCTGTTCTAATCCCATTTTCCAGCATTTAGCCTGTAGCCCTGTATGCTATGGCATTTCAAGTGTTCATCTAAATACTTATTTTTCTCCTGCATTCAAATGTCATGCATGTTAACTGAGCATTTATTGGTCTGGTCAATAAATTAGCAAATTTTGTTCACAAATTTCAGTGCAAACCAGTCTCCTGTCCTCTTACTGCCACTCCTGCAAGAGTTATTCAGTCAACTGAAGAGATTTTGAGCACTGCACAAAGTAAACATAAATTCTTGTGAGAATAAAAGTCCCAACTTACAGAGTGGAGGACTCAGAATCTTCCATTAGCAATGGCACTTTTGGGTAGGAGTGGCACTGAGGTCAAAAAGGAGGAGGCAATGAAGTGGACAGCAAAAAGGGAAGGGGGACTGAAGTGAGAGGAAATTGGATAGCAATAAGGTAGGAGAGAAAAGGGAATAGAAACGGGAACTGCACTTTGAGTGTGGAAGGAAGGAGAGCCGGCTTTAACAGAGGGAGTGGTGTTGGAAAGTGTGAATGATAACTGTGGAAAGCAGAGAAGAATATCAATATAACTTCAACTGAAGGGACTGAAGGGTGAAAAACAGTGCCAGTGAATGGTGACAATGAAGGAGAATAATAAGCTGCATTGAGAGAAGAGTGCCAATTTAAACTGTTAATGGTTGAATGTGGCAAAAGTGCTTCACATCAAAGGCTGCAATTGTAACTCTATCGAGTACATTCACAGTTCGACTTTTTTCTTTTTTGTTCAAGTCCTGGAGTGGGACATGAACCCACAACCTTCTGACTCAAAGGTGAGGGTGCTATGAACTGAGCCACAGCTGACATCTCCAATTGTCGTGGAACATGCCAACGGTGTAAACTGTGGTTGGATGTGAGGAAATAACTTTTGGAAATGAAGGGCTGATTAATTAATAAGGAATTCTGGAATCATTATTTCTTTAAGATTATGAGTCCTTCGATTCTGAAGTATAAAATAGGTATAATTAACTGAGATGTATAATTTTTAATGTAAAAATTCAACATTTCCAGGAATCTATGCTCCCAGACCCATTGGCGATATGTCACCAATTCTGTGCTTTCAACATCTGGATTTCCCTTTAAGCTATCATTGACCCTGATTTAAGAACAGGAATGTTGGGTGTACCTGAGGCTCAACTTACAAGGCACACAGAGCTATTTCTTTCCCATGTCACAGGCTTACAATCAAGACCACTCTTGTGTTGCTAGTATTTTGGAGCTGTTTGAGCTTTTGCTTGTTTTCCAGGTGGCCATGTGCGAATATGGTTAGCAAAAAAGAAACATGAGCTTAAAGCAGTGATTTCTACTTTATACAAATGTCTGATTTTTGACCGAAATCAGAAATTGGTGTAAAATACATTTAACAGACTTTGGTTAAAATACCAGAATTTAGCATCTAAGAGCCTTATAAATATCTACCTTCATTTTGGGGGAAAAAAAACCCCATCAGTTCTCAATGATCAAAAAAATCTAATCTCAAGCAATCCCTTTTGCTCAGAATCCCTATGGCTGGACTATTTTTTTTCTTATTCTCCCATGAGTTGTGAGCATCACTGGTAAGGCCAGCATTTGTTGCTCATCTCTAATTGCCCTTGAGAAGGTGGTGATGAGTGGCCTTCTTGAACTGCTGGAGTCCATCGGGTGCAGGTACACATACAGTGTTAGCTTGAAGGGAAATCCAAACATGTGAAACATGAAACAAAATAAGTGACAGCCATTTTTTGGTTCATTCCTCAGAGCAATGCCTTAAAGTCAAGCTGCCTGGTTTAAATTTCAAACAATGCTTAGCTGTTAACTGTCAGTCACCATAAACTGGTGCATTCTCCATGGCAATGTCCCTACCAATCAGAGACCACTTGCCAACCAATCAGCACTCACTTCTCATACAGTATCAAGTTGTTGTTTCCTCTGACATTAATATTCTTGTGATTGTCCTGATGAGTACAAGACGAAAAGCTTTGACAAAATATATTTTTTCAGCAATACTCAAGCTCTGTACTACTAAATGACTACAAATGTATTCATTAGTTATAATTAGATATTCATTAGTCATCAACTTCTATAAGGTGTATTAAATGTAACTAGACCTTAATTGCACAATTGGCAAGATCATGACCACAAAATTGACGTCAGTAGCTCCGATGGTGTCATCATTATGGGAGGCATGGCAAATGGTGGTTAATCCACTTCTGGTGCACCATGCTTGCATGAGTGCTAACATGGGTATGCCTTGCATGTGCTGTAAGTATGGAGAGTGGGTAGATCGTAGTGTTACTCAGCGTCAAATAGATTTTGCATCCGACCTGCCACTTAGGACCTTGCACGTCCTGTTGACACTGTTTCTTAAACACACCCAGCTGAACATTTATTCAACTGCATGAGTGATCCCCCGCTAGCATTGTTTAAAGTGATCAGCACAGGAGTTTCAGGTGAGCTTCTTTTGCTGCTGTAGAGTTAGTGGAAGTACTGTGTGCTGTGTTGTTGCAGTAGCTCTCAAAGGTTGTTGCAGTCAGAAGAGAGTGGTGCTGGGCTTTTCCAAGGAGCTCAGTAGAGTTTGAAGGTCTGTCAGCAGAAAGTCTGCGATCACTCTTGTGGTCTGCAGTTGCAGTCCCTCTTGGGTTGCAGCACAACAAGGAGGTGGAGCACAGGCAAAAGAGACTGGAAGCTGTGCACAGAGGGAGGAGGAGGGCTCTCAGCAGAAGGCCATACCAACCTAGTGTATTCAGGGAGTACTTCTCCTGCCACCAGCTCAGCCAGGGGCAGTGTTTGAGGAGGTTATGATTCACAAAGGTAGTAGTCATTGAAATGTGCCACCTCCTCTGACCAGCTAAAAAGCAGGGTGAGGATAGTGCTGCCAGTGGCCATCAAGATTACCATGGCCCTCAATTTCTATGCCCACAGTATCCTTCCTGGCCGTAGCTGGTGACATCACTAACATCTCACCATTCAAAATGCATCATTACTGCATCCAGGAGGTCACAGAGGCCCTTTATACAAGGGAGGGGACTTCATAGCCTTCCCTCTAACTAGAGAGGAGCAGGAAGAGCAGGCATTGTGGCTTTTTGAGGGTAAAGGGATGCCCAATGGTTTAGGAAGCCATCAGTTGCACGTAATTCACACTGCTGACACAGCCTCTCAACAAGGATATGTACTGGAACCTCAAAGGGTTCCACTTCCACAATGTGCTCTCGGTATGTGACAATGGACAGAGTATCATATTGCTGAATGCCCATTATACTAACTGCAGGCACAAAGCTGTTATCCTGCACCAGTCAGCTGTTCCCACCAAATCTGAACCACCATGATGAACCAGGGAGTGGTTGCTGGCTGACAAAGGCTATCCACTTCACTTGGCTCATGACTCCCCTCTGCCATTCGGCCACACATGGACAGGGCATGTGCAATGAAAGCCATGGTGCAACCAGGAATGCATGGAGCAAACGATCAGCAATTTGAAACAATAGTTCCACTGCCTGGAACATGAGAGGAAGACATGTCTCCAACTTCATGTTGGCCTGTCATATTCTAGCCAACTGGGCTCTCGTGAGGGCACTGCTCTTCCTAACAAAACTTCAATGAGGACTTCAGGAAGAGGAAGCAGAGGAGCAAGGGGCATGCCTTTTCTTGTCCTAGTTCTCCTATGTAGTGCTGTCCCAGTGGCTTATCCTACCTCTTTACTGCTCTCTAAAGTACACACCTTGTGTAAAGTAGTGGCCTTAGCTATCTGAAATCATGAATGCAGAAGGCAAGGGCTGGGGTGAGGGAAGTGAGATTAGATAGAAAGTAAGAGATCCATGTTCACAGCATTTGCAGTTTGTACTTCATGCCAGTTTGAGGGATAAGGGATAAGGGTAAAGTGGAATTTGAGAAGGTTCATTCAGCAGGAACATACTGACATCCTCAATGTTCTGGCAAAATAGTTACAATGGCCTTGGTCATTGAACAGCACAGCCTCCCTCAGAGCTTTCAGGAGTTGCAGGGGTACCTGTTCCCCAGTGGTTCCCTGCTATTGCCGTCTTTTCAGTTATGTGTCACCTTGCCCCGCAAGAAAAGGGAAACAGGGTAAATGAGTGTGTTGCAATGAATTAGGATGGTGTACCTGACATAGCTGAATAGCTGGAAGTATGTGGAAGCTGCAAGATGTGGGCGTGAGGCTTTCCGCAGTGGTAAGTGAGGTAGTTAATATGAATGTTAGGCATGATTCCTGATTGATAGAGATCACTGATGGGTGGGTGTACACATTGAGTTGCGTGTGAGGTTGGTGGTGTGGTGGGTAGGAGATGGAATTTGAAGGTGCATTCACTGACCTTAACCCACATGAGTGAGATCACTGAACTTTTCATGGTACTGCAGCTAGGGCCTTGGTGCCACACTCCTTGAATGGACTTCCATGGACACCTGTCCCATTGCCTTCCCAGTTTATGCCTCGAGGGCCTCCTGGTCCCCTGTGGAAAGATGACCTCTTCTCCTTTCTACTTTCTTGAGTAAAGGGTCCAGTGTCACATCAGAAAAAATGGGAGTCCCGTCTCTGGCCTGCTGCTCCATAGGTATCATTTCTTTTGAGACACACTTTTGGGCACGGTTTTACCACTTGCTGCAGCCAAAATGCACCTCCTTAAGAGGTACAGTCTACCTTTAAGAAGTGCAGTCTAGCTGTACCTCATGCTAACCATGTACGCACCTGGTCTCCCTGCTGAGTGCACAGCCAGTCACAGCATGTTTAGCTTGAGCTGCACACTGCAATCATGCTGATCAGCAGGAGCACCAAGTTTGCATGCTGCCTGCATCACCTTGATAAGGCGCCGGGTAATCCTGCCTCATTATTCCCACGCCCCATGCCTGAAAACTGGGATGGTTTTTAGCCCCAGATACCATGGAATCTAATTGTTACCTCTGTTTCCATGAGCAAAGTTAATGGTGTCAGACAATACAATTACACTGAAGTTTGAGAAAATCAAGATGACAACCACTGACCTTGGTTGTGACAAGGACATTTATCACAAAGAAATCTTGTTGTATCTGCTCCTGTAGCAGATAGGATTTTATCCTGCTATTGTTTCTTTCACTGTATTTTAATAAAAATATTCAGAGCAATTGCAGAAAACAATAAAGCATTAATGTGCTAGGTCTTTCAGGAGACTGCGTGGTGCATTGGGTTGTTACATTATCATTTTAGCTCTAGGACCTAGTTTCATAATGATGCAATCCGAGTTTTTATTTCGGCTGTCTGCAAGGGTTCTATGTGGAATGAGAAAGAAAGTAGGTAGGTTAATATTAATGTAGCCCATTATCACAACTCTCAGAAATGTCTTGAAATGTTTTAGAGACAGTAAATTACTTTGAAGTGCAGTTACAGTACAGTTACGTAGTCCAACATAGAAGCTAAATCAGTGCAGTGCAACATCCTAGAGACACATAAATTAATAATCAAAGGATGGTGGTTGAGAACACCAATTTAGCCAGGATGCCAACAGGATGACCTACTTTGCTTTGAATGCCTTTTAACAATGACCTAAATTACCAGCTCTGGTTTAACGTCTCATTGAAATGAAGCCTCCAACAGAGCAGCATTTCTGCTTTCTGCACAGGGTGAAAGGTAGATAGTGTGCTCAAGTCCTGGAGAGCATTTTTGAACGAACAGTATTTGATTTCAATGAGAGCAAGTTATCAACTAAGCCAGGCTATGACAACTCATTCCAATTACTGTGGGCTCAGCCAAACAGCACCAAAAATAACTGCCCCAATTTGACACTCATTGGCAATCTCATCCAAGCATTGTTACACTGGTGATGCAGAACGATTTATCTTAGGCAAGTGAAGGACATTACTGAGGCACTGAAAAAGGAGATGCTCTGCATACAGCGTCTGCTGTACTAAGCTGGGAATACTTGCCACTAAGGTGAAGGGCCATAATTTTTGGTCAAATAAAAAGCATGGCTAATAACACTGTTCATTATTTATGGGTAAATGTTACAATAACTTCAGACAAGGAGCAGATGTGTGGTTAACTATAAATATCCAAAGATTTCTGTCCAAGTTGTGCTGCTCTGCCATTACCTTTGTCAAAACATGATCTCAACTTTAGTCTCCCTATTTCTTTTTAGAAATTTGCACACTGGATGCACAACAGGAAGTTAAGTCTTGTAATTACAAGGGGGATGTACCTGGTAACCATGTGATAAATGCTAATGACTATTAATCAACTGCTCTGGCACTGAAAATTAACTATTTCAAGTGTGGAGTCTCATTCCTTTTTTGGGGAGATTTTAAAAATATCATTCTAAGTTTTACATTTTTCTTTCTTCTCTGACTCTTTGTTCCCTTTCTCTTTCTCTTCAGCCAATCTTTCTTTCACTCTTTTTCTGTATTCCCTTTAATTCAGTGTAACATGCAATTTAAGCATATGGAGTGCACAAAGGTTATAAAACAATTTTTGTTTATTCCACTGGCATCAAAGCAATATCAACCCTCAAGGGAAAGTATAGCTCCAAGAAACAAACTATTTACAGAGAATATTCACTGCATGATATGCCAGATCTCCATTCTATTCAGGGCTTTGGCTGCTCGATGCAGTCACGCAGCAGGCTTGTTCTGTGGTCCAGCTCCTGGCTGCAGTCCTGTTCTCTCATTCTTTCTTTCATGAGGTATGTCAGATTCAGGGGTGCTGCCAGTCAATTTGATTAGGTTTCCAATTTCCTTCCTGGCTCCTTAGTCACCCTCAAGGGCTTCAAGCTGATCTAGGCTCCTGCCATGCTGTCACTCAAGTCCTGGATTTTCTTGTCTGCTTTCTCCCTCACCTCATGGCATTTGGCTCCACCCCTCAGCTTGACAAAGACACTGCTCCCTGCAGGAAGGGGCTCACAGGGGCTGACCAGTTCCCCTGCTCCATGCTCTCCCTCAACATTGCCACCTGTTGTTGGAGATCCTGCTACATCAGTTTCCCCCTCTGTCCTTCCTGTGTTTATGTCCAAATCCTTCATCTCATTGGTTCTATCCTATTGCTTGCTCTGTTCAGTCAGGTCCCAGATGCCCTGTTTCCTTTGCTGAACTGTTATCAGCTTATATTTTCAACAACTTTGTGAGGGAAAATGTGTTAGCTGAGGTGTGCAGGGGCAAGTCTAACTAATGCTAAACTGATTAGAATTTCATATCAACTTTAACAGTTTGATGCAGTTAAATCCAAAACTAGGGGGTCTCAGGTAGAGAATTCTAAAGATTCACAACTCTTGAGTGAAAAAAAGTCTCTTCAGCTCAATCTTAAATGATAGGTTCCTTATCCTGAAACCATGCCTAGATTCCCCAGCCAGGGGAAACAACCTCTCAGTATCAACTCTGTCAAGCTGCTTCATAATCATGAATGTTTCAATGAGATCACCTCTCATTCTTCTCAACTCCAGATGAGAGATAAAACAATGCAATTAAAATTTATGATTGTCTTGGTCTCCCGATTGTAGCAGGCATGTACTTTCTTAGATGAATTGATGCTTTGTTTGAAGTGAAGGTCTGTAAAGCAGAGGATTTTCAGTAAGCTGCAAAGTATCTTGTATTTGACTTTCCAAGAGGTTAATTCGCAAAGGAACTTGAAGTTGGAACAGTTTGGGGACAGTCCTTCTCCCATTTTCAAGGTATGGTTATTCATTACCTTGGCTGCCTAGTTGACATGCAGCTAGTCTGATGGTGGTCTGATGGATGGATTCTCTGCCCAGATTGGCTTCCTGCTGTTTTAATAGCAGGCAACAAACATGGCTGCCTTACCATATGAACTGTTACAAGTCCAAAATCCATTTCCAAATAAGGTGGGTGTCTGGGTCAATTATACATGCTGTGGGATGCCTTTCACACCTTCAGAGTTTGAGACAGCTAGTATATTTGCATTTGAAAGACCCATTCAATTGAAAATTAACCTTTTGAATTAGTTTCAGGAAAAGGCATTGAGTCAACATCAATCTGAAAAATTCCTCATGTTTCTTCTTGAGATAGGGAAGTATTTCAGTCCACGAGAAGTCAAGTGATCCTTGGCTAGCCGTCTTTTTTGTAGCTTTTCGTGGTTTTTAAAAAAATATAAAGTGTTGGCTGAAAATCCATAATATACTGGAACATAACACTGGAAATTAAGGGGAACCAAGGGCCCAATGAGCGTGAGGAACTTAAAGCAATTGGTACAGCAACTCGCCTGGAGAAATTAATAGGGTTAAAAGCTAACACATTCCCTGGATCTGAGGAGATATATCGTAGTATGTTAAAGGAGATGGCTCAGAGATTGTGGATACAATTGTTTTGATCTTCCAGATTCTAAAACAATCCCAATGGATGGTATCAAATGTAAACCCGCTGTTTAAGAAAATGGGAGTGAGTAAACAGGAAACAATAGATCAGTCAGCCTGACATCATTAATAAGGGAAAGGTTAGAACCTACTATTAAAGGAAATGATAACAGGGTGCTTGGAAATTCACAGTATGATTAGGCAGAATCAACATGGTTTTATAAAATGGAAATAGTGTTTGAAAAATCTATTGCAGTTTTTGAGGGTCTAACTTGAAGGGTAGATAAGGGGAGACCAGTGAATGGTATACATGAATTTTCAAAAGGCATTTGCTAAGTTTCCATATAACAGGCTGCTACAGAACATTAGGACCCACATATATATTAGCACGGATTGAGGATTGGTTAATGGACAAAAAGCACAAATATATAGGTATTTTTTAGGACATAGGGTGCAACTAGTAGAGTACTGCAAGGATCAGTGTTTGGGCTCCAGCTATTTATAATCTACATTAATGACTTAGATGAGGGGGCTGAGTGTAATAAATCAGTTTGATGATGACACATGTTAGATGGGAAAGTAAGCTGTGAGGGGGTGCAAGGTGACTGCTAAGGGACATAGGCCAGTTATGTGATTAGGCAAGAAAGTGGCAAATGGAGTATAGTGTGTGGAAGTGTGAATTTATCCATTTTCATAGGAATAATGGAAAAGGTGAGAAAATAAATATTGGTATTCAGGGGGATTCTTTATCCCAGAAGGGTGTGGATGTTCAGTTGAGGAGTATATTCAAGACTGAGATTGTAGATTATTGGCCATAAAAGGAATCAAGATACAGGAATAGCACAGCGAAGTGCAGCTGAAGTGAAATCTTTTATCTTCATGTTACAGCAAATTCTGTCCCAACATGTCTGAAACACCATACTTACCTTCCCAATGGCAATGTCACCCTCCTTGAATACAAACATTTACTACTGTTTCTGCTATATTGTTCTAGCCAGCAAGTACTAGGCATTTTTTGACATCAACAGCTTCATGAAGTGTCTACATTTTTAAAAAACTATATTTTGAACTCTAGTTGTTATTTCTGTTGCCACTTATTTTTTTCGTAAAGCTCCTTTGGAAGAAAATGAGCAATAGCACAATTGATAGTATAGTTAGACGAAACAAATGTGGATTCAAACCCAGTTAAAAGGAATTTTAGCTCATGATCTAAACTAACACTCCAGTGCAGCATTGCATTATCGAGAAGTGTCATCCTTTTAGTAGACATTAACAATGATGTCTCTGTTGCTCTATGAATCGGATAGACATTTACAATCCTGTGGCACTATTCGAGTTCAATGATTTCAACGATTTCCCATTCAACATTCTGCCTCAGAAACAGCAAAAAATAAAAAATCAACCGAACATCAGGCTCAACATCTCCCTGCTGTTTTTTTAGAATCTTGATATAAAACTGACCATTGTGATTGCTGACACAACAATCACTGTGCTCTAGTCTGCTAAATATTTCAGGGAGATGGTAAAAGAATCAATACCATTGAAATTCTTTCCTTTCCATTAAAAGTAGGACTCATGCATATATTTGTCATCTTATTGTCAGTAGTCACAGCTGTTCACTGCAAACAAAAATCAAAGAATTGCTTTAAGAATGGTTGGCAGAGTTCTGGAGCTAAAAGTGAAAAGTAATTTGTTGTATATGACTCAAAAAGAGAACGCATCACATTGGTTTGAGGCTCTACTATTGAAAAAAGTGATAATCGGAGACACCAACAGTCAATGTTATTTTTCTGGGACAGGAGGGAGGATAATTATAAATTGAGAATGACAGGAATCCACTGGACAATAATTAGTAGCTTTACAACTTGTGGATAGTCTTATTGAAATTATTTGTCATTTGAGAAATAATATATGGAACTGTAAATCTTAAAATAGGCCATTAAAATGTCAGTTAAAAATGATCAGCTATAGAAGAAAAACCACATGTCACATCAGGGAGTCATTTTGGACATAATATAGGGAGCATGTTTCAAACTGTGCATTGGTAATACAACATTGAGGGAAAGCTACAGATAAAGAATATATGTATCATTCCAAAAATTGTCCCCCACAGGAAGACTAAATAACTTAGTGAAAGTACTGTATTCACAATTAACAATTATTATATGATCATTAAAAGTATGGTGAGTGAGAGAGAAAAAATATCCACAGTTTTTGCCAAATTTGGATGCTATTAATTCCTGAAGTGTCAATGGCAGGATTCTCCCATCAAATCAAGAAAGGAGAAGGTTGAAAGGGGGATCTGACCATTCACATATTTTGTGTGTTTAGGGTCGAATGTCTCAACTAACTTTACGGAATACAGGGCTATGGTCTGTCCAGTAATGTAATCAGGCATTCCACGTTTACATTTCTCTTCCTATATCAATGCAAGTCTTTCTTTCTTTCTTTAGTAAAAACATTGAAAGTGGGACGCAAGGTACATCTGGAATTTGCTGAAAAGTTTATACTACAATTAGGCACAAAGGTATTCTCCATTATGTTTATATATTGAATGGTGGTTCTTGTAGTTTGCAACTCAATCTAAATAGCAACTCAAAATTTTGATCTTAAAAAGGTTTCTGCATGCACATGATAATTAATGTGGTAAATATTCAAAGCAACCTTCAAGTGAAGCAGAGATTTCATGCTATGCAATACGGAAATGATAGAGTGTGGCTCTCACATACCCAACTATAGCAATCTCAGTTACACAGAGGGATCAAATTGGGTGAATCGTAGGTGTTATTTTTAGTTACTTTTGCTCATTAGGTACATGGGTCACAGAGTCTTGGTTTAATTTTAGTGCATGATCCTATAAATTGGTTACTCCATTTCCTTGAATTCTTAATCTTTAGAGAGACTATCTCCTGCTAAGTACCAGTGCCTGTGGACAATTTCCTATTAGGAATCAGCTGGTTGAGATGGACCACACACTAAGAAGGTTTTAGTATCACAGCAGTTGGAGTAAGGCCAGCACTGCCCCGATAATATGTACTTTTTAAGGTAAAATAATAGCCGTGGTGACTGCTGAGCTCCCAGTCACATTTAAATGAATAAAATGAGGACATCATTGACATCAATTTTTGATCATTAAGAAGTCACACCGATAGTGGGAGGCCAATGAGAGGTGCTCAATGAGTCTTATGTGAAGAGCTATGCTGTCATCATGTTCACATTGTTACAAGCACATAGTAGCAATGTGGCTTCTGCTTGTATTGCTGACAAAATAGTCAGTGCGCCATCTTTTACTATAACATAAATGTGCTTTTAAGTGTTTGTGTGGCCATCTTTTTCTTTTTATCTTTGTCATTTCTTCAAAGCTTCTGGATTTTGTGTGATGTGCTACTATTTCAATTTATTTATGTCTCTTCTAATGAAAAGAGGTTGAATTATTTAGTTTGAATAGGGAGTTCCAGCAAGAGCAAGAAATTTTCATTTAGGGCCAAATGCCTAAGTTAAATACTGGCCCAGGGTGGGAGAGTTGGTGGGACTAGATATAATGGCTGGGATTTTCTGGCCCCGCTGTGGCGGGCGAGCCAAAAGTCCATTGACTTTAGGTGGGACCGGACGATCCCGGTGGTGGGTAGGGCCAGAAAATCCCACCCATTGAGTGTGGTTTATTCAATGCTCACTTACACTATTAATGCAACACACCTCCTTTTGGACCTCCACACATGCTGTCTCTACACCAGCCATAAGACAGAATTAATGACTGTATCTGACCTGGTTTGCGTCACTCTTCTGCCTCAAAACAAAGAAATAGAAAATAGTGTAACAGTACTGTGTAGACATTCTACAATAGAACAGTGAATACTCATCAAAATAAATAATAGTTATGATTAACTGATTTTGAATTATAAATACTGAACTACTGTCCTAGAGCATATTGGAACAAAGAACTTCTGATGGTAGGCAACTTTAGTGAAGCTTATAAGGACTCACTAATGCAAATGAACTGCAGTGTTTGCCTACAACCAGACACTGTAATTCAAAGCACTGAAATTGTTAAACGATGTGGTAATGAACCATGTTTCTCTTTCACTGATTTATCACCTGCATAAATATTTGTGAATTGGAAATAAGTGCAAAGACTCATTAGGTTTAAATTTTCAAAATTGTTGCCCTGTTTATGTTTTGTATTGTAGCCTTTTAAAATTCATGTATGGGATGTGGGTGTCACTGGCTAGGCCAGTATTTATTGCCCATCCCTAATTGCCCTTGAGAAGGTGGTGGTGAGCTGCCTTCTTGAACCGCTGTAGTCCATGTGGTGTAGGTACACCCACAGTACTGTTAGGGAGGGAGTTCCAACTGAAAAGCATTACTGTCTATAGACTTCATTCTAGTTATTTTATAGTTTTAGAAGTTGCAAATAAGTTTCAATTTTCAATAACCTGCTTCTTCTCAGGGGATATCTTTCCAAAGCTTTTAGAAGTTGTCATAGAAATAGGACATGTTTCACCCCATGACTGAAGAAAGTAAATCACGTTATTTGTCAATGATATGATTTTATAGAAAAAGACTTGTAAAGTCAAGGTGTTGATCATTCTGTTGCAACTCAAATTCACATAACCTGGAATTGCTACATTATTAAAGATTGTACACTGGCATATGGGTTATGCAGGATGCATGTAATAAAAAGTCCCTTGTTCTTGGAAATATTTATCATAGAGACAGGTGGCAAACTCAGTAAGTCATAACTTAAATTTCAAAACAATGACAATGAAATTATGTTGTATGTTATCAAGCTCTCTTATTGTTGGACCACTAGCTATGACTAGGTTTGTTTATTGACTTCAATTTACGACATATAATCCTATATATGTCAACACTACAAGTTTATCAAGATACTTGGAATAGCTATAATACCTAATTAAAAAATGAGGTTGAGCACATTTCTTCTGAACTGGCCATATTGAGTACTGTGAAATAACCATAGTTGATGTCTGTTAAACAAGTTAACCTTCTACCATGAATAGTTGAAAGAAATAAATTTACTTTAAAATAGATATGAACAGTGGAGGTGTGACAGGCTACAACCAAATGACGTAACAAGGAGGCAAATGTTTGAGACATTAGAGAAAGATCTTAACATGTCTCTTCAAACAACTGTTCAAATGTCACTATTTTCCTTCAAGCACTTGGACAATGTAAAATATTTAATCAATTTCAATAGAATTATGCATCACAAGTGTAAAGTAATGCAATTTAAAATACTGTCACATAAAATTAAAGATATGCTGTTTGTTTTATGCGCACTTCAACAACTGTGCCACACCAACATGGGCAAAAAGCTGACCCTAAAATTACAACATAATGGAAAGTGGGTTAAAATAACAATTGGTAGCTCTCATGCTCTTTGGTATTCGTACTTGACACGATCTTGATTCTGGGCATATGCTAATGATTTCTGCTGGATTCCATGTGCCATCAGTCGGGTATTGTACTCAAAACTTTTTGTCTGATGTTCAGATTGGGTAATTCATTACCCTCAGGCCAATCATGGGCATCTTTCATCTTCTTCTGTATTTTGATTAATGTATCTTGTACTCTGGGAACATTGACAAATAATGTCTGGGAACATATGTTGTCTTGACAATACCATGGATGGTGACCATGGGCAGGACCCTGCTCACCGGTAGGCCTGCGATCAATGCACCCATTGTGTCCACAATATAAAAGTATGATCAGGGGTAACCAGGATGGGTTGTTGTAGAAACACTTGAGTATAATTGGGTTAATTATGCAAAGCCAGCACAGATTTGTTAAGGAAAAATCATGTTTAACTAACTTGCTGGACTTTTTTGATGAGTTAAGAGAACGTTGATGAGGATAATGCTATTGATGTGGTGTACATGGAGTTCCAGAAGGCATTTGATAAAGTGCACACAACAGGCCTATAGGCAAAGTTATAGCTCATAGAATAAAAGGGACAGTAGCAACATGGATACAAACTTTGCTGAGTGACAGGAAATTGAGAGTAGTGATTAATGGATGTTTTTGGGACTGGAGGAAGGTTTATAGAGTTCTCCAGGCATCAGTGTTGGGACCTTGCTTTTGCTGATATATATTAATGACCTAGACCTTGCTGTGCAGGGTACAATTTCAAAATTTGTGAATGAAATGTAACTTGGAAGGACTGCAAACTGCAAGCAGGATAATATGTAGAACTTCAAAAGGACATGGACAAGTTGGTGGAATGAGCGGACAAGTGGCAGAGGAAATTTAATACAGATAAGTGTAGAGTGATTCATTTTGGTAGGAAAAAAGCTGAGACACAACATAAATAAAGGGTACAATTCTAAAATGAATGTGGGAGCAGAGGGACCTGGGTTTATCTGCATAAATCATTGAAGGTGGCAGGAGAGGTTGAGAGTGGAAAATAAAGCATTCAGTATCCTAAGCTTTATTCATAGCAGGATAGAGTACTATGTTCTTCTATTAATCATAAATATACCAAGCATACAACAAAGATTGGTAAAACAATAATGTGGGTTCTTTATTAGAAGATAAGACTATATAAATTCAATGTTCATTGGGAGGCTAAGTAAGCAAGCACATCTAGCTTTGAGGGATGCTGCTGTATATGAGTACAGAGTCAGGGAAATATTACATCACATCCTGTCTCAGTGGTAGTGATTGACAGCAGTTTAAGATATGACTCTTAAAAGGTACATGCACATTATGTCACAACATCTACCTCTTTCCTAAACTAGAGGTTTACCCTTACAAAATCAAACTATTTACCTGACAACAAAAGGAAATAACATCATGTCTGG
Organism: Cetorhinus maximus; assembly: GCF_964194155.1. NCBI lineage: Eukaryota > Metazoa > Chordata > Chondrichthyes > Lamniformes > Cetorhinidae > Cetorhinus > Cetorhinus maximus. The sequence goes on from NC_135884.1 coordinate 54,447,049, forward strand.
ATACACCCTTATGCAAAGGAATACATTTACAAGTCTCTGAAATGACCAGTGGTTTGTTTATCTATCCAGACTTAGGTGCAGTAATCTTGGTTGGACACTGCTGTACATTTTCCGAAGGCTGGTTCAGGGTGCTTTGTTTGTGTTGCGTCTTGACCTTGTTCTATTTGCGATAGGATTGCTCAGTGTTTCTGGTTGTGGTATTGTTCTGTATACTATATACTTGAGTATAATGGATCCCAGGGATGGAATCTCAGGGCTATTGTATGCGGTGAGTTTGGCAGTGGTTGGTTGAACCATCAGTTACCACCTCTGTAGTTACATACATTTCAGTATGTGAAGTGGAAGGATGTTTGTATCTGCACCACTATCCAGTTTTGCATACAATTTGCGCTGTCCCTTCATCTTTGGGCATATAGTCTGGATGGTGGCAAAGGCTTCTGTTGGTACCACTGTACCAACACATTCTTTGATGTTCACTGTGCTGAATGTCGGCTCATTTTGTGCATCGATGGACTGGTTATTCTCATCATCTGACTGTATAGCTTAGCTAAACCTTTCACGGATCTTATTTTGACAATGCCTGTTACATGTCCTTGGTTGATTGGAATGCTGTACATCTCTGGCCTCTGGATGTGGCTTATTGTGACATCAAACCACTCGTTCCAGCCTTTGCTTTCTGCATTGGCACTTCCAGTGTCCTCCGATACCACATGCCTTGCATACGTCATTAAAAGCTGGGCAATTTCTGGGTGCATTCATGCATCACCCCGTTGTTTCCTAGGTTTGCCTGCATTGGTTATTGTGCCAATACTGGAAAAACAATGCATAGCCAGTAGTCTCTATCTACCCAGTAGTATGGCTTCGTACTTGAGTCCACATTGCAACAGTGCTTCCACACAGTAACCTTTGGGCTAGTCCAAGAGGCCTTTTTGAAAGCTCCTGTTGGGGTAGATGCTGTCACTAGCTTGATTATTCTATCAGCTAGCCCTGACGCTGTAAAGTTGCAATCATGCCCCTTATCTTTGCAGCTACTTATGAATTGATCAGTGGTCTCTGTCAGTTGTTGTTGGAACAAAATAAACTCAGACAGCAGATCTGTTGCCTTCCAATTGAGTGTTGGAAATTTTGTGGTCATTCTGTGGCTTTTTGCAGGATTGTTAAGATTACCTGGAACAGGAACACATGTTCAGGCTTTTTTACAGCCCTTCAGAACTTAGTTTGGCTCCCTAAATTGCAGTACTTTATGCTGCCACAGCCTCAGTTGGTCATATAGGTTGTTGCTTGACTGCAATGGCAGCACTGTTGAGCTGTTTCTGTTTTCCTGGGCTTACCTTAAGCTCCATCCACAAAACAGTAATTTTAGCATGAAAATGGACTGTAGACTTGAAAATTAAAACTAAATTGTAATAAAAAAGCACTTTTTGCAGCCTTCATATAGCTGTTAGGAGCTGTTACTGGATGGGCTCTTCTTTCTTGGCCTGGTCGCCAGTGTTTAATCAAGACCTTGACCTCTTGAAGGGATAGTAAGCAATGGTAATGCATTCCTTTCTGTGTAGTTCTGCTTAAAGCTGGAATCTCAGAGTCAGCTTTTTAAAAAAAATGATTATTTCATTGGATTGCTGGCAAGGCTAGCATTTGTTGCCCATCCCTAATTTCCACTTGAATTGAGTGGCTTGTTCAGCCATTTCATAGGGCAGTTAAAAGTCAACCACACTGTGCCACAGAGTCACTTGTAGGCCAGACTGGATAAGGATGGCAGATTTCCTTCCCTAAAGGGCATTAGTGAACCAGATAGATTTTTATGACAATCAACAATAGTTGTCATGGTCACCATTACTGAGACTAATTTTCAATTCCAGATTTTATTAATTGAGTTTAAATTGCACCAGCTGCTATGGTGGGTTTGCACCCATATCCCCTAAAGCATTATTTCAGGCCTCTGGATTTCTAGTCCAGCAACATTACCACTACACCACCATCTCCCCTTTTAATCTCTGTTCTTGCACAAAGTTCGCAGCAGGTAGACTTATACTAATTAAGCTCACCCAAATTTTAACAATCTTACTGGGACCTGTTGCCTGCCAGTTAGAGCAAGGTGTGATGCCCTAGAATGAAGATACAGTATGTAGGATCCATACAGTGCTGCAGAATCACTTATACATGGTGAGTTAGTACTTGATGTTTGTTTCGCTTCCATACCAGTTCTTCTGCTTCATTTAAAGGGTTGAGGCTTGTATACTTCTCAGTAAATCTTCAAAAAACATGCTGCCACCAGCTTAGGTTCTTCTATTCATTGTAAACATGCCAATTATACAACAAGGATTGGTAAAACAATAACATGGGTTCTTTATTAGAAGATAAGACTATATACATACAGCATTCACTGGGAGACTATGTAAACACATCTGCTTTGGAGGGCAGCTGCTGTATACTGAGTACAGAGTCATGGAACTATTGCATCATATCCTGTCTCAGTGGTATTAATGACAGCAGTTCAAGATATGTTCCTTAAAGGTACCTTTACATCTTATCACAGCAGAGAGTATACAAGTAAAGGAGTTGTGTTAAACTTGTATGACACACTGGTTCAGCCTCAATTGGAGTATTGCATCCAGTTTTGTGTGCCACACTTTAGTAAAAATGTGAAGGAAGTAGGGTGGAAAAGAGATTCATGATGGTCCTAAAGTGAGGAACTTCAGTCATGTAGGCTGATTGGAAAAGTTGGGACTGTTTGCCTTGGAGAAGAAAATGTCGAGAGGAGATTTGATGGAGGTTTCCAAAATCATGAGGAGCTTGGACAGAGGAGATAGGGAGAAAAAGTTCTCATTGGTGGAGGAATCACGAACAAGAGGGCACAGATTTAAGGTAGTTGACAAAAGAATCAATGGCAACATGAGGGAAAGCTTTTTCAGCCAGCGAGCGGGTAGGATCTGGAATGCACTGCCTGAGAATATGGCGAAGGGTATGGAGAGCATTCAAAATGGAGTTGGATTATCTGAAAAGAAATGATGACTATGGGCGAAGGCAAGGAAGTGACATCAGATAAATTATTCCTATGGAGAGCCAACACAACTGCTTTGCCTGTGCAATTTAGTATCCAAATATCTTTGTTTAGTCCACCAAGATATCTGGTAGCTTCACCCTTAGCTATTTCAACAGCATTCATACAGTATGATTTTCCTCCCGATGTATCCCATTGAACACTTATTTAATTTTCATTATTCTACGTGCTTGTTTTTCCAACTCATTCAACAAATTCTCCCTCCCACGCAATCACCTAGTTTACCAGTCAAGCCTCTCTGCCATTCAGGGGCACACCACATCCTTGTTATGTTTAGCATCTTGTGTAAACACTCTACCCAAATATTAATTTTGATTCTCTAGATTTAGCAACACTTCCAATATGCATACTACATCATAATACCCCATGTCTGCCTATTCCTCATTTCTGGTTCATGTGTCTTTCTTAGAGTCCTTGTGTCCATACCTCCACTCTATTGACTGCCTTTGAGCCTATGAGCTATCTTGTCTGGGATTCTGCTTCCTTGTGGCCTTCCACCCATCTGAAATGATTTTTTTCTGAGGACCTCAATATTCAACACAAGTTGCTTGGCTCCTATTTTGTTTAAATGTAGCCTGTCTCTCCTCTACCAGTCCTCTTTATTCTGGAAGTATTCCCAAGTTATTCACACAGGCAGCTGCCACTACCCACCTTTCCAAATATCTAAAAATAAAACAGCGTTTGGCATCCTCTTTCAGCTTTGAGCCAATTCTCATGGTTATTGTTTCCAAGGCCCTTATATAATCCTCCTATATTATTTACTTCCTACTTACAGTCAAGCCACAGGGTCTGTACCTGTCCCCTCTGGTGTCATGTTTAATCTTTTCTCATTATGTACTACTTCCACTCCAGATGGACAGCTTATTACGCTTAAGATATTGCCTTTTCAACATACATATCTATTCATTTCTCTGAGCAAAGAATTGCCTCCAGCTACAATCTCTGTGGCCTGACAGCATCTTTGGCTGGGCTATATTCTCTAGTTTTCTAACTACCTTTACTTCTGGGACATTGTTTCCTGCTGCATTGCTGGATAGTTCCTGGTATCTGCTCATTAACAAAATCTTGGGTCGTTTCACAGAGTTTCCTATGTTTCTTACTACTTTTGCTAATCAAAAGTCATCCAGTAACTCCATTACCTTGACTTCCCTCCATCACAATGATACAGTTCCTGATTATATAGGTCTCCATCTTCAATTTATTAAGATTCACACTCAAAGTTAGATGCTAATCTGGCCATATCACTGACCGAATCTAATGTTATCCATTCGCTTGCAGTGACTGTATACTATACATGTCGAGTGGTTCGCACTCTTTAACAATTAAATAGAATACATTCTTGAACAGGGTTAAAAGTTTAACAGAGGAAAATAATACGTTTGAAACAACTTAAATAGATTTCAAAACTTGCACCCAGGGTAGAGTTTTAGTCCAAAGTTAACAAAGTGTGGTATTCAATGGGGATAACGAGGGTGTCACTGGAGAGATGACAACAGCCCTGCGTCACCTCCTTTCAGGAAAGCACACCAAATTAAGTGCCAAACAGTCAAGTAACTGAGAAGCAGCTGGATCAAGGACCCTGAGGTTGGAAATCACCAGTGGGTGATTTCCAGCCAGAGTGGTGGCTGCTGCCAGTAATGCACCCACCAGAGAGGCCAAGAATCTCAGAGGGATCCAGGCCACAGGTCAATGATGGCAAGATGGGGGAGGCACAGGGGAGGGGGGTGCAGGTCGGTAGCAAGGGCAGAGGGGTAGCTCTCAGCGGACCCCCCATCATGATGCTGAGTCCCTCGATCAGGCACTCAGCCCCCACTCCTCCCTTCCCCCGAAAGCCCTCAAGCAACCATGAGAGGGTTTGCTTTTTGGGTGAATATGAGCAGCAGTGGGATGATGCCCTTAAATGGGCCTTAATTGACCACTTAAGAGACTCAATTCATGTCAGGATGGGAAGGCTCTCCACGAGCCCCACGCCAGACATAATCAGGGCAGAGTGGAAAGGCAATGGGGTCCCCATCCATCACCTGCCTACCCGATGAAATGCCCACGCGACACTAAATCTGACTCAGGGAGTGCATTAAATTCCACCTAAGGATTTTACAGTTGGCAATTTAATTGAAGTGACCTATTTGGTTCTCACCAGCATTTTATGAACACCCAGTTAGAAAACCCAGGAAGAGAAGATAAGTTGGAGCCAGAGATGGTTTCTAAGGAAAGAGATATGATTTTGTCAGGATTTAGGCCTGGATTTTCATGGAGTCATTGAATCTCACTGCCTTAGGCAAGATGGTGCCGGAACTCTGGATACAGAAGTCCCATTCCCATTTATGATAGATCCTATTTTTGTCGGTGGGGAGATGTTGGCGGAGAGGGATTCACACATGGGGGATCCAGAATTCAACAGTGCCGTTTGAACTCAGTGCTGAGTTCAAAGGGATCCCATTTTCACTGCAGGGAGGTCTGCTTCCTATGGTGCATGACTTATGATTTTTAAGAGTAGACGTGAAGGTGGGTAAGGTCTGTGGAACTGTCAAGTGATTTAAATCCCCTGCTCTGTAAATTTTGAAGACACAGCAGGTTGTTTTTTCTGAGTTGTAAAGAATTGTTGCTTGCAATTTCAATAGCTGTTTGTTGACATAAGCCTAAAGGTTATCATTAAACTATTATTATTGCTTGACTGTGTCCACAACCTATTATCACAATGGGGGAGTCTGTAAATTTACAGTTTGATTGACAGTTCCAAGAGATTATTAAGGAATTAGTTATCTTTGATATAGGACTGTGAATACATATGTTTGTTTTTATAATGGTTAAGTGCTTAAACATACATACAAATGTATAAAGTAGGAGCAGGAGTAGACCATTCAGCCCCGTGAGCCTGCTCAATGATTTGAAAAGATCATGGCTGATCTGATTGTGGGCTCATCGCTTTCCTGTCTACCTCCTATACTCTGACTCCTTTGTCTATCTAACTCATCCTTGAACAATACACCGATCCAGCCTCCACTGCTCTCTGGGGAAGAGAATTCTCAAGACCAATGACACTTTGAGAGAAGAAATTTCTCTTCATCTCAGTCTTAAATGGGCGACCCCTTATTTTTAAACTGTGTCCCCTCATTCTAGACTCTCCTACAAGGGGAAACGTCCTCTCAGCATCCGCCCTGTCAATTTCCCTCAGGATCTTGTATGTTTTAATAAGATCACCTCTCATTCTTCTAAACTCCAATGAATAACAGGCCCAACATGTCCAACTTTCGCTCAAAGGATAATCCCTTCATTCCAGGAATCAGCCGAGTGAACCTTCTCTGAACTACCTCTCATGCTATTACATCTTGTTCTCAAGTAAGGAATCCAAAACTGTACACAGTACTCCAGGTGTGGTCTTACCACCACCCTATACAACTGTAGCAAACCTTCCCGACTTTTATATTCCATTATATATAATAATATATAATACAACAACATTCCATTTGCCTTCCGAATCATTTGCTATACCTGCATTTTTTTTTGTGATTCATGTAATAGGGCACCCAGGCACCTCTGTACCACAGAGTTTTGAAAGCTTTCTCTATTTTAATAATATATTACTTGTCTATTCTGCCTGCCAAAGTGGGAGAGTTCACATTTTCCCACATTATACACCATTTGCCACATTTTGGCCCACTCATTTAACCTTTCTATGTCCCTTTGCAGGCTCTTTATGTCATGCTCACAATTTACTTTCCTACCTATCTTTGTGTCATCAGCAAATTTAGCAACCATACATTTGGTCCCTTTATCGAAGTTATTTATATAGATTGTAAATATTTGAGGCCCCAGCACTGATCTCTGTGACACTCTAACGGTTACAAGTTGCCACCCAAAAATGACCTATTTATCCTGACTATCTGCTTGCTGTTAGCTGACTAATTCTCTAATCATGATAATGGGTGGAATTTTCCCAGATTTGCACTAAGTGTGGTAGCAGGTGGGTAAAATGGAATCCTACCCACTGACGAAAATGGCATATTTTTACACCTATTCGTCCCAAGCCCGCCTCATTATTTATTCACTCCCACAAAACACGCCGTTTCCATGGTGGGCGGGCTGTCATTTGCCCACTCGCCATCGCCCCACTGTTGCATCATGCCAGCCACCGTCTTTAAAAGACAGCCACCAGCAATGCGCTCATCACCACCAGCTCACCACCACTGCCCAGGAGACGTGGCCAGCAAAAGAAAAAAACTACAGCCCCCCTGTTTCAACGATGGATCCCTCAAGTGACTGCTTGATGCTGTGGAGGCCCGCCAGGGTGTGCTCTACCCCCACTCTGGCCGCAGGATGGGCAGCAAAGTCACCAAACTGGCTTGGGAGGCGGTGGCAGCGGTGGTCAGTGCAAACACCCTGCAGAGGAAGGCAGCCACCCAGTGCCACAAAAGGATGAATGATCTCCTCCATTCTGCCAGGGTAAGTAACTTTTTAAATCACTCCCAACTCACACACTCTCAAACCATCACACATCCACAGGGCGCTCACTCACTGCCAGTGCAAGGGACATCACCATTCACTCTTCACACACACCACCATTGTCCTCATCCTGTCCATGGGACCACTCACCACCCACACAAGCCAGGCATCCACATTTATCATCTGGCCTGGCAGGCGTCCTGATACACTCTCCCCATCTCTATCCATGCAGGACAAACAGGCACACAACTGTAGGGAAAGGTCGCAGACAGGTGGAGGGATGCCGGAGATCAAAGTTCTGACAGAATTCAAAAACAGAGCCATCCAGCTGGCCAGCAATGACCGGGACCGGTCCTGTGCTGACGGCGAGGTCGGTGCTGCTCTACCAAGTGAGGATCTAGCAGTGCAACATCCATCAGACAACCATGCTGTGAGTGATGTGTCCCCTTTCACAGGCCACTCCCATGCACAAATTATCTCTGCTTGCTTTCGCAGGCACATCTGCCAAACAGCCGACAAAGTCCATGACCCAGGGCCTCCAATCAAGTCCCGAAGAAACCTGCGAAGGGGGATCTGGAGGCACCCTCCCTGAAGTCCCGTCACAGCACTCACCCACACCCTCCACCAGCGCAGAGACACACCTTGGTGGGATCTAGCTTTAGAGTAGCCTTGGGATGGCAATCTGGTGAGCACATCGCACTGTCTGATCCACAGCTGGCGGCGATAGGGACTTCCCAGGTCCCTGGCTCTTGGAGGACTGCTGGAGGCCAGAATGTTGCTGAGTCCGAGTCAGATGATGAGCCTCTAGACTCAGTCATGTCAAAGTTGCTGGAGCTGCAAAGTCAAGCTAGGGAACCACAGGAAGGGATGTCCGCTGCACTCCTCAGATTGCAAAGCACGATGGAGTCCGTCTATCTTCAGGCTGAAGTGATAGTGCCGGCATTGCAATGCACCAAGGTCAACACTGGCATGATGGTGGCCGCCATGGAGACCTTGGACCAGGACGTCACTCCTGCACTGCTGCGCGGGCTTAACCCCATCGCTGATGCCATAGTTGGCCTCCAACATTGTGTAGGTAAGCGGGGTGCTGGGCAGCTTGATCTCACTTCAGCTACCCCTTCCGCTCAGAGTCAGCCAAGGGCCTTCAGGCACCCATAGGGAGAAGGATCAGCAGATGAACACTCCGGGGCCATCCACCCAGGGGACTCTAGGGTGACCAGCCCATCCAACCAGGGGATTCTGGGGTGACTGGCCCATCCCCCAATCCCCTCTTCCTGTGACCTCCACAGTTCCACCTTCACAGGCCGAGGAGGGTGTCACTGCCATACTTCAGGACACCGAAAGCAGGCCGGGGCCCACCAAGTCTCAGCCCTCCAGAGGATGCCCGCCAAAGTCATCACAGGCAGGGCGTCACAGTTTGCAGGCTGCTTCCACCTCAGCTGTGAATGTCCAGTGGCAGGGTTAGGAAAGTTAGGTAAAAGTAGTTGCATAGCCTGGGCATGGGTGTTGATCACTTGTACATAATGTTCACTATTGTCAATCAACTCCTAAGAATGTCTGCCTGCCTGTGGCTTCTTGTTCTGATGAGCAGTGTACTTGTCACTCAGATGTGAAACCTTTCTGCACAAGACAAAAGGCAGGTGTCTCAGTCCAGGGCCTCTCCTCTGTGCTCTGTGCAGCCCGACCCCAATCATATCACTGTGGCTGTGCCTGATGTGTCTTGTTTGCAGAGGCATGGTCCATTTATACAGGTGTCCCTAACACGTGGCCACTTCCCTCGTTTACCCTGATACCCTCCTCGATTGCCTGTTCGTGGGATGCAGCGCCAGGGCAGCACTTGACTGCTCCCCCCACCTCTCTCCCCAACCGACAACGGATGCCTCCAAGGCTGGCCAGCACTTGCCCCCACCCGCTCATCACAGCAGTTGCCTCCGAGGCTGGTCAGCACTTGCTTCCGGACACCCATCTCCCACAGCAGTTGCCTCCAGGGCCAGGCATCAGTTGTCCCCGGTCCTCAGTGCCCCAGAGGCCTATAAACAACAGGCGAGCTGTGGAGAATGCTACTGCTCACTCACCTCAGTTCCCCCAAAGTGAAGGCCACCAAGTGCACGTCACCTGCGTGCTGTTGTGAAACACATCGGCGTATTTTCCTGCCGACATGGACAGACGATCCAGCTGGGTTCCAAAAGCCTGATGGGATGGCCTTTTAATTATATGCTGATGTACTATAATTAGCTCCCGCCGACCGATGGCGGGAAACGTGGCCCGCCTTTGGCAGGCTAAGCGGATGATCGTGACCTGCTTTCCCACCTTCGTGAAGCAGGTTGCGCCATATTTTCCGCACACGCCACCTATCATGCCCACCGCCAGCGGGCTTGGAAAATTCCGCCCAATATGTTATTCCCTATACCATGACTTCTTACTTTGTGCAGTAATCTTTGATGTGATATCTCATCTAATCTTATTGAGGGGTTTGAATGGGCTTTTTAAACAATTAAAGTGTTTTTTTATATTGTGAAGTCTGTATTGGATACTTTGAAATTTATTTTATTTCATCTTAGCTTGACCCAAGGTCTACCCATGCTGGATACAAAATGAGTTGGCATGGGGGGGGTGTAAAGGTGATGGGTCGGGTGCATAGGTTGAAATAAGTTCACACTAATTTGGCATAGGGGCTGTAAGGGGCAATGGGGTGAGTGGGGGGTGCATGGGTTGGCATGGAGAATATGAGGGGCTATAGAGGGTGGGTAGAGGGGCATAGATTAGCATAGAGGGTATGAGAAGCCATGGGGTGGTTGGTGGCATGAGTTGGTGTAGATGTGGCATCAGAAGTCGGTGGGGGTTCAGGGGGTGTGAGAGATGAGAGTTAAAAGGTCGAACTACGTTTATTACAACTGGGACTAAGTTTTAGAGCACTTTTAACAGGCCTTTTAGCCAACCTGCCTTAGCTCTCGGCAGCCCCTGTGGCTGCTTCTGTACTGAATTCAGGCCTGAATTCAGCTCACACCCGCACCACTCACCCCCAATTAAATCCTCCCCACCACCACCACTACCGCCACACCGGAATAAAAATCTGGCTGCCTGGGGATGTTCTTCCGAAGGCAGGTGCCTGACTTTCCCGACTCGACACATTCACCTTGGGAGTGAAAATCTGGACATTAGTGTTTAGAGGGTCAAAAAATGTAATACAAAATAAATCACTGTCAGAATTCAGACTGCTTTAAGCACTTTCACAAGCTTACAATTGCAAACAGGAATTGGTCCACTCAGGAAACATTGTACCTTTTTCTGATGACATCCTGTACTTCTTTTTCCAATAAATATGATTGCAATGTAAAGGTGTGGGCGAGGTCTACATTATTTGTTATATATGGCATTGTATACAATTTCCCAGCTCACCACACCCGCCTGAGGAGAAAGTTTCCCAAATAGTGGGATCTTTATTCTTTTTGGGGGGAGGGGGTGGCTGCCAGGTGCAGGATGAAGCAAGCCCACTGACCCCTGCCACAGATGTGAGGCGGCCACAGGGGCTGCCGAGTGCAGAGGTAGGCTGTTTAAAAGTCCCACTTCATTGCTCTAGGACTTTGTCACAGGTATTTTCTTAAACATTAGGCCTTCCAGCGCTCCAACCCTCACCCACTCCCCATGCCCATACATGCTAACTCATGTCAACCTCTCCCACCTCCAATGGCCTCCCTCTCACACCCTCCATGTCAACCTATGCCACCCACCTACCATCCCCCCAGCCACTTATAGTCCTTATGTCAACTTGATGCCAACTCATGCTCATCACCCTTTGTCCTTAAACCCTCCATGCCAACTCACCCAGTATCCACCATGGGCAGACCTCAGGAGCCATGGTAAAATTAAATAAGGTTCTAAATATCTATTACATACTTCACTATATATATATAAAAAACACCCATCGATGAAAGCCCATTCAATACATTTAAATCCCAAGTACTTAACCCTTTATAAAAACATTTATATTCATAACCCCACATCAAAGACAGCTGGTCTTTTAATAACCTCTTTGAGCTGTCAATCAAACTGTGAACTTACAGCCCCACTTTCATAATGATAGGTTGTGGAAAACAGTCAAGGATTAATAATGCTATAATGATAACACATAGGGCTATGGCAAAAAACAGCTAGTCTGCCATTTTGGATACTCCGCAAAGTCCCCATGACTCTGCAAAAATCTAGGCCTTGGTCTGCTTGCTGTGTTTTTTTTTTGCAGTGAACTTAAGTGTTGGGAGAAAAGCTAAATATTAACTTTCAATTTGACAAAAAAAAAATCAAAACTATACTTAGTCAAGAGATTTTTCTGATGCTAATAATTATGGTATAGTGATTTGGCAATGACTATCTACTTGACAGTCCTCCTTCCTCTAAGAGTATAGCTCGATTGTGGGGCTACAGCATGCAGAGACAGTAGTCCCATTATAGACTGAGTTTGTTGATGGTCACACAGGTGCTTTAGACAATTGTTGTGGCTGTAACAACACAGCAAGATTTAACACCTATTTAAAATGCCCTGGGATAGGGAGGAGAAATCAGTCAGAGTTCTTGTTTCTCATCGCTATTCTGTGACCCCCATTAGAAAAAGGTTGACAAAATGATGGTCTTAATCTACCACTATTATTTCAGGGCCCAGACTTGAAGAATGGTCACATAACCAAAGCATTATTCCAAACATAAGTCATCACCTTTGAAGAAAGAGCATGTGGAGAAGGAAAAACAATTGCATGGGATAAAGGAAATTTAGAAACATTCTGCAATTGTTATCACATTTTTAGTGTGTATTGTAATTGCTTTGTAGGAACTTTCTTTACAATGTATTTTCTGTATGTAAAGCAATGCCTGAAGAGATGTTAATCTATATCTTCATGGTATGGAAACATTAGCATGCTTGTAGAATCCTAATTAGTCCCTGTAGAAAAATATGTTTAGCTTGGCTGTTTGTACTTTTTTTTCTGGTCAGTGTTATAGATTCTAACCCTGCTCTAGGTTATGTTGGATGGAGTGAAATGCAATTTCTTACATTAAAGGCTTGTGAGAAGCTGTAGAGTCCCTGGCCTTTAAGATATTGGGTACAAAATGCTAACTTAGATTGGCCATAGACTCAGCCAATCTCCGATATTAACTTGCTAAACCACATGGATTACATGTGCCATAATAAAGGGATAAACATACTTACACAACAAATAATTCAAACTTTCTTCTTTGAAATTCCACTCTACAGAGTTCTGGATTTACACCGAAGCCAATGATAAATATAATATTTGAAAGCTGTTGTTATGCTAGGAGTGAAACTTTTTTTTCAAGAGCATAGAATGTTCCTAGTTGTTTTAAGAATTATAGAACCGAGCAGGCATTCTGAGTGAGAGAGCTTACAGCTACATACTGATCGCATCTGCAGAGAGGAACACAGTTAACATTTTGAATCCGTATGACTCTTCATCAGAATCTTCTCGAAACGTTAACTGTGTTCCTCTCCGCAGATGCTGTCAGACCTGCTGAGTTTTTTCAGTTGTTTTTGTTTCAGATTTCCAGCATCCGCAGTATTTTGCTTTTAGCTACATACTGATGTTGTTTTTTTGTCTTTCTGCTGTGCATGACCCATCTTACAGCAATATAAAGGTAGCAGTATAGGCAGGAATTGTTAATATGAACAACCAGGACAAGGGCAGATATCTGGGCCATGTTGGTTTTTAAATGGCTGGTTCAACCAATACATTTTGATACCCCTGGATGCAGATCTGGCCATAAACTGAGAAGATAAATCTCTACTCCTCCATTTAGCTTGTTAAATCCATAAGGCTGCTACCATGACGTCCACTGCAAATATTAGGAAAGAATGATAGACAGTTGCCATCCTTAAACACAATGCATCATTGCCTTAATATTGCTCTTTATACTAAAGCAAAATGATGTGTAAGCTGGAAATCTGTTTTCCGTTGTTGATTTTATTCTCCTTTAACAGACAGTTACCTGTCACAAGCAAGTGTTTTTTGCGTGAGTAAGGTTACAAAGTATTTCTGTCGGACACCTAATTCCATTCAAGTTTAATTGCAAGCCTACACACGTTATATAAAAAGATTAATTTGACCTCATAAATAACTCCAACTACTTGATTTGTTATGAGGCATCATTTCTTGAATAATGCCGCCTTGTCAGGCATGACCTGCAACCTGTGGAAAAATCCTTTTTTTTTGGGAACAGAGTTGGCACAAAAGAACACTGAATGTTAGAATTGGACCAGCAGAACGAGAAACAGATAATGGAATAGACTGCAGGAAGTCATGAAAATGCTTCAGTCCTAAATAAAACCAAAAGCATGGAGTACCATAAGAATGACAATACAGGTGATCTTTCTCAAATCATCCTTGATCCATAATGTTGCTCAACAAAAGTTTTATATGGCAGTGAACAATAAAACACTTTGCCAGGGAAGATTTAATACAGGAAAATTAATACCCAGCATTGATAATTACTACCACAATCGTTTAGGATGTAAACTATTCAAACAGAAAGCAAACATAGCAGAGGGCTTTTGATTGGCATACAAAGGAAACTGTGAAATTACCTTTGTAAAATTAATCTTAGCAGAATATCACCATGAATGTTGAATTTTTCCAGAAAGATGTTCCTAAAAAGGATATATTTTTTCTAGAAGTAAAATAATCTAAAATCAAAGATATGCTTAAGTAAAAATAGGAATCAGAATCAGATCAGTCCTCAATATTTACATCTGTCAGCCATGGCTCAGTGTGTGGTATACTCATCTGTGAATCAGAAGGTTATGGGTTAAAGTTCCATTCTTGGACTGGAGCACAAAAATCTAAGCTGACACTTGAGGAAGTGCTGCACTGTCAGAGGTGCTGTCTTTTGGACGAGGCATAAAACTGAGGCCCCATTTGCCCTCTTAGGTGGATGTAAAAAATCCCATGGCACTATTTTGAAGCAGAGAAGAGGAGTTCTCCCCGGTGTCCTGGTCAATATTTATCCTTCAATCAACATCACAATAAAAAAGATTATCTCTCCATTACCACGTTGTTATTTGTGGGAGCTTGCTGTGTATAATTTGGCTGCTGCATTTCCTACATCACAACAATGACTACATTTCAAAAGTAGTTCATTCGTTGTCAAGTGCTCAGGATGTCACGAAAGACACGATATAAATGGAAGCCTCTGTTTCATTTCTCCCTCTTGTTTGTGCCTTTAGCTGCCTTGGCCCTTCTCATTCTGTACCTCTTAATATGCACAAGGCTTTTGTCCAGTCCCATTATGGATATCTCAGGCTTCAAATTAGTTGGTTGCTGTACCCTTTACACCATTACTCATTTCTGCCCAACTCACTTCAAATGGATATGTGCATATAATTCTATCTCATAATTTCTAAATGTACTACATCCTTTTTTCCATCACTGTGCTTCCTTTCTTTAAATTACTTCATCGCATCAATGCCAAACTATTGATCTGTTTATCATACATCTATCCTATACATATAGGCCAGGACAGATAAGGAGGGCAGGTTTTTTTCCCAAACGACATTTGTGAATCAGTTGGGTTTTTACGACAATACAATTGTTTCGTGGTCACTTTTACTGGCAACAGGGGGTGTCAGTAATAGTGGATTTCACACAGATAGGACAGGATTTTTGGGTTGGCAGGCAGCCATGATTGGCGGGCCCAAGAGCGGCCGGAGAACGGACTGCCGCCCGCGATCAGCCCCTGACCGCAATTTCATACTGGCTGGCCAATTAATGGCCATCCAGCGTGAAAGGCATGCTGAAAGCCTTAGCGCTGCCGGGGTAGAGGAGGGGTGGGGGGGGGGGGGGTGGGAGGAGGGCGAGCACTGAAGTCGGTGTGGGCATGGCATATTGCAGAATGAAAGCTCCCCGAAGGCAGAGAGATGAAGAATTTAAATTCAATTAAAGCAGATTTTAAAATCCGGAAAAAATACCCAAGCACCTGAAAGAGTCACTTAAACATATGATGCTTGAAATTTGTGTCCAAACATTTCTATCTTTTTTTAAATTAATCTCGGAAACCTCATCCTGCCCTTGGATGAGATTTCCTGAAAAAATACAAAGGCTGCCTGGCCGATTCGCCCTCCTGCCAACCGTAACGTTGGACAGGCAGTGAAAAATCTGAATTAATTGTGCCTTTAATTGTTGGTGGCCATGCTGCTGACTCTTGTGCGTGCCTGCTGACCGAAATATCACATGAGTGTGCGATGACATTGGGACGCTCACTCGACATCATCGCCCGCTAATTTACGCTTGAGCGGAAAATTCTGGCCATAGAGCTTTTTTTTAAACTTATTCTTTCATGGGATTTGGACATTGCTGGAAAGCCAGCATTTGTTGCCCATCCCTAATTGCCCTTGATTTGAGTGGCTTTTTAGGCAATTTCAGAGGGCAGTTAAGAGTCAACCACATGCTGTGGATCTGGAGTCACGTGTCGGCCAAACCAGGTAAGAACAGCAGATTTCCTTCCCTAAAGTGCCACTTAGTGAACCAGATGGGTTTTTATGACAATGGTTTCATTGTCACGATATCTGAAACTAGCTTTCAATTCCAGATTTTATTAATTGAATTTAAATTGCACCAGCTGCCGTGGTGGGATTTGAACCCATGCCCCAGAGCATTAGCCTGGGCCTCTGGATTACGAGTCCAGTGGCATTACCACCACACCACCGTCTCCCCCTAAGTGCCTTTATTTACTTTAATTACCAAATTTACCTCCAAAACTCCTGAGAGTGATCTCAGAATGTCAGTTTATAATCTACAAGGTTGACATTTCCATCAGCTGTGTACCCTCCCTAGTGCTTTTCAAGACATTTTTAAAATTGAATTCAAATTCTCAACTGTAATAGTGTAAACATTGCTCTTTTGCTCCCCCAATTATCCCCTTTTCTCTTTTCCTTCAGTGCTGACACATGCTAGTTCCTAGCCACTGACAGACTTGTGGGCCTGAAACCAAGTAGCTGTTCTTCAGCAATGTGATCATAAGTTTGGGCACAGTCAACCCTGAACCTGCCCTAAAATTTTCAACCTGACACAATAGGGAAATCTGCAACCAGGAGCAGAAGCCATAGCATATACCTTAGTTCTGATGAAGGGTCATACTGACTCGAAACGTCAACTGTATCCCTCTCCGCAGATGCTGTCAGACCTGCTGAGTTTTTCCAGGTATTTTTGTTTTTGTTCTAGATTTCCAGCATCCGCAGTATTTTGCTTTTATTATAACATATACCTCCCTGCCTAACTCATACTGGAAATCTCCACCAGCTACTCCAGCAACTCCACCAGCATTGTGTTTATTTATTAGGCATTAGACATCAATGGAATTTTGATGAATCAAGTTAAATAGCCATCCACTAACAAAGAAATGTTCAATTCTGAAGGCTACAGAATGACGATCTCAGCTGGAGGGAAGGTTTGGATGCAAGCAATTGCATTTTAAAAATGGGTGATTTGAGGAAGGGCCTGACTGTCTGGAGCTACAATTCATTTAGGGGCTGTCTCGTCAAGCTTGTAAACCTGCAAACACGAGCGATTAGAGAAATGCAAATTTAACTGAAAATACAATTTCAAACTCAATCTCTTACCTTCCAAGCCTAATTGCAGCTTCTCCTTTTCCCTATCTTTCCTTTGCCCTTCAGTTATGTCAGATAGTACAAGTATATGCATTATTTATCAAGTGCAAGAATATGCAGATCTATAACAAGCAAATTGACTGCTAATAACTTAAGATGTCACTCTGTACAAACCAATACATTCATTGACATTTCAGTACAATTGAATGAAGAGTGCAGTCAACTAAAATAGGCCAGGCTGTATTATCAAGTGTGATACACACTTGGCACATGGGCAGCTGTATTGATTGCTAACATATTATCATGTATGAATAAACTGCTTTTGTTTTGTCCTGTTGTGCCCAGCAATCCATCTAGCAGTTGTTAGTGAACCATAGGGTCATGCCACAAAGATCAACATTAATTATAACCAGACCATTTCAATCCAACTT
Source organism: Cetorhinus maximus (assembly GCF_964194155.1). Classification (NCBI taxonomy): domain Eukaryota; kingdom Metazoa; phylum Chordata; class Chondrichthyes; order Lamniformes; family Cetorhinidae; genus Cetorhinus; species Cetorhinus maximus. Next base: position 54,464,591 of record NC_135884.1, read on the forward strand.
CTATTGGCTAAATAATCTAAAGTTTAGCACCAATTGACACCAAAATTTATAATTTCAGTCAGGAAAGAGTGTGGATTAGTCAAGATCCATTGCTGCTGTTTCAGAGTTGCCAAAGGCCACCAGCTTCAAAGGAGTCAGAGAAGGGAGTTTCTGGGGATTCTGTGCCATCAGGACTGTCATGACATGAATGAGAGAGGGTTTATAGATGTGCACCTGGTCAGTGGTAACCATGTCCAGGGACATCTGATGTAATACAGCTGCTGCTGAATGCAACTCAAGGACCAAAATAATTGAGTAGGAACTGAGAGGTCCCACATCACAGAGGCCAAGTTGGAAAGGCTGTGAGATTGCACATGGTCTGACATTTGTATGGGAAATAATGTGAGTGCCCATAACTAATACAGCTTTGTTGTATTGACTACTTAAAGTGAAATTTACCTTTTTATTTTAAATATCCTTCACCTTTTAATTAGCTTTTGAATTATGTTGATTTAAAGTGGTTTGTTACAGTGAAAGTTGTTTGTTAAAAGTGAAATCATGCCCATTGGTTTTCTTTCCATTGGCTTTGTGAAGATTCCTTTCTTTTAAAAGTTATCAGTCTCTACAATGATTGTGAAACTGAAAAGAGAAAATTTTTTGTAAGTGAAGTATATGTTCATTGTAACCATTTGTAGTATAATATATGCCATAAAAGCAAATTCTCAAAAGCATGGTTGAGAGGGGTGAGAGCATATCTTGTAGGACTGCTTAAACAGCTGGCAACACAGAGAAAATTTCAACTACTTTAGAAGAACACTCTGTATTCTAAATTTACATGTATGGTCCATTTTTATGAACATATTTATTATGTTGCTCAAGGTCAAGCGGGGGAAGGGAGAAGACACACCTTGACCCAAGAGAATAGGGGCTAAATCTTCCTCTGGGCTTGGGAAAAGCCAACTTGTGCACTTTCACAACTCTCAAGCTATGCACCAGACCCACGTGTAACTTCACATACCATTTTTGTCTTTACACACTGGGATCAGGTTTGCAGTGCAGATTGTGAGCCATGCTGAAGTGCCTGAGGAGTGGGTGCAGAGGCAGGAGAATCAGAAAGCTTTCCTTGGCACTCCAAGACAGTATGCCAGCTTCCAACAGTTTTTAAAGGACCCCTAAATCTCATCCTTCACCTCCCCCACTTCCCACCCACATCCGTGCCAGCCCATGCTCCTTCAGAGCGGTCTTGCGGCCTCCAATCTGCCTCCAAACACTCATGCCACCTCCAAGAACAAAGAACAAAGAAAAGTACAGTACAGGAACAGGTCCTTCAGCCCTCCAAGCCTGCGCCGATCATATTGCCCGTCAACTAAAACATTTTGCACTTCCGGGGTCCGTATCCCTCTATTCCCATCCTATTCATGTATTTGTCAAGCTGCCTCTTAAACACCACTATCGTACCTGCTTCCAGCACCTCCTCTGGCAGCGAATTCCAGACACTCACTTCCCTCTGCGTAAAAAACTTGCCCCACACATCTCCTCTAAAGTTTTCTCCTCTCACCTTAAATCTATGTCCCCTAGTAATTGACTCTTCCACCCTGGGAAAAAGCTTCTGACTATCTACTCTGTCCATGCCACTCATAATTTTGTAAACTTCTATCAAGTCGCCCCTCAATCTCCGTCGCTCTAGTGAGAACAATCCGAGTTTCTCCAACCTCTCCTCATAGCTAATAACCTCCAGAGCAGGCAGCATCCTGGTAAACCTCCTCTGCACCTTCTCCAACGCCTCCATATCCTTCTGGTAATGTGGCGACTAGAATTGCACGCAATATTCCAAGTGTGGCCTAACCAAGGTTCTATACAGCTGCAGCATGACTTCCCAGCTTTTATACTCAATACCCCTGCCAATGAAGGCAAGTATGCCATATGCCTTCCTGACTACCTTATCCACCTGCGTTGCCATTTTCTGTGACCTGTGGACCTGTACAACCAGATCCCTCTGCCTGTCGATGCGCTTAAGGGTTCTGCCATTTAATGTATAATTCCTGCCTGTATTAGACCTTCCAAAATGCATTACCTCGCATTTGTCCGGATTAAACTCCATCTGCCATTTCTCTGCCCAAGTCTCCAACCGATCTATATCCCGTTGTATCCTTTGACAATCCTCTTCACTATCTGCAACTCCCCCAACCTTAGTGTCATCTGCAAACTTACTAATTAGCCCAGTTACATTTTCCTTCAAATTATTTATGTATACTACAAACAGCAAAGGTCCCAGCACTGATCCTTGTGGAACTCCACTAGTCACAGCTCTCCATTCAGAAAAGCACCCTTCCACTGCTACCCTCTGTCTTCTATGACCAAGCCAATTCTGTATCCATCTTGCCAGCTCACCTCTGATCCCGTGCGACTTTACCTTCTGTACCAGTCTGCCATGAGGGACCTTGTCAAAGGCCTTACTGAAACCCATGTATATAACATCCACTGCCCTTCCATCATCGATCATCTTTGACACTTCCTCGAAAAACTCGATCAAGTTAGTGAGACACGACCTCCCCTTCACAAAACCATGCTGCCTCTCACCAATACACCCATTTGCTTCCAAATGGTAATAAATCCTGTCACGAAGAATCTTCTCCAATAATTTCCCTACCACTGACGTAAGGCTCACCGGCCTGTAATTTCCTGGATTATCCCTGCTACCCTTCTTAAACAATGGAACAACATTGGCCATTCTCCAGTCCTCTGGGATCTCACCCATAGCCAATGAGGATACAAAGATTTCTGTCAAGGCCCCAGCAATCTCCTCCCTCGCCTCCCTCAGTACTCTGGGGTAGATCCCATCTGGCCCTCAGATCACCCATGCCTCCCCATGTATCATTCGTGCTGCCTCAGATCACTCATGCTACCTCTATGCCCCCATGTATACTCCATACCCCCTCGGTTTACCCGTGCCACCCCATGCCTCTTCTATGCTCCCCATATATCCTCTGTAGCCACCCACCCAGTATGTACCTGTACAGTCCTCAGATTCTATGCAATATTATACATTCCTTTGGGAAAAATAAACTTCTCATCATCTAATAAAAGCCTCTATACCGCTGATTCTGAAAAAATGCATTCTGCCATGTGGAAAAAACCTTATAATAGTTGTAATCCCATTAGTTTGTGTCAACAAACCAGAAAACACATCAAAGGGACAATGTGCTCTGACAATTTCTTGAAACTGTTATTAATTCTCAGATGGATGGAACACATACTGGGCAGAATTTTGCCGTCGGCGAGCAGGGGCGGGACCCGCTCGCCGACGCGTAAAATGTGGCGGGATGACATCGGGCGGAACCCCCAACGTCATCCCGGCCCATTTAAATTTTCAGGAAGGCAGGCACACCAGCTGTGCGCCTGCCAACTTGTCAATGGCCAATTGAGGCCATTGACAGGATCAATTATACAATTAAAGGACCTGCCCATCCAACCTTAAGGTTGGTTGGCAGGCCAGGAGCCTCGGCAGAAAGTAGATAAAACATGAAACCTCATCTAGCGGCGGGATGAGGTTTCATGTAGGGTTTTAAAAAGTTTAATAAAGTTATAATGTACATTATGAACATGTCCCCCTCATGTGACATTGTCACATGAGGGGGACATGTTAGGGAATTTCTTTTTTTCTATTTTTCATATTTTTGAACATGGAAGCAATCTCCTTGAGGCAGCACTTAGCCTCAGGGAGATGTGTGCTCTTTTGTGCGCATGCGCGAAAGAGCTCACTCGCTTTTGGGGAATCCCCCCCACCCACACAAGGAGCACATAGCGCCTCCCACCGGACGTCATGCTGGGCGGGCCTTAATTGGCCCGCCCACGTAAAATGGCAGCGGGGCCCACTTCTCTGGCGAGGATCGACTCCCTGCCCGCCGAAGATTGGGTCGGGCCCGCCCACCCGACAGGCAGAAAATTCTGCCCACTGTGTTCAAACCCATTAGCACTTGAAATTCAGACAAGCATTGACAATGACCACAGCTGCCCAAACAATAAATTGCTCTCTGGGATGGAAAGAACAGTAGATGCTCATTTCAATTTCAAAGCAGAGTACCTGTCAATCAATGTAATGGAACAGGTGGTTAGTTTTTTTTCACATGTAGATTTTTTTCAGGTGTCAAAAAGCTATTTAAATCACAATAGAAAAGGTGACAGCACAGGCTAACAGAGCATTTCGTAACATTTTTCACAGCATCATGGTTTTTTCTCCATTGGAAAAGCACTAACGCATGTGAACAAATACACAAGGCTGGTCAACTTAACTTTAAAGGACAGATCCCTATGAGGAATCACTGCATTAAAAATACATGTACATTATAATACATCTCCTAATAGTGACATTAGAAGGTGTAAAAGTACTTTATACTTACCTTTCAGAATATTCAAGACTCCTCAACAGGCTTTCCATTTTCTTCATGAACTGTCAAACGTGGCATGCTTTTAATGGGTTTACAAAAACCACACCAGTAGACAAAAGTGGTGTGGGGAGGAAATCTGATTTTAGTCTCCGATTTAAAATGGGGTACCCAACCTCAGCGGAGACAGGTGTACCTTTTGCATACCAAGCATTCCAACCCGCACAAAGGTCAGAGGGAAAGGATGTGGTGTTCGATTTGTGGAGGACGTTCAAAATTCCTGTAAAAAAGGCGGTGTGGCCAAACATGCACCGAAAGCGCCTCCACACCCAGACAAAAATTCAGCCCTAGATTTCTCAGGTGTACAAACCAGCCAACTAGCACAAACATTTGATGGATCATCCCTAAAACTAAAAGGGAATTGGAAACCTCAAGCATGCGTGAATCAAAGCACCATCAAAGTAACAGATGGCTTGGATGGTGATAAACACATAGTAGGGCAAAGCAGAAGCTCAGTGAATCAGACATTTATTTTCTTTCAACTGAAATTGAAATAAAATGTCCCTGACCCCCCATGGCTTTCAAAGAAGTGAAAACCTTGGATGGATCTGACAGATATGAAATAATATTAATGCTATCAGTGACCTGTTTTTCAAATGCCACATGCAACACCAGGTTGTAAACTTTTACCTGGTTACAAAAAAATTGGTATTATGCATAAAGAAAAGATTTGCGTTTACATAGTGCCCCACATGACCTCAGAATTTCCATAGCTCTTCACAGCAACAAATTCCTCTTTCAGTTTAGCCACTGCATTAATGTAGGGAAACACAGCAGGGGACCTTACAGCTGACACCTACACATAATCAAACACTATACATTGAATCAAACACTAAATTGTCCTGTCCACAATTGGTACTATTTCTTCGGCTTCTGGTTCTCTTGATGACTCATAAAATTTATGCCTTAGAAATCTAGAAGTGCAGAGCTGTCATCGAGGCTGAGATCTCAGATTTGATCCTCAGTCTGTACTGAATTAGCTGTTCTCAGCCAGGGTTGAAATAAAGATTGTACAGTTGAACTAGTGCCCCTAGGTTCGTGAAGGGTATCAGTCAGCGTTCACACTTCAGATTTCTCATAACTATCAGTGAGTGTAGGTATACAGATCAGCTGTACAGAATAGGATCAGCTGTAATGCTTCTAACAACCAAATAGCTTACTGAAGATCAATTAATAATGGACCTTAGGGCAAGATAGCAAGGGGGATAAAGATTCAGCTGAATCCAATGGGCTAAAATTGGATTATTCATGTAATAGATCATAATGGCTACATTTAGACGGTGCTGCTTTCAAACAAGTCAAATACATTCTCATACAACAAGTAAACTTCAGAAAACATGTTAAAAACAGAAATTTGCAGCAATGAAAGAATCTCATACTGAAACCTGACTCAGTTTACTGTGATCTGAGCTTCACAGTGGCGGACTCCATGCTCTGAAACAATCATCAGTGAAATAACTTACTTTATAATAAAACTAAAAATCAGTAAGCTGTGTATAATTGAGAAAGGAACTGTTGGCTGTAATTATTGCGACAAATTAATGACATGTCTTACTTCAAAACTTAGAAGATTAAATGTAGTGACATACACCACCAGCGGGAGCTTCAATTGATGGGAATGTAGGTCAGAGAATTGCTGCTACAGTGTTGTTGCTATATTCCTGTCACACTCCCACTGAGCAAACTTTCCTACTGGGATATGAGTTCACTGAACTTACAGGTCTTTGATTTTAAATACTTCTTTGAGATTTGAATTGCTAGCCTCTTGAATTCGGTTATTGCTTGCCGGAAATCAACTGTATGACTTGAAGGTTAGATGCAGCATCTCTTTCGAGATGGACCAGCCAACAAGGGTTATAAACTTTAACCAGGTATTAGAAATAGTTAATATTGTTCAAAAGCTGTTAGCACAGCTGGTTGGCTGTGACTGCCTTGTTTGGTGCAGCAAATAACTGATCAGTTAAAAGTTTAGAGCACAAATGAGCAGCTTTCACATCCTCGCTACTTAGAAAGATGTAATTGTTCAAAAATGGAATTACTGAGCTGTGAAGAGGAAACAGGCCTTAGTCATTTATGATCTGGAGTCTTGTAAACCAGGCTCTCAGCATCCGCAGTATTTTGCTTTTATCTCAGACTTTGACTTTGTCCTCAAATGGGAGTATGTAGCTGGAAATAGGTTTCTTACACATCAGTCTGCTGCCTTTGAAAGTTACTGTCATGGATACTAGCACTTAATTGTCAAATATACCACTTAAATATCCTTTTCTCAGTTTAGATAGCTATTGTTTTGCAGCAATGCTCTACAATGAATCTGTACTTCAACAGGCAGTTGATGGGCTGGGACCAATGAAACACTTCAAAAATATCTGAGCTCATGTATAAGCTTGAGATATGTTCAAACTTATAAGAATAACCAAAAGATCAGAAATGTCAATCTTTTTTCACCAGTAAATCTCTTTGGAAAAACTAAGTTATGCACTGTAATTTGATTGGCAACATTTGCTGTTATTTGTTTGATTTTATTGGTAAGTCAGGCTGAAAAGGTACCACTATCAATCGACTACCTGTCACCTACAGAAAAGCAAGCAATGAATTCATTCCCACTTTTTAAGGCTACCAATGTACAACCACAAAACCAATAAAGTACTTGAAAGCTAGGGCAGAATTTTCTATGCCCAATGGTGTCAGGCATCGTGGTGGGCGTGAGAAGGCCAAAAATTGATTTCACAGCTTTGTGAAACCAGTTTGCAAACATCCGCTCTGCCTGTCAACGGCAGGCTGCGTTTCTCACTGCTGCACATCGGGAACTTTGTTTCAATACATCTGCATATCACCATAAGCCTAGTTCGCTGGAATCATCCCCCCCCATGCTGGATCATCCAAGCACGTTGGTGTGATTGCACGCTGACGTGTTTCACAACTGTACGTAAGCAACATGCACCTGGCGAGCTGCACTTCGCTCGGAACTCCGAGGTTTATTTGCCTACCTTACTTCGGGCAGCACTCGCGATCATCGGCACCAGGCATTGCAGGCCGCACCACATCACTTTTAGGGAGACCTACGGGCAGGTCTCGCCCTCCCAGGCCAGCTGTAAGGCGGGGGTGGCTTTTCAATGGCTGCAGGGCCAGGGCTTGCTTGGGGAAGGAGGAGAAGTGGCCTCAGGCAAGGAAAGAGGCTGCAGGGAGAGGGCTGTACTGGTGAAGAGGGCTCAGGAGGCAGTCTCAGGGGAAATGAGGCCAGATGGTGATGTGAGGGTGTGTGAGAGAGTGAGTGGTGATCTCCCTTGAGCTGGCAGTGAGTGAGATGCTAGTGAATGTGTGATGGGCTGTGAGTGTGTGGGTTTAGAGTGATGGGATGGTTGCCTTACCCAGGCGGCATGGATGAGATCATTCATCCTCTTTCTGCAGTGGACGGCCAACCTCTTCTGGGCAGCATTGGCACTGATCACCATTCCCACCTGCTCCCAAGCTGGAGTGGTGAGGTTGCTGGATCTCCTGTAGCCAGATCGGGCATGGGGAACATCACGTCGGGCCCCCAAAAGGCATTCCAGTAATGAGTCACTGAACCCTTCTCGGCTTTCAGGGCCGTATCTTCACTGCAGCAATCCTGGGCTGCAAGCATAGAGAACTGTGTGGGCGGCTGCAGTTTAGATATGGCACCCAGAGTGAGGAAATGGCGAGGTAATGGCTTGGCGGGCAATTCAGAGGCCGCCCGCCAGCGAGACAGTGTGTTTCCTGTGGCTGCATAATTGATGAGGCGGGATTGGGATGATATGGTGTGAAAAGTTGCCATTGTGACTGGCGGGTAAACCGTGCTTTTCCCTGTGCACTACCGCACTTAGTGCAAGTCTGGGATGATCCCGCCCTTGGTCTTCAATCACTTTGAGCAGTTACCTTGGTTCACCACAAAGAACTTGCTGCACAGCCAAACATAACACATATAACAGGTTAAAATGCACTTTAAAAAAAATCCTGAAAAATAAACTTTCTATTAATGTCATTGTTGTGTTTTTCTTCTCCATGTGCTTACTAACAAAAAAAAATCAAGACACCAACCACACGTAGGAGATGCACATTCATTTATTAAGGTGCTAAGAAGTTCATAGCAGTATTACAAAGTTGGAGAACTTATACATATGGCTGATCTGTTTGGTTCCTCATAGCAGACTGAGACTGAATCATATGATATATTGCATCATTTCCCCTTGAGTAATTTGTGCAGAAAACATAACTACACCCACTTAAATGTGTACCGCAACAGTCAGCCATATATGTATGAGTTCTCTTAACTTTGTAATACTGCAATGAACTTCTCAGCACCTCAATAAGTAAACCTACATCTCTTATGCATTTGTTATGGAACAGCGGATGGTAAATGCTGAGCTGCTCAAATACCAGAGGGAAACTTGAAACAGCTACCACAACTGATTTGCAATTTGTATTTTATTTTTGAGCTGCGTGCTCTGAATTCAAAAGTGATAAGACTGCCATGACTTCAGAGGTTTTAGAAAACTAAATTAAACATTTGTTAACAAAAGAAAAGATTTGAAGCACACACATAGGCCTACAAATTACTACTATAACTCCTAAAAGCCTTGATTAATCTGACGCCCAGTTACACCTCCATCAAGGCAACAGTAAAATCAAATAGATTTAAACAGATCCAGGCAAAGCACACAATACTCTGGACAGTGATATTCAAAGTGAGTTTTCTTAGCTTCAGTTCCTGTAGAGAGCAACTTGATGCTCAGAGGCTGGAAGCTTTTCACACTTGTGTTATATCTTAGAATTCCTCCTTTCTTATACATAGTCTCATCTCCTTTATACATGATTCTCCCTTTTAATGCAAATTCTATTTTCCCCATATGTTTTTGCAACTTTACTTTTCTCATAATATACATTTTTGCATAGTACTAATTTTATCAGTAACCTTTGGGTTACAAACACACTGTTTGGCTTGGGTTCTTCTGGCTAAGTGTAACATCCTACCATCTCTTTGAAATTCAAACTAACCCAATTTATCTATAAATGCAACTTTTCCTCACACCTCACATTCTAAAACTTCAGCCATGTTTAGGTATTTAGCATTTGAAACCTAGCTATTTGATAACTCAAAGCCTCCAGACCATCTGTTTTCAATTAAATTAAATCCCCACCAATCCCCAATGCTCCCCACACATACACACACACACACACACTATCCAAACCTCACTATTAACCTACCTTTACAATAAATCACAATATTATGAAAATTATTATATTTTCATGACACATGGTTGGTGTCTTGATGTTTATTTGTTAGTAAGCACATGGAGAAGAAAAACACAACAAAGACATTAATAGAGCGTTTATTTTTTTTCAAATTTTTAAAAGTACATTGATTCCGTTATATATGTCACTTTTTTTTAATTCATTCATGGGATGTGGGCTTTACTGGCTAGGCCAGCATTTATTGCCCATCCCTAGCTGCCCTTGAGAAGGTGTTGATGAGCTGCCTTCTTGAACTGCTGCAGTCCATGTGGTGTAGTTACACCCACAGTGCTGTTAGGAAGGAAATTCCAGAATTTTGACCCAGTGACAGTGAAGGAACGGCAATATATTTCTAACTCAGGATGGTGAATGACTTGGGGGGGGAACTTCCAGGTGGTGATGTTCCCATTTATCTGCTGCCCTTGTCCTTCTAGATGGTAGTGATCGTGGGTTTGGAAGGTGCTGTCTAAGGAGCCTCGGTGAATTCCTGCAGTGCATCTTGTAAATGGTACACACTGCTGCTACTGTGCGTCGGTGGTGGAGGGAGTTAATGTTTGTGGATGTGGTGCCAATCAATCGTGCTGCTTTGTCCTGGACGGTGTCAAGCTTCTTGAGTGTTGTTGGAGCTGCACTCATCCAGGCAAGTGGGGACAATTCCATCACACTCCTGACTTGTGCCTTGTAGATGGTGGACAGGCTTTGGGGAGTCAGGAGGTGAGTTACTCATCACAGGATTCCTAGCCTCTGATCTGCGCTTGTAGCCACAGTATTTATATGGCTAGTTCAGTTCAGTTTCTGGTCAATGATAACACCCACTGACTGTCAAGGGGTGATGATTAGATTCTCTCTTGTTGGAAATGGTCATTTGCTGGCACTTGTGTGGCACAAATGTTACTTGCCACTTGTCAGCCCAAGCCTGGATATTGTCCAGGTCTTGTTGCATTTTGACATAGACTGTTTCAGTATCTGAGGAGTCGCGAATGGTGCTGAACACTGCAATCATCGGCGAACATCCCTACTTCTGACCTTATGATGGAAGGAAGGTCTTTGATGAAGCAAATGAAGATGGTTGGGCCGAGGACACTTTTGGCTGTGCAGCATGTACTTTGTGGTGAACAAAGGCAACTGCTCAAAATGATTGAAGACTAAGGGTGGAATCGTCCCAGAATTGCACTAAGTACGGTAGTGGGCAGGAAAAAGGACGTTTTACCCACTGGCTGCAATGGCGGCTTTTCACGCCATATCGTCCCAATCCCGCCTCATTAATTATGCAGCCACAGGCAACATGCCATCTCCCTGCCGGGTGTCCTCTGAATTGCCCACCATGTATTACCTTGCCCTTTCTTCACTCCGGGTGCCATATCTAAACTGCAGCCGCCCATGCAGTTCTCAATGTTTGAAGCCCAGGACTGCTCCAGTGAAGACATGGCCCACAAAGCCAAGAAGGTTCAGTGACCCATCACTGAACTGCCTTTCGGAGGCCTGCTGTGATGTCCTCCACCCCCGTTCTGGCCGCAGGAGTTTCAGCAACATATGTTTGAAATGCCCTCGAGCCTTCTTCGTACAAGCTTGATCCTATTTCTTGGGCTTGAATTTTGCTATCGCCTGCAGTGTACACTATGCATGTGGCCCTAATCTGAAGCGAGGGGCTCAGACAAGTAGTGGATTCCTGGGATATAGCAGTGCCACACTGTATAAGGTCACTCTGATGGGCTACAGCTCCAAGAATATGATTGAAATCTGCTATGTACCTTTGGGCAGGAAGGGCATTGAAATCACAGCCTTTGTGAGTGGTCAATTTTGCTGTCAATCATAAAAACAGAGTTTTGATGCTTCAAAGATACGTTATGATTTTCTGATTGGACAAACAAAAATATGTTCTCAAACATATAATTGAAATAATATCAGGAGAGGAGAAATTCTGGGACTGACTGCCATTATAGACTCCTGCATCCATGGCTTGATTCCAAGAGAAAATACTTTACTTTTCTTAACGGCAGAAGATCTAAACTATTACATCTTGATTCCTTTACCCACTGTACTCTGCTTCCCATCCCTCTCCTACTGCCACTGTGCGGCATTTCATTGTGGAGTGTAAACTGCTCTCTGGTCACCCTACTTTCATAGTATCGTACTTCTATGCTCAGAGTAAGATGACACAAAAAGTCAAAGCACTCCTAACTATCTGTGAACAATTCCAAAACAGACAAGTTAACAATATTGTCAAATCTTACAACACAATGAGGCTTTGAATTTTCCATTTATCTAAAGCGCAAAGGCCTACATTGAAGTTACTAATGCAGATAAAGCCATTGATATCTATCAATGGGGTTAATTCCTTTCTGTTAAAAGTAGTAGTGTGTGCATGTCTGCTTTAAAATGGAGTGAAATAAAATTAAATTGTCAGAAACAATAAAATATTGAAAATCACACCAGAGCAGTAATTATAGCAAGTCTTTGTAAACAACTTTTCAAACAACTAACCAAAGTATTTATCAACTGTAAATGTTGGAAAGTTCATTAATTCAGCTGTAGAGACCAATTATTGTACCCATCAATCATAATCCCTTTGCACGGCTACAACTGATGCATAACATAGAGGTTTGCCTGTCGTGATGGTACAGTGACTGCAAGGCTACAATAGAGTTATTCACAAGTTGTAGTCTGTAAACATAAATGTCAAGGTGCTGCAAAGCAAACAAAGCCTTGGACTTCCTGAGAATCATGTTAGTGGCAAGGATCGAGTCCAAGGAAGGAGTAGATGTTAGTGTGTTTGGGGGGTGTGGAGAGGGTTCTCTAGAGGAAGACTCCCATGACAAAAATGAAGCATTTTTGTATATGATTTATCATGGTTTTGATTGCTTTCTGTCATTGAACATGTGGGATTAAAAGTCAGTTCATGCACAGAAAATGATTTAGCTTGCTCCGATACACAAACTTGCTACAAAATAGAGACATCGGCCTAGATTTTTCAACTGAGTTATTTAACAATAATCTGAAAATCTATACAACTGTGTCTGCATCAAATATGTGAGGAAAAAGCAAAGCAATCAATTCAACCATAGGTTTTTTTAAAAAAAAAAATTGATTGGAACCTACTTTTGAGCTTAAGAAACACATACATAAATTCATTTTTTCCAATCAGATATTGGCAACAACTACTTAAATTGCCTTGTTCAAATCTAAAGCCATCAATGATCAGCAAAATACTGCCTTGTCAGGTTAATATTCAAGAATGTCTGCTCCAGTACAGCTTACACTGATGTTTTGCATAGCACATGTGACTAAATATAATTTATCTTCAGTTTCAAACTTCTGAGGGGAGACTGTTAAGCCTCCAACAATCAGATATCTATAATGTGTCATTTGTTCACATCCATTTATTGCTTATTGGGAGTGTCACAGTTCAGGATCTTTTTTTAATCATTGTACCATAGAAAGGATTTGGAAAGAGTTAATTTTCATGTTGCTTTAAAAAAAAATGCCCAGTGTATTCACACAATTTTACAGGGCTTCTAACATGAGTAGTTATGATAACAAGCTAGAGTAGTTGTTTTCTCATAAACTAAATGATAAGCCATTTGTTAGATTGTCTTGGCAATTGGAAAACTCCTTGCATCTATGGTATTGGAAAATCATTGATCCTTTTTCTGCCTGTGACAGATTAAATAGAGCCACAGATATATGGGGGTTGCGAAATTAGATAATGCTGTAGGCAGCACATTTAGTTTGTGCTGTCTTCTCCTTTAAATGATCCAGGCATATAAAAATTATAAGCCACAGTTACCTTGTTCATCAAAGACAATGTTGTCCTTGCCTTGCCTTGAAAGTGTAGCTGTATGTTGTACAGCAGGTGGCAGGTTTCAGTCACATCTTCTTTTTAAAAACAAAGACATCTTAAGTATTGATCCTTGCTGAAGTTGATATAAGAGAATCTCTCCCTGAATACCCTGGCTGGATATGGCCTCCTACTGGGTGGTCTTCTCCCCATTTTCTACCTTCTCCTCCTTCCTCTTCTTTCAGCATGTCCCGTTCTGCTTGCCCTCTTTTCATTCTCCCAGTTGCGTTCAATTCCAGGAAGAATAGATACCAGGTCACCCATGGCTAGGAGCACCTTGTTTCAGCAAACTGCTTTTAAAAAAATAATTTTTCAAGCCACATGACCCAATTATGTGTGGAAGCATTTGGCCAAGTCTTCCTGGGAAAATAACAGAGTTCACGACATACGCCATGATTTACGTAAGGAATTAAGAGATACGCTGTAAATCATGAATCTCCAGAACCTGCAGGTTATTTTACACCACTCAGCCTTTTGGTTGCCTCACACACACAACACCTTGTTTTTGGTCTACCAATTATTTTTAAGAACTTTTTTTTATTAATTTACGGGATGTTGGCATCACTGGCTAGGCCAGCATTTATTGCCCATCCCTTATTGCCTTCAAGAAGGTGGTGGTGAGCTGCCTTCTTGAACCACTGCAGTCCCTGTGGTGTAGGTACACCCACAGTGCTGTTAGGGAAGGAGTTCCAGGATTTTGACCCAGCAACAGTGAAGGAATGACTATATTTTTGGGGTAGAGGGAGAAGTGGCCTCGGGCAAGGGAAGACGCTGCAGGGCAAGGGTTGTACTGCAGAAGGGGGGTATCCCAGGGTGTGTGTGGGGGTACATATTGATCTGTGCAAGTTGCCTCAAGATGGTGAGGGTTGAGGGCAGTCTCCAGAGGAGATGAGGCCAGATGGAGATGTGAGGGTGTGTGAGAGACTGCCCCTTGAACTGGCAGTGAGTGAGATGCCAGTGTGATGTGCTTGAGCGTGAGAGTTTAGAGTGATGAGATGGTTGCCTTACCCTGGCGGCACGGATGAGATCATTCATCCTCTTTCGGCACTGGATGGCCAATCTCTTCCATGCAGCATTGGCACTGGCCACCACTGACACTGCCTCCTAAGCCAGAGTGGTGAGTTTGCTGAACCTCCTCTGGCCAGAATGGGGGTGGAGGTCATCACGGTGGGCCTCCAGTGATGGTTGACTGTCACTGGAAGACCGTCTCTTCACTGGAGTTGTCCTGGAAGCATTGAGAACTGTGTGCAGAGCTGCAGTTTAGATATGACACCCGGAGTGAGGATACAGTGTGGTAATGGCGTGGTGGGTGATTCAGAGGCTGCCTGTCAGCGAGGTGGCGTGTTTCCTGTGGCTGCATAATGAATGAGGCAGGAAGCAGACCATGCGGTGTGAAAAGCCACTATTGAGGCCGATGGGTAAAATGTCCTTTTTCCTGCCCGCTACCACACTTAGTGCAAATCTGGGATTATTCAGCATCTTGTCTCTTGTATCTCTCTTTCTTCATTCAGTCTTTTTTCCTTCTCTTTTTGCCCACTTAATTTTACTCCAAGTTACCCTCTTTCTCCCTTGTTCCTCTGTTTCTCTTTTAATCCTTCAATCGCGTTGTTTAAAAAGTTACACCATTGGTCCTGCCAAGATCCCAGATGCCCTCACTGTGCAATTATTAGCGTGGATTCCTAACAAAGGATATTCAAGCTGAAAGGTGCAAGGAAAAGTCTTTCTAACTCTGCGCACAGTAAGACGTGCCACTTCAGCAAGATTTGGCCCACTGTATTTTCTTTATTTTAGATTTTTAACATGAAAATAATTTGAATTAATGGAGGCTGATCATTACTGCTTGTCAGCAATGTTCATTGGGCCGTGAAGAAAAGCAGTTTATTGATTTGTATCAGTTTACATCTTGCCAAGTGTTTGCTTGATCTGTTATTGGAGATTGAAGAATTATACTACTTAAAGACATGAATGTCAAGTTCATATCACAGATCTTGTTAAGCCTCATACTACTGTACAATAAGATATAGACAGTGGAAATCACCTGCCATAAAGTTAAGATGCTCAGATAACTTATGGGAGCAATTAGCACTCCTGAACCATGAAGATATCAATGGAAAGCTAAGTTTTTAACAGGGGGCAGAATCATCCCAGATTTGCACAAAGCATGGTAGTGGGCGAAAAAAAGTATGTTTTACTCACCGGCCTCAATGGCAATTTTTCACACCATATCATCCCAATCCTGCCTGATTAATTATGCATTCCTGGGAAACACGCCGTTTCGATGGTGAGCGGGCTGTCATTCGCTCGCCACACCATTACCTCGCTGCTTCATCACACTGGGTGCCATATTTAAAGTGCAGCTGTGCACACACCTCTCAGTGCTTCTAGCACAAGACTGCTGCAAGAAGGCATGGCCCCGAAAGGCAAAAAGACTGCAGCTTCCTCGGTTTAATGATGCGTCCCTCGAGCACCTTTTGGACACAGTGGAGCTCTGCCGTGATGCCCTCTACCCCTGCCCTGGGCGAAGACCAGCAAGCAAGGTCACCAATCCAGCATGGGAGGCGGTGGCAGTGGTGGTCAGCGCCAATGCCCTGCAAAAGAGTACAGCCACCTGGTGCCACAAAAGAATGAATTGTCTAATTTGTTCTGCCAGGTTAAGTCACTCTTCTCATCACCAGAAGCTCATCATCTGACTTGGACCTCATAGATGCCTGGGGGCTGCAGTCTTCTTGCCTTTCAGGGCCATGTCTTCTTTGCAGCAGTCGTGGGCTGGAAGTACTGAGAGGTGTGCATGCGGCTGCATCCTAGAGTCAACAGAAGGCGGAGGAGCATCATGCAGAGCTGTTGGGAGCCCTCAACACGCGAGTCAGAGGATTTTGTCCGCCTGGTCTCTGATGAAGTGGTGCCCACATGTGCGTGCATGGAGGTCTCCATAGGGAGGAAGGTGGACGCCATGGAGACTCTGGTCCAGCAGAATGCAGAGATTTGTGCGGACCTGCACTGCATTGCATTAGCCATGGGTGAGTTCCTGGAGTAGCAATGCAAGGGGGAAACGGGGCACCTCGACGTCCCCCTAAGTGCTCCTTTCCCTCAAGGAGTCAGGCTGGGGCCCTTGGGCTCCTGAAGGGAGGAGGAGCAGCTGTTGGACACCCCTGGTTTATCCACTCAGGAATCTCAGAGGCTGTCCTCTCCCTCCAAGTCGCCTTTGCCTGTGACTCCCACAATCTCGTCTTCTGTACCCCAGAGGGAGCAGTTGGCCCACAAGAAGACAGCCAAAACAAGCCGGGGGCCCCAAAGCCATGGCTCTCCAGAGGACCCACGCTGAAGTCATCAGAGGCAACAGGGCCAACCATTGCACAGGCCGTCTCCATCCTTGCTGTGGATGTCAGGGAAGCATCTAGAAGTCCAAGGCGTTCAAGTTGCATTGGTGAACACATTTTGTCACATTACAATCTGAAGATATATTCACTTTCACTGAATAATGCGTAATGGTGTCTTTCATCTTCATTGACAGGCTTCGCGTGTCCTCCCACTGCACACCGCCCCACCCCGCCCCCACCAGCAGTTCAGCCGCACGCTGCTGGCCCACAAGTAATTCTGGAGTGAGACGTGTGTGGGGCAGGGCCTTTCGGAGCTTCATGCAAGCACTTCCCACACACGCGGATCATTTCTGAATCACACTCATCTCAATATCCTGAGCATTTTCAATGCTGCCTGCTGGGGTTCGCTTTCATTTGGTCATCTGAGCTGACCTGCATCTCCTCTCACTGACTGACCACACTCCCATGCAGCACCTGTTCTCACCCACCATGCCTCTCATTTCACTTTCGATTTAGCAAGCACAATAGTGCTACAGTTTTTCTTGCGCTCCCCTGACCTTTCCCCTCCCCCAGTCACCCATTTACTTTCCAGCATCACTGTCAACCTGCCTGGCATCACCTTTCATCTCCCCCTGTGACCTACCAGCCACAACCCTTTTCTTTCGGGGATGTCTAGGTGAACATGCACATTCCCTTCCTTCCCAAAAATCCCACCCTCATCCACATTCACCTCCCCAACTTGCTCCCCCTTCCCAGGTTCCACGTCTACCCCCCAATCACTCTCAACGTCCCTTCTATCAATATTGTTGCACCCTACCACCTCACTCTGTCCTCGGTCATTCTCACCATTCGCTCGGACCACACCCACCCTCAGTTCGGTCCCCAGGAGGCAGTCATGGACTTGTCATAGCCCTCCCTTGCATGTTCACCTGGACACAACCCTTGTCTTTTGGAAGTCCTTCACGTCTTGGAACTCACCCTCCCTGCCCTTTTGAACTCTTCCTTCCCACCGTGCCCCCAGCCCCCCACCCAATCTTGAAACTCCTGCCACCCTGCCCTTCCCCCTTCCCCCTTCCTGACTCCTTGCTCCACCATTTCTTCTTCTGCCACCCTTTCCCCTTCCCCTCTCTGGACGCCTTCTTCCACCCTCACTTCTTCCTCCAGCCTTACTCCTTCCCCCCTTCCTAATTCCTTCTCCACCCATACTACTTCCTCCAGCTTTACTTCTTCCCCTCTCCAGACTCCTTCCTCTCTCCAGACTCTTTCCTCCCCCTGGATTCCTTCCCCCCCTCCGAACTCCTTCCCTTACACCTACCTCCCCAGTTGTCATCTTCTACTCCCGTACTCTCTCCTACCCCAACACCTTCATTTCCCTCCTCCCAACCCCACCACACCGCCACCCCTCCCCCCAACCCCCCCGACACACCTTACTCTCCCTGTTGATCCTAGATCTTCCTCTCCCACCCCTCGGTACATCTTCCTCTCCCAAACACAGCTGGACCTTCCTCTCCACAATCATCCGTTGATCAGACCCTCAACGGTGACTTTCCACCTTTCGTGAGCTTCTTCACAGTGGATCCATGTCCCTGAGAATCAACCCAGCATGCAATGGACGTTCCTCCAGGGTCCCATTGCTGCCAGGCTTCAGCATCTTCTACTCCTTGAATGTCCACAGTGTGAGCAAGGCCCTGACGGTAAGTCTGACTTCTGCACATCACACTTCTCAAAACATATTCTGCACCAGCGTGTTTACCCTCTGATGTGGGCGGATGATCCAGCATGGGGGGATGATTCTGGTTGGCTGGACTTATAATGATGTGCAGATGTATTACAATGAGGTTTCTGATGGCAGGAAACACGGTCTGCCATTGATGAACAGAGCGGTAACGGGCAGAGCGGACAATTGCAAACTTGTTTCACGATGTCGTGAAACCGATTTTTGGCCTTCTTGCCATATTGTCCGCTCACACCGCCAAACACGCCCAGTATTAGCGGGCTCAGTAAATTCCTCCCAGGGATTTCAGAAACTAAGTCATGATCTAGACAAGTGTTTATTCTGTTGCCTTCCAAAGTTAAGGAAGACCATGAGTGCAATTGATATAACCAGAAAACCAAAGTGCAGCAACAAGGTTTTCTTGTTCAATCCCTGATCTTTTGACAAATTATTGGATATGTAATGGGACACTCCTTGCTATGGGGACAAGGGTTTAGCAACAGCAGTGGTTTGAGGTGCTGAAACTAAAAAATATGCAGAGGAAAAATCCTGATTTTACATTAACACCCGATTTTACAGTGAATTTACTTTAATTCACCCTCCTTCTCAGCCCATCCTTCATTTATTGTTCAATCTTTAAATCTCATTGGTTAAGGAGATAGTGTTTGTCCTATTGGCCCCTAAGTTCCCAGATACCCTATTACCCTAGCAGTGGTATTATCAGCTCACACTTCCAGCAACTTCCAAACGAAGGAAATTTGAGCTGAAGAGTGCAAAAAAAATCTAATTAACTGAACACACTAACGGATGCCCCATTCCTCGGTCCATGATTTTTTTCTGTTGAGGTAAAATATGTTGGGTTTCATTCCACAAGCTTTGCTTTTCAGGACCTTAAATTTTCTTTAGTTTAAATGACAAAGTTTAGCTTTGAAATTTAATTATTATCAAATCAGGTTACTAATAGCATCTAAGAGTTAGTACTGTTTACAAAGCCAACATTACCAATCAGCTCCCACAGTGGCATGAATACTGAAACAATTGCAACCAAGCAGTTTGCTGTGAAAATTAAATAATTATTCACTCTCCCCTCAACAGCCCAATGCACACCTGTAACAGAAAAGACAAGCAGTGCTGGACAGAAAAAGTAAGTACACCACCACCTTGTTCCAGATGCATAAGATCAATGACTAGCAATCCCCATGCATGAATAGCAAACACCACGGGCAACATTTGTGTGTTCAATTATGTCACAGCAGAAAATATCCTTAAAAGTACAAGAATCTTTCAGCAGTCTTCAAAGTTTGCAGCAACACTGGTCACTGACATATGGTAGGGTGCAATGAATTAACAGAATTATGTATTGAAGCAAGGGATTGCCATTTCAAGAGTTTATAAGAAGAATTAATGAAGAAAAATGGAAAATGGTAAACATTCAGCACCGTTGTATGATCTATATTGGGGCACTTGTGCTCTATATGTAATGGTGTACGACTCAACTGCTCCCTGTGACGGGGAAACTCTCTGCATAAAGAAATTTGTCCTTGCCACTCCCTTCACTCTTTTTTAGAAACACTTTTAATTTCATAACCATGACAACATCACAAAAAACAGATTTTCTGGTCATTATCAGTGTTGCTGTGGGCAAATTGGCTTCCATGTTTCCTACAACAGTGATTACAGTAATTCACTGGATGTAAAGCGCTTTCAGATGACCAGTGGTTATGAAAAGTGCTATATGAATACAAGTCTTTCTTTCCTTTTTTTGATCAGCTTATTTCTGCAATATTTGACACTAAACAACCAGTTGCGTGGAACCATTCAATTCAGGCTTATTCTCTTTACACAGCTTTGTTAAAAAATAAAATAACTATTTCATATTGAGAACAGCACAAAAATCCTGAAGATTTTTTTCAACTAATAAAAAACGTCACTATTCAAAGATTTGAGTTTTTTGTCAAAAATTAATTTTTTGCAGCCAGTTTCAAACCTCATTCAATTTTTAGATGTTCACCCCACTTCCAAAAAAACCGATGGAAAGCTATGCACCCAAACTGTCCTTTTCTGTTCAAAAAATGCTGAATAAATTGGTATGTATTTCTAAAATTTTCTGTTTTCACCTTGAGGGAAACAAAAGGCGGAATCAACCCAGAATTGCACTAAGTGCAGTAGAGGCCGTGAAAAATGATGTTTTACCCACCAGCCGCAATGGCAGGTTTTCATGCCCTGTCATCTGCTTCCTGTCTCATTAATTATGCAGCCACAGGAAACATGCCATCTCGCAGGCGGGTGGCCTCTAGATCGCCCGCCACGTGGTCACCTCACTGCTTTCTCACTCTGGGTGACAAACTAACCTGCAGCCACCCACACAATTCTCAATGCTTGCAGCCCAGGACTGCTTCAGTGAAGACATGGTCCCAAGCTAAGAAGAGTTCAATGACCCATCACTGGAATGCATTTTGGAGGCCTGGCGTGGTATTCTCCACACCCACTCTGGCCGCAGGAGGTCCAGAAATCTCACCATGCTGGGTTGGGAAGCAGTGGCCATGGTGGTCAGTGCCAATGCTACTAAGAGGCTGGCCATCCAGTGCAGAAAAAGGATGAATGATCTAATCCGTGCCACCATGGTAAGTAAATCATCGCATCACTCTAAACTTACATACTCACAAGGCCTTCGTACATTCACTGGCATCTCACTCACTGCCAGCTCAAGAGACATCACCACTCACACTCTTACACGCATCCTCACATCTCTGTGTGGGGAGATGATTCCAGCAATTAGATTTTATAATGAGATGCTAAAGTATTGAAATTAGGTTCCCGACGTGCGGCAGCAGGAAATGCAGCCTGCCATTGACGGGTAGAGTGGATGATTGCAAACTGGTTTCACGATGGCGTAAAACCGATTTTTGGCCTTCTCGCCATATTGTCCGCTCACACCGCCAAATACACCCACTGCCAATGGGAGTGGAAAATTCCACCCTCAGGTGAACTGGTCTCATCCAAGCAAAGAGTCGCCATATTCAGAACCCAGTCCAGCAGGATCATGTGTTTTATGTACCCAAGTAGCATTATCTCCAATGATAGCATAATCAAAAAGGGTGTTACAAGGTGCATCAAGAAAGAAATAAAAACAGAAAATGCTGGAAAAACTCAGCAGGTCTGACAGCATTTGTGGAGAGAGAAACAGAGTTAACATTTTGAGTCCATATGACTCTTCTTCAGAACTAAAGAGAAGTAGAAATGTGATGAAATTTATACTGTTTAATGGGGGGGACGGGGGTGGGGGGACGACACACAATACAAAGGGAGTGTTAATGGTAGTGTTAAGGGCTAAAGAAGGTGCTGATAGTGGCATAAAGGTAAGAAAGCAGAATGTGTTCTTGCAGAACAAGAGTCAGCACTCTCAAGAACAACATTGAACAAGTAACAGATGGCTCTTTTGGGGGTGAGGTGGGAGGGGGGGCAGTGGTTGGAGAGAAAGGATAGAAAAGGGGTAATAAAAGGGATGAAAAGGGGGATAAAACAGTGAATAAATGAATAAAAATTAAAGTAAGGAAATAAAAAAAAATGTTTTAATTTAAAAAGGGATTAAAAATGGGGTGAAGATAGAGGAGAGAGTTCATGGTCTGAAGCTGTTGAACTCAAACAACTTCAACTAAGATTCCATGGACGGAATTCTATGCTGACGGGATTTTACGGTCCTATCGAAGTCAATGGACTTTTGAAATACTCGCCGCGTTTTCCAGTGCCCGCACCTCCACCACCCGGCCACCACCACCCAGCCACCACAACAGGTCCGTAAAATTCCGCCCCATGAAGAAGGGCCGAAGATTCATCAGAAAGCTCAAACTGATGGTGACAAGGAATTGCATTTACATAGCGACTTTCAGGACCTCTGGATTTCCCAAAGTGCTTTACAGCCAATTAATAATTTTTGAAGCGCAGTCACTGTTATAGTGTAGGACATAAGTAATCTAATTTGCACACAGCAAAGTCTCACAAACTGCAATCAAATATATGACCACATCATCCATTTTTCAGATTGGCTGAGGGATAGATGTTGGCCAGGACACTAAGAACTTCCCTGCTCTTCTTCAAAATAGTGTAACAGAATCTTTTACAGCTACCTGAGAGGACAAATGGGACCTCAGTTTACCATATCATCCAAAAGATGGCATCTCTGACAGTGCAGCACTTCTTGGCGACTGCATTGATGTGCTACCCTAGATGATGTGATGTGCCGGGGTCAAATGAGACTTGAACCAACAACCAACTAACTCAAAAGTTAGAGTACTTCCACTGAGCCAAGGCTTCCACATGCGGCATAACATTACAAACTCCAGTAAAGATCTGAAATTTCTACCACTTGTTTTGTCAAAATTGATGTAATGATCCTTATATTTATTTTGATACACTGTTGTGGACAACGTGGACTTAAAGGCTCTGATATTTAAGGGCAGGGAGGGGAAGTGGATGGGTAATGATTGTAATTGCTAAGAAATAGGGAAATGCCAGCAATGTTGAAGTATGGCCAAATTTAACTTGAATTTTTCTGTTTCCCAGCCAACAGCAGCCAGATTGAGAAGCTAGCTACTGTCGGGCTGGAAGGCATGTGCTGGCAAACTGAAACTGGCAAGTGCAGAGCAGGAAAGGGGAGAAGAGAGAGGGAGAGGCATTACTGAGGAGGGCAAGGGATAGTGGGTGGGGAGGGAGATCACTGGTTGAGGAGGTTGCGGGTCATGCAGGATTGCAGCTTGGGAAAGATCATGCTTTAAGGGAGTACATGTGTCAAAGAATATCACAGGTCAGAGAGGTGATCACATGTCCGGGTTGGGGTTTGCGGGGGTGGGTAGCAGATGGTTTTGGGGACGGATCGCCGGGCTTTTTTGGGAGAACGGGGTGGGGGGTGGTGAGAAAAGTCATGTTGTACAAGGGGTTGATTCTGGGTTGTGGGAGATTGCAGGTCAAGCGGTTTGAAGTGTTCACAACGAGTGGGTTTCCTCAGTTTGCAGGGGTGGAAGTAGCTTAGTTTGAGGGCCTGGTGGATAAGCATTTCTGCCCTTTCTGGTCTACAAGCAGTACTAGAAAGGCTTTTACCTGCTGGAATCAGCCATTCATGTCTGCCTTCAGCTGTCAGGGTTTTCAAACCTTGGGCAACCCAGCCTGCAACCGTTAAATCTAAATGGTGAAAACATTTGAGGCACAGCCGCTTCATTAACATTTAAATAGCAACCCTGTTTCTCGAGAAGCAGACTAATCACCACCCCTACCCACCGCGGATAAAACCAGAATTGCATATTCTTGAGGAAGAATAGGGTTGGGTTACAGATTTTTAAGATTTCAACAACCCCTAACTGTCTCCAGAAAAGGCAGAGCCCAATTCATATATATCGAGATATCTGGATACAGCTTCCTTCCAGACTTTGACTGCAAGTATTAAAGTTTGACAAAAACTGAGAAAAATGCCAATTATTTTCTATTATTAGAAACTTATATAAGCATCACTCAGTCATTCATTCTTTATAGACATGAATGTTAACGTTACAGACTTTATCTTTGTACCAACCATGATTGAACTCTACTGATGTATGAGAAACACTGACTGAATGTAAATTCAGCAGAACTAAACTGCAGTTGCACAGCATGCATCTCGCAAATACCACAAAAATACTTGGCACCAAAACAAGACATGTTGCAACATCAACTTAAAAGAAAATCCTAAATTACAAGCTACATGTCAAGGGCAGAAATGAATGTGAGTTTCAGTAAAACAAGCAATAGTGGCAGTTGTAAATACCTTTCATTGTAATCTGCTTTGTTCCATTCCATCCCTGAGAAGTAAACCTTTGAAGATGAAAGCATCATAAGGCAGAATGCAGTCGTCCCTGGGAGCACAAAGCAAAGAGGTACCAACTGTCTTGTAACTGCAAAGGTTATTCAATTGGTGGGTGAACTTTCATCTTGTAACATATATAATGATGGAGAGTTTCATAGGCTGATTTAAGAGTCATAAATAATGGCATTAATAATGTTGACAATTAATGGATGCAATGCCTTATGATTTCACCTTTCATATTCAATAATTCACAGCATCCATCAAGGGCTTTTTGAAAAAAACTGTGTGAATCAAAATGGTTTGTGACAGAATGGTTCCTTTTCTTTGCGGTTGATAATATGACGAGGATACCTAATAAATGCTTGTATCTAAATGTTTGCACCATTTTTGATCTACATATGCCACTGGATGTTGGAGCACTGATCAAAGTGGTTTAGTACTGTTAAAATTAACTGCAACATGCTTAGATAGACACAAAGTATACAGCTGCTATCGTATAGTTCTTGCTTGTGACTGAATTCATCCTGAAATTTGACAAAATGGTCGACAGCTACACTCAGTGCTCATGTGGTGGAGCTAGGCAGGAAAGCAATTATGATCATGCGCATCATTTTCCCATATGGTTTAAAGCCCTGAACTTCCAAAAATAGCAAGATGGTGTCGAGTTGGCCTATGATCTAGACATACCCAAGTTGATAGTTTAAACAGCAGGATTACTGAACGTTCTATAGCCATTCTTCAAATTTCATTCAGCTATTGGTATCTAAAAACTTACCCAAAGAGTTTGGCTTGTCACATGCTTAGCTGGCAAGTAGAAAGTCCAGCTAAACAGCAGCTTTTAAAGGGTTGCCATTTGCTGTTAAATGGCAAGTTGCATGGGGGAGTGAAATGTTGATTAATTGTTCGCTATGATATAATAGGAATGCACGGGAACATCTCCTTTTGATATCAAAGGGTTAGAGTTCCTACTGCAGAAGAGACAGCGGGGCTGGGATTTTCCATGCCCACTGGCGTCGGGTGTGTTTGATGGCATGAGCGGACAATATGGCGTGATTGGTTTCATGATGGCGTGAAACCAGTTCACGATCATCTGCTTAGCCTGCTGATGGCAGGCCACGTTCTCCGCCATCGGACATTGGGAACCTCATTGTAATACATCAGCATATCATTATTAGGCCAGCCCACTGGAATTTTTCTGCCCCGCCCTGCTGGATCGTCCGCCCACGTCTGCTGGAATACACACCAGCGTGTTTCACAACAGCAAATAAGCGACGTGCACTTGGTAGGCTGTATTTTGCTCGGGACTTTTACAGTCCTCAGCGCCAGGCTTCACAGACAGCAACAGATCACTTTTAGGGGGCTTGCGGTAGGTCTCTACCTACTAGATCAGCCATATGTGGGTGGCTTTTCAATGGCTGCAGGGCTAGGACTTGGCGATGGGGGAGAAGTGGCCTCAGGCAAGGGAAGAGGCTGTGGGATGATGGCTGTACTGGGAAAGGAAGGTAGCCCCTGGTTTGTGTGGGGACACATGTTGATCTGTGCAAGAGGCCTCAAGATGGTGATGCCTGAGGAGGCAGTCTCTAGAGGAGACAGTCTCTAGAGGAGATGAGGCCAGGTGGACATGTGGGGCATGTGTGTGAGAATGGGTGGTGATGCCCCTTGAGCTGGCAGTCAGTGAGATGCCAGAAAATGTGTGATGGGCTTGAGTGTAAGAGTTTAGAGTGCTGAGATGGTTGCTGCATGGATGAGATCATTCATCCTCTATCTGCATTGGATGGCCAATCTCTTCTGCGAAACATTGGCACTGACCACCACTGTCATCACCTACCAAGCCGTAATGGTAATGTTGCTGCCCCTCCTGCAGCCAGAGCGGCGGTAAAAGGACATCACAGCAGGCCTTCACGGCATCTAAAGGGCGTTCGAGGGCTGCAGTCATCTTGTCTTTTGGGGCCTTGCCTTGTTTTCTGCAGTCCTGGCCGGGAAGCACTGAGTGTGGCTGTACGTTAAATGTGGTGCCAGGCATGATGAAGCAGCGAGGGGAGGCGTGGCAGGTGATTCGGAGCCTGCCTGCCATGGAAACGGCATGTTTCCTGGGAATGCATAAATAATGTGGCAGTACTTAGTGCAAATCTGGGACGATTCCGCCCCAGGACTGGGTGGCTACCCTTGCATAAAAACATTGTTGTAAGTTTTTATTTCCGGGAGGTCACTAGCTTAATTAATGCAGTTTCTCATGGACATTGTTCCAAAATGGCAAATGCTTGCTGATATCAAGAGGAAGGCCCAGGAAACTGGGCTCAAGAACTGTGGTCATATTTCTTGTCAGGTCAAATAGCCATGGCACAAACATAAGCTGGGAACTGCTGAACCTTTGGAAAGATACCATTTGAAGCATTGTACACAACTATTTCTTATTTGCTTATATCCTTGCATTGTGCACAGCAATTTTCTTTAAGATGTTGGAGGCAACCAAGGAATAGCAATTAATTGCCAAGGCCTCCCTCCAGCTTAGGCATTCATCTTCTGATGGGGGCTTTCTGAATGGAGAGGATAGCCATGAAGTCAGAGGATAATGATGTTTATCCATGAGCCATTTCCCTAATGTTTCTTCTCTTTCAAATAATACGGACCCATGGACTGCCACATAATGAAGGCATGTTCCTAATTATTAGCCACCGCCATGTATAATGTTCCTGTGGTCAGATACTACCTGAACAGGAACTGAAAGCAAACCCTTTCTGTTCATGTTGGTGATAGGGTTAATATGTCCCTGCTCAGGGACAAGGAAAGAAGGAAGTGAGAAAAAGAGAAAGAAAGAGATAAAAATATAATTTGCCTTATTCAGGCACCACAAATTACAGTGCTGCCAAACTCCAAGAACATCTTCCTGTGATGAACGTGAAATACCTACTTTGCATACCACCTAGCTCTGTGCAAAATTTTAAAAATGAGGACTACAAAATAAAATATGGAAAAATAAATCAGTAATAAAGATCACTGTTAAACAGATTTTACAGAATAATGGGCAGTCGTAAAATTTGATTTCAAAAAACTAAAACGGCCATGTAATAAAACCAGAATCTCCCTTATTCAGCCACCACATATCCTAATAATGCAAGTGCTCATTACATGATATAACTTCGAGCCAGTTGTCAGTAATGCTCGGGGACATATGTACATAGATATGAAGAATATATCACATTCACTGACGATTATAATTGTGACTGAAATTTTATTTTTCGCAGTTAGCAGCAAATGAGTAGTTTCCATCTCTGTCACAGTTTATACGTCTGTGGACACCTCCACTGCTTTATGAAAACATACATATCTTCAACGCTGTGATGGAAGCACTTTTAGTAAATCAAAAATGGCAATTGACAGTCTAGTAATCAATCATAAGACTGGTACCAACCAAGCCTTTGCCAAGGTGGAAGAGCTTATTTATGTCCTTTCAAACAAAGGCTGGTATTTTCACAGCTGAATGAGCAGAATTCTCCGGTTGGCAAGCAGGGGTGGGGCCCGCTCTCCGATGCGTAAAATGACATGTGGTGAGGTAGGGCAGGTGTCCTGATGTCACCACGCGTCATTTAGATTTTCAGTTCAGCGGGCGTGCAGCCAACTTGGCTGCACGCCACCGAACGGTCAAAGGCCAATTAACGCCATTTAAATATCAATTAAACTAATAAACTGAGCTGCCCATCCAACCTGAAGGTTGGCGGACAGGCAAAGAGCCCAGGTGGCTTTCGCATTTTTCATGAAACCTCATCCACGGGCGGGATGAGGTTTCATGAAGTGTTTCAAAAATCAATAAAAATTTTTAAAATAATTCTTTCATATGTCCCAGTTCATGTGACAGTGTCACATGAGGGGACATGTTTTAAAAGTTTTTATTTCCCTTTATTTAAATTTACACATGTCAAACCGATCTCCATGAGGCACCTCCATGCCTCGGAGATTTCTGCAAATGCGCGCGAAAGAGTGCAGGGAATGACTCAGGAAATCCCCACCCCACTCCCGTCTGCACAGGGAGAGCTTCCGAGCGAGCTTCACGCTGGGCAGGCCTTAATGGCCCGCCCACGTAAATTGGCAGCGCGCCCCTGATCTGGAGCACCAATTGGGTTCACGCCTGCTCCTGCCCACCCCCACATAACCCCCCTGACGCAGGGAAAATTCAGCCCAATGAAGGTGAGAAAATTCGGACTGAAATGCGTCAGGTCCATTCCTGCCTCCAGGAGATTTTTCCAGATGCAAGCCCCCTGCACCTGCAGCTATCTGCCCAATAGGTAGTCAATCAAGGTATTTAAAGAGCAATTAACACTTGATTGTGCACAGCAATACAACTTTACAGAAGGCATATGGGCCCTGCTCTATATCAGGAGCCCAGAAATTGGAGGTGGCTTCACAATGGAAGATCGGAGTGCCATCATATTATTCTGTACCTCCATGTATAAAAGGGCAGAAAGGTTCAGTACAACACAATCATTGCCAGATGCATTCATCTGGAGGCATTTAAGACTGATGCCCCTGACAATTCTAGTCATTTGTATTTACAAGCCTTTTGGACCATTAGGTGAGGACCTTCACCTTGTCGTGCCCTCTCATTTTCAGTCTGCCCGAGCAGCGCTCAACTTCCCCAGTGGGATAGCTGTTTGCCCCTCCCTTGACACCCCCAATTGGCTCTGCCGCATCCATCTGCAGCCTACCATCCCTAATTGGATGGCAAACGTAGAGGTGGCCTATTAATTGTCTGTCTCTCATAAGAGCGCACCACTGGACGCACCTCTGGCATGAGGTTTCAACTCCTGAATTTTTACAGTGGAGAAAATTCCGGCCAAAGCCATTAAGAGTTTGAGAACTGAACATCAACCTGCTTCCAAAATACTCAAATAATAGCAAATTCACTCCAACAATAATGGAACATTTTGAAATCAACTATTCTTATGTCGAAACTTTTTTTTTACTAAGTGAAGAATCCTTCTCCCATTATTTAATCAAATTGTATGGTTCAGCCATGTTACATGAGAAACTATTTTCAATTTTTAGCTGTAAAAATGACACTCAGGATGCTTGAATCTATGGATTTCTCATTAACAGCTGTTTAGTACAGTGGGTTAGTGCTTCAAAGTGCAACTCAGCATCTGGATCTTGCAATTGCATTGCAGCATTATATTGCCGTCGGTATGCGGGGGCGGGCCTGACACAATAATGCGCGAAGATGTCGGGCGTGCACCTGATGTCATCGGGCGCCATTTAGATATTTCGTTCGGTGGGTGAGCACTGGAGGCGGCTGCGTGCCGGCCGAACTGTCAATGGCCCATTAAGGCCATTAAAAAAACAATTAAACTTGTTGACAATGCTGCCTGTCCAACCTTAAGGTTGGCAGACAGGCGAAGAGCCCAAGCAGGGGGCGGGGCCCGCTCGCTGACACGTAAAATGACGAGGGATGATATCGGGTGGAACTCCCAACGTCACCCCGCGTCATTTCCATTTTCAGGTCGGCAGGGGCGCAGCCAAGTCGGCTGCGCGCCCGCCGACCTGTCAACGGCCTATTGAAGCCATTGAAAACTAATTGAGGTCATTAATGGACCTGCCTGTCCAACCTTAAAGTTGGTGGGCAGGCCGGGGGTGCTGGCGGGCTTCGAAAAAAGCATGAAGGTTTCATGAGGGAATTTAAATTTTTATTAAAGGTTTCAATAAAAGTTATGGTCATGTCCCAACTCATGTGACAGTGTCACATGAGGGGACATGTCAGGGAAATTTTTTTACCATTTATATTACAAATTTTAATTCCGAGCCGATCTCCTTGAGGCAGCACTTAGCCTCAGGAAGATCTGTGTGCTCTTTCGCGCGCATGCAAATGGTTCACAAAATTAATTTATCTAAAAGACAGTATTTAACAAAGGTGCTTGTGGTCAATAAGGTTACTATTTTCCAGTTCAGAAATAACAGTAGCAGGTAATGTGGCCATTTAGGGCTGGTGTGATGAAGGTTTCTCGACTCAGCTTAAATGACTTACATGTCCACCGTCATATTTCAAGATTAGATTTCAGTTCCAATGAAGCATTCAATGCTTGTATCTTTCAGCCACTTACTTAGCATCTGTTTAAATTTCTTTCTCTAGATCTTACTATGACTCAGCCAATAAATATGACATATGGCAAGAATGATTTATACACACTAGCAAGTTTCCCTAGTCTGTATCAACCTGGAAACAGAAGGGCACCATAATGTGCCTCTCTGGGCGGAATCATCCCAGATTTGCATTAAGTGCGGCAGTGGGTGGGAAAAAGAACATTTTACCACTGGCCGCTATGGTGGCTTTTCATGCCGGGGGGTGGTGGGGGGGGGCTCTGATTCAACCACCCTGCTGGGCACCATGTTTCAAGTGCAGCTGCATGCACAACTCTCAGTCCTTCCAGCCCAGGACTGCTGCACACGACATGGCCCTGATAATCTGCTTTTTGCATTGTTGGCTGCGGAATAATTATTGGCCAGGACACCGGGGAAAACTCCCCTGTTCTCCTTGGGAACAGTGCCATGGTATCTTTTACATGCACCTGAGATGGTATGCAGGGCCTCAGTTTAACATCTCATTTGAAAGACAGCAGCTCTGACAGTGCAGCACTGCCCCAGTACTGCACTGGAATGTCAGTTTTCATTTTTGTGCTTAAATCCTGGAGTAGGACTTAACCTTGTGACTCAGAAGTGAGAGCGCTGCTAAGTCACAGCTTACACTCATACTTTTTAAAAATACTTTCACCTTGGTGAAATAGAGTAAAAGGAAGAAACTAAGAGAAAAAAACCAGCTTATTTGTTCAAAACATTTTAAAATTAAGTTGCTTTAATCTGTCATAAAGGGATATTAATATCTATAATGTTATTGGAAATTATTTTTTAAAAATAGAGTTCTAGTGGAGTCTTGTGTCTGAGTGTGTGCATGTGTATCTTAATTGGATTAAAGCCAGTTACTCTGGGTGCTTTGATGTATAGTAGTTTTGAGATGTTAATTGGGTAAAGATAAGGAGGGTAGAAGGTAAAGCGTAAATTTGCATTTGTTAAAAGAAACCTTACATCTAGCTAGAAAATGCCAAGCAATGTTTGTTTTTTTTCAGCTCACTAATAGAATTGGTGGGATGAAAGGATGTTATTGTTACAAGAGGTTATTGTTAAAAGTCTAGTGATACAATGGAAAATTTATATTCAAAGAGAAAGATATGTATAAGGGAGAGATTGTGTCTAAGGTAGAGGCATTTTAAGATCCGACAAGTGTGAGAAGCCTCCAGCATGTAAGCTTCAAGCTGCTGTCTTGCAAGGACCCAGAGCTGAAAGAAACCCATTTTGAATGCGACTGTCCAGGGCGTGCTTTGCCAGGTGTCTGTTTAAATCTGAGATTTACTGTTGCCTTAACAGGGGTGTAACTGAGAGTCAGATTAATTAGGGGATTTTTGTAGCTATTATAATAGTAATTTTGCAGATGTCTGTATGTGTTTACAATTTTCTTGTATTAATAAATGGTTAATTTAGTTTTATAAAAAACCTCTTGAGACTCGGTGGCCTTATTACTACTGAATTCAAAGCCTGCATCTCAAGACATACAAATTGCAAAAAATTGTTTCAAGTTTCCCTCTGGGATTTGAACAACTCAGCCTTTACCATCAGCTGTGACATAATAACTCACAACTTACACAATCTACTTTGTCTTCATTCTCTGAGCAATGTGGATAATAGTTCTAATATTAGATATTTTTGGATTTTTTTGCATTAAAGCAAATGAGCTTAAATATCAATAGTGAACACCTGTTCAACAGAAAAAAAAAAGTTAGCAATGGAAAACAGCCACACACCATAGTTTGAATGTTTCCCTCTGAAGCATTTATCCATTGTTAGAAGTTTATCAGGCACTTATTCAAGTACGTATGATGGTGGGTAGTTTAAATCCCACATCCCACTTGGGTGAGTTATTGGTGTACTTAGAATCCAGGGATAGAATTTTGGGTTTTGGATTGGATCTCCAAAGTCAGGGACAAATGGGGATCACAACCCGACAACAGCCACCCAGCAGTAATTTTCCCTAAATTGACCACTTAGTGGCCAGAGGCTGGACTTGCCGGTCAATAGGAGACCCTTCAGCTCGGAAAGAGCTGCAGCCTGCAATTTAGGTAAGAGAGGAGGTGCCTCCATCTTGAGACGGCTTCTCTGCAACTTTAAAAAAAAACAAATGCCCTCAACAGCCGGGCCACAATTATGGAGGGGGAACCAGAGCTGTATCCAGACAGGCAGGGAAGGTCTCAAAGCTGACCTGGAACACTGGCCCTGGTCTGCTGCTGGAAGACTGCCTCCAGGCAGCCGGTCTAGTCTCCAACACCTAGGGGGGCCCCAGAGGCCGAATGGAAATTTCCTGCCAGACTCTGACAATAGGCTTTAATTGTACTCTAATTACCCTTAGTTGTTTACTCGTTGCTTGCAGGCAGTTAGCCCTTCTGCCCCTGATTCTGCTTCTGGGAAAATGACTTGCTGGCAATCGACAGCATGAAATTTCATGCCCACCTATGTACTTGAGCCCACCTGGGGGCACAAATCCTGCCGCACATGACCATTCAAATGCCTCCCTGGCTGGTCTCCCAACTTTTACCCTGCATAAACTTAAGGTCATTCAAAACTCTGCTGCCCACATCCTATCTCTGTCCAAGTCCCATTCACCCATTTGTGCTTACTAATTTGGCTTCCGGTTAAGCAAAGCCTCGATTTTAAAATTCTTAACATTGTTTTCAAATTCCTCCATTGCCTCTTGCCTCCCTATCTCTGAAATATGCTCCAGCCATACAACCCTCCAAGATATCTGCACTCCTCCATTCCTGCCTCTCTTGCATCCCAAATATTAATTGGTCCACCACTGGCAGCCGTGCCTTCAGCTGCTGAGGCCTTTACCTCTGGAATTCCCCTCGGTAAATCTCTGTCTTTCTAATTCATTTTGGTCCTTTAAAATGCTCCTTAAACTTTACTTCTTTGACCAAACTTTTGCTTGTACCTGCTCCATTTGACTTGGTTCTGATTCTGTGAGATCATGCTCCTGTGAAGTACCTTGGGCATTTTAGTACCTTAAAGCTGCTTTATAAATACAAGGGGGAGAATTTTCTCCCCATCGGGTCAGGAGTGGGCGTGGGCGGGTGCGGAGCCGATCGCCACCTGCTGCCATTTTATGTGGGCAGGCCAATTAAGGCTCGCCCAGCGAGAGGTGCTACCTTTGCGGGCATGGAGTGGAGGGAGAGTCGGGGCCTGCGCTCAAAAGAGTGCATAAATCTCCCTGAGGCTCGAAGCTGCCACAGGGAGATTAAGTTCAGTTTTAAAGGTGGAAAAAAAAAATTTATTCAGACATGAGCGGGGTCATGTTTATGAATGTTCATTAAAAATTTTATTTAATTCATAAACCCTTCATGAAACCTCATCCCGCCCATGGATGAGGTTTCATGAAAAATGCAAAGGCTGCCTGGGCTCTTCACCTGCCCACCAACATTAAGGTTGGACAGGCAGCCCTGACAATTACGTTAATTAGTTACATTAATTAGGCCTTTGACAGTTTGGAGGGTGCGCAGCCGACTCTGGTGCGCGCCTGCCGAATGAAAGATCGGAATGACGCACGGTGATGTCACCAGGCGTCATTTTACATGTCGGCGTGCAGGGCCGAAAATTCTGGCCAAAATTATGTTGTTGTAGCAGTGAAGGCCACAGAAAGAGAAAGATAATAATGCTGGAAAAGGAGCAAGAACAGAGCCAAAACTACCTCCTGGTCAAGGACAATGATAAGGAAGATGGCAGGATGTGGCAGCAGGTATTTGACGAAGCACGTGGGATCCAGGGAAGTGAGTAAAGATGTGCCCAGAAAAAACTGAGGAGAAGGTTTCTTCTGGTTCCAAATTCATACGCTCAGAATCCACTTGTACCCATCTGAAAAGGAGGATGTTCAAGCAAGAATACACCTATGTGTATGCTCTGAGATCATTTTGTGAGGCTGGGCAGTGCTGACAGGCCTGACTCTCAGTCATGCAGTTCTCCCTGGTAAGCTTTTTTTTTGCTGCAAGCACTAATAGGGCACATGGCAGCTTCATTGTAATTAGCAGAAGACCCCCAACTCTGAAGTGGATCTGGAGGACACAGAATAGAGAGCAGCAGGAATGGCAACTTCCAGACCAGGGCTGCCTCAATTCTTGCTGCTGTCTCTCAGAGTTTTCAGGATCTGATAGCTGCTATTAGATTCCATCTGATGAGCACTGAAGAAATAAATCCAGGTCCCAGTTGCTGCGGTCTCCTTGTCTGATACCTGACATTCACATGGAAGATCCTCTGGAATCTGCCACACACCATCTGTACATTGAGAAGGTGGAACCGTTTCTTGCTGAGGTAGTTGAGGGGTTTTATATGGGTGCACACAATTGGTGCCATTGATTGTACCCTGGATATTTTGGAGCCAATAGTGCAAAATTGACTAACCCCATTTAGATGCTGAAGGGGAGGATATTGGTCAAAGCTCCTGCCCAGTGTGTCAGTGATGAGTAAGGATGAAGTGCTGGCTTTTTCCCGGTCTGCCACCGGAAAGTTACCTCTATCTCTTGGCTGTGTTTTGGCCTCATCAGGAGGGCCGCATTCCAACTGGAAAATTCCAGTCAGCATATGCAGAGTGCTCTTTAAAAACCCTTTAATTGGCCTAATTGGCTGTATGTCACTTGGTGGTGGCTGGACATCAGCACACACCACCACGCCACCCCCAACCCCCTCGATGATGCTGCCATTGGACGGGCATGGGACCATGGCAGGGAACTGGAACATTGGCTGGTAGCAGGAAATTGTGGGCCCGTTCACCTCTGGTCCTGCCTCCACAGCCATATGCAAATTTGACCCTATGACTCCAAGACAGTTAATATGGTGAAAAAAGTCAAAGGAATTCAACCCCTTATAATCAAGCATTATTTTCCTATTTTATCCCAACTTGATGCAATGCAAGGTCTTGGAAATACTTCCAACCAATCAGAATACAGATCAGTTAAACTAAGAATATAACATTCCAAGAAAATAGAATTTATCTTCGAGACCGACAATACATTTATCATCAATAAATTAGGAATCGATTCTGCTAATTTCCTCATCCACCAGCGAGAAAGCAGGTCAATCAGTTTAAAAATACAATTACACAGAACACATGGCTGACCTATTACAAGGTCTGCATCTGTGAAGATAGAACGGGAAATGAAAGGAAGCAGTAGGCAGGATGAAAACAACATTACTTTATATAAAAAATGATTAGGATTGAGAAGTGGAGCAGAAGCAGTAGTTACATCAGGGGCTGAATGAAGGAAGACACTATTCACCATCCATCATGTAGACAGTAAAGTAAAAGAAACAATGTGCAACAGAAAAGACAATTGGTGGTATTGAGTCCAACGTTATTCTTTCTTAAATTATATCTCCCTGACATATTATTTATTTTGTTTTTACAAACATAAGTCCAATTTGTTCCAGTAGACTTATCTTCAGAAATAGTGTCAAGATTTCAGGATGAAGAAATTTATGGAGTGCTATTTTGTTTTGTTGTTGTCAGCAAGGACCAAAGTGGAATAGCATTTATCTACTGCAAACTCAACAGAAATTGTATCTGGATGGAACTTTTGCACTCCATTTGCTACAAGCCTTCTCATGCCCTTTTTTGTTCCTAATACCATTGCACATTTGTAGTGTATTGCTAATACTGTACATATTAAAGTATTTTCACTGCAAAATTGGAAACATTATTTGGATTGTCAGCCTGCCGTATCATGCATTTACAAGAATGTTGGAACTGATTAAAGATATGTCATTTGTAACAAAAAAGTGGATTTAGATTTGCTGTTACTCCACTTTTTGCAGAAATTCATCACCAATCCTAGTAGTAGCTTCTGGGTAATTCAAAAAAAGGTAGAAGGTTTGATCGTATTCCTTTTTGCAGAGAACGGGTTCCTGCATATGAATGTATGCCACATCTAGCAAGCGTAAATGAGCTATGTTACGAGCTCAACTGATTACCTTGAATTGGTTGTTAGTATAGCTATTAGCGATTGTAGCTATTTTTGAATTACATGAAAGCATGAGAAGCCTATTGTTCCCCATTGCTTTTGCTAGGGCAATGCCGTGACCAATCACAGTCAATTTGCCAACCAATCAGCACCCTTTTCTCCTGAAGTATGAATTGTCGTCATTGTTTGAAATTTGGCATTCTTGCATTTGTCATGATGAATGCAAGACAAAAAGCTTCAACAACATGTCTCTCGTTTCAGCAATATTCAAGTTTTGTAACACCGAGCAACTTATGAAAAGACTTGATGGGGTAGACAGAGAGGAATTATTTCCTTGGATCAAGCTTCTGAATTTGGGAAATCCTGTTCCCCTGGTGCTCAGCTCAACATTTGGCCATTGTTAAGCCCTGAAGATGAAGAGTAATTACAGCATACAATATTGGTAGAAATTTCCTTATACCAATAACGATCGAGAAGTGCCAGTCAAGATGAAAATTAAGCTTGCTTACAGTGCAGTATACTTAGCAGTTTGCTAGTGTGCAAGCACAAGCCTGGATGAATGAAGTCTAGACATAGAATCATATTGTTTGACACTCATGCCTGTTTAGCAATGAAAGGAAGCAGCATTTTTGATGACATTTAATATGATTCTTCATCATGGTAAATGCATGTTTTGCCACATTGAGAAATGTGGCAGAATAGATAGTAAGTTTACAAATTCGGCTGGCTCCCTCAATAGTAAAAATTACTGGGCAATAACAATTTACTCAGATCTTTCTTGTTAATAATTAGCCTTGCATTTATTTAATTTGTTTTGAAGCTGTCTTATATCTAAGGATCATAATGTCTTAACATAATGTGATTAAATGAGAGACATGTAACAAAACCTTCTTATTTTTAAACTACTGTTTTGGGAACTGTACTTGTCGAGTCTTATAAGCAACTATTTACGAAGAAAGACACCTATTTGTACAGAGAAACAAACCAGTCAGTAAAATTGTCTATGGTTTAATTTTCATTTCTTGTATTGTCGTCACTTTATAATTAAGCGTCAAGTTCACAACTAGAGCCGAATAAAATTAAATCAGGTCACTAAAAAACAAATCAAAATAAAAGGGTACTTCACAGTACTGAACACCACTATCGTTCCATTTGTTGCTTTGCTATTTCCTTCCAGGTTCAAAGGGGAAACAAAACAGTCATTCAAAAATAATTCACTATTCCTGCAATCAGATATCTCAATATATGATATTTTTAAAGATATAAAGAAAATCCGACTAAAATGAGGTTTATGCCAATGTCCCCCGAAATTAAAACTGCCCATGCCATGGTAACAGCAGTAGTGTGTGCATAAAGTGGTATGATGCCTGATGTGATCAGCCCGGATGGGATGCACCTCAACAGAACTGGGATCAATGTCCTTGTGGGGAAATTTGCTCGTGCTCTTGGGGAGTGTTTAACTTGGCAGGTGGATAGGAACGAGGATGCAGCATTAGAAAGGAGAAAAGGAGGAAGAATGAGGAGGGGGAATATAAATGATGGGTGCAATTCTAAAGCAGGTGCTGAAACAGAAAGGGCTGCGATATATGTGCATAAATCTTTGAAGGTGGAAGGGCCAGTTGAGAAAGTGGTTGAACAGGCATACGGAATCCTGGGTATTATAAAGAGAGGCATAGGGGAGAAGTTTTCCTATGGTGGGCGGACTGGGTGGGAGTGAGCAGGGGTGGGCGTGGAGCTGATTGCCCCCCGTGATCGGCTGTGTGCCGTCATTTTATGCGTCAGTGTGTCGGGCCCACCCCCGCATGCTGACTGGAAGATTCAGCCCATAGAGTACAATAACAAGGAAGTTATGATAAACTTTCATAAGACACTGGTTCAGCCTTTAGCCTCAACTGGAGTATTGTGTAAGATTTTGGGCACCACACTTTGGGGAGCGTGTAAAGACTTTCAGGAAGATGCAGAAAAGATTTACAAGAATGAGTCCAGCGATGGAGGACCTCTGTTATGCATATAGATTGGAGAAGCTGGGCTTGTCCTCCTTAGAGAAGGTTGAGAAGAGATTTTCTAGATATGTTGAAAATCATGAAGGTCTAGACAGAGACAATGGAGAGAAACTTCCCATTGGTGGCAGGGTTGAAAATCAGAGGACACCATTGTAAGGAGAATAGCTAAAGAATCAACAGCACAAGGAAGAACCTTTTACTCAGAGTGTTAGGGGGCAGAATTTTCTGCCTTCTGGGCGGGCGGGGCCGACCCAATCTCTGGCGGTTGTGGAGCCGATCCCCGCCGGAGAAGCGGGCCCTGCTGCCATTTTACATGGGCGGGCCAATTAAGGCCCACCCAGCGTGACGTCCACCAGGAAGCGCTATGTGCTTCCTGTGCGGGCGGGCGAGGATTCCCCAAAAGCGAGAGTGCGCTCTTTCACGCATGCGCATGAAAGAGCGCACATCTCCCTGAGGTTAAGTGCTGCTTCAGCGAGATCGCTGACAGTTCTAAAAACATTAAAAATAGAAAAAAAAAATCCTTAACATGTCCCCCTCACATGAGATGGGACATGTTCATAATTTACACTAAAACTTTATTAAACTTTTTAAATCTCTACATGAAACCTCATCCCACCGGTGGATGAAGTTTCATGTTTTTTCTATTCCCCGCCAGGGCTCCTGGCCTGCCCACCAACAATCATTAATTATTTTAATGATCCTGTCAATGGCCTCAATTGGCCACTGACAGGTCAGCGGGACCGCAGCTGATTTTGCCGCGGGCCCGCCTTCCTGAACGTTTAAATGGGGTGGGATGACGTCGGGGGTTCCCCCCGAAATCATCCCGTGTCATTTTACCCGTCGGCGAGTGGGCCCCACCCCCTGCTCGCCGACGGCAAAATTCAGCCCAGTATCTGGAAAGTACTGCCTGTGAGTGTGATGGAGACAGTTTGAATCTGAGCTTTCAGAAGAGAATTACATATGCACCTGAAGAGAAAGAAATTGCAAGGCTACGGAGAAAGATGGAAGAGTGGGACTAGCTGAACTGTTCTTGCAGAGAGTCACCATGCACATGGTGAGTTGAATGGCCTCCTTCTGTGCTGGAACTATTCTATGATTCCTTGAGGTGGTTGTTATTTTAACAACCCTTTGTCTGTACTAATGGAAATTTTTTGCTTGTTCAACAAAGACTGATCTTCAAATTTTAGGCAAAAGATTCTTGATATCACTCAAAAAGGAATAAAGAAAATGTGTCTACATGAAAAAAAACTTGTGCAGTCTAATTTCGAAATGTAAGATTTCATTACGAGACACAACTCTCATTCTTGAAATTCATTCTAATTCTGCAAATATGCAAATTGGAGATATATTATGTAAAATACTGCACTGAAATCAGAAAACTACTCCGTGATAATTCAGGATTTAGGCTTGTAAATGAAAACACAGATTAAGTAAAATAAACTCTAAATTCAAACCAAAGATCAAAGCAGAAATAATGAGCAGGGAATTAAGTGAATTTATGCTATGATGAGAAAGTGTGGACCAAATATGGATTTTTATTTTCAACTAGCCAGAAACCTACCACAATCATTTAAGAAATTCACATAAAATACATGATGAATAATTACACAAGCTAGTGATAATTTAACACAAACTTTGTATTCAGAGCTAGGCAAATATACAGAACAGTCTTCCCACACAGTTTTCCCAACACTATATGGGTCTGTGCATATATATATTTAAAGGATGTGTTTGCCAATTCAATGAGCATTTAACTGTTAATGTGCTGTGACTGTAAAAGACACACACAAGCAGGCTTCCTTGAGTTCTTAAAAATAAGTGAACAGTATTTATTGTACTTAACTCAGTCTAAGTAAAATAATAAAACAAACATTCTGACTTTCATGCACAAACACATGCTCAGAGTTCACACACACACACAAGTAGGTTACAGAGTGGGTGGATAGGTTGAGCAATATAAAGTTCAGTAAAGTTAAAGGGGTATATGAATCCTGGAGACTGGTGACTTGGCTGTCTTGGCTGAACTTGATACTCCTTCTGGGTTCAGCGTCAAAGTGGTGCAGATGTTGACAGTTGATTTATCTCTTCTTCTGGAGACAGCGGCTGCTTGATTGATTCTTTACTCTCTGCCTGGGGCGCATGGATAGTCAAACAGCAGAAAGGGCTGAAAAATTGCAAGTTGGATGGGGAGAGAGAGAACCCACTCAGGGTCTGTCTCCTTTGCTTCAGCTGGTCTTCAGAAAGAAAACAGCTGCTTAACCACACAAAGCATTAGTTGGCTTATCACATGATCCTCTCTCTCCAACTGCCCAGTGACTCAAATATGGTCATGGATAATAGATTCCAGTTGCCTGGTTTATATGATTAGGTTATATCTGGGCACATTCCTTTCATAGTCAGTGTCCTATTGTCCAAGGTATTATGTCTAACTGTTTGTTACCACCCAGTTGAGTATCCAAGTGATTGTCAGGGTGCTTTGCTAATGGGGTAGGAGATGGCCCCTATTCATAGTCCTTCAAGATAATTGTTCCTGGTGAGGCTTTGCAGACAGGTTGTCTCCATCTCAACGGCTTTGAAGAAGGTACAGTGCTTCAAATGTTCAGCCATCTTTACTATGATTTCAAGTCATTGGGATGTGGATTTAGTCTTTTTAAAAGCTCAATTAGCGGGTACCAGCCAGTAAGTTCAAAAAGTCATTTTTTACAAAGCATAGCTTTGTAACAATTGTCTTTTTGAAAATGGGAAGAGCATAAGGAGATTGTCATACCCATATAGTTATACTCATGGATTTATAGAAAATTGATACTTTACTTTTAAAACAAAATGGGGAATGGACACTTTGCTTTGAGACAAAATGAAGTTGTGAAGTGAGGTGACCTATTTTCTTTTTTGCCAATATGTGTGGAACTTCACAAAGCTGGAAGCTGGCCTAGTAATCCGGATAGAATATTAAAATGTGAACAACATTTCAGGATAATTTATTGAGAAGAAATCATAATGTAACAAACCTTTCCTGTGGAGTAATGGCTGCCATAGTCCAATTAACTGTAGAAGCTAGTTCACAATGGCACAATTGGCTTAGGAATGGAATTTCACAGTACAGGTGTGAGAAGAAACCATTCTACCACAAGAAGATGCAAATGGATGAAACTCAAACACTATTGTGCATCAAAGCTTAAGTAATCAGAGACCACTTGTGTGGACAATGGAAAACAGTTACCATGGTCTCCTGACAGAAACCAGGTTTTGATAAGAAACATTTTGAGAGGAGACACACACAGAGAGAGGGAACAGATCCAGACCACCAAAGGAAGAACCCTGCCTAGGACCCATTAGCAGGCAAATAATTGGGGCTAGCCTTTACCTACAGATTTGAAGAACAAAACCAATTTATCGCTACAGGAGTCCGATTGCACCTCAAGTGAAGCTAGAAACCTGTTACCGCAAGCAGTAAGCCACTGCAACGCCATTGTCAGAAACCTCCAGCCTCCATTCCTTTATTGAACCAAAAGTAAATCACAGGCCTACAACATTTCAAGATTGTATCTCGAGAGAATCAAGGCTGACAGAGAAATTTTGGACTCTTAAGACCTAAGTGCATGCTACCTCTTTTGAAATCACCTTTTCTTATGTATGTATATGTGTCTATGTGCGCGTTTGAGTGGATGCTGTTGTGAATACATTCAGGTGTTGAGTAATAAACATTTATCTTAATTTCTTTAACTTACAACAAAGCCTGACTTTTGTCTGTTCTTAAGAGTTACAGCACTCAAGGGGTTGAAACACCTATTCTCTTTGAACCACATCTGTCTCAGGTTATTTGAGAGGTGGAAAAAGGGGAAACCATCCCACTATCTCTCCCCTGTCTGTCATAGGATAAAAATTAAGTATAGGAGCATTTACACAGAATTGTGTCCCCACTTCAGAAATAGTGAAAAAAAATTGTGAATGGCCCTTTTTTGTTTTAATGATTATCTCTTCTATTTGAGCTATTTTGAATTAATTTATTTGATCAGCCATACTTACAATGTTGAGCTCCAAATCTATTCAAAATATACTCTAAAATGAATCATCTCTTGGATGCTTGGAATCCAAAAATGCAAATTAGAGCTTACAGATACCCCAGACAGTGCCCTAATTACATTGCAGTCAGCCAATATTTGTACCATGTTCCATTATTGCAGACAAACTACATATCCCTGCGGCTGCATCAAGCTGTATGTGGCCCCTCGGTACACAAATACCAAATATCACTAAGTGCTGAGGTTCTATCTGCCCCCGTGTTGTGAAGAATGCATCTGGCCATGCTTTGGCAGAATGCTTTTTCAGTTGGACTGTGCTGTACCTGTCCCTTGTGTTAAAGTTTGTGCAGAGAAACTTCTTTGACTACAAGTCTATCAGGCAGTGGTCCGCACATAACGTCCTCAAGGCACTGTGGAGAAAAGAGATTATGGATCCTGGTTCTCTAAGAAGGCTGTCAAAATCATTTGGCAAAATTCCTCATTGCCAGAGCTTTCAGATAAACACCAAGATGTAGCTTGGCTGGTGGTGAGAGACCATCAGACCCTTCATGCACCACTGCGTGATGCCCTGGAGGTGGCTGCGTTGGGAAAGAGACTGTCACTCACCTCCATCTGGAATATGCCTTTGCAAACAAGGTATGGAAAGAGATGCAGTGGTTTTTGAGAAGGTTCACCCCAAGAAGCTGCCTAACACAGGACTCTGTGCTCTATGGCCTGTTCCCAGGGATGCCCGCCGAGATAAACACCAACTGCTGCTGGAGCACCATCAACTTGGTGAAAGATGCTCTTTGGTCTGCTCGAATCTTGTTGGTCTTCCAGTGCAAAGAGCTGTCCACGACCGAGTTTTGCAGAGTAGCACTCTCCAAGATCCAGGACTGTGTGCTAAAGAATGCACTAAACTTTGGGGCAGCCGCTACAAGGCTCAATAGAGATGAACCACAGTCGAAGGCCCTCCTGCTCTCATGCAGCGAGGGGCTAGAAGCCATGTAAAGCCCCTCAGGCTGTATATTTGACATGAAATGTGTGTTCTAAATATAACCTTTAATTGTAAGTGTAACCTCAGAGTGCCAATTACTATATTGAAATAAATTGAATTCTATTGCACCTTATGTAATCTCAAACTTGAATGTAATATACTTTTAGAAATTTTATGAATAAATTATGTTTTTTTGGAAAAATACACAGCATTATATTTTAAACTGATTCTTCATTGGGAAATGACCAGTAAGAAGTGGTGATTAATTATGTCCACAGAATTAAGCCCTC
This sequence comes from Cetorhinus maximus, assembly GCF_964194155.1. Classification (NCBI taxonomy): domain Eukaryota; kingdom Metazoa; phylum Chordata; class Chondrichthyes; order Lamniformes; family Cetorhinidae; genus Cetorhinus; species Cetorhinus maximus. The sequence continues at coordinate 54,508,305 of NC_135884.1, forward strand.
CCTCCTCTGCAGTTCTGCGTTGTACAGAGCATGACAGACCATTGCAATATAAGAGACTCTCACTGGGGTAAACTGAAAGGCTCCAACAGAAAGGTCGAGATACCTGAATCTCATCTTCAGCAGCCCAATGGCCTGATCAGTTGTTGTTCAGGAGGACCCGTGGCAGATATTGTACATTCTGTTGCAGTGTATGGATTCCTCACAACATGAGTAGCCATGCCTTCAATAGGTAACCCTTGGCCCCAAGAATCTATCCCTGAAAGTGCACGTGGCTTGGAAAGGTGGGGCACTTGGGCCTGTAGGTGTTGTGGCTGCTTCCCGGGAACCGGGCACATACCTGGAGGATCCACTTTCAGTGGTCGCATATGGAATGGATGTCCTTCCTGATGATCAAGGCCATTGGCTGGTTTATGGGAACCTTGATGATCACATTCATGCAGTCAATGACACCTTGCACATAACAGGATCGAGCAATGGCCCTGAAGTCGATGGTCCTCTTTGCCTGACTGTCCGGGTCAGTTCAGTAATGCACATAGTTTCAAGCCCTCTTGAACAGGTCAGTGGTCACCTCCTTAATGCGGTGATGGGCTGCGGCCTGGGAGATCCCACATATGTCCCCGGTGGGTCCCATGGGGGTAATGGGAGATGAGGTCTGGAGACAGCAGGATTGTAAACCGCAGTCGGAGTGAGGCTGATGGGTAGTCAGAGAACTCAGGGTCTCAGGGGCAGAGGGGGAGAAGTATGAGGACTCGATAGGGGGAGATTGGGCGATCAGCAGCCTGTAGGGTGAGTGGGTGGGGGGAAAGCTGTGGAAAGAAAATTGGAGATCTGCAGGGGGAAAAACTGGAGGCATCCTGTGCAATGTTATGGGGAGATCAGAAGGGTCAGAATGGGGTTTGCCCAGACAGATACTAGGTCCAGCAGAAAGGTGGAAAGGTGCTTATTTTCAGAATCAGATTGTCTCCATCTGGGTTTCACTAAATCGGCCCACCCACTGTCAGATAGCAATGAGGCTCACAGTCTTATTATAATATTTGAAGTGCCAACCCACCTCTTGCAGGCAGGATAGACGTGAATTTGTATCGGGATTATGATTTATAACACTTTAATATACCACCCAACCCAAACTTGCTTGTTTATTTGGGATTAAAGTTCCCAAAGTTTCAGATCGGTGACTTGTCATCAGATCCAAATTTAAAAGATTGGTGATTGTACTATTTTTACAGTACCTGCTAGAAATTGGAAAGAAGCAAGTCCACACTACAATACTACTTATGAATGGTAAAGAATGCTGCTTAGTTAGATCCAGATTGGCTTAAAACCTACTCCTAAATTGAAGATATAAAAGACCATAAGAGCACAGTGCTTCAGTGGAACAGCTGAAACATCGGCCAGATATTTCTGGCCCTGTTGACGTTGGGCTTCATGGCGGGTGGGGAGGGACAATCTGATGAGATGGCCAAAAATCGGTTTTGTGCCATAATGAAACCAGTTTGCAATCATCTGTTCCATCTGTCAATGGTGGGTTGCATTTGTTGCCACCGCACAACAGAAACTTAACTACAATACTTTGGCATCTCATTATAATACCCACTCGCCAGAATTATCCCTGCATGCTGGATCATCCGAGCACATTGGTGTGAGTGCACACTGACATATTCCAGAATAGTACATAAGTGACATGCACCTGGCGAGCTGCACTTTGCTTGGGACTTAGAGGTTTGTTTGCCTACCTTGCTTTGGGCAGCATGCGTAGTTATCAATACCAGGCTTCACAGGCAGCACAACATCACTTTTAGGGGGGCTCACAGGCAGGTCTGCACCTACCAGACCAGCCGTAAGGCGGGGATGGGTTTTCGATGGTTGCAGGGCTAGGGCTTGTTTGGGGAAGGGGGAGAAGTAGCCTCAGGCAAGGGAAGAGGCTGTACTGGGAAAGGTGGGTATTCCAGGGTGTGTGGGGCCACATGTTGATCTGCGCAAGTGGCCTCAAGATGGTGAGGACTGATGAGGCAGTCTCTACAGGAGATGAGGCCAGATGGAGATGTGAGGGTGTGTGTGAGAGAATGCGTTGTGACGACCCTTGAGCTGACAGTGAGTGAGATGTGTGATGGCCTTGTAAGTTTAGAGTGGTGAGAATGTTGCCTTACCCTAGCGGCATGGATGAGATCAATCATCCATTTTCTGCACTGGATGGCTAACCTCTTGTGTGTAACATTGGCAGCATTGGCACTGACCACCTCTGCCACCGTATCCCACGCTGGAGTGGTGAGAGTGCTGGGCCTCCTGTAGCCAGAGCGGGGGTAGACAACATTGCAGCGGGCCTCCATGGCGTACTGAAGGCGTCCCAGAGATGTGTCACTGAATCAGGGGGGGCTGCACTTTTCTTGGCTTTTGGGGCCGCATCTTCACCGGAGCAGTCCTGGGCTGCAAGCATTGAGAAGTATGTGTGCCGCTGCAGTTTAAATATGGCACCCTGTGTGAGAAAACGGCAAGGTAATGGCATGGAAGGCAAATTGAAGGCCACCTGCCAGAAAGATGCCATGTTTCTTGTGGCTGCATAATTAATGAGATGGGAATGGGATGATCCGGCACGAAAAGCAACCATTGCGGCTGACAGGTAAAGCATCCTTTTTCTCGCCCACTGCTGAACTTTGTGCAAATCTGGGATGATTCCACCCATGAGTAGAATTTCTTCATTCCAGCAAAGTAGACATTTTGATAATCAAAGACCCAGGTGCTTGCCTGTTATTGTTCACTTTCAAGAAAGCAAATCAATTACTTGAGTGGAAGATCTACCCTTGGTCTCTGGAGAATCTTCCTCACTTGTTTTCTAAAAGCATTTTAACCAAAGCTTTTGTTGCCTTTTTTTTTCTCTATTGTTTACCTTTTCCTATCAGAGAACAAGTGATGAAATCCTAGAATCACAATCACCACATGCCACGTGGGATTAGAGTTAACTTGATTAAATCACCTTATTCAAAACCTGCTGATTTGTGGCTACAAGAGCAGGTCAGAGGCTGGGAATTCTGCAGTGTGTAACTCACTTTCTGTCTCCCCAAGGACTGTCCACCATCTACAACAAGTCAGGAGTGTGATGAAACACTTTCCACTTGCCTGGATAAGTGCAGTCTCAACAACATTTAAGAAGCTTGATACCATCCAGAACAAAGCAGCCTGCTTGATCAGCACCCCATCCACCACCTTAAACATTCACTGCCTCCACCACTAATGCATAGTGGTAGCAGTGTATACCATATACAAGATGCGCTGCAGCAACTGATCAAGCTTCCTTTGACATCGCTGTCTAAGCCTGCAATCTCTATGACCTAGAAGGACGAGGGCAGCAGATGCATAGGAACACCATCTATGTTACCCTCAAAGCCACAGACCATCCGGACTTGGAACTATATTGTTGTTCCTTCACTGTTGCCAGATCAAAATCCTGGAACTCCCTTCCCAATAACACTGTGGATGCACCTGCACCAGATGGACTGCAGCTTTTCAAGAAAGTGGCTCACCGTCACCTTCTCAAGGGCAGTTAGAGATGGGCAACAAATGCTGGCCCACATCTCATGAAAGAATATGAAAAGTATCTGTGGAGTTAGACTTGAGATGTGTGGTAGTGACAGATCATCAGTGTGTTGTGGGCTGACCAGATGTGGTGGAGAAACCTCACAATGAAATGTGTGAGGCTCGAGCTTTTCCAATGGTTAACAGTTACAATGTCTAATTATTTAGGACTGGATCACACAGACCAAGTTGGTCTCAGGTTTGATCATAATTCAAAATAAATTATAAGACTATAAAAACAACCATGAAGAGATACGATAAGGGCACAAAAAGTGATGAGGGATAAAACAATAAATGCAAAGAAAAGCTATTTCCCTCTATAGTTAAATAAAATAATGATATTGTGAAATACATAATTTTCTGTGCTTATTATCTCACTGACCTTATTTTAGACATCAATTTTTTTTATCCCTCATCACTTTTTGTACTCTTATCGTATCTCTTGATGGTTGTTTTTATAGTCTTATAATTTATTTTGAATTACAATCAAACCTGAGACCTACTTGGTCTTTGTGACCCAGTCCTAAACAATTAGATACTTGTAACTGTTAACCATTGGAGAAGATCGAGCCTCACACATTTCATTGCCAGAATATACTTTTCACAGTTTGCAATAACTACACTGTTTTCAGCACATGCTGTATTTTTAAGTCAAAGGATAGAATCCTATGGATGTCGTCCCTGCTGCTATGGTCAGAACCCGATTTTCTAACGGGTGGAATTTTTTGAGGCTTCTTAACAGAGCAATGTCATTAGCATTTCACCTCTGAGCTCCTCAACCAATTAAGGAGGAAAGGTGGGTTGAGTCATTCATTCTGTCAAAGGAAGGGTTTCTAATGAAAGGGACCATGGCTTGGGCTCACCAGAATTTGAATGGAGAAGAGAACTGGGAAGGTTGGTCCCTGGATTGCTCACGCTTACTTGGAGGTCCTACTGCAGACTGAGAGACTGCAGTGAGGTGATCTTTCCCAAGGACGGGAGGAAAAGGACAACCTCTCCAACCAAACAGGCATGGGTGGCAGTGGTGGCCGATGAAGTCAGCAACACAAGCGTGGTCCCTCCAATCTGGAGACAGTGCACCAAGGAGATCTAGGGCTTCAGGAGGCAGGAACGGTGAGTGGCATAATACTTTCAGCTGCCAAGGTCCACAGTCTGACTTGCCCAGCTTTCTCCTGCACAGCACACATCAGGGCAACACACCTTGCAGCTCCTCTCTCCACAGGTATATCCCTATCTGAGAAGCGAACACTCACACTCATCCTTAGCCTATTGCCCTCTTGCGTGCATGCCTTACAGTCACCATTAATAAATGTTACCCTGCCCTCCTCTCCAGACAAACCATTTTTTGGCATACGGGAGAGTCTGGGGGTGGGGTGGAGGCATCCACTGACAGGCTGCTTGTCAGTCACTGCCCACTTGCCCTGCTGGGAACAGGTCTTGTTCTAGGAGGCTGCAGGTGTCAGCAGTGACCTGCTCTGAGCCTCCTAAGACACTGGTGGTCAGACATGTTGAGAGAGCTGATCCTCTCCTGGGGACCCTGTGTTGAGGATCTTGCTATGTTCCAGCTGAATCTGTGTTTATTCCATCTGACATGTGCCTCAGGTGAAGTGAGCTGGTGTTGCTACTGTTGTTGCTTCTGGAGAAGTTGGGTGGTGGTTTGCTTTCTGCTCTTCCGAATGGCAGAGGTGGAAGGTGGAGCTGCTAAGCTGCTCCCATGCCATGTTGAAAGCTGACAGAGGGAAGTGCAGCAGAATTAGACGGGTGAAGCATCATCCAATAAGTTGACGATCACCTGTCAAGCAGTGATATCTGAGGGGAGAAATGCTTTGAACAACAGTTTCCCTAATGGCTATGACTAGAACTTTTCAGTGTAACTGATCAAAGCCTTCCCAACTTATCAGTTTCATCAAAGGAGCTCTTCCAACGATGCACTTGCCTCAATGACCCAAGGGGCAACCACAGTATGGAACCCGTGTGTTGCTGGGAATAAAGGTTTCCATGGTTAAAAATACTCTTAATTGTCTTTTTAATTGGTTCTATTGCTTTTCCCTCTTGTTTTGAATCTGCCCCTGGGAAAGCTGGAAAAAAAGTAGAATGACATTGGGGATCCCGAATGACATCAATTTCAGGGATTTTACCATGTCATGCATGCCGGAACTCACCTCCACTTGGCTGGGAAAATTCTTCCCTCAGAGTTACTTTCCTTGACCTACCTAACAGTCACTCACATTGTTTTTATTTGTTCAGGGGATGTGGGCATTGCTGGTAGGACCAGCATTTATTCCACATCCCTTATTGCCATTGACAAGGTGATGGTGAGCCACCCTCTTAAACCACTGCAATCAATGCAGTGTAGGTACTTCCACGGTGCTGTTAGGTGGGGAGTTCCAAAATCATAAAAGGTAAATCATTCTACATGAAGCATTTTAGGGTGGAGGGCACAAGATTATCTTAGCACTTTGATAATTCAGTATTTTAGAATATTATTAATGAAGCACAGTACTAGACTCAGCTCTTGACAAATCTCATGTTTGCAACTATGAAAGGAAGTACACAATGCCACACAGACCGAGGAGTAAGAAGCACCTTTTAGATTCACATCACGTCTTTTTCCTCAGAAAGGCCATAGATCCTCTTTTTTTCTCTTTAGCTCATAACTTCAAGATTAGATATCATCTTTATATCCCAAGACCTTGTTTCAGATACCAGTAATTCAAGAAGAGAAATTTCCATTGTATCAAATCACTCTGCTGTTGGTGCAGATTTGGTCTTATAGCCATAAATTCATAAATCCATCTGATGGAAATTAAATGAACCTTTTTTTTATGAGGAAAAAGATTTATTGCTTAACTACAGAAATCATTTCTTGCATCTTTTGATATCATGATGTGCCCTGTGTGACAGGCTCCTTATTTAAGAAATGGCTAAAGGTTATGTATCGAGTCATATGATGGCCTATGCATCATAATTTTAAAAACAGTGATTAAAGATTTAGAAAATTAAATGAAAAAATACAGCAATCCAGCCTGCGGGCTCCTTGGATCCTTCAATCTTACTGCATATAAATAACAGCAAAGAAAATGAACTGTCTAAGGAGAGATCAGAGAGGAAGTACAAAAATGGGAAAACAGGATCATCAATTACAGAATTCAGAAGTCATGGGATTGAACGTAGTTGCTGCAGAATAAAGCTCATGTAAATACAATAATTCCCATGAAAATTAACAAATCTGTTCTTGTGACAGGTCACTGAGGTTAACTGGTGAGTAGCAGAACCATGTACCAAGATCATCCTAGGTTCAATCTATATTTATATCTGGACGGTGCTGCATGTGGCCTTAGCAACCCTGCAATATGGAAGATAAAATGAACCACAACACTCAATGCTGAATGTCAATCAATGGCTTCTACTCAAAGTGGCTATGGTTACCCAGTGACCGCAGGATCACACTTGGCTTTGATTCCAATAATTACACACAAATAACCAAAAAAAAATTGCAAATGAAAATGGCATACAGCTGTCCCACGACTGATCATTTTGACTTCACTTGGATGAAATTAGGCAAATGTACCTCTTCCCATTCATTTTGGAATCCCTCACAATGTTTACTCTCCAAGATGCACCGGAGTCAGCTCCCTGTATGAAGATACTATTAGAGTGAAGAGAAAAGACAGATATGGAGATGCAAATAAATTGAGTCAGTACGTGTCTACTCTCCACCCACCCCTGTAAATAACTGACAATAAAACTAGGAAGGATAGAAGCCAATAAAGTCAAAAAAAAATTTTTTTCAAAATACTATTGGTGACCACCGCCTTTGTTGGTAACACAAAAATTATCAGAATAACCTAAAGTAACAAACAGAAAAAAATATACATTTCATGAGAAAAACAAAACAGATCAATATAATTGCTTTTTCTGTTTGAAATTCTTCCAGTAATGTTCCCCTCCACCTCGGTTGAATTATATTTCTTTTTATTGTTATTACCACACATGAGAGTTCCCCAAATGAAAATCATACCTTCCAAAATACACCAATGTTAATCTGTGCAAACACTCTGCTGTCTATAGCTCTGAAAATGCAGCTCGTGGCTGCCTCCTTCTGACGTTTGGATTGTGCATGGGGTGCCCATTTTTTAACTGGCCATTCACAGAGCAAACCAGGATTTGCTGTTTTGTATCCCTTAACTACTCTCCTAATGCTGCGGGCTCACAAAGGACTGACAGCACCAGGATCTAGTGAACATATATATGAACAGACAAAGTGAATGAGAAAAGATTATTAGGCATATTGGCTACAGATTTATTTCAAATACCATCTAACCATGCAATCTTGTGAGGACGTGCATAAGCTAGAGAAACATCTGTGATCAATTTCAGAAAACTCTTATGAAATTCTTCTCCTGCTCTCTAAGGCAATGAAATAAGGCCTCAAAAATCTCAATAGTGTATCGTCTATTTAATAACACAATTAGCTAGCAACTTACCCTTTGTAATTCGAAATGTGCTCTACTCTCAGGAACATGTTAAGTTCCCTATTAAAGAAGGACTGCAGTAAATCAATACCTACCATGTTTCAATAATTCATTCCAGAAAAAAACTGCTGAGCATTTAACTTAATTCTCTGCTTATGTATGTTTTTTCCCCCCTACTATCCCTATCCATCTAAAGTAACATTTTCAATTAGACTGAATCCAATCTCTTAATCATTTGAGAAAAGAAGAATCATATCCTCTGTGAGCCTCCATTTCTTTGAACTAAATCGTCCTAACTCCAGCAGCTTATCCTCATAACGAAAATCCCTCAGATGGGGCATAATTCTAGTTGTCTTCCTCTGCAACTTCCCAGAGCTTCAAACATCCTTTACCTCATGTGGGAACCTAATCTGATAGGCAGAATCGTCCCAGATTTGCACTAAGTGCGGTTGCGGGCGGATAAAACGATGTTTTACCTGCCGGCCACAATGGCAGCTTTTTATGCCATATCATCCAAACCCACTGCAATAGTTATACATTCCCGGGAAACATGCCGTTTCCATGGCGGCCAGGCTCTCATTTACCCGCCACGCCATCACCTCACCGCTTCATCCTACCAGGCACCACATTTAAAGTACAGCCGCGCTCAGCGCTTCTAGCCCAAGACTGCAGCAAAGAAGACATGGCCCAGAAAGGCAAGAAGACTGCAACCCTCGAGCGCCTTCTGGGAGCCATGTAGGCCTGCTGTGATATCCTCTACTCCTGCTCTGGCCGCAGGAGGGACAGCTACATTACCACACCGGCTTGGTAGGTCAAGGCAGTGGTGATCAATGCTAATGTTGCTCAGAAGAGGTTGGCCATCCAATGCAGAAAGAGGATCAATGATCTCATCCATGCAGACAGGGTATGACAACCATCTCATCACTCTAAACTCACACGCGCAAGCCCATCACACGTTCACTGGCATCTCACTCACTGCCAGCACAATGGACTTCACCACTCATTCTCATACACATACCCTCACATTTCCATCTGGCCTCATCTCCTTTGGAGACTACTTCTTCATCTTGAGGCCACTTGCACAGATCAACATGTGCCCCCACACACGCCCTGGGATACCTTCCTTCCCCAGCACAACTCTCGTCCTGCAGCCTCTTCCCTTGCCTGAGGCCAATTTTCCCCCTTCCCCAAGCAAGATCTTGCCCTGCAGCCATTGAAAAGCCACCCACATATGGCTCACCTGATAGGTAGAGACCTACCCGTGAGTCCCCCTAAAAGTGATGTGGTGCTGTCTGCAAAGCCTGGCGCTGATGACTGCGAGTGCTGACCAAAACAAGGTAGGCAAACAAACCTTGAAGTCCCAGAGCAAAATGCATCCTGCAAGTGCACGGCTTACATATGCTGTAGTGAAATACATCAGCCTGTTTTCCCGCTGACCTGGGCAGACGATCCAAGGGGGGTGGGGGGAGGTGGGGGGGGAAGAGAGAGATGAGTCTGGTGGGCTGGCCTTATAATGATATGCTGATGTATTACAATGAGGTTCCCGAAGTCCAAATGCAAGAAACGTGGCACGCCAATGGCGGGTGGAGTCGACGATCTGGTTTCATGACATTGTGAAACCGATTTTTAGCCTTTTCACCATATTGTTTGCTCACGCCGCCAAACACGCCCAATGCTGACGGACACGGAAAATCCCGGCCAATATACCAAAGCCTAATATAGCCAAAGCATAGTTATCCCATTTATAATATGATTGCCCAGCTTTAAAACCTAAAATCTAATTTGCTTTCCCTATTAAATCTACATCACAATGATTATGTACTTTTACTGAGTGATAAACTAGTAACCCTCAATTTATTTATTGATCTGTTCTCCTTATTAGATTTTGCAACACATGGAAGAAATCTTCCACACACACAGGCTTTGTTCCTAACTCCTCTTATTCAACCTGTAACTGAATAGTTTCATCTTAATTACTCACTCCATGCACATTTTCACATTTACAACTGGGATGTTGTCAGGGTCCCTTCAGTCATATCCTAATGTCACATGGAGTGAATCAAATTGTCTAAAGGCTGGTATCAATGATGGTGGGGAGCTCAGGAGGAGACTGCAATGGATTATTCACGCAGCATTTCTGGCGAAAGAGGCCTGCAAACACTACAGCTCTTGTCTTTTGAACTAATATGCTGGGCTCTGCCATCATTGAGGATGGGCATATATTTTAAGCCTGCTCCTCTGGTTAGTTGTTTAATTATCCACCACAATTCACAGCTGTATGTAGCAAGGCAATGCAAATTATTTCTGACTGTCAATAAGTGTTCATTTTTGCAGGTGTCCATTTTTAGGGGGAAAACATTTGCACGGCTTTCATTGTATTAGATCTGTATTACAGTTTCATAGCTTCCAAAGTTAATGGCTTCCTTTGCCTCACTTACTGTCGCATGTTTTGTCACCAAGTTTCTGTGGCTCTTCAAAATTTTTCTCTATTTATCCTTTCACATCTTGTGGGATAGGTTAATTATTAGGGTGCCTGTCACATCACCTCCGTAAGCTGAAAACAGTAATTTCATTTTTTTTATTACCAGGGTAAGTTTGCACACAATTACCATAAAATTTCATCAGAGTTTTCATGTTTCAATAGATATCAAGCCAAATCTGGGGAACGTGGATAAGAATATTATCACAGAGGAAACTGCTCTTCCATGCTGACAGACCACATTTAAGTATACAATTGTAGCAAAACAACTTTCTCGTAAATAGTATGAAAGATCTACTCCATTGTTGGCTAGCTCTCCATCATGTCAGCAAGATACCAGTTAACTGTAGAGGGTCAAATGCAGCTACTTGTAAACATCAGCAATTAGATTAGGAGGACATTTATCAGCTATCTCTAATTGTTGCTGCAATGAAGAGCTAAAATAGATGCTCTTGCCAGTACTGTTATGGCTTCATTTGTTATCTTCAATTGCCATGTCACAGTAACTTTTCAAACAAGCACCTAGTCAACAATTAAGGTGACATAAAATGAATTTTATCACCGTCATTCCCCACTGTTAAACCATAGTTAGATGTATAAGGCTTTGTGGCACAAATTTTTCTGGCTCTGATTGGTCAATTCGCACAGATGAAAATCAAAGGTACGCAGAATATGCATTTTCAAATATAGTCACTGTTACAAAACTTAAATATCATTGGAGCTATTGTTTTCAGGATATAGGTAAGCATCTTCAGATGCAGTTTTCGAACTTAATTAAAACTGTTGTAAAACTGTCACCATCAATCAGCACAAGCACCATTTCTGTAGTAAATCATGATGACCCTTCATTTTTAATACTGGTTTCATTTATGTGGATATTATAAATCTTTCATAAAAATTTATGGTGTGCTTTGAGCAAGCAAAAGAATCCCTGATTTCATCATATTTTTGGCCTGACACAAGACCAGGAATTAAGTTCAAATAAAAATTGAACCAAAATATTTACCTGAAATAGATGAGACCTGTAAGATCAAGAAAGAAAATATCTAAAATAATAATTTTGTATTAATAGGGAAAAAAGCTAGTCTCTACCTCAGAAGATTAAAATATTCCAAAATGGAAAGTGTACTTCTTTCCAAAGTTTTCCAGCAGGCCTTGTGATCTACTGTGTTTGATTATTTGCTAAAATGATATCATAATTTCTTGGTGAGAAGCTGGCTTCTTTGGTAATCTTTGTGTGTTATGTTTGAAATATTTTCCCCTTTAAAATTTTTGACACAATCTTTCTACTCTTGAGGCTGACTATCAGCCAGCATTCAATTAATAATGTGGAAAAGCCTTGGTCGACATCTGTCAAAAAAGTTATTGCATACCACAACAATTTAAGCTACATTAACACTTCTGTCAAAATATAAATCTTTTGCAGAGTTTGACATTGTGGTAACTAGCTTGTGGGTGCTGTAAATGTACCCAGAAACACAGAGAAATTAGATTGAGAACTGGAACACAGGGACAGCTATTCATCTGCTTTTACTTGACAAAATTCACAGTGCTGAGCTAACTGCAATGGACTGGCTACAAAAGATGTAATGCCATTTATTATTGATAATACCTAAACTTTGCTTCATAAGGACAGCTATAAGTGAAATAAAATCTTTGTTTTGATTTCTAAGTCTTCAATCATACTCCTAGATGATCATGCTTAAAAATGTAGTCACCAATCTGATCTATTAAGACACTTTTTTATTCTGAAGAAGGGTCATACGGACTCAAAACATTAACTATTTTTCTCTCTCCACAGATGCTGCTAGACCTGCTGAGTTTTTTCAGCATTTTCTGTTTTTGTTTCAGATTTCCAGCATCCGCAGTATTTTGCTTTTATCTTTTTATTGTTCTTTGGTAAATAGCATGCAACTTTATGCAAGTGATCTCAATAAAAAATAAATACTATTGGTTATTGACCCCACATTAAGAATTCACCCAAATAATTAAAAACATTTCCTGCTCTTCCAAATTAATTTGTTTAAACATACAAACAATATCACTGACTTTTTCACTCCAAAAGCAGTAACTAAATGCCCAGATTACTGAAATGACCCTGAGAACAAAGTACAACTCTCAGTTTGTGGCCATTTAAAATTATTTAACATCACTTTTGAAACTCTTGAGTATGTAGTTTTTTTGTCTCTTGCACTCAAATATAGTCAATTTTGTTCGGTATTCACCATACAACTACATTGCTGCATCAGTTTGAAAGGAACTCTTAAAACATTATTTATTGAGATCAGAATTTATTATTTACCTATGAAATATTTTTTCCTGTCAATCAACCCTTGTTCTTACATTATAACACTTAAATTCTATCTTCCAGTTACGTGTCAGAAAAATACTAGTAAAACTCAGCCATGATAATTAAGCTGAAGAAAAAGTAATACTGGAAAACAGCTCTGTTGGTAAACTCAGACTTTTTTTAATAGGAAAGAAATAATCTATTGGGGAATTTTCAAAGTTTAAGAGTAACACTGATCATGAAACTTCTGGAGTGGTATCCTTGCATTTTACAACTTTGAATCATGCTGATTTATTAGAACTTGGAACATATTACCAAGCACTAGAATAAGGATGATGAGCAATCTTTTAAATAATGCCTTTCTCTGTAAGCATCACTCAGTAACTTGTAAATTTGCATGACATACTTGGTATATAATGGCTTCGAACATGAACCCTGTAGTTTGCACTACCTGGCAACTTACAGATTACTGGTTTAAAGAACCGCTTCTAAAGATAGTAAGAACCAATGACACCTTCTAGCATGATTTGATTCTGCAACGCCTTATAAAAATTACTTTAAAAATCACTTAGGCATTTAGATATTTATGTTATTGACTTCATTACATGCTTCATTGACAATGCAAAAATACTTTTGCAAGTTGCAATGGCAAATATTTAAACATGTGAACAGCAAGACTTTATCTCTGCTCTATGTTTTTTGACATATACACATTCCCAACATCACTGAAAGAAAGCAATTCCCTTCCCACCTCAATACTTGCACATGGCTCCTACTTGCAAACTGTAACATCTTCCCTGATTCCTGGATTTTAAAAAATTAAGTAATATGCACTACATAATTATTGAGGTTAATGACTTACAGCTTCCATGAACATATGTGGGAGGGAAGCTTTGGGGCAATAACTCAAAACAAAATTAATTGACACTTGAAAAATTAGAGTTTAATAAGCAAGCCAACACGGATTTGATAAAGAAAAATTATATTTGACTAACCTAATTGAATTATTTGATGAAGTAATGGAGAAGGTTGATAAGGGCACTGTGGTTGATTTTGTGTATCTGAACTTTCAAAAGGCATTTGATAGAATACCATATAATAGATTTGTTAGCAAATATGAGTCTCCTGAGATTAAAGGAATAGTGGCAGCATGGATGTGAAATTGGCTAAGCGCCAGTTGTTTTTCAGACTAGAGGGAGATATGAATTGATATTCCCTAGATCATGGCATGAAAAGCATAGTAAATAATGAGGTGAATGGTAACAGACCTCAGGAGGACGTGGACAGACTAGTGAATAAGCAAACATATGGCAGATGAAATTTAATGCAGAGAAGCATGAAGTGATACATTTTGGTTGGAAGGCTGAGGTAAAGCAATATGAACTAAAAGGTACAATTTTAAATAAGGTGCAGGAACAGACAGACCTGGGTGTGTACTTATACATATCTTCGAAGGTTGCTGTTGTGAAGTGTTAGAAGTTGCGAAAGCTGTTGAAAAAGCACCCTGGATCCTTGGCTTTATTAATAGAGGCATGGAGTACCAACAAAGCAAGGAAGTTATGCTAAACCTTTATAAAATGTTGGTTAGGCCCCAGTTGGGGCATTTTGTCCAATTCTGAGCATCATATTTTATGAAGGATTTCAAGGTCTTAAAGAGAGTGCAGAGGGGATTTACAAAAATGGTACCAGTGTTGTTAGATTCAAGATTGTTATGGAAAAGGACAAGGATGGGCCAGAAATCAGATTGGGGGAAGGCCGATTTTAATAAGATCAGATATGATTTGTCCAGAGTGGACTGGGAGCAGCTACTTTTAGGTAAATCTGCATCACAGCAGTGGGACTCATTCCAGAAGGAAATAAGGAGAGCACAGGGCTAACATATTCCAGTAAAGACAAAGGGTGGAACCAACAAATCCAGAGAACCCTCAATGTCAAGGAATATATAGGATTGGATAAAGAGAAAAAGGGAGGCTTATAGCAGATACCGAGGGCTCAAAACAGCGGAAGCCCTAGAGGTGTATAGAATGCGAAGGGGGGAACTTAAAAAGGAAATTAGGAGAGCAAAAAGGGGGCATGGAAAAACATTGGCAGGTAAAATAAAGGAAAATCCAAAGTTATTTTACAAGTCCATTAAGGGAAGAATATTCCCGTCGACGACGTGTAAAACGGTGCGCGGTGATGTCAGGCGGGGGTCCCGACGTCACCGCGCGTCATTTAGATTTCCAGTTCGGCTGCGCGTTTGAAATCAAGGCCTATTAAAAACCAATTAAAACAATTAAATGAGCTGCCCGTCCAACCTTAAGGTTGGCGGGCAGGTGAAGAGCCCAGGCGCCTTCGCATTTTTCATGAAACCTCATGCACGGGCGGGATGAGGTTTCATGACGAAAACAGAAATACCTGGAAAAACTCAGCAGGTCTGGCAGCATTGGCGGAGAAGAGCACAGTTGACGTTTCGAGTCCTCAGGACCCTTCAACAGATCTAAGTAAAAATAGAAAAGGGATGAAATGTAAGCAGGTTTAAGGGTGGTGGGGGGTGGTGTTTGGGACAAGAAGAGCTAGGTAGAGGGCCAGTGATAGGTGGAGATAACCAAAAGATGTCACAGACTAAAGGCCAAAGAGGTGTTGAAGGTGGTGATATTATCTAAAGGAATGTGCTAATTAAGGGTAGAAAGCAGGACAGGCAAGGTACAGATAGCCCTAGTGGGGGTGGGGTGGGAGCAGGAATTTTTTTAAAAAGCTAAAAGGTAGAGATAAAACAACGGATGGAAATACGTTTAAAAATAATGGAAATAGGTAGGATTAGAAAAACCTATATAAGTTATTGGAAAAAAACAAAAAGGAGGGGGGAAAAAAAACAGGAAGGACCCGGGGATGGAGGAGAGAGTTCATTCTCTAAAATTGTTGAACTCAATATTCAGTCCGGAAGGCTATAAAGTGCCTCGTCGGAAGATGAGGTGCTGTTCCTCCAGTTTGCGTTGAGCTTCCCTGGAACAATGCAGCAAGCCAAGGATGGACATGTGGACATGAGAGCAGGGTAGAGTGTTGAAATGGCAAACAACAGGGAGGTCTGGGTCATGCTTGCGGACAGACCGAAGGTGTTCTGCAAAGCGGTCACCCAGTCTGCGTTTGGTCTCTCCAATGTAGAGGAAACCGCATTGGGAGCAACGAATGCAGTTGACTAAGTTGAGGGAAGTACAAGTGAAATGCTGCTTCACTTGAAAAGAGTGTTTAGGCCCTTGGACGGTGAGAAGAGGGGAAGTGAAGGGGCAGGTGTTGCATCTTCTGCGGTTGCAATGGAAGGTTACTGTGGGAGGGGGTTGAGGAGTAGGGGGTGATGGAGGAGTGGACCAGGGTGTCACGGAGGGAACGATACCTACGGAATGCCGCTGGGGGGGTGAAGGGAAGATGTGTTTGGTGGTGGCATCATGCTGAAGTTGGCGAAAATGGCAGAGGATGATCCTTTGAATGCGGAGGCTGGTGGGGTGATAAGTGAGGACAAGGGGGACCCTATCATGTTTCTGGGAGGGAGGAGAAGGTGTGAGGGCGGATGCGCGGGAGATGGGCTGGACACGGTTGAGGGCCGTCAACCACTGTGGGTGGAAAACCTCGGTTAAGGAAGAAGGAGGACATGTCAGAGGAACTGTTTTTGAAAGTGGCATCATCAGAACAGATGCGACAGAGGCGAAGGAACTGAGAGAATGGGATGGAGTCCTTACAGGAGGCAGGGTGTGAGGAGCTGCAGGGATTAATCAAGGACAGTCAACATTGTTTTGTTAAGGGGAGGTCACGTCTGACCAGTTTGATTGAATTTTTCAAAGAGGTGACCAGGTGTGTAGATGAGGGCAATGCATTTGACGCAGTCTACTTGGACTTCAGCAAGGCTTTTGATAAGGTCCCGCATGGGAGTCTGAAAACGAAGGTAAGAGCCCATGGGATCCAAGGCAATTTGGCAAATTGGATCCAGAATTGGCTGAGTGGCAGGAAGCAGAGTGTGATGGTCGAGGGGTGTTTTTGTGACTGGATGCCTGTGTCCAGTGGGGTTCCACAGGGATCAGTGTTGGGTTCCTTGCTGTTTGTAGTATATATAAACAATTTAGACTTGAATGTAGGAGAGTCGATCAGTAAGTTCACAGATGACGCAAAAATTGGTGGGGTGGTAAATAGTGAGGAGGATAGCCTTAGATTACAGGAGGATATAGATGGAATGGTCAGATGGGCTGATCAGTGGCAAATGGAATTTAATCTGGATAAGTGTGAGGTATGCACTAGGGCAGGACAAACAAGGCACAGGAATACACGATGAATGGTAGGACCCTGGGAAGTACCGAGGATCAGAGGGACCTTGGTGTGCATGTCCACCGGTCCCTTAAGGTAGCAGTACAGGTAGATAACGTGGTTTAGAAGGCAACTGGGATACTTGCCTTTATTAGCCAAAGTGCAGAATATAAGAGCAGGGAGGTTATGCTGGAACTGTATAAAATGTTGGTTAGGTCACAGCTAGAGTATTGCGTGCAGTTCTGGCATCTGTATTATAGCATTATAGTATGATTCCACTAGAGAGAGTGCAGAGGAGATTTATCAGGATTTACTGGGCTGGAGAGTTTTAGTTATGAGGAGAGATTGGATAGACTGGGGTTATTGTCCCTGGAGCAGAGGAGATTGAGGGGGGACATGATTGAGATGTATAAAAGTATGAGGGGCATAGATAGGGTAGACAGGAAGGAACTTTTCCCCTTGGTGGAGGGATCAATAACCAGGGGGCATAGATTTAAGGTAAGGGGCAAGAGGTTTAGAGAGGATGTGAGGAAGAATTTTTTCTTCCAGAGGGTGGTGGGAATCTGGAACTCACTGCCTGAAAGGGTGGTAGAGGCAGAAACCCTCATCACATTTAAGAAGTATTTGGATGTGCACTTGTGATGCCATGGCATATAAGGCTATGGGCCTACTGCTGGAAAATGGGATTAGAATAGTTAGGTACTTGTTTGACCGGCACAGACTCGATGGGCTGAAGGGCCTTTTTCTGTGCTGTAGACCTCTATGATTCTATGACTCTATTTCACTTGTATGGATACACTGGAGAAGCTGGCGGTGTTCTCCCTAGAGCACAGAAAGCTGAGAGGAAACTTTATAGAGGTGTTCAAAGTCATGAAGAGTTTTGGTAGAGCAAAAAGCATAAAGGGCTTTAAATTCCAAATGCTCTATTTTCAGGCACAATGTTCGCAGTTCACAACCTGTTCATGCCTGTTGCCAATGAGGTAAGCAGGACACAAACTTGGTGTTGCCTCTCCTTTACCCGATTATGTTGGTCTAAGCAGGATCCACACCGCTGGCTGCCTGACTGCTTAGCAACAGAGCCAGCAGCATATGCTTATCGTTTGTGGTGCAGTCAGCCTGCTCCTCTTTAAGGTAATCTGCACCCTCGCCTTTGAATCAGAGGGTTGTGGGTTCATGTCCCACTCCCGGAAAACCAAGAACTGTGATTGTACTCGAAAGAGTTACAATCTGTGACTGTTGGTAACTCGAAAGAGAGTTTCAGTGATTTAAGGTAATCTGCCCCTATTAAAGGAGAACTGCTGCTGGCTGCAATTACTGACATGACTGCATTTAGGCGCTGCACAATGGAGCATCAGGTAAGGTAGTGGACTCTTAGGTTTGCATGTGTGTTCCCAGGGGCCTTAGTCATGGAAATAAACAGGAGGAGATGGTTGGATAAGGTAATAAGGCTTTAAAACAAAGATATTGGATCTTTGGTTTTGTAGAGCACAAAAACAATATATCCACATAGGGCAGCATTTTCCGCTCGGCAAGCAGGGGCGGGGCCCACTCGCCGACGCGTAAAATGATGCGGGGTGACGTCGGGCGGACGTCCTGATGTCACCCTGCGTCATTTAGATTTTCAGTTCGGCGGGTGCGCAGCAAAGTCAGCTGCATGCCTGCCGACCTGTCAACGGCCCATTTAAAAAGTAATTAAAATGATTAATGGACATGCCCGTCCAGCCTTAAGGCCTTCCGAGAAAGCATGAAACCTCATCCAAGGGTGGGATGAGGTTTCATGAGGGATTTAAAATGTTCAGAAAATTTTTAAATAAAAGTAATGGACATGTCCCAGCTCATGTGACAGTGTCACATGAGAGGGCATGTCAGGAAAATTTTTTCTTACCTTTAATAAATTTTTAAAAGTTGAACTGATCTCACTGAGGCAGCACTTTGCCTCAGGGCGATCCAGGTGCTCTTCTGCACGCATGCGCGAAAGAGCGCACAGACCTGCTCAGAGAATCCACCCCCCCCAGCCCGCAGAAGGAGAACACAGCGCTTCCAGGCGGACGTCACGCTGGGTGGGCCTTAATTGGCCTGCCCATGTGAAATGGCGGCGCACCTCAAACCGGGGGTGCCAATTGGGAATCCGCCCGCTCGCGCCCGCTCCCGCAGATGGTTATTTAATTTGTTCATCTGCTCATTTAGCGACCATACACAAATTTTAGCATGACAGCATTGGGATAATCTTTAGATTGACTTAGAGCAGGGTTGCATCAAGTGCTCACTCTTCTTATGAGTAAAATCCAAATCGTTTTTTTTTATAGAAACAGTAACAAAAATTTAAGTGCAGCCTTCACGCTTGTTTCAAATCTGCCTTATATTAATGCTCATATAGTGAACAGAAGAATATCCCCAGGTATGTGAAGCTCAATCCCTAAATCAGATTTATCCTGTACTTCGTAAAATTTCCAAAAGGATTTCTCTTTTTGAATCAATGTTTACAAATATCAATTCTTTTATGAGGTAGCTTCAATCAAAGAGTGAGAAAACCATACTGCAGACAGTGATCTGACTGGTTGACATGATGTCCTGTAACAGGGGCCTAAATTTTCCATTAGGCGGGTGGGCGGAGCTGAAGCTGACGCGGGCGGCTGCGGACCCGATCGCTGGCTGCGCCACCATTTTGTGGGGGCGGGCCAATTAGTGCCCGCCCAGCACATTTCCCACTCCTGTGGAGAACGGGAGTCTTAAATTTGCGGCGGTCAAAGAAAATGCTGAATTCACTGAGGTAATCACTTCTTGCCAGGAAATGAAAACTACTCATCAGAAACTCAAATAACAGTTTCTCCGTCGTAGGAAATTGCATTACAGCATCCCTGCATTGTAAAAATATATTTATCTCATTGAGAAAAGCACTTTCTCGCCAGAAACTCAATATTTTCCAAGTTACCCTAATAGAATATTAGAACGTCAGAAATAACGTGTAGGAAATCACAGAGAATGCTTGGTTCACTGATAAAATCCCTTTTGGCTAGGAAACCATAATGTTTCTGCAGAAACTTTAACTTTGTAACAACTCCGAGTTCATCACAGAGAATGCTTGATTCACTGAGATGTTATTTTTGGCCAGGAAATCAAAACTACTCATCAGAAACTCAAATAACAGTTTCTCTCTCATTGGAAATTGCATTGCAACATGCCTGCATTCCAAAAGTATACTTATCTCACTGAGATAAAAACTTTCTGCCAGAAGCTCAACATTTTTCAAAGTACACTCTAGAGTTTTCAAACGTTGGAATACATACCGCTGGATCCAATGGTGACCCGGCAGTCTGTATAAAAAAAGGCCAGGCAGCCTCCTTTAGGATGTTCACAATGACCAGCTACAGGTGGCACAACAAGGGGTCTGCACAGCAGGCCAATGTAGAGGGAAGGCCAGAGGAGCAGGGCAGGCCAGCAGGGGGGTCAATGTGCCCCTCGCTTTTCCAATGATTGCCTTGCTGCCCTTGTGGGAGAGGTGGCAGCACGGCGGGGCAGGGGGTGCTGTTTCCCCAGTATGAGAGGAGGAGGGCCCCCCACATGACGAAGTGTGCCTGGGAGGAGGTGACGGAGGTGGTGAGCTCCCGCGACATGCTGCGGCGCACCTGGATCCAGTGCTGTAAGCGGTTCAACGATTTGTTGCACTCTGGAAGGGTGAGTACCATGTTGGCCATGGGCATTTAACCCAGCAGGTAGCCTTAGCCTTTGAGGCCACCCCCACCCCAAGTCTCAGTGTCGTGACTGCATTAACTCATGTTGGGCATTTGTCGCACGCTGGGTAGTCAAGCAGATAGTGACCATGCTTACATCAGCCTTAGTGGTTCATGAGAAGATGGGTTCTACCCACACCATCTGTTGGTCTTAGTCGCACATGAGTAGCCTGGGGGCAACCTGCAGGAGATGCAGCTAGGCGCATAATCAGAACTCCAACACATGTCCTATTCACGGTGATGAGATGGTGGAAGGGAAACCTCTAGGTCTCGCAGCCAAGAGCCAACTGGTGCCGTTGGCGCTGCACATAGTTGCGCCCCCTTGCCATGGGAGCTAAGACCGTATGTTTCTGAAAGTGATGGACGCAGAATGTGTCCAAGGTGGCCGTTAGGGTGGTGGGGGTTGGGAGCAGCCGTACTATCTTTTGGTGACCGATCACCAGTAGCGTGGACAGGAGGCACTGGAGGCCTCGGATGGGCCACTGTGGTTGGGGTGCGGCGTGCGTGTGCAGAGTATGTGTGCGATTAGCCCCAATGAATGGTGTTCTCTGTTTTGCAGGAGAAAAATGTGAATAATGCGCATGAACGTTCGCGCACTGGAGGCGGCCAGGCCCACTCGTCATCTTGACCCGTTTTGAACAAGAGGCCCTGGAGCAAGAAACCCACCATGTGCCCAGGTCCACAGGTGTCGGCAAGGCTGGGGTGCAGCGGCCAGGTATTTGAGGGCCACAGTCCCATCCGCTCTGTCTTCCCACCATCCAAAGCACTGATGATGGTTGCAATCGTTAATGCAGCAACACTGCTCATTCACAGACTGGTAAGAGTCAGACATGTGGGTCATAGACAAAGGTCCCTCGGCCCTTCGAAGATGCAAGTGTCTAGCACCTTCCAAAGTCGCCTTACCCCATTTCTGACAACTATCCCCATGGCCTTGTATGCCATGGCATCACTACTGCACATCCAAATACTTATTACATGTTAGGAGGGTTTCTGCCCCCACCACCCTTTCAGCCAGTGCGTTCCACATTACTCTGTCCAAAAGTTTCTCATCACCTCACCTGTCAACCTCATGCCCCTTACCTTAAATAAATGCCACCAGGTTAGTCATCCCTCCACCAAGGGGAAATGTTGCTTTCTGTCCACCCAATCTATGCCCCTCATAATGTTATAAAGTTCAATAACGTCACCCGTCAATCTCCTGTGCTCCACGGCAAATTTCACCAGTCTATGCTATGTTTCCTCATAACTCCAACTTTCCAGGCCAGCATGCATCCTGGTCAGCGACCTCTGCACTCTCTCCACTCCAATCACATCCCTCCTATGAAGCGCTGATCATAACTGAACGCAAAAGTGTAGATGTGGCCTCGACAGCGTTTTCTGCACTTGCAACATGACCTCCGGGTTCCTACATTCTATTCCTCGGCTAATAAAGGCAAGTATGGCTTTTACCTTCTTAAACGCCTTATGTTCCTGTCCCGCTACCATAATGGGCCTGTCGACATGCCCAGCAAGGTCCCTCTGATCCTCCTTACTTTCCACGGTCCTACCATTCCTCGTGTATTCCCTTACCTTGTTTGTTCTGCCCAAGTGCATCGCCTCACACTTATCCACATAACATTCCATTTGGCATTCCTTAGCCATCTGACCAGCCCATCTGTATCCGCCTGTAATGTTTGGGCCTCCTCCTGACTATCTGCCACCCCACCAATATTCATCTCCTTAGATTCTGGAAGGTTCTGCGCATTATGAGCCAGGGGGAAAGGGATGAAGTGTGTTACTGTGTGCACGCTAAATGATCCATTGTCCTTATTATTAATTTCTGCATTATCAGAGCATGGCCGCCAGGAGGAATTGCAGATGCCCCGTCTCACACCTGAGGGGCCTGAACTGTCACCTGCGTCACACCATTGCAGCGAGGCAGGCATCAGTGCAGAGACTAGCACATCGGTGGGTATTGTTACATCAGCTAGTGTCCTGGGGCACAGTGGAAAGGGCACCTCACAATCGCTGGAGGAGATGGCAGAGACAGAGAGTGCCGATGGTGCCAGCAGCCGGAGGACTGCAGGGGACCAGACACATACAGAGTCAGGCCGTGATGACATTGCTCTGGAGCCGTCCACCATGCAGCCGCTGCAGGAAATGCAGCCGGGTGCGCGGGAGCATCTGCCAGTGTTGTATGAGTGTGCTTCTCTTGGTCTCTGTGGTGGAGGAATCCACGTGGAGTGTCAGTGATGCCATGAGCCTCATGTCAGAGCGTCATGCTTTCTCCAAGGAGAGATTGGCGACTCTCTTGGAGTGGGACTTCCAGCAGAACAACCAGCTTCTCCTGGGGATATGTTCGGACCTGCAAGCCCTCACAGCGCCAGTGGCCACAGCTGGTCACTGACAATGTGGGAGATGGTCTAGGCACCAAGTGTCCCAGCTTGGTGCCCATCCATCTACGGTGAGCAGGGAGGTCCGAAGAGACCTCACGTCAGCGCAGCAGCTGCCTGTCATCTCTGCGGGCTCCTCTCAGGGCGCTCCGGATGAGGGCAGCAGCTCCTCTGCCCCTCTGCCAGTGACTGTTGCATCCATTGAGGCTGTGACGACTGAGGAGATGCCAGCTGTGGAACTGGCCACTACCTCCCAGGCGGGGCCATCAGAGGCTTCACCGGCCAGGGGAAGTCCGCCAAGGTTATCAAGGCCAACAGGACAGCAGAGTCAGCAGACTGCCTCAGAAACCACTCCAAGCGATGGGGTGGCACGCAAACGTAGCACCAGTAAACGAAAGCATAAGGCACCTTAGGCACACCACAGGTTTCTCATTGGTGCTTTTGTGTTGGCCCTAGATTAGGGAATTTTTTGACGTTGTAACAACGTTTGGAATGAATTTTGTTGGACCATATGATGGATCAAAATAAAATCCACATGTGTTACCGTGGCTGAGGGTGGCTCCTTTGTGCTGCACTTGTATGTTTCACAGATATATCATGAGTGTTTGAGTGGATATTGAGGTTTATGTACAAAGCCCTTAGTTGCAGCTAATGAAGTGGCAGATGTAGCACTTAAGTGCTGCGTATGGATGCGTCAGGCAATGCTGGTCCTGCAGATCCATTTGTGTGGAGCTAGCTGAAGGTTCATTGGATTAAAGTTTCCTGGGTGTCACTGCCTCCTTGGTGTAGTTCCGGGTCAGCATTCAGTCCCTCATCATTCCCCTGTGCTTCCTCATCCTCTGAACCACTGCTGGAGTCATCGTGTGCAGCCGCATCCACTGCGTCAAGGTCTTCATCATCCACTGCGTCCCCCCTTTCCAGTGCAAGATTGTGCAAAGCGCAGCATGCTACCACTATGAAAGAGACACGATCTGGGGGGTACAGGAATGCGCCCCCTGAGCGGTCCAGGCATCGGAAGCGCATCTTGAGAAGACCGATGGCTCTCTCCACCACAGCCCTTGTGGAGCCGTGACTCCTATTGTAGCGCTGCTCAGCTTCTGTTCTTGGATGACGGAGAGGCGTCATGAGCCACCTTCTAAGGGATATAGCCCTCGTCACCCAGCAGCCATCCATCAAGCCGAGCCGGAACACTGAAGAGCCCCGGCACCTGGGAGTGTCTGAGGATGTAGGTGTCATGGGAGCTGCCTGGGTGCCTTGCATAGACTTGTAGAATCTGCATCCTGTGATCACACACTATCTGCACGTTCATGGAGTGGAAGCCCTTCCTGTTGACGAAGGCACTGGGCTCACCTGCTGGCGCCTTGATGGCAACATGTATACAGTCTATTGCACCCTGGAAACGGGGGAAGCCAGCAATGGCCGCGAAGCCTCTGGCTCCTGTGCCTGACTTGCCTGGTCACAGCGGAAGTGGATGAAGTTCAATTCACACCTGAACAGAGCATCTGTGACCTGTTTGACACAAGTGTGGACAGCTGATTGGGAGACATCGCAAAGATCACCCACCGACCCCTGGAAGGAGCCAGAGGCATAGAAGTTGAGGGCAACAGTGAGCTTCAGAGCCACTGGCATGGGGTGTCCACTCACACAGTTAGGAGAGATCTCAGGACCAATCATCTGACAGATACAGTTGACTGTCTCCCTTAACAGTCAGGGCCTCCTTTGGCACTGCACCTCAGGCATATCGAGGTAGCTGCTTCTCCGCCTGTATACCCTGGCAGCAGGATAATGGCATCTTCTGCAGCCCCTTCCACCTTGGACAAGTTCTTGGCCCTGTGCCCCTTGTGCCTGCACCTGTACTCCCAAAGGTGGCTGCCCTGGAGGCTGATTGTCTACTCTTGGCCTCCTCCTCATACTAGCCCTCCCTTCCTCCTCAGAGGAGCTGCCTCCAGGCTAGAGGGAGACCTCCGGAAAGCTGCAGGCCCGATAAAGATTACTGACTTCAGAGTGCTGAGCTGAAGGTTCACATTACACAAAAAGCTGCTGGAATTTGTTCTGAACTGCTACAGATCACACAGGCAAATTTATAACACTTACTGCAATAATTACTTCACAGAACAGATTGACATCCCGCCCCTGGATGAGTTTTGTTAAAAACCCGCCTGCCCATTGCGCCCGTGCGCCGAGCTGAAGATTGCACGGGCGCCTGAAAATCAGCGTCGATTGCCGAGGTAAAGGCCTTAACTAGCCCTTTAATTAATGGCGGGCGCGCATCGCACTTCATCGCACGCCCGCCCAATGAAATATCGCGATGGCGCACGGTGACATCGGGACGCTTGCCCGACGTCACTGCGTGTCATTTTACATGCTGGCGTGCAGGGCCCACCCCCTGCACATCACTCTGAAAATTCTGCCCAGGAACTCTGAGATGAAAAATATAATTGGTGAAAATTAAGGTGTTATTCCTTCTACTTTGGCTGGCTAATAGCTGATCAAACCTGATCAGAAGTGTAACCCCTGTACTGGTTAGAAAAGTTCCACCTCATTTTGGGACAAAAAATTAAATCCAGAAGTCTTAAAGAAAGTCTGAAAGTGTTCAGTATGGTATTTCACCAAATTTACTGTAACACAGAAGTTAAGTATCAGGCAGGTGTTCATAAATCAAAAAGCCAAGTTAAACCATTGTGTTTCTTTACTTTTCGTGACATCAGTCGTCTCAATTTCTCCGCTCCTCTCACCCACTCTAACCTGTCTCTCTCTGAACTTGCTGCACTCCGTTCTATCAAGTCCAACCCTGACATTGTCATCAAACCTGCTGACAAGGGTGGTGCTGTTGTTGTCTGGCGCACTGACCTCTACCTCGCAGAGGCTGAGCAGCAACTCACAGACACTTGCTCCTACCTCCCCTGGACCATGACCCCACCACTGAACATCAAGCTATTGTTTCCAGGACTGTTACTGACCTCATCTCCTCTGGAGATCTTCCTTCCACAGCTTCCAACCTCATAGTCTCCCAACCTCGGACGGCCCGCTTCTACCTCCTACCCAAAATCCACAAACAGGACTGTCCCGGCAGACCGATCGTGTCAGCCTGTTCCTGCCCCATGGAACTCATTTCTTGCTATTTTGACTCCATTCTCTCTCCCCTTGTCCAGTCCCTTCCCACCTACATATGTGATTCCTCTGACACCCTACATCATATCAACGATTTCCAGTTCCCTGGTCCCAACTGCCTCCTCTTCACCATGGACATCCAATCCCTCTACACCTCCATCCCCCACCAGGATTGCTCTCCGTTTCTTCCTCGAACAGAGGCCCGAACAATCCCCATCCACCACTACTCTCCTCCGTCTGGCTGAACTTGTTCTCACACTGAACAATTTCTTCTTTAACTCCTCTCACTTCCTCCAAATAAAAGGTGTGGCTATGGGTACCCGCATGGGCCCCAGTTATGCCTGACTCTTTATGGGGTATGTGGAGCATTCCTTGTTCCAGTCCTACTCCGGCCCCCTCCCACAACTCTTTCTCCACTACATCGATGATTACTTCGGTACTGCTTCATGCTCTCATCTGGACCTGCTTCCAATTTCCACCCCTCCATCATTTTCACATGGTCCATCTCTGACACTTCCCTTCCCGTCCTTGACCTCTCTGTCTCAATTTCTGGTGATAGACTGTCCACCAATATTCATTACAAGCCTACTGACTCCCACAGCTACCTCGACTACAGCTCCTCACACCCTGCTTCCTGTAAGGATTCCATCCCATTCTCTCAGTTTCTTCACCTCCGTCGCATCTGTTCTGATGATGCCACTTTCAAAAACAGTTCCTCTGACATGTCTTCCTTCTTCCTTGACCGAGGTTTTCTATCCACGGTGGTTGACAGGGCCCTCAACCGTGTCCGGCCCATCTCCCGCGCATCCGCCCTCACACCTTCCTCTCCCTCCCAGAACCATGATAAGGTCCCCCTTGCCCACACCTATCACCCCACCAGCCTCCGCATTCAAAGGATCATCCTCCGCCATTTCCACCAACTCCAGCATGATGCCACCAACAAACACATCTTCCCTTCACCCCCCTGGCGGCATTCCGCAGGGATCGTTCCCTCCGGGACACCCTGGTCCACTCCTCCATTACCCCCTACACCTCAACCCCCTCCCACGGCACCTTCCCATGCAACCGCAGAAGGTGAAACACCTGCCCCTTTACTTCCCCTCTCCTCACCGTCCAAGGGCCCAAACACTCCTTTCACGTGAAGCAGCATTTCACTTGCACTTCCCTCAATTTAGTCTACTGCATTCGCTGCTCCCAATTCGGTTTCCTCTACATTGCAGAGACCAAATGCAGACTGGGTGAACTCTTTACGGAACACCTTCGGTCTGTCCGCAAGTATGACCAGACCTCTCTGTCGCTTGTCATTTCAACACTCCACCCTGCTCTCATGCCCACATGTCCGTCCTTGGCTTGCTGCATTGTTCCAGTGAAGCTCAACGCAAACTGGAGGAACAGCACCTCATCTTCCGACTAGGCACTTTACAGCCTTCTGGACTGAATATTGAGTTCAACAATTTTCAATCATGAACTCTCTCCTCCATCCCCACCCCCTTTCCGATCCCCCTTTTTTCCAAATAATTTATATAGATTTTTCTTTTCCCACCTATTTCCATTATTTTTAAATGTATTTCCATCCATTGTTTTATCTCTGCCTTTTAGCCTATTTCGATCCCTTCCCCCCACCCCACCCCCACCAGGGCTATCTGTACCTTTATTATCACATTCCTTAGAAAATATCACCAGCTTCAACACCTCTTTGTCCTTTTGTCTATGACATCTTTTGGTTATCTCCACCTATCACTGGCCCTCTATCCAGCTCTACCTGTCCCACCCACCCCCCTTAAACCAGCTTATATTTCACCTCTTTTCTATTTTTCCTTAGTTCTGTTGAAGAGTCATACGGACTCGAAATGTTAACTGTGTTCCTCTCCACAGATGCAGTCAGACCTGCTGAGTTTTTCCAGGTATTTTTGTTTTTGTGTTTTCTTTACTGTTTTCTTTCAGCTGTCAGTTATATTTTTATTTAAACTTTCTTTTTGGCAGTTTCAGCTTGGTTTCCTCTCCTACTGCTGAAACAGTGATATGCCTAGATTTGCCAATGGGGTGCCATTTCATATTGCGATAGAGTTTGTCTTCGATTGTGGTACTAAAGCAAACACAAATTTCATGCAAGCTGTATAACATCATTACCCTTGCTTGAAACAAAAATCTGCAACTGGTCTATTTCATCTGCGGTAATTCTCCCTCACGGTACATAAAACTTCCAGTTCATGTTTGCTTACAACAGCAATTCACATATTGAGTGTTGTTGTTCATGCCAAATGTTTAACAAGGCAACATATTACTCTTAAGCCGTCTGCTTTTGGCAAAGAGTATAAAACATAATAGTGTAACATTAGGGAATTTTGAAAAAGAAACATGCTCATGAATCAAATTTACTCCGGTTGAGTATAGTTTTAAATAAGCCATTGAATTGTTAGTTTGGATAATCACATACATGTGAAAGCTATGAAGTGGGATTCTGCATACCACTGCTGTTCATATATTGGGTAATATTTTTGTCAAGTGAGCAAGATGTGCAACTGAGTCAAATGGATGATTTCTGGTTTGATTCCTGTTATGTGTAGAGTTAGCTGATCAGTCTGTTGATCACTGTGGTGGAAATTATACACACATAGAAGTTGGATTAAAATATGACCAATTTTAGCTGTGATTCTCCACAAGATCGAGTATATAACTGGTGCTTGCCCTCTGGGTTTACACGTGAAGATTGGCTACCTGTGCAAGATAACTGCAACAGAATTCCATCCCAGTAGGAGCTAATGCTTTTAGGACAACAGAAAATTGACAAAGGGTTTAAAAAAAATCTGATTAGAAACCGTGCTTTTTTTAAAGAATCAGGTGACATTTTTCACTTCACCTTGTACTATACTGCTTTTATTATCTTTACGGCATTTTATATCATTGCAACTTATTCAAAATAAGACAATTTAAATTGTTCACATTTTGTAATGTCAACAACGTTTCTTTTTAACAATTATCTTACCTCATTGTGGAGTATCCACTCAATCACATAAATTTTATTCAGCTGGATTATAGCACCATACTTAATGGTTTGCTTGTCTCTCAGTTTTGCATCTTGGTTAATGAAATATTTTAGCCAGAAAGCATTATCTTACTATTTGACCACACAAATTGGATGTCACATTGATGAAACCTGAATGCAATTCAGTCCATATCTCTTGTGAAAAAGCCAGAGCTACTGGAAACTGACAGGCTTTTTTTTACCTTTGAGAAAACTTACTTGCATAAACTACACTGGCATTGTCATTTTAATACAGTTTACATCAATTTTGTTTTGTCCCATTCCTCTCGAAGTAACACTTTTGAAGAAGCCTGCATGTCTTCCTGTCTGTAACATAAATAATTCAGTAAAGTGTCACACTGATACATTGAAGTTTGAGATATTACTGTGGAAATGAAATGGTCTAAGAACAATAAAGGACTTGTTTTTGCATGTAGCAAGGGGATACCACAAGAAAGTTCCCTGAAATGGATTTTCTTCCAATTATATTTTTTTTTACTCTGGATGGGGTCATGGGCTTGATTGCCTGTCAGTCTGCAGTAAAGTTTGTCAAGTTGATGAAAAAATATATAATTGATGATATTTTTATCTAACTTCACAAACGTAGACTTTGAGCATCCTACCCACAAGCTGGTCCTTCACTTCATCTATAGCAGTTTGCATGAAAGGAAGATCAGAGTTCAGGCACTGAAATCTCTGGAAAATTGATCGAAATAAAAAAAAATGTTTAGATTCCATGATGTTGGATGTGTGTGCCCTGAAAATGATCAGCAGCTCTGTTGCAATAATTAATCACTTGGAGACCAGCTGTCTACCAGTCCCATTCTGTTTGCGTTGTTCAATACTAATGTGCACAAGTGTTACATCTTTTCACCCAAGCTGCACTGCAGAAATAAACAACGTTCATCACTCTGGAATGAATATAGTCCAATTAGAAGAATAGTTGAGAGAACATATATAGGGGAGATTTAAGGGGAATGTGCTAGGAATGGAGAATATCAGATAGGTTGGTGTTGCTTTCTTTGGAACAGAGGAGGCCAAGGGGGGGATTTAATTGAGGTGCATAAAATTATGAGGGGCCCAGACAGAGAGGATAGGAAGGATCTATTTCAGATCATAAAAGATCAGGAGACGTAGATTTAAAATAACTGGTAGAAGGATTAGAGAGGAGTTGAGGAGAAACTTTTTCACCAAGAGGGTGGTGTGGTTCTGGAGCTCACTTGCTGAAAGGGTGGAAGAGCATGAAAGCTTCATGTCATTTTAAAAATATTTGGATATGCACATGAAGTGCGGTAACTGACTGGGTCTGTGGGCCATGAGCTCGATGGTGCGCTTAGGCTGGATATCTCTTTCCTGGTTGGAACAGACACCATGGGTCGAATGACCTCTATATATGTTATAAAGTTTCTATGTTTCTATCAGGGAAGCCTGAAAGAAAGGGACAGAGCTTATAAGAAAATAGACTAGAAGGACAAAAAACCAGATTTGAAAAGGGAATATATCTTTCAGGCGCATTTTGATGGGGTGAAATCACCACAAAGGGATCTGTTACTTGTTACATATTGACCCTGTCCAGCATTGAAAGGAATATCCACATCAAATGTATTTTTCCGTAGGCTGAGGTATGAATCAGTGGTCAAATGAAAGAATGAAGTGGAGAAAGACAACACAGCAACCAGTCCCACTCAAAGCAACTATGGGGGAAAAGAAAACTGCTCCATGACCAATATCAATTGCACCTCATTTTCACTCATGTGAGGCCCACCATTAACTCGCCAGCAAAGCTGCCTGAACTCACCCACTAATTATCACATTATTCTCTATTTAGTGTGGAAAAGGTTTTAAAAGAAGGTTTAAACTAAACAGGTCTACAGAACAATTGATAGATAAGGTGACTTATTTTTGGGCTTTACTCCCCTAATTTGTACAGTGGGAAAAGCAAGAACCAAATGAAACCAGGAGAAACAATTTGCACACAATGTTTTGGCACTTATGCTAATTCTAATCCTTTTATTACGTACCAAGGTGTTAAAACATCATGCTTCATATCAAATATGATTTTATATGTTTATTGGACCCAAAACACTGGTTGACCTTTAAAAGAACAAACAACAGCATTTCAGTGACTTAAAACAGCAATTTTAAGATGGCCGAACATTAACAGAGCTATACAGAGAGTCCTCACTTAAAGTTGTGGTTGCATTCCTGAAAATCGTGACCTAAATTGAACTGACTTTAAATGAACCATAGGTTCCCACAGGAATCAATATTAAAGCCAGGGTTAGGTTCCTTCGGACATTTCTCACCCAGGAAAAACAATGGCCAGGATTTTCCCTTCAGCGATTTGGGGGCGGGGCCTGCTCACCAAGGGGAAAATGATGCAGGATGACATTCTCACATGAGGGGGATATGTTAATAATTTTAATATTTATCTATTTTTAGACTTTACTTACCTCTCACAAATCTCCCTGAAACAGGACTTTGCCTCAGGGAGCAGTGCGCTCTTTCGCAAGTGCAAGAGCGCACTTTGACAAATGGGGAATCCCTCCCCCCCACCGCACAGGAAGCGCATAGCAGAGGGCCCCGTTTTGGTGGTGGGGGTCGGCTGTCCACCTGCCGCCGAGCCGGTGGGGCCCGCACGCCATCCGAGGGCAAAGTTCTGCCCAATGTATAAGTTGAAATACTGCACAGTACATGTGCAGCACTGTGCAGCTGAAATAACTTGCAAAATAAAATACATCACTCAATATAAAATAAATACAATGTATAATACTGTACAATGTAAAATTTTTAAAAGAATTATAGTACACCCACTTACATAACAGCACTTTTAGATCAGTGGTTCCCCAAACTTCAACATTCCACAAACCCCTTTCATGAAAATGCCAAATTCACGAACCCTCTCCTTCTAATAAATATTTTCCAGGGATTTTTCAAAGCCGTTATAAAGCCATTGTAACTGAGCCAAAATGTGTAGAAGAACCCATCAGAAACAATTGCCTTAGAGGGATGTCAATGACCCCATCTCCTAGACCATTCACAAAACAACCAGACAATCACCCGTGCATGGAACAAACCATTAGATGCAGTCACTTTGAAGAATGAACCCTGGCTAAGAAGGGAATTCTTCCAGCCAGAATCTAATCATGTCTAAACCGTGGAATAAACTTGCTATGCCCATATTTGAGTAATTGGACAGTTTGTGAGAAGGGATCATGAAGTCAGCCATCTAACCGTTTTTTATGTCTTAAGAAATTGTTTTTCTCCAGGTTAGAGAACAGAAGAAGAAAGAACGGAAGAAGCAAAACTCCAAGTGGGTACTCTCACTTTCCATCCATCTTGCAAGTTTGAGCCTGCCTATTGTTTCACTATTCACATGCCACAGGCAGTGTTTTAAGAATCAGCCCAACAGCTACTAGCTCCAGAAGAAAATATATAAATTATCCGTCAGCATCTTTAAATCATCTCAGAGCAGCATCCAGGAGGACTATCGAGCCCAGTCTGAAAGCATCCAAGTCATCAATTGGCAAGATTCGTATACCACTCAGTTTATTGGACTTTTAAACTACTTAACCTGTCCTCCTACTTTGTAACTTACTTGTGTATGCATGTGTGAACCCTTGAATGCATATGTGTGTGTGTGTGTGTAAAATATTATAGAATTTACCCTGCAATTTGAGAGGAAAAAGCTGGAATCAGATGTAACGGTATAACAGTTGAATAAAGGCTACTACAGAGGCATGAGGGAGGAGCTGGCCAGAATTGACTGGGAGATGAGCCTAGCAGGAAAGACAGCGGAACAGCAATGGCAGGAGTTTCTGGGAGTAATTTGGGAGACACAGCAAAAATTCATTCCTAGGAAGAAGAAGCATACTAAAGGGAGGACGAGGCAACCATGGCTGACAAGGGAAGTCAGGGACAGCATAAAAGCTAAAGAGAAAGCATACAATGCGGCGAAGAACAGTGAATTGGGGATTGGGAAGTCTACAAAGACCAACAGAGGACAACTAAAAAAGAAATAAGGAGGGAGAAGATTAAATATGAGGGTAAACTAGCCAGTAATATAAAAGAAGATTGCAAGAGTTTTTTTAGATATATAAAGGGTAAGAGAGAGGCAAAGGTGGACATTGGGCCGTTGGAAAATGATGCTGGAGAAGTAGTAGTGGGCGGAAATGGTGGAAGAACTGAATAGGTACTTTGTGTCAGTCTTCACAGTGGAAGACACGAGTGACATCCCCAAAGTTCAAGAGAGTCGGGGGGCAGAGGTAAGTATGGTGGCCATTACCAAGGAGAAGGTGCTAGGAACACTAAAAGGTCTGAAGGTGGATAAATCACCTGGACCAGATGGATTACACCCCAGAGTTCTGAAGGAGATAGCTGAAGAGATAGTGGAGGCATTAGTGGTGATCTTTCAGGAATCACTGGAGTCAGGGAGGGTCCCAGAGGACTGGAAAATTGCTAATGTAACCCCCTGTTTAAGAAGGGAGTGAGGCAAAAGACGGGAAATTACAGGCCGATTAGGCTGACCTTGGTCTTTGGTAAGATTTTAGAGTCCATTATTAAGGATGAGATTTCAGAATACTTGGAAGTGCATGATAAAATAGGGCAAAGTCAGCATGGTTTCATCAAGGGGAGGTCATGCCTGACAAATCTGTTAGAATTCTTTGAGGAAGTATTGAGTAGGTTAGACAAATGAGAGCCAATGGATGTTATCTACCTGGACTTCCAGAAGGTGTTTGACAAGGTGCCGCACAAGAGGCTGCTCAGTAAGATAAGAGCCCATGGTGTTAGATGCAAGGTACTAGCATGGATAGAAGATTGGCTGTCTGGCAGGAGGCAGAGAGTGGGGATAAGGGGGTCCTTCTCAGGATGGCGGCCGATGACTAGTGGAGTTCCGCAGGGGTCAGTGTTGGGACCACAACTTTTCACTTTATACATTAATGATCTAGATGAAGGAACTGAGGGCATCCTGGCTAAGTTTGCAGATGATACAAAGATAGGTGGAGGGACAGGTAATACTGAGGAGGCAGGGAGGCTGTAGAAGAATTTGGATAGGTTAGGAGAATGGGCAAAGAAGTGGCAGATGGAATACAACGTGGGGAAGTGTGAGGTCATGCACTTTGGTGGGAAGATTAGAGGCATAGACTATTTTCTAAATGGGGAGAGAATTCAGAAATCTGGAGTGCAAAGGGACTTGGGAGTCCTAGTCCAGGATTCTCTTAAGGTTAACTTGCAGGTTGATTCGGTAGCTAGGAAGGCAAATGCAATGTTGGCATTTATTTCGAAAGGACTAGAATATAAAAGCAGGGACGTGCTGCTGAGGCTTTATAAGGCTCTTGTAAAACCACATTTAGAATATTGTGAGCAATTTTGGGCCCCGTATCTCAGGAAGGATGTGCTGGCCCTGGAAAGGGTCCAGAGGAGGTTCACGAGAACGATCCCAGGAATGAAAGGCTTAACATATGAGGAACGTTTGAGGACTCTGGGTCTATACTCGATGGAGTTTAGAAGGATGAGGGGGGATCTGATTGAAACTTACAGAATTCTGAAAGGCCTGGATAGAGTGGACATGGGGAAGATGTTTCCATTAGTAGGAGAGACTAGGACCCGAGGGCACAGTCTCAGACTAAAGGGAAGACCTTTTAGAACAGAGATGAGGAGAAACTTCTTTAGCCAGAGAGTGGTGAATCTATGGAATTCATTGCCACAGAAGGCTGTGGAGGCCAGGTCACTGAGTGTATTTAAGACCGAGATAGATAGGTTCTTGATTGGTAAGGGGATCAAAGGTTACGGGGAGAAGGCGGGAGAATGGGATTGAGAAACTTATCAGCCATGATTGAATGGCGGAGCAGACTCGATGGGCCCAATGGCCTAATTTCTGCTCTTATGTCTTATGGTCTTATGTGTGTGAGTCAAAGCGTTTTTATTATTTTTATTTGAATTGGGTGTTAAGTACAAAAAATGCTATTCTCTTTTCTTTAAAAACATACAGGAAAACTAACCTGTGTGTGTCTGATACAGTCACAGCACATAAACAGTTAAATACTCACTGAATTGGCAAGCCTACCCTTTTACAAAACCTTGTTGTGGTCAAAAAAGCAGTGGTAAAAAAGCAGAGCCATTCTATCCTTCTCACCTGATCGTAACATATAGGAACATAGGAAATAGGAGCAGGAGTAGGCTACTTAGCCCCCAGAGCCTGCTCCGCCATTCAATTAGATAACGTATGATATTCTACCTCAATGCCACTCTCCCACGCTATCCATATCTCTTGATTTCTTTACTATCTAGAAATTGATTGATCTCTGTCTTGAACATACTCAATGACTGAGCTTCAACAGCCCTTGAGGGTAGAGAATTCCAAAGATTTATCACCCTCTGATGAAGAAATTCCTCCTCATCTTATCCTAAATGGCTTACCCCTTATTATGGGAGTGTGTCCACTGGTTCAAGAAACCCTAGCCAGGGAAACATCCTTCTTGCATCTACCCTGTCGAGCCCTTTAAGAATTTTTCATATATCAGTGAGATCACCTCTCATTGAAACTCTAGAGAATATAATCCCAGTCTCCTCAATCTCTCCTCATAGGATAATCCTGCCATCCCAGGAATCAGTCTGGTGAACCTTCATTGCACTCCCTGGATGGCATGTATATCCTTCCTTAGGTAAGGAGACCAAAAGGTCTCACCATGGTTCTATACAATTGTAGCAAGACATCTTTACTCCTGTACTCAAATCCTCTTGCAATAAAGGCCAACATACTATTTGGACTTCCTAACTCTGTGCTAGCTTTCAGTAACTCATGAAAAAGGGCACCCAGGTTCCTTTGGACATCAACACTTCCCAATCTCTCACCATTTAAGAAATACTCTGCATTTATGTTTCCCACCAAAGTAGATAACTTCACATTTTTTTACATTGTATTCCACCTGCCATGTTCTTGCTCACTCACTAAGCCTGTCTAAATCCCCTTGAAGCCTCTTTGCATCCTCCTCACAACTTACATCCCTTTTTGAGTCATCAGTAAGCTTGGAAATATTACACATGGTCCCCACATCCACATCATTTATATAGGTTGTGAACAGCTGTGGCCCAAGCACTGATTCTTGCAGTACACCACTGGTCAGAGTCTGCCAACCTGAAAATGACCCATTTATTCGTATTCTCTATTTTTTGTCTGTTAAATCTCATGAATGCATAGAAAATAATCAAAAAGGCTAATGGAATGCTAGTCTTTGTTAATTATATTACTTGAGGTTAAATTCATACAGGCAGATGCAGATTGGATGGTTACTTGACCACATATAAAGAGACATGATTGACATAGGAGTTGAGTGGAGTCTGGAGACATATACCTGTAATGTTTCACTCTGTGAATAAAATTTATTCCAAGTAAAGACTGGTTCTAGTTACTTCCTTCAACAACTGGCTATCAGAAGTTTAAGAGCTTTTATTTATCTAGAGGATAGCATACAGTGTTTCTGCTCTATAAATCTGCGCTGAAAACATGCTTGTACTCTGGGTGGGGGACTTCAATGTTGATCACCAAGAGTAGATAGGTAGCATGACTACAGACTAAGCTGGCCGAGCCCTAAAGGGCATAGTTGCTCGACTGTATCTGCGGTAGGTGGTGAGGGAACCAACAAGAGAGAAAAGCATACTTGACCTCATCCTCACAAGCTTGCCAGCCGCTGATGTATCTGTCCATGACAGTATCAATAGAAATGACCACTGCACCAGACCTTCTGGAGAAGAAGTCCTGTTTTCACATTGAGGATATCCTCCATTGTATTGGATGCCACTACCACTGTGCTAAATGGGATAGATTTTGAACAGGTCTAGCAATTCAAAACTGGGCAACCATGGGGTGCTGTGGGCAGTCAGCAGCAGCACAATTGTACTCAATCACAATCATAACCTCATTGCCTGGCACATCTCAACTCTACCATTACCAACAAGCCAGGGGATCACACCTGCTTCAATGAAGAGTGCAGGAGGACATGCCAGGAGCAGCATCAGGTATACCTAAAAATGGGGTGTCAACCTGGTGAAGTTGCAACACAGGGCTACTTGCATGCCAAACAGTATAAGTAGCAAGTGATAGACAGTACTAAGTGATTCCACATCCAATGGATGAGATATAAGCTCTGCAGTCTTGCCACATCCAGTCGTGAATGGTGGTGGACAATTAAAACCACAAATATCCCCATCCTCAATTATGGGAGTGCTCAGCACATCAGTGCAAAAGATAAGGCTGAAGCATTTGCAACAATCTTCAGCCAGATGTGCCGAGCGGATGATCCGTCTCAGACTCCTCCTGAAGTCCCCAGCATCACAGATGCCAGTCTTCAGCCAATTCGATTCACTCCATGTGATATCAAGAAATGGCTGAAGGCAATGGATACTGCAAAGACTAAGGGCCCTGAGAACATTCCAACAATAGTTCTGGAGACTCGTGCTACAAAATTGGCCATGCCCTAGCCAAGCTGTTCCAGTACAGCTACAACACCGGCGTCTATCCGGCAATGTGGAAAAATACCTAGGATGTCATGTCTACAAAAAGCAGCACGAGTCCAAACCAGCCAATTACCGCCCCATCCGTCCAATCTCAATCATCAGTAAAGCGATGGACGGTGTCATCGACAGTGCTATAAAGTGGCATGTACTCAGCAATAACCTGCTCACTGACGCCCAGTTTGGGTTCTGCCAGGGGCACTCAGCTCCTGACCTAATTTTAACCTTGGTCGAATCATGGACAAAAGAGCTGAACTCAAGAGGTAAGGTGAGAGTGACTGCCCTTGACATCAAGGAAGCATTTGACTGAGTATGGCATCAAGGAGCCCTAGCAAAACTGGAGTCAATGGGAATAAAGGGGAAAACTCTGCTCTGGTTGGAGTCATGCCTAACAGAAAGAAAGATGGTTGCAGTTGTTTGACATCAAGCATATCAGTCCTGGGACATCGCCTCAGAAGTTCTTCAGGGTAGTGTCCTAGGCCAACCATCTTCAGTTGCTTCATCAATAACCTTCCCTCCATCATAAGTTCAAAAGCGGGGATGTTTGCTGATGATTGCACAATGTTCGGCACCATTCACGACTCCCCAGGTACTGAAGCAGTCCATACCCACATGTGGCAAGACCTAGACAACATTCAGGTTGGACTGATAAGTGACAAGTATCATTGGCACCACACAAGGACATAAGAACATAACATAAGAAAGAGGAGCAGGAGTAGGCCATTCAGCCCCTTGAGCCTGTTCCGCCATTCAATAAGATCTTGATCTTCTTGTGTTTCGAATTCCACATTTGACCTACCCCCGATAACCTTTGATTCCCTTGCCTGACAAGAATCTACCCAGCTCAGCTTTAAAAATATTCAATGACCTCACCTCCACCGCCTTCTGAGGCAGAGTTCCATAGCCGCACAACCCTCTGAGAGAAAAAAATTCTCCCCATCTCTGTCCTAAATGGGCGACCCCTAATTTTAAAATTGTGCCTTCTAGTTTTCACCCGCAAGAGGAAACATCCTTTCCACGTCTACCTTGTCAATACCATTCAGGGCCTTACATACTTCAATCAAATCACCCCTCACTCTTCTAAATTCCAATGGAAACAAGCTCAGTCTGTCCAACCTTTCCTCATAAGACAACCCGCTCATTCCAGATATCAATCTAATAAACATCCTCTGAACCACCTCCAGTGCATTTACATCCTTCCTTAAATATGGAAACCAAAACTGCGCACACTATTTGAGATGTGGTCTCACCAATGCCCTGTGTAACTGAAGCATAACATCCTTACTTTTATGTTCAATTCCTCTCATAATAAAGGACAGCATTCCATTAGTCTTCTTAATTACTCGCTGTACCTGCATACTAACCTTTTGTGACTCATGTCCAAGAACACCAGATCCCTCTGCACCTCAGAATTTTGCAGTCGTTATCTGTTCAAGTAATATTCTGCTTTTTCAATTTTTCCTGCCAAAGTGAACAACTTCACATTTTTCCACATTAAACTCCGTTTGCCAGGTTTTTGATCACTC
This sequence comes from Cetorhinus maximus, assembly GCF_964194155.1. NCBI lineage: Eukaryota > Metazoa > Chordata > Chondrichthyes > Lamniformes > Cetorhinidae > Cetorhinus > Cetorhinus maximus. The sequence continues at coordinate 54,547,673 of NC_135884.1, forward strand.
ACTCAACTTATTTATAACCATCTGCAACTTCCTTATGTCCTCTTCACAACATACTTTCCTACCTATCATTGCATCATCTACAAATTTAGCTACAATGTAATCACACCCCTCATCAAAGTCATTGATGTAAATTGTAAAAAGTTGAGCCCCAGCACAGACCCCTGTGGGACTCCATTCATCACATCCTGCCAATCAGAAAAAGACCCATTTTTGCATACCCTGTTTTTTGCCAGCCAGCCAATCCTCTATCTATGCTAAGGTTACCCCCTACACCATGAGTTTTTATTTTCTGCAATAACCTTTGATATGGCCCCTTATCAAATGCCTCCTGGAAATTGAAGTACAGTATATCTACATGTTCCCCTTTATCCACTGTGTATGTTACTCCTTCAAAAAGCTCCAATAAATTGGTTAAACATGATTTCCCTTTCACAAAACCATGCTGACTCTTCCTGATTACTTTGAGTTTTTGTAAGTGCCCAGCAATAACCTCCTTAATGATCGATTCTAACAACTTCCCCATGACAGACGTCAAGCTAACTGGCCTATAGTGTCCTTGCTTTCTACTGCCCTCCCTTCTTGAATAGAGGGGTTATATCTGCAACTTTCTAGTTTGATGGTACCTTTCCAGAATGTAGCAAATTTTGGAAAATTAATGGCAACACATCTACTACCTCGTTAGATATCTCCTTTAAGATGCTAGGGTGTAGCCCATCAGGACTTATCAGCCTGTTGCTCCATCAATTTGCACAGTGCTGCTTCCCTAATTGCAATTTCACCAAGTTCCTCTTTCCCCTCCACCTCCTGATTTACAGCAACACTGGAATGTGTTTTGCATCCTCTATAGTGAACACAGAAACAAAATATCTGCAAATTTCTTCTGCTATTTTCTTATTATCTTCTATTAACACCCCACTGTCAGACTCTAGATGACCAACACTCACTTTATTTACTCTTGTCCTTTTTAAATACCTGTGGAATCTCTTGCTATCAGTTTTTATATTTCTAGTGGGCTTACTCTCATATTTACTCTTACTCTTATTTCTCCTGCTTAACCTTTTGGTCATTCTCTGCCTATCTTTATATTCTGACCACTCATCTGTCCTGCCACTCACCTTTATGCACTTATATGCTTTTTCCTTCAGTTTGATGCTTTCCTTAACTTCTTTAGTTAACCACGGACGATGGGTCTTCCACTTAGAAATTTTCTTTATTGTAGAAATATACACATTCTGAATGATCTGAAATATTCCCTTAAATGTCTGCACTGCTTCTCTATTGATATATCTTATAATGTAGTGTCCCAGTTTACTTCAGCTAGCTCAGCTTTCATGCCCACATTGTTGCCCTTATTTTAGTTTAAGATACTAGCCTTAGACCAACTCTTCTCCTTTTCAAGCCAAACGTAAAATTCAATCATATTGTGGTCACTGCTATCTAGCGCTGCCTTCACTCCGAGGTCATTAATTAATCCTGCCACATTACACAATAGCAAGGCTAATATAACCTGCTCTCTAGGTGGTTCCAGAATGTACAGCTCTGAGAAACCATCTTGACAGCATTCTAAGAATCCCTCATCCAGGCGACTATTGCTAATCTGATTATTGCCATTTCTTTATGACAAGCACCCAATATTTCTTCTTGAATATTTTGTCCTGCATTGTAGTTACTGTTAGGAGGCCTGTAGACCACCCCTACTAGGGACATTTTTTTCCCTACTATTCCTCATCTCCACCCAAACGAATTCTATATCCTGATCTCCTGAACCAAGGTCATCGCTAACAATTGCACCAATGCCATCTTTGATTAACAGTGCTACCTCTCCACATTTGCCAAGCTTCCTATTCTTCTTGAATGGCATGTACCCCTCAATATTCAGGACCCAACCCTTGTCGTCCTGCAGCCATGTCTTCATATTTGCTATCAGATCATATTTATTTACTTCAATGTGTTCTATCAATTCATTTACTTTGTTATGAATGCTATGCACCTTCAGATACAGAACCTTCAGTTTTGGCTTTTTGTTATCTTTGTAGCATCTCTTGACTTTTGGTGTATTCTTTGGTTTTTTTCTCTCTGTCACTTCTTGCTATTCCCTGACCCTCATTTCCCATATTACCATTTTGTTCTCCTGCCTTGACTGCCAATCAATGCTCATTGGAGTGTAAAATGGCAGCCGTGCTCTTGGAGTCAGAGTGGGTGTGTTCCCTGCTGACTCTTTGGATTGCCAAGCCCCCGCTGTCCTAAAAATTCTGGCCCAAGTGTTTTTTTTATTTATTCATGGCATTTGGGTGTCACTGGCTAGGCCAGCATTTATTGCCTTTCCCTGATTGCCATTGAGAAAGTGGTGGTGAGCTGTCTTCTTGAACTGCTGCAGTCCATGTGGTGTAGGTATACCCACAGTGCTGTTAGGGAGGGAGTTCCAGGATTTTGACCCAGTGACAGTGAAGGAACGGCGATATATTTTCAAGTCAGAATATAGAGTGGCTTAGAGGGGAACTTCCAGGTGGTGTTGTTTGATTTGCTACATTGCTACATTTACCCAGCTTGATCACTCACCCCCTGGCAATGATCATCTCTAACAAGAAATAATCTAACCATCTCCCCTTGACATTCAATGGCATTACCATCACTGAAGCCCCCACTATCAATATCCTGGGGGTCATCATTAACCAGAAACTGAACTGGACCAGCCACATAAATATTATGGCTAAAAGAGCAGGTTTGATGCTGGGAATTCTGAAGTGAGTAACTCATCTCCTGACTCCCCCAAGCCTGTCCACCATCTACAAAGCACAAGTCAGGGGTGTAATGGAATACTCTCCACTTGCTTGGATGAGTGCAGCTCCAACAATACTCAAGAAGCTTGACATCATCCAGGACAAAGCAGCCTGCTTGATTGGCACCCCATCCACCACCTTAAACGTTCACTCCCTCCACCACCATTGAACAGTAGCTAAAGGCACTGGATACTGCGAAGGCTATGGGCCCTGACAATATTCCAGCAATAGTACTGAAGACTTATGCTCCAGAACTTGCCACATCCCTAAGCAAGCTGTTCCAGTACAGCTACAACACTGGCATCTACCCGGCAAATGGAAAATTGCCCAGGTTTGTCCTGTACACAAAAAGCAGGACAATTCCAAACCAACCAATTACCACCCCATCAGTCTACTCTCGATCATCAGTAAAGTAATGGAAGGGGTCATCAACGGTGCTATCAAGTGCCACTTGTTTCACAATAACCTGCTCACTGATGCTCGGTTTGAGTTCTGCCAGGTTCACTCAGCTCCTGACCTCATTGAACCTTGGTTCAAACATGGACAAAAGAGCTGAACTCAAGAGGTGAGGTGAGAGTGCCTGCCCTTGATATCAAGGCATCATTTGACCAAGTGTGGCATCAAGGATCCCTAGCAAAATTGGAGTCAATGGGAATCAGAGTGAAAACTCTCTGTCGGTTGGAGTCATAACTAGCACAAAGGAAGATGGTTGTGGTTGCTGGAGGTCAATCATATCAGTTCCAGGATGCCACTGCAGGAGCTTGTCAGGGTAGTGTCCTCGGCCCGGCCATCTTCAGCTGCTTTATCAATGATCTTCCTTCCATCATAACGTAAGAGATGGGAATGTTCACTGATGATTACACAATGTTTGGCACCATTTGCAACTCCTCAGATACTGAAGCAGTCCAAGTACAAATGCAGCAAGACCTGGACTATATCTAGGTTTGGGCTGACAAGTGGCAAGTAACATTCGCGACAGACAAGTGCCAGTCAATGACCATATCCAGCAAGAGAGAATCTAACTATTGCCCCTTGACATTCGATAGCATTACCATCGCTGAATCCCCCACTATCAACATCCAGGGTTATATTGACCAGAAACTGAACTGGACTAGCTATATAAATACTGTGGCTACAACAGCAGGTTAGATGCTAGGAACTCTGCAACAAGTAACTCACCTCCTGACTCCTCAAAGACTGTCACCATCTGCAAGGCACAATTTAGGAGTGTGATGGAATGCTCCCTACTTGCCTGGATGAATGCAGCTCCAACAACACTTAAGAAGCTTGACACCACCCAAGAGAAAGCAGCCCACTTGATTCTCATCCCATCCACAAACATTCACTCCCTCCACCACCTACCCACAGTGGCAGCAGTGTGTACCATCTACAAATGCACTGCAGGAACTCACCAAGGCTCCTTAGACAGCACCTTCCAAACCCACATCCGTTAGCATCTAGAAGGACAGGGAAGCAGATGCATGGGAACACCATGCCTGGAAGATCCCCTCTAAGCCGCTCTACATTCTGACTTGAAAATATATTGCCATTCCTTCACTGTCACTGGGTCAAAATCCTGGAACTCGCTTCCTAATAGTACTGTGTGTACCTACACCACATGGACTGCAGCAGTTCAAGAAGATAGCTTACCACCACTTTCTCAATGGCAATCAGGGAAAGGCAATAAATGTTCGCCTAGCCAGCAATGCTCAAATGCCTTGAATAAATAAAAAAAATACTTGGGCCAGAATTTTTAGGACAGTGGGGGCTTGGCCATCCAAAGAGTCAGCAGGGTACACACCCATGCCGACTCCAAGAGCCCGGCTGCCATTTTACACTCCAATGTCCATTGATTGGCAGTCGGTGCGATTTCCACCCTTCACTTCTCCAGTCCCCCCAGGAACAGCAATGCTGTGGCCTGAAGATGCTTACTGAACCTAAGTCCAAGGGAATCAGAGAAAAAGGTAAATCTCAAGGGTCCGGGCCGGGAGGGTAGAGAAGGACTAGGGGGGTAGTGAGGGGGGGCGATCTGGGTCTCAGGGGATAGGTTGGGGTAGGGAGGGGGTTCCATAGGTCACTGGATCTTAAGGGGAACGCACCCCCAGTTGGTAGGGCCTTCCGATGGAGGTGCCCCTCCCCCACTGCCCAAGATCTAACTCCCTTCATTTTTAGCATTCCCTCCCTGTGATATCATCTCCTGCCAGCCTAAAAAATTGAGGCTGGGGTGGAAACGGCCCTTAAATGGCCTGTAAGTGGCCACTTAAGGGCCTTAACTGCGGCAAGGGCGGGCTTCCTGTCTGAGGCCCTGCCCGCCCCAACATGAAATCGCTCTGAGGTTAGGGCAGGCGGGAACCCAGAAGGAATCCCGTCCATGCAATTTCCTGCCCACCCACACCGCCTGTCTCAGAACCCACAAGACAGGGGGGAGCGTAAAATTATTACCTTGAAATACTATGAGCAGGCCTGGGCACGAAACCTTCGGTAGGTGGATTGACCTTGAAGAAAATGTAGAGCAGGTTTACCCAACTGGCACCTGGACTTCAACGGTTAAATGAAAAGGAGAGATTACACAATCTATGGTTGTATTTCCTGGAATTTGAAAGGGTGATTTGATTGAAATTTTAAAAATATTAAGAGAACCGATCTTAATGGATATTAAGCGATACATGAACTATTTCCACTGGATGGGAAGCCTACGACAAGGGGGGATAGTCTAAAAATTAGAGAAAGGTCTTTCTGGCATGAAATTTGGAAACAGGTCTGCAAGCAATTGCAGTTTGCTAATTGTTAAATGCAAATATTAATTTTAAAACTGATATTGATAGATTGTTCTTAGCCAAAGGTTTTAAGAGATATGGGATATGGGTGGGTATATGGAGTTAGGTCACAGATCAGCCATGACATGACCAAATGGCTGAACAGGCCCAAGAAAGGCTGTTCCTATTTTCCCACCTGCAACAAATGCAGCACACACCCTCCACTACCATCTCTATCTAATCTTTTTAAAAATATTTAATATATTAAAATTTTATGTAATTAATTCACTTGGCTTAATTTAAAATAATTACCTTAACTAAAAGGAGAACCTCATTGCCCCTCTGCACCAAATTCTCAACTCCCCACTCTATTTATGATGCACCCCATTTGCATTATGATGTGTGCTTTAGCAGACAACTTAATATTCTGTGCACCATAGCCACACTAAAGTTACAACTGCTCAGTCAGCTTCCAGCACACAGTAATTACCCCCTATTCAGGTAATCACTCTCAGATGATTCACTGCTAGCTACTTAATGCTAACTGCCTTGCAATTGCAAATTCTAAGTTAAATTTTAAATGTTAAGACTAAATGTCATTCGACCTACTCACCAACTTAGCAGAGAGCCCAACTATAATGAAATTCTCAGTTTCCTACTCTGTTTATGATGTATTGCATTCATGTTGCATTTGTGGTCACACTCTGACCCTTAGCAGACACCTTCACTGTGAAGCATCACTACCCTGTCTCACATTTCAATTTTTTGCCATGTGCAAAACTGTCAGTGGAGGATTGGTTTGGTGTCACACACCCTGCCCCACTTGCTTTTCCACTGACTTTTCTGAATGCAGAATCTGCCTTTTTTCTACGAATGTCAACTAAATGTTTTGGGAGTGAGCCCAAATTGTAACAAAATTGCCAAAAAAGAATCTTGTCTTTGGTCTATATTCATTGTTCAATTAAAATACATGATGTATTCAGGAAAATCATGCATCACACTGATATGGTGTTTTTTAATATTGCAAACCCGGTACATACTTGCATAATCAAACACCAACCAAGAATTTTTAATTCCTGTGCACACTGGGCAGAATTTTACCAACCCCATGGCAGTGGGAAAGGAGGCGGGGGAAATTGTAAAATGGCATTGGATCTGTGTCATCCTGGCTCCCCAATGCTGTCTTGCCAATGCCCAATTTTGCGAGATGCGGATAGTTGGACAGGTCAGTGGCTGACAGATCGGCGATGGGCAGCTTATTAAGGTCATTAAACAGACAATTGTCAGGTACTTTCCAATTGTACAAAAAGTGCACATGGTGCACAGAGGTTCAGAATCTCTGCTCAAAAGATAAGATCTGAGTGGGAGTTGAGTTGTGGAGGGAACTGGCAGTCATGATGTGAAGCAGTCTGCAGGCTAGGTGTTGAAGAAGCGAAGCTACCAAGTTTGGAAGCACTGCAGAAGGTGGGCCAGATTGAAGTACTGCTGGTGAAAAAAGCATCCCCCAGATCCACAGCCACCATTGGGGGCAGGACAAAGTCTTGAATGGCTCATCATAGTGGAGGTTGCAACTGGCAATGGGGTCAATGCCTTCAGGCTTTGCCACTCTCCACCCCAGTGAGAAATTACAGAAATGGACATGCAGCCACATGGAGCACCTATTCAGTGGTCAGTGAGCTCCAGCAGGTTGAGGAAGCCAATGGCCATGGATGAAGAGGGCCCATGGGGGCAAGAGCACAGCATCATGGTCAGGCAGCTCCTTGAAGGCTGCCAGGGAAGAACATAACTTCTGTGTGCTGAAGACTGAAGATATGGCCTCAAATGCAGCTGGAGATGCCAGGCAGAAGGGCAGGTCGGGTGGGTGTTCAGTCCCCCGGTTTTTGGACAAGTGCCTCATGGTCCTCCTGGAGGAAGTGGCTGCCAGGAGGGACACCTTCATCCCCAGAGGTGGAAGGAAGAGGCCACCACACCTGACAAAAAGAGCTTGAGAGGAGGTGGCAGCCCGGGTCAACAGTCACGAATTTGTGCAGTGCACATGGATGCAGTGTCACAAAAGGTTCAATGACCTTCTGCACTTGGGAAAGGTGAATACCGTTGGCAGGGATCAGTATGGTTAAGAGTTCAGGTCTGGCCGTGGAGCTCAGGAGTGTTAGAGAGTCTGAGTGCCAACTGTCAATGATGCCAGAGCAGGCCAAGGGAGTGAGTCCTAGCTGCTTGGCCTGAGTGCCTTGCAGTTCAAGGGTCATGACTTGGATGTGCCCTGCAAGGTGTACCTCAGGTGGGGTTGGCCAGGCTGCAATAGCACTGCAGATAGAGAGTGGATTAATCAATGCTCCTCCGTCCTTTCAGGAGAAGACAAGCCATAATAACATCGGAGGTCACGGACAGACAGAGGCCCCCAAAACCTCCTAATTCTTACAAGGCTTGAGCAGGACGCCTTGGAGCTGGAGAGGCACTACGGACCTCAGTCAGCCAGCCGTGGAGAGGCTGGGGTGTCAGGCAAAGGTAAGAGTGCAGTGCACAGAGGTGAGAGTTTCAGATTGTGCAAACATTCTTGTGTAGTCTCTTCATTGATGGGAGCCTCAAAACTGGAGTCCACATTGACCATTGAAAGATGAAGGCACCATGTTGCAGATCTTGATCGTCTCTCCAGAGTGCCAGACTTGCACAGTGACAATGTGATGTCTTAAACTAATGACATGTCATTGTTCTCCCTTAGATTCACTCCTTTAGGTGCATTCTCAGGACCTTGAAAGGCCACCGCTGATGCCAGAGGACCACTGTGGGCTTCAGCTGCACCTGCTTCACACTTGCTCTCTGAACCAGGCACCAGTGCAGATACCAGCACCTCGGTGGGCATTAGATCTTTGGCTAGAATGTCGGAGCACAGCGGTGTGGGCACTTCACATTTGCTTGAAGAGGCAGAGAGTGCCCAGGGCACCGGCAGTTATAGGACTGCTGGAGACCAGGGCAATGATGAGTTGAAGGCAGATGATGAGCCTCTGGAGTCATCCATTAGGTGGCAGATGCTGAATATCCAGCAGGATGTGCGAGAGGATCTGGTGGAGATCCATGAGGGTATGCATGCCATGGTCTCTGTTGTGGAGGAGTCCATGTGGAGCATAAGCACTGCGTTGACCCTCATGGCTGAGCGCACTGCCTCCTCCATTGAGAAAGTGGCCACTCTCATGGAGAAGCAGCTCCAGGGATAGAATTAGGGGTTACTGGGGTTGCGCTCGGACCTGTAAGCCCTCACGCAGGCAATGACCTCAGGTGGTCAGTACCAGTCTGGGAGATGGATGAGGAACCCAGCACCCCAGCTAAGTGTCCGTCTATCAATAGCGAGCAGGAAGCTCACACTGGCGCACGACCTGCTTGTCATCTCTGCGGGCTCCTCTCAGGACACTCTGGATAACAGCAGCTCCTCCGCCTCTCTGCCAGTGACCATGGCATCTGACGAGGCTGCGTTGACTGGGGAGATGCCAGTCATGGCTCTGGCCACTCCCTTCCAGGCGGGGCCAGCACATGTTCCACTGGCTAGAGGACAACCGCCAAGGTCATCAAGGCCAACAAGGCACCAGAGTCAGCAGGATGCCTCAAATGCCGCCGCCAGTGAGGTGGGGGGCGAGGGAGGCACCAAGACGTAGCACTTGCAAACGCAAGTTTAAGGCACCATGAGCACAAGAGGGACTAGTCATGGGTGATCTTCCGTACTGTAATGTTCTGTTTATGTTTACTGGCCTGGGAATGAAGACCAGAGAAGGTTTTGTTAATTTGTTTCGATTGTGAAAATGACATAAATTTTGTTTTTGTCGTAATGGCCTGAGTATGCTTCACTTTTTTATTTTTTTGGTGCGGGGTACGCCAGTACGTAATGTTGGATGTGAGTGGCTCTAAACTTTAGTGCACAGGCACTGAGCGGGCTTTGGGTTCAAATTAAAGGGTAATTTCAGATATCCAGGATGGAGGCGGCAGCCCTGGCATGAGGTGTCAGCCTAGCTGAAGGAGCGTTGGATTAAGGCGTCCCTGGTGTACCTGCACCCCCTGAAGGATAAAGTTGTTTGCCTCCATGCCCTCAGTTTTCTCCTCTTCTGATTCACCACTGGATTCATCCTCTGTGGCTTGTGGAGCTGTATCAAGCTCTTCTTCCTCCAGTGGGTCCCCACTTGCCAGTGCCAGATTGTGGAGAGCGCAGCATGCAACCACTATCAGTGACACTCGTTCAGGGGGGTATTGTAGTGCTCCCCCTGAATGGTCCAGGCATCAGAAGCGCATCTTCAGAAGACCAATGGTCCTCTCTATCACCACCTTTGTGGAGGCATGACTCCTATTATAATGCTGCTCTGCTGCTGTTCTTGGGTGGCGGAAAGGAGTCATAAGCTACCCTTTCAATGGATAGCCCTTGTCACCCAGCAGCCATCTATCCAGTCAGGCTGGAGCACTGAAAAGCCTCAGCATCTGGGAGTGCCTCAGGATATAAGCATCATGGGAGCTGCCGGGGTACCTTGCACAGACTTGCAGAATCTGCGCCCTGTGGTCACAAACTATCTGGATGTTCATCAAGTGGAATCCCTTCCCATTGACAAAGGCACCGGGCTGACCCGCTGAAGCCTTGATGGCCACGTGTACAGTTGATTGCACACAACTGCACACTCAACAACCTCCCTGTTCGCCATTGATAGATGGGCACCTAGCTCGGGTACTGGGTGCCTCATCCATCTCCCAGACTGGCACTGACCACCTGAGGTCTTTGCCTGTGTGAGGGCTTGCAGGTCCGAGCGCAACCTCAGTAACCCTTAATTCTATCCCTGGAGCTGCCTGTCCATGACATTCACCACTCTTTCAATGGAAGAGGCAGTGCGCTCAGCCATGAAGGTCAATGCAGTGCTTATGCTCTGCATGGACTCCTCCACAACAGGGACCATGGCATGCATACCCTCATGGATCTCCGCCAGATCCTCCTGCACATCCTGCTGTGTCTGCATCTGCCACCTAATGGATAACTCCAGAGGCTCATCATCTGCCTTCAACTCATCATCGCCCTGGTCTCCAGCAGTCCTATAACTGCCGGCGCCCTGGGCACTCTTTGCCTCTGCCTGCTCCTCAAGCGAGTGTGAAGTGCCCTCACCGCTGTGCTCTGACATTCTAGCCGAAGACCTTAGATGCGGAGGAACCCAACAATCACTGCAAACCCTTTGGCTTGTTCAGCCTGGCTGGCCTTGTCCGTACGGAAATGAATCAATGACATTACCCACCTGAACGGAGTTTCTGTCACCAGCTTAATGCAACTGTGGACAGCTAATTGGGACACTCCATACAGACTAAAAGATTTCGCCTGTGTGGCATGACGTCAGGTCACTCACTTGATTGGGTTGGGCGCGCATCCACCTGCGAGGCATAGAATTTTGCCATGAGCACGACTGAGCCTGAGACATTTGAGGCCACCTGTATCTGTGTAGAGGCCACCTCAGTCATCAGGCCAGCATGCAATGTTGGTGTCACTGACAAAGGGCCAAGGATCCACTTCCAGCCATCGAAATGCCTTTAGAGAAGTCCCCATAGCCTTCAGCCTGCCTCTGCTCTGCCCTTTCAGGCCCCATTGGCTGGAGTGGTTGACTCCTGGCAATGGGGAGACGCATCTGGCCCATCTTGTTCAATACATCTCAAAGATGAGACCATGCTATGGAAGTATGTGCACATCCTGCATCCATTCAGTGCTATGCTCCATGAGTCTCTCCAAGAGAATTGACACTCTCTCAATGGAGAATGTTATGTGCTCACATGCTGGAGAAATTGTGCCACTCACATCATGGAAGGACTTCTCTATTGTTTGTACCTGGGACTGCACTATTTCTGGAAACTCTGACAGACGTTCACACATTCCCTGTTGCTGCTGAAGCATCTGCTGTTTTGCTGATGACACCTGAGGCTCACCATCTGCATGAAGCTGAGCATTGTTGGGCCTCTCCTCACTCCTCTGAGGGGAAGTGGCTGCAGCTGTTACTCCATTACCTCCTTTTTGCACATCTGTGCAGTGCTCACCAGATTGTGCCATCTGATCTACACGCTCAATAAATTCCACTAATTTGAGTGTTTCTGTACTGGTGGAGGGTGGGCTGGAATGAAGTGGTGCAATGTTTTGAAATGGTATTGCGCTGAGTGTTCCAGTGCATCAAGAGGACTGGTCTCTTCCTCGTCTTCTGGTGTACCTGCTGAAGAAAGATGATTTAAGTAAAACAGTTGCTTCCACAACCAACTTCTGGTGTCTCCCCTTGGCATTAATGGCCCACAGAGGCTACACATGATCTGAGGAATAAAGAATTCAACCTTTGCTTTACTCACTCTCCATTGCTTCCACACCTGCCTCACCCTCAGTGATAGGCTGCCCCGCTCATTGAGAAAATTCAAGTCATTGTTTCCCTTCTACTCTTCCTTGCTTAATTAGGATTTTACTCAACTACTTAGATCTGCAACATTTTCCAAGCTTCATTTCTTACCTCTGTCATGCCAAGAAGGCATGAAAGAAAATGTACAACAAATTTGTTTCTCTTCCATATTCTCCTGCTTAATTTTTTTTTTTAAATGGTCAATTATTGGGCTAATAAAATGGCCACATGCTGCTAGTTCTGTAAAATTCTCAGCAGTTCCAATGGACAAAGGCAAACTCATCAACCTCCTGGAATGTGACTTGTATTGTATGAACATTCCAGCCAAGCCAACACAAAGATCTAGTAGACGAGACGTCTACACCAGCCAGCTCCCAACAAAGGTAAAGCTATTCGTAACTCCTCATCTCCAACATTGTGCTAATGGCTCCACAGTTACCTGCTCAAAATATGATGGGTTTTAACAAGGGGGCCTCGCTAGCTGAATGGTTTGACCAGAAACCACCCTGTCACATGACCAAGGCTTGAGCTGTTTGAATTGTTTTAATTATGCAGCTATTGGGTTCTATCTTCAGTTTCTGTTTAACCTCAGAAGAGATAACAGGACTCTAGGCTATAGCAGCCTGCCTCTGACCTCTATCTCTCTCAAAGCCTGGTTTTCAGAAAGAACCCTGCATTTCACCTACAAAATGAATGAATTCCCAGAATATAAGAATACTTTACTGCATCTTCACCTGTCGCAGCTGAGCTCCGAGAAAAAAGACCAGGACTTCTGCCAGACAAAGCGACTGAAAGAACCTTCCTTGGACAGTGGCTTATTGGACTTTGGACTCACGTGAAACAATAATTCTTTTTTTTTCCTGTGGTCCTTGCGCTGTACCTCTTTCTTTCCCTTATCCTTCTTTCATTGTGTGAATGTACTGGGGTTACATAGCTACACCCACCTCGCCGCATTTTGATTGTGTGTAAAATAAACTAACCCCCTGATCTTACCCTAACTCGAGTTTGCTGTGGGGTTATTAATAGAAGATTGTGTCACTCCAAAACTGTGAGGTTGGGGAAAATACGCCACCACTTAAGGGAGAAATCAAAAATCAAAAACACCTTTCTGTTTACGGACAGGTGGCGAGAGGAGAAATCAGACTGTTTGAAATTAAAACCCCTTCTGTCCGTAACACCTAATTAGCATTTTTAATTTTTCTACTCTTCTATAGTCCAATCTCTTCATGATTTATTGCTTGTCTGGAATAGAAAAAAAACAATTACATTGATTTTCTGTCGTGTGTTTCCAAAAAAAAAACAACCACTTACGTTTTATTAAGTTTTTATTCCTCTGTGAATGGTGAATTCTTTAGAAGTACATAATGGGGAGTCTTGTTCTTTTTAATTTCAGGCCAGACTGAATAGTTCGAGTGTCTGTTTCATAATATTTTATAAATGTTAAATAGTCAACAAAAATCACTATTTCAACCACAGATGTATTTTGATGGAAACAGGAAACCAAGAATGACTCTGATAGAAAATGTGGAATTTACTTCTCAAAATAAATATAGGGACTGCAAAATAAGAGTTTACTGCACTTCAAATACTGCAGTAAACTCAACCTCGTTACTGAAAAGATTAAAAACCAATTTGTATTATTGGGACACACTGAAGTACTTACTCCATCATTGTTTTCTATTTATTTCAATATGCCAAAGGGTTAGCAGTAAATCTAGCAGCAAAACAACAATCAAACGCGAAGACTGGATGTTTGCATTGAAATCAGCACAAGCTGATCCAACAGAAAAGTGAGTTTTAGTCTCTCCACTGTAAAAGAGTATTGATTCAACACTGAAATAATAGTTTTTGGATGTGGTAGCATTGCACGGATTAGAACAATGAAGATTTGAGATTCAACTCGATTTGACCATTGGCCCTCAGACTATCAGATAATAATCAAGTGGGTCCTGCAAAGCAGAAACACAACAATTGTGCACACTGAGTAATGATTCACAATTGGTCATATATTTCTGGATTCTATTATGTTATACTTCATTAAGTATTAAGTTTAAAAAAAGTAAATTAATTGAGCTTTTAACTCGCACGAAAGTGTTGCACATAATGTTTGCAAATGTACTTGTTTTGGAAGGTAGGTACAAAACTTTGGTTCTGCCTTTAGTGGTAAAAATATGTTTTGCTTTTATTTACATCTTGTATCTCAGATAAACCAAAAATGTAAGTTAAGATCCAACTGGAATTTTATATTTTCCTGAGATCTGGGGCAGGCAAGGTTCAAAAACTTGATTTTTAGCACTTTATTTGTTACAGTTTGCAGTATTTTGGATTGTTCATGATATGCTAGAAAAAAACAGTAAAATGCACAAAATATGCTCACTCAACTCTTGACTCAATTACTTTATTGAATAGCAAGGGAGGCAAGCCAAACCTCCAGTCCGCAAGCAGCCCATAAGCCATCTGTCTCTAACCAGAAGCCAGCCACAAGAATGCACACATCGAATACCAAAGAGACTGCCTCACTAGATAAGGTCTAATACCACAGATATTGACTTAACCTTGCTGCTTAGTTTCTTTGTTAGATTCTAATTAACAGATTTTGCAAAACAACTAATCTTGAACTCGATGAATCACCGCTCCTCAAACAAAGTAGCCAGTCACCAATTGCACCAGGGAACTGTTCTTCTTCAACTGAAGGACATGAGCTCTGTTCACACTTCAGCTGAGACTCTTGTGAAGCAGTAGTTATGGAATATTGGAACTATTGTCAAATTGTCAAAGTTTTAACTAAAGTTCTGTCTGAAATCAAGGGACGAAACACTGTGTAAATCTACATAAAGAACTTTGAATTTTATTCATGGGGTTAAGAACAGACACACTGTTTCTGAGATTCCCCATCAATTTCAATGACAAATTGTTTGAAATTATAAACAATACTTTGAACAGAGTTTTATACGATAGACATTACTTAAACAAATTGCCAAGTATGATATATAATAACTGAATGATTTTTTTTCTCTCTCCACAGATGCTGCCAGACGTGTTGAGTATTTCCAGAATTTTCTGTTTTTATTACCTGAACCAAGATATCAGAAACTGAACAATGCATGGTACAAACGCAGCATCTGAGTTACTTGGTTAAGAATTTGTGGGAGCTTGTAAACAATGCTATCACTAGCTAGTTCTCAAATGATAAAAAAAACAATCAACTTGTCTAATTACTTTCATATCAACCTCCATTCAATCATCAGTGGAGTGGTGAAGGAGTCATCAGCAGTGCCATCCTACTCATCAATACAGTTTGGGTCAGTATCATTCAGCGCCAGACTACATCACAGCCTTGATCCAGATATTGATGCAATATTGAGGGGCATTATTGATCAAATCTTATTTGAACCAGCCATATTAATAATGTGAGCATAACTATTACGCCATTCCAGGAGCTTGGCATGATCTGGAGAGAGCCATTTACAAGTGTGGCACCTCTGGCATTGGATTCAATATGGATTCTTTCCAGCACTGTAAGGTCTGGAGGATGCAGTGCAGCATTTCACACAATGTACCCTCTAAGCCATATAGCTGCATAGCAACCCAGATGTTCCTGTGCTGCGCAGCAGCCAGCCCTTTTAAATTCCTGTGTGTGCAAGGCCATGCAAAAAGATTTAAAAGGCCTGTGCAATACAAAATAAAACTCAAGGGTATGTTGATCTCACCAACTGAATTCAACAGCACCCTATTTTGTGGCCTGTACAACTAAGAGAAGAAACATCATTGGAACACTATGACCTTCAATTTGCTCTCCAAGACATGTACTGTCCTACCTTGGGTATACATTATCAGTCCAACTATGTCACTGAGTCAGTATCTTGGAATTCCTAACTTAACACCAGGAATTCAGGAAAAGGCCTATCACTAGCTCCTTAAGGAACTTTGAAAACAATTTGATATACCAGCCATCGATAGTACACCAACTTCACACAACCTGTAGATTTAGTGCCATAAAATGCCTTGAAGCTCAACATTAGAAATTAAAGTTGAATCACAAGTCAAGTAACAGAAAACTGGTATCAAAAATCAAAAAGAAACTTTTCATCTCCAGATCTTCTCCACAAAAATTGTTTTGCACATTGTATTCACTCCCCACCCCAATGCGAATGTTCTGAGTGCCACTATCTTGCTCTAGTAAATATATTCTTTAAAACTATTGTTTCCTTAGAAAGCCAAACAGAGTTATAAATGATAACACAAGCCCTCCGATAGCCGTCTTGTGAGTAACTAAACCATACATGGGCTAAAATTTCCAGTTTTGATCCTATCTATTCTGAGTTAGGTTATCACAGCCAGGATAATGAGGATAATTAGGTACGGGAGCAGTCGGGAGAGTAATTGACAACAACACTACCAGGTTAGAGAGGAATAAGTTGCCCAAAGTTTCCATGCAATATAAATGTTCGGTATGCATTGACTCCAGCTGGAAATGCATGCACATGGCCTTCAGGAAATGATGGCACTTGGCAATATCTTCCAATTTCAAATAGCCTACCAGTAAATTGTCAAGGACTTCATATGGATAATGGACATGGGGAAATTACCAAATGTAGGGTCCAGGAAGGATTCAACAGCAGCAGGAGAGTAAAAGAAAGAGAAGGGAATTAGCAAGAAATCAAAAATAAATTGATATCCCATCATTTCTACCTTATGCTAATGTGAAGTGGATTCAAGTGAGTCATAAACTAATCAGGATTTAATGCAAAATGGGTCTGTAATCATGTTTCAAGAAAGATATAAAAGACCAGATTGCTTGTCAGAATAATAATGGACATGCTGCTTTGATGAAGAAATCCAGCCCTCCCACAAAATGGCAATATTCTTGGGAGCTAATGGAAAAAACGTTATATTGAGTGAAATACTATGTACACCATTCACATAGAAAGCCATGCATATCTGAAAAGTAAAAATAGTCTGTGAAGTCTGCATTTATCTATTCCTAGCATTGACTACCAATTAATTTGTCAATCAGCTGCAGCTTCAAAATGAACTTCAAATTATGCTTAAATTCTAAATATGTGTTTTAATTTTAAGATTATGGCGTTTATTGCCATTAAACATTGATAATTCATCTCAACTTACTTAATGTGAATTTCCATGGTAATGGCTGCAAGGTTGTAACAGTTCTTTTTGGTTATTTGTGCCTTTCAAGGACCAATGTACATTGAACAATACGCTGTTAGAGCTGTGCTAAAAGAACATCGATATATATTGACAAAATCAAGTAAGGTTAGAAGTTATAACTGAAAAGCTGCCAACACCCTCAAATTGAATTGCATTACCATGCAGTAGAATAGCGGTATTAGGTATTATTCATTGCAGTTCAGTGCGATGATATGTCAATGAATACCAATGATAGCACTGAATAGCATGAATACAACTGATTACATCCTAATAGCACAGACAGATTAACACAGGGATCCAGAAACTGGTTACCAAGCTGACATACGAAATCCTGTTCTCTTTCTTGGTGGCAGAATTGCAAACTGAGGAAAAATTGATTAATATAAAATTAAGAGAGCAAGTTTACAAACACTACTGTACCATGTTCACTATTGTACCATGTTCCCCATGTCCATGGTATCTCAAAATCAAATCCGAAACAAAGCCAGTACGAAAATGGCTTTAGAGCCTCCAAACCAAACTGATAAGACCATTCAGAGAAATTTTCGATTTGCCCCATGGTGTGGACGTAGTTTCCCTACAGCAACACACCCCAGTTAGCCAAGTTCAAAGCACTTAAGCACAAGTGGGAAAAACAAAGTCTTAGAGATCTTCAAGCGTGCATTTACTATGTTTAACCAACTAAAATTACAAAACCTGCATCAAATATCGAAATGCTTCTTACTGCCTGTCCAAAGGCCACCCTATCCATTAAAGCATTAATTTTCATGGTAAGCTGGGCAAGTATGGGAAAATTCCCAGTACCTAGTAAAACGCCTACTTCTCAAGGTTCATCTAAAAAGCCAGGACCACACCCTTAATAATATACCTTGGTACTGTGGATCTGTCAAACTCAGGAGTGGGCTACCTGACTGCCACAGAAGATTAACTTAGTTCTAACCATCCATATTTGGAATGCTCTTCTGGAGCCAACATGGCCAACAGAGGATTGTGTAATCACTCAGCCCCAAGGAAACAATCTTTTCCTTAAAAAATCCAGAGGACATAGTATAAATCAGTTTGAAGAGATATAAATATTGGCTAGCACATTAGGAAAGCTCTCCTGCTTTGTCCATCTGCACTTGCAGATGGTAATTCATTTTATATCTCACCAAAAGACAGTGAACATCAAGTCCATTAGTGTTAGTGACATAATGCTTTGATCCATTCTTGATGACTAATTAAGCCCACTAATGATGGGCTTAATTTTAACTTTGCACAGGTGGGTGGGTTTTGAGTGAGTTAAAATCACGCCCATTCTCTCCATATGAATATGTAGATTTATTGCAAATTTGGGTAACTTTTATGCAAGAAAATAGAACAATTAAATCCAAATTAATTTCACACAGGAACCTTACAGAGAGTGGACAAAAGATACTCTCACTCCATCAATCTGGGTTTAAATTGAATCCACGCCCCAGAGATGAAAAGCAAATGTCCGACAAAATCCATTATAGTTCCTCATTCCTATTGTTTAAGGCTAAATGTCTCCAGCCTTCTGAGCTGTCGCAACAAAGGTTAATGGTGCACCAAACTGGAAATTACATTAGATAGTGCAGTGGTGGAATAGCCTCTCAAATCTCAAACCGAGACATCAATACATACAGATTGATAGAAATGAAGTTCCTTCCTCTCTCTAGTACGTGTAAATGCATAGCACAATGCTCCCATTTCTCAACCACTCCCCCACCCCCCAACCCCCTCCTCGGGTAATGAAATATTAGCCTTTATAACAAGAGGGCTATAATATTAGGGAAGGAAATCTGCTGTCCTTACCTGGTCTGGCCTACATATGACTCCAAACCCACAGCAATGTGATTGACCCTTAAAAATGCCCTCTGAACAAGGGCAATTGGAGATGGGCAATAAATACTGGCCGAGCCAGCGACGCCCACATCCCATGAACAAATACATTTTAAAAAAGATCATGACTGGATATTCATTCCATTAAAGTGCCTTGGTTCCATGCCTTTTAAACCCTGGTCTAGCAAAAATCTACTGTCCTCAGGTTTAAAATTATTTCAGCTGTATTTTTGTGAGACAGAGTTCCACACTTCTACCACCCTTTTGTGAAGCATTGGCCAGAATATTATGGAAGTGACGAGGATCTCAGCTGCTGTCTGGAGGGTTGACGAAAGTCCCACGTCTCCTCTTTCGGGAGGGTCTGCCACATCATGCGCCACTCAAGTACTTGACAGACCAGTGGCAACCCTTGCATCAAAGGCCCCGAGGGCGGAAGTCCCATCCGCCGAGTGTTGCTGGCCAATCAGAGCTAGCAGCTCTATTGAACAGCAGTGTCACAGGGGAGTGGGTGGCTGTTGCTTGTACAACATCCGATTGAGGCCTAGGATCGTCACTGGATCACAGGCCGCAAGTGAGTAATGAGAGGAAGGGGGGTCATGGGTGGGGTTACTGGGGGATCAGTGGTCGACAGCAAGGGCAGGGGGTAACTTTCAACAAGCAACCCCCTTCTCATGTTGGGTCTCTCGATCAGGCACTGAGTCCCTTTGGACAATAGCGCTGCCCCACCCCCCAACCCACTGTCGAGTTCATACCAGCAGCAATTGGTGGTGTGCCAACAAGGCTGCCCATTGGCCTTCCTACCACAAATTTAATCAGTGGGGGAGACCAGAAGGTTATGGGGTCCTTCTTCCCACCTGATTAAATGCCCCCACCCCTCTCCACCCCACCACCAAATTCATTACAGGGGCAGGCAGAAGATTCTGGCCAGTGTTTCTTGAATTCTCTCCTGAATGGGCTAGCTGTGATTTTAAGGCCACGTCTCCTTTTCTGGACTCGCCCACCAGCAAAGTTTCTATTTACCCTTTCAAAACCTAATAATCTCATTCAAATCACTTCTGAACATTCAATATTCTAGAAAATAAAAGCAAAGTTTATGTAAACTCTCCTCATAATCTAATCCTTGGAGCCCTGATAACATTCTGGTGGATCTGTGCTACATTGTTTCCAAGGTCAATATATCCCTTCTAAGGTGCAGTGCAGAGAACTGTGCATAGTACTCTAAATGTGGCCCAACCAGAGCCTTGTTCAGCTGTTGTAAAAATTGCTCCCCTAATATCATAGCCTTCTTGTTATACAGGGTAGTATTTTATTAGCTTTTTTGTATCTGACTTCCCCATTTTAGTAATCCATGTACATGGATCGATAACCCCTTTGCATCTCTACTATTCCTATTGCGCCCGACCCAACTGAGCATAATATGACGTGTGATGATGTCGGGTGTGCGTTCCAACGTCATCGCGCACTCGCGCAATATTTCGGTCGGCGGGCGCCTATTAAGGCCATTAAAAAGTTAATTAAAAGAAATTTTTTGTTGCCCAGACAACCTTATGGTTGGTGGGCAGGTGAAAAGGCCAAGCGGCCTTTGCACTTTTTTGGAAACCTCATCCATGGGCGGAATGAGGTTTCCAAAAACAAATAAAAATCAAATAAGAACTTTATTTTTCATTAATAACATGTCCCTGATGAGGGGCATGTTTCACAACATTTATAAAATCTTTAATTTTTTTTTTGAAATCAGTTCATTTCCCTGAGGCAGCTCTCTGCCTCAGGGAGATTATATAGTGCTCACTCACACATGTGCGTGAAGGTCGCGCTCGCTGGGCTCACCTTCCTCCCCACCCCGCCCGCAAAGGCAGCGCTCAGCACTCAGCGCTGCTGCTCATGTTTCACGCTGGGCGGGCCTTAATTGGCCCGCCAGCGTGAAATTGCCTTCTGGGCCCGATTGCAGACGGCGGTCGGTTTCCCGACTCTCCCCGCCCACTCCCACCGAGCCCGCATGCCAGGGGCGAAATTCTGTCCCTAGTTTTTTACCATTTAAATAATACTTGGATCAAAAATTTTTGGTCTCAAATGTATGACTTCACATTTACTTGAAATCTATCTACCATAGTATTCTCCACTCACTTAATCTATAAATGTTTCTTTGTAATTATGCTTCTGTCTACAATTTTTACTATACCACCGACTTTTGTGCCACTGGCAAATATGGATACATGACTCTCTAATGCTTTATCTTGTTCATGAATAAATTTAGGCCCAGATCTCATGGTCAGTGGCAAAGCAATGAATCGATGGCACTGATGATTAGCATTGAAGAAAGCTGCCTTCAAATATTTAATCTCGGTGGTATGGATTTCCCCTTTTTCAACATCAGTTTGAATGTAATGGCAAGTCAAGGAGTTCTCCAGGCATCCAGCAATAGTAATATCATCAAACAGGGTAAACAACCAATCACATTGAAGATTCTCACGGACAGGAAACCAGAAAGCAAAATACACTGATTAATCCACTCTAATTTAATTATACAGAGAGCAAAATAAATAATTGGGACATTATTATGGGATTAAGAATTATAGTAAAAATTGATATTGCATAAACAAACAAACAAAAAGGTGGATTTTTTTTAATATTATGAAAGAGTTTGACAGTCCACAAAATAAAATTTTACATTAAATTACAAGGGTCAGAGAGGTTTTCAGCAGTAATTATGAACTTAGTACACTGTTCATAACCTATTTACATCTCATTTAACATGATACAACTTTTACATGGGTTTTTACAGCTAGACTAATAGCGTAAATGGAAGTTCATCAGCTTCACCATTATTGCTACCATAAAAATCCAGGCCATAGTGAATTGTTGAAGTGCCAAGAGAGATAGTTGTGGAACACCATTAGTTATTTCCTTCCAATGTGAGTACAAAGTTATCCCTAACATGGTCAATAGTTTGTCTTCACTTCCACAAGCTTTAATTTCAATGAATAGTCTCTTGTTTGGAACCTTATGAAATGCCTTCTTAAGGGCAACTAGGGATGGGCAATAAATGCTGGCCCAGCCAGTGAAGCCCACATCCCATGAATGAATAAAAAAAATTTCATATAAACTATATCTAAAACCTCCTATCCACCACTTTAGCTTTATCTTGAAAAAAATCAATAGTTAGTTAGATATGATCTAACCTTTAAAAGTCTCTGTTGACTCTATCTTATCTGCTCAAATTCATTACTATACTAATTCTCAAAGAATAGGAGGAGCAAAAACACCAGGATAGACTAACAGAGCAGGGATATGGAGATCAGGATGAAAACACAGCAAGGCGAGTATAGGAATATGGTTAAGCACATTACGGATGGTGGGGGTGGTGAAGAGAAAATGCTTTACATTTATATACTTTAGACTTACAGATAGGTTAAGCGAGTGGGCAAAGATTTGGTAAATGAAGCATAATGTGGAAAACTGTGAAACCGTCCATTTTGGCAAGACAAATAAAAAAGAGGCATGTTATCTAAATGGTGAGAGGGATTTCAGAGCTCTGAGAAGCAGAGGGATCTGGGTGTTCTAATGAATGAATCACAAAAGGTTAGTATGCAGGTATAGCAGGTAATTAGGAAATCTAATAGAATGTTATCATTTATTGCAAGGGAAATTGAATACAAAAAGAAGAGGTTATGCTTAGTCATACAGGGCATTGATGAGACCACATCTGAAGTACTGTGTACAATATTAGTCTCCTTATTTAAGGAAGGATGTAAATGCATTGGAAGCAGTTCAGAAAAGGTTACTAGACTAATACCGGGAATGGGAGGGTCCTCTTATGAGGAAAGGTTGGACAAAGTAGGCTTATATCCACTGGAGTTTAGAAGAGTAAGAGGCAATTTGATTGAAACGTATTGTTATGATCCCAGCTGATGTTACTATTGGACAAGTCATATTCTGAAGGGGAACTTGGCTTGATAGATCTAATTTTTTTAAAAAACTGTGGAGCAAAGTTGCTGAACAAATTCACAGGAGTCTGCTGATGAACTTTTAACACAAAAAAAAATTACACCAGACAAAAAAAATGGAAAGATTTCAATACAAGCACAAGAAAATTTTTCAATTATTCACTATTCCTTCACCTCAGCTATATCTTGACGGACATACAAATTTGAAAAGATATAACAATTTACCATATCTATCTTATACTCTAATATTCAGGTTAAGTATGTGATACCTATGAATTAACAGGCAAACTGTGGTCAGACACACCACACTCCAAAGTAAATGACAGATGCGACCAAAACAGATTAAATGAATTTCTCAACAACTCACCCAGATGCTTGTCAAATCATGAGCCAACTGCGGTCCTCATGAGGGTTTCTAATCTCCACATTTGAAGAACTTGCCTTGGAATTCTCTCCAAAATTCACTCATACTCAGGCAGCTTCAACAAGAATCTACCTCCAGGGTTCAATCTCGCCTTCTGAGATTCCTTTCCTCTGGATCACTGAGTGCACTCATACTTCATCATCCAAGCACGCTTTCAGATCTTTGGCCATGCCAAACAGAACACCACAGCCCCAAAAGGGTACCTTTGCCCTTACATAGAAACTAGGAGCAAGAGTAGGCCATTTGGCCCTTCGAGCCTGCTCCGCCATTCAATATGATCATGGCTGATCCTCTATCTCAATGTCATATTCCCACTTTCTCTCCATACCCCTAAATGCCCCTAATATCCAAAATATTATCCATTTCTTTCTTGAATATACTCAGTGACCTGGCCTCCACAGCCTTCTGTGGTAGAGAATTCCACAGGTTAACCACCCTCTGAGTGAAGAAATTTTTCCTCATCTCAGTCCTAAGTGGCCTGCCCCATATCCTGAGACTGCAGCCCCTGGTTCTAGACTCCCCAACCAGGGGAAACATCCTCCCTGCATCTAGTCTGTCTAGCCCTGTTAGAATTTTATACGCTTCAATCAGATTCCCCTCTCATTCTTCTAAACTGTAGTGAATACAGCCCCAGTCGAACCAATCTCTCCTCCATCCCCAGTATCAGCCTAATGAACCTTTGTTGTACTCCCTCTATGGCAAGTATATCCTTTCTTAGGTAGGGAGACCAAAATGCATGCAATACTCCAGGTGTGATCTCACCAAGGCCTTGTATAACTGCAGTAAGACATCCCTACTTCTGAACTCAAATCCTCTTGCAATGAAGGCCAGCATACCATTTGCTGTCTTACTTGTTTGCTGCGCCTGCCTGTTTACTTTCATTCACTGATGTACAAGGACACCCAGGTCCCTTTGTACATCCATATTTCCCAATATATCACCATTTAAATAATAGTCTGCCATCTGTTTTTCACACCAAAGTGAATAACTTCACATTTATCCACATTATACTGCATCTGCCATGTGTTTGCCCACACACAACTTGTCTAAATCATCCTGAAGCCTCCTTGCATCCTCCTCACAACCCCGTCCAGTTTTGTGTCATCAGCAGCACAAGTCAGTAGCCTTTGGCTGCCAGATCTTCCAGGCTTCTCTTGAGCCCACTTTGCTTCAAGTCTGCTCCCCACAGCTCTTTCTTTAACTTCGATCCTTTATCTCCGCTCCTGTCGCTTATCTTGACTCAATGGGGCCTATCTCTGATCGCTGTCTTTGTTCCTGCCAGGGACTTTCTTCTGGGACCTCTTTCTGTCCCACTCCCTGAAGATTTGGGACCTTCCTCTTGGTTTGGGATCTCCTCCCTGGTCCCTCTCCCTCTGTCCTTCTCCCAGGGACACCTCTCAAATAGTGCTCTAGTTCAGGTCACCTGACATGCAGTTTTACGCTGTTTTACTTCTTTCCTTTTTTATTATCTTGTGCATGTGTAGAGGGCCGGTTCACCCAAAGACGTGAAAATGGATGGACTGCACATGTGCAGCCATTTCCCAAATGGAGCATGCACTGAAGCCCTGAGGGCTGCTGGGAACTGTAGTTTCCGAACTGTGACTTCAATTTAAACTTGAGATAAGTATTGGAGTTCATTACAATATAAGATCCTAAGGGGGTTTGACAGGGTGGATGTGGTGAGGATGTTTCCTCTTGTAGGAGAATCTAGAAATAGGGGTCACTGTTTAAAAATAAGGGGTCACCCATTTAAGACAAAGATTAGGAGAATTTTTTTCTCTCAGAGGTTGTGAGTCTTGGAATTCTCTTCCTCAAAAGGTGGTGGAAGCAGAGTATTTGAATATTTTTAAAGCAGAGGTTGATAGATTCTTGATAAGCAAGGGGGTGAAAGGCTATTGGAGCTAGGTGAGAATGTGGAGTTGAGGTTACAATCAGATTAGCTGTGACCATATTGAATAGCAGAGCAAGCTCAAGGGGCCGAGTGGCATATTACTGTTCCTTGTTCGTATGTTAATACTATCATGATCTCAGGATATCCAAAAATACTTTACAGCCAATGATGGACTTTTTAAAATGCAGTCAATATTGCAATATGAGGAAAGTCAACAGTCAATTTGCATGTAGCAATGTCCTAAAAATAGCAATAAGATAAACAACCCGATAACCTGTTCTTGATGGTGTTGGCTGAGGGAAAACTGTTGGCCAGATCACAGGAAGAAGTTCCACCTCTTCTCTGAGAAGTGCCAAGGGATAATTTATGTCACAAAAAATATTCTTCATGTGAAATGTAAGAATGGAACCCTGAGCCTAACTTTTAAAAACAGAGGTTTTTTAAGACAGAGACTAGATGTGACTTGAGCTCGCAGCCAAAGATGGCTACCAAATTTTCATCACTGTGCCCTCTGCACTCTAATCCACTGAGATGGTGACAGTGTGTCTGCAAAGGCCCATCAAGGACAATGACCTCAGGAGAATATGATTAAGCCACATCCTGTCCCCAGTACTTACCTCAAGTTAGCAAAGCACCAAGGCAATTACTTAGGACATTCAACAGGGGGTTCCCAGACATGAATTCATCAAGCTACAATGGGAATATGCTTTAAACCCAATCACTTGAACAATGGAACCCTGGCTGAGAGAGGTAATTCACAGATATGAACTGATTCAGTTACAAGGGGGAATATAGTAATAATGACCGTGTTTCAATCACTGGGTTATTGTCGTGTGACATACCCAGCCTTTGTGTGTTTAAGCTTCTGCTTTCTCTGCAGTAAGAGGACAAGTGGTTGAGCTGCTGATGAGAGATACCCGAGTGGAGGTCGTCCTTGCTCCCTCTCTCAAATGCCACTTACAAGCTTCCAACCCATTTTGCTGACTGTGAACATCCAGGGATGCCCATGCTGCAGGTAGATACTTCTTGAAGGAAATCAAACTCATACTACCAAATCAGCCATCTACATAATTAAATCACCATGACACTGGAAGCATCAGGATTTTTATTCATTCATGGGATGTGGGCTTTACTAGCTGGGCCAGCATTTATTGCCCATCCATAGTTCCCCTTGAGAAGGCGATGGTGAGCTGCTTTCTTCAACCGCTGCAGTCCATGTGGTGTAGGTACACCTACAGTGCTGTTAGGAAGGGAGTTCCAGGATTTTGACCCAGTGAAAGTGAAGGGACGATGATATATTTCCAAGTCAGAATGGTGAGTGACTTGTAGGAGAACTTCCAGGTGATGGTGTTCCCATCTATCTGCTCCCCTTGTCCTTCTAGATGATAGTGGTTGTGGGTTTGGAAGGTGCTGTCGAAGGAGCCTTGGTGAATTCCTGCAGTGCATCTTGTAGATGGTACACACTGCTGCCACTGTGCGTCGGTGGTGGAGGGAGTGAATGTTTGTGGATGTGGTGCCAATCAAGTGGGCTGCTTTGTCCCGGATGGTGCCAAGTTTCCTGAGTGTTGTTGGGGCTGGACTCATCCAGGCAAGTGGAGGCTATTCCATCACACTCTTGACTTGTGCCTTGTAGATGGTGGACAGGCTTTGGGGAGTCATGAAGTGAGCTACTCGATGCAACATTCCTAGCCCCTGACCTGCTCTTGTAGCCACAGTATTTATGTGGCTAGCCCAGCTGAGTTTCTGGTCAATAACCCCCAGGTTGTTGATACTGGGGGATTCAGTGATGGTAATGCCATTGAACGTCAAGGGGCGATGGTTAGATTCTCTCTGGTTGGAGATGGTCATTGCCTGGCACTTGTGTGGCACGAATGTTATTTTCCACTTGTCAGCCCAAGCCTGAATATTGTCTAGGTCTTGCTGCATTTGGACATGGGCTGCTTCAGCACCTGAGGAGTTGAGAATGGCGCTGAACATTGTGCAATCATAAGCGAACATTCCCATTTCTGACCTTATGATGGATGGAAGGTCATTGATGAAACTGAAGATGGTTGGACCAAGGACACTACCCTGAGGAACTCCTGCAGTGATGTTTTGGAGGTGAGATGAATGACCTCCAACAACCATAGTCATCTTCCTTTGTGCTAGGTATAACTCCAACCAGTGGAGATTTTTCCCCCTGATTCCCATTTCCTTCCTCAGTGACAGTCTCCATCTCCGACTTACCCCATGTGGATTTCAACTGAAGTTCCATCCCTCACGTTTCGAACCCACCCAGGATTACAGGTATCTCCGGGACATACAACGCTCCTCGGACTGCTGTTCTCATCGCATCCTGAGATCCACACTCAGTGCCATGCGCCACCATATGAACACACTCGACCTCTCCCTCCAGCAGCACCGACGCACCCTATTTCTAAGCTGCCCATGCCCCCAGTTTCATTTTATTCTTCGTCTTATCCGACGCCTCAACAAAACACTTTGTCTCTTTCTTTCAGGTGCAAAGGAAGCAAGCTCCAACAACTCATCGACACCAACACCCATCCAGCACCCTCCACCCCTGCCCGTCCCTCTGTCCCCATCCCACCTTCCAATCCCAGCCCCGGCCGTGTATTCACTATACCCGCTGACCTTCCCCTCTCTGATGCTGAACGTTCAGTGCTCAGCAAAGGACTTAGTTTCATACCCTTACGCCCTCATCTCAATGAATTTTGGGCGCGGCACGATGCTGAACTCTTCTTCCGCCGCCTTCGTCTCCGTGCTCACTTTTTTGGGCAGGAGTCCTCTCCCCGTTCAATGGATCCTTTTACCCACCTACAATATTCTCCCTCCACCTGGGCCCCTCCCTCTGGATTCTTACCTTCCCTTGATCTTTACATTGAGAACTGTCGGTGTGACATCAGTCGTCTCAATTTCTCTGCACTCTGACCTGTCTCTCTCTGAACTTGCTACACTCCGTTCTCTCAGGTCCAACCAACCCTGATATTGTCTTTAAACCTGCTGACAAGGGTGGTGCTGTTGTTGTCTGGCACACTGACCTCTACCTCGCAGAGGCTGAGCAGCAACTCGCAGACACTTCCTCCTACCTCCCCCTGGACCATGACCCCACCACTGAACATCAAGCTATTGTTTCAGGACTGTCACTGACCTCATCTCCTCTGGAGATCTTCTTTCCACAGCTTCCAACCTGATAGACTCCTAACCTCAGACGGCCCGCTTCTACCTCCTACCCAAAATCCACAAACAGGACTGTCCCGGCAGACCGATCGTGTCAGCCTGTTCCTGCCCCATGGAACTCATTTCTTGCTATCTTGACTCCATTCTCTCTCCCCTTGTCTAGTCCCTTCCCACCTACATCCGCGATTCCTCTGACACCCTACATCATATCAACAATTTCCAGTTCCCTGGCCCTAACCGCCTCCTCTTGACCATGGACGTCCAATCCCTCTACACCTCCATCCCACATCGGGATGGTCTGATCGCTCTCCATTTCTTCCTCAAACAGAGGCCCGAACAATCCCCATCCACCTCTACCCTCCTCCGTCTCTCAGAGAACAATTTCTTTAAACTCCTCTCACTTCCTCCAAATAAAAGGTGTGGCTATGGGTACCCGCATGGGCCCCAGTTATGCCTGTGTCTTTAAGGGGTATGTGGAACATTCCATGTTCCAGTCCTACTCCGGCCCCCTCCCACAACTCTTTCTCCGGTACATTGATGATTGCTTTGGTGCCGCTTCATGCTCTCGTCTGGACCTGGAAAAATGTATTAATTTTGCTTCCAATTTCCACCCCTCCATCATTTTCACATGATCCATCTCTGACACTTCCCTTCCCTTCCTTGACCTCTCCGTCTCAATTTCTGGTTATAGACTGTCCACCAATATTCATTACAAGCCTACCGACTCCCACAGCTACCTCGACTACAGCTCCTCATACCCCACTTCCTGTAAGGACTCCATCCCATTCTCTCAGTTCCTTCGCCTCCGTCGCATCTGTTCTGATGATGCCACTTTCAAAAACAGTTCCTCTGACATGTCCTCCTTCTTCCTTAACTGAGGTTTTCCACCCACGGTGGTTGACAGGGCCCTCAACCGTGTCTGGCCCATCTCCCGCGCATCCACCCTCACACCTTCCTCTCCCTCCCAGAACCGTGATAGGGTCCCCCTTGTCCTCATTTATCACCCCACCAGCCTCCGCATTCAAATGATCATCCTCCGCCATTTCCACCAATTCCAGCATGATGCCACCAACAAACACATCTTCCCTTCACCCCCCCCCGGCGACATTCCCCAGGGATCGTTCCCTCCGGGACACCCTGGTCCACTCCTCCATCACACCCTACACCTTAACCCCCTCCCACGGCACCTTCCCATGCAACCAAAGAAAGTGCAACACCTGCCCCTTTACTTCCCCTCTCCTCACCGTCCAAGGGCCCAAACACTCCTTTCAAGTGAAGCAGCATTTCACTTGCACTTCCCTCAATTTAGTCTACTGCATTCGCTGCTCCCAATGCGGTTTCCTCTACATTGGAGAGACCAAACGCAGACTGGGTGACCGCTTTGCGGAACACCTTCGGTCTGTCCGCAAGCATGACCCAGACCTCCCTGTTGTTTGCCATTTCAACACTCTACCCTGCTCTCATGCCCACATGTCCATCCTTGGCCTGCTGCATTGTTCCAGTGAAGCTCAACGCAAACTGGAGGAACAGCACCTCATCTTCCGACTAGGCACTTTACAGCCTTCCGGACTGAATATTGAGTTCAACAATTTTCGATCATGAACTCTCTTCTCCAACCCCACCCCCTTTCCACTTTTACCCTTTCCAATCCCCCTTTTTTCCAATAATTTATATAGATTTTTCTTTTCCCACCTATTTCCATTATTTTTAAATGTGTTGTAGTTGTACTTGAACAGCTTGGCTAGGGGTGTGACAAGTTTTGGAGCACAAGTCTTCAGTACTATTGCCGGAACATTGCCAGGGCCCATAGCATTTGCAGTATCCAGTGCCTTCAGCCATTTGTTGATATCACGTGGAGTGAATCGAATTGGCTGAAGACTGGCATCTGTGATGCTGGGATGCTGGGAACCTCCGGAGGATGCCGAGATGGATCACAAAGGGAAATTCACAAGACCATTGAATTCTGTCTGAAGCTCGCTGAGTCACTAACATCCACATGCCATATACTTTGTTTGTTTCCTTCAAATCTAATTTGATCAATCTACCCTTCCCCAGTCTATCATCTGTGTGTGTGTGTGTGAGAGAGTATTTTGAGTGTCTGCATGTGCAAAAAGTCGCAGCATATTTTATTACTTTGATCGGGTTAAGTATCATAAAGCTAACTGCTTTCTTTGCTAAAATTCAACAAAACATGTCTAATTGGTTCTTTTATGATCACCATACTCAGCAGGATTTTATCCTGTGGGTGGGCGCACGCCCAACCTAATTGGGTGTAAAATAGTGCGTGGTGACATTGGGCGAGCCTCCTGACATCACTGCGCACTTGGGCAACATTTCAGTTGGCAGACACACACGAAAGTCGGCAGCACGCCTCCCGACAATTAAGAGGCCTATCAAGGCCCTTAATCTATTAATCTAACCCTATTTTTTGCTGCCCGTCCAACCTTACGGTTGGCAGGAGGGTGGGCGCATTGGCCAGGCAGCCTTTTGATTTTTTAGCAAACCTCTTCTGCGGACAGGATGAGGTTTCCACAATGAAATAAAAAATAAATACAAAGTACTGGGCAGAATTTTTATTAGTTTCATGTTATTGTGAGTGAGTCCCATGTCGGGATACTCTTTTTCAGATTTTAAAAATCTTTATTTTTGATTTTATAATTGTTAGCTCCCTGCCTTCAGGGAGCTTTCAGTGTGCGCTCCCCTGCACATGCGCAGACTTTTGCACTCACCCTCCTCCCAGCCCCACCCCGGCAGCGCTGAGGTTTTCAGCGCGCCTTTCACACTAGCTGGCTGTTAATTGGCCAACCAGCATGAAATCATGGTCGGAGGCCGATTGGGGGCGGCGGACCGTTTCGCGGACGCTCCTGGGCCTGCCCACCGGGCCTGCCCGACGACCTGAAAATCCTGCCCACTGAATTGGTAAGCATAGCCTTTTTAAAAAATACTTGTTGCGGTTAAACGAGGAGAGGGAAAAGAGGGGAGCCATTCGACTCCTCCTCATCTGATCGTAACACCACAGAAGAGGGTAAATAAGACCTCGGTTTAACTTACGGGCAACAATGGACAAATAAATCCCTATGGTCCATCCAGCCTGTCCACATAATTGCGGTATGTTATATACCATTATACATACACTCTTCACTCCACCCAAAACTGTGAAATCTCTTGGTCGAGGCAAAACACGGATCAAAAACTAGATGACTCTGCATCCCCTAAAGTTCCTAATTTTGTTACAGGTGATGTTTGTCCTAACCAGAAACAGGTTCAGCTCTCGCTTGAAAACAGCTTGAAGTGTTAACCTATGGCAGTGTGCTCAAGTCCCTGGTGTGGCATTTAAATACACAACTTTTTGACATGACAGGAAATGCCATCACTGAGATAGCTCTGACAGCTAAAGGTGGCAATAGTTTAACAGGACAAAAGAATAGCAAAACTGATACCAGATTCAATAGCAGAAATTCATCATAACTAAGGGACTATGCATCACAAGTCTCAGAACAGAGCAAAGCAGAATTCAGTCAGAATGATAACAAAATAACATTTACACATGAGTGGTAAAAAGTCATTTTTTAACTCTAAATTGATTTACTGTTCACTTATTTCTGCTCTTGATTAATTATAACCAAGCAAAACCAATCATGATCACCAATTCCAACATACAACCTGCATACAATAATTTGTTGAAACACACTTGCACACACAGCACATGGGTTAAATATTAGTTGTCACGCACAAAGTCATTCTCTTTGAACATTACAAACTAATTCAAAGCAGTTAAATGGAAATTACAGTCAGATCCCTGCATCAAACTGAAATAACAGACTACGTTTTATTAATTTACAAATTAAATCAACAAAGCTAAAGGTAGCATTTTAAACTTAAGCTTCGCAAAATATCATGCTCATCAACAAATGTTTTATGTATTATAAGGGTAAAATGGATGCACTTTTCTGGTAAGACTCAAAACCTTTCATTGATTATGTTTTAAAACCCATAACCTATTTTCACTTCTACCAGGGATGGATCATTCACTCTTCTGCTCTTCAAGATCTGGATGGTTCACCTATCTTTGTAATAATCAAACAAAATACAAACTCTAAAAATTATAAAATGAAAGGAAAGTTATAAATTATTCATCCAAAATAAACTGTGAAGAGTCCAAAAGACTGACAAGATATTCAACAGTTAAATCTCATAAACAAATCATTGGTATTGTATCCTGTTTCGATTTGATTTCTATTAACACACTCAGTTCCAATAACTAATTACATTTCCTGTCATCATTCCTTTTTTCCTGACAATACAGCCAACTCCAAACTTTCTCAGATAGATATAGATGGAATACAATAAAAATAAAGTCTTGTCAGGTTGTGTAACGTATATGTCTATGTATACTCCATACTCAAATATAAAGCCACAAAATCTGTATAAGGTAATTATAACCAACTTGTCTCCAATCCTTGAAATATAAATTGAAATTCAATATAATTTGGCACACAAATTAATGACAAAGTATGAAAGACACTCAAGTGATGACATGGTAAGATACTTCTCTCACAGTTCAATGGCTGCACATCAGTGAATCAATAGAAGCTGACATTTAAGCATGTCTGCCATAAATGTGATTGGATTTATCAGTTTTCAGCCAGCTACTGATAAGGTATTTCAACCAACTGAGAAAATGATGGGCATTCAGCATAACATTGCCTGTCAGCTGAGAGATGCGCAGCTGGTAACATTTAAAGATTGTTCACAATATTAAAGAAATAGTTTAAAGCTAATATATTGTTATTTTGTAACATTCAGTGGTGTAAGATAAATATAAAACCATCTTAGACATATTGGATTAGACAAGTTAATAACTATAAACAAAATCATATCTGCTAAAACAAAAATCAAATGCTGGTAGGAAGTCAATGGCAGGCAAAAAACCATGGGGCGGATTTTTGCAACCAAGGTGGGTAGCTCAAGTTGAAAATTTCCTGGCTCATCACACCCGTCTTGCTAGAAAGTGCCCTGAATGGTGCGATATTTGCTCTGGGGAGGCGTGTGAGGTGTAACATGCAGTCGGGCCTGCTTCCCCCTGAAACAGAGCAGACGCCACCAAAGGGGAGGCAACCGAGTGCCATGGTGGGTTGGTTAAAAGGCCTTGGTTCTCTGGGACGTTGTCCCAGTTTTTTGGTTACAATTTAGGTGCTCTAGCCCTCACCCCTCACTCCCATCACCCCCTAAAGTGTAATGGGTTAATGTAAATAGACAGCCTACATCAGTGATGCAAGATCACATCACAACAGGGTATGCTGAGAGATAGTTCTATGTGAAGCCTCATTTGAAACCTTATCCTGTACATAATTAGAAGAATGTTTAATAGAAGTTAAAGGTGGCCAACAGCTTTAACTCCAGTGTTCTCACTTTACCCTAACCCAGGACAACCTAGGGCTGAATCATCGGCTCGGCTATCGGGAGCAGGGCCCGCTTGCCGAGGCGTAAAATGACCCACGGTGATGTCAGGTGTGCGTCCCGATGTCATGGCGAGTCATTCAGACTTTCAGTTCGGCGGGTACGCACCTGAGTCAGCTGCACGCCCGCCGAACTGTCAAAGGCCTATTAAGGCCATTTAACTCTCAATTAAAGTAATTAACGAAGCTGCTCATCCAACCTTAAGGTTGGTAGGCAGGCAAAAAGCCCAGGCGGCCGTCGCATTTTTCATGGAATCTCATTCACGGGCGGGATGAGGTTTCATGAATGATTTTAAATTTTGACAAAAATTTTATTGATATTAAGGCACATGTCCCAGCTTATGTGACAGTTTCACATGAGGGGACATGTCATAAAAATTTTCTCGCCACTTCATTGCACCTCTGTACCTCAGGGAAATTTCTGCGCTCTGTCGCACATGTGCGCAAAAGAGCACACTCCCGACTCAGGCAACCACACTGCACCCCCTCCCCCCACCCGCACAGGAAGCACACAGAACTTCCAGGTGCGCATCACGCTGGGAGGGCCTTAATTGGTCCATCCACGTAAAATGGTAGCGTGGACCCAATCGGGGGCGCCAATTGGGTCTGCGCCCACCTGCGCCTGCTCCTGCCCAGCCCACTCAACAGGCAGAAAATTCTGCCCCTAAGCTAAGGCCCACAATGATGATAACAGATCCCCACCCCTAAGCCATCTCCATGCCCCCATGCCAACTCAATGCCAACTCATACCCTCACCAACCTCATAGCCCCCATGCCAACTTATCACCCTTCCATGCCCCTTCACCAAGTATACACTCAGTACAGAACCAATAAAACTATAATAACAATGGCACTGCTTAAAGAAACACCTGTTTATAATTTTTTGGAGAAGAACTGGTGTTCCTGCAACCTTATATAAGTGTCAATAAAACTGACCATTAAAGCATCAATAACCAAAGCTTTAAACACTTGTCACCTCTTAATCTTGTGCAAATAAGCATTAAGACGTTATCAAAAGAGATAGCATTATAACCGCATAGAGGTGTCAATCAAGCAAAGTCAACAGTTCCCTGCAATTGTGTAAACAAACTCACTCACATAATCCTTTTGTAAAAGCCTGGGCTCTTAGCCAAGAATGCTTCATGAGCCTCCCTGTTAGTCCAGGATGCTCTTTTGTAGCCCACTTGTACCTGCTGAATTGTCAGCTAATGTGGATTTCACCACTGAAAAGCTTGCCCAACTCGTGACCACATGTGTCTCCCGTGCATGCCTGCCAGCACTTTAAATTTTAATTATCATTGCCTGAGAAGCAGCAAAAAGCAAGAGATGGAAGTGGCACTCACTTCCTGTTCCACCATCAAGAGCATTGCGCCAAGGTTAAAATCCTGCACATAAAGTGTGAAAATTAATTTCTCAATATTTAATTGCCTGTTTTTCCCCAAAAAATGTAATGTATAAGTGGTTGAATCTATGAAATCCCTTCAGAAAGTTCTAGTTTTTGATGATATATTCAATCGTTTTGAAAGATCCCAAAGCTCCTAAATCAAATTCAGCTTTACATAAATAGCGGACACTATAAATAAATTACACCACTTGAGGGAAATCTGGTGGAGCTCAATGGTTAAGAAATTTTGCAATGTCTCAGTGCTAATACCAAGTGATCAGAAACCTGAAATCTGTTTGAACATTCAGGCAAAATGTCAAAAGAGCTATCAGAGAAAATAAATTGGACGTGGCACATTTCTAATGAGAAGACTTTAGTGTGAAACACTAAAATTTATTGGGTTACTTGATCGAAAAGTTTATTGGACATACCATGTGACTGAAGAAATGTTTATTCATTTGAGTGTTAAACCACAAAGATAACCTTAAATCCCAATTGATAAATGCAGATCATTTCGTCGCCTTGAGCACACAACCCTGCATGGTTTGCACAAACAGGCTGTGCCCTGAGTCAAGGACATTATGCTGTATTTATCTATGTTAAAATACATCATCTGGGCCTATTACCCCATTGTATCTAGATCCACTATATTTATTTCAAACAAAAACAAAAATACATGGAAAAACTCAGCAGGTCTGGCAGCATCTGTGGAGAGGAGTACAGTTAACGTTTCGAGTCCACATGACTCTTCAACAGAACTAAGGAAAAATAGAAAAGGGGTGAAATATAAGCTGGTTTAAGGGGGGGGTGGGGGGTTGGGACAAGAAGAGCTGGATAGAGGGCCAGTGATAGGTGTAGATAACCAAACGATGACACAGACAAAAGGCCAAAGAGGTGTTGAAGATGGTGATATTATCTAAAGGAATGTGCTAATTAAGGGTAGAAACCAGGATGAGCAAGGTACAGATAGCCCTAGTGGGGGTGGGGTGGGGTGAAGGAATCGAAAAAGGCTAAAAGCTAGAGATAAAACAATACATTTAAAAATAATGGAAATAGGTGGGAAAAGAAAAATCTATATAAATTATTGGAAAAAACAAAAAGCAGGGGGAAAATCGGAAAGGGGGTGGGGATGGAGGAGAGAGTTCATGATCTAAAATTGTTGAACTCAATATTCAGTCCGGAAGGCTGTAAAGTGCCTAGTCGGAAGATGAGGTGCTGTTCCTCCAGTTTGCGTTGAGCTTCACTGGAACAATGCAGCAAGCCAAGGACAGACACGTGGGCAAGAGAGCAGGGTGGAGTGTTGAAATGGCAAGCGACAGGGAGGTCTGGGTAATGCTTGAGGACAGACCAAAGGTGTTCTGCAAAGCGGTCACCCAGTCTGCGTTTGGTCTCTCCAATGTAGAGGAAACCGCATTGGGAGCAACGAATGCAGTAGACTAAGTTGAGGGAAGTGCAAGTGAAATGCTGCTTCACTTGAAATGAATGTTTGTGCCCTTGGACGGTGAGGAGAGGGAAAGTGAAGGGGCAGGTGTTGCAGCTTCTGCAGTTGCATGGGAAGGTGCCGTGGGAGGGGGCTGAGGTGTAGGGGGTGATGGAGGAGTGGACCAGGGTGTCACGGAGGGAACGATCCCTACGGAATGCCGCCAGGGGGGGTGAAGGGAAGATGTGTTTGGTGGTGGCATCATGCTGGAGTTGGCGGAAATGGCGGAGGATGATCCTTTGAATGCGGAGGCTGGTGGGGTGATAAGTGAGGACAAGGGCGACCCTGTCATGTTTCTGGGAGGGAGAAGAAGGTGTGAGGGCGGATGCGCGGGAGATGGGCCGGACATGGTTGAGGGCCCTGTCAACCACCGTGGGTGGAAAACTATATTTATTTGTTTTAACTAAGGTCCTTACACCAGTGTTTTGCTTCATGTATTCTGTGGGCGGTACCTTTGATGTCTTTGTTTGGATTGTTGATAAGGGTGGTGCACTGCAGCAACCCAAAAAACAACCCCTGCAGGACTCCAGAAGCAACCTATCCCCATGCAGCATTTCCACTATTAATAATCACTCTGGAAGGTAATTTTAACTTGACATGATGGTATAAAACAGATGAGATCTGATCGGTCATCTGTTATACATCCCACTCTACTTTCTTTTCCATTAAAGAGGTGTCAAATGCTCAGATGTTCGAATATCACCTATATTACAACATCTCCAAAAGATATTTGGGAATGCAACCGGTTTTTTATCTAACGGAAAATCTGCCCACCACACTCAACCTTGTTGAATAGCCTTCATCCAGTGCTTTATATCAAAGGACATAGATACACAATGTCAGCCAGGCTTTCAATATCTATTAACTTGGAAACTTGCTCAAAAGTTCATTTGCTGTGGTGCCAGTGGGTGTGTGGGCGGGGCGGGCTGCGTGGGGGGGGGTGTTCTTTCCAACTTATTGCAACAAGCCCAGGTGCTAGTGAGCTGTTAAATAAATGAGCAACTGACTGATGGACCACAGGCCCTATTTCCCTCTTATCTGTGAACATCTCTTTTCAGGTTACACAGTTTTAGCCAGAACCATAATAACCACAAACACTTGTACAGTTTTAAATCTTAGTCAATAGAACATGAGATTTTTGTGCTCCCCTTGGATAGCTTAGTTGGTAGAGTGGAGGACTGTAGGTGACTGTAAAACTGGCATCCTCAGGTTGCCGGTTCAATTCCGGTTCAAAGGAAGGTGGCTTCGTGGTAATATCACTGGACCAGAGGCCCAGGCTCTGGGGTTTCAAATCCAACTATGGCAGCTGCTGAGAGTTATTTATAATTAAATAACCCTATGTTGTATTATTTGTAACCTAGCATAATCTTCAGTAGTAACCATTTAAAACTTTTGCCATATTGTGTGAATTACCTGACCCTACCATGAAAAATCCCCCAGAATAGTCGTTAACCTAATAAAACTGAAAAACACCTGGTTAACACTGCAACACCAAAAAACCATCCCCTTGTTCATTGCCCTTTAGTTAGTTCTGATTATACCTTCTAATACTTTCAAGTAAGATCAGTCACTATTTCTCCTCAGTTATTTTCACAGAAAGTTGCATATGCGTAAACAACAGACTGAATTATATTGCATCCATTCCTCAACGAGCAATGCAAATGCTGATGTAATTGACTAAATAACCAATGGTCACAGGATAATATGAAGAGGTGTTCTGATTCCTCAGTGATATTGAAGTAGCATGCACTGGCCTGTAACCAATTTAGGATTATATCTATGTTTGCAGTTCACTCTAGTCATTGATCAATCTATGCACCATAATAATTAAAAGGAATAATTTCCCAAATTTTCTCAAGACATATTAAATATTAATGCCTAACAGAATAATTTTCAGTCAAGTTTTGGAAATATTTTTGCACTGTGTACTGCTTGTGTCAGCGCTTGGCATAATAATGCAATCCCTGCCAAGATTAAAACAAAGGGACTAGAGCTATCAAAAAAATCCAATGCAGATGCAAGAGGCATATAATTGTGTGAAACCAGCTGTAAGAATGTGGGAAAGGATGACAGAACAATTAATATCAAACTATATCTTTTATTGTTTTTTTTACAATTGAAGTACATGGGCTGTCAATTGAGGTCACTTAATACAGTTTATTAATGAAGAAACTATATATATATATATACTATAACATTATTTGTATACACACACACCTATATATATTATTGCTGTTTTAGAGAAAACCTTTGCACACTTTCGCAGGTCATATGACGCTTAATAGGTTGCATGGCACTTACATACATTGAGTCATGTACCAATTCTGCAGCATTGTGACAACTTGATGATAGGGTGGTTGAATTCTTGTCAGGAGGCTTTAGGCACACTAAGTGGGAGTCTGAGAAGTTTAATTGGGTATTGGTTAAGGCATCAGCTTTGACCTATAAAAGGTTCAGATAAATTGGAAAGGTTGTTGCAGCAATGAGAGTTTAGGCTGTACTGAGTGGACCTGTATGCCTTCCAAAGATATTTCTAACGTCATACTCAATGTGTCCTTTCACCTGCTCTGACTGATAAATACCCTATAGGTCATTTATTTATATATAAGGTGGCAGGGGGTGGATGTACTGGACTTGAATGCTGCTGAAAAAGGAGATATGATGCCAAAGCTTTTCATCTTGCACTCATCAGGAAAAACACAAAAATGTCAAATTTCAAATGATCACAAGATTACAGGAGAAAATGGAACTGATTGACTGGCAAGTCAACCTTGATTAGTTGTTGTGTTGCCATGGAGAAAGCAACGGGGACTGAAAAGCTCCCCAAGCTCCTGGGTAATTAAAAAATGAAGCAAGTCTTGTACATTTTCCTCTTGTTTTCAAAGAGCAGGTCATTGTGTATGGATATATGTCGCTTCTGGAAAGCGTGAATGAGCCATGTTATGAACTCGACTGATTGTCTTAAAATGGTTGTTAGTGTAGCTATTAGCACACTCAGGATAGTTTAGCAAGTGCTACTCAATCACGGAATCACATCTAACAGTAGACATTTTGTTTTGGGTTTTGCAAGTGTGGCCTGGTTAAGTATGGTCTGTACTTTGCCTATTACAAACAATTGAAGGAACATGTTGTTTGTTTCACAACAAAAACAGAATTACCTGGAAAAACTCAGCAGGTCTGGCAGCATCAGTGGAGAAGAAAAGAGTCAGAAAAGAAAAGAAAACATGTTGGACTCGAAACGTCAACTCTTTTCTTCTCCACTGATGCTGCCAGTCCTGCTGAGTTTTTCCAGGTAATTCTGTTTTTGTTTTGGATTTCCAGCATCCGCAGTAGCTTTTTGTTTTTATCTATGTTGTTTGTTTCGATCAGCCAGTCATTGGGAAGAATGACTTACGTACCTGGCATCGCACTGGCACTGAAATTCATACACAACATTGCTCAACTGTATGGTAAGTAGAATGTCTTTTTAAACTAATGGAAGCATGAAATGGCTTACTGAGCCTATTGTTAAATTTTGAGATACCTTGCCTTTCCAGGGCAATTTTTCAGATGTGAAAAGCCTTTGTGAATTTACATGATACATAGCGAACAATGATTAGATCAGGTTAGTCATTGTCCCATGGGATAGCTTTGATGCACTCTATTTCTGCATCAAACTTGCAAGGTGAGCAAATGGTCAATTTTATAGCGCATGCATATTAAGCAGTGAAGGTACACTTGCAGTAGACAGTAATGGAGAGCCCATCTCAACTAGCACATCAAAGGAAGGGAGCGAGTTAAGGCTGCTCCATCTCAAAAGTGAATTTGAGCGCAGGACGGAGCATATTAAGGTGCGTAAGGAAATCCTTACATGTGGCTGGAAATTCAAAGATTGTGAGTGTATCTTCTACATATCAAAAATATGTATGGGACAGGAGGTCGGGGCTCATTTAATCAAAAATGTATCTACTGTTGGATGTGATTTCACAATTGGGCAGCACTTGCTGAACAACCCTGAGTGCGCTAATAGCTACACTAACAACGAATTTAGTATAATCACTCAAGCTTGTAATGTGGCTCATCTACACTTGCTAGTGGCAACATACATTCATACGCAGGAATGCATTCTCTGCAAACAAAGGGAATATATACAAGATTTGCACCTTTTTTAAATTACCCATGAACTTGGGGACCCCAAAGTTCCCCATTGCTTTCTCCATGGCAACACCTTGACCAATCAGAGTCGACTTGCCAACCAATCAGCAACCTTTTCTCCTGTAGTATAAATTTTTGTGCTCATTTGAAATTTGGCATTCTCGTGTTTGTTCTGATGAGTACAAGATGAAAAGCTTCAGCAACATGTCTGTCTTTTCAACAAAACTCAAGTTCTGCACTACCAAGCAACTATTTGCACTTGACTAGAGTACAGAAGAGAAAATTAAAACATATTTTTTCAAATTTTGGTGGTGGGGGGACTCTGTAGCAGTTAAAAATCAGGGGAATTTTTTTAGGCATCTCATTGCTGTGAAAATCATCTGTGTAGATGAATGCATTCACTGGTCATCTTTCCACATACCAAATACTGCCCATTTTTATTCTGTTACAGCATGTCCAGGGTCACAGCAAGCATCTGGAAGAATATTGAAGGGTACTGAATAGTGCAGAGATTGAGCCGGTGGGGGGAAGGGGGGTCGGGTTGGACTAGTTGGTTCATTTGGGGATAAGCCATGGCGGAGACTTGTTTGGCCAACTGATCCGATTCCTTTCTAGAACATTCCTTGAACTAATAAAATTATTTACTAAATAAAGTCAGACAATAGTAAAAGAATAGGAAGGATAAAATTGGTGGCAAAATGAAAGCAGGGCCGCAAAATAGTAACCGAACAACACATTGAACTTAATTGGAGTGATCCAGGTAACAGGTGAAGGTTTTTGTTGAATTTCATCTATTGCACCTGTAATTTTGATGCCCCATCTTTTGCTGCTGTTTAATTCAGTAGCTTCAGTAACCTTCGAACATCTTGCCTGCTAGGAGTGACGAAATATTGAGTTCTATCCTTTTCCCATCTTCAGGCATTCTTTAATTTCCTTTTTTGAAATAATGCTGTAATTCAGTTGCATAACCTGTTTTGATGTCTCTCTTGAACAGCACTCAGCAGAA
Organism: Cetorhinus maximus; assembly: GCF_964194155.1. Taxonomy (NCBI): domain Eukaryota; kingdom Metazoa; phylum Chordata; class Chondrichthyes; order Lamniformes; family Cetorhinidae; genus Cetorhinus; species Cetorhinus maximus. Next base: position 54,589,505 of record NC_135884.1, read on the forward strand.
AACAAAGTAACTTTAAATCTCACCGAATATAAATTGTTGCTGAAATTGTGTCCCAGTATGGTTTTCTGTAGTTAGGTGGGCAATTTTAAATACTACTGGAGCCCACAATTAATAGTGATGTTCCTGTTATTTGAGTGGAAATGCAACTTGAAATGAGTTGTGTTTTTAAAGGTTTATTTGTGTGAATTTGCTTCAGTTTCCCTAGCTGTCCCTGTCCAGAGAGTTGTTGATGCTTTCTCAAAAAAAGAACCTTGGTCAAAGGTGGTCCTTGTTAACCATTTTTGAACAAATTATTTTTGTAATTTTAATATAAAAACCTATCTTGCACACAATAACTTCCAACTTAATTGAAACAATATGATCCAGCAAAAGATTTCCTCTTTGTCCAGTACATTGAGCTTACTTTGATGGACATGAATCTGAGTCTTTACACAGTGTGTGAAGAGCTTGGAATAGGATTATAGGCCAGGATTTTACATTGGTGGGGCAGGGGCGTTCGGGAATCCACCTGCGATCGGCTCGCAACGCTATTTTACGTGGGAGGGCCAATTAAGGCGGGGCAGTTGGCCCCACGGCTTTCCGACGAGTGTCTTACTGCTCTCCTGGAGGAGGTGGCAGCACGCCGGGATATCCAAGCCCCCAGGGACAGGAGGAGGACACCCCCCTACCTCACCACAAATGCCTGGGAGGAGATGACATCCAGGGTCAGCTCCCATGATGTGATGAGGTGCACATGGGTGCAGTGCCGCAAGCGCTTCAGGAGGTCATCCTGCGATCGGGAAGGGTGAGTACCATTTTGGAATGGGTCACTTAGCACAGCAGTTAGGAGCACCCCCACCCCACCAACCCCCCCAGTCTCCCTGGACCTCAGAGTTTTTAGAGTGAGTGGCAAATGTCAGTGAGCAGCATCTGGGCAAGGGGTTGAGCCCTGGCTGCTTGGAATGAGTGATTTGCAGCTCCAGGGTCATGAATCGGCTGAGCCCTGTGAGGTGTTCCTCAGGTGAGGTTGGCCAGGCTGCAATGGCAATGCAGGTACAGGATGGACTAATCAATACTCCTCTGTCCTTTCAGGAGAAGACATCCCACAATAATGCTGAAACTGGCGGAGGACCGCCCCACATTCTAATCTTGTCCAGATACGAGCTGGAGGCACTGGAGCTGGAGAGGCACCATGCGCCTAGGTCAACCGGCCGCGGTGAGGTTGGGGTGCCAGAGAAAGGTAAGAGTGCAGTGCACTGAGGTCAGAATGTCTGTCATAGCAACCATTCCACTGTTGTCTCTATATTGATGTGAGCCTTGAACATGGAATCCCCATTGATAATGGAAAGATGAGGGTAACCCTGATCCAGGCGCCAGGCATGCACAGTAACAGCGTAGCAACTTCAACTAATCACATGTCCTTGTTCTTTCTTTCAGGCTTACCAGAAGCCCGTCAGGGTCAAGAGTCTGAGGGCCCATCGCTCATCCCAGAGGACACAGACAAAAAGAACGCACCACCATCACACCCACTCAGCCAAGCAGGCACCAGCGCAGATACCAGCACCTCAGTGGGCATTAGCTCGGCGGATAGTATCTTGGTGCACAGCGGTGAGGGCACTTCACACTCGCTTGAGGTACAGACGGAGGCAGAGAGTGCCCAGGGCACCGGCAGTCAGAGGACTGTTGGGGACCAGGAACATGCTCAGGCGGTGGCTGATGATGTGCCTCTGGAATTTTCCCTGAGGCAGCAGATGCTGGAAGTCCAGCAGGGCGTGTGGAAGGATCTGGCGGAGATACATGAGGGCATGTGTGAGATGGTCTCCGATGTGGAGATGCCAGAGGACGCCCGCCAAGGTCATCAAGGCCAACAGGGCAACAGAGTGAGTAGGCTGCCTCCAATGCTGGTGCCAGTGAGGTAGGGAGCACCTAGACTTAGCACCCGCAAACACAAACTTAAAGCACCTTGGGCACAACACGGGCTTATCACTGGTGATACTTTATTGCCCCACTTTTATGTTAATTATTAGTCGGTGTGATGGAGAACACCCTTCCATTTAATTTATTTTATGTATGCCAGGCACCACACCATTAAATGTGTTTGTGTTCAACAAGCCTCTGGGTGCTTCATTAGTTCTGCAGGTGAAGGGTAACCCATGATGTTATGAGTGACTTGTTTGCCATTGAGCTTTATTGAAATGGCACATAGTGCATGTTGTTCACCAAGCAAATGTTCCTGTCAGGCATCGAGTATGGAGCCTGCAGCCCTGGCATGTGGTAGTGGTTCATCTTTGGTAGGCTAGCTGAAGGAGCAGCGGGTCAAAGCCTCTTGGGCGTCCCTGCCTCTCTGGAGGTTACCCGGGTCAGCGTCTATCCCCTCAGTGTTCAACTGAGTGCGCTTGTCCTTGGACTGATTACTGGACTTATCATCTGCTGCCAGAGCAGCTGCGTCAACATCTTCTTCCTCCACTGCATCTCCCCTTTCCAGCGCCAAATTATGGAGAGCGCAGCATGCAACCACTATCAGTGACACATGATCTGGGGGGTACTGCAGTGCGGCCCCTGAACGGTCCAGGCATTGGAAGCGCATCTTGAGAAGACCGATGGTTCTCTCTACCACTGCCCTTGTGCAGGCATGGCTCCTATTGTATGGCTGCTCGACCTCTGTTCTTGAATGGCGGAGAGGCATCATAAGCCATCTTTTGAGGGGATAACCGGGCTGGAGCACAGAAGAGCCTCAGGAGTGTCTCAGGTTGTAAGTGTCATGGGAGCTGCCTGGGTACCTTGCACAGGCTTGCAGAATCTGCATCCTATGGCCACACACTATCTGCATGTTTATGGAGTTGAATCCCTTCCTGTTAACAATGGCACCCCGATCACCCGCTGGCGCCTTGATGGCCACATGTGTGCAGTCAATTAACCCTGGATGTGGGGGAAGCCAGCACTCGCGGCAAAGCCTCTGGCTCACTCTGCCTGGCTGGCCTCGTCCATGCGGTAGTGAATGAAAGTCAATGCATGCCTGAACAGAGCGTCTCTCACCAGCTTGACACAACTGTGGACAGCTGTTTGGGAGACTCCACACAGATCACCCACCAGCCCCTGGAAAGACCTGGCGGCATAGAAGTTGAGGGTCACTATGAACTTCAGTGCCACTGGCATGGGGTGTCCACCCATACTGTTGGAGCTGATCTCAGGGCAGATTATCTGACAGATGGAGGTCACTGTCTCCTTTGAGAGGCGGAGCCTCCTTTGGCATTGCACCTCGGACATATTGAGGTAGCTGCATCGCCGCCGTAAACCCTGGCAGCAGGATAGTGGCGTCTTCTGCGGCCCCTTCCGCCTTGGACTTCCTGTTGGCCCTGAACCCCCTGTGCCTGCGCCTCTCCTCCCACAGGCCATTCCCCTGGAGGCTGAATAGGAACACCTGGCCTCCTCCCCCTTCTGGCCCTCACTTCTTCCTCAGAGGAGGTGCCTCCAGTGGAGAGCACAATCCCCATTCCCAGGGTAAGGGAAGGCTGTCTGATACCTGGAAGGGCCCAAGTGTTATGATTCCCCCAGAATCCTGAACTGAAGCCTGTTATTTCTGTCAAAGCAGCTCTGAAGCGAAATGAAGTTGTCCTGTTCACACAGGAAATCAGCAGTAAGTTATAAACTAAAGTGCTAACAACTCATATTAGCGAGCCCAGTCACCCCTCTTATCCCACCCGTGGATGAAGTTTTTGAAAATGTGGCCTACCCGCCTGCCCACTGCGCCTATGCGACGCCCCTGAAAATCTCACGGGCTGTGTAAAATCAAAGACAATAGGTGCCTCAAGGGCCTTAACTGGCCTGTTAATTAATGGTGGGCGCGCCTCCATCCTCATAGCGCCTGCCTACCGAAATATCGCGATGGTGCACGGTGACGTCGGGACGCACGCCCGCACAGCGAATATAAAATTCTGGCCATAGGAACAGGAGTAGGTCATTCAACCATCAAACCTGTTCCACCATTCATGACTGATCTGCGGCCTGACTCCAGACAAAATTACCTGAATATCTTTTCCCTATATCCCTTAATACAGTGATCTTCACTATTTTTCAAGCAAGGGCCACTTTAGCAAAAAAATCCTGCAGTGTGAGAGCTGCATCGACAACTAAATTATCATTGCTTACTGCTCCAGTAACTTGGGCCAAAAAAATACACACCATCGGTTAAATACTCTGCTAGTTCTATGGTGGTTGCTTTGGTAATATAACTGTTACTATACAACACATATATACAGATATACTTATTGGCACACATTATACCATGTGGGCAATGTGACATGTAAAGAAGGCTGACTTTTCATAGGCTTAGTACACACTTCTTGATGTTAAAAATAAAATAAATAGGAATATAATGCTGGGTTGACCTCTGGCTCGCCATGACCTTCTGAGGATAAAGTGGTGACTGAAAATTGATGGATGGAGTTGGGTAGCTGCACTTAGTGTCGATGGGTGCCGCCACTGGCTCGAGAACCTTGCAATGAAGGAAACTGTCTTAATACCTTTGGCTGACAAAAGTCTCTGATCATTTTCAGATTAAAAATTGACAATTGGCTAAGTGACAACTGCCATTTATAGGAGAGTTCCAAACTTCTACTACCCTTCGCATGTAGAAATGTCTCCTAATTTCACTCCTCAAAGGTCTGTCTCTAATTTTTAGGCTATTGACCCCTGGACAGCCCCATCAGTAGAAATTGTTTCTATCTACTCAACTGTTCCCCTTAATATATTGAAAACATCAATAAAATTACCCTTTAATCTTCCAAATTCCAGAGAATACGGCTCTAGTTTGTGCAATCTTTGCTCATAACTTACCCCTTGGTGTCCACATATCATTCTGTTAAATCATGCTGCACTCCCTCCAAGGCCAATATATCTTTCCTAAGTTGAGGTGTCACCTATGATCAAAATCCAGCTATGGTGTCATGACGACACGGAACTGTGACTGATTGAGAGCTACCTACAATTTCACCAGCTAGCCACAGGCATATTGAACTGTTTAAAGAAGAGCTGTTTTTAAAAAAAATACAAGAAATGATCAAAAAATGACTGCCTCGAGTCATCTGGTGGTTGGTACTATAAGCTGACCACTTCACTGTAAATATGAATTGCATATGAATTGCACTGCAGACCTGTTACATGGAATTTCACACCTGGGGGATGTCAAGGTCCACTTCAAACAGGTGCACTCTTGTAAGGAAGGCTTTAAAGATGCAAAGTGCTGGACTTTGATCAGATACTCATCAGACATTCGAAACCCCCTGTGGAGGACGAAATATCCCCCATCTGTTGATTTGTATGTTGAAATGTGTCAAAGGTGTTTGAGGTGAAATGATCAAAAAATGGGATTACTCGGTCTAGAAAAAAATGAATGCAAGACATGGGAATAGGGTTCCCTTCCGGGAACATATAGAGAGGAGTTTTAAAAATTGATTCTGCTAAGCAGAATCAGAGAAAGAACAAGCAGGAAAAGAAAGAAACATGACAGTCATCTAAAAACACTGCTGGAAAAGAGCAGGAAAGATCTCTCCCTCTCTCTGGAAGCTAAAAGGATGTCTTCAACAGAGTGCAGAGCTGAACAAAGTCAATTCTAGAATTCCACAGGAAACCACCTAACTTCAAATGGCTGCAATGTTCAATAATCTACACCTCAAAGACAAGCAAAGGATTTAATCGTATATTCTTTTAACTTTCTATTGGACTCTAACCTTCCTATTTCTGATATCTGTATGAATGAGTGAGTGAGTGAGTGAGTGAGTGTGTGTGTGTTTGTGTGTGTGGTCACGTCTTCATTACTTTTTCCTTGGGTTTAATAACCAATAAACTTACTCTTTCTTTGACTCAAGAAAACCTAGGTTGATTGACTCCTTATTAACAAATGGATACATTTGGATTGGAAAGATATTTATGGGGAAAATAAATTTAAAAACCTTTATTGTGACCAACTGAGGGGGCTGAATAGGAGGGTGGCCAACTCAATCCTCCTCAGCCGGTCGTACTAAAATTGAGGGCTTGTTTCCGAGATTTGTTCCCACAGACTAACAAAAAAAATAAAGTGGGTAAAGTAAATTGTTCCTTCCAAAACAGTTCTGAAAACTGCAAAAAGTTTTTCTTGAGTCTATAATAGCAGTGTGTAAAAATGTGCACAGTGAATACCAGTGCTTTTCTAGAAAAGAGGGAAGTTACTAATGAGGATTCAAAAGTTATGTCCCTCGAAGAGCTAAAAGGATGAGCTAGGCATTTAGAATTAGAATTTTGCCTGAAATTTTACAATGAGTGGCCAAAATTCTAGAGGTGGAAATTGAGGACACTGAAACGGATAAATTAGCAACAGAGAAATTAAGATTGCAGCAGTGGAAATTGGAATTGGAATTTCAGGAAAGGGAAAGAAAGGAAAGCGCAAGGGAAAGGGAGTTTAAATTAAAACAGCTCAATCTGAGAAGCAGGGATCCCAGTGTGTCCCTTGAAGAAACCACTAGCTCAGGGCTAAGGCAATCCAGTTTTCCCATTTATCCCTAAGTTTGATGAAGCAGAGGTGACGCCTTCTTTATCTCTTTCGAATGGTTAACACAGCAAAGTAGGCAGTCCAACACTGCTCCCTGCTACTGCAAAGTAAGCTTTCAGGAAAAACTCACAAGGCTTACTTCCTCTTGCCTGAGGAAAGTGCCACAAGCTTTGAGGCAACAAATGTGCATACCAGTTAGTGCCAGAGGCATACTGCCAGAAATTCTGTACCTTCAGGAAATGGCCTGACCAGACATACCTGAAATTTGAAAGGGTTAAGCAACTTGTTTTCGACTGGTGTATGTCAGCACTTAAAACTGAAGCCATCTGTGAAATAATTTTCCTCAAGGGGTTTCAAAACTCCACACCTTTCCCAATAACGGCGCACAAATCAGGAATAGAGAGACCAATTGGGTACTTCTCAAAAAACTAAGCAAACATCAGGAACAATATTCCGCAGTAGAAAAGGAAAGCCTAGGTTTGTTACTGGCTCTCAAACACTTTTTAATATATGTCCAAGATGGATACACAGAGACCACAACCCTTTAAACTGTGTGAAAAAAATCAAAACTCACAATGCCAGGTTATTCCACTAGTGTTTGCTTCTCTAACCATATCACCTAAAAATTATCCACATTGCAGGGAAATAGAATGTGATTGTAGACGCCATGTCCAGAACTTAAAGAAACCTAGTTAGAGCTGAGGAGATAACCTAGACCAAGGCTAAGAGAATGAATGGGAGTGAATGCATCTTTTGCTTTATATATATTTCTGTTGTTCTCCTTGTAATGAAGTGAGAGTGTGTGTGAGAGAGAGAGAGTGTATGTTTGTGTGTGAGTGTTGTTGCTTCTTTATTATGTTTTCCTTGGGTTTAGTAATTAATAATTTACTCTTTCTTTGACTGAAGAAAACCTGGTTTGATTGGCTCCTTATTAATAAATAAATACATTTGGATTGGAAAATGCATTCACAGGGAAAATAAATTTAAAAACCTTTGTTGTGAGCAACAGAGGGGGCTTAATAAAAGGGGAACCGGCTCACTCCTCCTCACTCGGTCGTAACAGTGGTCTAACCAGGGTTTTACTTTTCTGTAGCGTAACCTCTGCATTTTTTATATTCTAGTAATCTAGATACAAAGGTCAGCATTTCATTAGCCTTTTGGATTTTTTTTTCTATTTGCCCATGATATGTGAATGATCTATGGTAAAAGGACCCTTAATTCTCTTTGGACCGTCACTGCTTCTACCCACTGCTTTGATCAATAATCTCAGTTGTACTTTTTTAAATGTACAAAATATATGGAAAACTGAGAGTTTTTAAAAAAATCATGCTGTGTTAATTTGTACATAATACACGAGCCAATATAAGTGGAATTTTAACCACCTCTGCCACTTTCAGATACAATCAGAATACATCATGTGTGCAGAGCTATAATAAAGTCTGCCCGGATGATCATTATGCTCCATATTTTTCTGTCTGGATGACATTGAACAATATTGAATGTAATTGCAGCATTGATTCTTTGTGATAGTGAATTACATTTTTTCATATCATTTCCCAATGCCTATAAAATAGTTTCAACATGCCTCCGATGAATTTTAATGACGTATCACTGATTCAGAGTCCAAGAATACCCAATAGACCCAGAAACTAACATTACAAGCATCCCTGGCACAAAATCATGTTGGAAGATATAAATGTCCACCAGTTATCAGATGGTTTCATGATAACAACTTGAAATGAATGATATTAACTGTACTCTTGCCTTCTAAGGAGGGAGCAAAAGTGGACATTAATTACGTTCCATTGAAATATGGTTAATAAATGTCCAAATTGCTCCAGTGGCATTGCTCATGGTAGCCCAGTGTCCACTGGGGTTCTCAGGGTTTCCACCAAACGGTAGCCAAATGACAGAACCACCAATGAAATTCCCAGTTGACAGTTTCTGTTAGTTTCTGTTGTCCTGTTAAAGTCTATATTTCACAGAACCCACAAATTCACTAAAGCTGTGAATTGCAAGGTAAACCCCAAAGAACAGAGATATTGAATGATACTGGCCTCACGGGTATAATATTTAATGCTATTTCCCCATCACTTAAAAACCTTGCTTAAGGCATTAACTTTTATTTTCAAAAAGCTCGCATTCTCAGTTACATTATAAAATATATGTTTGTTCAATTTCCAATGGTGCGTTTGCGATGTTTGCTTAATTGGGAAGTTCCTCATATGTTTATTCATCTCTCTTCCTTTCCCCATGTTACCCTCTTTTATCTCAATTAATTAAAGGATTAAGTATAACATGTTTTCTACAAACTTACAACTGAAGCATAATTCTTGCTTAAGATCTTATTGGTATAGAATTTCTTGATGTTGGAAGAATCATAGTTCCATTATTGTACTTTCAATAATCAGCATATGAACGGGTGGTCAATAACCATCATCTGGGCCTGGCTTTCCAAATAATCCTGGCCATAGTGCCCAAGATCAGGATCAAAGTACCTCACAAATATACTTCCCTGACTCTAGCTCCAACATTAGTTTCCCTCAATCCTTCAAAATAAATATTAGTCACAAAAATAAAAACAAAAACAAAAAAACTGCAGATGCTGGAATCCAAAACAAAAACAGAAATACCTGGAAAAACTCAGCAGGTCTGGCAGCATCGGCGGAGAAGAGCAAAGTTGACGTTTCGAGTCCTCATGACCCTTCAACTTTTAGTTCTGTTGAAGGGTCATGAGGACTCGAAACGTCAACTTTGCTCTTCTCCGCCGATGCTGCCAGACCTGCTGAGTTTTTCCAGGTATTTCTGTTTTTGTTTTAAACATTAGTCAGACCTCATAGTTGATGACTGTAATAGCTTTTTCTATCTGGATTCCTCAGCAGATTAGGTACTGGAGTTTGACAGCATTGATTGAACTCCTCTGGTAGGAATTTCAAATGTTAAATGACTTTTTTTATAGACAAAATTAGGTGGAGTTTTTCAGAAAAGTATTTTTTGTGTGTTTATATTCTCACCATTTTTTTTTTAGCAGTATATGCACTGCCACGAGCGGGGAAAATGTTGGCCAGAAAGAGTGTGCAGAAGTTATATAAGTGAGTTAGTTGTATGATTGACTTTGTGGCACACCAGTTGATTCATGAATGGTAAATTTGCAAAATGAAAATTAAGGATTTCACTGTTCATTTTTTCTACTGGTACTCATTCTTCATTGTTATTTCTTGTTGTTCACATTCATTCATGTTTAATCAATTAGATATTTGGTTGATGGATTAGAAGTAAGTGGTGACGACTCAATTAATTGGTTATTAAGCACCTTGCCATTGTCCAAATTCAGATAGCAATACTGTTGGGTTTCTCTGCATGCAAAGTAGATGAAAAAGTTATACATTAGGCACTCTTTGGGCAACTTGTCTGCTTAATTACAAGCAGACTATCTTTATGAGATGGTCAAGAAATCTTTAATTCCATACCCCAAACCCAATTATGCACAACATTATTACAGTATTGTCCAGATAAATGGCTCTTGAAATGGAATGCAAAGTAATGTGCAAGTTAAAGTATTTAATTTCTTTTCAGGAAAGTTATTGGATAATTAATGATCAAGGGTCTGCATTTAATGAGTTCTCTCTCTTACGGGTAGCTTGCCAACCAAGCTTTTCTAGCTTTAAAAATTTACTCTAATGAAAAGCAGACACAAGGCTTGAGACAATGAAGCCCTATTTAAAAAATCATTCTTCTGAAATGTATGAAATGGATCAAAAAGTAAACCATTTAATGTAATGCATACAGGCTTTGTAAAATGAACTTAACGACAGGTCATGAAATGAGCTGATAGTCAGTGCAGTGCTGAAGGATTGTTGCACCATAAGGAATATCACCCTTTTGATGAGGTTTAAAACCATTTATGTATTGCCATATGGTCCAAGTCAATCTCAAATACTTTATGACATTGAGGAAGAGCATGTGACTCCCTTGATTTTCTATTAAATTTCCTTTCTCACCCAATATTATCAACAGGAAAAATGAGCTGCAAGTTCAAGTTATTGCAGTCAATATTATGCACAAAATGGTCTCTGTGCTTGTCTGCCTATTTTGTCACTGATGTTGAAAGCTAGTTGTGTACAAAGCATTTTGAGACACTGAAATGTGCTGAAATGCCATATAAATGTACCTATTTATTAGTTTACTGTGGCTGGCATAAATGTGTTCATGCAAATGATTAGAACAAAGTTGTAACTGCATACTGCAAACACCTAGGGCAGGATTTTACCGTCGGTGAGCGGGGGCGGGGCCCACTTGCCAACGCGTAAAATGTAGTGGGATGACATCGGGCGGAACTCCCGACATCACTCCGCCCCGTTTAAATTTTCAGGAAGGTGGGGGCACAGCAAAATCAGCTGCGGGCCCGCCGACCTGTCAATGACCAATTGAGGCCATTGACAGGATCAATTAAGCAATTAAAGGACCTGTCCGTCCAGCCTTAAGGTTGGCGGGCAGGCCAGGAGCCCCAGCAGCAACTAGAAAAAACATGAAACCTCATCCACCGGCGGGATGAGGTTTCATGTAGGGTTTTAAAAATTTTAATAAAATTTTGTTGGAAATTATGAACGTGTCCCAACTCATGTGACATGGAAGGGAATTTTTAAATTTTATTTTTAATATTGTTGAAAGTAGAGGCGATCTCCCTGAAGCAGCGCTTAGCCTCAGGGAGATGAGTGCGCTCTTTCATGTACATGCGCGAAAGAGCGCATTCTCGATTTTAGGAATTCCCCCCGCCCGCACAGGGAGCGCATAGTGCTTCTGTGCGGACGTCACGCTGGGCGGGCCTCAATTGGTCACCCACGTAAAATGGCGCCGTGCCTCAGATCAGGGGCGCCGGCATGCGCCAGCCCATCAACTTCCCCTCCGACGGGGGGACAATTCTGCCCCTAGTTTCCACAGTAAATCTTATGTGGGATTATCACAATATTAAAGTAATTGTGCTGGAAATAATGGGCAGAAATTTTTGCCTGGCAGGCGGGTGCGCACATGACTCATTCGAGCATGAAGTGACACATGATGACGTTGGCCGAGCATGCCGCCATCAACGCGCAGTCGTACGATAGCGGCAGCGCGCCCACCGACAATTAAAAGGCCTGTTAAGGCCATTAAGTTAGCAATTAACGTAAATTTTTCGCTGCCCGTCCAACCTAATGGTTGGTGGGCAGGTGAAAAGGCCAAGCAGCCTTTGCATTTTTTACAAAACCTCATCCACGGGCAGGGTGAGGTTTCCAAAAGCAAATTAAAGAATTAAAATGAAAACGTTATTTTTTCATTAAAAACAAGTCCCTGCTCATGTGACAGTCACATGAGAGGACATGTTTTATGCCATTTTAATTTTTTTAAAATATGTCTTCATTTCCCTGAGGCAGCTCCGTGCCCCAGGGAGATTATGCGGCGCTCACTCGTGCGCATGTGTGAAGTTTGCGCTTGGCCCACTTGCCCTCCTCCCCCCCACTGCTGCCGCTCGCGTATCACGCTGAGTGGGCCTAATTGGCTCACCAGCGTGAAATCGTGGTGCAGTGCTGATCGCGGGTGGCGGTCGGCTTCCTGACTGCCCCCGTCCGCTCCTGCCGATTCCGCACGCCAAGGGAAGAATTCTGCCCAATGAGCATAATTTGTACACTTGCAGATCAAGACTTCTCTAAGTGCTGTAAGTGAACCACAAAGTTATTGTAGATGTTTAAACAAACATTCTTTAGCTGCCACAATTGCAATGCTCCTTTCAATTTTTCATCCAATATCATAACCACAACCATTAGTTCATTTGTTGAGATTGGAATTAAATCAAAGCTCATTTGGCCATTCATAGAATAGAAATTGCCAGATGGAAAAAAGCCAAAGCTCCATCTAGTTCATCTTCCTCTAACCTGGCACAGGATAGAATGGTAATGGAGATAATGCTGAACCTTAACTATCAATTTCTATCAATTAATAATCAACAGACCCTGAAATGACAGCAGGGAAACCCTAGTGATGGAAAACTTAGGAGGAACAGGTGACTTTGAATCTATGGGCAGAATATTACTGTCAGTGTGCGGGGGCGGGCCCAACATGCCGACATACAAAATGACGTGCAATGATGTCGGGCGTGTGTCCCGATGTCATCGCGAGTCATTTCGATATTTCGTTCGGCGGGCACGCGCCAGAGGTGGCTGCGCGCCCGCCAAACTGTTAACGGCCTATTAAGGCCATTAAAAAAGCAATTAAAGTTGAAGGTTGGCTGGCAGGCGAAAAGCCCAAGTGGCTCTTTTTAAAGGTTTTTTTAAGAAAACCTCATCCACGGGCGGGATGAGGTTTCCTGAAGCTTGTATAAAATAAATAAATACATTTTCCTGACTTCACAAACATGTCCCAGCTCAGGGAGATTGCTGTGCTCTTTCATGCACATGCTGAAACTCTGTCCCCTCCCTCGGCTCGCACAGGCAGCACTGAGCGCTAATGGCCTTGCATTATGCTGGGCAGCCCTTACTTGGCCCGCCCGCGTAAAATGGCGGTGCGTAGCCGATCACAGACTGCGACCAGCTCCGCGCCTGCCCTGCCCCCGGCTCCCACCCAGCCTGCCTGACATAGGTAAGATTCTACCCTATGTTTTCCAAACCGTGCTTAGTGTACCATGGGACATAACTTCCTAGCTCCAGGGTACTGCAGAGGTAACAGGGGTGGTACCCCAAAGTTGTACTGGGGAACACCCTCCCCTACCCCACCCCCACCCCTCCAGGACGTTCCCAGGCAAGGTTTGCATGGCAATTGTCCAGGAAGTTAAAACTTCCTTTCGGCAATTGCCCTGCACTAGGAACTATCCGAAAACTCGATTTAAATAGCAAACTTCAGATCATTCTGACTGTCTTACAGCAATAGTTACCCAGAAAAAGTTAGAACAATTAAAAGCATTTTTAGCTACTGGTTAACCATTGTACTGACCTCCCTCCACCCCCAACAGAACTTTCCTCACTCCCCAATTACCCCCGTTCCCGATCCTCACAGTGCTCCCCCCTACCCCTCACCACGCCCTCCAACCCCCAAGAGACTCCCTCCAGCCCCCCACTACCCTCCTCCCTGCTCGGCCTGACCAGATACCCAGCCCCCGGCCTGACCTGACACCCACCCCCCAGCCCCGGGCCTACCCCCAGGCTTCAACCATTACCCCAACCCCCTGGCCCGACTCGACATTCCCTCCGCCCCAGCCCGACCTAACACACATCCCCCCACTGCCTGACCTCCCACCCCACCTGGCCCAACCCAACCTGTCCCTACCACCCCTCAGGCCCAACTTGACCACACCCCCACCAACACCCCAGGGCCCGACCTGACTCCCCCAACCCCAGGCCTGGCCCAACTGACTCTCCCCTCCTCCCAATCCTACCCACTTACCTTATACACTTACCTTCTCCCTGGCTTGTCAAGAAAAGGAAGGAACGGAAGGAGTGCAAACAGTGGAAGGTATGTACCAAAATCCTAGCATCCCACCCACCCGCCTCATCAAACAATGTCCACCGCACCTGTAGCAGAGCTTGCAAATCCAGCACTGGACTCTTTAGTCACCTCAAGACCCGCAACCCTGGAGTGGAAGAAGTAAGGAGAGGTTTGTCAAAGTGGCTGGGCCTCTTACTTACCTGTTTCACGGCAGTAGAGGTGTAACAAAGGGAGTGTGGCTTCAACTGAGCTATCCTCGACTGTAGGCCTGAGGAACCCGCTGCACAAGACAGATCTTGCCCAGCCTGAGTCGGAAGGTCGGGCAAGATAGGAGTGGCTGGATTTAAGGTAAGTAATTACGAGCCAAGTGGCAGTCTAACTCAAGTGCCACTCCACCCGAAGTTATGGGTGTCATACCTCAAATTACTCATATGCTGCATCCCAAAATGTTTGGTTTCTTTCAGAAACTATCTAATTTGCATTTCAATTAACTAATGCTAACTGCTTCCACTGTCCTCTACGTTGAACACTTGTTCAATTTTTCCACATATTCAATTTGAATTTACTCGCTTCAAGCACAGTCTGTGTCCTCTGGCTCTTCTATTCTGGACAAGGTGATTTAGTTTGACATGTCTACATAATCTAGAATCCTAAAAACAGCAACCATAAAGCCTCTCAACCTTCCCTTTTTCAGCGAAAGCATATCCGATTTACATAATCACTCCTCATATTCGAATCCCCCAATCATTCTGGATCATTTCAATAGCTGCAAAATCCTTTTTGATTATTAGCAGCCGTTTCCTGTGAGGTAGGTAATAGGCATATAGCAGAAAGGTAACATGTTTGGAAGTGTAATTAGGTTGTGTTCTGGTCCAATGGGTCATTGATTGTATTCAAAAATAGTAGTTGTTAATAACATAAAATCAAGGACCATTCCCGCATATCAAGAATTAAGAGTGTCACCACAACAATCAGTGAGGGCCATCATGCAACTGAAGGTCAGATGGTTCACATTAAAGTCATTCTAATATTTTACATTTCAAAAATAAATCCTGAATTCTTTAAATATATATATCTACAATCTATAATATTGAAGCAATGCAGGATTTATTTTTGAAAAGAAAAATATCAGATATATATATATATTATATATTTATGTTTGTTTGCAAAAAGATAATCAAAATGAATATGGAAAGTATAGTGAGTTGGAAAAGGAGTATGAAATAAGGCTAGCCTAGAAAAAACGTAAACTTTTATGATCATAAATAAGCATAAAAGGGAAATTGAAGGCTAAAGTTCTGTTTCCGCCAGAAGTCGGTGGACTTTTGGCCAGCCTGCCGTATCCCCTATGGTGGGTCCCGCTGCAGCGGGGCCAGAAAATCCTGGGCAAAGAAATTGTGTGAGAATTCACTGTTTTTAGAGTGTTTAAAATAATATTTAAACCATTCCTATTTTATGTATTTAGTACACATTGCTTTTAGTGTTTTGGGGTGAAATAAAACCAGATCCATGGAGCTGAATTTTCCGTTTGTCGGGCCGCACTGCCATTTTACGTGGACGGGCCAATTAAGGCCCGCCCAGTGTGACGTCCGCCGGGAAGTGCTATGCACTCCCTGTGCGGGGGGGGGGGAATCCTAAAATCAAGAGTGCGCTCTTTCGCGCATGCTCATGATAGAGCGCACTCATCTCCCTGAGGCTTTGATTATTAGCAGCCGTTTCCTGTGAGGTAGGTAATAGGCATATAGCAGAAAGGTAACATGTTTGGAAGTGTAATTAGGTTGTGTTCTGGTCCAATCTCAGGGAGATCGCCTCAACTTTTAAAAATATTAAAAATACAGAAAAGAAAAATCCCTTACATGTCCCCTCATGTGACAATCTCACATGAGATGGGACATGTTCATAATTTCCATAACAACTTTATTACAATTTTTAAAACCCCACATGAAACCTCATCCCGCCGCTGGATGAGGTTTCATGTTTTCTCTATTTGCCGCCAGGGCTCCTGGCCTGCCCGCCAACCTTAAGGTTGGACGGGCAGGTCCTTTAATTGCTTCATTGATCCTGTCAATGGCCACTTGAGGCCATTGACAGATCGGCGGGCCCATAGCTGATTTTGTTGCGCCCCCGCCTTCCTGAAAATTTAAATGGGGTGGGGTGATGTCGGGCGTCATCCCGCGTCATTTTACGCATCGGCGAGCGGGCCCCGCCCCCGCTCACCATCGGTAAAATCCTGCCCATGGGTTTTGAAATTTCCGGATAGTGACTTTGTTAAATATCATAATCAATGGGCTAGTACTGCATTGGTGCAATTTTAAAGGCTTACAAAATCCATCTGTTTTGTGCTAGAGGGCAATGAGAGAAACTCCAGTATCTGCAGTGTAATGGATTTGTGATGTTTCTGAGGTACATACAATCAATGCAAATAAGATGTACCACTACAAAAGTGCTCAACAATTCTGTTTTTGGTATGTGCAGCTTTACAATCCTGCATTACTCTCTGTTCTTCTGACTGCAGTCTTTTGTACATCCCTCATTCCCATCACCCTAACACTGACTGCCTTGCTTTCAAGCACCTGGGCCCCATACTCTGGAACCCCACCTTAAACCCTTCCCCTGCCTTTTCACTTCTCCCTCTTTCCTTATGACCCTCTATAAAAACAAAGGCCAGGATTTTCTATGCTTGCCAGCGTCGGGCGTGTTCGGTGGCATGAGCGGACAATATGGCACGATAGGCTTCACGACGGTGTGAAACAGGTTCACGATCATCCGCTCAGCCTGCTGATGGTGGGCAACGTTCTCCGCCATCAGATGTTGGGAACCTCATTGTTATACATCAGCATATCATTATTAGGCCTGCCCACCGGAATCATCGCCCACACCCCCCATCCACCCTGCTGGATCGTCCTTTTCACAGCAGCACATAAGCAACGTTCACTTGGCGGGCTGCACTTCGCTCGGGACTTCAAGGTTTGTTTCCCCACCTTGTTTCAGTCAGCACTCGCAGTCATCAGCGCCAGGCTTCACAGACAGCACCAAATCACTTTTAGTGGTGCTCACGGCAGGTCTCTACCTACCAGATGAGCCATATGTGGGTGGCTTTTCAACAGCTGCAGGGCTAGGGCTTGCTTGGTGAGGAGGGAAAAGTGGCCTCAGGCAAGGGAAGAGGCTTCAGGATGAGAGCTGTACTGGTGAAGGAGGGTAACCCAGGATGTATGTGGGGGTACATGTTGATCTGTGCAAGTGGCCTCAAGATAGTGATGCCTGAGGAGGCTGTCTCCAGAGGAAATTAGGCCAGATGGACATGTGTGTGAGAATGGGTGGTGATGTCCCTTGAGCTGGCAGTGAGTGAGATACCAGTGAATGTGTGATGCGCTTGAGTATGTGAGTTTAGAGTGATGAGATGGTTGCCATACCCTGGCTGCATGGATGAGATCATTCATCCTCTACCTGCATTGGATGGCCAACCTTTTCTGTGCAACATTGGCAATGATCACCACTGCCATCGCCTACCAAGCCAGAGTGGTAATGTTGCTTCCCCTCCTACAACCAGACTTGTGATAGAGGACATCACAGCAGGCCTCCACGGTGCCCAAAGGACACGCAAGGGCTGCAGTCTTCTCATCTTTTGGGGCCATATCTTCTTTGCTGCAGTCCTGGGCTGGCAACACTGAGTGCGGCTGTATTTTAAATATGGTGTCTGGCATGGTGAAGCGGCAAGGTGATGGCGTGGCAGTTGATGGCAGAGCTTGCTCACCCGGGAAACACGCCATTTCCACGGTATGCATAAATAATGTGGCGGTTTTGGGATGGTATGGCTTGAAAACCCCCCATCGCAGCCCGTGGGTAAAATGATGATTAACCCACTGGCTGTGATGGGGGGTTTTCAAGCCATACCATCCCAAAACTGCCACATTATTTATGCATTTTGTTTTGCGATGTTTTACCCACCCGCTACCTCACTTAGTGAAAATCTGGGACAATTCCGCCCAAACTCTTTAACCAAGCAATAGTCATTCTTTCTAATAATTCCTTCTTTTGCTAAACTCATAGCTCTTGTTTGATTAAGCCTCTATGAAGTACGTTTGAATATTTTTCTACATTAAATGTGTTGTTATGTTGAGACACACAATACTGGCAGGTGCCAAAGGTTTCAACAATTACCAGAATATGTTGTATAATGTTCATGATGACTCAGTATATACTTTGAGTTGTACATAAGAACATAAGAATTAGGAGCAGGAGTAGACCATATGACCCCTTAAGCCGGCTTCACCATTTAAGATCATGACTAACAAAAGTGTAACGTTATGTATGTTATGTTGTAATAGTTGGTCCCCTGTGATGTTGTTCATAGACAAGAATGTCCCTCTCTTTTCCAAGAGCACATAATCCAAATGATATTCTTGGTTAGTACTGCATTTTCATTGGTGACATACATTGTAGGAGACAACTGCTCATTTGGATGAGTGTTAAAGGCTCGATGCACTATTCAACAAAAAAGCAAAGGATCCTCAAGTATTCGATCCAACTTTCTCCCTTAACCAATACTACTGGAAAAAATAGTTATTAATCTCACTACTGTGCTTCTTTTCATGATTCTTTCTATAGACTTGTACATTGTGGTATCTGTATCTCTCTGCTAGTATATGTGAATGCCTCTAATAAACATTCCTTTACTGTTGTACTTAAACTATGTGTTACCATATGGGGTATGCAACAAGATGGCAGACTAGGTGAGAGACAGGCTCCATTTTGGCAGCTAGTTAGTGTCAAAGAGGCACTCCATATCAAGCATATCATGGATGTGGACCACAGGTCCTCTTAATCTTTCTCAATAATGTGTTCTAAACACAATCTTGAATAAGCACCAGCTACTACTCCAGTGGTATATTTCCACTTTGCATTCTAGTCAATCAATGGCTATTTTTGTTCATTTTCAATTTAAACACACCTTTGTACTAAATTATGGACAATTATGTGCTTTGCAGCTAGATTCTGGATTGTGGCAGTCTAAACTTATTTCACATAGAATACTTGTAGTCAGTAGGGAAAAGATTTTGTCCGCATCAGCCCTTTAAAGACAGGTGCAAGAGATAAGATGTCATTTTCATTAATGCGACACAGGTCCTCTTAATTGTGCTATAATTTTAATTTTAGCTCTGTTCCCTTTTGTTTTGAGATAACCTTTCAGCAAGAAAAAGGCTAATTGCACTTGTAACTCTGATAATGCCATTGAGATAGTAATTAGATCAGAGAGTTTTATTATTTAAGGACAATCAAATGAATACTGCTCAGTGAAGCTTGAACACAAAAACTAGGAATTATCTTACCTCATTTATGTTACTGAGAAATAAGAATGCATTAAATGTACAAAGGCTCTTTATAAAATGTGTTTATGACCTTTTTTGGGAAAAGGAAAAGGTAAATCTAAAAATACAATTTGTTCTGTCAATCTATTTGGAGAATGGTTTGCCTGCTTTTTTTCCCAAAATAATAATGTTCTGAAATGTCCTTCCTTCAGCAATCACAAAGGTTGAAGCTTTAGATGAGTGCAGTCCATATGCTTCTAACATTTTTTTCCTTTGTTACAAACACACAATGCAGTTAAATTCAAGAGCATGAATTAAAGACCTTTTGATAAAAATTACATATTGCTCTTGCCAAAAAAATTGCCTAGCAATTCTCCACAAAAACTGCCTCTTTCAAAGGCTGATCAAGACTACTTCAACATGATCACTTAACTAATAATTGGTTTGCCATAAGCACTTAACTGATGATTTACCTTGTTCAGGATTTAAAATAAAATTGATTTATGGGATGTGGGCGTCGCTGGTTAGGCCAGCATTTATTGCCCATCCCTAATAGCACTTGAGAAGTTGGTGGTGAGCTGCCTTCTTGAACTGCTGCATCATTTTATGAAGCCTAATTTAACTCCCTGCACACAAAATGACAAACCAAACTGCCAACAGACAAAATGTGGGGCAGAATTTTCTGCCTGTCGGGCGGGCGGGCCCGACCCAATCTCTGGCAGGCACAGAGCCAATTGCTGCCAGCAAAGCGGGCTGCACTGCCATTTTACGTGAGCGGGCCAATTAAGGCCCGCCCAGCATGATGTCCACCGGGAAGCGCTATGTGTTCCCTCTGCGGGCGGGGGGAATCCCTAAAATCGAGAATGAGCTCTTTCGCGCATGCGCATGAAAGAGCGCACATCTCCCTGAGGCTAAGTGCAGCCTCGACTTTTAAAACTATTAAAAATAGAGAAAAGAAAAATCTCTTGCATGTCCCCTCATGTGACAATGTCACATGAGATGGGACATGTTCATAATTTACAGAACGACTTTATTACAATTTTTAAAACCCTACATGAAAACTCATCCCGCCGCTGGATGAGGTTTCGTGTTTTCTTTATTTGCCGCTGGGGCTCCTGGCCGACCCATCAACCTTAAGGTTGGACGGCCAGGTCCTTTAATTGGTTAAATGATCCTGTCAATGCCTCAATTGGCCATTGACAGGTCGGCGGGCCCGCGGCTGATTTTGCTGCGCCCCCGCCTTCCTGAAAATTTAAATGGGGCTGGGTGACGTCGGGGGTTCCGCCCAACGTCACCCTGTGTCATTTTACGCGTCAGTGAGCGGGCCCCGCCCCCTGCTCGCCAACGGCAAAATTCTGCTTGTGTTCTTTTTTGTACTCATAACCCTTTTTAGAAAACAGACATTTGTTTTTCAGGCCAGTCATCAGATAAAAATAACTAGCTGGATAATATCAACATTCTTAACAATCTATAAATACAAGAGCATGAGGACAACCTCCTGGAGATGGTGATGAAAATATGCATCAACTGGGATGGGGGCAAACTAATGCAATTTTAACCTGCAATAATTGTTAGATGCACTTGTTTATACTTAGTTAAAAATGTTTTAATTTACTGACCAATTATTTTTGATAATGGGATAACAGGAACGAAGACTTACTTGTGAGGATTAAAAAATAGGAATGAAGTCAAGACACCAACTCTATTTGTGATATCATTATCACGAACATTTTTACAAACCAACCTGATGTGTGATGAGAAGGTTGTTATGAATCATGTTTGCTCCCCACAATGATTTCATGTTTCACAATAAAAGACAGCTTCATGAGTGAGCAAAAAATTCCGTTGATCTGAAGCTTCACTTCAAAGCATTTAACATATGGGAGATTTCTGGAAATTTGCTACTAGGTCATTGTTAGGATTCCACTATAGGTCTCAAGTAACTACATAAGAAAGATCATATTTGGCCATTCCTGATACGTTGTTGCAGACTAAATTATTAAACAAATTATCAAACAACACAAGTAGAGTTCCAAAGGGTTAATCAAAGAAGCCAATCAGGCAAAAGTCTTTTGCTTCTTTTTACAGAACTCGAAATTAAGTATTCTGAGAAGGAAATAAGTAATCTTGCTCCTCCACAAGAAGAGAATACAATCTTTGCATCAATTATATATGCATGATTTTATGAAGCCTAATTTAACTCCTTGCACACAACATGGCAAACCAAACTGCCAACAAACAAAATGTGTTCTTTTTTGTACTTATAATCTTTTTCAAAAAAACATTTTCTTTGAAGGCCAGTCATTGGATAAAGATAATTTACCGGATAATATCAACACTCTTAACTATCAATAGATACAAGAGCATGAGGACAACCTCCTGGAGATGGTGATGAAAGCCATAAAAATATGCATCAACTGGAATGGGCAAATTGAAGCAATTTCAACCTGCAATAATTATTAGATGCATTTGTTTATATTTAGTTAAAAGCTGTTTTAATTTACTGACCAATTCCTTTTTTTTTGATCAGAAATAACCTTGTCTTGTAACTGCAAAAGGTAGTCAATCATATGTTGTTTTCTGCCCTAATGCAAGGTCTAATTCAAGTTTCATACATGAAACACTTGAGCCACTTACTCAGCCAAAGTTGTTTCTGTGTTGACTGTCACAGTTGAACTGATCTTAAAGTGACAGTCATCACTGTTTCCCATTGTCTTCCTCACTATTTTTGTGCCTTCTCCAAGGTAGGTTGCAACTAAGATGAAAAAACCTTAACCCACTGAGGCAGTAGACACTCCATGAAATAGATATCATCACAATGCAAACCTAAACAATTCAGAAGTATGGAGGAAGGATTTAAAATAATTCAAGGAGCTGTTGGCCAGTTTAGATTAATTTTCCATTTATCAGTTTATTGCAGGGTTGTATGGTATTGTTGCAATGTGCAAAGTTTCATATTTGTTTGTAAATTTTGAATGGTTAACTCAGAATAGACAATACATTGTTAGCTCTTGATCAACATCCAAACTGCAGCGTCCAAATGGTGTTCTGCTAAAATTACTTACGGTTATTTCCTTTCAGAATTCCACAATGGAATGAAAGTATATAAAGAAAGAAAAAATAATGTCTTCATTAAACTGTGGATAACTGCTTTTCAATAGTTGACATTTGATTTATTACTAATTTTATCTGTTTAGTAGATTGAAGCAAACAATTCATTCTTGAGTCATTTTTGATAAATTATTCTCAAGACCCAAGGATAAAGGCTGAGTACACACTTCTTGGCATTGAGTTACTTTTTTGAGACAAAGGTTTTGGAGGCAAACTTTGATAGCCTCTGAGGAGAGGTGCAGGAATTGCAATGCAAGATTAACTTGCAGCCATTCCTTCTCATGCAGGCTGCACACAAATGTTATGCTGTCTGCTAATTTAAACAATAGCAGTGTGCAACCCAGTGCTAAACATCCTGCTAAGAGGCTGCACACCTCAGCAGAGGTCCCATGTTTTTTTCAAAGCTAGCACCACTTAAAGCTCACCTGCACAACTTAAAGCAAGGCTTACCTTTTAAAGAGGTATATTCTAGCCAAAGCAGGTGCTGGAATTGCCTAGAGAAAAGCATTTGGAATGAATGTGGTGCAACAGAGCAGGCAACGTACTGCAAGTTTCTGTGCTGCAGCACCAAAGGCTGTGGTGCATGAGTTAGACAGGAGGAGAGAGGACCTCAAACCACAGGATGATCAGAAGGCCCTTCCAGACAAACTTTGCGAAGCAGACAACCATCGCTATCAAAGCAAGCAGTGTAGTCCAAAGGAAATGGATACAGTGCAGAAAGAAGTTCAAATACCTTAAACAAATGGTGAAGGTTGGTAAGTTCATCCACAAATGCCATACACTTACAACTGATGCACTATCCTCACACACTGCTCAATGCACCACACTCCAGCTCACCTACCAACAATCTCTATCAACCATGACTCAACCCTCATACTCATAGCTTTGCCTCACCCTCACACATTTGGCAATGCTGCAAGCCCCACACTCACAGCTTGCACACTCTGCCAGCTATTCAAACATGAGAGTCACATTGAATGAACACATTGCACCACACTTGTGGACACAAATTGTCTCTCTCTCCTGCTGGACAAGGATGTACAACTGCAGTCAGAACCGGCTAGGAACTGGCATGGCTACATGTCCTCAGCCCAGTGGAGGAGCTGGTGCTTGCCATCCATCATTGAAACGGCCACAATGGAGGTCATGTCCATTGGTGGACCAACAACTATATCCCAGTTCACCCTTCCAACTCACCTCACAATCTTTTCTGATTTACAAGCTACAGATTGTTTAAGGATGCACCTCTTTCATTCCACCACCTCCCCTAACCATGTTGTAAAGCTTCTCTTATATTGTTACATTATGCGTAAAGAGCTAGTGTCAGGAAGAGATATTAATGTATATAATGTCATTGGAATTTTTTTTTATATAGAGGTTTAGTCTGTGTGTGTTAATTGGATTAAAGCCAGCTAGTCTGGGTTCCTTGATGTATAGTAGTTTTGAGCTGTAAACAGTAAGATAGAGTGTATTTGTATTTTGTTGAAGAGTGGGAGTGAAATCTTGCACCTAGCTAGGAGACACCAAGCAAAGTTTATATTACTAATAAAATTGGTACTATGAAAGGGGTTCAAAGGGTCTGGTGATACACTGAGGATTTACATTCAAAGGGGAAGGCTGGGGAGAAAAGAGAGGAGTTTTGTGTGTGCAGGTTAGAGGCGTGTAAGATCTAAGCCTGTAAGCCTACAACTGTCTGCAAAGGAACCGAATTGAAAGGAACCTCATTATGAATTTGTAAGGTGAAAATGCTTTGCCTGGTGTCTGGTTAAGCCTATTGGTTATTGTGGAGATTAATTTGGGAATTTGTTAAAAGTTATGATAGTAGTAATTTCTAGCCATATATATGTGTTTAATTTGTTGTAATTTAAGAAATGTTTCATTTAGTTTGATATAAAAACCTCTCGAGAACTGGCAGTCTTGTTCCCTGAATTTAGAGCTGCAACTCAAACAATACCAATTGAAAATATAGGTTATGACAGTTGTTTAAATTTTCCCTCTGGGATTTTAAATAATTCAGCTTTTACAAACTGCTGTGTCATAACAATCAGAGCCTCTTGGCAGGATAATATTTATAATTCCTCGATTGGTTTGGAATTGGTGAATCTTAAGGTTACGAATATGAGAAGCACTTTGAATTCAGGAGTTGGTGACGTTGTTTAGAAGTGGTGAGACTGCAAGATGGCAATAGCAATTGCTAAGACTTGTCTGGGAGTAGAAGATATAACTCTGATTGGTTTGGAAAAAATAGCCAAGAGTAAGTTAACAGAGTTGGCAGATAAGTTAAAGTTGGGGTTACCTGCGGGGGCTAGGAAATCAGATATAATTACAAGGTATAGCATAGCATCTACAGTTGGAATTGAAACCTGACACTAGTGTGTCACAGCTGGAGGTAGTGAGACTTCAGTTACAAATGAAGACCCTTGAATTTGAACAAGCAAAGGAACTGAAAAAACTTGAATTAGAAGCAAAGGACAGAGAAATGGCTTTTAAAAGGGAACAGGTAGAAAGGCAGGAGAGAGAAAGAAAACAGGAAAGGGAATTAGAAATTGTGAAGATAGAGAAGGAGGAAAGAGAAAAAGAGAGAGAATTGCAACTGAAAATATTGGCAGTTAAAAAAGAGACACCAGTAGGTGAGGAAGGACTTATCTCCAGAGTAGAACCCAGTGGGGAGATGTTTAAATTTGTACAACTCATCCAAAGTTTGAGGGAAAAAAAAAGCTTTCTTTATTTCATTTGAAACAGATGAAATGGCTACAGAAAAACTGGATGTTATTATTACAGTCTAAGTTGGTGGGTAGTGCACATGAGGTATATGCTTCACTATCAGAAGAAATGTCGGTGAATATTATGATGTGGTGAAAAAGGCTATTTTGAGCGCATATGAGTTGGTTCCTGAAGCATACAGGCAGAAACT
The DNA here is from genome assembly GCF_964194155.1 of Cetorhinus maximus. Classification (NCBI taxonomy): domain Eukaryota; kingdom Metazoa; phylum Chordata; class Chondrichthyes; order Lamniformes; family Cetorhinidae; genus Cetorhinus; species Cetorhinus maximus. The sequence goes on from NC_135884.1 coordinate 54,614,799, forward strand.
TAGGAATATGAGAAAACAGCCTGGGCAAACTTATATTGAGTTTGAAAGAGTAAAGCAAAGTAACTTTGACCGGAGGATATGGGCATTAAAAATAGAGACATCAACCCCTTCAGTTGTGAGAACTCATGTGGAGGAACAGAGGGTTGATTCTGTAAGACAAGCAGCAGAGATAAATTATGATTATGGGCTGAATTTGCTGTTTGGTGGGGGAACGGAGCGGGAGAGGGCGCGGGCCCAATTGCCGCCCGCGATCGAGTCCACACCGCCATTTTACGTGGGCGGGCCAATTGAGGCCCACCCTGCTTAATGCCCAACTCCTGCGGATAGCGGGAGTGGGCGGGCAGCGGTGGAAGCGCATTGTCCACCGGGTCCAATGGAGACTCGCCGACCTGTTTATCAGAAGTGCTGGCAGCCTTTGCAAGGCTGCTCACAATGTCAAGTGGAGGGGCTCACCAGAGGGCTTCTGGTGAGCAGGTCAGTCCGGAGGGTAGGCCAGCAGGGCAGGCGAGGCTGGAGGGTAGGGCAGCCGGACAGGCCAGGCCAGAGGGTAGGGCAGGGGGCCAGTGTGCCCCTCATTTCTCAGATGATTGCCTTGCTGCTCTCCCCGAGGAGGTGGCAGCATGGTGGGAGGTGCTGGCTCCCCAGGATGGGAGGAGGAGGCCCCACCACATGTCGAAACATGCCTGGGAGGAGGTGGCGGAGGTGGTGAGCTCCCGCGACGTGGTGCAGCGCACCTGGATCCATGTCACAAGCGCTTCAACAACTTGTTGCACTCCAGCAGGGTGAGTACCATGTCGGCATTGGTCATATAACCCAGCAGGTCGGCATACCCCACTGCTGCACCCCATCCCCCCCTGGGGCCCTGATATGTCCCACTCTGGTTGGGGTGGGCCGTCCACGAAGAGGGTCCATGTGCAATTTTCACTAATCAATGCTCGTCTCTCATTTTCAGGAGAAGAATGCTCATAATGCTGCAGAGCGGGTGAGGACTGGCGGTGGCCAGGTGCAGATCGCCATTCTTAGCCGCTTCGAGCAGGAGGACCTGGATCTGGAGAGGCGCCATACGCCAAGGTCCACTGGTGACGGTGAGGCTGGGGTGCCACGGCCAGGTATGTATGACCAACAGTGAGGTCAACATTGTTCTCCCAACAGCCATAGCAGTGCTGAATGTTAATTAATTTAATTTTGCAATGGCTTGACCATTGGTTATGGAAGGATGAGTGCATAATGAATTGGGGGATAGGGGTACACTTTGACATTGTCTCCATGTTAACTGATCCACTATCCTTGTTCCTCCTTTCAGCATCACCGGAGCAGGGCGTGGAGGAGGAGCAGCAGAGGCCCCCTCTCACACCTGAGGGCCCTGAAGTCTCCAAAGCGTTGCAGCATCTCTGCCAGGCAGGCACCAGCGCAGATACTAGCACCTCAGTGGGAATTCGAACATCGGCTGGTGTCCCGGGGCACAGTGGTGAGGGCACTTCACAGCCTCTGGAGGAGCTGGCAGAGACAGAGAGTGCCTATGGCGCCAGCAGTCGGAGGACTGCAGGGGACCAGGCACATGCTCAGCCGGTGCCTGATGATGTGCCTCTGGAGTCATCTATGATGCAGCAGGTACAGGAAATGTGGCCAGGAGTGCGGGAGCATCTGGGGGAGATACACGAGGCTATGCTTGGCCTGGCCTCCATGGTGGAGGAGTCTATGCGGACGATCGCCAAAGCAATGAGCCACACATCCGAGCGCCTTGCGCCCTCCATGGAGAGAGTGGCGATTCTCGTGGCGAGGCTCCTCCAAGAGACCCGTTCGGGCTTCCTGGGGATGCGTTCTAACCAGCAAGCCCTAACATCCGCATTGACCTCAGCTGGTCAGTACCAATGTGGGAGATGGTTTGGGCATCACCTTTCCCAGCTCGGAGCCCATCCATCCATGGTGAGCAGGGAGGTCCAAAGCGGCCTGGTGTCTCTGCAGGCACCTCTCAGGGGGCTCCGGATGTGGGCGGCAGCTTCTCCACCCCTCTCCCAGTGACTGTAACATCCGGTGAGGCTGCGACGACTGGGGGGATGCCAGCTGTGGAACTGGCAGCTCCCTCCCTAGCGGAGCCAGCACAGGCTCCACGGGCCAGAGGACGATTGCCAAGGTAATCGAGGCCAACAGGACAGCAGAGTCAGCCGGTTGTCTCAGACGGCACTCCCAGCGAGGGGGGCAGCACCAAGACATAGCACCCGGAAACAAAAACATAAGGCACCTTAGGCACACCATGGGTTTTTCACTGGTGCTTTTGTGTTGGCCCGAGATGAGGTTCTTATGATTTGTTTTGCTTGGTGACACTATTCTATTTTTTTTGGAATAAGTTGGCTTGCTTGACAGAATAAATTCAGAAATGTCACCGTGGCTGAGGGTGCCTCTTTTCTTCTGCATGTGTATGGTTTCCAAAACTGTAATGAGTGCTTGGTTGGACATTCAGCTTTATTAACAAGGCCCTTAGTGACTGTTCCTAACCTGGCAGATTTTGAACTTAGGTGTAGAGTATCGAGCCTACAGCCCAGGCTTGTCCTGGTGATCCATCTGTGGTGTGCTAGCTGAAGGTTCATTGGATTAACGCCTCCCGGGTGTCCCTGCCTCCCTGGAGTATGCCCAGGCCAGCATCTACCCCCTCAGCATTTCCCTGTGAATGCTCATCCTCGGACTCACTGCTGGACTCATCATGTGTAGCCACAGCCACTGCGTCGACGTCTTCATCGTCCACTATGTCCCCCCTTTCCAGCGCAAGATTGTGGAGAGCGCAGCATGCAACCACTTTCACCGACACATGATCTGGGGGGTACTGGAGTGCGCCCCTGAGCGGTCCAGGCATCGGAAGTGCATCTTGAGAAGGCCGATGGTTCTCTCCACTACAGCCCTTGTGGAGGTGTGGCACCTATTGTACCGATGCTCAGCTTCTGTTCTTGGATGGCGGAGAGGTGTCATGAGCCACCTTCTGAGGGGGTAGCCCTTGTCACCCAGCAGCCATCCATCCAGCCGGGCTGGAGCACTGAAGAGCCTCGGAACCTAGGAGTGTCTGAGCATGTGGGCGTTGTGGGAGCTGCCTGGATACCTTGCACAGACTTGTAAAATCAGCATCCTGTGATCACACACTACCTGCACTATCTGGAGTGGAAGCTCTTCCTGTTGACAAAGGCACTGGGCTCACCTGCTGGCGCCTTGATGGCAACATGTGTGCAGTTTATTGCACCCTGGACGCGGGGGAAGCCAGCAATGGCTGCGAAGCCTCTGGTCCCAACGGTAGTGGATGAAGGTCAATGCATGCCTGAACAGAGCGTCTGTAACCTGCTTGACATAAGTGTGGACAGCTGATTGGGAGACACCGCAAAGATCACCCACCGACCCCTGGAAGGAGCCAGAGGCATAGAAGTTGAGGGCAACTGTGACCTTCAGAGCCACTTGCATGGGGTGCCCACCCACACAGTTAGCGGAGATCTCTTTACCTAACATCTGACAGGTAAAGTCTCCCTTGAGAGACAGAGCCTCCTTTGGCACTGCACTTCAAACATATTGAGGTAGCTGCTTCGCCACCTGTAAACCCCGGCAGCAGGATAGTGGCGTCTTCTGCGGCTCCTTCCACCTTGGACAACCTCTTGGCCCTGTGCCCCTTGTGCCTGCACCTGTCCTCCCAAAGATGGCTCCCCTGGAGGTTGAATGTGCACTCCTGGCCTCCTCCCACTTCGAGCCCTCCCTTCCTCGTCAAAGGAGCTGACTCCAGTGGACACTACAGCTCCCATTCTCAGGCTGAGGGAAAGGCTTCCTGAAACCTGCAGGCCCATAAAAGATTACTGCAGAGTGCTGCCCTGAAGGTTGAGAGACCAGAAAAAGCAGCTGGTATGTGTTTTGCAGTACTGCAGATCACACAGGCAAGTTTCAAAAACTTCCAGAAATAAATGCTTGACTGTGCACACTCGTGACCCCAGTGAGCCCTTTATCCTGCCTGTGGATGAGGTTAATACAAATGTGTCATAACCGCCTGCCCGTTGCGCCTGTACGCCGAACCGAAGATTGCACAGGGGCCGAAAAATTGGTGTCGATTGGCACCTCAAGGATCTTAACTGGCCCATTAATTAATGGTGGGAGCGCGTCATCGGACATCATCACGTGCCCGCCCAGCGAAATATCGCAATGGCGCATGGTGACGTCAAGACGCTTGCCTGACTTCACCGCGCATCATTTTACACGCGGACACGTGGGGCCCGCCCCTGCATGTGACGGGGAAAATTTAGCCCTGTAAGCCAGTTCAGAGGGCTAAACCTTTTATTCGTCACCCTTTCAAATTGGAAAAGGGTAAAAAGAGGGAAGGTGAAAGGAAGTTTTTTTCTCAGAATAAAAAGAAGGTGCTGAAGGTAGAAGTGGATTTCGAAAATTGAGGTATTATCATTGTAATAAAGTGGGGCACATGACGTCAGTGTGTTGGAAATCACAGGGAAAATCTGTTGGAATTATTGGGGTACAAAAAAGCTCTGGAAGTAAAAGTACTGTGGTTTCTGATGTTCAGGCACAGGAGAAACCAATGGTTTGCATACGAGTGAAACAGGGAGAATCAGTGAAAGGGAAAGAAGTGGAAATGTGTTTCCAGTTTGCTCAAGAGAATTCTGAGGAGCAGGTTGCAGAAATGTTTAAATTTTTGTGTGTGAAGGTAAAGTCTTGCCATGAGTAGAGTGGAGTAGGTAAACATATTAAAATTTTAAGAGACACAAGGGCTAGTCAATCCTTAATGTTGTGGGATAATGATATTTGTTGTTCAAAGGGACTATTGCAGGAGCAGGTGATAATAAGTGGGGTTCATGGAGATGTTAAATCTATTCCATTGTGGAAGGTAAATTTAAAGAGCAAATGAAGGATAAGGAAGTTATAGTTGGAGTGTTTGAAAAAAGTGCCCATAAATTTATTCTGGATAATGATATAGCTGGATTGCAAATATGGGTGATGCCTATGGTAGTTGAGCAGCCTGTAGAAGTGTTTTCAACAGAGGTGTTGCAGAAGAAACATCCTGGATTGTTTCCTGATTGTGTTGTAATGAGATCAAAGGCTCATAGGGAAGAACAAGATAAACAAAAAGGGCAGGCTGTTCAAAGGCAAGAAGAAGGTGTTGAAATCCAATTAGCTGGCACTGTGTTTGACAGCATTGTTCAGGAGGAAAGAATACAGGACAATTCAACTTAAGTGTTTAACTCAAGGAGGTTAGTGGAGTTACAGAAAAAATGATTTGCAATTAAAGCAGTTATATCAGAAAGCTTATTCAGAAACAGAAGCAAAATGTATTCCAGTATGTTATTATCTTCAGGGAGATATCTTAATGAGAAAATGGAAGTTGGATCATGTCTCAGCAAATGAAAGCTAGAGGGAGGTATATCAGATTATTATCCCATTAGGGTATAAAAATGAGATTCTGAGGATTGCTAATGAAATTACATTGGGGGACATTTAGGAATTAGGAAAACACAGGGAGAGATACATTGGTATTTTTTTGGCCAGGATTGCATAGGGATGTAATTAAATTCTGTAGAACTTGTCAAACATGTCAAGTAACAGGAAAATCACAAGCAGTGATTAAGCCGGCGCCTTTAATCACAATACCAGAGTTTGAAGAACCTTTTACCAGGATCATGATTGATTGTGTAGAGTCCCTTCCTAAGACTAAAAGTGGAAATCAGTATCTATTAACAATAATAGTGGATGTGTCTTCCAGGTTTCCTGAAGCGATACCTTTAAGAAATATGACAACTAAAAGGACTGTGGAGGAGTTAATTAATTTTTTTGACAAGATATGGTTTACCTAAGGAAATACAATCAGGTCAGGGGTCAAATTTCATGTCACAGCTGTTAAAAGAAGTAATGAACAGTTTGGGGGTAAAACAGTTTAAGTGAACAGCTTGTCATCCGGAGTCACAAGGAGCTTTGGAAAGATGGCATCAAACTTTAAAAACTATGATGAGAGTGTACTGTCAGGATTATCCACAGGATTGGGATACAGGAATTCCATTTCTGTTATTTTCTATTAGAGATGGTCCTAATGCATTGATTGGTGTTAGCCCTTTCGAACTAATTTATGGCCATGAGATGAGGGGATCACTGAAATTGATTCATGAGAAATTGATGGGTCAAAAGTCAGAAACTATTCTCCTGGATTACATATCAAATTTCAGGGAAAGGTTGAACAGAACATGTGAGTTGACTAGGGAATATTTAAAGACATCACAACAAGTGATAAAAGTGAAGGCAGATAAGAAAGCTAAGACTCACAGCACTGTTTCTGGAGAGAAAGTGCTAGTTCTGTTACCAGTACTAGGTGATTCATTAAATGCAAGATTTAGTGAGCCTTACAGGATTGAAAATAAATTGAGTGAATTAAATTATTTAACAAATGCTCCAGAGAGAAGAGAGAAGCAGAGGGGGTGTGTCATGTAAGTATGCTTAAAAAATACTTTGACAGGGAAGAGGAACAAAAAGAGATATTAGTGATGGTGGATGATGAGAAAGGTGGAAGTTCAGGACTCTGAAATTGATTTTTCTCTATTCAAATTAGATAATGAGGGGGTGCTTGAAAATTTAAATGAAATATTGAGTTACCTTCCAAACAAGTGTCAAAGTGATTTGGAAAAGCTATTGCAGTCATACTAACCTATCTGTGAAAATAAGTTGGGGAAGATAGACTTAGCTATACATGATGCCTCGGTACAAGTTTTATCTTCAAAAGGGCAACATTCTTATAGATTAAAACAGGCAAAGTTATCACAAGTACAAAAAGAAATTTATTTCATGCTTCAAAATGATATCATTGAGCCTAGCTGCAGTAAATGGAGTTCACCTATTGTGCTGGTACCAAAACCGGATGGAACACAAAGAGCGTGTATGGACTATCGCAAGGTGAATGCAGTGGCAAAAGCGAATTCATATCTTATACCACGGTTGGAAGATTGCACTGAGGAAGTGGGACAATCGAAATTTATCACAAAGATTGACTTACTAAAAGGATATTGGCCGGTACTGTTGTTGGAGAGGGCAAAGGAGATATCAGATTTTGTAACACCAAGTGGACAATATCAGTTTTAAGTCATGCCATTTGCCATGCCTGCGACATTTCAAAGACTGATAAAAACAAATTAACTGCAGGTCTAAGCAATTGTGCTGTTTATACTGATGATCTAATAATTTTCAGTCAGATGTGGGAGGAAAATTTACAGCATCTGGAAGAATTATTTACTGACTACAAGAAACTAATTTGGTGATGAACTTGGCTAAAAGTGAATTTGCAAAAGTGCAAGTTTTGTGTCTAAACCATACCATTGGACATGGTAAGGCAAATCCGAGAGATGTGAAGGTCAAGGCTTTCATGGATTTCCCAATGCCTTCAACAAAATGAGAAGTTTTGGGATTTCTGGACATGAGTGGGTTTTACTGGAAATTTGTACCAAATTTTAGCCCTGTGTTTGCTCCACTGACTGAACTATTAAAAAAGAACAAGAATTTTCATTGGACACTGGAGTGTCAGAAGTCATTTGATAGTTTGAAAATTGTATTAACTACAACACCAGTTTTGGCAATACCCAATTATGCCAAGCAATTTAAGTTGGCCGTTGATGCAAGCGATATAGGCATTGGGGCTGTACTGTTATAAGATGACACTCGAATTGAAAAAACGATAGGGTATTTTTCACGGAAGCTGAATGTACAACAGAGAAGATACTCAACAATCAAAAAAGAGACCTTGGGTTTGGTGTCATCAATGCAGCATTTTGAAATTTGTTGCAAACAAATGAACAGAAACAATTATTTATATAGAACATAATCCTTTAAAGTTTCTGGACAAATTTCGAGACAAAAGTGCAAGGCTTTTCAGATGGAGACTATTATTACAACCATTTAATCTATGGATTATACATGTTGCTGTTAGAAAGAATTTGTTTGCAGATGCATTAGCAAGAGTTTGAAGTTTAAAGGAAAATTGGACATTTTTAAAAACCTGGATGCTGAACTGGAGTGATTTCTGTTGACACCAAGGACTTGTGTATATATATGTTATGTTAATGCATGCAACTGGTAATGTAATAGTGCAATAACTACAGGAGATAGTGTGAGTTGGGTTAAAAAAATGAAGCCGTCTTTTAGAATTATGACGGTTCATTTTTCGATAGGGAGAGCATGTCAGGAAGAGATATTAACGTTTATAATGTTATTGGAAGTTTTTTAAAAATAGAGGTTTAGTCTGTGTGTGTGTTAATTGGAGTAAAGCCAGCTACTCTGGGTGCCTTGACGTATAGTAGTTTAAGCAGTAAGGTAGAGTGTATTTGCATTTCGTTGAAAAAAGCATTCAAGAGTGGGAGTGAAATCTTGCACCTAGCTAGGGGACACCAAGCAATGTTTATATTACTAATAAAACTGGTACTGTGAAAGGGGTTCAAAGGGCCTGGTGATACAATGAGAATTTATATTCAAAGGGCAGGCTAGGTATAACCTGAGAGGAGTTTTGTGTGTGCAGGTCAGAGGCATGTAAGATCTAAATCTGTAAGCCTACAACTGTCTGCAAAGGAACCAAATTGAAAGGAACCTCATTTTGAATTTGTAAGGTGAAAATGCTTTGCCTGGTGTCTGGTTAAGTCTATTGGTTATCGTTGCCTTAGCGGAGATTAATTTGGGAATTTGTCAAAAGTTATGATAGTAGTATGTGTTTCATTTGTTATAACTTAATAAATGTTTCATTTAGTTTGATATAAAAACCTCTTGAGAACTGGTGCTCTTATTCCTGAAGTTAGAGCTGCAACTCAAAACATACCAATTGAAAATATAGGTTATGACAGTTGTTTAAAGTTCCCCTCTGGGATTGTAAATAACTCAGCCTTCACAAACTGCTATGTCATAACACTAGGAACTAATTGTTATGCAAACATATATCCCGCAGTGCCACATTCACTGTCACACTGCAGTCATGTGCCAAGTAACAATGTATCAGTCTTATCAGTCTGTAAGCCACATGGAGAGATGCAAAAGTACATTCTATGAAGCTTGAGCATTTTGAGTCTAAGGTGTGATTATTCTAACTTATAGGAATTAGAAGGCATAACATCTTCTGTGTTTCTATCCTTACATATCCCCAAGAACTGTAACTTGACCAGGCAGTGGTGCAGAAGAAAGAAAGGGTCAAGGAAGGAGAAACTGATGATGAAGGATCACATTCACTCACTCTGGCATTACCTCAGTGATTGACACAAGCACGTGCTTTAGAAGAAAGCTTGAGTTGGGATGTGCACATGGTGACTGACTGAGCACAAGTGGCCTGCTGCCAGGGCAAGGTTAAAAGTGCAGGTGCCAAGTTGCACAAGCACTGCTACAGAGGACTTTGACAGGATGTGGTGCACAAGTTGGCTGATAGGTATGCACACAGAAAGCTTGGTGCATTGGCAGGTTTCCCAGAAAGATTGTGGTCACTATCAAGGAGCAGGGAGGAATCTGGCACCAATCTCCCATATGTAGAACTTGAAGTCCATTCTTTCCAGCATTGAACTGGGGGCCAGAGTCTGATGGCCGATGTCTCAACTTCCATTGCAGTTTGAGCAGAAGCCCTCAATATCCGAGTGCTACAGTGCAATCTCAGACCGAAGACATGCAAACTCAGATTGTTGCCACAGAAGCAAAGCTTGCTGCCATCATGGCTACAGATACCAGGGCTCAAAGCGGCTTGCGATGTCTCAAATCAGGCCAGCAACCTGTCTTCCAGCAGTTAATGAGGAAATCTGAGGGCTGCCTTTTGTGTTTTATGTGTCGGAGATCTGCAGAGATGATACATTCTAAGTTATGTGTTCGAACAGGAGTTTTATTCAATTCTTTAAAATGTCTGCTCTCATGCCTACAGTTGCTTGTTTACAGTTTAGTTACTCTTTCTCAGGATTAATTAATCACAAACTTTGGACAGAGAACAGATACTAGGCACAAAGAGTCAAACAACAATTGAACACAACATCACCCTGGGTGAGTGACAGTGGCTTCAAGGAGCACAAACTTGGTATCCTCTCTCAGGATGACAGCATTCATCCATGCACCACTACCACTCTGCCTGTGCCCTTGCAGTTGCAGCCAGCCCATATGCTGCCGCCTATGCCAAAATGGTACAGTCCAAAGCCAGACCTTCTCTAGTTGGAGATGTGCAAGGCTCTCTGCCGACAGCCTACTGAAAGTCACCTTCCACCAACTATGCTGCAGACAACAGGGTAACATTGCATAGGAACTACAGTCCAAACAAAAGCATTTGAAAAAGCAGGGAGTTAGAGGGTAGCTTAGTAAATTTTGTATGGAATATTGGATGATGTGGTTGACAAAGTTGGTTTGGAATGCTTGCTTTGTGGTGGCATTTATTTTATCATTGAGGCCAAGAGGACACCGTGGTGATCTAAAGGGTGATAATCTGTGGGGCAGTGTTCAGTGTGGAATTGGAATCACACTCACTTGTACTACAGTTGGATGAGTCAAGCATGGACAACACAACCAGAAAGGGGATTTGTTGGTTGCATCCTCTCTTCTTCCTCCCCCACCCCTTAGTTGCTCACTGTATACCTGGTGACAAGGGCTGTGCCCTCATGATGGCAAAGTACAAAAGGTAGCAGTCGATGATGAATTGGGACACTCTGGATCATACTGAAGGGCTACTCCAGGGTGGACCAGGAAGTGGAAGCAAAACTTAAGCACCTCATGATCTGCTTAATGACATTTTGCATGGTTGTCATTATGCGCATGCTGCCCATGTGTGCATGGGTTGCACACTGGGGTCATGAGCCAGGTGGTCAGCCAATAACCATCCTCTGGTTTCTTGTGGTGGCTCAATTACTTATGGTACAGTGGACTGAGCTGAATAAAAGCATCATGACTGCTGCAAGTATACCAGGAATTGATCTACTTGATGTGCTTAGTATGGTTGCACACCAACCAAACATTGATGGATTGGAACCTTGCAACTTGAAGTACACCTCTGAATTTACATGCAGTGCCTGAAAGGCAATGTGTGTGCAGTCAGTGGTATCCTTCACCTTGGGAAGCCATGAGAAGTGAAATCACAGGCACATTCTGCCTGCTTCTTTCTGGAAAGGCAATGTATTCCCTGCATGACAGTTGCCTCCTTTATAAAACAGTATACAAACGCAAGATGTTGGCGACATCTCCTGCTCCAGCCTGGAAAGAACCCAGCATGAAGAAATTCATGGTGATGGTCACTTTCACAGACACTAGCAGTACCATCCGTGCCCTGCTGAGGTTGCATGTCTGCTGCAAGAGGCACCAGATTTCAGTGAGGGCCTCCTTGGTGAAGTGGAAATGTTTCAATTGCTAACTTTGTACCACAGAGGTTGACTGACATTAATTAACATATACAATGTCTTAAAAGGGCAGTTAGACTTGAAATGACATGACCTAACTTTCTGTGGCAAGTGCATATAGCAGCTTCATGCCAATCAATGCATTTCATTGGTGAGGCAGCCAGTGAGAACCTGTTTTTGTGAAGTCAACAATGGAGCAGTGCAAATCAGACAGCAGCTTTTGGATATTTGCACTTAATCGTATATCTGCACTTGCCTTAAGTTGCTGTGGCATTTGTACCTAAGCAAAGGGAGCACCATTAACCTCAGTGTTATTTTGGCTGCAAAATCTGACCACTGTCCTGGAATTTGCCAGCCCCCTGGAGATAGGAGGGCTGATAAATTGGCAGCAGAAGGCATCAGGATATTTCAAGAGGCGGGAACAGCAACAGCTTCGTCAGTCACCTCTGGTCCGAGGGTAGCCAATGTAAGATTTTGATAATACTACTAATTTTCAGGGTTCTATATTAGTTTGAAGTAATATTTATGGATTTTATCTTGACCAACTTTTAATTAGTTCAGTTTGATATTCTGTCTGCTGAATAAGACAATTAAACAGTAAAAAGCAGGCTGAGAACAGGAAAACAGCTATGTCTGTGAGAAATGCTGTACCTCTTGATAACCTAATGACTTTAAAAGCCGAAATGTCTAGGAAACCTAAAGCCTTAAAGAGATAAGTTTTGAACTCAACAGGGCTTTTTTATGTTGATATTTGTTAGGCAAAATCCTGTCTTTAAATTAGACTTAGGGCAGAAATTTCCGTGCCCGTTGGCATTGGACTTCATGGCGGGCATGAGCGGACAATATGGCGGGAAGGGCAAAAATCGGTTTCACGCTGTTGTCATGAAAATATAATAATTTTCATAATATTATTGTGATTTATTGTAAAGGTAGGCTAATAGTCGGGTTTGGATTAGCTTCTCTGTGTGGATGTGTGTGTGGCGGATTTAATTGAATTAGAGACAGCTAGTCTGGAACTTTTGAGTGTTCAAAAGAGAAGCTAGGTTTGAAATGCTAAATACGTAAACATGGCTAAAGTTTTAGAATGTGGGGTGTGAGGAACATTTGCATTTTTAGATAAACCTGAGGAGTGAATTTCAAAGAGATGGTAAGGTATTACACCTAGCCATAAGAGGCTAAGCCAAACAGCGTGTTTAATTTTCCTAAAGATTACTGATACTATTAGGACTATGAAAGATTTATATTATGGAAAAAGCAAAGTCGCAAAGACATATTAGAACAATGGGATTTTCATTAAAAAGGGAGAAAGATGTATAAAGGAGCTGAAGTTATGCGTAAGGAGAAGGATTCTAAGATCTAAAAAGTGTGAAAAGCCTCCAGCCTCAAGGTATCAAGTGTCTGTCCACAGGAACTGAAGCTAAGAAAACTCACTGTGAACATCACTGTCCAGGGTGTTGTGCACTTTGCCTGGGTCTGTTGCAATTTATTTGTTTTTCCTGCTGCCTGAACGGAGATGTAACTGGGAGTCAGATAAATTAGGGGAGCTAGGAGTGATCATAATAGTAATTTGTAGACCCATGTATGTGCTTAAAATCTTTACTTCTATTAATAAATGTTTATTTTAGTTTTGTTAAAAAAAAAACCTCTAAGACTCAGTGGACTTATTACTACTAAATTCAAGGCACGCATTTCGAAATCAAATACAAATTGCAAAAACAGCTGCGGCAGTGGTTTCAAGTTTCCCTCTGGGATTTGAGCAGCTCGGCATTTACCACCCGCTGTACCATAATACCATCGTGAAACCAGTTTGTGATTGTCCGCTCAGTCAATCAAAGTCAGGCCACCTTTCCCGCCACCACGTCAGGAACTTAATTTCACTACATCTGCATATCATTACAATGCCGGTTCACCAGAATCATCCCCCCATGCTGAATCATCCAGGCACATCGGCGTGATTGCACGCCAACGTGTTTCACAACAGCATTTAAAAGACGTGCACCTGGCGAGCTGAACCTCAAGGGAAACTTGGAGGTGAGTGCTCACTAACACTGCGCAGCACTCACGAGGGTCGCCCGTTCGACATCAATGTTGAGGCGTTGTACATTCAGGCAAGGACACAGGCAAGTCGCTTTTTCAAGGTTGGCTGACAGTGCAATGCCAGGGCAAGGGTTGCACTGCCTCTGAGGTGAATTGGGGGGGGGCAAGGCAGCACATGCATTGGGGAGGGTGGGGTGTGAAGGGGTGGGAGAGAAGCGGCCATGGATTGGGGAAAACTTGCATAAAATGACCATTCCTCTGCAGCTGATACAGTTCAGGTGCAGCCACATTGACATGATTAGAATCGGGCCTCTAGCTTATCTGCCTACTCAAGCAAAACAGAGGCAAGAAAGTGCCACCAAATGCCCTAGAGCTTTTCATCCCTTGGGCACAGACTGCAATTAATGAGCATTTTAGTGGACAGCAGAACAATTGGATAACTGAGCACGTTGTACAATCTCCTTGCGAAAGCTGGCCATGGAGCAGTCACTTTGTGAAGGCGCTCACAGCCACTTGCAATGTCATCATTCAGATTTGGACCAGTCCCCACCATGGTTCAAGATAACAGTGCAACCATGCAGTGAGGGTTAGGAGAATTCCTGCATCTGAACTGAGAGAATGGCATGCAGTCCAGTAGGTGAAGCTCCTGCAAATCAGTCTTGTGGAGTGGGGCAGATGTAGGTGGGGTTTCGGTCAGCCATGCAGCGCACTAAACTCTGGCCTTCCAAGTGTTGGCCAGCACTCTCTGGGATGTGTTAAGTGTATATAACATCTGGCTTAATAAATTCTACTTGATTCATAAATAATGGTTGTGCATACCTTGTTAGGTCAGGCACAGCTGAGAGCACATCATTAAAAATTAAGAATTTGGAATCTAGATATTTGAATTAAAAGGTTTTTATGAAAACCCCCAAATTCTTACACCAATTAATCCAATTAAATACCAATTAATGTCTATTTTACACCCCTACAGCCATCGAACACCAATTTTTGATTAAAACGTATGCATTAATTGTCAGACCAAAAAAGACCATTTCACTGGCATCGCAATGGTCATGCACCACATGGGAAAACTGTCAGGTATATTGAGACAGCCCAGGGGCTCCACATCCGACAGAAAGGCCCCCTGGGAGCAATAGCCATGACTCAGTCTCCAATGCCATCACTGGCTCTAGCACATTAAAAATATTTTTACCTTGCCCTTTCTGGGTGCCTCAACATGGAGAGGCCCTCTCCTTCTCAACACAGTCTCCGCAGCAGCCATCTCTATTGGTGGTGCTGCCATGGCTACAGAGTTGCTGGCATTCTGATTGGACCGCAGCTCAGAGAGGCAGGCCACCGTCAATAATCGGATGGCCATCCCAGTGGCAGCTTCTTAATTGGCCACCACTAGTAGAAAAACCTCCATGGTTCCTCATGGTGGCCATTATATTTGGGGAAGTAGTAGACTGTTTCAATATTAATACATGTCAGGAATACCACATTTTAAGATTCAAAACACGCACATCAAAAACATCACAGTACCCGATTTCAAATAAGCTATATAAAGCAGCGCTAAATTCATGCGTGGATATATTTAAGGATTCCTGATTATGTTCAGCAAATGTGCTGTTCACCTTGTTGTAAATAACCCAGTAAAAACCTAACTGATGTTAATTAAGTCATCAATATTGAAGTTGATGGTCTAGGGAGCGAGGTCAACAAGGCTTATCTGAATAACTGGCTCAGCACATTATGCATTCAAATTTTTTTTGCACAAACGAGCCTTGTTTCGTTTTATTTTTGGAGAAACGAACCCATATAAATAAATTGTACCTAATCATGCAAATTTAGAAGTTTGCTTAAGTGCACAACTTTGAATGTACTAGCTATTGAAATAAGTCTTCCATTACAAAGAAGATGATATCTTAAAAAGCATTCAATTTTGTCTAATTTCCTGGTCTGCTTTAATTACATTAAGGATCACGCTGATACTATTATTAGAAAATGAAAATTGTGCATGTTATTTTTGGTATTTTACATTCATATCATGTTCACACCCCTTTCTTGTAGTTAAGCGGTGAACAAAGAATTAAGCGAATAGCCAGAAACTAATAGATATCCCTTTTCCAATGAACAG
The DNA here is from genome assembly GCF_964194155.1 of Cetorhinus maximus. Taxonomy (NCBI): domain Eukaryota; kingdom Metazoa; phylum Chordata; class Chondrichthyes; order Lamniformes; family Cetorhinidae; genus Cetorhinus; species Cetorhinus maximus. The sequence goes on from NC_135884.1 coordinate 54,630,303, forward strand.
GAATGTTAACAATTAAAAGATTGGTAGAAAGGGTATGGCAATCCTGTTATTTTCATTTTCCTTCACAGGTGCAGATGTACTAATTTAACAATGTTTACACCTAGCATAGAAAATAATGGCTTCTGTTGATTATTTTTGCCCACTTCTTTGTGGAAATATTTGGTCAAGCTCAGAGCTACTCAGCAGAATGAACAGATCCCGAGGTAACACAATTAGTTTCACTGCAAATAATTTGCTATTTTATTAGCTTTGTAAAAATACCAGTGCAAGAATTAGAAACATCAGTAGCAGATTGGCATGAGTCAGACATTCTCATACATAAACAATCAGGAATGGAGTCACTCAATAGTGTCTTTAGGACAAACAAGTTCACTTGAGTGAAAACAGGACTGATATGCCTACCAGAAAATGTTGACATCATTTGACATAATTTATGTTCAACAGCATTCATTTGCACTCATTTGACATCAGTTATGATCAAAGGCAATTATTTAGCCATCATTTAATATCATTTGCACTCAAAAGCAATCATTAAGCTATCATTTGACATTTCAAGTAGCGATCAATTGAGATCATTGTCATCAATTGCCACAGCGATTAGCAACATTACTTACCTTAAGCATTCTAACACCAAAAATGATCTTAAGAATTTGTTCTTCATATTTTTGAATTTATTTAGCTTGAAACATACTAAAACTGAGCTAACTTTAGAAAAAGCAGCCTCTGTTTTAGCATATCTTTTGATAAGCTGGTTTTATGTTTTTTTTCATAACCTATAACTAGCATATCTATAACACACACCCCTGTCATCCCCCACCCTCCCCGGATTGCAGCAGTTTTCTCCCTCCATCTCCCCATCCCTCTTCCCTCTCTCCCCCTCCCCCTCTTCCCCATCCCCCATTTCTCTCCTCCCCCCTTCCCTCTGCCTCTTCCAACCACTATTCCCAATCTCCTCCCTGCTTCTTGCCCCCTCTCCTCCTCCTCCCGTCCCCCTCTTCTCCCCTCTTTCCTCCTCCTCTTCCCCCCCCTCCCTCTCTCTTTCCTAATCTTCCTCCCTCCTGCCCCATCTATCCTCTCACCTCTAATCCCCGGACAGCTTAGGTCGTGGGGCTGGCTGGAATTGGGAGTGACGGTGAAGTTCTGCTCTGCTGCAGCTTTCCAGTTGGCATGGCCCAACAACAGCAGCAGGAAGAGGTTAGCGTTCATGTTGTGGAAGTCAGTGTTAGGAGGGAGTGGTGTTTGGTGGTAGTGGAGTCAGTGCATAGTTGTTGTGGGGGGGGGAAGTAAGTCATCGTGCAGCTGAGCCGCCGGTTACTGGGGGGTGCTCCCGAGTTCGGCGGCAGGTAGGCCCAAGACTGGAGGTGGGGGAGGTGCAGGCCCAAGACTGGAGCTGCATGGGCTGGGGTCTTGGAATTGGGGGGTGAAGGATGGCGGTGGTATGGCCCAAAGCTGCAGGTGTGGGGACTTCAGGCCTGAGACTGGGGAAATGGGGGGTGTAGGCTCAAGACTGGGAACTGAGGAAGAGGAGACAGTCATCGTCAAGGGGGAAGGGGAGACGAGAAAGTCATCGGGGTTTATGGGGAATAGGCTGCTGGGAGGAGATCAGGGGTGAAGGAAACCATCAGGGAACACCAGAGACTGCCAGGAGGAGAATGAGTGTAGACAAGGAACCATCAGGGAACACCAGTGAACGCTGAGAGGAGAATGGGGTCATGGGGTGGAGGTGGGGCAGATGCACCAGAAAACATCAATGTCAATGAGTCCATTTGATACCTTTGAGTGGGCTTGATGCCGTTGAGCATTTAATTTTGATGCCTTTGAGTGCCTTTGATCAAATTTGATTTCAAAGATGGCATGAAAAGCTCACTCCAAATTAGAACATTTGATGTCAAATGACCGCTGATCATTTTTGAGTGTATCAAATGCAATTGAGAACAAAAATGATACCAATATTTTCGGGCAGGGACAGTAAAGAGATTGTGTGAGACAATCACTTCTGTAATTTACTGTGTTGGTATTGCACATGAGTACTAAAATCTGGTTCTGATAGTTGCGCCTTATCCAAAAAGACAAGCTGGGAAGAAACAGTTGATCTGATATAGCCAGCATATCTCCGCAGATGAAGCTGACCAGATTACTCATGAGTGGAGAGATTTATTACGTCTCATTGTTGTCCCTGACACATCCAACTTTTAGCAAGTGTCTATGCTTTTTTAACATTTTATTTTCATCCTATTCAGTATCTTGTGCAATAATATATCAACTCCTAGGGCTATAGTGACAAAGTTATCGTATTCTGAGCATGCTTGATGGCATCACAGAAAAAAATAACTCAGCCAGTGGCAGCGCATGTGCATTTAATGCTGAAAAATCATGTTTAAAGTTTACCTCATCTCGATAATGATATAACAATGTCAAGCTCTTGACTCCAGGCACTTAATTGGCTCAAAAAAGACCCCACAACCTTTGGGCCTATTTTCCAACAATCTCAGGGCAACTCACTCTCAGATCCAAAGAAGACAATGAAACCCAGAAAACAGGACAAAACAAGTGAAAAAAAAGTCAGAATCTTTAAAAAAGAAACTTAAAAACATGAAAGAAAGGTGAAAAAAGAACTAATGCATGAGAAAGCGAGCAAAAAAGCAAAAAATAATTGTTGTTTTACAGGGTTAATATTATAGCACTAAAGTTTGTCCTCAAATTTGCACAGCTATTGCAGTGAGCTTTCTTTTAGCATCATAGAACACAAATTAAAAATGTTTCAAAATTTATCAGCCCTATCAGAAATTATTAGGTCACAAAGCTGCTGGCAGTTTAAAGTTTAAAAACCTTGTTTTTGTGAATATCCTAAGTGCGGGATATGCAAAGGGACTTGAGAGTCCTAGTCCAGGATTCTCTTAAGGTTAACTTGCAGGTTGAGTCGGTAGTTAGGAAGGCAAATGCAATGTTGGCATTTATTTCGCAAGGACTAGAATATAAAAGTAGGGATGTGCTGCTGAGGCTTTATAAGGCTCTGGTCAGACCACATTCAGAATATTGTGAGCAATTTTGGGCCCCGTATCTCAGGAAGGATGTGCTGGCCCTGGAGAGGGTCCAGAGGAGGTTCACGAGAACGATCCCAGGAATGAAAGGCTTAACATATGAGGAACATTTGAGGACTCTGGGTCTATACTCGATGGAGTTTAGAAGGATGAGGGGGGATCTGATTGAAACTTACAGAATACTGAAAGGCCTGGATAGAGTGGACGTGGGGAAGATATTTCCATTAGTAGGAGAGACTAGGACCCGAGGGCACAGCCTCAGAGTAAAGGGAAGACCTTTTAGAACAGAGATGAGGAGAAACTTCTTTAGCCAGAGAGTGGTGAATCTATGGAATTCATTGCCACAGAAGGCTGTGGAGGCCAGGTCATTGAGTGTATTTAAGACCGAGATAGATAGGTTCTTGATTGGTAAGGGGATCAAAGGTTACGGGGAGAAGGCGGGAGAATGGGGTTGAAAAACTTATCAGCCATGATTGAATGGCGGAGCAGACTCGATGGGTCGAATGGCCTAATTTCTGCTCCTATGTTTTATGGTCTTATGGGTACATGAAAAATATCTTCACAAATCCATAAGGTGTAACTTGAACTAATATTTGTGGTAAAAATCCTCATGGTCATACCTATTCCTAATTGACATTATGTTGACAGTTCCACAGAACCTTAGAAATTTACAGCATGGAAGGAGATCACTCAGTTTATCATGGCTGCACTGGATCTTGGGGAGAGCAATATAAAATTAATTATACTACCCCTCCGCCCAACCTTGCATCTTCTTCAGTTTCAAATATTGTCCACTTTGTCCTTAAAATGCACAATGGTCTGCCTCAATAAATCCCCGTGGCAAAACATTTCATGCTCTAATGACACTCCTTCTAATACAGGATATTTTCATAGCCTACCTGCTCACTCTGTGAGGATATTCAATTTATGCCCCTGTGTTATCAAATCTCCCCAACCAGAAAACTGGTCTTTTCCTATTCACTCCACCCAAACCCTTCATGACTTTAAAACCTTTATTAAAACTCCTCTCTACTTCATTGGAAATAGTCTTAGTATTTCCATTATCTTAAGTCTCTCCTCCTAACAATAGGTTTTCAGTTCCATTCTGATGAATCTCTGCTGTCCACTGTTTATACTTTTAAAGAGATATTCGATCTGTGGCCTTACCAAGGTTTACACCAAATTATTTTCCACATAGAAAGTCCTTCCAATATTCTGCCAAACACATACTCTACCAAAGAACTCAGCAGGCAACTAATTACAAGTAATTGCATTGATTATTTAGAGCAATGACGTTAGAAGAACTCACCATGCAGCCACCTGATCAGTGGAACTAAACTCCTGAACTAGAGGCCCATAGCAACACCTTGACAAACTGTCCCTCAGATCTCAAGCACTCACAATGCCATAGGCCATCCACAAACATTTGCTTGATAAAAATTATATAATTGCCCATGTTTCCTGCTGTCTACCGTATTGCTTGCATCACACTTTACCCGTCAATATTTTAACATATTCAAATTTGTGTCATGCTCACATTGACTGGAATGCTGTATTCATTAAAAGGTGACATATCACAACTAGGCCAATTGGCAAGTGGAATGCAGAATTGGAAACCATTTGTGAAGTTCTGGAAAATTATAAATAGGGAATGGGTAGATGGTCCAGTGAAAGAAATAAGAATGTAAAACAATCAAATTGTTAAAGGCTACTGTTTCTGAAAACCCTGTGCTAATTTTCTGTTCTCACAATTCTAAAAAGCTATGGTTGAAATATCGTTTTTCACAAAAAACATAAATAACAACATATTTCATAATGGGACATTCAAAATCAATGTATGTGTTTTTGATTTTTTTCACTCTTGGTCTCACCCTTTCTGAAAAGTGATGTGGATATGTTTCCCAGACTTAAGCTCCTCTGTTAGCAGGAAGTGTTCCTAATTACCCAATTTGCATCTTGTGCCTGCAATTCCCAAAATTCCAGAGCGTTATATTTCTCAACGTGTGCAGTATGATTCTTCATTCAAGCTTTAGCAAGATTGGCGATTTTTTGTTTTTCAAATCAGTCTAAAATAAGTTGAAGATTGAATTTTAAATGTGTTTTTAATACAGCGTTTCAACATTTTAAGCTATTAGTTGCTTCATTTTTATTTTGAAGCGACAGGCCAACACAAAAATAGAACTACATACACACACAGGATCAACACAAAGATAACCTGTGTTTTCTTTTGTATTTAGATACAAAAACAATAATTTGTACAAGCGCAGGTTTTGTTTTCTCAGTTGGAAAGTAAATCCGTTTCTTTGTTCAGCAGATGATAAATGTTTCAATCTGTCTGTCATTCCAAATGATTTGAAAGCCAACCTCAAGTTGAATTTAATAATTTTTCAGCTGAAGTTTTACATAAAAACTTTTATCAACTGCTTTTAAAATCAGAGACAATATGGACAGATGATTGCTGTCCTTTTCTTTTTTTTAACTGATAATCCTAAAAAAAGTTAGTCACATGCTTATACATTTGAAGTGTGCAAGAGAATCCTGACTTAAATTAAGACATTGTCCCAAATTATTTCAATGGAGTTAAGTACCCCCTCTTTCACATCCGAGCATACACATGGAAGCACCTTAAACATGAATATTTTAGAGCAATAGAATCTTACAGCATCGGAACAGATTATTTCGCCTATTAAGTCTGTACCAGTGATTTTCTCCATAAACTGGCTAGCCTAATCATGTTCTTCCATTCACTCTGCATACCTTCTAATATTTCTCTTTTTCAAGCAACAATCTAATGCCCTCTTAAAAAGAATTTATGGTATTTGCTTTATCGATAGTTTCAACAGGGATTTCCACATCCCAATCATCCTTTATGAGAATATTTAATTTTCTAACCTCCTCATTATTTAATTTTTCAGATTGTTATATTTAAACCACACTCAAGTTAAGTTTCCTAAATTACAGCAAAGATAGTTGGGTTTCTATTCAAATCTGTGTGAAAGGCCACCTGTAAAAGAACATAGCCTACTGTTATTATTAATACGTCAATGCATCATTCAGATTTGAATGTGCATCTAAAAGCTATCAGAGCATTATAGGCAGATTTCATGACACTATTTAATCACTGGAATGAAGGAGTTTATGAGGATCTAGAAGCAATCGCTTTTCATTACTCTGCGTAACTTTGTTGAGGCCACAATTAGTTTTTCAAGGGACACACTTTTTTCTACATAACTAGAACTCACTTACGGTTCTTTGCTCATTTGCCTGTATACGCTGCATTCAGAAATCAGTAATATGATCATACATTTTGTCCGATTCAAACCCATGCTTACCAACGTATATTTTTATCAATATGGAATTAATTGGAACTTATGCATCGAATCATATTATTTTGTTAGGGTAATAATATTGAAGTGCAGATCCCAATAGGAATAAAGCAACATGAATTAGTCAGCTACACCTAATGCTTATTACAATGGGAATGATTAAGATGTGAAATGATGCATCTTTGTAAGAGTATTTTCACTGGTAACTTATTGGCTGCTAAGTTGAACTCTATGATCCTGTAAAGAGAAATGTAACTGTGATTCATTTACATCAATGATTCTGGGTATTTTTTTCAGATTGGTCTTGCATGCACTGCATGTGGAAAATGAGGTATCATGTGGAGAAAGTGTACTTCAGCTACATCCACCTTTAACCAACAAATACTTCATGCTACTTCCAGGTCTCCATCCCCATTATTTCTCAGTCGAAGTGATATGACATGAAGATTGGCTTAAACATAGCAATTGATTTTTAAAATGGGCAGAGCTATGATAATTATCTTCTTGTTACTTTCTACGATGATTAGCAACAGAGAGGTGCAAACATTCCAAGATGTGGAATGGCATAATATGACACTCAAAAGAAAATCTCATGGAACCTTTGTGCCAGGTTAATTTCACACAATAGATGAGCCATTATTAACTTGCAAATTTTGAGCAAATCCCAGAGAATTGTATCGAAACATTGTTAAATGTAGCCTGCACTAAACTGGCTTTCATCAGACTAGACCCAATCTGGACATGTTGATTATTCACCACAACAAATCATTCAATATCAGGGTAAGGACATCGGTGAGTAAAGTTCAGCTGCATTTTCACATGTCAGGATGTCAAAGACCAAAGCAGACACATGGGACAGAATTTTTACCTTTTGATCCATTCACAGTGGGTGGCTGGTACTTTTTTAACTCAGCCACGGCATTAACATTCCACTTCTGGGTTTCCTGATCAATCAATCAGAGTGCGCAGGTAGGATGAAGGGCTACGCCTCTATTTAAATGGACACTGGCAGAGGTCAGATTAGCTCTGTTGCAGAACCGTGAGCGAACAGACAGCAAGCGTAATGATGGAGGCTCAATGTGGGAAGGCTGCCCCTGCCCTGGTTCTCCGAGGTATCTTTGGAGTTCATGCTTTGGGCTGTAAGGGCTTGCAGAGAGTCACTGGTCCCAGCGAATAGGACCAAGAAAGCAGTCTTGAAACAAAACAGGGATGACTTGAAATGGTTGAGAAGGCCAGCAGCAGAAATGCTGTACTCTACCTTGTAAATGGAAAGAGTGCCACCAGATGTTCAATGACCTCATCTGGACAACAAAGGTAAGGGTCATGCCACATCCAAGTGCCAACTCCCTCACTCTAGCCACCCCAGCATTCTCCAGCATAGGACTCCTCAGAACAACACACCTTGCAGGTCTACCCATTCCTCCCTCTCAAGGCACCTCCTAATGTCCCGACCTGAATATCAAATGCTGACACTCACCCCCATCTTACTGTCGTCGCACATCACCCCTCACTTTCCACAAATGTTGTCATTCCATTCTTGCAAAAATTCAATTTCTCACATTCATAACTCATTGCTTTCCCTCCTTGTAGGAGAAAAAAGTGTAGAACTTAACGGTGAGAGAAAGAAGTGGGGTGAACCCCCAGGAAAAACCCCCTTGACCATTGCAGAGGAAGACGCCATGCAGAACAGCAGAATGGTGGTGTGCATGGTCTTTAGCAATGGAGAGTTGGGAGTCTCCCAAATAGCTGATGAAAAAATTAAATATCACGCAGCCACGTGGCACACAACACTCACTCATGTTGATTTGCTGTCACCATTGCCTGAAAAATGAGCATCTGCACATTGATGACTTTGAACCCTTTCCCCTTGTCAGATCTAATTCAGTTCTAATTCATGCCTTTCAACTCTCACAGGTACTTCAGCATCTTGGAGGAATTGTTGCAGGAGGAGACCAAGGGGTCCTTAGAAAAGGTTCCACATTCTGAGAAGCACCATCACACCACTCATGCATACCCACCGCCAATGCAGATGCACACAATCGGCGGGAACTCTAATAGAAACAGCTACGTCATCACATTGTGAGACACATCACAAATGAGTAGGGTCAGGTGCTGGAGACAGAGATTTTGCAGATCACTCCATGCTTTGCTTAGTGGGTGTAGATGCTGAGCCTTGAGGTGATTGGGGCAGCAGCAGAAAATGTGTGAGGCTTTGTCAGCATTTCCAGTGGTGCTGCAGACCAGTGGAGAGAGATTGGGGGAGTCTGTCTCAAACATGATGTCCACCTTCATGAAAATAATGGCCACATGATGGAGCATCAGATGGGGCTGACAACCAAGTACATACTGAGGCCTGCACATTCACTCTGCCAGTTTAAACAATGGAGGGAAGCCTTGCCTTGGCTTTTTACAGTGCAGTAAAATGCTCTCCAACTCTTGGCTGGCAGGAAAATGGGGCCATGAGGGAGAAAATGAAGAAAGGGCATGTGGAAATGGGGACTCTTCTCAAGGAACTTCCATTTCTCTGCCTCAGTCAGAGTCCTACAAGCTATCTCCTGTTCCAGTGGCAGAGCCTGTCCCTGCACAGGTGTACATAAATGTGTGTACAGGTGTACTACCCATGTATTTCACTTTTTGTGGGATTAGCACAATGGGTTAGGACAACTTTCAGTTCTGCTGAACAGGGATGCTTTGGTAAAGATGAGATGCTGAAAAGGTGGGAAAGTCATTCATCCATGTCGTAAGGCTTTGGGACATTTGTTGGCCACTGTTCATAGCAATAAAGTGTTTGGTGGATTTATAACCATAGTAATGGAACACTGGGAGAGATTGGTGAACATGAGTGTGTCTTCTTCACTCCATGTTTCTTCCATTGTCTGTATTGTATGTCATTTAGTGTATTGTAAGTTAGTATGCATGGGATGCAGAGATCAGGAGGTGAAATTGGTATAGGTGTAAGTCTTTAGAGTGAACCATTGTTTGCTGTGGTCAGGCTGAAATAGTAAAGCTTGGTAACTGAGTTCTGCAGTGAATAGCAGACTCAATAATAAAGAACCATACAAATGGAATCCGGTTGTATCATTTGATTGAGCACTCATGTTGGATTGTGTAACACGAGTTCATTAAAGACAAGGAACTGTTTCTGCGGTTGTTATAACTGATGCCTGTGTTTAAATAATGAAAGAAAATTGAACAAGAAAGCAGTCCAAACATGAGTATACCTGCTGTTAGAGCAGGGGAATGAGCAGCCAGCCTCTAGCTCTGCTTAAGCCACAGGGGTAATGCCATGTAGAAATAACATGAAAAGGAAGGGAAAGACTTTGTAGTTTCACTTCAGTGTTTACATGTCCGTCACTGTGTAAATTTTATGATAAATGTTAATATGAAAAAAAACTTTATTTCAAGTCTCCATTATCCAGTCATCTTCATTGTTGCCTCTCACTTGCCAAATGGCTATCAGCCTTGAGGAAAATAGTATGATCAGTGTGGAATATGAGCAATGGGTGTCAATGAGAAGAACTATTGACAGTGGGATTGCTTTGTGTCAGGAGGGGATGGGGGGATGGGGTGTGGGGGCAGTTGGTTTCAAATTAATATGCCTCTAGATTCACATGCTCAGGTTATCTGAAACATGCATGAATTGATGTATCGCAGACATCTCTGACAGCTAGATGAGCAGCTGCAAGGACCCTGGCCATATCAGACTCCTCCTCCTCACTCCTTCCGCCTCCTCTGAGAAGGCAAAACAGTGATCGCCTTTGTCCTCCTGCATTCCGGTCCTCTCTGCAGCATTATGTTGTGCAAGGCACAACAGACAAAAGAAAGTAAGGCTTGCATTTATGTAACACTTATGCAACCATTCTGGATACCCATTCTGGTACTACATTGAAGAGTGTCACCAATCGGATCAGGCACCTGAACTGCATCCTCAACAATCCAATGGCTTGCTCTATAACTGCTCTTCTGTTCATGGGGCTCTGGCTATACCTTTCCTCTGCATCAGTAGTAGGGATTTTCACAGAGGCCATCAGCCACATCTTCACAGGGCAGGCCAGGGTCTCCAAGGAGCCATCTGTTCATTCTGGTTGGATGTGCAAATATCTGTGGGAGATGTAGCTGACACAAAACAAAGACATTGTAGAAGCTTCCAAGAAATCTTGCACAGACATGCATGAATGTGGCCACATACATGCTCAGCATTGATGGAGTAGAATCCCATTGATTGACCAACACTCCTGGATGATCTGAGGCTACCCTGATTGCCAGATGGGTGCAATCAATGAATCCTTGGATCTGTTGAAATCCAGTCAGAGCATCAAATCTAAGCACACTCTCATTATGACTGGCCTCATTAGCAGTGGAGTTTTCTTACTTGCTCACAGGATGTGGGTGTTGCTGGCAAGGCCAACACATCCCGAATAGCCCTTGAAAAGGTGGGTAGTGAGCCGTCTTCTTGAACTACTGCAATCTATGTGCTGTAGGGATACCCACAGTGATGTTGGGAAGTTCCAGGATTTTGACCCATCAATAGTGAACGAATGGCGCTGTATTTGTGTGGCTTGGAAGGGAATTTGCAGGTGGTAGTATTCCCATGATTCAGCTGCCCTTGTCCTTCTAGGTGGCAGAGATCATGGGTTGGAAGGAGCCTTAGCGAGTTGCTGCAGCACATCTTTTAGATGGTACACAGAACTCACTCTGCACCAGTGGTGGGGGAAGTGAATGTTTAGGTTGGTGGCAAGGTTGGTTGGTGGAATGGAAACAACAAGGGCTGAGTGCGATGAGGAGCATGTGCTAACTTGGGAATATGGTACAGTTGGAATATCTCTGTTAAGTTTTTCTCAAGCTATAATTTAGATTAACAATGACTTTCAATGGGGGCAGTAGTTGACCAATGCTCCTGGATGATATGAGGCCATCTTGATTGTCAGATACTGGGGAGATATACGTATTGCATTAAATTTATAGCTCGACTAGTTAAATCGCTTAACATAACTACAGATAACAGTTGATATTTCTAAACTAGAAAACTAATTAGTCAAAAACAAAACACAATAATTATGACAAGGCAGGTGAAGTGTTGCAGTTGGAGCATGTAGGAGCTAGTGGACACCAGTGTGATCCATGACAACCACATCTGAAGTATGTGCAGCTTGAGGAACTTTGGCTCAGAGTTGATGAGCTGGTGGCCATGCTTACTGTGATACATCAGAGAAGGGGAAAGTTACCTGAACACTTTGCTCTAGGAGACAGTCACAGCTTTTTGGTTCGGTTCTTCATATCTGGTTCATGGTCGGGCAGAGGAGGGTGTGACTACAAATGAGTCAGAAATGGGAATCCAGAAGCTAACAATGGGGGAACCTTAGCCCCCGCAATTGTCCAAACATTCGAGCTTCTTGCAGTTTGTCTGGACAAGAGCATGGACTCCAGGGTGAATGAGCAAACTGGCTAAGGCACTATGGTGCAGGAAGCCATTCAAGGGGGTGGGGTTGGGGGAGTAAAAAGAAATATGGCTGTATAGTTAGAGAGACATACATTGTTTCTGTAGCTGAGTGCGTGAGTTCTGAAAGCTGTGTTGCCTGCATGGTGCCAGAGATAAGGACCTTTCCTCAGAGCTGTAAAGGAACTTGAGTGGGTGGGGATGAATCCAGTAGTCATAGTTCACTGGGTACCATGACATAGGTATGACTAAGAAGGAAGTTCTGCTGAGGGAGTATAAGCAGTTAGGGGCTAAATTAAAAAGCAGAACCACTAAAGTAATAATCTCTGGATTACTCTCTGAACCTTGAGCAAGTTGGCATAGAGTATACAAGATCAGACAGTTGAATGTATGGCCCAAAGACTGGTTTGGGAGAAATGGGAACTCGCATTAGGAATGGGGGAAGTGGGAGCCATACTACTGTGACAGCCTTCACCTGAGCCACACTAGCACCAGTATACTGGTGAGTCATTTAACTAGGGTTGTAGAAAGGACTTTAAACTAACCAGAGTGGGGTGAGGGTTGGGAGGAAAGGTTCATGCGAGAGGGGATTTGGAAAGTAAAAGAGAAAGGGCAAGGTTATAGTGCAGGGTAGCAATATGAGTAATGGTAGCCAGAGTATGACAGGGAGGGACAGAGCGTACAAATATAAATGTGCGCTAGCAAATATGGTCAAGGTAAGGAAAAATGACTTTAAATTAACAGAGCATGAGGACAATTCAGGTGAAGGGAGATTTAGAAATTCAAAGATAAAAGTTGAGGCAATAGAAAAGTATATTGATACAGGTTTTTTTATTCTTTCATGGGTGTGATCGTCGCTAGCCAGGCCAGCATTTATTGCCCATCCCTAATTGTCCTTGAGAAGGTGATGGTGAGCTGCCTTCTTGAACCACAGCTGTCCATATAGTGTAGGTACATCCAAAGTGCTGTTAAGAAAGGAGTTCCAGGATTTTGATCCAGCAACAATGAAGGCTACAAAGTTCCTAGTCAGGATGGTAAGTGACTTAACGGGGAACTTGCAAGTGGTGGTGTTCCAATGCATCTGCTGCCCTTGTCTTTCTATTTAGTAGAGGTCACAGGTGTGGAAGGTGCTGTCAAAGGAGCATTGGTGAGTTACAGCAGTGCATCTTGTAGATCACAACTGCCACTGTTCATTGTTGGTGGAGGGAGTGAATGTTTAAGATAGTGGATGCGGTGCCAATCAAGTTTCTTGAATGTTGTTGAAGCTGCATCATCCAGGCAAGTGGGGAGTATTCCATCACACTCCTGACTTATGCCTTGTAGATGATGGTCAGGCTTTGGGGACGCAGGAGGTGAGTTACTCACTTCAAAATTCCCAGCAACTAACGAGCTCTTGTAGACACAGTATTTATATCGCTGGTCCAGTTCAGTTTCTGGGCAATCATAAGCCCCAGGATATATGTAGTGGGGGTTTCAGTGATGGTAATTCTATTGAATGTCAAGGGGAGATGGTTGGATTCTCTCTTGTTGGAGATGGTCATTTCCTGGCGCTTGTGTGGCGCGAATGTTACTTGCTACTTATCAACCAAAGCCTCAATGTCGTCAAGGTCTTGCTGCATATCGGCACAGACTGCTTCAGTGTTTGAGGAGTTGCGAATGGTGCTTAACATTGTGCAATCATCAGTGAACATTCTGACCTTATGGATGGAAGAAAGGTCATTGATGAAATGGCTGAAGATGGTTGGGCCTAGGACACTACCCTGAGGAATGCCGGTGATGCTTGACCTCAAACAACCACAACCATCTTCCTTTGTCTTAGGTATGACTCCAACCAGTGGAGAGTTTTCCCCCCAATTCCCATTGGCTCCAGTTTTGCTAGAGCTCCTTGATGCCACACTCAGTCAAATGCTTCCTTGATGTCAAGGGTTTCCTTGATGTCAAGAGCTGACACTCTCACCTCACCTCTTGAGTTCAGCTTTTTTATCCATGTTTGGATCAAGGCTGTCATGAGGTCAGGAGCTGAGTGGCACTGGCGGAAACCTAACATAACTGAGCATCCGTGAGCGGCTTATTGCTGACTAAGTGCCACTTGATAACACTGTTGATGGCACCTTCCATCATTGATTCAGGGTTGATCCCTCGACTTAATAGTGATGGTAGAGTGAATGATATGTTGGGCCATGGGGTTACAGATTGTGGTTGTAGACAATTCTGCTGCTGATGGCCCACAGTGCCTCATGGATGCTCAGTTTTGAGTTGCTAGGTCTGTTCTAAATCTATCCCATTTAGCATGGTGGTAGTGCCACACAACACAAAGGAGGGTGTCCTCAATGTGAAGATGGGTGTTGCTGGCAAAGCCAGCATTTGTTTCCCATCCCTGATTGTCTTTGAACTGTGTGGCTAGCTAGGCCATTTAGGAGGCCACGTTGCTGTCTGGAGTCACATGCGGGCCAGACCAGGGAAGGACAGCAGATTTCCTTCAGTAAAGGTCATTGGTGAATCAGATGAGTTTTTATGACAATCAACAATGGTTTCATGGTCACTTTTACTGAGGCTAGCTTTCAACTCCAGATTTGTTAATTCAATTTAAACTCCACCAGCCGCCATTATGGGATTTGAACCCATGTCCCCAAAGCATTAGCCTGGGCCTCTAGATTGCCAGGTAAAAACAAGCTGAGTTGGCAAGAAGGGGGAGAGTTTAACGGTAATAGTGCACCAATGAATAAGGTCAATATAGGGAATAGTAGTAACATAATAAAACTGAAGTCATTTTATCTGAGTGCATAGAGCATCTGCAATAAGAAAGATGAACTACTGGTACAAATGGAGAAAAGGTTTAGATCTAATTGCCAGTATAGAGGCATGGTTACGAAGTGACCAAGGTTGGGAAATAAATATTCCAGGATACACAACATTTTGTAAAGAAAGGCAGAATGGAAGCAGAGAAGGGGTAGCCCTAAGAATAAAGGATGATATAAGGATATGAGTGAGAAAGGATCTTGGCTCAGAAAATCAGAACGTTGAATCAGTATGGAGATTAGGAACATGTGTCAGAAAATGTGGTGGGAATAATTTATGCCCCCCTAACACTTGTTATACCCATGCACAAAGCATTAAAGATGAAATTATGAAGAGCTTGTAACAAAGGCAATGTAATAATTGTGGCGAACGTTAGCCTTGATATAAACTGAACCAATCAAATTGGCAAAGGTGGTCAGGAAGATTAGTTTGTCGAATGCTTTTATGACAGTTTTCTAGAGCAATATTTTTTAATTCACTTATGAGATGTAGGCATCGCTGGCTAGGCCAGCATTTATTGCCTATCCCTAATTGTCCATGAGAAGGTGGTGGTGAGCTTCCTTCTTGAACTGCTATGGTCCCTGTGGTGTAGATACACCCACAGTGCTGTTAGGGAGGGAGTTCCAGGATTTTGATCCAGCAACAGTGAAGGAACTGCGATATATTTCCAAGTCAGGTTGGTGAGTAACTTGGAGGGAACTTCCAGGTGGTGGTGTTCCCATAATATCTGCTGCCCTTGTCCTTCTAGATGGTAGTGGTCATGGGTTTGTAAGGTGCTGCCCAAGGAGCCTTGGTGAATTTCTACAGTGCATCTTGTAGAGGTACACACTGCTGCCACTGTTGGTGGTGGTGAATGTTTGTGGAATAGGTGCCAATCAAGTGGGCTGCTTTGTCCTGGATGGTGTCAAGCTTCTTGAGTGTTGTTGGAGCTGCACTCATCCAGGAAAGTGGAAAGTATTCGATTACACTCCTGACTTGTGCCCTGTGGATGGTGGACAGGCTTTGGGGAGTCAGGAGGTGAGTTACTCACTGTAGGATTTCTAGCCTCTGACCTGCTCATCTAGCCACAATATTTATGTGGCTAATCCAGTTCACATAAATACAAGAGATAAAGCTATTTTAGATCTAGCATTGTGCAATGAGACAGGTTAATTCGTAATCTCATAGTCAAAGATCCACTGAGAAATAGTGATTATAATATTATTGAATTCCACATGAAGTTTGATAACAACATTCACCAATCACTAACATATGCCCGAGTGAGGCGGAGGCTGTGTGAGTAGTGAATTACTTTCATGTGAGAATTTGGTGCACTGGGGAAAGAGGTGTAGTATACATAGGAATTATTCTAAGATAATTAGGTGAACAATTAAATGAAGTTAACTAAATAACATAAGTAACAATGACAGGACAGGTGTTATGTTACAGCTGTGCAATGTGAAAGCTTTTGGACACCAAGGTGATGCATGACAAACGCGTCTGCAGAGAGTGTGAGTAGCTAGAGGAATTCCGGATCAGGATTATTGATCTGGAAACCGAACTACAGACACTGCGCAACGTAAGGGAGGGGGAGAAATACCTGGACACTTTGTCCCAGAAGAAGATCACATCTCCTTAGAATAGGGTCATCTGTATGGTCAGCAGTGAGTGACAGGAGGATGTGACCATAAGTGAGGCAGGTAATGGGACCAAACAGACAGTAGTGGAGGAGCCTCAGACTTTGCAATTTCAACAGGTTTGAGTGCTCACAAACTGTGTGGATGAAAGCAAGGTCTGCAAGGTGGTTGAGCAGGCTGGCCATGGCACCATGGTACAGGAAGCCATTCAAGCGGGAGGAGTAAACAGAAATGTAATGGTAGTGGGGGATAGTATAGTGAGGGGGATTGACACTGTTCCCTGCAGAAAAGAGCAAGAGTCCAGAAGGATTTGTTGCCTGCCCACCAGGGTTCGGGACATCTGCCCAGAGCTGGAGAGAAACTTGCAGTGGGAGGAGGAGGATCCAGTCATCATGGTCCATGTAGGTATCGACAACATAAGCAAGACAAGGAAGGAGGCTCTGCATAGTCAGTATGAGAAGCTAGGTATCAAATTAAGAAGCAGAAACTCAAAGGTAATATTCTCTGGATTATTACCTGAGCCATATGCAAATTGGCATAGCACAAATAAGATTAGAGAGATGAATGCGTGGCTCAAAGACTGGTGTGGGAGAAGTGGGTTCCACTTTGTGGGGTACTGGCACTAGTACTGGGGAAAGTGAGGGCTATACCGTTGGGATGGTCTACATCTGAACCTTGCTGGGATGTGTGTTCTTGTGAATCACATAGCTAGCAAAGTAGAGAGAGCTTTAAACTAAACAAGGGATCAAGCTTGGGTATAATGTGGCAAATTAAGGTGTAGATTCAAGGAAGGAGACCATAATAGTAATATGGGAAATGAGGGTCATAGAATAGCAGGAAGGGGAAGAGAAATAAAACCTAAGAATACACCAACATCGAGGTTCAATGTTACAAATATAACAAAAAGACAAAACTAAAGGCTTTGTACCTGAATGCGCGTAGCATTCATAATAAAGTAAATGAATTGATGGCGCACATTGAAGTAAATAAGTATGATTTGATAGCCATTACGGAGACGTGGCTATAGGATGACAAGAATTGGGTGCTGAATATTGAGGGGTATATGATCTTCAGGAAGAAGGGGAAGCTAGGTAAAGGTGGAAGGGTAGCACTGGTGATCAAGGATGGCATTGGTACAATAATTAGAGATGACCTTGGTTCAGGAGATCAGGATATAGGATCATTTTGGTTGGAGACAAGGAACAGTAGGGGAAAGAAGTCATTAGTGGGAGTGGTCTAAGGCCCCTTAACAGTAACCGCAATGTAGGCCAAAGTAAACAAGAAGAAATATTTGATTTTACATCCAGTTTGAAAGAGAAGAGTGGGTCCAAGACTAGTATCTTAAACTTAAATAAGGGCAACTATGTGGGCATGAAAGTTGAGCTAGCTGAAGTGAACTGGGATACTAGGCTAGGGGATAGATCAATAGAGATGCAGTGGCAGACATTTAAGGGGATATTTCAGAGTAATTCCTACTATAAAGAAAAATTTTAAGGGGAGGACCCGCCATCCCTGGTTAACAAAAGAAGTTAAGGAAAGCATCAATCTTAAGGAAAAAGCATATAACTGCACTAAGATGAGTGGTAGGCCAGAACATAAAGGATGGCAGAGAATGACTAAAAGGCTAATCAGGAGAAAGAAATTAGGGTATGAGAGAAAGCTAGCTGGAAATTTAAAAATGGATAACAAGAGTTTCTATGACCCTTATTTCCCATATTACTATTATGGTCTCCTTCCTAAAAAGGAAAATAGTATGTAAAGTCAGTGTGTGTCCTCTAGAGAGTGACAGTGGAGAGTTAATAGTAGATAATAAGGACATGGTGGATGAATTGAACAAATATTTTGCTTCTGACATCATTATAGTGAATACAAAAAACATTCCAGTAATAGCTGTAAATCAGGAGGTGGAAGGAAGAGAGGAACTTGGTGAAATTACAATCACTGGGGAAACAGTACTGAGCAAACTAATGGAGGTGCGAGCTGCTAAGTCTCCGGGTCCTGATGGACTTCGTCCTAGGGTCTTTAAAAAGGTGACTAATGAGGTAGTAGATGTGTTGGTGTTAATTTTTCAAACTTTGCTAGATTCTGGAAAGATTCCATCAGACTGGAAAGTAGCAAATATAACCCCACTATTCAAGAAGGGAGGGAGGCAGTAAATAGGAAACAATAGGCTAGTTAGCTTGACGTTTGTAGTGGGGAAGGTGCTATAATCGATCACTAAGGAGGCATAGTTGGGCACTTAGAGAAACTCAAGCGGCAGAATTTTCAGGTCGTTGGACGGGTCTGGGAGCGGCCGGGGAACAGACCACCAACCCCCATCGGCCCCCAACTGCGATTTCATGCTTACTGGCCAATTAATGGCCAACTAGCATGAAGCGCTCTGAGATGTTCAGTACTGCCGGGGTGGGGGCAGGAGGAATACAGGTGCTGATGTAAATGTGTGAGGGCGAGCGCTGAATGAAAGCTCCCTGAAGGCAGAGAGCAGCCTCAGGGAGCTGAAGACTTTAAAAGTATTAAATAAGGATTTTAAAATATGAACAAAAATGTCCTAGCATCACAAACAGTCATCTGAACATACACATTATAAAAATTCTGTCCATAGATTTTTTTTATTATTCTTTAATAACAGAAACCTCATCCAGCCCTTGGATGAGGTTTCATGAAAAATACAAAGGCCACCTGGCCGATTTTCCCATCTGCCAACCGTGAGGTAGGATGGACCATGAAAAGTCCAGGACCATTACAGCTTTAATGGACTTAATTGCCTCTTAATTGTCAGTGGACGCGCTTCTGACTTATGCGCGTGCCCGCTGACCGAAATATCGCATAGGATGATATCAGGAAGCATGCGCTATTTTACGCTTGAGCAGGTTGGGCATGTGCCCGCACGCTGACCTGAAAATTCTGCCCATGGTAATCGGGAAGAGTCAGCATGGTTTTTTGAAAGGGAAAACATGTTCAACCAATTTATTGGAGTTCTTTAAAGGAGTAACGTGCACGGTGGATAAAGGGGAGCCTGTAAATGTGCTGCACTTGGATTTCTCAAAGGCATTTGATAAGGTGCCACATCAAAGGTTACTGTGGAAAATAAAAGCATGTGGTGTAGGAAGTAATATTAGCATGGATAGAAGATTGGCTGGTTGGCAGAACACAGAGAGTATGCGTAAATGGGTCTTTTTCTAATTGGTAGGATGTGATGAGTAGAGTCATGCAGGGGTCTGTGCTGGGGCCTCAACTTTTTACAATCCATATCAATGACTTAGATAAGAGGAGTGAAGGCATGGTACCTAAATTTGAACACAAAGATAGGAAGGAATATATGTTGTATAGAGGACATAAGAAGGTTGCAGACAGATACAGATAGGTTCAGAGAGTGGGCAAAAATCTGGCAAATTGAGTATAATGTGGGAAAATGTGAAGTTGTTCACTTTGGCAGGAAAAATAAAAAAGCAGAGTATTACTTAAACGGTGAATAACTACAGAATTCCGAGGTGCAGAGGGATCTAGGTGTTCGAGTGGAGAGTCACAAAAGGTTAATATGCAGGTACAGCAAGTAATGGAGAAAGCTAATGGAATGCTATCCTTTATTACGAGAGGAATTGAACATAAAAGTGAGGAGGTTATGTTTCCTCAGACAGGGCTTTGGAATATTGTATGCAGTTTTGGTCTCCTTATTTAAGGAAAGGTGTAAATGCATTTGAGGCGGTTCAGAAGAGGTTTATGAGATTGATACCTGGAATAAGCAGGTTGTCTTATGCGGAAAGGTTAGACAGACTGGACTTGTTTCCACTAAAGTTTAAAAGAGTGAGGGGTGACTTGATTGAAGTATATATCTTGAATGGTCCTGACAAGGTGGACGTGGAAAGGATGTTTCATCTTGTGGGTGAGTCCAGAACTACGGGGCACTGTTTTAAAATTAGGGGTCGCCCATTTAGGACAGAGATGAGAATAATTTTTTTCTCTTAGAGATTGTGGGGCTGTGGAACTCTCTGCCTCTGAATGCAGTGGAGGAGAGATCATTGAATATTTTTTAAGGCAGAGGTAGATAGATTCTTGTTAGGCAAGGAAATCAAAGGTTTTGGGGGTAGATGGGAATGTGGAATTCGAAATACAAACAAATCAGCCATGATCCTATTGAACGGCGGGGCAGGATCGAGGGGCTGGATGGCCTACTTCCGCTCCTATCTCATACATTTGTATGTAAATGTAAACAAAGCCAATTACATGCGTATGAAGGGACAGCTGGTTAAGGCTGATGGGGTAAATAAGGTACGATGATAAATAAACAGTGAGAAACATTTCAAGAAACAATGAAAAATGTTCAACAAAAATACATTCCACTGAAAAACATAAGCTCAGCGTGAAAGACCCATCCTTGGCTTACTAAGGGGGTTAAGGGTAGTTGTAGGTTAAATGAAGAGGCTTACAATGTTGCAAAGAATAATAGTAAGTCTGAGGATTGGGAATGTGTTAGAAACCAGCAAAGGGCCACCAGAAAGTTGATAAAGAGGGTAAAAATAGAATGAGAGGTAACTAGCCAGAAATAAATAAAAAGATTGTAAGAACTTTTACAAGTATATAAAAAGAGTAGCAGCAAAAGTAAACATTGGTCCCTTAGAAGCAGAGATTGGAGATATTATTATGGGGAATGAAGACAATGTAGAGACATTGAACAAATATTTTGTGTCTGTCTTCACAGTAGAAGAGATAAGTTACATACCAGAAATAGAGGATAACCTAGGGGTGAATAAGAGTGAGGAATTTAAGGTAATTATTATCAGCAGAGAAGAAGTTTGACAGAAACTCAAGGGGCTAAATCTAACAAATCCCCAGGACCTGATGGCCTACTTCCTAGGATTCTGAAACGGATATTTGTCGAGATAGTGAATGCATTGGCTATGATTTTCCCAGCAGAATGAAGTTTGCAAATGTAACACCACTATTCAAAAAAGGAAGGAGAGAGAAAACAGGGAATGACAAGCCAGTTAGCATGACATCAGTCATCAGGAAAGTGCTAGAATCTATTATTAAGGAAGTCTTAATGCATTTAGAAAAGCATCGTGTGATTAGAACAAAGTCAACATGGTTTTACAAAAGGGAAATTCTGTTTGACAAATTTATTAGAGATTTTTAAGGATGTAACTAGTAGTGTAGATAAAGGGAAACCAGTAGATGTTGTATATTTGGATTTCCAAAAGGGACTCAATAGGGTGTCACACATAAGTTTCATACACAAGATAAGGGCTCATGGAGTTGGAGGCTTGGATAGAGGATTGCTTAATGGTCAGGAAGTAGACAGTGGTGATAAATGGGGCATTTTCAAGTTGACAGGTGGAGTATAAGGTGGGGAGATGTGAGGTTATTCACTTTGGTCGTAAGAATAGAAAAGCAGTACATTTTTAAAAAAGTGTGAAACTTGTACAGATGTTCAGAGATATTGAGTGTACTTGCAGGCGCAGGAGCCAGTTAGGATAGCAAATGGTCTTCATTGCAAGGGGATTGGAATACAAGAATAAAGAAGTCTTGATACAATTGTTCGGGCCTTTGGTGAGACTACACCTAGAATACTGTGTGCAATTTTTGTCTCCATCTTTAAGGAAGGATATACTTGTATTGTAGGCAGTAGAGCAAAAGTTCAATAGATTGATCCCTGGGTTGTCCTCTGATGAGAAACTAAGTAAATTGGGTATATATTCTCTGGAGTTTATAAGAATGAGAGATGATCTCATTGAAACATTCAAGATTATGTAGGAGCTTGACAGAGTGGAGTCTGGAACATTGTTTCCCCTTACTGGGGAATTGAGAACGAGGGGGCACAGTTTCAGAATAAGGGGCTGATCATTTAGGATTGAGATAAGGAAACGTTTCTTCACTCAAAGGGCTATGAATCTTTAGAATTATCTGCCCCAGAGAACTGTAGATGTGCCATAATTGAATATATTTAAGTCTGAGATAGACAGATTTTGTCTCTTAAGGAATCAAGGGATACAGGCAGGAAAGTGAAATTGAAGCCCAAGATCCATGATCATGTGGTGGAGCAGGCTCAATGGGCATATATTCTTCTCCTGCTCCTATTTCTTATGACATCCTGGGGCTGGCATGATCGTCCTCCAACAACCATAGCCATCTTCCTTTGCGCCAGATATGACTTCAACCAGAGGAGAATTTTCCCCTTGACTTCAATTTTGCGAGAGCTCCTCAATGCCACACCCGGTCAAATGTTACCTTGATGTCAAAGACAGTCACTCTCACCTCACCTCTGGAATTCTGCTCTTTTGTCTATATTTGGACCAAAGCTGTAATGAGGTCTGAAGCCAAATGGGCCTGATGGAATCCAAACTGAGCATTGGCGAACAAGCTATTGCTGACTAAGTGCTGCATGATAGCACTGCCAGTGACATCTTCCATTGCTTTGCTGATGATTGAGAGTAGGCTGACAGATGGTAAATGACCGGATTGGATTTATCCTGCTTTTTGCAGACAAAACATACCTGGACAATTGTCCGTACTGTTGGATAGATGTGAGTGTTGTGACTGTACGGAAACAGCTTGGCTATGGACCATGCTAGTTTTGAAATACAAGTGGATGCAAGTGGTGGCCCTGGCAAATAAGGCAGGGGTTACCTGGGAAAGGCACTTGTGCGCAGCAGATTGTGCAATTCTGCAGATGTCACCAGCAAATTCCTGAAAGGAGCCAGAGGTGAAGAAATTCAAAGTTAAGGGTGGACTTAACAATGGCAATACATGACCACTTGGGAGGAGGCCTTGTTGTAGGAAGCTGCAAACGTCAGCAACAACCTGCCGTGAAACTCTGAGCCTCTGAGATACTGTTGCTCAGTCATGTTGAGAAGGCTAATCCCTACCTCTATATTTTGTGCTGGGGGAATCGCCTCCTTCAAGCTGGAGCTCTATGTCCATCCCTTCTGTCCTATGGAACAGATGGTGGAGAACAAATAAGGCAATAGCTGCTGTTGCTTCTCCTACTGCTGTTAGTGTTCCTAATGCTGCTCCTCTTTTTCCTCATCAGGCATCGAAGGTAGATCCGATGGAGGTCGGGAGGGGTGGGAGAGCAGTATGTAGTCAGTAGTGGCAGGAGGGCAGTTGGATTGTGCTCAGAGGTGGTTGGATGTTGGTTGGGGGAGAAGTTGATGGCTGTGATTTCCAATGGTGGCTGACATGGAAGAAGCAGACAGATCACAACGAAAGGTGGATTTACAGGGTAGCTTGTTGGGCCTGGAGGAAACTCTGTATAGGTGTCCTATCTTATGGACTAATCTCTCTGGCCTCCTTTCAGTTATTCGGGTTCCTGAGGCCCTAGAAACCCAGCTGTCTGGAGTTAATTATAGAATGACTTAATTATAGATGTAATGAATTAATTATAGAATTAAAATGAAGACACCCAGCCTCATTATAATATTTAAATAACCCACCTACTTCCTATGAGCAGGTTGGTCACCTGCCCTTTATCCCACCTCTGTTAAAACCTGAGTTGGGCAGATTCGAGGTGGGATGGATTCCTGCTTTAGATTTCTTGCAATTTAACCTCTGACATGACCCACAGCACATCCATTTCTGGCAGTTAAAATTCAGCTCCAAGTTTCAGCAAACTAAATGTCATGATAACATGCTTTATGCCAAATATTGCTTTTTAACCCACCAGCTGGAAATCTGAATTGAACTTTTAAAAGCAGAGACTTTTTAAACGCCGACTGAAGGTGACTTGAGCTCACAGCTAGAGATGGCTACCCAAATTTGCATCACTGTAAATTCCACATTTCAATCCACTGGGATGGAGACAGCATGTCTGCAAAGATCCATCATGGACAATGACTTGGGGAATATGAGTGTACCAGATATTCTGTCCCCCATTAACAAGGCATCAAAGCAATCACTATTGAACTGGTGGAGATTCAGCCTAATTGCTTGGACAATAGGAGCCTAGCTGAAGGGGAGTGGGGGGAGAGGGGGTGGGGGGGGGCTGAGTCACCAGATATGAACTCATCAAGCAATAACGGGAATGCCTTCAACCTAATCATGCAAACAATAGGACCCCTGCTGTGAGAGGAGGATTCCCAGATTTGAACTGATTAAAGTTGCAATGGGGAATAGATTAGTTATGATCACGTTTGAATGACTGGGTCGCAGTGATATGACAGACCCACACATTGGGCTGAATGGTCTCAGATCTGCAGTAAGTGTGGTCGTGGCCGCAATGGCAAGTTTTCACGCTGTATCATTCCAAACCCGCCGCACTACTTATGCATTCCCAGGAAACACAGCGATTCCATGGAGGGCAGGCTCTCTTTCACCCGCCACACCATCGCCTTTCAGCTTCATCACGCCATATTGAAAGTCCAGCTGTGCACACCTCTCAGTGCTTTCAGCCCATGATTACTGCAGGGAAGATGTCCACGAAAGGCAAAAAGACTGCAGCCCCCAGGTTTAATGACACATCACTGGAATGCTGGAATGTTGTGATGTCCCCTACTCCCGCTCTGGCCACAGGACGGGCAGCAGCATCACCAATCCAGCATGGCAGGTGGTGGCAGCGGTGCTCAGTGCCAGTGCTGCACAGAAGAGAAGATGATGAATGATCTCCCCCGTGCAGCCAGGGTATGGCAACCATCTCAGCATTCTAAACTCACATACTCAAGCCCATCACACATTCACTGGCATCTCACTCATTGCCAGCTCAAGGGACATCACCACCAATTATCACACACATACCCTCACATGTCCATCTGGCCTCATCTCCTCTGGAGGCTGCCTCCTCAGCCCTCACCATCTTAAGGTCACTTGCACAGGCATCCTGGGATACCCTCTTTTCTAGTATAGCTCTCGTCCTGCAGCCTCTTCCCTTGCCTGAGGCAACTTCTCCTTCTTCTCCAAGCAAGACCTTGCCCTGCAGCCATGGAAAAGCTACTCACATATGGCTGATCTGGTTGGTAGAGACCTACCTGTGAGACCCCCTAAAAGTGATGTGGTGCTGTCTGTGAAGCCTGGCGTTGATGACTGCGAGTGCTGACCGAAGCAAGGTTGGAAAACAAACCTTGAAGTCCTGAGCGAAGTGCAACCCACCAGGTGCACGCCGCTTATGTGTATTATTGCAAAACACATCGGCGTGTTTTCCTGCTGACATGGGTGGATGATCCAGCAAGGGGGAGGCGGGGGAGGGGAATGAGTCTGGTGGGCTGACCTTATTATGATGTGCTGATGTACTACAATGAGGTTCCCAACGTCTGATGGTGGGAAATGCGGCCCGCCATTGGCGGGTGGAGCAGATGATTGCAAACTGGTTTCACAATGTTGTGAAACTGATTTTTGGCCTTCTTGCCATATTGTCTGCTCACGCCACTGATTACGCTCAGCACTGGCAGGCACAGAGAATCCTGCTCATTGTGTTTTTTAAGCTTTTGTTTTCTCTGCGGTAGGAGGACTGAGACGGTGATGAGAGAAGACCCGAGTAGGGTCCCTCCTTCCGCCTCTCTTTCCAAACCACCATGCAAGCTTTGAACCCTGTTTGCTGACCATGGCCACCAGGGACGTCCCTCCTGCAGACAGAGACTCCTTGAAGTACATCAACCCCACACTACTATCCCCAGGGGAACAGCCAAGTCAGCTGTCTACATCTTTAAATCAGGACCACTGTGGGAATGTCGCAAGACGGCCAAATTCTTGAAGTCAGCCGAGTCACCAAACTACATTCTGTTTACCCCTTTTATTTTTCTGGACTCTAATTTGATTATTCTATCCTTTCCCATCTGTAACCTATATTCTCGTGTATGCATGAACTTCAAGTGACAGGGCATATTTTTATTATTTTACTTAGATCGGTTTAACTATAATAAAGTTAACCACTTTGCTGAACTCGAGAAACTTTGTCTGGTTCTTTTTATGATCACAGTGTGTAAACAGTTAAACATACATTAAGCATATCCTGTTTTAAAAAATCCTGTTGTGGCCGAACAAAGAGAGGGAAAAGAGGGGAGTCATTCGACCCCCCACACCACCCTCCGCCCCTCTCACCTGATCACAACGTAAGTTAATGCTCAATAACGGAATATAAATCATCATAAGGACAACATAAATATAACCAAGCTTCACAACAATCCAGAAATAACTGTTTTGTTACGTAATGCTAAAACATAATTATGATTATATTCAAGAACTTAAATGAGTTTAAGTCTCAAATCTCTTACAGTGGTAGTCTTCCAGTGTTAGGGCTGTCTCTTGGTGCCATGAAGATAAAAAGTACAGAGGTGAGTAACAGCCCAATTGAAGCATTCAGTCCTGTTCTCCTTGCTGACGCTTTGATATCAGCTCTCAAATTAGTCAGTGCCTTCTTACTATAAGTGAATAAGCACCCACTGTAAGCCTCTCTATTGACAATGATATAATGTTTTTTATCTCAGTGCTTAAGACTTATGCTACTAATACTTAATATCCAGATGGAACAGAAAAGAAAGGCAGACTCTCCAAAATGCAAAATGCTTTGGTCAAAAGAGCTGAACACTAAATATTTCGAGCTATCAGAAAAAAAATGTTACTTCAGTTAGCCTAACTAATCAGCAATGTTCAACAGTCCCATATCTAAGGTGTTACTCAAGACACGTCTTTGAAAGTTGTAACTGAGAGAAGTGGAGCAAGATGACATATTAAATATTGATAAAAGTCTCAGCATGATTCCTTGAGAATACCTTCGGTCAAAAGACTGCCTGCTTCAGAGTATTAATCCAAAATGGAAGGCTCAATGAAACATCCTTCTTTGTCTTTGTTTGATTGTTATCAGTTGCCATTTCGTCTCAATGCGAAAATGCCAAGTGAACAGTCATTTATCTGAATGCCACAATCAGGAAAGATTAAACCCCTTTCATAAGACTAGATTTCCTCAGACATCATATACACTGAAGCTAGTATTTAATGGAGGCAATGAGGGTCTGGAGAGCTGCCAAGAATCCAGCATCACCTCCTTTGGGGAAAACCCAACAAGTTGTGCGTTAGTCAGGCACTTAAGTGGGCAGTGGTGGGACTTCCCTGGGATCAAGGACCCCCAGGGCAAACATCCCACCTGCTGAGAGCTCCAGTCAATCAGATCAGCATTGGAGGCAATGGCTAACGGTACTTTACCGACCCGACTGCTAGGATCGCCATGGACCCAAACATGGGTGAGTGATAGAGTGAAGGGGGGGTCATGTGGTAGGGGTTGCGAGGGGCGGTGGGGAGGAAGGTCGGTGGCAAGGGCAGGGTGATGGCACTCAGTGGGCCCCCCTTCCTGACACTGCATGTAATGAGGAAAGGCGATGGAAGAGTGGTATTGTCACTGGAGTAGTAACCCAGAAACCCAGGATAATGCTCTGGGGACCCATGTTTGAATCCCGCTACAGCAGATGGTGGAATTTTAATTCAATAAAAATCTGCAATTAAAAGTCTAATGATGACCATGGGCAGAATTTTCCCCCCATCGGGGGAGTTGTGTGGGAGCGGGCACATGTGGGCAGGTTCCTGATAGGTGCCCCCGATTGGGGGCACGCCACCATTTTATGTGGACGGGCCAATTAAGGCTCGCCCAGCGCGATGTCCGCTCGGAAGCGCTGTGCGTTCCCTGTGCGGGCGGGGAGGATTCCCTGAGCAGGACTGTGCGCTCTTTCATGCATGCACACGAAAGAGCGCACAGATCTCCCTGAGGCAAAGTGCTGCCTCAGGGAGATCGGTTGAACTTTTAAAAATTTATTAAAGGTAAGAAAAATTTTTCCTGACATGTCCCCTCATGTGACACTGTCACCTGAGCTGGGACATGTCCATTACTTTTATTTGAAAATTTTCCGAACATTTTAAATCCGTTATGAAACCTCATCCCACCATTGGATGAGGTTTCATGCTTTTTCGGAAGGCCGCCTGAGCTCTTGGCCTGCCCGCCAACCTTAAGGGTGGATGGGCAGGTCCATTAATCATTTTAATTACTTTTTAAATGGCTTTAATAGACTGTTGGCAGGTTGGCGGGCGCACAGCCGACTCAGCTGCGTGCCTGCTGAACTGAAAATCTAAATGACACGGGGTGAGGTCGGGATGCACGCCCGACGTCTCCCAGCGTCATTTTACGTGAAGGTGAGCGGGCCCCATGAAACCATTGTCGATTGTTGTAAAAAGCCATCTGGTTCACTAATGCCCTTTAGGGAAAGAAATCTGCTGTCCTTACGTGGTATGGCCTACATGTGACTCCAGACCCACGGCAATTTGGTTGATTCTTAAATGCCTAGAAAGCCACTCAGTTGTATCAAACCGCTGCAAAATCTCAAAAAAAGGATTGAAACTGGGCAGACCAGCATCGACCTAGGCACCAGAAACGGCAAACTCTGCCCTGTTGAACCTGAAAAGTTCTCCTTACTAACATCTGGGGTTTGGTGCCAAAATTGGGAGAGCTGTCTCACAGCAGCCTGACACAGTCATCGTCATGGAATCATACCTTACAGATAATGTCCCAGACACCACCATCACCATCCCTGCATATGTCCTGTACCACCGATAGGGTAGACCCAGAAGAGGTGGTGGCAGAGCGGTATACATTTGGGAGGGTGTTGCCCTGGGAGTCCTCAACATTCACTCCGGACCCCATGAAGTCCGATGGCATCAGGGTAAACATGGGCAAGGAAACTTCCTGCTAGTTACCACGTACCGCCCTCCCTCAGCTGATGAATCAGTGCTCCTCCATGTTGAGCACCACTTGGAGGAAGCACTGAGGATGGCAAGGGCGCAGAATGTACTCTGGGTGTGGGATTTCAATGTCTATCACCAAGAGCAGCTCGGTACTTGCCCCTTGATGTTCAATGGTATTACCATCACTGAATTCCCCACTATCAACATCCTGGGGGTTACCATTGACCAGAAACTGAACTGGACTAGCCATATAAATACTGTGGCTATAAGAGCAGGTCAGAGGCTAGGAATCAAGCGACGAGTAACCCACCTCCTGACTTCCCAAAGCCTGTCCACCATCTACAAGGCACAAGTGTGATGGAATATTCCCCACTTGCCTGGATGAGTGCAGCTCCCAGAACACTCAACAAGCTTGACACCATCCAGAACAAAGCAGCCCGCTTGATTGGCACCACATCCACAAACATTCACTCTCTCCAACACCAAGGCACAGTAGCAGCAGTGTGTACCATCTACAAGATGCAGGAATTCACCAAGGCTCCTCAGACATCACCTTCCAAACCAACGACTACTACCATCTAGAAGGACAAGGGCAGCAGATAGATGGGAACACCACCATCTGGAAGATACCCTCCAAGTCACTCACCATCCTGACTTGGAAATATATCGCCGTTCCTTCAATGTTGCTGGGTGAAATTCCTGGAATTCCCTTCCGAACAACACTGTGGGTGTACCTACACCACATGGACTGCAGCAATTCAAGAAGGCAGCTCACTACCACCTTCTTAAGGGCAACTAGGGATGGACAATACCCCAAATCCTGTGAATGAATTATAACAAAAAGAGCACCTTTGAACAAGTGACACTCTCTGGCAACTATAAAAAAAGTTTGAAAACACATTTTAAAGCGTGAAAAAGAATTATGACACCCAGATCTGATGGTGTTGTAGACAAATCATGACACAGTAAGTAAAGTGTGAAGTAATTGTGTGCTGTATGCAAAATGGGTCATAGATTAAAAATACAGATTCTCCATATTTCACATAATACAAAATAAACAGTGACAGATAATTGAATATTCTTTGCAACCCAATGTAGTCATTCCTGAGCTGCAGCTGGACCATCTGCAGTCATGAGAAATAGCGGAGTAAGGTGATACAGGAGGAGAAAAGGAATGGTAACTTTCTTTACACTTTTCTCCTGCACATCCATTCACAGTCACAAAATATGCTCAGGCTGGTGAATGGTGAACAGTGACCTAAAAGAAAGCGGGAAATGTATTTCAAATTGAAGGGTCATGGTTTGTATACTGGTTGCGTGGCCTATCTTATCCAGAGTGACTGTAGTCTGACTCAGGTAGCTACTTCAAACTGGATTATTAACATTATAAATGATAGGTTACAGAGTAGGTAATAAAAACAGAAAATGCTAGAAAAACTCAGCAGGTCTGACAGCATCTGTGGAGAGAGAAACAGAGTTAATGTTATGTACGGAGTGGGTATGTTTCTCATTAGTACAGATTGTTCTATCTCTCTTCTGGGTGTCGAGCACATGACTGCTGATGTCACTGTTACATCATGATCTACATCATTCATTACCATAACTATTCTATTAACCCATTATACATCAGACAGGAGGGTCAATATTAAGAATAAGTTTATGACATCATTTGGAACCTGTGTCCTGGGAACTACAATTGTGAGGAGTGAAAAACCGATAATCTATCTGGATCAACTTACTATTGTTTGCAAGTAAATTTGCTATTCATATCGTTTTCCTGTGTACATCAATCTCACCAAGCTTAAAAAATTTCCAGTGAGAAGCCTGCATTTATGTTTGAGAAACATCGGGCAGAATTTTGCCCTTATCGGGTGGGCTCGGCAGAGGCGGGCAGGGCTGGTCTGGAAGCTGACCGCCACCTGCGATTGGGGCCGGACCGCGATTTCACACTAGTGCACCAATTAAGGCCCCCCCAGCATGAAATGCGAGCGGTGGTGCTCAGCGCTGCCTGTGTCGAGGGGATGGGGCGGGGGGGGGGGGGGGGGGGGGGGGAGGACGGCGAGCGGGGCGAGCATGAACTTCGCGCATGTGCGCGAGTGCATGCTTAAAAATCTTCCTGAGGCACAGAGCTGCCTCAGGGAGATGAAAAGTTTTAAAAATCACAAATAAAGATTTTTAAAATGTTATAAAACATGTCCCCTCATGTGACTCTGTCACATGAGTGGGGATATGCTATAAATGAAATTTTGAAAGTTTTATTTTATTTTTATTTGATGTTGGAAGCTTCATTCCGCCCGTGGATGAGGTTTCCAAAAAAATGCAAAGGCCGCTTGGCCTTTTTGCCTGCCCGCCAACCATAAGGTTCGATGGGCAATGAAAAATTTAAGTTAATTGATGCTTTAATGGCCTATTAAGGCCTTTTAATTGCTGGTGAGTGCGCTGCCAATTCTTGTGCGTGCCCGCCGACTGAACTATCGTGCAACTGCGCATTGCCGTCGGGTCACTCGCCCAACGTCAACGCATGTTATTTCAACCTCGAGCAGGTTGGGCGCGCGCCCACCAGCCGAAGTGAAAATTCTGCCCATACATTCTGGACAACACTGACCTAGTCCTGTCTACAGTGTAATTTTTGTTTAAAAACTAAATGCAAGCCAACAGAAATGTAAATGGATTTTGAGTATCATATTTAGAAAGGTAATTCTCAACAACTGAAACTTTGTGTTGCATATATAAGTGTTGTATTGTCATTAATGAGACTTATACAAATCTAAAAAAACATGCAGTAGACCACTAGGAAGGTTGGGAAAAATTGATTGTGTGGGGGCTGTTTAGAATAGTAGCTTAAGTTGTAAATTACCCACTTTTTTGAATAGTCCAGGCTAGGCTGTGTTTTAACACTCTTTGAAAATATATTACAAGATGGCATGCGAATTGCATTTCTGTAACCATCTTTGATAATTACCACATGGACTGCACCAGTTCAATAATGCAGCTCACCACCACCTCAAGAGCAATTAGAGATGAGCAACAAATGCTGGCCTTGACAGAAATAATCATATCCCATGAACGATTAAAAAAAATTGAAATCCATTATTTACAATCAGAATTTTTTAATTTTGCAGTATGAAATCCCAGAGAACTCAATCCTTTAAAATATTTAAAGTGCAAGCTGTTACACAGTTTCACTGACTTTTACTTTATGTTCATGGGAGAAACAAGGAACTGTAAAGAAGAACCTTTTCTTACAAAGGAGCTGTTTGTACTTCTTGAAAAAAAACTTTCCAATAAAAAAATCAATGATCACTTGAGAGCAATTTCTATTTAAAAAGTAAGATTTATTTAATATTAAAATAATCAGGGAATTCATCCTTAGTTCAGCATATCTGATCCTTTATCTGACATTTGGGTCATCTGGGAGTGGGAATGCACGCAAATTAATTGAGCCTGTTGCTAAACCAACTGCTGCCTGGGAAAAACGATATCAAGCTGTAGGTGAACACAACTGGTGCACAGCTGCAGAATGGCAGTGCTACTAGGCAGTGCCAGCATTATTTAATTTGGTTCAGTAATCCAGAGAGCTGGCACTGGTGGAAAAGAAAATGGTACGTTTTTCTATCCTCCGCACCCAAGTCAGAATTTTTCCCTCATCGGGCGGGCTCGGCAGGAGCAGGCAGGGGCGGTCAGGAAACTGACTTCCGCCCGCGATCGGCTCTGCTCTGCGATTTCACTTGGGTGGGCCAATTAAGGCCCGCTCTGCATGGAGCACGAGTGGCAGCGCTCAGCGCTATCTGTGCAGGTAGAGGGAAGAGGGAGAGTGGGCCTGGTGCACACTTCACACATGCACGTGAAACAGCGCTTCAATCTCCCTGAGCCACGGAGCTGCCTCAGGGATTTTGAAGCACTTTTTAAAAAAATTAATAAAGACAATAAAAATTTAATAAAACATGTCCCCTCATGTGACTGTGTCACATGAGATGGGACATTTTTTCAATTTCAAAATAAAGTTTTTATTTAATGTGTATTAGCTTTAGGAAACCTCATCCCACTCGTGGATGTGGTTTCCTAAAAAATGTAAAGGTCGCCTGGCCTTTTCGCCTGCCTGCTAACCATTAGGTTGGATGGACAGCGTAAATTTCAAGTCAATTACCTTGTTAATGGCCTTAATAGGCCTTTCAATTAACGGCGGGCGCGCAGCCAACTCCAGTGCATGCCCTCCGAACGAAATATCGTGCAAGTGCGTGATGATGTCGGGACACACACCCGACGTTATCGTGCGTCATTTATGTTCGGGCATGTCGGGTGCGCGCCCGCATGCCGAACGTAAAATTCTGGCCCCATTGAAGCAAGTTCATGTCAGGTAAAATGCGACTCGTGTACAAGTTGAAGCTCCCTTTACTCTGATGCAACCTCTAAATAGTATTGCCTATTGTAACAGTGCCCATTTCCCATTGCTCCCATCCTTGTGGCTGTAATAAAGTCAATAATTTAGTACTTGTTGTTTAGATTTATTGGGCAGAATTTTGCCCTTGATGGGCGGGTGGGCCCCACCGGCTCGGCGGCGGGCGGGCAGCCGATCGCCGCCGCCGAAATGGGCCCACCGCCATGTTAAGTGGGCGGGCCGCCTGACGGGAAGTGCTATGCGCTTCCTGTGCCGGAGGGTGGGGGGGAGGGATTCCGCAACTGTCAGAGTGCGCTCTTTCGCGCATGTGTGCAAAAGAGCGCACATCTCCCTGAGACTAAGTGCTGCCTCAGGGAGAGTGCTGACAGTGTTCGTAACTTTAAAAATAGAAAAATAAATAAATTAACATGTCCCCCTCATGTGACAATAGCACACGAGATGGGACATGTTAATAAATATAACAAAAACTTTATTCAACTTTTTAAAAACAGACATGAAACCTCATCCCGCCAGTGGATGAGGTTTCATGTTTTTTTAGAAGCCCTCTGGAGTTCCTGGCCTGCCCGCCAGCCTTAAGGTTGGATGGGCAGGGCCTTTAATTGTTTTAACTACCCTGTCAATGGTCGGCGGGTGGACAGCTGATCGCACTGTCCTCCTGTCTTCCTGAATATTTAAATGGGGGGGGGATGACATCTGGGGTTCCCCTCGACATCATCCCATGTCACTTTCACATCGGCGAGCGGGCCCTGCTCCCAGCTCGCCGACGGAAATATTCTGCCCACTGATTTTTGCAAACTGTTTGCCTTCTAGTGCAATATATAGAAAGCACTATTGTGCAATGTAAAATGCCAAGTGATGATAATAAAGGGCAAAATATTCCAACAATGGACCTAATGGACCCAGTGAAAGATTTCAATTATGTGGTGCCAAATGCATGTCCCAAACATTCTCATTTGCTGTGATTGGCTGAATTCCATCTTCTTTGAGTTAAGGTACCAGACAGATCAGTTGACTGGGACTCTAAACCATGAAGGAGAATAAAAATGAACTTTTCAGTATCTCAATTTCGCTAGCAGTACAGTGCTGAGTTTCTAGCACAAGAGTGACAAGTTGCAATAATTATGAATATGATTATCTTCCTGTGTCAAAATACCCACACTTCTCAACTAGGCTTTAAGTTTTGCAGAAAATCTTCAAGTATTGACAAACACTTGCAGATCTGAACCCATCTCCAAAAAACAAGGTCAGTTGCCTAAAGGAAAAATAGTGCTATCAGGCAGAAATGATTATACACCAAGAAAAATAACATGCCAGTTAGTCAACAGTAATAAAAAAATCCCACAGAAATCTGATGACCTCAAGGATCCAAAGGATTTCCTCACAAACTCTCTGTGGTCCAAGGTCCTCAGTTTGAACGTTTTAAATTAAATATAAACACTCTAACTGAAGGAAAATGTTGGGACATCGCTTTAAGAGAGAATATGCTAAGAGTAAGTAGCGAGGATGTAAACCATGTGACCAGCAGGCATCAGATACCCAGAATGATGCAAGTCACATTCCCAACTATTCTTGTTGAAAGAACAGTGGTATAGTCAGGGATTGAACAAGGGGAAAAGAGTTGGGGAAAGCAGGGAAGTTGAATGGTTGAATTATAGAAAACAAAAACAGAATTACCTGGAAAAACTCAGAGGTCTGGCAGCATCGGTGGAGAAGAAAAGAGTCGACGTTTCGAGTCCACATGACCCTTCAACAGAATTTGTTTTGTTTTTATCTTTGTTTTTTGGTTGAATTATAGG
Source organism: Cetorhinus maximus (assembly GCF_964194155.1). Taxonomy (NCBI): domain Eukaryota; kingdom Metazoa; phylum Chordata; class Chondrichthyes; order Lamniformes; family Cetorhinidae; genus Cetorhinus; species Cetorhinus maximus. The sequence goes on from NC_135884.1 coordinate 54,665,371, forward strand.
TCTGATTAAATGATACTATCTGTGTGTCAAAAAAGCCAGTGCCTCAGAATGTTTAAGGAGAACAATTAAACAGAAGAACGTGTGACAAATTTTGATGGAACACACTTAGTTAAAATATGCACAATCTCCTTTCCTTTCTCTAACAAAAGCAATGTTACATTGATTCATTTACAGAACACATTACAAATTTTAAGTCAACCTTAGTTGTTCAGTTAGTAGGGCATCATGATATCCAGCTGATTTAACAAAGGCTCTCCTTGTTACAAACCTCAGGTTATGCTAACTTATGTTCAGGTCTAGGGCCTTGAAGGTAAACTCCTGATAATGCAGACACTTGTCCGTTCCTGGGAAAGGCTGGAGATGCTAACAGTTTAGAAATTATTAATATTTTACTGTCAATAAATGAACAAGTAAGCTACAATAAATCTCACCTTGTTACAGATTCTCCTCATAAATAATAAAATTAAAAACATGGCATGCGGATCCTTTCAGCAGGTTAAAAAAAATGTAACATTTCTGGGTGTTCTTCTCTGCAATTTTACTGGCTATATAAGCTCATTTTCCTTACAAAGGAAATTTGCCTTTTCCTACCTCATTTGATAACTTTGGTTGGAGCTCACCCTAGAATGAGTTTTGGTCTTCTTTTGTAATATATCTAAAGCAGTGGGGTTGGTTTTGAACTCCAACCATTCCACCATCCAGGAGTTGGTTAGCAGAGCTTCCAATTAACTGACGACTGCTCTTCTTCTCCCATTACCCAAGGTGGAGGCCTGACCAGGCTACCTTATGCTGAATATATGTTCCCGCCCTCCCCACCCCAACCTCAAGAGGGAATGACTGTGGAATTATCTGAAATCAGAAAACAGATTGTTCCAGCTTGTTATGGGCAACAATTTTAATGGCTGCTCCTTAATGTACTAATTCTCTCTTTGTTCAAAGAGGTTCCAGCATCTGGTTGTAAAGATGAACTCATTTCAGCCTCAAGTGATGCATCAACATACATTGTATCAAAAAATAAAATACTGTGGATGCTGGAAATCTGAAATAAAAACAAAAATTGCTGGAAATATTCCACAGGTCAGGTAGCATCTGTGGAGAGAAACAGAGTTAAGGCTTCAGGTCAAGATGGCCTTCTTTTGTTAATCAGGTAAACAGGAGAAATCTGCATTGCATTTAGCTGAAGTTACCACGCTTGTTGCACAGGAGGCATTGATAAGCATGATTCTGTGCTCACTCGAAAGCTGCACAGTGACAGAGTTACATCATTTCTGACAAGAAGGCATAAATGTTGTGGGCCAGCACCAGTAGGGCCACATGTATCATTTTTGACTCCCTGGACTGGATTTAATCATGATATCCATAAGACTTTCACCACACTATCATTTTGTTGCTGATTGTTCATGGGCTCAGACAGCATTTCACCAGCTTTTGTGACAGAACTTCAATTACCTAGTACATGCATTTGTGGATAGCATACAAGGGTTATATGTTGCTATTGCTTGTGTAAAGCATTGGAATATTTTCCTTATTGTTTGTGTGTTTTGTTTAAACTAAGCTTCAATTTACATTCAGTATAAGCAATCTTCATGAGCAAATTTTTAACTTTCCTTCTGGATACTTTCCAATTTTCCATCTATAGACAGTTATGTTGGAGTCTGTCCTATAAAATGTTGCACAGCTTTGATTTTTTCCAACTATTATTTCTATCAAATTTCTTGGACATAATATTATTCTAGAATGTGGCATTTAAAGCTAAATTCTAAATGAAAAATTTAATTCAGTGTTTGGGTTGCCCCTGAATGCCAGAGTATGAAATTATCTTTACATAGAATTTGCAGCACAGAAACAGACCATTTGGCCCAACTAATCTAAATTTGCTGTTTATGCTCCACACAAGTCTCCTTCCATTCTATTTCAACTAACACTATCAGCATATCCTTCCTACTCCTTTCTCCCTCATGTACTTATCCAGCTTCCCCTTTAAAGCATCTTCAAGGCTTATAAACTTATTAATTCAAACCTGACTTGGGCAGCTTTCAGTATTTGCATAGATGTGAAATCTGGCTCTGTTGATTTGACAATCAAAGCAAAGACCAAATTTATTAATATTGCATTATTTTTTGTAAATCGAAATCTGGCCTATTTTCACTGTTTCATGTTTTTTAAGGAGGACAACAGCTTTTCTTCCTTGCCAATGTTGCTATTCTTTCATCTGATTGTTTAACTGCAGCTCATAAAAGAAACCAGAATGAAAAACAGCCACAGCAAATTTAGATCAACACAAATAATTATGCAGCCCATTTCCTAACAAGTTAACAGCAAGCACGCAATTATGTGTTTGTAACAACATATAAAATTTTGCCAGTAACAGAAATTCCCCCATTAACAAAAAGGTCTGGAATTCCCAATAGAATCTATTGTGCCTGTAAAATTTATGTGGAGCAGAGCAAACTGACAGTGGAGGGCTGAGAGAAATTTCCAATGCTAGCAGAAAAAAAGTCATTAACAGCAGCAGTACCATAAATCAAATTCTTCTCTGTTGCTGAGATTTAAGGTTTGAGCTATCATGAAAGGCCAGGCTATCTATTCATTTTGGCACGATCACCTGCATCCACTATGCCCAGGTCACTTACCAGAAAACTGCGAGTCCTGGTCTTTTAGATACTACATTTACCACTCTTCATAAGCTTTGAGGTGAAAGCTATTGTTGAAAAGTAGGCAGATCATTTGCAAAGACAAAAAAGTACCATCTTATGACATTCAAAAATTGGAATATTTAAATATAGCAAGCAATGAACACATATAATAAATAAAATAATTTGAATCTTTAAACCCATTAAAACAGTTCGCTATTTTTAGTCAGCCTAGCACTATTTACATACCATAAGCGATCATATAATGGTATGGGTATGCTCAACAACAACTTCAAAACCATACAATATTTTCACTTAATCTTGTAAAAATAAAGTTGAGTTTTAATATTACAAGGTTTAAAGGATGTTTTTTCTACTTTAACAGTGCCATGTGAATAGAGAAGTGTATATTGCTTTAAGCACATTTTGAGCGCAGAATGGTGCTATGTTTGGAGCACATGTCCAATCACATAAACACAAGGAAGGCATTAAATTCATGCACCTCATTAATTAAAATAAATGAGCCAGTACTACTCAACCTAACCTAATTGGGGCTGTCAATTTTGCACGCTGTTGATGCCATTTCAAGGCAGTCTACATCTCTTAAAGGCAAGGTGCACTTTGGCTGCAGGCAACTGTCAGTCAGTGAAGATTCTGCATGATGACAGGTACAACAGAAGCTCTGGTATAACTGTTGGTCTTCATAATCTTGCAGATGTAATTGGAACATCCATTAAATTGTATGGATTGAGGGTATTGATATGGTGAGTGTCAAGACCGGGCCTAATGAAAGGAGAGAGTGTTGATGCTCTGGGCAGGAGAAGAATTATTCAGGAGAATCTCATAATAATTTGCTGCCTTACAACTCTCAGTGTACTACTGGGCCTGGCCTTCTGCATCAAACTGACTCCTTGTCCACTTCTCTTCTTCCTGACCACTTATTCTTCCCATGACAGCTCCAAAGAAACTTCTCTTTGAATGGTAAGATTGTGGAGCATGCAGAAAATGTTAACAAATCTTTCTTCCTGCTTGTCAGTCTCCATGGGGAAGGTAATGAACTGTTGACGCCTCACAAACAGAGCATCAGTGACTTGCCAGATGGTTGTCTGCAGAGCAAATTTACTGATGTCAGTGATGTCATCAGAAGTGGTTTGGAAAGATTTAGAGCCACAGGGACCTACGCTGCATTGCCTGTGGCAGTGAATGTCCCAGTGTTGAGCTCCAAATCTCACTGTAACAGGTGGCACAGGTATGTGACTGGCATTCTACTGAAATGCAGCTGCTTTAAACCTCTGCTAAGGTTCAGTTATAATGTTCTGTTCCTGCAAGTCTGTATGATGTAAGGCCTCCTGCGCCCTCACCTTGCCTGTGAGGTTCTTTGCTGTCATTCTTGCTGCTGCTGTGCCTCCTGATTAGGGAGCCCTAATGGTCAGTCCAGCAGCATTGCCCTATTCAGTAATTCAAAACAAACAGGCTCTGTGAAACAGTCCTTAATCTCCACAAATACATTGCACAAAAGTACTAGGCATAGAAAGACTTGTCAAATAGTCAAAAATCTGGCTCAAAGGACCCAAGCAGCCTAAAATAACAACCCAGAGACTTATACTTAGGGATGCAAGGAACCCTTTAAATACAATTAAATCCAATTATTGATTTCCCCAACATTGATTTGCTGGGCGGGGGATAAAGAAGTGGTAGGCATGCACTGACACCAATTTACCAAAAGGACCCTGATTCAGGGGCTGGGCCCTTATTACAATATTTAAATGAATTCTGTGCTTATTGCTGGCAGTTGCTATGGATGCTTATCGAATATCATACCAGTATGGTGCAGTACACCCTTTTGTCACAGAATGTCATGCTGGTGTATTCAACTTTGTTGCACCCATTTTGGGCCCCAAAAAGTGTGGGACAAATTATATTATGCTATATATTCTCTCCCAACTGTGTTGTTATTTAAAAAAGACAAGAGAAATTTAGAGATTGGACCCACAATCCATACTTCTTAGTTGCAAACAAAGACCAGCAAGCTCATACTCTGTACCACCACATTTGGAATATTTAGAGGCAAAAATCTTTGAACCCAATCCTATAATGTTCACTTGGACTTTTGCCAAATGGGCACAATGAGCAGCTTTTTTTCTGAAGAAAGTGCTATTCAATTTATGAGTGACAATCTCACTTCTCCACAAGAATTCTATTTTTTCTTAACAAGCATCATTTTAAACAAATCACAATATCAAAAGTATAGTCCTCCCATCATAACACCTAACTCTCTCTTAAAAAGCGGCAAGGTTTTTGACTCCATGCTCATAAAAGAAAGTCCATTCCAAGTGCTCATCAATCCTCGCATGAAGAGCTTCCTCATATCCGTCCACATTCACTTTTCACCAGTTACAACCTGAGATCCCTTCTTGTACTTTTTATTGTATATCTCAAATTACTGCTTAGGTTTTTGATTTTCTTTCTCTTAACTCCATATTTATATAATCCTCCTTTCAATTCCAAAAGACCCAATTTCTTGTCTACCTGCATATTTCAACCTTCAGATGCTAGGGTGCAGTTTCATGACTCTTGCACCTCCAAGAGGGAATTTATGTTCCACTTGACCTGATCATAGTATTGCACAATTTTATTCAAGCATCCTCCAAATTACACACTATCGATATAAAATGCTGCACTCTATTTGATCTGCGGATTGCTGATCCATAGTGATTGAACTTATTAAGTCTCCTAGCCATCCACTAGGTATCTCTGATTGCTCATGCAGTATTATTCACAAAGAATAGAATGCCTCCCAACTTTTCTTATAATGGGCAGTACTTTCCAGTTACACATGTTGAATTTCATCTGCCTGTGTTCTCAGCATTTATGTTTTTATCCATCTCCTTCTATAGGTGCTTGGATGCCTCACCAATGTAGCCAATCCACCTGGAAATAAAAAGCTGGTATCAGAAGAGTAACCATGATGCAGTTGGATTGTTGCAAAAACCAACTGACTCAGTAGTATCCTTCAGGGAAGGAAACTTCTTATCCTTACCCAGTCTGACACCAGTCCCAAAACCAACATGGTTGACTCTTAACTTCCATTTGAGGTGACCCTGCCAGTCACTCAGTTGTATAAAACCATGACAAAGAAATCTTGTGGTTAAAAGTGGCAGGGCAAATAGGCACAGGGCAATAAATACCAGTCATGCCAGTGAACTCTCCTTCCTGAGAGTGAACATAAAAAAGAAGATATTTCAAGTTTCCACTCATTTCATTTATAACCAAGCGGTCTGTCAGACAGTCTCTCAGACAAAAGGAATGTTTCAAATTGAGGATACTGCCAAACTACCTCCTCAGCGCCCAGATTTCCTCTTCTCCGCGCTCTGATGGTATCTCTATTATGCCTCTCAATAAATACTTTTGGCAGGAGTGCTGGCTTATTGATGATGTCCAGAAATAAATTCCAATTAGAAACAGAAAATCCTGAAAAACCATCTGTGAAAAGAAAATAAAGGTCAATGTTTGCAGTGTGTTCCAGTTTTTGGTTCGAAGGGTACTTGAAATGTTAACTTGACTTTTAAAAAAATGAAAAAGATGCTGATGGACTTGCTGTATGTTTCCAGGATTTCCTATTTTTATTCAACATTCCGGGATTTTCTTTCTTTGACAGAAATTTCACATCATTATAGAATGGTTACAGCACAGAAGGAGGCTATTCATCCCTTCATATCTGTGCTATCTCTGCAGGACAAACTCACTTACTCCCACTCCCTGCCTTTTCCCCATAGCCCTGCAAGGTTTCTTCTTTTCAGATAATTACCTAATTCTCTTTCAAAAGCCTCAATTGAACCTGCCTCCACAACACGCTTAGGCAGTGCATTCCAGATCCTAACCACTCGCTGCATAAAAAAAGCTATCCCTCATCTCACCGCTGCTTTTTTTGTCGACTACCTTAAATCAGTGTCCTTTGGTTCTCAATCCTTCTGCCAACAGAAACATTTTCACCCTATATACTCTGTCCCTCAGTATTTTCAATGCCTCTATCAAATCTCCTCTTAATTCTCTCTCCTCCAAGGAGAACAGCCCCAGCTTCTCTGATCAATCTATCTACGTAACTGAAGTTCCTTATTCCTGAATCCATTCCCTTTTTTGCATCTTCTCTAATACTTTCACATCCTTCATAAAGTGTGTTGCCCAGGACAGGACACAATACTCCAGTTCAGATTTGCACAGATTTATCATAACCCCCTTGCTTTTGTACTCCGTGCCCCTACTTATAAAGCCCAGTGTCCCATATGCTTTATTCACCATTTTCTCAGCCTGTCCTGCCACCTTCATCAATTTGTACACGCATGCACCCAGGCTCCTCTGCTCCTGTACCCTTTTAGAATTGTATCCTTTGTTTCATATTGCCTTGCCTCATTCTTCCTACTGAAGTGTATCACTGCACACTTCTCTGCATTAAATTTCAATGGCCATTTGTCTGCTCATTACACCAGCCTGCCTATGTCCTCCTGAATGAGAAAAAAAGTTGGAGGGGCCCTCCTCTCCCACCCCCACGTGGAAAGGTTGGACAAGCCTTTTCTACATCAACACCATTTTCCTGCACTATCCCCCTATCCCTTAATATGTAGAGATCTGTCAATCTCAGTCATGAACATACTCAACAACTGAGCCTACACAGCCCTCTGGGGCAGAGACTGCCAAAGATTCACCACACTCTGAGTGAAGAAATTTCTCCTTATCTCAGTCCTAAATGACCTGCCCCTTATTCTGAGACTGAGTCCCCTGGTTCTAGACCACCCCCGTCCTCCTCCCAGCCAGGTGAAACATCCTTCCTGCATCTACCCTATTGATCCCTGTAAGAATTTTGTATGTTTGAATAAGATCACCTCTTATTCTTCTAAACTCCAGTGAATAAAAGCCCAGTCTATTTAAACTTTCCTCATAGGACAATACCTCTATCCCAAGAATTAATTTAGTGAACCTCTGTTGCACTGCCTCCATGGCAAGTATATCTTTCCTTAGGTAGGGAAACCAAAACTGCACTCAATAAGCAAGAATACATTGCCCTCATCCACCCTCCCTAATACATCATCCAGAAACTCGAGCAAGTTAGTCGAACAGGATTTTCCCTTAACACATCTGAGGTGGCTTTCCTCAATTAATCTGCATTTGCTCAACTGATTGTTAGTTTTGTCCCGAATTATTATTTCCAAAAGCTTCCCTGCCACTGAGGTTAAACTGACTGGCATGTTGTTGCTGGGCTTAGTCTTGCATCCTTTTTTGAATAATGGATTTCTGATGCTTTTTCTGGTATAATTTTTCCCATTTTACCTAAAAATCCCATTCTCTAAGGATCACTGTAAGATTTCTACACCACATGAGAGATGAATTATGTACCACAAAATAATAAAATAATGCAAGGAGATCGTGAAGTGTTCACAATTTCCCATATAGAAGTTTCTTTGTACCAAAAAAAATCAGCTAACAACTAATTCAACATGATATCTATTAATAAAACCGAATAGGTCAAGCATAGACTGCCCAAAGTATGACTATTTCCCTTCTGGTCTTAAAAGACTGTGAAATTCATGTTTGTCTTTTGTAATAAAATTTTAATGTTCCAAGCATTAACAATTTGCAAGCTGAAATAAAATTTACTAAAGTGATTAAATTGCTATTCCATGGCAAACTTTCCAGTAGGAGTTTTTGGGAAATATTTCACTATGATCCAGTTTCAGGCACGTGAGATCAAAATTTGCTTTGTGCCTACACCTTCTCCCATTGAGGCATTCAGCACAGAAACCTTATGCTGCCTCCTGATTTCCATGATTTCTGCATGCAGTCCACCATAACTTCTATTGCTAGATGACTGCATGCACGACAGAGAGGCTACAACTTGTGTGGTTAGCACCTGTTTCAGCTAACCTCCAGCTCTTAAAGGCAGTCTGTCCCTCTTTAAGCAAAGCACTCAGGACTAATACCTAACAGGAAAATACTCTAGCTCACCCTCACAAACCTTCCAATGATGCTAGTCTCACACCCACCTCTTGCTCCTTTCACTTACCCCTACTTATTCAACTATGGCAGCCACATCACTCAAGTGTAGTGCAATACAATGACTGACTTTCTTCCCTCTCTCTTGCAGGACAATATAAGGGCGCAGCAGAGAACAGATAGGTAGCCAGCACGCCTCCATCCCTTGAGACTAACGGAGGAGATGGTGCTTTGATCAACATTCGGTGTCACCGAGATAATTTAGGATGGCAGATGTTACTGCCTCTTCTCAACCCTCATCTGCTTCCCTCATCCTCACCCTGCTTTATGGCATGAAGCACAATCTGCAAATGTTGTGATCGTGGACCTCTTGCATTACAATCCACCCATCATTCTGGTTTCATGCTTTCAGGTAACCAAGATCTCCCACCTGGACAATTACAGCAACCCCAGAAGAAGTGAAAGAATCTGCCCCAGACCTCGGGGGAAGAAGCACTGTCAGTTGATCTGACCCTCACAGCCACCGACTCAGATTCTGGAACTGCATAAACTTTAGAGTCTAGTATGGAGTCAGGATCGGCATGTAATGAGTCACCAGGAATGAGTGGGCCGCAGCCAGGCCAAGGCAAAAGGGTAGCTTACATATCAGCTCACTGAAGGATGAAATTACTCACAAGTTCTACTACACAGGACTTAGATGAGGACTTTGATGATGCAGCATATAGGAGGACACTGGTAAGGATAACAAGATGTTTGATGCATTGGCAGACCTACCAAAGCAACCTCCAACATGATACAGAGCTTTGAACAGAGCTTTGAGCTCATTCTTTCCAGTGTGGAAGTGATGGCCAACTCCATGGCAGCACAAACAGACTCACCCATGATTCAGCATCTGGTGGCCAATGTCTCAGCTTCCATTCAGTAGAACAGATGACAGCCACCCAATATCTCAGTGCAGCAATGGGAGTTCAGACTGAACAAATGAGATCAATGCCTCACACAGACTCTCACTGCTGCTATAATGGCTGTGGATCTCAGTGCGCCAAGCAGCTTGTAAGTTCTCATGGCTGTCCAGCAATCTGTCATTCAGTAAATTACTAGGATTACTGAGGTGCGACCCTGTCAGCATGGCAGTGGCTCTGCAGAGAACAAACAGCTGTCCTCTCTCAGGATAACAGCATTCATGCTCCCACCAAAGGCACTCTGCCAGCGCCCTTGCTGTTGCCTCTCAGCCAACCAACTCAAAATGCAGGGCAAACCTGAAGTTTTGTCCAGGTCTTGCTTTATGCATGCACAGAATGTTTCAGTATCTGAGGAGTTGTGAACGAAATGATGCAATCATAACTCACTCCAATGTAGTGGAGAGCCCCTGCTTAGTGCTCTGGACATCAGAAGCATTGCTTGAGCGTGCAGAATGTCTGCTCCACAATATTCTTGGGTGCTTCTTGGCTCTCATTGTATGTGCATTGTCCTTTCATGGTCAGGTGACAGAGTGCGGGGTCAGAATCACGTGTACAGGGAATAGCCTATGTCCTCGAGAAGCCAGCCTCTGATTCTCCATGGAAGCACAAAGAGGATGGAAACAGTAGATTGCCTCACAATGAAGGCACTATGGCTGCTATCAGGATAACAGGCATTCACTGACATGATGCACTGGGTAAGATCCCACATCGGCCACATGTTGATAGGTTCCTGTACATCTCACATTGACATGGTGGGCCTCCAGTGCCATAAACCATCTGGAATCCTGATGTCATGACAAAACCGTATGCTTGCTTATCCTGCTTCTTCCTGCTGAGGGAGGGAACAATGTATTTGGCTTTCCTGGTACAGATGGCTTCTGTCACCTCCTGGATGTATCGATGGACAGCATACTGGGAAATGTTTGAAATGCCAGGACGTTCCTGTCTGGAAATATTCAGACACATAATTATTCAATGCCACCGTGACCTTTATGGCCACTATAGGCACTGTCCTTGCCCTGTTGCGAGGGTCCAGGTTGAGTTGCAGGAAGTGACACAGTTCTGTGACCACCTCATTGGTGAACCAGAGTCGTCTCAGGCATTACTTCTCATTGAGGTAGACATAAGAGAAGTGCTCTCAAAAAAACACATGGTGGGTAGCGCCCACTGCGCAGAGTCCTCCACCTCCTCCCTCTTTGCAGAGTTTCCCCTCTCTGTGGCCTTCATTCCATTTCCTGGCCATTTTACAAATGCAGAGCCACTGCACCTACAGTCCTCATAACTTGTACAGTGTTGGGTCACCTTTGTCGAAGCAGAAGTAAGTCAAAAGGATGTTGTCTGCAAGTTGGTGGCTGACCCTTTAAGTTACAAAGGGGTTTCTCATATTGGATGGTTAGCACAGGCATTCAAATCACATGCTCAGACCAAACTAGGTAACAAGCATCAAATCGATGGGGTCAGCTGTTTAACATCATAAATGGATCCCTACCCACGAAGTTAGTCCACACTAGCCCCCTACACAGCATGGATGTTCCACATTGGCCATGCTAAAAATGGCTGGGAGCATGACTTTTGGGGCTTCTGTAGTGCTGGCACCAGTGACACTATGGACCCAAATTTCATGGCCTCTATCTTATTTTTAACAAAAATTGTATCAACTCAATTCCAAATTTATCAAGACATAATATACTCATGATATAACAAATCACCAAGATTAAAAAAGTTAGAATACTAGCCAAACAATCAAATTTGCTTTTGTTCCTCTTCAAAAAGGCCAAGCTGTGCTGAAATTACAAGTCTCTAAATGGCAAACCGATTTGAACTATTATAAAGATTAATCATCCTCCTCATATCAAATTCCTGTGAAGCTCATGCATGGCATATCCCTTCGTATTTCATTGACTATGGGGAAACTGAACTCACTAAATTCTAGGTCAGGAATTGGTGCACTATTTTTATACTTTTACAGATGAAGTTGCTTAACAAGCATTTTACAAAATAGGATTTATGTCAGATAATTTTTAAGTGTTCAAATTGATGTTCAGGTTCATTATATTTCATCACTATGGCAAAAGGTCACATTAATTGGCTAAGTACGATTGCTAATAGAGATTTGAATCTATTAAAGGTGGAAGTGATTACTTTTTGATCTGCACTGCAATAGATAAGAATTCTGCTCATTTACATAAATCAGTAATCTGAAGATGGCAGTTTGAAAACTCTCAGGGCAGAATTTTCTGTACCCACAGGCATTGGGCATGTTCGTCGGTGTGAATGGGCAATCTACGGGAAGGACAAAAATTGGTTTAACGACGCCTATATTTCCTGTTGTTGGATGTCGGGAACCTCATGTCATGTGATTCAGCCGGAATCAACCACAGCCCCCACCCACCCCCCACCCTCCCCGCTGGATTGTCCACCCACGTTGTCAGGAAAACACGCTGGTGCAGAGCATGTCTTGACAAGTGTGACGTGCAGAAGTTGGGACTTACTGCCAGGGCCTTGCTCACAGCATGGACATCCGAGGAAGAGAAGATGCTGGAGCCCGACAGCAATGGAGGAACGTCCATGGCATGCTGGGTGAATTCTCATGGACATGGCTTTGCCAGTAAGCAGCTCATGGAAGGTGGAAAGTCGCCATTGAGGGTCTGCTCATAATGGATGATAGTCGAGGGGGTGGAGAGGAAGGTCCAGCTGTGTTTGGGAGAGGAAGATGTGCAGGGGGATGGGAGAGGAAGGTCTAGTATCAACTGAGAGGGGAAGAGGTGTCCGGGGGGGCGGTTGGGGTGAGGTTGGTGGGAGGAATGAAAGTGTCGGGGGGGAAACAAAGGTGTTGGTGGGAGAGGTTGCAGGGGCAGGCACTAGGGGGGAGGAGGGGTAATGGGGAGAAGATGGCAACTGGGGACGTATGTGTAAGGGGGGATGTGGAAGGTGTAAGGAAAGGAGTTTGGAGGGGGGAAGGAGAGTGGAGAGGGAAAGGAGTCCAGGGGGAGGAAGGAGTCTGGGGGAAGAAAGGAGTGTGGACAGGGGGGAGAAAGTAAGCGTGCAGGAAGAAGTAAAGCTAGAGAAAGAAATAAGGCTGGAGGAAGGGGTAAGGCTGGAGGAAAGAGTCGGGCAGGGGCACGGACTAAGTGTGGAGGAAGAAGTAAGAGTGTCTGAATGAGTCAGGAAGGGGACAGGAGTAAGGCCGGAGAAAGAAGTGAGGGTGTCTGAATGAGTTAGGAAGCGGGAAGGGCTAAGGTAGGAGGGGGAGGACCGGGGTGGGGGGGAAGGTGGGGGGGGGTTGGTGGGGTGGGGGGGGTGGAGGAGTTGGGGGTGAAGGGGTAATTGGAGGAAGGGGAAGGGTAGGAGTAGGGGTTGGGGGTCTGGGGGGTGAAGGGGGCTGGGTGGGGGGGGGGGGGTCGTCGGCAAAGGAGTTGCAAGGACAGAAGGAGTTCCAAGGGGGGAAGGAGTCCGGAGGGGAGACGTTCAAGTGAACATGCAGGGGAGGGCTCTGTTGAGTTCATGACTGCTTCCTGGGGCGTGAACTGAGGGTGGGTGTGGTACATGGGCATGATAAGAATGACGGAGAGAACAGTGAGGTAGTAGGGTAGGAGAGTGAGGATTTGAGGCATCCGTAGAAGGGATGGCGAGGGCAGTTGGTGGTGACTCGGAGGCAGACACAGATCCTGGGGGGTGGGAAGGAGGAGGTCAGGGAGGTTAATGTGGATGGGTGTAGGATTTTAGGGAAGGAAGGGAACGTACATGTTCACCTGGACAGCCGCAAAATAAAAGGGTTGTGGCTCGTAGGTCATGGAGGGGAAGTGGAAGGTGATATCAGGGGGGTCAAAAATGATGGGGGCAAGGGTGGCTGGGGGAGAGGAAAGGATGGGTGAGTGAAAGAAAAACTGTAGCACTAGCATGCTGGCTAAATCAAAAGTGAAACACGAGTCATGGTGAGCAAGATCAGGTGCAGCATGGGAGTGTGATCAGTGGGTGGGCAGAGATACCGGTCAGCTCAGATGGTTAACTGAAAGCGAACCTCAGCAGGCATCATTGAAAATGTTCAGGGCTTTGATATGAGTGTGATGCGGGAAGGATTCGCGTGCGTGGGCGAGTGCTAACACGAGGCTCTGAAAAGCCCTGCCACACACACACCTCTCCCTCCAGAATCACTCATGGGTGGGCTACGTGCAGCTGACATGCTAGTGAAGAAGGGGTGGGGTGGGGTGCAGTGGGAGGACTTCCGAAGTCTGTCAATGAAGCTGAAAGACACCATTACACTTTATTCAGTGAAAGTAAATATATTTCCAGATTTTAAACTGACAAAACGTGTTCACCCATGCAACCAACTGTGATCAGAAGTTCTTAACTATTATACGACTTAGACTTCTAGTTGTTGCCATGACATCTGCATTTTCAGCACGAGTCGAGACAGCCTGTGCAATGGTTAGCCCTGTTGCCTTCGGCGCAGGTCCCCTGGAGAGCCGAGGCTTGGGGGAGCCGACTTGCTTTGTTTGTCCTCCTGTGGGCTAGCTGTGTCCCCCCGGCAGTGACAGAGGACAAGGTTGAGGGGGTCATGGACAGAAGGGGTCACAGACAAAGTGGACTCAAAGGGAGCCGACATACTCTGAAATTCCTGAGTGGATGACCCAGGGGTGTTCAGCTGCCGCTCCTCATCCCTTCAGGTGCCCGAGCTCCCCAACCTGACTCTTTGAAGGGAAGGAGCACCTGGGGGGACATCAAGGAGCCTCTTTTCCCTCTCGCATTGCCACTGCAGGAACTCACCCATGGCTACTGTGATGGAGTACAGGTCTGTCCGCATCTCTGCATTTTGCTGGACCAGGGTCTCCAAGGCATCCGCCATCCTCCCCATGGAGACCTCCATATGTGCACATGTGGGCACCACTTCATCAGAGAGCAGGCGGACGCACCCCTCCAATTCGCATGCCACTCTGTTGAGGGCTTCCAACAGCTCTGCGTGATGTTACCCTGCCTTCTGTTGACTCACCAGGATGAGTTGGAAGGCCAAATTCAGAGGCTCGTCATCTGACTCGGACCTGACGGATATCTCTTCTCCAACAGTCCTCTGAATGCCGGGGAGCTCAGCTGAATCTGCCTCCTCCTGCTGCGGACACGTATCCGTGCGGTGACCACGAGATTGTGAATCCGAGCCTACTCTAGATCTAGGACCCACCGAGGTGTGTGTCCCTGCACTGGTGGAGGCTGTGGTTAAGCGCTGTGATGGGTCTTCCAGGCTGCTTATTTCCAGCTCTTCAATGGAGGAGGTGTCCTCTTGGAAGTGAGGATGTAGATGGAGCTGAGGGACTGGCTGGCTGAGGGTGACAATCACTTGGCAGAGCTCCCTATGAGCCAAAGTAGAGGTAATAAGTGCATGGCATAGTCAAAAGCAGGAGAGAGAGCACACACATTTGCATTAAGAGGAGGATGATGTGGTGCAGGATCCTCACAAATGTGTTCATCACCGACCTCAGCATCGCCACGGGCACAGTCCACATCTTCGCCAGTCAGTGTGATGGCATGCTCCTCAAAGTGAGTGAGGGGCCTAATGTGGCCCACTCCACCCCTGGTCTGGGGCCTGCTGCTGCTGTTGTGAGACACATTCTCCTGCATGAAAATAGATAGAGAGTGTGAGCAGGACACATGGCACTGTGTGGAATGTTTGTGTGGTGAGCAGAGACATGGGCCGGATGAGGACATGAGATCCAGAGGATATGAACCTGAGGAAGATGTGAGGGTGTGTGTGGGAGTTAGTGGCATTGTCCCTTGAGGTGTGAGATCCCTATGGATGTGTGATGGGTTTGTGAGTGTGAGAATTGAGAGTAATGAGAAGAGTGACATACCATGGCAGAACGGATGAGACCATTCATCTTGTAGCGGCATTGGGTAGCTGTCCCCTTTTTCAGGGCATTGGCACTGACCACCGCTGCCACCACCTCCCATGCTGGATTGGTGATGCTGCTGCCCATCCTGCGGCAGAGCTGGGGTAGAGGACATCACAACAGACCTCCACTGCACCCAAAAGGTGCTTGAGGGAAGGGTCATTAAACCGGGGGCCTGCAGTCTTCTTGCTTTTCAGGGCTGTCTTCTTTGCAGCAGTGTGGACTGGAAGCACTGAGAGGTGTGCGCGCAGCTGGACTTTAACTATGGCTCCTGGCATGATGAAATGACGAAGTGATGGCATGGTGGGTGAATGAGAGCCCACCCGCTATTGAAATGGCATGTTTCCAGGAATGCATAGTTAATGCGGTGGAATTGGGGCAATACGGCGTGAGAAGCCGCCATTGCAGCTGTTAAAGCGCTGTAGAGTCAGTGGGAAGACAGGACATACCTCCCTTTTGTGGCGCTACTGCTGTAAGGTAAATTTAAGGGTGAATGTTAGTGAATGGGTGAATGGATGAATGAGTGAGTGGATAATCTGTGAATGGGTAGGGTGGCAGAATGTGTAGGTGGGTGAGCTAAGGGGGTAAGTGGGAAGGGTGCTAGAGTGGGTAGAGAGGTCAGTGTATAGGTGGATAGCTGGGTAGAGTGGGTGAGGTGGCAGATGGGTGGGTGGCAGGTGGGTGAGGCAGCAGGTGGGCAAGGCTGCAGGTGGGTGAGGTGGCAGGTGGGTCATGTGATAGGTGGCAAGGGTGGCAGCTGTGTGAAGTGGCAGGTGAGTAAGGTGGCAGGTGGGTGAGTGAGGTGATAGGTGGTAGGGTGGCAGCTGTGTGAAGTGGCAGGTGAGTAAGGTGGCAGGTGGGTGAGTGAGGTGATAGGTGGTAGGGTGGCAGCTGTGTGAAGTGGCAGGTGAGTAAGGTGGCAGGTGGGTGAATTTAGTTTTATTCATTCATGGGGTGTGGGCTTCGCTGGCTGGGTCAGCATTTATTGCCCATCCAGAGTTGCCCTTGAGAAGGTGGTGGTGAGCTGCCTTCTTAGACTACTGTTGTCCATGTGGTGTAGGTAATCCACAGTGCTGCTAGGAAGGGAGTTCCAAGATTTTGACCCAGCGACAGTGACGGAACAGCGATATATTTCCAAGTCAGGATGGTGAGTGACTTGGAGGGAACTTCCAGCTGGTGGTGTTCCCATCTATCTGCTGCCATTGTCCTTCTAGATGGTCGTGGTTGTGGGTTTGGAAGGTGCTGTCAAAGGAGCCTTGGTGAATTCCTGCAGTGCATCTTGTAGATGGTACACAATGCTGCTACTGTGTGTCGGTGGTGGAAGGAGTGAATCTTTGTGGGTGTGATGCCAATCAGGAGGGCTGCTTTGTTCTGGACGGTGTCAAGCTTCTTGAGTGTTGTTGGATATGCCCTCATACAGGCAAGTGGGGAGTATTCCATCACACTCCTGACTTGTGCCTTGTAGATGGTCGACAGGCTTTGGGGAGTCAGGATGTCAGCTACTCGATGCAGGATTCCTAGCCTCTGACCTGCTCTTGTAGCCACAGTACTTATACGGCTATTCCAGCTAGGTTTCTGGTCAATTCTAACCCCGGGATGCTGATAGTGGGGGATTCAGTGATGGTAATGCCATTGAACGTCAAGGGGCGATGGTTAGATTCTCTCTTGTTGGAGACGGTCATTGCCCGGCAATTGTGTGGCGCGAATGTTATCTACCACTTGTCAGCCCAAGCCTGGATATTGTCCAAGTCTCGCTGCATTTGGACCTGGACTGCTTCAGATCAGAGGAGTCACGAAAGGTGCTGAACATAGTGCAATCATCAGCAAACATCTCCACTTCTAGCCTTATGATGGAAGGAAGGTCATTGATGAAGCAGCTGAAGATGGTTGGGCTGAGGACACTACCCTGTGGAGCTCGTGCAATGATATTCTGGAGCTGAGATGACTGACCTCCAACAACCACAACCATCTTCCTTTGTAATAGATATGACTCCAACTATCAGAGGATTTCCCCTCTTGTTGCCATTGACTCTAGTTTTGCTAGGACTCCTTGATGCCACACTCAGTCAAACGTGGCCTTGATATCAAAGGCAGTCAACTCTCACCTCACCTCGGGAGTTTAGCTCTTTTGTCCATGTTTGAACCAAGGCTGTAATAAGGTCAGGAGCTGAGTGGTCCAGATGGAACCCAAACTGAGCGCCAGTGAGCAGGTTATTGCTAAGCAAGTGCCACTTGAAAGCACTGTTGATGACCCCTTCCATTACATTACTGACGATCGATAGTAGACTGATGGGATGGTAATTGGCCAGGTTGGATTTGTCCTGCTTTTTGTGTATAGGACATACCTGGGCAATTTTCCACATAGCCGGGTAGATGCCAGTGTTGTAGCTGTACTGGAACAGCTTGGCTAGGGCATTGGAAGTTCTGGAGCACAGGTCTTCAGTACTATTGCCGGAGTATTGTCAGGGCCCTTAGCCTTTGCACTATCCAGTGCCTTCAGCCATTTCTTGATATCACGTGGAGTGAATCGAATTGGCTGAAGACTGGCACCTCTGATGCTGGGGACCTGCGGAGGAGGCTGAGTTGGATAATCTACTCAGCAAGTCTAGCTGAAGATTGTAGCAACTGCGTCAGCCTTATCTTTTGCACTGATGTGCTGTGCTCCCCCATCAATGGGGATATTTGTTTAGCCTCCTCCTCCAGTTAGTAGTTTAATTGTCCACCACCATTCATGACTGGACGTGGCAGGACTGGAGAGCTTAGATCTGACCCGTTGGTTGTGGGATCGCTTAGCTCTTGTCTATCACTTGCTGCTTATGCTGTTTGGCATGCAAGTAGCCCTATGTTCCAGCTTCACCAGGTTGACACCTCATTTTTAGGTATATCTCGTGCTGCTCCTGGCATGCCCTCCTGCACTCTTCATTGAACCAGGGTTAATCCCCTGGCTTGATGGTAATGGAGGAGTGGGGGATATGCCGGGCCATGAGGTTACAGATTGCGTTTGAGTACAATTCTGCTGCTGCTGATGGTCCACAGTGCCTCATGGCTGCCCAGTCTTGAGTTGCTAGATCTGTTTGAAATCTATCCCATTTAACATGGTGATAGTGCCATACAACACGATGGAGAGTATCCTCAATGTGAAGGCAGGACTTCATCTCCATAATGATGGTGCGGTTGTCACTCCAATCGATACTGTCATGGACAGATGCATCTGTGGCAGGCAGGTTTTTGAGGATAAAGTCAAGTGTGTTTTTCCCTCTTGTTAGTTCCCTCACTGCATGCTGCAGACCCAGTCTAGCAGCTATGTCATTTAGGACTCAGCCAGCTTGGTTAGTAGTGGTGCTACCGAGCGACTCTTGGTGATGGACATTGAAATCCTACACCCAGAGTATGTTCTATGACCTTGCCACCCTGAGTGCTTCCTCCAAGCGGTATTCAACATGGAGGCGCGCTGATTTATCAGCTGAGGTAGAGCGGTATGAGATAATCAGCAAGAGGTTTCCTTGCCCATGTTTGACTTGATGTTATGAGACTTCATGAGAGTTGATGTTGGTGACTCCCTCCCGACTGTATACCGCTGTGCCGCCACTCCTGCTGGGTCTGTCCTGTCGGTGGGACAGAACATAGCTAGGCATAGTAATGGTGGTGTCTGGAATATTATCTGTAAGATATGATTCCGTGAGGATGATTATATCAGGCTGTTGCTTGACAAGACTGTGAGACAGCTGTCTCAATTTTGGCACTAGGCCCCTGATATTAGTGAGGAGGACTTTGCAGGGTCGACAGGGCTTGAGTTTGCCGTTGTCGTTTCCATTGCCTTGGTGAATGATGGGTGTGCCATCCAGTTTCATATGTTTTTTGAGACTTTGTAGCAGTTTGATACAACCGAGTGGCTTGCCTGTCCATTTCAGAGGGCGTTTAAGAGGTGGTAGATGGTTAAGGTGGCAGGTGGATGAGGTGGTACATTGGTAACATGGCAGGTGAGCAGGGTGGTAGTTGGGTGAGGTAGGCAGCTGTGTTGTGGGGGGGTTGTCAGGTCTGGTCGGAGGTGGTAGTCAGATGGTGAGGAGGGGTAGTGTGGTTGGGAGGGGTAGTCGGGTCAGGTCGGGATTTCGGGTTGGGTAGTCCATTGGCCGGAGGTGTGGCAAGGGAGGTATTCAGGTGTCAGAAGGCAGTTGGGATGTTAGCTGGGGAGGTCAGTTCTGGAGCTACCCTGGAGTTAGGCTAGGTTTTAATATGTTTAGCATAAACTGGGTAACTATCCAGGTAAGTACAGCAGAACTCTCCTAAATCTCCGACTGTATCTCAGAGTCGGAGACTTTCGTGGTGGTTCCTGGGGAACAGCTGAATCGCCCATCCTAAGTTAACTGCCCAGTTCCTGGGCAATTCCCACAGAGGTCAAGACGTCAGGATTTTCACAGAGTGCCAACAAGCATCTTGAGTCTTACATCTGGGAAATTTGGGCCGATGTTAAAATGTTTCAGAGCTTCACAGTCATTCCTCTGAAAAGTATGTTAATATAGCTAGAAGGGTTATTTTGGTGAAAAAGTGGAAACTGGCTCAAAATGTTACTAAGATATGCCTGTTTGAAAGTCCAGTTTTAGTCTACAATTCTGATCCTAATTGTAGCATTATAAAGGAAAAACAAGGTGCACTAAGGTTTGGAAAAGACAGATAGCACCACCACAAGAAATAGTAATAAATAGTCATATGCAAACTTTGATATATAACTCTCTGTTCCTTCATCCAAGTTATTGATACATAGGTGAAAGGTTGAAGCCCATAAATCCCTAGGGAACACCACCAGTAACATCCCACCAATCAGAGTGCATTCCTTTTATCCCACCTCTCTGCCTCAAACCATCCAAACAAAGACTAACCCGTGTCACAAGATTACCTCCATTTCTGTTCTCATTTTTGCCGCTACTGTAATCACTTATGTGGAACCGTATCAAATATGTCTCCAGGCCAATATAGATAATATCCATAAACACTAGGAGAGTTTTTCATTTTTTTTTGTGAGTGCAGTAAGTTCAGAGAGAGACAGGTTAGAATAATAGCCATAAACACTATCCTGTTCACCATCTTAGTGACCTCAAAAAATTGAATTTGATTAGTCCGACATGACCTACCCTTCACAAATCCATGCCAATACTCTGATCAATTTACACCTGTTCAAATATTCATTCTCTCCATCTCTGATTAAGAATTCCAGTAACTTCCCGACAATTGACATTAAACTGACATATGTCTGTGGTTTCTGGTTACTCCCTTCCTCCTATCCTAGATAATGGGATAGCACTACTTGTGTCATCAACGTGCCATTATGATATTACAGATTTTAAGGACAACTGTTTTAAAGATACATGTCTGTTTTCAAACCTTCACATTGAGTTTAAAAGCCTTTTTTCAAAATGGAAGTATGGACAGACCTTTCTGTGTTTGTTCAAACTTTGTCAGACTCATATCTCTAGAGCTGGCTATGAAGGGTCATTTACATGCAAAGACTCCACCAGGGGTCGAATTGAATCTTCTAAAAGGTGTGAAAGATCATTTTACTTCTGAGAGAATAGGAGACAGGAAGGGACTTCAAAAGGGCCACAACATAATTAAGTTCATTGCCTGAAACAATGACTCCTTGGAAATTTACATAACAGCCATTTTTGTGTTTTTTTTTAACTTTATGAAGGAGGCTATAAGAATACATCTTGGGAGGCAAAGTGCAGAACCTCAGGAAGAACTCTGAGGGATAACATCATGGAACTTTCTTGGTCAAGGGAGGACAAAGATTAAGAAATTATTAAGAAATCAACTGTTGTTCTGCTGAAAGAGTCCAGGCAATTTGCAAGGGTCAAAACCACAGAATTAGTGAGGAATAGGAAGCATTCTCTCTCTCTGCTTATGTGCTGAGTCCACCTGAAAAGGCAAACCTCTGAGCATTCAACTACAGAAGCCATCACAGCTGCTAAACCAAACCTCAAGTTTCAAACCTTTCGCTTCTGAAAGAAGGAATTCAAACAATGAGCGCACAACAATATCTTACAGAAACTGATTTGAAATCTCATCTTTAAGCATCTTTTTCCCCTTTACCTGTATTTTAATCTTTGTATCTGTATTTCAGTTAATAGCTTTATCATTTTTACTTAAGTAATTTACAGCAGTGCTTTTTGTAATAAACTAACCTTTATCCTGCTTAAGGCTAAAGCTTTGCTGCCGATCATTTTTAAATTGAATCATTTGCAGATTTAAAAAGGGGGCTACATACACACACACAACTTTTTAACTCATAAAGCACTTGGCTGAAATGCCTTCTATGTGGTCATGACACTTTTATTTTACAAATCTGAAGACACAATTTCCAAATGCAACAATCTTTGGAAAATAACAATTGAAGCTGCAATTTTCCTATCTATCTATGTTTAATACCCTTGTACTGCTGGTATTTTGTCCTTTTCCTTCAGTGTGAAAATGAATACAATGAATTAATTGATCAAGTCTATCTTTTGTTTATTATCCATTGTAGTATCACCAGCAACTATTTTTAATGGGCCCAATCATATTATGGTCACTATTCTTAAGGGGAGAATTTTCTCCCCATCGAGGGGGTTGGGCACGGACACGGACACAGAGCCCATGATCGGCTGCATGCCACCATTTTACGTGGGCAGGCCAATTAAGGCCCGCCCAGCGTGACACGCACCCAGAAGCACTGTGCGGTTGGGGGGAGTGCGCTGAGTCGGAGCATGCGTGAGATAGAGCGCAGAAATCTCCCTGAGATTTAACTAATCAAACTAATCTCCCTGCCTCAGGGAGATTAGTTTGATCTTTAAAAATGTTAATAAAGACAGAAAACTTTACATGTTAATGAATTTTATCAAAAAATTTTATTAAACTTGAAAAACCTTCATGAAACCTCATCCCGACTGTAGATGAGGTTTCATGATAAATGCGAAGGCCACATGGGCTCTTCGCCTGCTCACCAACCTTAAGGTTGGACAGGTAGCTCAGTTAAGTGTTTTAATTGCCTTATATGGCCTTGATAAGCCTTTGACCATTCAGTGGGCGCGCAGCTGACTCTGGTGTACGCCCGCCAAACTGAAGATCGGAATGACATGCGATGCCATCAGGATGCACGCCCGATGTCACCGCGCATCATTTTAAGCGTCGGAGAGCGGGGCTCGCTCCCGCTCGCCGATCTGAAAATTCTGCTCTAAGATGTTATTTTCCAATCAAATTGTGACCTAATCCTGCTCCATTACTCTTCATTAGATCTCATATGGTCTCATCCCATTTTGGTTTTAAAATATTATTCCAGGAAACTGTAAAGTTTAGAAATGCATCAAATTTAGTACTTGAGTTATTCTGCTTCTTCAAGTCTGGGAAAAGTAAAATCTTCCATTATAACTGTGTTATTTCTGCTACATGTTTCTCTGGTGTCTGTATTTAAACATCCCCTCAGTATAGCACTGCTGTTAAATCTGTGTACAACTCACAAGAGTTTTGCATCCTTTACCATTCTGTACTTCTTACCCATACAGTTTGCACTGCCTATACTGCCTATTTGCTGATGTCCTTGTGTTCTCTGTATTCTTTTTAAAATCAAGTTTGGTACTCTCTTCCTTTCCCAATTTACATCTATTTTCTGAACATTTGAACTAATTCATATCACTTTCACATGAATGGAACTTCACAGGACATTTTATTATAACCATGTTAAAGTTCAAATGGAGTAAAATCTGACAGCTATTAAAGATTCACAAAACCTAGATGCTCTTGAATTGAGTGTGAATACTTGATTAGAAGTAACTGAGTACTCAACATAAAAGCCACAGGGTGAGAAGCTAGGCTCAGTGGTGCCCATTTTTAGGTAAGGTGTCAACTTAGAGGTCCAAATAGGCATCCTTGTTGTGATGAAATGTGCCAGATGCCATACTGCTGCAGACATATGTGGCAAGAGTGCAGTGAATGTCTGCTGGAAAAATGCAGAATAGACAAGTCATGTTGTCAATCAGCCTGCAACACCAGTACAATGCCTGACCTTCTATTTTGGAGCTCAACATGCTAACCAATGTCCTTTCTTTACTTACGTACGAACATACAAATTAGGAGCAGGAGTAGGTCTTTGGCCCCTTGAGTCTGCTACACCATTCAACAAGACCATGGTTGAACTGATTGTGGCCTCAACTCCACTTTCCTTCCTACTCCCTATACCCTTTGACTCCCTTGTCAATCAAGAATCGATTTAATTTACCCTTAATAATATTCAATGACTCCGCCTCCACCACTCTCTGGGGAAGAGAGTTCCACAGGCTCATGACCCTCTGAGAGAAAGCAGTTCTCTTCATCTCCATTTTAAATGGGTGACCCCTTATTTTTAAGCTGTGACCCTAGTTCTAGTCTTTCCCATAAGGGAAACAGCCTTTCATCATCAACCCTGTCGAGTCCCCTCAAGATCTTATATTTTTCAATAAGATTGCCTCTCGTTCTTCTAAACTCCAATGGATACAGGCCCCAACCTGTCCAACCTTTCCCCATTGGATAACCTTGTCATTCCAGGAATTAGTCAAGTAAACTTTCACTGCTTCTAATGCAATTGTCTCCTTTCTTAAATAAGGAGACCAAAATGGTACACAGTACTCTAGATATCAATTTGTTCATGGTATCACTGGCTAGGCCAGCATTTATTGCCCATCCCTAATTGCTTTGCAGAAGGTGGTGCCATTTCAGAGGGCAGTTTTAAGAATCAACCACATTGCTATGGATCTGGAGCCACATGTAGGCAAGACCAGGCAAGGACAGCAGGTTTCCTTCCCTAAAGGGAAGTGAACCAGATGGGTTTTTATGACAATCAACAATGGTCACCATTAGACTTGTAATTCCAGATATTTTTGGAATTCAAATTCCACCACCTGCTATGGTGGGATTCAAACCCAGGTCCTCAGAGCATTTCCCTGGGGGTCTGGATAACTAGTCCAGTGGCATTACCATTACACCACCACTTCCCACTATACAACTACAGCAAAACATCCCTACTTTAAAAATTTTATTATTCATTCACGGGATGTGGGCTTCGCTGGCCTAGCCAGCATTTATTGCCCATCCAGAGCTGCCCTTGAGAAGGTGGTGGTGAGCTGCCTTCTTGAACTGCTGCAGTCCATGTGGTGTAGGTACACCTGCAGTGCTGTTAGGAAGGGAGTTCCAGGATTCTGTCCCTGCGACAACGAAGGAACGGCGATATACTTCCAAGTCAGGACGGTGAGTAACTTGGAGGGGAACTTCCAGGTGGTGGTGTTCCCATCTCTCTGCCGCCCTTGTCCTTCCAGGTGGAAGTGGTCGTGGGTTTGGAAGGTGCTGTCGAAGGAGCCTTGGTGAATTCCATTCCATTGCAATAGATGACAACATTCCATTTGCCTTCCTAATCACTTGCTGTACCTGCATACTTACCTTTTGTGATTCATGTACCAGGACAACCAGATGCCTCTGTACCTCAGAGTTCTGCAAGCTCTCCCCATTTAAATAATATGCTGCTTTTTTATTGTTCCTGTCAAAGTGGACAAGTTCGCATTTTTGCACATTATACTCCATTTGCCAATTTTTTGCCCATTTACTAAACCTATTTATATTCCAGAATCAGAGAACTGTTATGGTGTAGAAGGAGACCATTCAGCCCATCATGTTTGCAGCAGCTTTCTGGGCATTTAACTTAGTGCCAATCTCCTGCCTTTTCCCCGTAACCCTGCACATTGTTTCTATTTAAATAATCATCCAATGCCCTCTTGAATACCTCAATTGAACCTGCCTCCACCACACTTCCAGGCAGTGCATTCTACACCCTAACTACTCGCTGTGTGAAAATGTTTCTTTCTCACCTTGCATTTGCTTCCTTTGCAAAACACTTTAAAACTGTGCCCTCAATTTCTCAATCTGTTTACAAGTGGAAGCAGTTTCTCCCTATCTACTCTGTCCAGACCCCTCATGATCTTGAAAACTTCTATCAAGTCTCCTCCTTATGTCCTCTTCACTATTTGCTTTCCTATCTATCTACACAACTGAGCACATTTTTAGCAGCAGGAAGGACCCACCTTCAATGCTATTTTAAGGATCATTAACTGATAACAGCATAGTTCCTGGGTGATTTATTTTAGCTGTTGCTACAATTGTACAAGTGTTTAGTACTTTGTGTAACAATTTCAAGTTGAAAAAGTCTACAAGGAAGTGGTATGGTAGGTGCTGAGCTGCTTTTTGCTGACCTCAAGGCTTCTGCACAGGCACGTTGCTCACAGAAATGTGTGCAGGAGTAGGCATTCCCCTTGGAATACTGTAAAACTCAGAGAATAAACAGAGGTCTTGCAGAGCACAAGCTAGAAAAGGGAGGAGGAGAAGGAGAGGGGCTTTTAGCAGTAGGCCATATCATCCCAAAGCAGTTATCATATCTGAAGATTAATGAAGAACAATGTATGAGATGCCTGCTCTTCAGAAAGGATGACTAAACTGAAATCCGCCACCTGCGGCAACCACAATTGCAACCTCAGGGCACAGTGAGGTCCGCATTGCCAGTGGCTGGGAACGTGATTGGACGATGAACTTTTTATGCTTCCTTCCAGGCTAGGGTGAGAAACATTTGAAGTATCTCACAGTTTGCCATCCACAGTTAATGTGCTGTGACTATAAATACCAGGTTTCCTTGAGTTTTTAAAAAAGAAAGAGGATCGTATTTATTGTTCTTAACCTGGTCTGAGAAAAATAATAAAAAACACTCCAACTTTCACATTCTCACATTCAAAATTCACACAAACCCAAATACCTTACAGAGTAGGAAGATAGATTAAGACATTTAAATTCTAGTAAAGTTAAAGAGGTATATGGTTTTTGAAGATTGGTGGCTTGGCTGGCTTCAGGCTGAACTTGGTGATCCTTCTGGGTTGGTGCCGAGGCAGTTTAAAGATATCGGCGAACGATTTATCTGTTCTTTTGAAGATAGCAGCCGTAGAGTTGAGATCTTTTTTTAAAAAAAAATCTCTGTCTGTGGCACATAGAGAGTCAAACAACAGCAGACAGGGTTCAAAACTTGCAAGTTGTTTGGGAAGAAAGAGAGAGAGGACCACAAAGGGATTTTGCTTCTTCAGTATTTCATGTGCTTGTGCTGGTGTGCAGAGAAAACAGGTGCTTAACTCACAAAGGGTTTGCTGTCTTGCTGCGTGGCCCTCTCTCTCCAATTAACCAGTTATGATTTGTGTATTTCAGCTGTAACTTGATTAGATTATGGCTGGGAATTCCTTTCTCATCCAGAGACCTTTGTCTGAAGTGATTATGTCTAATGCTGGTGGCCCACACAGTTGAGTCTGGATGTCCTGTGAATGAGACAGGAGATGTGGTCCATTCACATTTCCCTAAGGTAATTGACTTTGATGAGCCCTTACAGTGAGGCTCCACTTAATGGCCTTGGAATGTAGAAGGTACAATGATGTAAATTTTTAGTCATCTTTGAACTGATGACTATATGCTGTGACTATAAATGCCAGGTTTCCTTGAGTTTTTAAAAAAGAAAGAGGATCATATTTATTGTTCTTAACCTAGTCTAAGGAAAATAATAAAAACACTCTGACTTTCACACTCTCACATTCAAAATTCATACAAACCCAAATACCTTACAGAGTGGGAAGATAGATTAAGACATTTAAATTCTAGCTTTAGTCCTTCTCAAAGTTAGTGGTTTCTAGCCAGTAAATTCAAAAAGTCATTTTTTTCATAAAGCATGATTTCACAGCAATAGACAAAGCATCATGCAGGTCAATGTCCAGGATCACGCTTGCCAGCAGTCGTGATGCCCTCATTATGCGGCAGTCTGCTATGCCAGCTGCATTTTAGCCACTATGACAAACCAAAGGTTAGCTACCAAGGCCTATTCACTGACAATGCGGCTGATGACAGTTGTGCAGAACCATGCACAAGTATGTAGTATATATACAATGAAAGCCATGCTGCCACGTGAAATGCAACAAAGCAGACCACTGATGTGCTGAAACAACTTCTCTGCTGCCTGAACAGTCTGGAGAAACCCTGCAGTATTTGGTAGAGTGGGTGCCATGATCCATGGTGGTCTCCTGCATGCTGCACAACCTTGTCATCACGAGAGGACCACCCTATTCACCAGTTGCTTGGTGATAAACGAGGGCGGAAGCATGAGGGGAGGTGAAGGAGGTGGAAGAGAATTGAAGAAGGCAAACTTTATGCTCAGGCAGCTGTCTGAAAAGAACTCATCCAAGTACAACATCAGTAACCACAGCCCAATTTCCCATTCGCCAACAGTCCCACACCTTGTCTTCCCTCCATCAGTGGCCGTCACAGTGCCTGCATGGCCACAATGCAAAAATAAAAACCATGACAGTATAAACATGCCAAACCAAGATTTATAAATGAAATCATCATATTGCATACAAAAGTCAACTAATCACCTATGTGTATTTCCATCGTCCCTGAAGCATTGCTGGAGAGGACTGAGGATATATAAACGGTGCCATGGCAAGGTCAGAGCCAGAAGCATTACGTGAGAAGGCTGAGGATATCTGAACAGCAAGATGGCAGTGGCAGAGCCCAGTGGATTGAGAGGGTTAAAAAATGGACCATCAATGAACAAAAATTAAGGAGGCTCATGTCAAGAAGACATAATGTCTATAATGTTATTGGAAATTATTTTAAAATGGAGTTCCAGTGGTGTCTGTGTCTGTGTGTGTATGTGTGTGTGTCTTAATTGGATTAAAGCCAGCTGGTCTAGATGCTTTGATGTATTGAAGAGGAGTAGGTTTGAAATGTTAATTAGGTAAACATAGGAAGTTACAAGGTGAATTGTAAAGGGATCAATTTGCATTTTTAAATAATTCATTCAAAAGAATGGGTGAAATATCACACCTAGCTAGAAGAAGCCAAACAATGTGTTTACTTTTTTCCAAAGCTGTATGATTGGTATTATGAAAGGGTTTTATTGTTGGAAGGGCTAAAGTTCAAAAAACCTAGTGATACAATGAGAATTTGCATTCAAAGAGGAAAATATGTATAAAGGGGAAAAGGCTGTTGGTAAAAGAGGAAGATTCTAAGATATAAAGCCTCCAGCCTGCAAGCTTCAAGCTGCTGTCTGCAAGGACCCAGAGCTGAAAGAAACTCATTTTGAATTTGACCATCCAGAGTGTGCTTTGCCAAGGGTCTGTTTAAATCTATTTTTTTACTGTTGCCTTAATAGAGGTGTAACTGAAAGGCAGATTAATTAGGGGATTTTTAGAAGTTATTATTGTAGCAAGTTGTAGACATATGTATGCACTTACAATCTTTGAATTAATAAATGTTTAATTTAGTTTTATAAAAACCTCTTGAGACTCGATGGTCTTGTTATAACTGAATTCAAAGCCTGCATCTCGAGACATAAAAATTGCAAAAATTGGTTATGACAGTTGTTTCAAGTTTCCCTCTGGGATTTGAACAACTCAACATTTACCATCGGCTGTGTCATAATACTTACCAGAGGGGTGCAGGTAGGTGGTTGGTTGGTTAGTATTGCAGTTTTATTTTTGCTCCTTAAGCTAGGGAGATGTGTCAAACTCAGAGCTTGAAATCATTAACTTACAATTAATTTATTAAATTAATAAACTAAATAATTGAAACAGAAAAGGCAGAGCAGGTTGTGTGCCATAGATGCAGCCTGTGGGAATTCCTGGGACAGCGCTGCACTCCCAAACAACCACAGCTATGGTAAGTGTCTGCAGCTCAAGGAAATTTTGGGCAGAGTTGTTGGGCTGGAGTTTGAGCTGCAGACACAGTCGGGCAACAGGGATGGGGAGAGTTACCTGGACACTTTGTTTGGGTGGAGTCACACTACTTAGGTTAATTAGTACTTTAGAACTAGTTAATTGTCAGGGGCAGGAGAGTGTGACTGGCGGGCAGGCAGGCATGAGGATCCAAGGTGTAGTGATGGAGGAGCCTCAGACCTTGCCTTTGTCCAATAGGTATGAGGTACTTGCTGTCCATGTGAATGAGAACAAGGACTGCAGGGTGGATGGGCAAACTAACCATGGCACTATGATGTAGGAGACTATTCAACTGGGGGGAGTAAAAAGGAATGTGGTAGTGGTAGGAGATAGTATAGTGTCGTGCCTGTAAGACACAAAAGAAATCATGGACTGTTGGATCCAACCTTGCCTTTTTGTTCATTTAAAGAGTGGACTTTGCTGAACTAGGGGAGGGCTGCTGCAGGTTACGTGGTTCATGGGCTGGCTGCAGTTTCTGGAAGTTGTTGGCAGCAGTTGCAGGACAGGGGCTCAGTCCTCATCCTTGTGGGGTCTCGTACCTCTACACATTGCAGTCAGCGGGGCCAGGGACCAGCGGCAGCTTGTCTGCGGCGGACAGCAAGGGGAGAGCTGTAGAAGCTTATTTTACCTGCAGAGGTGTTGGAGGCCACTGTTTGTCTCTTGGGGTGGACGATGGATTTTGACCAGGAACGTGGAGACTGCTTGGTGGCCTGCAGCTGACACAATGATGGGTGGCATCACATGTCCTGGGCTTCTGGCCTTTGGAGGATTTTAATATTACATTTCCAGACTCACGGTTCAGTCTGGCATTAACATCTACTCATACTGCCTTTTGACTATGTATCTAGGAGGTGTCATTCCCTCTTACAGATTCACAACATCTTCCCTCTTTCCCACCTCCTCCACCATGGCTCCCACTGCAGCACCCAAAAGTCTTGGAGCCCACAATTGCCAGGTGGTGTGATTCCTCACTCTTTTCCGGGTCAGATTCTCTTCAACCATGACTCTTAGCAGCTTTTCTGGCCACAATGTACCTCCCCTATTACCCTCCTCACTCCTGCTGATAAGCTCAGTCAATTACCTGTGTGGTGGGTGCTGGTTGGATGCAAGGATCATTCAAATGAGCAGACAGCACAAAGATGGTGGGCTGCCTGTATTACAATCAATGGGTTCATCACGCATCATTGTCTATGAATACAGGCTTGATTTTTTAAATATATCAACGGTTAACTAAACTTTTCTCAACAGTTTCCCGCATCCACTTCAAATTAGAAGTAAATTCTGCCTTCAGCTGCAAGATAGATTTATCACAGGTTAACTTTTGTATTTAATAAAGTGGTTACTTAATGCAGGGCATCTTTCTGAATAACCAGATGGTACACATTTTTTTTCTGAAATTGTTTTGCTGTTTGAGAAGGCCTGAAACTAAGAGGGATCACGTATATTATGACTTTGAATACTCCATGAAATCTGAAATTCTCTATGTATTATATCTTTAGAGAGAGAGAGAGAGAGACATGACGATTAATTTGTTTCAAACTTAGTAACAAACAGAAAAGGAAATGGCACATTCTTTGTATCAGTAATTACCAGAAAACAAAGATATTTACATCTCAAAGAGCCAAAGTATCTCCAATTTATGTTTCTTTGACAAAAGATATTGTAATGACTTTTATTGCATTCAGCTTTACTAAAACACTTCATCCCAGTGTGGATGGAGAACAATGATTGTATTGTGATGCCATTCTGTCACAATCTACAATGAACAGAATGAACTTTCAGAGTATCAACAATTGAAACCCTGGAGGCAAGCACAATACGCCATTCAGGTTAAAAAAAAAATAACAAATTAGCATGAATCAGTCAAACAATTATAGGTGTTCAGTAAATTACTTACCAATTGGACTTCCCAATGGTTCTTTGAAGTGTTCAATTTTTTTCTCTATTTAATCCTTTGTAGCATAAATATAGCTCTGCTTTCTAAAGGCTCTGTTAAGCAAAGAATAACAAATGCATAATTCTTAATCAATGGCCAAGGTACTAATGAACACATATTTACACAAAATACATTAATGTATTAATTCGACTCATTTTAACCCAACAATGCAACAGGATCAGGATGTACATGTCTAGGGGCCTATATGCAAAGTCTGAATTGACTCAAAACCGGTCATTAGAACAGATTCAAATCAAAAGGATTTGCCACAATTCAAAATGAGCACATGGTGTAGCATTCGTCCAATAAACCATGAGCTTAGCTCAGACACAGAGTTGGACTTGGCACAAATGACTCATTGATTAAGTTTATGACTACTCCACAGTAAATATAACACCATGATCAATTAAATCAACACAAAAAGTGTCACAACTTTGTTTCAGAATTATAAAGCAAGATGCAAATTTATACGACATCTCAATTTCAGGATTAGAGTATCACAATTATTATTTTATCAATATGCCTTTAACATTCAAAATCAGTTCTCTAAATGATCCTCGCATTTCTACTCCTGTGCTTGACTATACACAGAATATACTCTCCAGAAGCAGGCCATTCAGCCCAAATAATCCACTCAAGCTTCTTTCCATCCTTCCTCAACTCACTCTATAAGCACAATCCTCTATTCCCTTCTTCCTCATTTGCTTATCTATAATATTTGCTTCACCAGTCCCTATGGTAGCGAGTTCAATATTCTCACCACTCTCAGGGAAAGAAGGTTTCTTCTGAATTCTCTATTTGATTTCTTGGTAACTATCTCATATTGATGGGCTTGAGTTTTGCTCTATTCCATTAATTACTTTTTATGTCAATTCTTTAAGTCACACTTCAGCCTTCACTTTTCAAGATAAAAGAGACCCAGCATATTCATCATTCCCTCAGTACCGATATCATTCCCTTAAATATATAATATGGCAAATAGAACAGTACACAGTGTGGTCTAACCAAGATTCAAAACAAGCTTAGCATAACTTCTTTATTTTTGAATTCTATCTCTCTAGAAATGAACCCCAGTGCTTGGTTTTCTTTAGATTCCCAAGTACAAATCATTAATATAAATTCCAAACAACAGTGATCCCAACACCGATCTTTATGAGACCTTCCCACATTCTGCTGCTCTGCATAGCTACCCTTTACTTCCTAATCTCTGGTTTCTGTCTTGCAGTCATCCATTCTGCTATTTGTCCCCAACTCCACGCGCTCCAACATTATTTATTCGTCTATTATTGAACACCATATCAAAGGCCTTTTGGAATCCGGATAAATTACATCCATTGTATTAACCTTGTTCATTCTCACTGTTACCTCCTGAAATAATTCAATGAGGATCGTCAAGTAAAACTTTCCCTTTTGAAATCCATGCTGACCCTTCATTATTATATTTTTGGTTAATACATATATTTTATTTTCTCCTTCTGCAAGGATTCCATTATTTTTCTTACTCCCACTGTTAAGCTGACTACTCTATAGTTCCCTGGACACATTCTATCTCTGTTCTTAAACATAAGTATAACATTGCTCTCCACCAATCTTCTGGCAGGTGCACCTTTTTCTAAACCTTTGTTTTGACAGCAAACACCTCCACTTTTACAATTTCTCTCCCAAGGTTTAAAACACTTTGTAAGGAAATCAAAACACTTCTTTTAAAGACAAGAATTTGAATGAAAGCTTTCTCAAAATTGGCCTTAAATTGTTGGTTGTCTGATTAATTCCAGGATCTGAGGGCATCCTGTTTCTCGGGGGGTAAATTAGGGTCCCTTACCTGATAATTCCCTCCTTTAATCGCATCCTTCTGGAATAAGCAGTTAATGATTATTTCATTTAAATCATACAAATAAATCTGAAAATATTGGGCTGATCATCCAAATATATACAGATATGGTGTTTCTGCATGATTTCCACATAGAAAACTGCTTAATCTGTGTGCAGTCAAATTTGATATCACTAAAGACTGATAAGTTTTAAACCTAGGTGTTGTGGACATTTAATTTCATAATTCATCTGTTTTAGGGGGATAACTTTTAGTTTTAGGAATTGGAATTTTAATTGTAGGTAAGTGGAAATGCCTGGTTGAGAAACTGATAAGTTCAAATTTCTCTTCAAAGGTTAACAGTTTCTGCTGGGATTGTTACCTAAGTAAGTTGTGTCTATAACTACATTATGCTCGAGATTCTTTTTCACACTGATTCAGAACTTCCTTTTTCCACAGCAGTCCACAGCCATAAAACTGGCCACCATCCTGCCCCAGGTTGAATCATAGAATGATTACAACAGCAAAGAAGGCCATTTAGTCTGTCATGTCCTGCCAACTCTCTGCAAGAGCAATTTCCTTAGTCCTGCTCCCCTGCCTTTTCCTTGTAGCCCGGAAAATTTTGTGAAGAGAAAAATATTTCCGGGCTACGAGGGAAAGGTGGGGGAGCAGGACTAGGAATTTTTTTTTCTCTTCATAAAGTTTTTCCAAATCCCTTTTGAAAGCCTCAATCGAATCTGCCTCCACCACATTCTCAGGCAGTGCATTCCAGATCTTAACCACTTACTGCATTAAAAAGATTTTTGCCATTGCTTCTTTTACCAATCCTCCTGAATCCTCTGGTTCTCGACCCTGCCATAAAAGGATCAGTTTTTTCCTGTCTACTCTGTCTAGACTCCTCATTTTGAACACCTCTATCAAATTTCCTCTCAACCTTCCCTTCTCTAAGGAGGACAACCCCAGCTTCTTCAATCTTTCCACATAACTAAGGTTCTGCATCCCTGGACACATTCTCTTTTTTCACCTTCTCTAAACCTTCATATCCTTCCTAAAGTCTGAAACACAGTACTCCAAAACCAGTGCAATTTCTATAGGTTCATCATAACTTTCTTGCTTTACCTCTATGCTCCTCTTTATAAAGTGCCCAGGATCCTGTGTGCTTTATTAACCATTCTCTCAATCTGCTCTGCCACCTTCAATCATTTGTGCACATATATCCCCTGGTCCCATTGCTCCTGCAACACTTTTAGAATTGCATCCTCTCTTGTTATTCCTGCCAAAGTGAATTATTTCACACTTCTCTGCATTAAATTTCATCTGCCACTTGTCTGCCCTGCAGCCATCACCATCCTTCTCACATTTCACAACATTTCGAAGTTTTATGTCATTTGCAAATTTTGAAATTGTGCCCTGTACACCCAAGTCAAGGTCATTAACATACATCAAGGGGAGAGTTCTGCCGCATGTGCCCATTCTGGGGGAAGGGGTGGTGCGTGGCTTGAGTACAGAGGCACCTGTGGTTACAAGATTCCAGTGTTAATTGCCTGACCTGCAGTGAGCAACAATCAATTGAAGGTTTGTTCATTTCACTGATTCCATACCTACAGTTAATCAAAGTGACTACATTTCATGTTATTATGAAATCTGTTTCAAGAGGATGGGACACTTATATTTTACATTACCATCCACTCTAGCATAAACAGGCGAAATATGTTATTTTCAAAAATTCTATTATGTCAACTTCTTCAGGCCAAAAATCAGCTCAGGTGACAGTTAGCCTTATTATACCAAAATTATGTGATGACATTAAGCCTATATCACTGTAATGTTAGTACCTGTAAAACTTTATAGTTAGATAATATTCAAACATTTATAATTAATCTTTTTCCAAATAAATATTGACCAATTCTGGAAAGCCTTAATGAACATTACTGGCCATTTGGTAGAAAGGAGTCCAGTCTTTAATTGTTTCATTTTATATCAGTGACAATGTTGTCTCAATTTGCTGATATCATTTTTTTTGCCTTAGCAAGTATGTTCACCTCTTATTTCAGTTTTATAGGGGCTGTAAGTCAACTCAATTTGCTCTACTAGCTGTATATATAATGCCACAAGAAGCTTCATTGTACTTCCTCCAGTTATTTAATATAGTATATTGGCTTATATAAGCAGTCTCGATATTCAAAGGTATCTCTGCAGGTGGAAAAAAAGTGCATTATCAAAATGCAAACATTTATTTCTTGTCTCTAAACAGGCCGAAGACCAAACTGCTTTGCCACATCCAATTATTCCTCCGTTTCCTACCTCCATCTGCCCAAAATACCAAAGGCAATAACACTTCAGGATTCATCAAATATCATCATCAAATTCAGAAATTCATTAAGCTTCCACTCAATCCCAATATTTTCTAATACGTTATTTATCACATCTCATACAATGGTGAAAAGTTAAATGTTTTAAGTTGAGCATTTTTGGCAACAATGCAAATCTAAACTGCAGGTACAAAATGGCCCCATCTCAATCTTCTCAGGAGTCACTAAGCATTATTGTGAAGGCTCAACCAGTAGCTTGGTAACAAGTGTAGGAGCTTTTTTTTTTTGTTTAATAAATTACTCTGTGAAAAATTTTGGAATTTAAGGTTTATTGTAAAGGGGCTAAAGAAGGGGAAGGTAGTGCAAGCAATTCTGTCATAATAGCCATAGCACCAAAGATAACAAATTAGTCTTCATGAACAGTATACACCCAGCCATGCCACAGCTTCTTGTGGTTGGAAAACACAAAGAAAAAATGAATAGGAAATTTTTCACCTAAATTGCTGGGAAAGTTACCATGTCAAATATATTAATAAGCATATCAGTTTATTTTCAAAAGGACCTCAGGTGTAACCAATTTTACAATCATCTATGAGGTACTGTGAGCCAACAGAAACAGCAGAATTGTATTCAACCACAATCTGTAACCTCATGGCCCAGCATATCCATCACACTACCATTACAAACCAGGAGATCAACCCTGGTCCATGAGTTTTGCAAGAGAGCATGCCAGGAGCAGCACCACGCAAACCTAAAAATGAGATGCCAAGCTGGTGAAGCTACAACACCCAACTACATGCCTGCTAAACAGCAGAAGCAGCATGCAATAAACAGAGCTAAGTGATCCCACAATCAACGGGTCAGGTCAAAGCTCGGCAGTTCTACCACATTCAGTTGTGAATAGTGGGCAATTAAGCAACTAACCAGAGGAGGAGGGTCTACAAAGATCCCTAACCTTAATAATGAGGGAGCCCAGGAGATCAGTACAAAGGGCAAGATTGAAACATTTGCAACCATCTTGAGCCAGAGTGGGTGATCCATCACAGCTTCCTCCTGAAGCCCCAAGCATGTCAGATGCCAGTCTTCAGCCAATTTATTCGCTCCGCATGATAGCAAGAAATGGCTGAAGGTACTGGATACAGCAAAGGCCCTGAGACTCACCAAGAGTACTGAAGACTTGTACTCCAGAGTTAACCACTTCCCTAGACAAGTTGTTCTAGTTCAGCTACAACACTAGCATCCAGCTGACAATATGGAACATTGACCAGTTATGTCCTGTCCATAAAAAGCAGGACAAATCCAATCTGCCCAATTACTGCCTCATCAGTCTACTCTCAATCATCAGCAAAGTGATGGAAAGTGTCTTCAAAGTGCTATCAAGCTGCACTTAGGACCTTAATCTACTCACCAATGCTCAGTTTGGGTTCTGCCAGGGCCACTTGGCTCCACACCTAATTATAGCCTTTGTCCCAACATGGACAAAATAGCTGAATTGAGAAGTGAGGTGAGAATGACTGCCCTTGACATCAAGGGAGCATTTCACCAGGTTGGCATCCAGGAGCCCTAGCAAAATTGAAGTCAATGGGAATCAGGGGGAAGGTTCAACACTGGTTGGAGTCATGCCGAGTACAAAGGAAGATGGTTGCGGTTGTTGGAAGCCAATCATCTCAGCCCCAGGATATTGCTGCAGGAGTTCCTCAGGGTAGTGTCCTCAGTCCAAATATCTTCACCTGATTCATCAATGACCATCTCTACATCAGAAGGTCAGAAATAAAAATGTTTACTGATTGCACTGTGTTCAGTACCATTCATGACTGCTCAACTGAAGTTGTCTATGCCTATATGAAGCAAGACCTAAGCAACATTCAAACTTGGGCTGTTAAGTGGCAAGTAACATTTGCACCACACGAGTGCTAAACAATTACCGTCTCCAACGAGAACCTAACCTTCTCCTCTTACAGTTCAAAGGTGTTACCATTGCTGAATCCCCCATAATCAACATCCTAAGGGTTACCATTGACAAGAAACTTATCAGAACCCAACATGTACATACTGTCACTATAAATGTAGGTCAGAAGCAGGGAATTCTGTAGTGAGTAACTCACCTCCTGACTCCCCAAAGCCTATCAACTATCCACAAGGCAAAAATCAGGAGTGTGATGGAATGCTCTCCACCTGCCTGGGTGAGTGCAGCTCCAACAACACTCAAGGAGCTCGACATCATTCAAGACAAAGCAGCACACATGGTTGGCTCCCCATCGTCCACCATAAACATTTACTCCTTCCACTACCAGTGCATAGTGGCAGCAGTGTGTACCATCTACAAGATGCACTGCAGCAACTTACAAAGACTCCATCAACAGCACCATCCCACCCATGACCTCTACCACTTAGAAAAACAAAGGTAGCAGGTGCATGGGAACACCACCACCTGCAAGTTCCCCTCCAAGCTACATACCATCCTGACTTGGAAATTTATCGTCATTCTTCACTGTCGCTGGATAAAAACCTTGGAACTTCCTTCTGAACAGCACAGTGTGTACACCACAGTTCAAAACAGCTCACTCACACCTTCTCAAGCACAATTACGGTTTGGGGAAAAACATTGACCTTGCCATTGACGCTCACATCACAACAACTAATAAAAAAAGATAACTATTGAAAATGTTTTTTACTAAAATACTCTGATGCACATTTGTATATATGCTAAAATGTAATTAGCATGTGGCTCAATTGGTAATTCTCTGAGTCAGAAGGTTTAGGTTCAAGACCCATTCCAGAGACTTGAGCATCAAAGTTTTGATTGTGCAGTAATTGTAGCTTTAAGGAATGTAGTGGCTGTAGCTTTAAGACTTATTGTGTTGAATAGTATCACGTCACAGTGTGAATGAATCAGATCTAAGCACAAGGCACCTTAGAGTGGGAGTTCTTCCCCTAGTTGTGGAGATTAATGGAAGCATGTAACTGCTGCTGAAGCCTGTAAATAAAGTTTGGTGTTTCGAATGAGAAACCTGTCTGGAAAATCAAGTCCATAACAAAGTGATGACGAGGCCAAATCAGATCCAGCATTGACCATTACCCAGCGACTGTGAATATCTTGTTTAGACAGAAGAAAAGGAAGATATACTCACCAGATATGCCACATTCTGGCAGGAATGACCTCTTTGACACCAATCCTCTGTGGATGGTTAGATGTGTAGAACATCTCGGGTTCTATTTCCAGACAAACAAAATAACGGGGAAGAAAATGAGGAGAGCAATTCTCCTAAGTGTTTGTGGAAGTAAAACCTATAATTTAATCCGAATTTGACGGCCCCGGCTGCCCCTTGATTTGAAGACCTTCAGTGAATTGGTAGACCTGGTTAAGGAACACTTTCAACCCAAACCTTCAGTCACCATGCAGGAATTCAAGTTTAATTTGAGGGTGAGATCCTGGGGGAGACCATTGCTACATACATGACAAAATTGAAACAACTGAATGAACACTATGATTTTGGGGAGGCCCTAAGCGATATGCTCAGGGATTGTTTGGTCTGCAGTGTGCAAGGTGATGCCATTCAACGATGATTATTAGCTGAAGCAAACCTCGATTTTAAAGGAGCATTGGAAATTGCGCTCGCTGTGGAAAGCGCTGAACGGGACACGTAGGCTATACAAGGTGCACAAAATTGCACCGTGTTCACGTTGGGGCGGGAATGGACAGTTGGTTGTGGTGCAAAAGGCTGGGACTTTGCCGCAAAGTAGGAGACAGCCCCCACTACCTGAAGATTTAAAATAAATACAGTAAACAGCTCAGCAGTAAATCTGAAAATGAATTGTTACCGATGTGGAAGCAATCATACTCCTGAAACTTGTCATTCTAAAAAGGTGGAGCGCTATTTTTGCCATTAAAGAAGGCAGCTCTGCCAAGGGCAACAGGAGGCCCCAGAGGGAGGGCAACAAGAAAATAAACAGTTGAAAAAACAGTTGATTGCTATTCAAGATCAAATACAAAAGGAATGTGTAACCATTCAACAGCATGAAGAAATGAAGACTGTCTTAAACAGTAGAATGGAAGTTCAGCAGAAGAAACTTAAGAGAGGGCTCAGCGGAAGCCCTGGTAATTGGAGAGGGCTCAGGGGAAGCCCTGGTGATCAGAGAGGACTCACAGGAAGCCCTGGGATTTGTGTATAGCTGGACGCAGCCAGGAGACAGGAGTTCAGAGAAACTCCAAGGCAGTGCCAGCTCAGCGAAGCTAGCTGTCCAGCAAAGAGCTGAAGAATCAGCTGAATGAAGCTAAAGAGGCATTGAAAGGAAAAATTGTAGAACATTCCAAGATGAAGGTGGAGAATGAAGCCATGGGTAGCTCAACCACTGAACTGAGACAAGCTAAGATTTCACCTGAGAGAAGTCTGGCTGCCTGCGAAATCAAAATGAATGAGATTGAGTCTCAAGGTGGAGAAAAGTCAAGGGAATCAAAAAGTCACTCATGATTTGCATAGTCGAGAGTGAGAATTTACTGTTGGTGAAG
Source organism: Cetorhinus maximus (assembly GCF_964194155.1). NCBI lineage: Eukaryota > Metazoa > Chordata > Chondrichthyes > Lamniformes > Cetorhinidae > Cetorhinus > Cetorhinus maximus. Next base: position 54,705,203 of record NC_135884.1, read on the forward strand.
CAGTATACATACAAAACTTAGGTGGTGGATCAAGTTGATTACCTGCTGTAATAGTTTCTTTGACCAGACCCTCATTGTACCACGTGGAAGTGGACGGCCCAATCACCTGCAAACACTTTGATCATTTGAGAAGAAGAGATACCCCAACTGAATGATGTTCCACCTGTAACCCTTGTAGGACCCTTGGTCCCTGTTGAAATTGTTCAACCAAGGATAGACATACCAGATGTTTTTGTCAGAGTATATAACAATAAATTGCCTGTGCCTAAAGAGGTTTCTGATGGTGCTGCAGTTCCAGATAATGTGGATCCTGTAAGAGATTTGAAAATTGTAGAGCTACAACGTTCCACCCGGATCAGGAAACTAGAGACTGAACTTAAAATTCCAGGACCCATGTATATATTTGCAATGTCATGAAGGTAGGTGTTCTTGTAAATATAAACTGTACAGAAACTTAAAAGGGGAGGAATGTAGTAATTGTAGCTTCAAGGAATGCAGTGACTAGCTTTAAGACTTATTGAATTGTATAGTATCACGTGACAGTGTGAACAAATCAGCTCTAAGCGCGGGAAACCTTAGAGTGGGAGTCCTTCTCCTAGTTGCGGGACAGGATGGAAGCATATAACTGCTGCTGCAGCCTGTAAATAAAGTTTGATGTTTCTAATGTGAAACTTGTCTGGAAAATCATGTCCATAACAGATTGACACTCCAGTGTGGTAGGATAAGAGTGCTGCGCTGTTCAAAGTGCCATCCTTCAGATGCAATGTTAAATCAAGGCTCTACTTGCTTTCCTGGGTGGATGTAAAAGATTCCATGGGACTATTTAGAAGAGGAGCAAAGACATATCCTTGGTGTCCTGGCCAATATTTATTCCTCAATCAACAATACTGAAAAAAGACAAATGAACTAGTCATCATCACATTACTGTTTATGGCAGCTTGCTGTGTGAAAATTGACTGCCATGATTCCTACATTATAACAGTGACTCCACTTCAAAAGTATTCCTTATCTGCAAAACTGACATCCTGAACATGCTATATAAATGTAAGCTTTTATCATTTCGAAAGTGAATTAATGTAGTAAATTTAGGCTGTCTATTCTCAAATTATTTTCTTCCATTGAAAAGGAGTTTTTATTTATTCTTTCATGGGATGTGGGCATCACTGGTGAGGCCAGCATTTGCTGCCCATCTCTAATTGCCTTTGAACTTAGTGGTTTGCTAGGCCATTTCAGAGGGCAGTTAAGAGTCACATGTTGGCCAGACCAGGTAAGGACATTAGTGAACAATTGATGTCCTGATGTCACCCCGCGTCATTTACATTTTCAGGTCGGCATGCACGGAGTCGAGTTGGCTGCGCGCCTGCCGACCTGTCAACGGCCACTTAAGGCCATTAATAAAGTAATTGAGGTAATCAATGGACATGTCCATCCAACCTTAAGGTTGGCGGGCAGGCTGGGACCCTAGGCGGCCTTCTGAAAAAACATGAAACCTCATCCACGGGCAAAGTGCTGCCTTAGGGAGATCTGTGCACTCTTTCGCGCATGCGTGAAAGAGCGCACTCCAGGCTCAGGGAATCCCCCCCTCCACCCGCACAGGGAGCACATAGCGCTTCCTGGCGGATGCCACGCTTGGCCCGCCCTTAATTGGCCCGCCCATGTAAAATGGTGGCACGCCCCTGACCGGGATCCCACCCAAACCTCCCCCAACAGGGGGAAGATCCTGTCCATAGTTTTTTTTATGACAATCGGCAATGGCTTCATGGTCATCATTAGACTTTTTTTTATTGAATTCAAATTCCACCATCTGCCATGGTGGGATTTGAACCCTTGTCCCCAGAGCATTGCTCTGGGTCTCTGAATTACTAGTCTAGTGACAATACCGCTATGCTACTGCCACCCCTGAACGAGCTACAAAGTAGTGCTAATGGGAAACTTGAATTATTGTCAAATAGACTGTTGCAGTAAAAAGGGCAAAGCGAGGGAGAAATTCCTGAAATATGTGCAAAAGAACTTTCTTGTTCAGTGTGTTTCTAGCCAAAAGTGGAAGGAAATAGATCTAGTTCTGGGCAATGAAGAACAGAATTTTACAGTTTGGGCATTTGGGAAAGAGTCATCATAACATCAAGTTTAGAATAGTTATGGAAAAAGATAAGGAACAATCAAGGGTTAACACATTTAACTGGAGGAGGTTACATTTTAATGAGTTGAGAAAGCATCTTGCCCAGGTGGATTTAAATTAAAAATTGTTTGGCAAAACAGCAATCGAACAATGGAAGGACTCCAATGAAGAACCACTTGGGTACAGATTAGGCACATTTTCCATAAGGGTTAAAAGAAAAGCATCCAAAGCTAGAGCTACCTGGATGACCAAAAATATAGAGATTAAAATAAAACAGAAAACTGAGGCTCATAACAAATGATACAGTAGTAAATCAGGCTGAATACAGCAAGTACAAAGGAGATCTAAAAAGGGGAATATGAAGACTAAAGAGAGAGTATGAGAATAGATTATCAGCTAAAGGGAACCCAAAATCTTTTTAATATATATATATCGGTAGTAAAAGGGTTCTCAAAGGAAGGTTAAGGCCAAATAGTGACCAAAAAGGGAGGTAGTACTGATATTGGGCAGGATAAGAATAGATAAAGAAGACAAGGTGGTTGCACTCAAAAATAGAAAAAGTCACATCCTGTGGATGAAATGCATCCCAAGTTGCTGAGGAAAGTAAGGAGGGACAGTGCAAAGGTGCAGGCCCGAATCTTCCAAGCCTTCTTATACATAGGTTTGGGCCAGAGGACTGGAGGATTGCAAATGCCACATCCCTGTCCAAAATAGAGAGAGGGATAAGCCTGGCAATTACAGGCCAGTCAGCCTAACTTCAGGGAATCTTTAAGGTAATAATCCAGAACAGAATTAATTGTCATTTGGAAAAGTATGAGATAATAAATGAAAATCAACAGATTTGTTAAAGGCAAATCACATTTGACTGACTTGATTGAGGGTTCATTAACAAAGTAATGGAGGGGGTTAATGGGGACAGGGCTTCCTGTCAGGGGGGAAGTGCGGGGGCAGGGGGCGAGGGCGGACGGGCAGGCAGGCAGGCTTCCGGTCGGCACCCCCAGTCGGGGGCGCACCGCCACTTTACGTGGAGGGCCAATTAAGTCCCACCCTGCGTGACATCCGCTAGGAAGTGCTATGCGCTCCCTGTGCGGGCGGGGCAGGGTTCCCTCAGCCGGGAGTGCGCTCTTTCGCGCATGCGCGCAGAAGGGCACACAGATCTCCCTGAGGCAAAGTGCTGTCTCAGGGAGATCGACTCATATTTTAAACTTGAAATAACGCTGAGAAATAAATTTCCCTGCCATGTCCCCTCATGGGACATGTCCAGAACTTTTATTTTAAAATATTGTGCGATTTTTAAATCCTCATGAAACCTCATCCCGCCCGTGGATGAGGTTTCATGCTTTTTCAGAAGCCCGCCAGGGTTCCTGGCCTGCCCGCAACCTTAAGGTCCATTAATGACTTCAACTGCTTTGTTAATGGCCTTAATAGGCCACTGACCTGAAAATGTGAATCATGCGGGGTGATGTCGGGATGCACGGCCGACGTCACCCCACGTCATTTTACACGTCGGCGAGCAGGCGGAAGATACAGCCCATGGAGTTTCAAAAGATATCTGATAAATACCACACGATATATTTGTTAGTAAAATTAAAGCCCGTGGAATTAAACAATCAATGGCACTATGGATATAAGTTGGCTAAGAGACAGGAAGAAAGTAGACAATTGTTTTGGAAGACTAGAACGAAGAATGCAGTGGTGTTATCCAAGGATCAGTATAAGTACCTCAGCTCCTTCAGATATATATTAATAACCTGGACTTTAGCATACAAGGCATAGTTGCAATAATTGCAGGTGATGTAAAACTTGGAAAAAATGTAAGAAGCAATGAGGAGAACAGTAGCAGACGTCTGAAGGGCTGAGACTGGTGAAAGAGGCAGGAACGTGGCAGAGGAAATTTAAACAGAGAAGTGTAAAGAGATACACTTTAGCAGGAAGAATGATGAGAGTCAACAAATACTAAAGAGCACAATTTTCAAGTGGATACAGGAACAGAGAGACCTGTGTTTTTCTGTACAGAAATCTTTGAAGGTGACAGGACAAGTTGCCAAAATCTGTTTTCAAAATTGCCAATGGGATCTTTGGTTTTATTGATCAAGGTATAGATTACAAAATCAAGGAGGTTATGCTTGTGAATAGAATCCAGGCCATTTGGTGAAGCCAGAACTAAGACACAAAGCTATTCTTTACTGACAGAGTTTATTGACTTTGGATGTGAGAAGAGAGTTATGAGATTAAACAGTGTCCCAGCTGTTCCCTATTTATATGTGCTCAAAGTACATAATTAAATAATACCCTTCACCTTTGTATCGTTACTATATAATTAACATATCATTAACATTGCTAATCCTTTATCAAATACTGGTTAGGCCTCAGATAGAGTATTGTGCTCAGCCCTGGGCACCACACATTAGGAAGGCCCGGGAAAGGATGCATAAGTGATTTACTAGAATGCCATCAGGGATAAAGGACTTATGCAGAGAGACACAAGTTATTCTTAGAATAGAAAAATTTAAGAGGCGGTTTGATAGAGGTGCTCAAAATGATGCACAGTCTTGATAAAGTTATGGGAAACTATTTTTAATTGCAGAAGGGTCAATAACCAGAAGATACAGATGTTACATTATTCTAAAATGATTTAGGAACTATATTGTCTTGTATAGTTGGAGTGCCACATCACTCACCACTACAGACAGTGTACCAAAGCAACTATGAATCATTCCGCAGCACATGGAGAGATCTGGAGAAATACACTCTATGTCAGCTCCAGTGTTTGTTACTCAAAGTTTGATTATTTTGAACTCTGGGAACGGTAAGACATAACAACAGATTTATGACAATTGGCAAAAGAACTAGAGGTACAAGAAGATTTTTTTTTTAATGTAGTGACTTGTGATCTGGAATGCCCTGCTTGAAAGAGTGGTGAAAGCAGATTCAACAGTAACTTTCAGAAGGGGGATAAATGCTTGAAGAGAAAATATTACAGGGAAGTTGCAGGAGAGTAGGGCTCATTGAATAGCTCCACAAAAGAGCCAGCCATAGAACGGTAAGCCAAATGGCCTCCTTCTGTACTGAGTCATTCTATGATTCTAAATAGAGAACTCAATTTGACATTTATGCATTTGACTGCTACAATACTGGAATCCCTGGAAATGATTGCATTATAAATCCCTAATTCTGAAAGTGTGTCTTAAAATAAGATTGCTTGTTAAAGCCCTCACGTAAACTGGCCATGCAGTAATTTTTCTTCAGACATGTCACCCCATTGTGCAAAAAGATAGTTACATTTTGAATCTAACTGCTGAGTTCTCTTAAGTATTGAATCTTTGAATCTATTAACTCCATATGTGAAACTCAGGACATTTCAGAGGACATTAAAATCATTATATCTTCAACTATAGAGAAAATACCAAGTAAAGCTGCACTAAGAATCCGTCTTTACTACCTTCTATTGACAGCCTCATAGGGTAAATAATACCTCTGAAGCATCTAAATGCTTCTTGGGTTATAATACAGTAGAATCATAACAGCAGTTGACTGCTGAAGGCTTTCAATTTCACAAGAATTTTCACATTAATCTTGTTGATTGTCATCCCCATGAGGTTGTCATGGACAATTTTTGAAAGTTGTTGAGGAAGGAAGCTGAACAGAGACCAGATGTCATCACATTCACCCTTTGATGAGTGAATATAATAGCAACTAGCAGCACTTTCCATTATACCACCTGTGTCTCACTCCAGCACAAATTTCCTTGGCTTTGCATCCATTCCCTGCAATAGAACTGGTGCAGATTGTTGTGTCATCAGGCTGAACTGCACGAGAAGTGTGTTCATTTTCAGTCAATACCCTTGTGAATTTCAGCTTGAATGATTATTTTTGTATCCTTTGTGGTTGGATGAAACTCAAAGTAAGTCAGCAGGTATCTCCAGTGCCAATTCAATGGAGAAGCAAATCAATAAAACAACTGTGGCTAATGGTGAAGTTCACAATGATAAATATCTCATTAAGATGACGGGGAAAGGCAGATAACGTATACAACTAAATCTCTGATCAATTATGCCCCCAGAATTCACATTGTTAGCTGTTTAGATTAAAACTGGATAAGTGTGGCTTTGATTTCACCCAAAGAATAACCTACACAGAATTTCTGTCGAACAGAAAAACAATATTTTTCCTTGGCTGGTATTAACACTCACAACATATAACAAAAAACTTTACTATATTTTCAGGATAAGAGTTTTCCAAACTCAGGGCCGGGAAAACCATAAAAATAACTCTGCCATAACTCTGAAAGAATTCCTGTTTTTATTCTGCTTCCACAACCACAGAGATCCTTTATTTCAGATCCTGAGTGCTCTGTTATAGGTTTCCCTAATAAGCCTTCGCACCAATTAAAGAATTGCTTATATATAACTAATTTCCTGTGCAGAAACAAGGTTTAGAATATTGCAATTAGATAGCAAAAATACCAATAACTCCTGTCAAATGACTTGTTTTTCAAAAAACCTGACACTGAGCCACATAACAGGACAATAGTGAAGATGGCCAGAAGCCTGGTTAATGAGGTAGGTTTTAAGGGCCGCCATAAAGGCAGAAGGAAAGATAAAGAGGCAGCAAGGTAAATGGAGGAAATTCTAGATCTTAGAGGCTTAACAGCTGCCAAAGGAGGAGCAAATGAAATTGGGGATGTGCAAGATGCCAACATTGGAGGAACATAGATAGCTCCGTGGTTCGAAGGGCTGGAGGAAGTTACAGAGACAGAGAGGGACAAGGCCATGGAGGGATTTAAAAACAAAGGCATTACTTAAGCCAGAGCCACTGTAGGTCAGCCAGCATGGGGGTGATTGTTGAACAGGACTTGGTGCAAATTATGACACAGGCAGCAGAGTTTTGTAATGAGCTTAATTTTTTTGGGAGGTGGAAGATGGGAGGCTGGCCAGGAGTGCATTGGAATACTCTATTCTAGAGATAACAAGTGTTTAGATCAGCAGAGGAGCTGAATGATGTTATGGATATGGACAGAGGCAATCTTAGTAATGGAGCAGATATGTGATTGGAAGCTCATCTCAGGATCAAATATGACACTAAGTTTGAGAACAGTCTGGTTCAGCCTCAGAGATTGCCAGGGAAAGTGATGGAGTTGGTGGCTGGTGAATGGAATTTGTAATGGAGACCAAAGACAATGCCTTCAGTCTGCTCAGTATTCAGTTGGCAGAAATTTCTTTTTTTAAATTATTCATTCATTCTGTTCATCCAAATAAGGAAATGACAGAAACTCTGAGCAAATATTTTGCATTTGTCTTCATAGCTGAAGACACTAAAAGCTTCCCAACAATAACAGAAAATCAAGGGGCAAAAGGGAGGGAAAAACTCAAAATAATCTTCCACATTGGGGAAAATGTATTAGGCAAACTATTGTGATTAAAGGTTGATAAGTCTAGACCTGATGGCCTGCATCCTAAGGCCTTAAAAAAGTGGCTGCAGTGATAGTGGATCCATTGGTTGTAATCTTCCAAAATTCCCTAGATCCTGGAAATATCCAGTGGATTGCAAAACCATAATTGTAATATCCCTGTTCGAGAAAGGAGAGAGACAGAAAGCAGGAAACTATCAGCTCGTTAGCCTAACATTTGTCATTGGGAAAATGCTGGAATCCAATATCAAGGAAGTAATAGGAGGACATTTAGAAAAACAGAATACAATCAAGCAGATTCGACATAGTTTTATCAAAGGGAAACTGGCCGGGATTTTTTGTGCCCACCAGTGGTGGGCGTGTTCGGTGGCGTGAGCGGACAATATGGCAATAAAGCCAAAAATAGGTTTCACTTCATGAAACCAGTTTGCAATCATCCATTCCGCCTGCCAACGGCGGGCCACGTTTCCCACCATCAGAAGTCAAAAACCTCATTGTAAAACATCAGCATATCATTATAAGGCCAGCCTACTGGACTCATCCCCCGCTACTGGATTGTCCGCCACATTGGCGAGAAAACACGCCGACATGTTTCACAACAGCACATAAGCGACGTGCACCTGACAGGCTGCACTTCGCTCGAGACTTCAAGGTTTGTTTGCCTATCTTGCTTCAGTCAACATTCGCAGTCATCAGCACCAGACTTTGCAGACAGCACCACATCACTTTCATGGGTGGCTTTTCAATAGCTGCAGGGCATGGTCTTGCTTGGGGAAGGGGGAGAAGTGGCCTCAGGCAAGGGAAGGGGCTGCAGGATAAGGGCTGTACTGGGGAAGGTGGCTATCTCAGGGTGTGTGGGGGGGCACATGTTGATCTGTACAAGTGGCCTCAAGATGGCGAGGGCTGAGGAAGCAGTCTCCAGAGGAGATGAGGCCAGATGGACATGTGAGGGTGTGTGTGAGAATGGGTGGTGGTGTCCCTTGAACTGGTAGTGAATGAGATGCCAATGAATATGTGATGGGCTTGATTGTGTGAGTTTAGAGTGATGGGATGATTGCCATATTCTGGCTGCATGGATGATATCATAGATCCTCTATCTGCATTGGACGGCCAATCTCTTCTGTGCAGCTTTGGCACTGACCACCACCTGCCAGGCTGAATTGGCGATGCCACTGCCTGTCCTGCGGCCTGAGCGGGGGTAGAGGACATCACAGCTGGCCTCCATGGCATCCAAATGGCATTCCAGTGATGCGTCATTAAACCTGGGGGCTGGATTCTTTTTGCCTCTCGTGGACATCTTCCCTGTAGTAGTTGCGGGGCTGGAAGCACTGAGATGTGCGCGTGCGGCTGGACCTCAAATATGGCACCCGGCGTAATGAAGTAGTGAAGTGATGGTGGCTGGATGAATAAGACATGTCATCAAAATGGCATGTTTCCCAGGAATACCTCATTTTACCTGCCCGCTATCGCGCTTAGTGCAAATTTGGGATGATTCCACCCCATGTTTGACAAATTTATTAAGAATTCTTTGGGGATGAAATGAGCAGGATGAATAAAGGGGAACCAGTAGATGTAGTGTATTTGGATTTCCAAAAGGCATTCCAAAAGGTGCCACATAAAAATTTACTGCACAGTATAAGAGGTCATGGTGTTGGGGATGATATGTTAACATGGATAGAGGATTGGTTAACTAACAGAAAACAGGGAGTCAAGGGAAATGGATCATTTTCAGAATGGCAAGCTGTAAACAGTGGGAGTGCCACAGGGAACAATGCTGAGGCCTCAACTATTTACATTCTACATTAATTATTTGGACAAAGGGACCAAATGTATTGTAGCCAAGTTTGATGGTAATGCAAAGACGTTTGGGAAAAAAAGTTGTGAGGAAGAGACAAAGAGTAAGCAAAGGAATATAGATTAGGTTAGTGAGTGGGCAAAAGTTTGGAGAAGGAATTAATGTGGGAAAATGTGAGATTATCCACTTTGGTTGGAAGAATAGAAAGGCAAAATATTTTTTAATGGGGAGAGATTACAAAATGCTGTGGTACAGAGGGATTCGGGTGTTCTCATACATGAAAGACAAACAGTTAGCATGCAGGTACAGCAAAGAGTATAAAAGTAGGGAAGACATTTACAACTGTACAGGGCATTGGTTCAAGGGGGAATTGGAGTCAGTTCAGAGAAGGCTAAATGTGTTGATTTCTGAGATGAAGGCATCACCTTATGAGGAAAAGTTGGTGTTTAGAAGAATGAGGAGTGATCTTATTGAAATATATAAAATACTGAGAGGGCTTGGCAGGATAGATGCTGAAAGGATATTTCCCTTTGTGGGGGGATCTCGAACTAGGGGGCATGGTTTTAGAATAGGGATATCATTTAAGACAGCGATGAGGAGGAATTTCTTTTCTCAGAGGGTCATGAATCTTTGGAATTCTCTACCACAGAGAGCTGTGGAGGCTGAATCAATGAATATATTGAAGGCTGAAATAGACAGGTTCTTCAGTCAATAGTTATGTGGAACAAGCACGGGAGTGTATTCCAAGATCAGATCAGCCATAATCTTACTGAATGGCAGAGCAGGGTTGAAGGCCCACCTGGCTTACTCCTGCCCATATTTCTTATGGTCTTATTATGTCAGATAAGCAATCTAAAAATTTAGAGAGAGTGGAGGAGTCATGAATATGGTGGTATAGAGCTTGGTGTCGTCAGCTTCTACGTGGAAACTGATGTTGTGTTTTCAGATGATATTGTCGAGAGACACCGTACAGATGAGAAAGAGGGAGGGACCTCCTCACTCCTTCACAGGATCCCATAATTTTAATGGCACAGAAGGAGGCTATTCGGCCCATCGTGTCTGCACCAGCTCTCCAAATGAGCATCATGACCTAGTGCCATTGCCCTGCCTTTTCCCTGTACCCCTGCACCTTATTTCTATTCAAATAATCATCTAATACCCTCTTGGATGCCTCACTTGAACCTGCCTCCACCACACTTCCAGGCAGTGCATTCCAAACCTGAATGACTCGTCGTGTGAAAAAGTTTTTTCTCACATCACATTTGCTTCTTTTGCAAATCACTTTAAATCTGTGCCCTCTCGTTCTTGATCCTTTTACGCATGGGAACAACTCCCTATCTACTCTGCCCAGCCACTCATGATTTTGAACATCTCTATGAAATCTCATCTTAGCCTCCTTCTTTCCGAGGACAACAGTCCCAACCTCTCCAATCTACCTTTGTAACTGAAGTTTCTCATCCCTGGAACCATTCTTATAAAGCTCTTCTTCAGTCTCTCCAAAGTGTTCACATCCTTCCTATAATGTGGCACCCAGAACTGTACACAATACTCCAGTTGAGGTCTAATAAGTGTTTTATATAAATTCAACATAACATCCTTGTTCTTGTACTCCATGCCCCTATTAATAAAACCCAGGATACTATATGCTTTATTAACTGCTCTCTCTCTCTCTCCTGCGACCTTTATGGTCTATGCACATATACACTCAGGTCTTTCTGCTTCTGCACCCCCTTCAAAATTTTACCCCTTATTTTAAATTGTCTGTCCGTGTTCTTCCTACTAAAATGCATCACCTCACACTTCTCCACATTAAACTTCATCTGCAATCTATCTGCCCACTACACCAACTTGTCTATGTCCTTTTGAAATTCTACACTGTCCTCCTCACAGTTTACAACACTCCCAAGCTTCGTATCATCCATAAACATTGAAATTGTCCCCTGCACACCAGGATCGAGATCATTAATATATATCAGGAAAAGCAAGGGTCCCAATACCGACACCTGGGGAATTCCACTACAAACCTTCCTCCAGCCTGAAAAATATCCATTGGCCATTACTCCCTGCTTCCTATTTCTCGGCCAATTTTGTATCCACGTTGCTACTATCCCTTTTATTCCATGAGCAATAACTTTTCTCACAAGTCTTTTGTGTGGCACTGTATCAAATGCCTTTTGAAAGTCCATGTACACCACATCAACAGCATTACCTTCATCAAGCTTTTCTGCTACCTCTTCAAAATCTCCAGTGAGTTAGTTAAACATTTCCCTTTTAGAAATCCATGCTAGCTCTTCCTTATCAACCCATATTTTTCCATGTGACTACTAATTATATCCTGAATAATTGTTTCCAGAATCTTGCCCCTAGAATCATTGGGAGATACCAGAGTTCATGCTGTGTGAGTGGGAGCAGCAAGAAAAGCCATTGCTGGTGAATCTCTGGTCATAACTAGAAAGATAAGAATGAAACCATGTGAATGCACCAAACCCAGCTGGATGAAGGAGGAGAGGCTTTAGAGAAGAATTTTGTGGCCAACCATGTCGAAGGCTACAGACAAGTTGAAAAGGACAAGGAGAGATAGTTACCACAATCACACAGAACATAATTTGCGACTTTGATAAGAGCAGTTTCAGTCCTGTGGCAGGAGTGGAAAGCAGGTTGGAGGGATTCATCCATGGAGTTTCAGGAAAATTGTAACAGATTTAGGAGGGCGAATTAATAAAATAAAATCAGAAAAAAATATTACACAAAGTATAAATGAGCAATTCAAATATCAGTTTGATTGGACACTTAAAATCAGTAAACAGGCTAGTTGAAGTATTCATCATAAGAGCACGTACTTCTACGGAATTTTCAAGAAAAACATTTGCCAAAAATATATTAATTCCTGCATGAATAATGTATCAACTTAAAAGAACGGAGTGGTAGCGAAACCTTGGGAATTAGTTGAGGGTAGAAATATAGTCTTAATATTGTCAGCTGAAGCATGAGGTTGTGTCCTCTACGTGAGGGGAAAAATACTCATCTCATTTATGTGGTTCTTAAGCCAAGGAAGGCCTGCAAATTAAATCATAAAGTAACGTGTTTATGAAAATGTTTTCACATTACCTTTTTCCCTTGTCAATAAAATGATGCAGATCAAATATATGCATTGTTTAATATTGTTTCAACAATTTAATAGTTTGAATTTCTATGACTTAGTCAATGTAATAAGAGTTTTGGCACACAAAACTATGCTGTCAATTTATGAAAAAGGAAAACCTCACTGTAATGAATAAATGAAACTAATGTGTTCCACTTTGTAAATTCAGTAATTAAATCAGTCACACTTGACAGTTTTGAATTAGTTTTTCATTTATTTGGCAATAATAAGTGCACATCCTAGTGAGAATTACTACATGGTATTTTGAGAAGACCTAATCAAACAGTACTATAATGCACTCATATTATTTTAAAAAGAAACATCATAAAACATCCCATCAGAATCTCTCTTGCCATCATGTTAACATTATAAAGGAGCTTGCATTTTTAATGCCTTTCACATGCAGTGTTGAAAAACTAATGAATTACTTTGCAAATCCAGTCACTATTGTTTGTAGACAAACACAGCAGCAAATTTGTGCACAGTATATTTCCACTATCGACATAGTGTTTGGAATTTGGTTTCACAGTTACTCCCAAAGAGTTCCTTGTGTTACAGTACATTAGCACAGCCATTTTGGTTAATTCATTAATACTCAAATTTTACTGGAAATGTTGATTTGGCAGAGTACACGGACAAAGTTATTACTATATCAGAAATTGGACAAATTGGACATATAACCTTTAACTGATTGTTAAAGACTGGACAGAAAGACAGGCTAACAGAGGGTAATCCTACAATTCCTCACACAGTGAGTTTGGTTTCAACACCATAATCCAAATTGAGAGCATGGGCAGAGGGCAGGAAGGTGCCTAAAATGAGTCAACACAGGCTGTTCTTACATACGTCAAGAAGGGACTCTGGAGGTGTGAGAGACCATAGAAACATCAGGCTATTGTACGAAGAAACAGAAGAATATCTTAAAACAGGCAGATCATATTAATGGATGATTTCAACCACACAATAAATTGGGAAAGCTCAAATATCTTTAGTGTCTAAACAGGTAAATGTAATGCTTGATTGCTTCATGATCCAGTGCATAAGGAAAACCATGAGAAATAGCTTTCAGCTTGACCTTGTAATGATAACTGACCCTGAAAGCACAGAGTGAACACAAGTTGTAGCATCGCTGGGTGATGGCAATCACAAAATGAGAAAGCTTAACATGATTTGGGATTCAGCACTGCTGAGGGACTCAAGTACTCTCAGAAAATCAGCCTTGTGGCTATAAAGGAAGAACTGGAACAAACTGATGAAGGAAAATTGTTTTAACACTGCCCCACTCCACACTGCGTCAGCATCTTTCCATCTGTGTAAAGATGAAGCACATGCAGCAAATCAAATCGTTGGGAAGGGGTAGCTTCATATTTGCTGATGGCTGATGAGACCAATCTGTGAGAAGCAGGTTCTGCCAGAAGGGGTTATTAGGTGTTATTGCAGGTTGTTGTTTTCAGCGTTGCCACCTGTTGCCAAGCCACTGATCATCATGGTGACGCACGCCAGCCCACAGGTGATGTGGCCATTTTCCTCTCTCATCAGCTAGTGTGCCCCAGATGCAATAATCTAAGTTTAAGGCATTCATGTCAACACTTGCAAGCATCTAGAAGTGGTCCTAATGGTCGTCTGGCACCAGCGACCACACTACACAGGAAACCCTTAGAAGCGTGACCATCTTCCATCCTGTGCATGTGCCTGAGCCAGTGATGTCATCTCTGCTGGATGAGTATCTGGTGAACATGCCTGAGCCACCAATGTTGCCTCTCCTTGATGATTACCAACCTACTTGGGTGCTTTGTCTTTGAGAGGATTGTCAAATTCATGATTTTTGGCCTTCCATGATATGCCCAGGATGTGACACAAACAGAGAACCCCAACTGAGGGCTAATAGATATCCAGACACCATACAGAATAAATTTATACCTAGGGTGAGCCAGCATGAATTTAAAACATAGGATCCGAAATGGATTACGAAGGCAGTGTGAAATTAAATAAAGTAAGAAAAGAAATTTACAAAACTTCTTAGGAAAAGGGGAGAAGTAGAGGAAAATTCAGATACAAAAGAAACAGATGGTCAGAGGATCAAAAAGATAATTGAAAATGAGCATTGCATCAGGTGCTAAATATGACAGCAAAAAGATCTTTCAATTTGTGACAGTAAGCAGATTGTCAGACAAGTGGCAAGGGTCTTAAAAGGTGCCAATGAGATGAAACAGATTACAAAGAGCAAATAGTTAATATACTCAGTGAATACATCCTCCAAGTAATTACGAGAGAAGACAATAGTGACGTGACTTCCATCAACAATGATAATCCAAGTAAATTTGCAGGTCTCGGGAAAAAACAAATCTTAAGGGATGGATGTTATTTATTCCCAGTATACTCGTGTGACGGAGTGAGATTTATGACATGCTGATAATCATGTTGACAGAATCACTGAGTGCTGAGTATGTCCTGCCAGAATATAACCAAGCTAAAATGGTATTCATATTCCAAAAAGAGGATAAATCTAGTTCAGTCAATTATAGACACAATGCTCTTACATTACTAGCTGCTAAATCATTAGATTTAGGTATGACAACCAAACTTTAACATTACCTGTATGATAATCCAGATAACAGCAGCCAACATTGATTCAGAATGAGAACATGGGAACATAGGAGCAGGAGTAGGCCATTTGGCCCATCAAGCCTGCTTCCCATTCAAACAGATCATGGTTGATCATTTACCTCTACACCATTTTCCCCCACAATCCCCATATCCTTTGATATCAACGGTATCTAGAAATCTATTGATTTCTGTCTTGAACATGTTCAATGACTGAGCTTGCACGGTGCTCTGGGGCAGAGAATTCCAAACATTCACTACCCCCCGAGTGAAGAAATTTCTCCTTGCCTCAGTATTAAATAGCCTGCCCCTTATTCTAAGACTGTGTCCCCTGGATCTCAACTCACGAGCCGGGAAACATCCTATCTACATCTACCCTGTCATGCCCTGTAACAGTTTTGCAAATTTCGATGAGATCATTTCTCATTCTTCAAACTCCAAAGAATGCAGGCCCAGTTTCCTCAATCTTTCATAAGACAATCCTACCATCCCAGGGATTGGTCTGGTGAACCTCTGTTACACTTCCTTTGTGGCAAGAATATCCCTCCTTAGATAAGGTGACCAAAACTGTACACAATACTCCAGGTGCGATCTCACCAAGGCTCTATAAAATTGCAGCAAACCGTCTTAACTCCTGTACTCAAATCCCCTGGTGATGAAGGCCAACATACCATTTGCCTTCCCAATTGCTTACCATCTGCATGCTAGCTTTTGGTAACTCACAAACAAGGACACACAGGTCCTCTTGGATATCAATACTTCACAACTGCTCACCATTTAAGAAATACTCTGCCTTTCTGTTTTTTTTCCACCAAAGTTGATAACTTCACACTTATTCATGTTATATTCCACCTACCATCACTTGGCCTGTTGAAATCCCCTTCAAGTCTCTTTGCACCCTCCTCAAACCCTACATTTCCACCCAGTTTTGTGTCATCAGCAAATTTGGAAATATTACATTTGGTCACCACATCCAAATTATTTATATAGATTGTGAACAGCTGCGGCCCCAGCACTGATCCTTATGGTACACCACTAGTCACAGCCTGCCAGCCTGAGAATGACCTGTGACCTGAGAATGATTCCTACTCCCTGTTTTCTGTCTGTTAACCAATTCACAATCCATACCTGTATATGACCCCCTATCCCATGTGCTCCAATTTTGTTTACCGATCTCCTGTGTGGGACCTTATCAAAAGCCTTCTGAAAATCCAAATGCACCACAACACTGGTTCTCCTTTATCTGTGTTACAAGTAACACTCTCAAAAAACTCTAACAGGTTTGCCAAACATGATTTCCCTTTCATAAATCCATGTTGACTCCACCCAATCATATAGTTATTTTGTGTCCAGTTATCACACCCTTTATAATATATGCTAAAATTTTCCCTCCTACTGATATCAAACTAACAGGTCTCTAGTACTGTGTTTTCTCTCTCCCTCCCTTCTTAAATAGTGGGGTTACATTTGCTACTTTCCAGTCTGCAGTGGCATCTCAGTTGGATTCTGAAAAAGCTACATTTCCAGAAATTGCCAATGAAGGTCCTCAAAAGGGACTATTATAGAAGCTAAAAGCAGAGGAATGTACATGGTGAACGAGAAATTAGCTAAAGGAATCGATACAGTGAGCATGCATAGAGAGGATGTCATTGGAATGGAGGCTAGGAAAGCATTGAGTGAAATGTCATAGACATCAGTGTGAGGGCTATTCTGTTTTCAATATGTAATAACAACTTGAATTCCAATTGGCTCGACTCACAGACAACACCCAACTTGGGATGGGAGTAGTTGAATCAGAGGTTGTATCCAAGGACTAAGAAAATTAGTTTAAAAATTATAAGTGGGCAGATGAAATACAAGACAGGAAAGTGCAAGGTACTGCACTATTGTTGGAATACTAGTAACATAATGGTAAAATTGAAAAGAATCTGGGGGGTCATCATCAATTCAGCACTTAACATATTATATCACTGTGGAGTAGTAACTAACAAAGTCAATAGAATACTGAAGTATTACTCAATCAGCAGAGGACATCATTCTAAAACTGCACAGTACACTGATCAGAGCACACTGTAAATGTTGTGTTCCCTTTGGCCACCAGCATACAACAAAACCACAAAGGCAATGAATAAGAGAGCCACGAGACTGTTCACGAGCATCAGTGAACTGAATTAAGATAAAGATTAGAAAAACTAGGCCTTAGAAGAAGCTATTGGAGAAAGGCCAATTTAGGACTTGCATCACAAGGAATTTGTATATTCCATGAGTGGTCAACATTTGAATAGGGATGCCAGTTAGGAAAATGAAGTGAAATCCTACATTCATTCCAGATATATTTAGAAGTTGTGATGAGGGAACAACATTTTCCCTGGTTGGGTTTGTCCTGTCCAGTATCAGCATGTCCTATTCTGAACTTCAAACTAATTTTTACATTTTAAAATTGGATCCAAAAAGCTGAAAGATGGCCACGCAATGGTCACATGACTTCTTTTGTGGATTGAAACCACTCCCTTGTCTCAAGAGGGAAAAGGAACATTCCAGAGTGATATGAATCAATACCCTTTCCTGAACCATTCCAAAGGGTTATCAGATTGAATCATTCAAAAGCAAGGACACTGGGCGGAATCATCCCAGATTTGCACTAAGTGCAGTAGCGGGCAAGAAAAATAACATTTTACCCACCGGCCACAATGGTGGCTTCTCACACTGTATCGTTCCAATCCCGCCGAGTTAATTATGCATTCCTGCTGTTTCAGTGGTGGATGGGCTCTCATTCTCCTGCCACGCCACCACCTTGCCACCTCATCGTGCTGAGCGCCACACTTAAAGTGCAGCCGCGCGCAGACTTCTCAGTGCCTCTCAGTGCTTCCAGCCCACGACTGCTGCAAAGAAGACATGGCCCTGAAACGCAAAAAGACTGCAGCCCCCCGGTTTAATGATGTGTCCCTCGAGTACTTTTTGCACGCAGTAGAGGCCCACTGTGATGACCTCTGCCTCCGCTCTGGCTGCAGGATAGGCAGCAGCATCACCAATTCAGCATGGGAGGTGGTGGCAGCGGTGGTCAGTGCCAATGCCCTGCAAAAGAGGATAGCGTTTATGGTAGCACTTTTGACCTTGAACTTGTCAAATTGTTTTTGCGTGCTTTTTCATATATTACTAAGCAGCTGTTGTAAAACATGTATATCACTAAAATGTAAATAGCTCACTAAAATGACAGTCACCTTATTTTCATTGTAAACCAGTTTTCTTTTACCTATTCCTTTATTAATGTGTCACCAGCAATCACCAGACCGAATGGTGTTCTACTTGGCACAGCCAAAGATCTGAGATTGTGCATGGAAGGCAAAGCTTGAGTGTGCTTGGAGATCCAGATGAAAAGAGTCTTGGAAGGTGAGATTGAAAGTCTGCGAGGTGGGTCATTGTTGAAGACATCTGAGTGGGAGTGACTTTTGAAGAGAATTCCAACGTCAAATCTTCAGAAGTGGAGATTGGAAACCCTCATGAGAAAGACGAAGTTTCAGTGGGGTTAGTTGGCTCACATTGTAACAAACATTTGGGTGGGTTATTGAGAAATCCATGGAGTCCATTTTGGTCACATCTGTCATCTATTGTGTAGTGTGGTGTGTCTGAACATGGTTCGTCTGTTAATTCACATATACCTCTCATACTTACCTTGAATATTAGAGTGTAAGATAGATATTGTAAATGCTTTATCTTTCTGAACTTGTATAGTAAGATTAAGTTCTGTTTGTTTCAAACCCCTGGAATCTTGGGCTTTATTCACTTAGTAAATGTCTTGACTCTCAAATTTTATCTACTTTAAACAAAACGTTATTGGTCCCGAACTGGATCTCCCCCCACATCTCGGGATCTGGCCAAGGATCATAACATGAAACTCTGAGAGTTGGAGAAGGAAGATCACTTCTTGAAGCAGACTACAGGCCACTTATGTCACAGGGACAGCTCTTCCCATGGGCATGAAGGTCCTTAATCCATTAAACCTATGTACCATTCTGATGATGTGTTTGATTGATGCACAAATACATGAAGCAAATGACTTTTTTGCAAGAGGCAATGTGTTCTTCATGTCTTGTGAAGTTGGTCAGAATCAGCTTAACAGGAAATAAGTTCTTCCAAGGTGACAGGGTTTACAGGAGTTCAGAGCATCACACGTGGTCCCATGCAGAGCTTAACACTGCCTTTGAACACAAATTATGCACTGCCGCCCTCTGCGGAAGATACCATGGAGTGACAAGTAGAGTGACTTGCTTCATGCGGTGAAGTATTAAGTTTGCTAGCCATAAAATAGAGATTTTGAAATATAGCTTTATTCAAGTAGCGTATCATGTAAAATTTTTGACTTGTGCCAAAAACAAACCTGGGGCTGGATTTTATGGGTGCCGGATTTCCCATGACCCTGATCAAAAAGTTGGTTTCAGTCTGCCCGCCTGAAACCAGGTTGCCCTGCAGCACTGGGAGTAGCAATAATTATTTCAGAGTGCGACTTCTGCCCTCATCTGGGAGGAAGATGAAAGCTGCAGGCCAATCTGCCTATAGTCCAGCAGCACCAAGATTGACTAATGGCTACAGCTGGGACTACAGGCAGTCCCCAAGGCAGAGGATGACTGATGGAACCCAAACAAACAAGAGAGGTGTAATTGATGTAAAGGTTGAATAAAAATACTCTCTGAATCTCTGTAGCACCTTAATTGTGACATTTCATGCAATGAAGTATTCAGTAAAACACTCATTTTCTCACTCTTGAAGTCATCATTCGGGATATATAAGTTCCTATATTGATTACATCATATTATATCTACAGTTCAAAAACATATACGGTGGTAGGTAAGCCTGGGATTTTGGAAAGGTCTGACTGGCAGGCCCAGCAAGGAGCCAGGGTGGGGAGTGGGACGTGGTGGTGGCCAGGTTTGAGAGGTCGGGGAGGGGAAGTTAAAGGGAGGCAATACGATCTTGAGGGGGTGCCGTAGATGGACACAGGGTACTCCCACCCAGCCCTTACCCCCACAAAAGGTGGTGCACTAACTTCCTGCCTAACAGCAGTCCACACAGTGAAAGCTGCTGGCTACCTGCATTATCTCCACTTTCCCTTGCCACACATAAAACAGTGGCTTTGGCAGAATGAGGCCCTTGAGTGGCCGTTAATTAGCCACATGGGCCTCAAAAGGCCTCAGGGTGGGCTGGCTCCCTGACACTTTACCCAGTCGTAATGTGGAAGACAGGTTGGGGTGAAGGCAGTGGAAAAGGCCACCCGCTTTACGGGCCCCACCCCACCTTCAAATATGCTGGTAAAATCCAATCCATGGAGTAGCTTCTGAGACACATAAATAATTATTTAAGGACCAAAGAAAATTAAGTTAAGTACTTTACACACTGCATTTTCAAAGATTTATATATATCAAACACAGTGCAATTAAGATCAGTAACTCAGTAAAATAAGAACTCATAACTTCCAGCATATTTATTTTGAGCTGTAGATGTAATACGACATGATCAATACAGGAACTTATATAACCTGAATGATGGCTTCAAAAGTGAGAAAATGTGTGTTTTACTGAATACATCATTACATGAAACGTCTCTAGTAGGATGCTATGGAGATTCAGAAACTATTTTTATTCACATCTTTACATCATTAATTCTTTTATTGTTGTATGTTATTTTCCACAGTATAATGATTCCTTATTACTATTCATACAGTGTTGTTAGCTAAAGGATCTTTTTAAAGTTTAAAGCTGCGGAAAATATTTTAGACAAATACAGTTGATTATTACCATTTGTGATTAAAAATTAAGCAATACTTTACGGGCTCTATTTTAATATATTTGTAAACAGGAGTTTAAAAATCCTTTAATCCCATGATTTGAGAATTTTCTTTTGTTACTAGTGGCAGTTTGATTTTATGTACAGCAGCCTAGTCTTTGTGGAATTACGTTTGATGCAGATCTATATATTATTAAAAATAGTATGACTTGTATTTCCATTTAAAAGGCACATGTTCTATACTGTAAGGATGCGCAAGTGTCTTTGTTTATTTCAAAAGACTTTTCAAAATAGTTCTCAAAACCTTTACTTAAGGCAACTGAATTCATATCAACAATTAAACTGTATTAAATCATAGGAAAACAGAATCAGCAAATATGAAAACCAGTAGCTGTTTTCATATGAAAAAACATCTGCATGAATAAAAATGTTGTTTTCTGTTGCTGTTTGAAAGAAAAATAGTCTATTTTTTTAAGTAAACAATGATCTCTATATATTTTTCATTAAACAAATCTCTCCCGAGCATATTTTCCAAAATTAGAACACAAATGCATTGCCCAAACAGCATCCTTACATAAATTAAAGATATGAATCACAATCACAAATAAATGATACATAATTTAATTTTAATGCACAGATGCTGTCTTCTGCAAAGGTGGCATAGGCTGAATGTCAGTTTAGTGACAGCAGATTGACCTCCTTATTCAACAAAGCTGGCTTCCAGTGACCAATAATCTGGCAGAGAGAATAAAAACCTGATAACAGATTGCTCTGGGAATGACTGAAAAATGACAGGTCATGAGTCCAGGGATGAATACTGGATGGAGTTCAATAGCATCTTTAGAGGTGAGAAACACAATCCTCCAATCATAGTTCACTGGGTGGAACCATTAAATAGGGAACAATTTAAAAAAAACTCGGGTTCAAATTGGGCTACTTAAGTATATTCGGAAAACCACAGCATTCCAATTCTGGGTTGGATTTGATCATAGATAGCATGTAAACCCATGTATGGGTGCAATGTACAGGCCTTTAAATGCAGCACACCACACAACTGCCAATAGTTTACTAGTAGACAAATGATGGAATAACATCAAAGCCGATAGGTACCTTTATCAAAATTAATTAAAACGTACCATCAACTAATTTGGTGATAAGAGTATATTTAATTCATTGGATGAATAGATAATCTGTTGGAATAAGATGCTGATGAGCCTCATAATCTGGAAAGAGAAGGGAAATATGTTTGCATTCAACGTGTGATGATGAGAAATGGTGGAAGTTCACTCATGATCAAGGGTATTGCTGGATTAATTAGATAGAAATTAGATCTTTGATTTTGTAAAATTTCAAATAATAAAACCATGGTAGCAGAATCTTGGAAAAAATGATTCATCTGCTGTGATAATGAATAAGGAAAGGATGCAGGATAAAAGGAAAGGACCAAGTAACTGGTCAGCTAGCAGGAAAATTACTTAGATATTGGGCTCAATAGTTAGGGGTATGTGGTGAGGGAGCTGGGATGTGTGTTTGCAGAGGGGAAATCCAGGAATGCCAGGATTTTGGAGGTCCTGCCAAATTGAACAGCAGACTGGTATCAGCATCTTTTAAACTCTATTACTGACCAGCAAGTGATCAGATGATGAGGATGACTGACTGCCATGTACGAAACTTAGCCAGAGAAGGCCACAGCTGGGAGCAGATGAGGACAGATGTTGATGATCAGAAAAGACTAGCATTTTGGAGGAGCTCAGAGCATTGCAGCAAGGAGGAGGGATAAAGCGGGACATAGTTGAGTAGTTGAGTGCTGGGGGTTGGGGGCGGTTGCTGGCAGATTATGTGAAAGGAGGGGAAGCATCAGGTCATGGCAAAAATGTGGAGAGCCTGGGGAAGCATTTCTACTATTCCTGGCCCACAAGCAGTGCTATAAAATACATTTTCTTGCTACACTTCACTCTAGCTGCTGGGGTTCCCAAGTTTTGGGAAACCTGACCAGTTAAATGTAACATTATTGCCAAACACCGAGGACTGGAGCTTAAATATATTTGCTGACCCTCCCTTTCCATTGCGGATGGGTTAAACTGGAAGTAAGTGCTCTTGCACCAGGTTAGGGTTGGGTTTCACTTATTTACTAATTACCCTAACCAATCCTCTCCCACCTGTCATGTGGGTGGGGTGGGGTTGGGTTTGCAATTAAAAATCTCCCACTGTCTCAGTGAAACCTGACATATGTTTGAGTCATTAGCTATATACCTTCTTGTAATGTGTTTGAAGCTAATTATCACATGTCCACTGTTCAAGTTGTTTTCCCAATGACAATAAGACAAACTCCAAATTGGATTCACTGAAGTTAAGTTAATTGAGGTCTACTTTCCAATTATATATCAATTTAGAATCACTTACTTTTGAGTGGCCTGTCATTTCAAAATCTACCTCAAACCAGCCTGGTGACCGAGGCTTTCTGATTCCTCACTGTTGATGTTGTGGCGATAACAGAGACCTGGGTCAAGGAAGGGCAGAACTGGGTGTTAAATATTCCTGGGTACAAGGTGTTCAGAAAAAATAGGAAAGGAAGGAAAGGAGGGGGAATGGTGGGATTGGTTAAGGAGAGCATTGCAGTGCTGGAGAAAGAGGATGTCCCAGAGGGTTCAAGGACAGAATCAATTTGGCAAGAGCTAAGGAACAAAAATGGTGCAATCATGTTGCTCGGTGTAGTCTAGGGACAGCCAACTAATGAGAAGGACGTAAAAGACAAATCTGCAGGAAAATTTCAGAGAGATGCAAGCATTATAGAGTAGTTATAATGGGGGACTTTAATTACCTGAATGTAGATTGGGACAATGTAAACAGCAAAAGTTCCTAGATTGTGCTCAGGAAAATCTTTTACAGCAGTATGTGTCCAATCCAACAAGAAAAGGCACACTGTTGGACCTGGTTCTTAGAAATGAGGTGGACCAAGTAGATGAAGGGCAGAGTTTTCTGGCTGGCAGGGGGGACAGAGCGGGAGCGGGCCCAATCACCACCTGTGATCGGGTCTGCGCCGCCATTTTACGCAGGTGGGCCAATTAAGGCCCGCCCAGCATGAATCGAGGCTCCCGAGGACAGCGGGAGTGGGCGGGCAGCGGCAGGACTGCAATGACCACCGGGTCCAATGGCGACCCAGTGGCCTGTTTTAAAAAGCTGCTGCAGCCTTTCAAAGGCTGCAAATCATGGTTAATGGAAGGGCTCCCCAGAACGCTGCTGGTGAGCAGGCCAGGCAGGAGGATAGGGCAGAGGGGCACCGTACAACCTCATTTTTTGGATGATTGCCTTGCTCCTTGAGGAGGTGGCAGCACGGTAGGAGATCTTTGTACCCCAGGACGGGAGGAGGAGGCCCCCCGACATGACCAAACGTGCCTGGGAGGAGGTGATGAGCTTCTGCGACGTGGTGCAGTGCACCTGGATCCAGTGTTGCAAGTGCTTCATCGACCTGTTGTGCTCAGGAAGGGTGAATACCATGCTGGCATTGGTCACTTAACCCAGCAGGTAGGCTTTCCGCCTGGTGTCCGCAACCCCCGCCGCACACCCCCAAGTCTGAGTGCAGTGACTGCAATGAATTATTGACATCATGTGTCCTTCGCTGGGTGGGCCAGCAGATATTGCCCATGCCAAGGTCACCCTGAGATGGTGGTGATGAGATGGGTTCCACTCCCAAAGCATGTGGTACACTGAGACCCACATGACTGTTTTGGGGACAACCTGGAGGAGCTGCACCTAGGCGCTGTGCTGGAACTCCAGGATATGTCCAAGTCAGGGTGATGACATGCTGGGAGGGGAGCTTCCAGGTAGCATTGGCACTGACTGATCTGCTGTCCTCTGTGCTTCACGTATTTGCGCCTCCTTGCTATGAAAGGTTAGACCGTGTAGTGCCTAATGTGATGTAGCCAGCATTTGGCCAAGGAGGTGGGGGGGCGTGGGGGTAACAGGCCAAGCATCTTTGTGTGTGTTCGGCAACAGTGGGGTGAGGAGACACTGGAGCCCTGCAATGTCCCATTCTGGTTGGGGTGGGCCGTCCACGAAGAGAGTCCAGGTACAAGTAGCACTAATCAATGCTCTTCTCCCCTTTTCATAATGCCGCCAAGCAGGTGAGGACTGGCGGCAGCCCGGCACAGTTGGCGCTTCTCAGCTGCTTTGAGCAGGAGGCCCTAGATTTAGAGAGGCGCCATGTGCCCAGGTCCACCGATGTCGGTGAGGCTGGGGTACCACGGGCAGGTATGTATGTCCAGCAGTGAGGTCACCATTGTTCTCCCAACAGCCATAACTGTGCTGAATGTTCAGTGATTGAAGTTTGCACATGGCTTGACCATTGCTTATGGAAGGATGAGCGCATAATGATCCGGGGGACAGGGATGCACAATGACATTGTCTCCACATTAATTGATCCAATGTCTTTGTTCTTCCTTTCAGAATCAGTGGAGCAAGGCTGGGAGGAAGAGCAGCAGAGGCCCCATCTCACACCTGAGGGCCCTGAAGTCTCACCAGCTTCGCATCATCTCTGTCAGACAGGCACCAGCACAATACTAGCACCTCAGTTGGAATTAGAACATCGGCTAGTGTCCTGGGGCACAGCAGTGAGGGCACTTCACAGTCACTGGAGGAGCTGGCAGAGACAGAGCGTGCCCATGGCGCCAGCAGTTGAAGGACTGCAGGGGAGCAGACACATGCTCAGTCGGTGCCTGATGATATGCCTCTGGAGTCGTCCGCGACGCAACAAGCGCAGGAAATGCAGCTGGGTGTGTGGGAGCATCTGGTGGAGAAACACAAGCCTATGCTTGGCTTGGTGTCCAAGGTGGAGAAGTTTACGTGGTCTATCGCTGAAGCAATGAGCCTCATAACCGAACACGATGCGTCCTGCATGGAGAGAGTGGCGAATCTCGTGGAGAGGCACCTCCAGGAGACCCATCAGGGCTTCCTGGGGATGCGCTCAGAGCAGCAAGCCTTCATATCGGCATTGACCTCAGCTGGTCATTGCCAGTATGGGAGATGGTCTGGGCACCAAGTTTCCCAGCTCGGTGCTCATCTATCCACGGTGAGCAGGGAGATCCGAAGCAACATCAAGTCGGTGCAGCAGCTGCCTGTCATCTCTGTGGGCTCCTCTCAGGGCACTCCGGATGAGGGCGGCAGCTGCTCCGCCCCTCTGCCAGTGACCGTTGCATCCGGTGAGGTTGCGATGACTGGAGGGGTGCCAGTTGTGGAACTGGCAGGTCCCTCCCAGGCGGGGCCAGCACAGGCTCCATGGGTCAGAGGATGACTGCCAAAGTCATCGAGGCCCACAGGATAGCAGAGTCAGCAGGCTGTCTCAGGTGCTACTCCCAGCAAGGGGTCAGCACCAAGACGTAGTACCCGAAAACATAAACAAAAGGCACCTTAGGCACACCACAGGTTTATCATTGGTGCTTTTATGTTGGCCCGCAATGAGGTCTTTATGAGTTGGTGTGATTTTTAACGCCTTTGCCATTTTGTTTCATTAGGATTCTTTGGCTGTAATGTTAAATTCAGACATGTCACCATGGCTGAGGGTGCCTCTTTTCTTCAACAGGTGAATGATTTCCAAAAATGTAGAGTGTTTTGTAGGACATTCAGCTTTATTAACAAGGACCTTAGTTAATGTTCATAACCAGGCAGATTTTGCAATTAGGTATCGAGTATGGCGCCAACAGCCCAGGCTTGTCCTGGAGGTCCATCTGTGGTGTGCTAGCTGAAGGTTCGTTGGATTAAAGCCTCTCGGGTCCCTGCCTCCCTGGAGTATGCCTGGGTCAGCGTCTACCCCATCAGCATTTCCCTGTGCATGCTCATCCTCGGACTCACTGCTGGACTCAGCGTGTGCAGCTGCAGCCACTGCGTCGACGTCTTCATCGTCCACAATGTCCCCCATTTCCAGCACAAGATTGTGGAGAGCACAGCATGCAACCACCATCAGAGACACACAATCTGGAGGGTACAGGAGTGCGCCCCCTGAACGGTCCAGGCATCGGAAGCGCATCTTGAGAAGACCAATGGCTCTCTCCACCACAGCCCATGGCTCCTATTGTACTGCTGCTCAGCTTCTGTTCTTGGATGGTGGAGAGGCATCATGAGACATCTTCTGAGGGGATAGTCCTTGTCACCCAGCAGCCATCCATCCAGCTGGGCTGAAGCACTGAATAGCCCCGGCACCTGGGAGTGTCTGAGGATGTAGGTGTTGTGGGAGCTGCCTGGGTACCTCGCACAGACTTGTAGAATCAGCATCCTGTGATCACACACTATCTGCACGTTCATGGAGTGGAAGCCCTTCCTGCTAATGAAGGCACCGGGCTCACCTGCTGGCGCCTTGATGGCCACATGTGAGCAGTCGATAGCACCCTAGATGCGGGGAAAGCCAGCAATGGCTGAGAAGCCTCTGGCTCGCTGTGCCTGACTTGCCTGGTCCCAACGATAGTGGATGAAGGTCAATGCACAGCTGAACAGAGCGTCTGTAACCTGCTTGACACAAGTGTGTACAGCTTATTGGGAGACACCGCAAAGATCATGCACTGATCCCTGGAAGGAGCCAGAGGCATAGAAGTTGAGGGCAGTTGTGACCTTTAGAGCCACTGGCATGGGGTGTTCACCCACACAGTTCATGGAGATCTCAGGCCCAATCACCTGACAGATATAGTTGACTGTCTCCCTTGAGAGACAGAGCCTTCTTCAGCACTGCGCCTCAGATATTTGAGGTAGTTTCTTCGCCACCTGTATACTCTGACAGCAGGATAGTGGCATCTTCTGCGGTCCCTTCCACCTTGGTCTACCTCTTGGCCCTGCACCCCTTGTGCCTGCGTCTAATCTCCCAAAGGTGGCTCCCCTGGAGGCTGAATGTGCACTCCTGGCCTCCTCCCTCTCCTAGCCCTCCCTTCCTCCTCAGAGGAGGTGCCTCCAGTGGAGAGTTTATCTCCCATTCCCAGGCTAAGGGAAGGCTTCCTGAAACATGCAGGCCCAAAAAAGATTCCTCTCTACAAAGTGCTGACCTGAAGGTTGTGAGTCCAGACCAAGCAGCTGGTATGCATTTTGAAGTATTGCATGTCACACAGGCAAGTATCAGTACCTTTGAAAAATCAATGTTTGACAGAGCACACTCGTGACCCCACTGAGCCCTCTTATCCCTCCCTTGGATGAGGTTTATACAAATGTGGCCTACCAGCCTGCCCATTGCGCCCTTACACCGACCCGAAGATTGCACAGGTGCCGACAAATTGCCATCGGTTGGCGCCTCAAGGGCCTTAAGTGGCCAGTTAATTAAACGCGGGCGTTCATCGGAGATCAACGCGTGCCCACCTAACAAAATATCACAATGGCACGTGGTGAGGTTGGGACGCAAACAAGAAAATTCTGCCCCAAGTGTCAGTGGGGGAATATTTAGGAGACAGTGATCATTGTATTGTACATTTTAGGATGATGATAGAAAAGGACGATAGGCAATCCAGAGTAAGAATAATTAATTGGACAAGAGCCGACTTTGATGGAGCAACAATGGAACTAGGCCAGATAGACTGGAATGAAAGATTGGTGGGAAAAGCTGTAGCTGAACAATGGGCCACCCTCAAAAAAGAATTGGTTCGGGCACAGTCAAGGTATATTCCATAAAAGGGAAAGGTAGGGCAAACAAATCCAGAGCTCCCTAGATGAAAAAGGAGACAGAAATTAAAATAAAGAAGAAAAAGTGTGCTTGTGACAGGTGTCAGGTAGAAAATACATTGAGAACCAAGAGGAATACAGAAGGTTCAGAGGGGAGGTGAAAAAGCATATTAGAGAAGCGAAGAGGGATTATGAGAAAAGACTGGCAGCCAACAAAAAGGGAAATCTCAAAGTCTTCTATAGACACATAAATAGTAAAAGGGTGGTAAAAGGAGTAGGGCCGATTAGGGACGTGGCAGGGAATTTACACATGGATGAAGGGGCCATAGATGAGGTTTTAAATGAATACTTTGCACCTGTCTTTACCAAGGAGGTAGACGCTACCCAGGCCATGGTGACAGACGAGGAAACTCTGTCACTAGAAGGGTTCAAAATTGACAAGGAGGAAGTGTTGAATAGACTGTTGGTACTTAAAGTTGACAAGGCATTGGGACCAGACGAGATGCATCCAAGGATATTGAAGGAAGTGAGAGTAGAAATTGCAGGGGCACTGGCCATAATTTTTCAGTCTTACCTAGACTCAGGGGAGGTGCCAGAGGACTGGAGAATTGCAAACGTTGTAAGGATAAGCCCAGCGATTACAGACCAGTCAGTTTAACTTCAGTGATGGGCAAGATTCTAGAAACAATTACTCGGGATAGAATTAGTAGTCACATGGAAAAATATGGTTGATAAGGAAGAGCCAGCATAGATTTCTAAAGGGGAAATTGTGTTTAACTAACTTGCTGGAGTTTTTTGAAAAGGTAACAGTAAAGGTCAATGAGGGTAATGCTGTTGATGTGATGTACATGGATTTTCAAAAGGCACTTGATACAGTGCCATACAACAGACTTGAGAGAAAAGTTATTCTCATGGAATAAAAGGGGATCGTAGCAACATTGGCTAAAAGTTGGCTGAAAAATAGGAAGCAGAGAGAGTGGTCAATGGATATTTTTCGGGCTAGAGGAAGGTTTGTCGTGGAGTTCCCCAGGGGTCGGTTTTGGGACCCTTGCTTTCCTGATATATATTCATGATCTCAAT
The DNA here is from genome assembly GCF_964194155.1 of Cetorhinus maximus. Taxonomy (NCBI): domain Eukaryota; kingdom Metazoa; phylum Chordata; class Chondrichthyes; order Lamniformes; family Cetorhinidae; genus Cetorhinus; species Cetorhinus maximus. The sequence goes on from NC_135884.1 coordinate 54,734,766, forward strand.
CTTGGTGTGCAGGGGACATTTTCAAAGTTTGTGGATGATATGAAGCTTGGGAGTGTTGTGAACTGTGAGGAGGATGGTGTGGAACTTCAAAAGGACCTAGATAAGTTGGTGGAATGGCAGATGAAGTTCAATGTGGAGAAGTGTGAGGTAATGCATTTTAGTAGGAAGAGCATGGACAGACAATTTAAAACAAGGGGTGAAATTTTGAAGGGGCTGCAGGAGCAAAAAGACCTGGGTGTATATGTGCATAGATCATTGAAGGTGGCAGGACAGGTGGAGAGAGCAGTTAATAAAGCACATGGTATCCTGTGCTTTATTAATAGGGGTATAGAGTACAAGAGCAAGGATGTTATGCTGAATTTATATGAGACACTCATTAGGCCTCGACTGAAGTATTGTGTACAGTTCTGGGTGCCATATTATTAGGGAGGATGTGAACACATTGGAGAGAGTGCAGAAGAGATTTACAAGAATGGTTCCAGGGATGAGAAACTTCAGTTACGAAGATAGATTGGAGAGATTGGGACTGTTCTCCTTGGAGAGAAGAAGGCTAAGAGGAGATTTGATAGATATGTTCAAAATCATGAGCAGGCTGGACAGAGTAGATAAGGAGAAGCTGTTCCTGCTCATAAAAGAATCAAGAGCGGGAGGGCACAGATTTAAAGTGATTTGCAAAAGAAGCAAATGTGACGTGAGAAAAAGCTTTTTCACACACCGAGTGATTTGGGTTTGGAATGCACTGCCTGGAAGTGTGGTGGAGGCAGGTTCAATTAAGGCATCCAAGAGGGCATTAGTTAATTATTTGAATAGAAACAAGGTGCAGGGGTAAGGGAAAAGGCAGGGCAATGGCACTAGGCCATAATGCTCATTTGGAGAGCTGGCGCAGACATGATGGGCTCAATGGCCTCCTTCTGTACTCTTAAAATTCTGGGATTCGGTGATTCTGCTATTTTGTGGCAGTTCTGAGGTTGCAAAATGTAACTCAGTGATGCCCTTTGCTGCTTGTCTGTCATTTTACCAGGGCCATTCCTGTTGGGGCACAACCTGCCCAACCTAGATGGGAATATGTACATTAGCATGGCCTCCACTAAGTTTCCCGATGTTTTCATTGATCCGACACTGAAAGCTGAGGCTTCTTGTTGGGTCCTAGCATCCAGCATTCAAAGGTGGCTCAGGAAGAGGATCTCAGAACAAAACGTGGAGTGGGTCTAGGTTCAGCACTCAGAGCACAATGGTGTATAGCTCAAGACAACTAAATGATTCATAGGGAATGTTTATGGGCAGCTCATAAGCTGCCTCTTCCTTTGGTTTCTGCTGCTCTGATTGTTCCCTGGAAACTGGGGAGCAAGCTAACTGTATGTAAATTACTGCAAGCCTGGATTTAATCTGGGGTTATGCAACATCAAAGGAAAGCCTGTCCTGTCATGAGTGCACCCAGTGAAATGAGCTGGATAACTATACTTCTAAACTATATTTCTATATGTATACCTGATAATTTTCTCGCAATATACTACAATTTTCTTATTATTATTCCAGAGGTATATCAAAGTTGCCTTGATCTCTTTCACTCATTAAGGTGGCTCCCGAATGGTGAAACCTTAATGGATTTTCAGAAGGATTTAGACCAGTCTTGTCCAATACGCTGGCCACAGATATATGGCAAATTAATGCTGTTCATTTTTAGAGCCACGCAATAAAGAGCTGTGTTAAAATGGCAGCATTAAGTGCGCGTATGGGTTTCACTTGCTAGGCCCTTATCTGTCATGAGTCCCTAATTGAGCAAGGAACAATCAACCATGATATTGTTAGACAGGTTATATCAGTCAGACTGCGACTTTGTTCATTAGGATATAGTTGTTTCCAGGTTTCTCATGACCTGGACACTGAAAGGCCATTTGTGCAATGAAACAAGAAAAATAGTCTGCTGTTTGTTACCTTCTCTGATCCTGTTCTCTCTATGTGCCTCTAAATGATGATACATTTAGATCTAGGGGCTGCTCTCTGCAGCTCTGTGAAAGCAAGGCCAGCCTTTGGAAGAGCAGTGGTCTAACTGCTGTTGAAATTTTCTTGGAGAATCTAGTGACACAGGGATGCTAACGAAATAACTTGGTTTCGTTTAGCTGGTTTTCACAAAACAGTTGACTTGTGTGAACAATGAACAATGCTGCATGACTGCCAATAAAGGTTGAAATGTGCAATTCTGGCAAGCTGGGGCAGTGCAGCAACATCCAAATGGGCTTAGCCTTCAACTTAATAGGTCTTTTGAAATGAGTGATTGAAAAGAATAGGGCACTGTGGACATAAAAGGAGACATTACAGGGAGTTTGCCATGAGCCAAAGGTCTATTAAAGTCTGGAGAGTGGAAATGGTAGGTGACAGATCATAAGCAAAGTATCAGAGTGATGAAGCCAATATGTAGAGATTTGTAACGTCTTTTCCATCCCAGAGTCTCCAAATATATCAAATCTGATAAAATAGAGATATTTATTCTTGAATAAATCCATATTTTAAAATAAGTTTGAGCATGGTGTCAGAAACTGAATACTTCAGTTAACAGATTGTTGCCACCCTTTGAAAGTCTATATAGCAGGCTTGCTTTGCAGAAAAGGTGGATTGCAAAACCCTTTTGAAGCAGCTCTCTTGGCTCTAGCAGTGAGTGTATCAATCTTGATAGCAGAGAGTTTAAAATTTTAAATCTATTTTCAAAAGGTTGAACACTTGTTTACAAATATTGTATATCTTTTGTATCATGTGGTTGATAAGGGAACCTGGTGACCGCAAGGTTGACAAGCATCAAAATCCTATTGGACAAGGCTGATCAAAGGTTCCTGTCAACAAATGGGATTCAGGGGTATTATAAATGCACCAAGCAAATACATGAATGGCTGGGCTAGATCAGTGAGCACATTGAACAACACTGGATTAGATAGATCGATGATCTTCTCAGGTATTTTAAAGATGTGTAACTGCCATTGAGAGGACAGATATTGCTTATTACACCAAAACATCCCTCCTCACAATCAGAGAGCAGCAAATCTTAGGAGGAAAAAGTTCGATAATAAAAGAAAATGGCAGCTTGTCATTGTCATATATGAAGAACAATACACTAGTTAATACCATCAAACAGACATGCTATTTCTGGTCTGCCCCTGTGGAGCAGCTTGCCAACTACTGCTCGCTTTTCCAATGGAAGCTTCCTCCTAACCTGAAATATTTTAGAATACTTTCCTTAGTAGAGGCCTTCTCTTAAAAGCTGTTAAGCTTGTGCATCAAAATAACATCTTATTGGTTTTTGATTTCCCCATAATTTATAGATAACATTTTTATTACTCCATATGTACATGGATTATAAATGGTGACAGTAGGAAAAATAGCAAAAATGCATGAAATTAAAGTGAGTTGCTGAAAGGACTTACTCAGGGTGTGTAATAGTGAAATGACTGTCATGGAGGTGCTCATTCACAGGTTAAATTGACAAATCACCAGATAATAAATATTGGTGTATTTGTAACGCTCTCTATCCCTGCAATCCCGCTCAGTGGGGATTGCAAACTGAAGGGTTGATGGATGATGCGGCAGACTCAGCTGGCTCAGATTCACAAAGGAATGTGCAATTGCTTCACATGCATGATTCCTCCACATGGTGCAGTAGTCAGGTGCTGTATTGATGATGTTTTAAATTTTAAAAACAGCTCATCCTATTTACGTCAACATCATAAAGTGCAATAAGCTTATTAATTGCAAGTTGCTATTATCTAAATGACTGTGCTCTTCACAGGTTGCAGGCATGGCCCAGTTTCAGCAGTCAGCATATCCCACAGCTTTATATCATTTTGTTTCACAGAACTGTGCTGATGTGACAATTGTTGGCGCAGGTCCACCATTACCGACCCCCGCCCTAGCATCCAACCCACCCCACGCTTTAACTCTTCTCAACTCACATCATCTTATATTTCATTCATCATACTTGGTGTCGTCTGAACTCCTTCACCACAAATTTGAAAAAGAGAAATGACAGCACCTAGCAGGGGCTTACTGAGTGCTGGCTGTGATGGAGGAGGAGAAAGGGAATCAACACAATCAGAAAGTGAGGGTTCTGTTTCAGTTCTGGGTTCATAACTGTTCCAAATTTCAGAAGATTAGTGATTTGGGGAACAGAGCAGAGCTGAATCCAATGTTTGACTGGGCACTTGCTTTGCAGATTCAGCAATCTTTCCCATCTATCAGCATTCACTTAGCCAACATTTCAGACTCAGCAATTCGACCAAAATGTCACATCTCACAGCTCACTGGAATAGCAGTCTGTAGGCTGGGCACTTCAGTGAGTCGGAAAGAGTACAAACGATCTGCTGTCACCTGTAATACATTCCTAAGCAGCTGTTCTGAAAGGGAGAGAAATGGTACCTGAACTTCCAGATTAATATCTCTAAGTTGGGAAATAAAATTATTGGAAAATGTCACAAAGTTTGAGGAAAGAACAGAGGCAATTTTACCCCCCAAGTAAGGGTGGGCAAGTGGGAAAGAATTTTAAATTCTCGACCTGACTCAAACCCTCCCTCTTCCAGTTTTAAAGCACGCAGGTCAAGAGCAGGTGAACAAGCCCCCCCACCGTCCCCACCACCAGCACCCCCTCACCCCACCTCCAGGCTGGGCATACACTAAAATGATTTGCAAATGCCTGAACTTTAACACAATTGCTATTTTTTTAATCCACAAAGGTTGGGGTACCAGGGATTCTATAAAGCACAAGTTGGGGAGTATGATGAAATACTCTCCACTTGCCTGGATAAGTGTGGCTCCAACAACACTCAGGAAGCTTCACATTATCTAGGCAAAGCAGCCCATTTGATCAACACTCCATCCACCAACTTAAATATTCACTCCCTCTACCATTGATGCACAGTGGCAGCAGTGTATGCCGTATACAAGAAAACCAGAATGCTTGGCAATAACCTACTGCAAGGAGAGGTCCAATAAATAATAGAGGAGCAAAGTGTCAGACAAAATTTTCCAGGAATTGTGCTAGTTAAAATTTGAAAAAATAATCATGATTTTTCATAGTGGACATGACACCAAAATTTACAAAATTGCACTTCAGTGTGATCTCTTCAGTTATGACCTTACGTAGATTTACATAGAATACACTTTCACAGGAACAGACTATTTGGCCCAACCAGCCTATGCCAGTGTTTATGCTCCACTCAAGCCTTCTTCCGTCCCTACTCAGCTAACTCTATCAGCATAATCCATTATCCCCTTCTCCCTCGTGCATAGGTAACTTACCCTTAAATGCATCAATACTATTTATCTCAATACACTTTGCAGCTCCACATTCTCACCACTCTTTGGATAAAGAGATTTCTTCCGAATTTCCATTTGATTTCTTGGTGACTATCTTATATTGATGGCCTCCAGCTTTTCTCTTCCCCACAAGTGGAAGCATCTCTCTCTCTCTCCCTCTCTCTGTCAACTTGATCAGAGATTCTCATAATTTTAAAGGGCTCTATTTTATCACTTACAGCCTTGACCTTTTAAACTGAGGAGACCCAGGCAAATGTGCTGCCAGTGACTTCCAGCACTGGCCCTACTGGAATGTCTGCAGCCTATGACAGGCTTTATCACACTATCCTTCTCCAAAACCTCTCCTTAGTCTTCCATCTGGGTGGGATTGCTGTTGCCCGATTCCAATGCTTCTATCTAATTATTGCCAGAGATTCATATTCACTCCCGCATGACTAACCCTGGATTCCCCAGGATCTATCCTAGGCCCCCTCCTATTCCTCATCTACATGCTGGCCCTCAGCAAAAATCCAATGGGTTCCACATATACAAGGTTAACAATAACCCTAAACAAAAACAGAAATACCTGGAAAAACTCAGCAGGTCTGGCAGCATCGGTGGAGAAGAACAAAGTTGACGTTTCGAGTCCTCATGACATGAGGACTCGAAACGTCAACTTTGTTCTTCTCCGTCAATGCTGCCAGACCTGCTGAGTTTTTCCAGATATTTCTGTTTTTGTTTTGGATTTCCAGCATCCGCAGTTTTTTGTTTTTATAACAATAACCCTAACTCACCATATCTCTTGGCTCCTCCACTGCCTCCTATTTGTCACAGTATTTGTCTGACAAACAGAAATTTCCCCCAATTAAATATTTAGAAGATCAGAGCAGTTATATTTGGTCCCTTGCCACCAACTTCATCACCCTCCCTGACCATCACCCAAAGGTGAATCAGACTGCTCACAGCCTTGGCATCCTATATGACCCTGAACTAAGCTTCTGACCCTGGATCATCTCCATTACCAAGACAATCCACATCCATTTCTGTAACATCGCCCACCTCTTTTGCGACCTTAGCTCTACTACTGCCGAAACCCTCATTCATGCTTTTGTTACTTCTAAACTTGACTTTTCCAATGTAGTCCTGGCCGGATTTCACATTTTACCTTGGGTAAGCTTTAATTCCTTCCAAAACTCTGCTGACAGTGTCCTTGCATGCTTCAAGTCCCATTCACCTGCCACCCCGTGCTCATTGACCTAGGTGGGCTTTCAATATGAATTTTGAATTTTCATGCTTGTTTTTAAATTTCTCAATGACCTCACCCCTCACCATCTCTGTAACCTCTTCCAACCCTAAATTGCTCCAAGATCTATGTGCTCCTCCAATTCTGGCCTCTTACGCATCCTTCATTTTCTTTGTTCCACTGTCAGATGCTGTGCCTTCAGCTGCAAATGCTCTGAAATTTCTCTGCCTTGCTACTTTCTTAAAACTGACCCCTTTGACCAAGCTTTTCATCACCCATGTCATTGGAAGGGCACCATATTAATACAGGGTAATAAAGGGCACCCACTGGCCTACAGATTGAAACATTCAATGCCTATTGCTATGGGTGGGGAAAGGGGGCTGACGATTAAAAAAAAATCAACTTCCCTGGTCTAGGCCCCTTGATGGGATTCATATTTAGTCAATTGATCATGTGATTTGAAGAAATCACAAAGAACAGGTGGTGGTGTGGCGTGGTGTGAGTTGGTAGTGGGAGAAATAATGCAACTCTGTAATATTTTTATAAAAGGGCAGATACAGCAATAACTTATATTTTCTGGTTTCTTTAACATGATAAAACATCCCAAGGCACTTTACAGGAGCCTCATAAAACCAGGTATGACACTGAACCACATAGCGAGCTTGGTCAAAGAGGTAGATTTTAAGGAGTGTCTCAAAGGAAAAGAAAGTGTGGTAGAGAGCCACAGTGGTGTTGGGAAAGAAATCCAGAGCTTCGGGCCGAGGCAATTGAAGGCATGCCACCAATACACAAACAATTAAAATCGCGGATACACAAGAGGCCTGAGTTGGCAGATATCTCAGAGGTTTATGGAGCTAGAAAACATGACAGGATAGGGAGAGGCAAGGCCATAGAGTGATTTGGAAACAAGGATGAGAGTTTTAAAACTAAGGGATTGCATGACCAGGAGGCAGTATAGGCCAGCGAGCACAGGATTGACAGGGAAATGGGACTTGCTGCGTGTTAAGAGTTTTTGATGGCTTCGAATTTTCAAAGGATTAAATGTTGGAGACCAGACAGGAGTGTGTTGGAATAGTTAAATCTAAGCTGATGAGGTACGAATAAGGGTTTCAGCAGCAGATGAGGTATGACGGGCAAAGTCAGGCGGCGTTACAGGTGGAAATAGACAGTCTTAATGATAAGAGAAACAAAGAGGACGAGGGACATGCAACCATCACAGTTCAGCCTTCCAGAAAAACCCTCCACATTATAATATCTATATTCCACATCATTAATTCGAGGGTCTTGGAATAGAGTTCTTAGTTAGTGGTGGAGGCCATGTGCTGAGCAGTTTTTGTGTAAATAACTTATTAGTGTTAATCCTAAATTGCTAGTTTGAACCCGCTCTCAAAGTTTAATTGGAAGCAATTTTCTGAACGTACCTTTTTCATGCAGTTTACTACTTTGTGTAATTCTATTTAGTCAGCTCTCAGATGCCTTGTTTTAAGCCTGGAAAGCTCAATTTCTTCTCTCTGTATTCATAACTCTGAGACGAGGAACCATCCTTGAGGCACTTTTTGGCATTGTCTCCTTGACCTGAATGGTACCTTGTGTCTCAGTGACCAGAAATGGACACAGTCCTCTAAATCTAGACTGATATAGCAGTATATGGTTTGTGATCTATTATTTTACTATATAATTCAACATTCTACTTGCCTTGTCAATTAGTGGTTCATAGTAGATGGGCACAGGAGGTCTTGTGGCAGTGGCAGCACCCCTACCTCTGGCCCAGAGCTCCGGATTCAAGTCCACTTCAGGACTTGGTGGCAATGGAAGTTGTGTTCATAACATGTCCAAACCTTTGCTTGCCAGCCTGTAAATCCTTCCAATATGTAAGAGTGGGAGATTTTCCTGGTCAGCCACACTGAAGATGGCAATGGCAAACCACTGCAGTACTTTGCCTAGCATAATCATGGACCAATCCAAAGGAAGTCCATGGTTGGCAATGCCTTCTCAGTGCATGGTACCTGAAGGAGGAGTAGATGGGCATTTGAACATCGAATCTACTAAAATCCTTAAATTCCTTTTAACTTCATCCTTAGTATATTCTGACATCATTCATGGGGCACTTCCATCACCCATTTCCTCCTATTTGCAGTATTTTGCATTGCATCCATCAAATTTCATCCCTCAGTTTTCTGTCCACCTACATTTTTCTCCAACTGACAGTCTGTAGCACACCCCTAGTATTAAATATTCTAATACATAAAAAGTGACACTAACTAGAGTAGCTCATTGTATAATTTTCTCCCACCCAAAAGCTGGCCTTAACAGAAACCTGGCTGAGGGTGATTACGTCTTCCCCCTTAATCAGACCTCCCTGCTTGGCTACATTGTCCACCTCTTGCCCTGTCGCTACTATCATGGTGGCGGTGTGGCACTTATCAGCAGATCACAGCTTGGTCTATTCCTCTGTCACTTTCTCCTCCTTTAAGCATTTCACCTTGTTCCTTTTTAATGAAGGCAGCTCACCACCACCTTCTCAAGGGCAATTAGGGATGGGCAGTAAATAGTGGCCTAGCCAGTGACACCCACATCCCATGAACAAGTTAAAAAAAATCATAGGGCAATATATTACGCTTGGTGTGCAGGCATGTGCCTGACATGCCCAAGCTTAAAATGATACGCGATGACATCGGGTGAGTGTCCCAACATCATTGTGCAGTCTCACGATATTTCGTTTGGTGGGAGCGCGGCGGAGTCGGCAGCGTGTCTACTGACAATTAAAAGGCCCATTAAGAAACTAATTAAAGTCAAATGTATGCTCTCCGTCCAACCTAATGGTTGGTGGGCAGACGAAAAGGCAAAGCGGCCTTTACATTTTTTAGGAAACTTCATCTACGGGCGGGATGAGGTTTCCTAAAGCAAATAAACATCAAGTAAAAATTTTATTTTTGAATTAAAAACATGTCCCAGCTCATGTGACAGAGTCACATGAGGGGACATGTTTTATGACATTTTGATTTTCTTTATTTTTTAAAACTGCGCTTCATCTCCCTGAGGCAGCTCTGTGCCTCAGCAAGATTGAAGCGCTCTTTCGTGCGTATGTGTGAACTGCGTGCTAGGCTTACTCTCCGTCCTCCCCGGCCCGCACAGATAGCACTCAGCACTGCCGCTTGCGTTCCATGCTAGGTAGGCCTTAATTGGCCCGCCCACGTGAAATCGCAGTGCGGAGCCAATCGCGGCCGGCGGTCGACATTCCAACCGCCCCTGCTGCCAAGGGTAAAATCCTGCCCATAGTTCTGTATCACCCTCCCAAATACGATAAAACCTTCATCACCAAGCTACCTTCACAGCGTTCTTCCATCAGCCTCTGCACAGAATGACTTTTCATCCTCAAAGATTTCAACTCCATCTCAACTCATCATGCTCTCTCTCTCCTCTGAACTCTCTTATCCTTCCTAAATATCTCCCTCCATACAATCTCCCCAGTCCATATTCACAGCAACTCCTTGACCTTGCCATCCCACCTGGGCTTGCTACCCTTCACATCATTAGTAGATAAGGCTAACCACATCTCCCTTCCTCACCACGACCCTATATCCTTCTGTATCTGTCCCTGGGGGAAAAAACTCTTCCCCCAATTCACTTAGAACTGCACTTTCAAAATCCCAGCTGTCTAGCCTTTGGCCCTCCATTCACCACAACATTTCTGCAGCCACTGATTTGCTCCACTGAGCCCTCTTTGATGTTTTAGTTCCCAATAAAAAAAATTGCTTTCTTTCACCCTGCCATTCCCCCTGGTACAACCCTCATTTTTACTCCTTTAAGTCTACACATGTCTGCCAGATGGCAAGCAACTGGATTAGTCATCCTCTGCCAGATCTGGCTGGACCACGCAATCCCCATTGGGTTCTGCTGCCATCTGTTCCAGGATCATCCTGAAATTGCCCAGCTTCTTTTCTCTATTTCAAACTTCTCCCCTGTCCCCACCACCTTCACTTCTAACAACAAGTGTGAGGAGCTCATAGGCCTATTTCTCACTAAGATCGAGACAATCAGATCAGCTAACTGTGCCACACTCCTCCCTTCCACTAGCCCACCTGGCTAAACTTCCTATAACGTTGTCCCCTGCCCTAGTTGTGACTTTGCATCCTTCTCTAGTTTCTCTCCTATCTCCCCTCGTGCCCTCTCTGAGCTCATCTTGTTCATGAGACCCGCCTCCTGTTCCTCTAGCCTATTCCTACTAAACTGCTGACCACCGAACTTCCCCTCCAGACCCTCATGTTAGCCAATATTGTTAACAGTTCTCCCTTTAGGTGTTGTCCTTCTCTCCTTTAAATCTGCCATCATTACCCCTCGCTTCAAAACAAACCCTTGACACCACCATCCTTGTCAGCTACTGTTGCATTTCCAAGCTCCCTTTCTTCTCCAAAGTCCTCGAATGAGTTGTCGCCTTCCAAATCCATCCCCATCTTTCCCGAAACTCCATGATTGAATCCCTCCAATTAGGTTTCTGCCTTTGCCACAGTGCAAAACGGCACTTAGCAAAGTCACAAATGACATCCTATGGGCGTCAAAGTTTGAAAATTCTGACCCTACAAAATATTTTTTTTCATAATACATCATATGTTGAAAAAAATGATAGAAAAATTCTGAATAGAATATTGGGGCAGGAAGGTGGGCATAATCATGTGCCACTTTGAACATTTGTTTTGCCAGTACTTTCATGTTTTAATAAATATTACTTTTTAGGTTAGCTTTCTTTTGTAAACAAATAAAATGTTTTTGATAACTGCTAATCCAAAATGAAATACAGTCTTGTGATAATGATAAGCTTTTTCTCTTCATCCTTCTTGAACTGCCTGCAGCCATTGGTGACACAGCTGAATGCACCATCCTCCTCCAACACTGTCGTTGAGCTGGGTGGGACTGCTCTCATCGGGTTCCATTCTTATCTATCTAATTATAGCCAGAGAATCACTTGCAATGGCTTCGCTTCCTGTTTCTGCATTGTTACCTCTGGTGTCCTATAAGAATCTATTCATTGGCCCCCCTCCCATTTCATACCTACATGCTGGCCCTCGGCGACATCATCGAAGGTACAACGTTAGATTTTGCATAGACGTTCTGAAGACACCCAGCTCTGCCTCTCTCAACTCATCCACAGTTGCTAAATTATCAGACTGCTTATCACATCCATTACTTGATAAGCAGAAATTTCTTCCAATTAAATATTGGGAAGACTGCAGACATTGTTTTCAGTCCCCATTTCAGACTCTGTTTCCTAGCGACCAACTCCAGCTCTTCCCTGGCAACAGTCTGAGATTAAGTCAGTCTGTTCACAACCTGGTGTCCCATTTGATCCTGAGATGAGCTTCATAATTCATATTTGTGTCATCACTGAAACTGACTATTCCCACTTCCATGACATTGTCTGGCTTCACCCTATCTTAGCTCATCTGCTGCTGAAACCCTCATTCATGCCTTCTAGACTTGACTAGTTCAACACACTCCTGGTTGGTCTCCCAGATTCTACCTTGAGTTAATTCAAAACTCTGCTGCCCGTGTCTTAACTCACACCAAGTCCTATTCCCCTACTACCTCTTTGCTCACTAACCAACGTTTTGATTTTAAAATTCCCAACCTTGTTTTCAAATCGTTACATGGACTTGCCCCTCCTTATCTCTGTAATCCCCTTCAGGTTCACAGCCTTCCAAAATACCTGCACTCCACTAATTCTGACCTATTTTGCATCTCCAATTTTAATTACTCCACCATTGGTAGCCATGCCTTCAGTTGCCTAGGCCCCAAACTCTGGAATATCTTCCCTATACTTCTCCATCTCACCTTCCTCCTTTAAGACACTCCTTGATACCTACCTCTTTGCCCAAGCTTTTCATCATCTGACCTAATATTTCCTTTTGTGGCTCAGTGTCGTACTTTTTTTGATATTGCTCCTGTGAAGTGCCTCGGGACATTTTGTTTTGTTAAAGGCACCAGATAAATATAAGTTTTTGTTGTTGTAAATTTCTTTAGCCTTGCTGGTGCTCCCACTGTACAGGGCTACAGCATCCCTTTCCTGAACATTCTACAACACTATATGTTATATTTATTATCGTTCCACAATATTTCACAAATACTTAGTACCTTACTGCCAGTATATATCTCATGGTAGAATTGGCTCCTCTCTTAGCCCCCATTGTCAGCCTGTTGCAAATTTCTGGTTCGTGTATCCAAGTTTCTGCCTTTGTCCTTGTAAAGTGTGCAGAGGAACCAGAATTTTGGGAATGGGGTTACTGTATATCCATTAAGTAGCCTTACTTTCTTCATTTTAGGTCTACTCTATGTAGTGTTATGGCACAGCAGATGGTAAATGCCAAGCTGCTCAAATCCCAGAGGGAAACTTGAAATGGCAATGTTATGCAATTTGTATTTTATTTTGAGATGTGTGCCTTGAATTCAGTAGAAATTAGTCCACTTACAAAACTAAATTAAACATTTATTAATAAAATAAAAGATTTTAAGCACATACATAGGTCTACAAATTACTACTATAATAACTCCTAAACCCCCTAATTAACCAGGCTCCCAGTTGCACCAGGCAACAGTAAAACAAAATAGATTTCAACAGACCCAGGCAAAAACAAACACGATACTCTGGACAGTAATATTCAAAGTTAATTTTCTTAGCTTCGGTTTCTATAGACAGCAACTTGATGCACAGAGACTGGAGGCTTTTCACACTTGTGTTAGATCTTAGAATGCCTTCTTGCTTACACAGAACCTCATCTCCTTTATACATGTTTCTCTCTTTTTAATGTAAATTCCATTGTCCAATATATATTTGCAACTTTACTTTTATCATAATATAAATCTTTCGTAGCATTCATATTATCAGTAACCTTTGGGAAAAATAAACACACTGTTTGGCTTAGCCTCTTTTAGATAGGTGTAACATCCTACCATCTCTTTGAAATTCAAACTACTTTAATTTATCGAAAAATGCAAATTTTCCTCACAGCTCACATTCTAAAACTTCAGCCATGTTCACATGTTTAGCATTTCAAATCTAGCTTCCCTTTTGATAACTGAGAAGCTCCAGACCAATTGTCTCCAATTCAATTAATTCACTACCCCCCACCACCGTCCTAGCCCCCCTCACACATCCACACAGATAAACTAATCCAAACCTCACTATTAACCTACATTTAAAATAAATCACAATAACATTATGAAAATTACTATATTTTCATGACAGTAGCCTTGGGCTCGATATCTGCACTGGAAGCTTCAGAAGGTAATCTGTAGTAGTAGGGTCTGGTTTATACACAGCTAATGTGGGGCTGAGTACAGTACCGCCCACGCAGTGATGTATCAAGTCACATGACCCAGAGCCGGGGCAGTCCAGAGATGTGTAAAGACCTAGGATGGCATTAGCTCCATACCTGTACCCTCTACTGCATATAGGTGGCAGAGATAGTCAGCTCCCAATACTTGGTGCGACGCACATGGGTCCAGTGCCACAAGTGATTCAACAACCTCCTGCGCTCGGGAAGGTTGAGTACCATGTTGGCAGAGGTCACATAATACAGCCGGCAGCCTTTCCCCCCGCAAGGCCCCCCACCCCACAACTCTGAGTACAGTTACAGCATTGAACCCTTCACGGCATGTTTCCCTCGCTGGGTGAGCCAGCAGATATTGCCCATATCTAGTTCACCCTGAGAGAGTAGTGCTGAGATGGTTCTGCACCAACAGCATGTGTGACACTGACACCCAGAGTACAGTTTTGGGGGCAAACTCAAGGGTCTGCACCTAGGCACAGTGCTGGAACTGCGAAGCATGTCAAAGTCAGGGTGCTAACATGCTGAGAGGGGAGCTTCCAGGTGGCGAAATGACCTCACGTAGGCACAGCAGCTGTCTGTCATCTCTGGGGGCTCCTCTCAGGGTGCTCCGGATGAAGGCAGAAGCTCCTCTGCCTCTCTGCCAGTGACTGTGGGATCTGAGGAGGCTGCAGCAACTGGGGAGAAGCCAGCTGTGGAACTGGTCTCTCCCTCCCAGGCGGGGCCAGCACAGGCTCCAAAGGCCAGAGGACAGCTGCTAAGGCCACCGAGGCCAACAGGACAGCACAGTGAGCAGGCTGTCTCAGATGCCAGTGCCAGCGAGGGGGGAGCACCTATATGTAGCACCCGCAAGTGTAAACTTAAGGCACCTTAGGAACACCTCGGGTTTCTCACTGGTGATTTTATGTTGCCCCACTATTAGTTCATGACCACTTGGTGTGATGCATAACACCTTTGTAATTATTTTTTTCTGAACTTCATTTTGTTAAATCATTAAATTTTGATATGTGAGCATGGCTCAAGGTGACTCCTTACTTCTTCAGGTGGACAGGAAGCCATGATGTTATGAGTGAGCTGTTTGACATTGAGCTTTATTGATAAGACCCTTAGTTAATGTTCCTACCCAGGCAGAGTTTGCACTCAGGTATCGAGTATGCAGCCTGCAGCCCTGGCTTGTGTCGGAGGTCCATCTGTGTTCTGCTAACTGAAGGTTCATTGGATTAAAGTCTCTCGGGTGTTCCTGTCTCCCTGGAGTATGCCCGGGTCAGCGTCTACCCCGTCAGCATTCTCCTGTGCGTGTTCATCCTCAGCCTCACTACTGGACTCATCGTGTGCAGCCAGAGCAACTGCATCTACATCTTCTTCGTCCACTGTGTCATCCCTTTCCAGCGCCAGATTGCGGAGAGCGCAGCATGCAACCACTATCAGCAACACATAATCTGGGGGGTACTGGAGTGTGCCCCCTGAACGGTCCAAGCATCGGAAGCACATCTTGAGAAGACCGATGGTTCTCTTCACCTTGTGGGAACATGTCTCCTGTTGTACCACTGCTCAGCTTCTGTTCTTGGATGGCGGAGAGGCGTCATGAGCTACCTTTTGAGGGGATAGCCCTTGTCACCCAGCAGCCATCCATCCAGCCGAGCCGGAGCACTGAATAGCCCCAGCACCTGGGAGTGTCTCAGGATGTAGGCGTCATGGGAGCTGTCTGGGTACCTTGCACAGACTTGCAGAATCTGCATCTTGTGATCACACTCTCTGCACGTTTAAGGAGTGGAAGCCCTTCCTGTTGACGAAGGCACCGGGCTCACCTGCTGGTGCCTTGATGGCCACATGTGTGCAGCCTATTGCACCCTGGACCTGGGGGAAGCCAGCAATCGCTGTGAAGCCTCTGGCTTGCTCTGTCCGTCTGGCCTTGTCCCAGCGGTAGTGGATGAAAGTCAATAAACGCCTAAATATAGCATCTGTCACCAGCTTGACACAAGTGTGGACAGCTGACTGGGAGACTCCGCAAAGATCACCCACTGACCCCTGGAAAGAGCTGGAGGCATAGAAGTTGAGGGCAGCTGTAACCTTCAGAGCCACTGGCATGGGGTGCCCACCCACACAGTTGGCGCAGATCTCAGGGCCTGACAGATTGAGGTGACTGTCTCCCTTGAGAGACAGAGCCTCCTTCGGCACTGCACCTCAGGCATATTGAGGTAGCTGCTTCGCCGCCTATATACATTGGCAGCAGGATAGTGGCATCTTCTGCGGTCCCTTCCAACTTGGACTTGCTGTTGGGCCTGCTCCCCTTGTGCTTGCACCTCTCCTCTCAAAGGTGGCTCCCTTGCAGGCTGAATGTGGACTCCAGGCCTCCTCCCCCTTCTGGCCTTCGCTTCCTCCTCAAGGAGGTGCCTCCAGTGGATAGCACAGCTCCCATTCCCAGGATAATGGAAGGCTTCTTGAAACCTGCAAGGCCCCAGAAATTATGTTTACTCAGGAGTCCTGAAGGCTGTTACTCCTGTCCAAGCAGCTCTGAAGAGTTTCCAAGCATTCCTGCTCAAACAGGCAACTATCAGTAACTTGCACAATTAAATGTCTGACAAATAACACTCACAACCCCACTCACCCCTCTTATCCTACCCGTCGATGAGGTTTATACAAATGTCTCCTACCCGCCTGCCTGTTGCGCCTGCGCGACATCCTGAAGATTGCACGGGCCCCAAAAAAATACCAGACAATTGCTGCCTCAAGGGCTTTAAGTGGATGATTACTTACTGGTGGGTGCGCATAGGAGAACATCGCACGCCTGCCCATCTAAATATCGCGATGGTGCGCAGTGACGTCGGGACACTCGCCAAACATCACCGTGCGTCATTTTATGCGTTGGCGTGCGGGGCCCGTCCCCGCACGCCGACGAGAAAATTCTGGCCATGATGTCTGAAGCGGGATTCTTCATAGTGGCTGCATCCAGATCAAAAATTTTTAGCTTCACAAGACTGCATAAAAACTAAGAAAAAGGACACCTTCAATGGATTCTGAACTGAAACAAATTCCCAACTGAAGCAACTGACTCAGAGAAAATTCACCAGAAAGGAAAAGCTCCAGAAAGAGAAGAGTCTGGAAGCAAAAGGTAGAAGTTTTACTTAAGTATAAGACTCCATTGAATCTCCCTTGGGAGTCCAGCTTCAGCAACTGGAGCTCACAGCCTGCAAGGGTAAGACAACATTTTTTTTTAAATTCCAGGCCAGCTGGTCCTGAGAAACCCATTTTCATTCATTTTGTCAGAGGTGCCATTTGAAAGAAATCTATCGTGAATCCCTATCCCCGACTCTGAGTCTCAACAGAAATCGGCAAAGAACAAAGTTAAATCAATAATTAATTTTGCCCACTTCGGGGACCTCGTGACCGTCTGATTTCCTAAACAGCAAGCTTGTGGTTCTTTTCTACGCACCCCAACTCACAACGCTATAACACTGATTAAATTAAGTCGGCAGCTGGCTGACCCTCTCAGCCTTTATGGACCCTTCTTCAGGCAGAAGCCTGCCGCTGTCATTTTGGAAAGTCCGCCAAACATGGGAAGATCCACTGTTTGGCAGTGAATCACGACGCCATCTTTGAAGCCTGTAATCTCTTAAAGCTGCATACACACTTTTTAAAAATCTTCAAAATGGATCACAATTCACTTCCAGCTCCACTGGGATTCACCCATGGCCCTGACCAGTCGCAGAATTGGAATCCCTGGAGGGAAATACTTTTATGTGACAACACTGCTCCAGTAAAAATTCTGCAGACCTGCAAGCTGGAGGTTATTTTACCCTAGACAAGGCAATCCAGCTAGTTAGGCTGTCAGAGCTATGTGAACAACACAGGGCCATCCTAATGGGGGAGAACACCATGTAGGGCACAAACCAACCCTCAGTTCACCATATCAGGTCACAGCAATGCAGGGGCCATCCAAGTCAAGGAAAGCAATTCCTGAACTGCAGAGCAGAGCGACCTTGCCATTGCTGCGGTGCAAACCACCCTCACAGGAAAGATCAGTGCCCTGCAAGCATTGCCCAATGTTTCCAGTGTAACTGACAAGGACACTTTGGTAAACTGTACAAATCAAAACCCCAGCACCACACAGACATCCCAAAGGGAATCCACGAGGTTGAAGCCAAAAACTCTGAAGACATACAATCATGCTACTTGGGTGACATCAGATAATGCAGCTCTTCATTTTGGAATGTTGACATCCTGGTAAGTGGTCATCTAACAAATTTTAAATTAGATTCAGGAGGCAGCACGACAGTGCTGTCAGACAAGGAACCATGGCTCCAAGGCCTTTGGATTCAAATGACGGACACTCTACTTTATGGAGTGGAGTGGGGGTGCGGGGGGTGGTCTGACTCCTGGCCATTGGCATGATCCTTAAGCCACTGAAGTATGGCAACAAACAGACATCTGAGCTGATGTACGTTGTCTGGAATCAGCTTTTCTCTCTTCTGAGAAGGGACGCCTGTGTTGTCCCAGATCTCCTCCAAATGGCAGAAGCTGTAAAGACTACCACTGTCGTTAGCTAGCCAGAACAGCCTGGTCCTGCATCCTCAAACACGAAAGGATATTCAGACTCTCATTTCACCTGCGGTCTCTCTTATCCCTTTGTGGAGCAGGTTTGTACATCATCATGAAAGCCCCCAACGGTCAGACCAACCTACCACACACAAGATTACCATAGCAACTCTGGTGGAAGTGGCACCAAAGAAGGGTCAACAGCCTGAGGAGCCTCTACCTGCAACTATGATGATGGCAAAGTTGGTGGACATACCAGCCACTGTGCACACACGGTAACTTCTAGCCAACATGCCAGAACCACAAGGAATGCTGGAAAATCATAGCAGTCTTGCACCATCAACAACAAAAAAGAGGTGAGCATGCTACTCAATCTTCTTCTTGCCACAGGAAGACCCTTCCTCAGCTTCAGAGAGCTTCCCAACGGCCCAAATGGAAAAAGAAAAGGCACCAAGCAGCAGACAAATACCATTTTTGTCCACCCTGTAAGAAACGATCAAGAGTAACAACAATCATGCACCACCAAATCAGCCAGACCAACCAGGTGTGGTTTAACATCAAGCAATGGATGAAACCATACCCAAATGCCAGTCCAGCCTCCAAACCAACAACACAAACCAGAACCACCACAGCCTACCTCTCTCTCAACGGAATGGCGAACAAGATGTGGAAGGGCCATAAGGCTTCCAGACCGCCTGAACCTCTAACTTCAAGGGCTTAAAGGGGAGAGATCACGTAGCAAGAATATTGTTAATGTTAATACTATAATAGCAATAATGTTGGAAGAGCATTAAGGCTGTAACAATAAGGTAAATGAACAAGACTTATAACAATGTACGAATTGAAGTAAACTAAAGTAACTCTGTATCCATGGGATAAAGACTTGTGGGGAGGTATAATAGGAGGGTCTGGTACATACCGGGTTAATATGGGGCTGAGTACAGTACCACCCACACAGTGATGGAATAAGGCACATGACGCAGAGCCTGGGGCAGTCTAGAGATGGACAGAAACGTGTAAAGACCTAGGATGGAGTCAACTTCATACATGTACTCTCTACACTACATATGTATACAGTTATGAGTTGTTAATAATGACTTGCTGTTAATATACTCAAGACTATGAAGACCACTTCATGGTGTCCGAAGCAGGATTCTTCTATTTTCAGAATATATTAACATCGTTAGTCATTATATGAGGCATGCAAACCTGAGGAGATGGCCAAGCAGATGCTAAAACCAAACAGCAAAAATTCATCCCCTCTCTACCACCAGTCCCAAAGTGCAAATCAAAACAGAACAACTTAGAGAAAACAACAAATTTATCATTTTCTCCTCCATGAATGGGTGAAATATTAGTCCCATGAGGTGAATATCACTCTGATTAAGCATGAATTTCCCCCAATGAGTCTACCCAACTGCTTCATAATAAAGCTTTCCATACTCCATTACCCACTCTAATAGTGTCTGACTAGAGCTGGTTTGCCAAAGATTGTTCCATGTAAGATGTTATCATTTGTTTGTAATGGCTCAAGATGGTTTACTTTTGCTATACATCCACATTATGACACTCCATCTTGAATAATTGTGTAGTGGGGGCAGAATTATAGGGCAAAACTTCCCCAGTCAAACACTTTGAAGGAAACTGAAGGTCAAGTGGAAGCATTTGAGCTATTTGTAATTCTATGTGATTAATTAACAAAATCTCCAGTGCTCCAATAAGGCTTCCTTACAACAGAATATCAGGATATTTCCTGTGAAAGATGTAAAACTAACAGCCCTATGATTTCCAAGATCATGTTTTTGATCTTCCTTCATAAAATTGAAATTCATCTAATGGGTGCTACCACTTCAATTAAAAAGGAGCAAAATATTTCAGCCACAGCTTCTCCCGTATATCCTCAAGCATTGTTTGATTGCATATGTGCTGCATACATACAGGAGGCAGTCTCAGTCTAATCTACCGTGCAGTCACATCAGGCCCTGGCTCCAGATTTACGCTCTTGGTAAATGTTGCTAGGTTCTGTACCATTGGTGCAGCCTTACACAGTTAGCACATAAGAAAATAATGGGCACACTCCTGGACACAACAGCTCAAACAATGAGCTTTTACTTTCCTAATATTTCAATGGACGGGAACATTGTGGATTGCTCGCTGTGATTTTCTAATGAGGGCTGCTTATGCGCAAGACCTGCACCAGCAGCCCAAGGCCTCAGAACATGTATTTACAACTTCTTAGCAAAGCCATTTCAGAAACACTCTGCAGTAGCCTTGTAAATACAGCTTTCGTGTTGGCTGACAATATTCAAACGCTTCATTCTTGAAAGGACATTTCCTTGCTAATCACCATTTTCTTCATATCCTTGGATGCTCCTCCAATCATTCATCTAATGGGAAGATCAATTTATTTGAAACTGTCAGAAAGCAACATATCTAACTCAGTACTGCATATTGTAAAATACAGTGAAAAGTTGTTTTTTTTAAAAAGCTAACAGTGAGAAGAGACCAAAGCAATTTATTACACCTTGACCCAGTTGTTCTTTTCCCCAATGTTCTCCTCTCCCCTCCCCCACTTCCCTCATACACAGGTGTTAATGATTCACTGAAATATAGTTCCTTGGGCACTATGCACTGCTGGTACCTTGCTGATGTGGCTATTATTCATGTATGAGCCTTATTATTGAGTGTTAGCAGTCTGCTTGACTGCAGCATGGAGAGGGAAAATCAGAGCTAAGCTGGATCCTATCCTCACATTCACCCAGCAGGGAATCACTGCACAGTAATCAGAGCAGAAAACCTGGACAATTTTCCTCTTTCTAACCCAGGGGAACTTTAGGTCTATTATGCCATATGCAGACTGAAGCGAGATAGATCATTTTCTCATGCAGTCTCATGCAAACTGTCTAACCTAGCATAATCTATTTTATATATTCTGATGAATACTTTCCTACCCCACAATTATTTTCTTCTTTTGTTTCCTCTTGATAAACATACTCCTTGTTTACAGCAAACATGGCAACTAGAAATGAACGCAGTACTCTTAAGTGTGGTCGAACCAAGGATCAATACAGCAAAACAACCCGACTTTTCAATTCTATTCCTCTAGAAATGAAGTCTAGTGCTTGCTTCACTATCATTACAGCCTTGCTAACTTGTGGTGCGATTTTTATGGATGGGTGTATTTGCACTCTGAAATCCCTTTGTACCTGTACCCCAACTAGACCCGTACCTTCCAAGTAATAAGTTACCTCCCATCAAAATGTACTACCTCACATTTGTCTGTGTTGAACTTAGTTTGCCAATTAATTCCCCATTCTTCAAGTTTAATAATGTCTGTGTGTAATTTGTTGCAGTTCTCCTCAGTATTGACTATTTGGTGTCATGAAATTGTGTTTTCGATTCTAAAGTATAAATCGTTCATATAAATTGTGAATAGCAGTGCTATCAGCACAGATCCTTGTGGAATGCCACTTCCCACATTCTGCCATTCTGAATAACTACCTGTTATTCCCACACTCTGCTTTCTGTCTTAAAGCCAGCTAGCACTCCATTTTGCGACTTGTTTTCTGGCTCCACATTCTCTGACCTTATTCATTAGTCCATTATGTGACAACTTATCGAAGGCCTTTTGAAAATCCAAATCAATTACATTAACTGCATGATCATTGTCTACTCTCTCTCTTACCTTCTCAAAAGATTCAATAAGCAAATTTTTCCCTTTTGAAACCCATAGTGGCTATTCATCATTACATTTTTTGTTTCTGGATGTTCTGCTATATTCTCTTCTTTAGTAGGGATTCCATTATTTGTCCTACCACTGACATTAATTCTCCAATCCTCTTGAACCTACCCTTTACCTATTGCAGGATTGCAGGATTTTGGCCAGTACCACTGCAAGTTCCACCTTTACTTCCCTCAATTATTTTTTATTCATTCATGGGATGAGAGCACCCTGGCTAGACCAGCATTTGTTGTGCATCACTAATTGCCCTTAAAAATACAGTAGCAAGCCACCTTCATGAACTGCTGCAGTCCATGTGTTGTAGGAACACCCACAGTGCTGTTAGTCAGGGAGTTCCAGGGTTTTGACCCGGCGATAGTGAAGGAATGGCGATATATTTCCAAGTCAGCGTTGTGTGTGGCTTGGAGGGAAACTTGCAGATGGTGGTGTTCCCATGCATCTGCTGACCTTGTCCTTCTAGATGGTAGAGGTCACGGGTTTGGGAGTTGCTGTCGGAGGAGGTTTAGTGAGTTGGAGTTCATCTGGTAGATCTGTACACCCTGCTGTCACTATGCAATGGTGGTGGAGGGATCATAGTTTAAGGTGGTGGATAGGGTGCTTATTAAGTTGGTTACTTTGTCCTGGATGGTGTCAAGCTCCCTCAGTGTCACTGGAGTTGCACTCATCCAGGAAAGTAGAGGATATTCCATCACACTCCAAACTTGTGTCTTGTAGATGGTAGACAGGTTTGGGGAGTTGCGAGTGAGTTACTCTCCACAGAATTCCCAGTCTCTGCTCTGCTCCTGTAGCCACAGTATTTATATGACTGCTTCAGTTAAGTTTCTGGTCAATGGTAACTCCTTAGGATGTTGACAGTGGGTATTCAGCGATGATAATGCCATTGAACGTCATTGCCTGGCACTTGTGTGCATGATTCTTACTGACCACTTATCAGACCTAGCCTGAATGTTGTCCAGGTCTTGCTGCGTATGCATACAGACTACTTCATTATCTGAGGAGTGGCAAGTGGTACTCAACATTGTGCAATCATCAGTGAATATCCCACTTATGATCTTATGGTGAACAGAAAGTCATTAGTGAAGCAGCTGAAGATAGTTGAGCCTAGGACAACACCCTGAGGAACCCTGGGGCTTAGATGTTTGCCTCCAACAGCCACAACCATCTTCCTTTGAGCTAGTGTCATGCCCAGTGAAGGCATGTCATATTCATAACTTCAAACATGGTCTGTGCTCCTGCGGAAGCTTCTAGAACTGGAACTTTTATGATTTAAAATCGACACTCACAAGATAGCAACCGAGCATCACATGACCTTTGCTTATTCAGCATAGACTATCTCAAACTTCCAGAAAGTTCTAATGGAATTATCCTGGGTGGGACCACCCCCTTGAATGGAAATGCTTAGACAGCACCCCCTTGTGGAACACAAGCCTGCCATTCTTCAAAGTCTACTCAAGACACATAATTAATGAACTTCTAGACTCTATGTTTTCAAGTTTGCAATCTAACAAAAGAGAGCTGATGAGACCACTGATCCACAAGTTTAGTGTGAAAGACCACCATCTGACTCCTATTCTGAAATGTTATCTATGGACGTCCAAACCATTCTGCTTAGGCAATACCAATATTGGTCGTGTGATCTAAACTGGCTGGAGATAACGAGTTTTTATCTAAAGACCCTGAAAAGACCTGGCAGTATGTAGAAGACCTCCACAGCCACAGCAGCTGCAGAAAAGGCTGTGTCATCTTTGCCTTTTAAGAACCAGGATTTTAAAAAAATTCTTCCATGAGATGTGAGTGTCACTGGCTGGAGCAGCATTGATAGCCTAAGTTCCCTAGAGAAGGTGGTGGTGAGTTGCTTTCATGAACTGTTACTGTCCATTTAGTGTAGGTACACCCACAGTTAGGAAGGGAGTTCCAGGATTTTGACCCAGTGACAGTGAAGGAACAGCAATATATTTCCAAGTCAGGATGGTGTGTGGCTCAGGCAGGAACTTACAGGTGGTGGTGTTCCCATGCATCTGCTGCCCTTATCCTTCTAGGTGGTGGAGTTTGCAAGTTTTGAAGGTGCTGGCAAAGGAGCCTTGATGAGTTGCAGCAATGCATCTTGTAGATGGTACACACTGTTACCACTATGCGCCATTGGTGGAGGCAGTGAATGCCGAAGGTGGTGGATGGGGTGCCAATCAAGTGGGCTGCTTTGTCCTGGATGATGTCAAGCTTCTTGGGTGTTGTTGGAGCTGCATTAATCCAGGCAAGTGGAAATTATTCCATCACACCTCTGACTTACGCCTTGTAGGTGGTGGACAGACTTTGGGGAGTCAGGAGGTGAGTTACTTGCCACAGAAATTCCCAGCCTCTGACTTGCTCTCGTAGCCACAATATTTACATGCTGGCCCAGTTCAGTTTCTTACCAATGGTAACATCCAGGATGTTGATAGCTGGGAAGCTCTTCCTAAATTCTAGTCTATCTGTAAAGGAATTGGACTTCCTGGTACAAAAGGCACAAGTGCCTAACTTGTGAACATTCATCTCTTTGAGGGAATCCTACAATAATCCTGCTATCCATCTCCAGCTATCTAAACTCGTCCAAACTACAACTCAAGAGTGGAAAAAACTTCCTTCTTCAAAGTCTCCTCAAGACACATAATTAATGGACTTCTAGACTCTATGTTTCCAAGTTTGCAATCTAACAAAAGAGAGCTGATGAGACCACAAAGACTATTTTCCTACAATGAGCTAGATACATTAACCATTCTTTTGGTTTACAACTTGTAAACGTACATTATTTTCTTTGACTGTATTTTTCTCAAATGTGTTTGTTCCTGAGTACTGAGTGATTGACGTAGCGATTAGATGGTGAATAGATAATCTTCTTTATTTAAACTCACAAAAGCCTGCTGCTGGTAATTTAAATTGACCACATATTATAGGGGGCTTAGATAAACACACATATCTACCTTTTCAAAACAAACACACTGATTGTGGGAAGTAAAGGAAGGAAATTTGGGGTTTCAGTTTCTCTTTCCACTCCTGTCCATAACACTATGTATGACTCCAACCAGTGGAGAGTTTCCTCCCTGATTCCCATCAACTTCAGTTATGTCAGGGCTCCTTGATGCCACACTCAGTCAAGTGCTATATTGATATCAAAGGTAGTCACTCTCACTTCACCAATGGAATTCAGCTCTTAGTCCATATTTGGACAAAGTCTATAATGAAGTCAGGAACCAAGTTGTGTTGATGGACCCCAAATTGAGCATCAGTGAACAGGTTGTTGCTTTGTAAGTACCACTTCATACCATTGTCATTGATACCTCCCATCATTTTGCTGATGATCAAGAGTAGACTGGTGGGACAGTAATTGACCAGATTGAATTCTATTTTTTTTGCAGACAGAACATACCTGGACAATTTCTCCACTCTGTCGGGTAGATGTCAGCATATGTAGCTGAAATGGAATAGCTTGGCTAAAGGCATGGCTGGAGCACTAGTCTTCAGTACTACTTCCAGGATGTTGTAAGGACCCATTACCTTTGCTGTGTCCAGTGCTTTCAGCCGTTTCTTGACATCACATGGGGTGGATTGAATTAGCTGAAGATTGGCATCTGTGATGCTGGGGAAGAGGCCAAGATGGATCATGCACTCAACACTCCTGGCTGAAAATGGGTGCAAACATTTCAGCCTGGTCTCTTGCACTGACATGCTGGGCTCCCCTATCATTGAGAATGGGGATGTTTGTGGAGCCACCTCCCCCAGTTAGTTGTTTAATTGCTCACCAATATTCATGACAGGATGTGGCAGAACTGCAGAACTTTGATCTTCTTCCACTGAATACATGTAGGCCTGTGTTATAGCTTCACCAGGTTGACACCTCATTTTTAGGCATGCCTGGTGCTGATCCTGGCCTGCCCTCCTGAACCCTTCATTGATTCTGCGTTGGTTCCCTGGCTTGATAGTAATGGTATGGTGAGGGCTATACCAGGCCATAAGGTTATAAATGAGCAGGAAAGTTTAAGTGCCCATGTTTGGCCTGTTGCCATGAGATTTCAATGGTTCCGACTCAATGTTGAGGACTTCCAGGGAACTTCCTCCTGACTGTACACCACTTTGCTGCCAGCTCATGCCTCTGTGCATTAGTCTTCTGTATTACTAGTCCAATAACTGCACTGTTCCCATATTCTCAGATGCATCTCATCTGGTCCTGGTGACTTATCAAGTTTAAGTACAGCTAGCCTTTCTAATTCCTCCTCTATCAATTTTTTGCCCATCTAATGTGACAACTCCATCCTCTTTCACTATGGCTTTGGCAGCAGCTTCTTCCTTGGTTCTGACAAATGCAAATTGCTGACTTAGTAAACTCAGCCATGCCCTCTGTCTCAATGCATAGATTCCATTTTTGGCCCCTAAGCAACTTTACCCCTCCTTTTGCAACTTATAAAGAAAAGTTTCGGATTCCCTTTAATGTTAGCTGCTAGTCTCTTCTTTTACTATCTCTTTGCTTCTATTTTTTTCACTTCCACTCTGAACTTTCTTTATTCACCTGGTTCTCATTTTATTATAAATCTAACATCTATCATACACACCATTTTTCTGCTTCATCTTAGTTTCTATCTCTTTCATAATCCATGAAGTTCTGGCTTTGGTTGTCCTAACTTTCTCCCTCATGGGAATATACCTTAACTGTCACTAAACCATCACCTCTTTAAAGGCAGCCCATTGTCCCATACAGTTTTGGTCTCTAATCTTAAGTCTTAATTTTTAAATTGGAGGATACAAGAGTTTTGTCCTGGACATTTATATCTTGTAGATGTTCAACAGCCTGATATAATTGTAAGATACAGATTGGAATTATTTTGTTCCAGGTTGAAATTCAAAAGGGGAGAAAACATACACATCAGAAAGTCTTGCTCCTCTTTATCAGTGAAAAGAGAAGGGCTAGAAAACCCACGGGTCTGAAGAAACCCCATATACAAGCAATGTTACAGATACTGATCTCATTCAACTGTTACTGATCAAAGAAGTGAAGGGTCAGATTCCTCGATATTTTCTTACCAAGGTTGTATGACTAAAATTCTATAAAATATTATATTGTCTACTGATGCTTATCAAATATATTCAGTACCTTGTTCTATATTTTATAGCCTTAGCCTCAGCTTGTGATATGCTACTACTTTCTGAAACCTGAAAGGAGATGAGAGAACTTGTGACTTACTCAGTCGAATAGAAATGGATCCAAGCATTTATTGGATTATAGGCTTGCTACATTACCAGGTATTACATGTGAAAAAGTCACAAGCTGGTTCAATTTTTACTTTTATTTATTCATTCGGTGGACTTAGCCATTGTTGGCTAGGCCAGCATTTATTACCCATCCACAATTGCTCGAGAAGATAGCAGGAAGCTACCTTGTTGAACTGTTGCAATCTGTGGTGAAAGGATACCAACAGTGCTGTTAGAGAGGGATATCCAGGATTTTCAGCCAGCAATGATGAAGGAATGGCAATATAATTCCGAGTCAGGATGGCGTGTGACTTGGAGATAGTGGCATTCCCATGAGCCTGCTGCCCTTTCTGGGTTTGGGAGGTGAGGGATCACTTATGAAAGTCAATTTTGGAGTTGAGCAGAAGTGAAAATTTGGAGAAAAACCTAAAAACATGACAGTTCTTTCTACTTATTATGCTTTTCTACACAAAGCAAAGCAAAATTGAATACTTACTCTATGCATTGTAAGTTTGAGGTATGACATGGCAAATACCAATTAAAAGAAAAACGAAGAAGTCTATTAACAATGTTACATTGTATTTACAGAACAGAAACAGGCTATGTGATCCAAAAGGTTCATGCTGACATTTATGCTCCACACAACCCTCCCCCTCCCTCTTCTTCAAAATCCATTCACATATCCTATTCTTTTATCCCTTTATGTGCATATCTAACCTCCTCTTAACAGTATATAGGATAGTCACCTTATGTACTCCAATTGGTAGTGATTTCCACATTCTAACCACTCTTATGGATAAAGATTTTTTTTCTGAATTCTCTTTAGGATTTACTCGTAACTATCTTATATTTATGGTTCCTAGTTCTACTTTTTACTTCTCCTCCTAAGAGTTCTTTTATACATTCCAAGAATCTTGAAGGTTCATTCACTTCTTGTAGGACCAACCCAAGCATAGGCCATACTCTTCCCGAATTCACTTTGGTTTCTCTGCAGTGTTCCAGCTATTCCTTGAGATACAAGATGTCATAGCGTTCCTCCTATTTGCATTTGGCTTAGCAACCCTCAGATCACATGACTGAGAACTCTTCTGTTCAAGCACAGGCTGCAGTACCTTCTTGCTTAGTAACTTTTTAAAAAAAAATTAGGAACATCCCCAATTCCAAATGCGTCTCTATGCTCCTAGTCCCACAGCTGGTTCCTGACAAATGCTATCTCTCTGCCAGCTTCAAGCTGACTGCTTCCAAGGTTTTTTTAAAAAATTGTTCATGGGATCTGGGTGTCACTGGCTAGGCCAGCAATTATTGCCAAACCCTAAAACTAATTGCTGACTGCTTGCTTTCTGTGAGAAACACCCAGATAAAACAAAGGAACCTCCCTTACCTCACAGCCCATCTCCATGGCAATATGGCATACTTTGGGATGCTCCAAATAAAAATGTACATTAATTATCATTTTGCTTCAAAACAATTCTTTGATTTTGTGGCCCACATGAATAATTTATATCTCTAATGATAATGATTCCCCTCGCTATCAAGAAACCCTTCTTTTTACAAAGCTACTTTCAAACTCTTTTGATCTGGGACATACATGAATAATTTAAATCCCTCACTTGAATATTTGTAGACATCTTGGCACTACCAAAGCTCAAAGATACACAATATATTACTTAAATTTTCATACCTGGTCTTATTGAGTAAACACAGGTTGCTTCTTAACTGCAATTAAGCTAGTCTTGTTGGAGTTGAACTTACATCAGAGTTGTTATCAGTTTTCAATCAGATGTTTCTATTAATCTTACATTTAAAAAAAAACCCAGTTTGAAAACAAGAACACATGACTTATGAAATCAGATATTCACAACAATCTTTACCTCAGATCCCTCTCCTCAAATAATCCATTTAAACATCTGTTGTACAAGAAATATGTGACCTCCTTAGTGATTCTCCCAAAATATTCCACCTCACATTCATCTGTATTGCAGTTCATTTACTAATTATGCACCATTCTGCAAATTTATTAATGTTTTCCTGTATTCTATTGCATTCCACCTTTGCATTACTGACACCCCAATTTCTGTGCTCTGCAAATTTTGAAATTGTTCTTTGATTCCCAAGTCCAAATCTTTCCTGCAGATGGTGAACAACAATGTTGCCACTAGTGATTCCTGTGGAACATCACTTCCCATCTTTTGCCAGACTAAGTAACTGCATTCAACCCCCACTTTCTGTTTACTGTTATGTAGCCAACTTGCTTTCCATTCTGCTCATACACCCTTGCTTCCCTATGTTTTGATTTTAGTCACAAGAACACCTTATCAGAGAGCCTTTCGAAATCCAAACATATTATAACTACTGTATTAGATTTGTCCAAACATTTGCTCAACATTTACCCTTTTCAAATCTGTGCTGACTATTCATTATCATATTCTCAGTTTCCAAATTTTTCTTTCTATTATCTACTTTGAGTCAGTATTTCATTATCTTTCTTATCACTAACGAATAAGCATGATTACATTTTCTAATGATTTGTTTTATCTATGTGTATTAGTTCCTCTGGTATCTTTTCCCTAACTACTTCAAATATTTTATAGCCTTAGCCTCAGCTTGTCATGGGATGTACTCCATCCAGGCCAGGTGTTTTATCCTAAGTTTCATTAATTTATCAACAATATTCCCCCTTTTTTTATCTTAAATGCCTTTATATCTTTTATCGAGCTCTTCTTCTAATGTCATACCATCCCCGGTAAATACTGAGGCCAAGTAATTTTTAATATTTCTGCCATTTCATTGTGTTAGGAAATAGAGATAGTATAAATAAGTTATATTTGTATTTTTGGGTGTTAGGAATGAGTTTTAGCTTTAATGTTTAAGTTTGATTTGTATTTCTGTATTTGTGTGTTGAGAAAAGGAGAAGTTGAATTTTAGTTTCACTTTAAAAGATGCCTGCATTTTGATAAAGATTTTATGGCTTTTGAAGGAGAATCAAGACAAACAAGGTGGAAAAAAACATATGCTGTAGCAACAGGAGGCCCCACAGAGACAGAAAAGTAGTTTCAGTTCAATTTGAGTGCAGTTTGAGTTCAGTTGAAGCCAGGGTTCCAGAGAGGTTGGACAGCAGAGGGACAGATAGCAAGTCCCAAGCTAAAATTGAAGACAGCTGCCAGGAGAAGCTGGACACAGGAGAAGGAAATGCAGAAGCAAGTTCCAAAAGCTAAAGAAGGAAGTCCCCAAATCCAAGGGAGTGGAACAGGAAAGATCCAAGAAGACAGTTTAGTCAAAGGACAAGGACAGGAATCTGGAAAAGGTCCTGTTCTGTGGAAGTGAAAGTAAGGAGCAGAGAGAAAGGCTCCAAACTTCATCTTAAAGGGAGAAAGCCAGAGGTCCAAGGGGACAGCTGGAAGTCTGTAACTCTTTACTGTGGGCATGTGAAGCAGTGGTGTTCTGTTGGCATGGCTGAGTCAAAGGGAGAGTGTGCGTGGAAGAAAGCTTGAATGCACGTGGCGATCCAGGGAAGAGGAACATTGGATGGAGAGTTTCAAACCCTGGAGATGGACTCTTGTGGAAGGCGTCTGAGAGAAATGTTGTTTGGGAGAAGATTCCAGAGCGAGTTCTTCAAGAGTGGAGATTGGAAACCCTTGTGAGAAAGACGGAGTTGAATGGAATGCTCTCCAATTTTTTGGGTGAATGCAGCTCCAATAACACTCAAGAAGCTCCATACCATCCGGGACAAAGTGCCCACTTGAATATCACCGCATCCGCTGCTTTAAACCATCAGCCCCTCCGGTGCACTTTGCAGCAGTGTGTTCCATCCATAAGATGCACTGAAGCAACTTGGAAAACCTTCTTCAACAGCACCTTTCAAACTCATGGTTTCTTCCACCTACAAGGACAAGCAGGCTTTAGGGAACGTCACCACTTGCAAGTTACCTTCTAAGTCACACAAGATTTTGACTTGAAACTACCATTTTCACTGTCACTGGGTCAAAATCCTGGAACTTTCTCCCTACCAGCATTGTGGCTGTACCTGGACTGCAGCAGTCAAGAAGCTGGCTCACCACCACCTTTTCAAGGACAATTAGGAATGAGCAATGAAAGCTGGCCTTACCAGTGATGCTCATATCCCATGAATGAATTTTTAAAAATGCTCTTCACTATCTCTTCTTGCCAGTTTATGGGGCAGTTAAAATCTTCCTGGTTATTATTCTGCCTTTTACGCATTTCACACATTTGTTTACACATTTCTTCTTCCATTTTATTTCCACTATCAAGTGGTCTGTAGTAAACCATTATTAGAATAATCAATTCTTACCTTTTATTTTTCAATCCATGCAAGTTCTGTTTCTGTCCTTCCGTTATTTGCTGGCCCTTTCTTCTATTGCCATTATGTTGTTATCTCTAATTAGTTTGGCTATCGCACACTTTCCTATCCTTGTTGATTATGTTACAACCTTCAATATTTAGTTGCCAGTTCTGTTTTTCATCTAGCCACATTTCAGTTATTGCTATGTGTGGTTCCTCACAAAAAATTACTACCTCTAGTTCTCCTTTTTATTTTGAATGCTGTGTGCATTGTATAGATCATTTAATTTGTCTTTATTAGTTGTTCATTTAAAAATAATTTTTCCTTTATGTTCCTGGTTTATAGCTATATTTATATTTATAGCTATATTTGCTCCCCGATCTTCCCTTAATCCAACCTATGCTCTCATCTCCAATGTTGGTTATCTTCAGACTTAATTTTAAGTGTTATCAAAGTTTTACAAACATATCAGAGGACATCAGTACAAGAGAGAGTTACTCCAGCATGGGACAAACCAGATAGATTTCTTAGAACATCAGGAAGTTATAAAAAATAAAATTTGGTGCGATGCAAAGTGTCAATTCTACAAGAAGAGTTATATATTTTTTACCAACAGTCCCTGTAGTTGATTCTCCAAATTACTTTATACATACAAATGAATATACATTTGATTTTAATGTTCTTGGCTAGGAACATATCTTTATTACTAACCTTTTCTGATTGTTCAGTTAATACATTTGCTTAACTTATATTCCCTTAGTTTGCTTTCCACTGTTAGCAACTATAGTTGTATATCTATTGCATTACTCCTTAAGAAAATAGTGAACAGTTGTAGTGGTTCAGACTTATAATTAATTTGCATTGCTGCACTGGTTCATAATTGGCTTGTTAATAGTGAACAGAAGTTCCTTGCCAATGGTAACTGATCTAACCATAGAAGCAACCAGTGAAGTCACAAAGGGATTGATAGAAGAGCCTCTGTTCTTCATCTGAATTTTCTTTACAATGTTTCTTTCTTCTTACTACACTACTTCAGAACTGAATGCATACTAAATGGGAAAGCTGCAACGTGGCACTTGGTATCGGAGACAATGGAGAGTAGGAAAAGAAACAAAGATTGAGGATCAAGGGGGAGACATATTGGTATGGATTGCAAGCTGCTGATGTGCTGGTGTATCACCCCTTTGCCCTATACAACCCACAGTAAGAGTTTTTGCAGATTTTCATGCTGGTATTTTCTCAGTTGTTATCAATCTATTTTCCATCAAAAACAACATGGACCACAATTAGATGAACAATCAATGATCATTTAATATTTCTCAGCCAGCAAGCAGCCTTGATACTGGTGACAACACAGGTAACTTTAGAGGCAGTGCTACCTAATGACAATGCAACCATTGTGTTTGTACTCCAAGAACTTGGAAAGATTTCATTTCAGTCCATGACTATGAAAGCAGGTACACATGCGTTCTAATTGCCAAGACACGGGCATATGAGGTATGTAGAAACCCTGAAGAACGGGATGAGTCAAACACCAGTAAATCCTGCTAATTGTTCAGTAAATATTCTGGGAAAAGGGCAGGCTGCATGATAATTACAAAGTTGAATATCTAAACCTTTTGCTCTTTGTGGGTTCCGCATTTTTTTCTGTCTTCCAAAGGAAATTCTCAAATGGCATTGCTGCTAATTACTGTTGGATCTAATCAATGATGGTGAACAGATTAAACATCGCAGCAGTGTTTTTTCAGTCACCGTTTTTTCTGATTCAGCTGTTTTTGTTTTGTGCATACAGCAGTAAAATTTCTGTTGGAAACATGAATTGATTTTCCTGACATAAATTTAAAGGGACAATGTCATCACAGTACAGTGGCTTCAAAGACATTTCAGTCTGCATGTTTGTCTTTTTTGAAATGTGGATGAAATGCCACCTCTTCAATACAATTCATGACCCACTTACAGAATTGCTGAACACATTATTTTAAAATGTGCAATTCATGAGAATTGTGATTCCATTTGTGATAACATAAAAAATGCAGCCAGTCATGTTGCCTGTGGGTCAATGACCCTTTGACTTTTCCAAGCAGCTAACAAGCCACTAACCTTATATATTAAAGATTTGTCAGTCTAG
Source organism: Cetorhinus maximus (assembly GCF_964194155.1). Lineage (NCBI taxonomy): Eukaryota > Metazoa > Chordata > Chondrichthyes > Lamniformes > Cetorhinidae > Cetorhinus > Cetorhinus maximus. The sequence goes on from NC_135884.1 coordinate 54,768,537, forward strand.
CTGCGGATTGCGCCTTTATGATGGAAAAAAGGTCAATGACGACTGAGAAAACACTGATTTTTAGACAAGGTCTGAAATTTGTTCAAGCCTGTACAAACATACAAGAGAACATCATCTGATGCACCCAGTTTGTTCAACACAATTGCAATACCTTTTCATTACTTCCCTTCTCAGCCAAAAATTCCATACAGACCATAAGATCAATAAAGAGGTGCTTGAAATTGCAAGAACAAAAAGAACTTTAAAACGTAACATCCAGAGAAAAAAAATGTCAGTTTTCTGGCCATTTGATTAGAGCTGAAAAGCTGCACAGATCTCTTCTCGTGAGCAAAGTGGAGGGCATCAGAAAGAGGGGTCAGCCCAGGCGTAGTTCAGTGACGGACGTCACAGGGAAGTTGTTGATGAGCCACGGTGGATGCGAGAGGATGGTGCAAGACAGACAAGTGTGGCATACCATGACAGCAGATCTCCTGGAAGGGGTATCTACAAGCAGCAGTAGCAATCTCACCCAAAACCAGATGATATCTTGGGCAAAATTAAAAATTAAAAACTCAGGTCAACTGGGAAACAAAAAAGTTGGGAATTCTTCTTCAGCCCTCTTAGGTGATTGAAATTAGCCCAGGCCCTCTCATAGGCCCTGCTACTGCTATCAAGTACTGATTCTTTGTACAAGATAGTGTCCATTCCAGGTGAAAACAGATATAGTTCTCTTGTCGGAAGGAATTCAGCAAATCAGTGTCCACCTCACCAGCTGGCAGCTGGTGCCAGAGATCCACTCTTGTTTGGAAAGGAACCACTTCCTGACATCTTATAGAATCAGGGTATAGAATGATACAGGACAGCAGGAGGCCACTCAGCTCATTGTGTCTCTTTGAAAGAACCATCCAACCAGTCTCACTCATCTGCTCTTTCTTCATAGGCCAGGACATTTTTTCTATAATCAAGTATTTATACAAATCTCTTTTGAACTTTACTATTGAAGCTGCATCTACTGCTTTTTCTGCCCTAGATCTGGTCTTAGAGAACTAAAATTTGTGATCCTTGGTCCACCCTAACCTGCTGGAGAAACTGTTTACTCAAATACAATTTATTCCCTTCATGGGGCAGAGTCATGTGCCAGAGACCCCTGTGTTGCCCCTTTCTGCAAAGGCCCGATGGTAGTGCGTGGCAGTCAGGCAGTTGACAGGCCTTTCCCCTGGATCAGGACACCAGGGCAGAAATTCCACCTACTGAGAGCTGCCAGCCAATCAAAGGCTAGCAGCTCTTTTGAACGACAACGCCACCATAGCGGTGGTAGCTGCTACCAGAACGACAATATCTGAGGCCCAGGACCCAGGCTTCAGGTGAGCGATGGAGAGAGGGGGTTCATGGGGTGTGGATTGGAAGTGAGGTAGGCATAGAGGAGTCAGCAGCAAGGCAGGGTAGCGACTGTCAGCAGGACACCTTCTTTGAATGAGGGATCTCACCACCACCCCACTCCACCACCCCTCCCCCCACCAAGCCGGGGATCTGGCAAAAAAACATGCTAGGGAATGATTGCTTGTTCTGCATGCCACATGGCTAGCCCCCCTCCCATTGTTTGGTTAATATCAGCTGCAGTGGAATGAAGCTCTAAAGTGGGCATTAATACCCACTTCTGGGCCTCAGTTGGTGACAAGACAGGAAAGGCACCCACATACCTTCCCACCATGGACTAAATTGGGGTGAAAGTGGGAAGGTGGCAAGGTCCTCACTCATCATCCTCCTGCCTGGTTAAATGTCCCCCTGCTACCAAACACGCTACAGGGGAGGACACAAGATTCTGCCCAGCATCTTGTAAACTTTAATAAAATCACCCCTGACAGTGCAAGGCATTGTGTTGGGTCGGGCAATATGACATTTTGCATGTGTGCTTCCCAGAAATACTCGAGCCATGATATCAATAGACAAATTTGTATGTCTTAGACTTTGCAATAAGTAGATTTTGTCTGGATTATGTTAAATATATGTACAACAGGTTCCAGAGGGAATTCTGTTACACAATGGTGAATTGTTAATATCTATAATATAATCACTAAATCCTACGATCATGAAAGTTTATGAGGAATATTTGAGCTTTGAGAATTTGCTGTTCAATGCAGTGCATCCATCAGCAAAGACCAATTCCCAGGGAAGGTACAGGAATTATTCCTTTTTATTTCTGTTGTCTGATCATACTCTGGGTGATATGCTCAGCATTGTACAACAATGCCCTTAAAATATCACATCATCCATATCTTATTCAGAATTTTAAAAAAGTTGGTGTGCCTTTTTTGATTACAAATTGCATAGCCAAGCATAAAAATTAAAGTGAAACATCTGACTGTGCTAGCTGTCAGAGAATCTAAAATAATCATAGGCAGTGTTATTGCAACACTCAACCAAATAAAGCAGTGGTGGAAATTAATAGCATGGTTCATTTTAAGGAAGAAAAACAATAATGAATCGACCAATAAATCTGTATTGTAAAGAAAATATCACATACGTTTAATTCAAAAATATATATGGTTAGATATTGCAGCAACAACCAATGACATTCAAAAAACCGTATTAATAACATCAGAAATGTTGTTACACTCAGATTATGATAGGTATTTTTATTGGTTCCATGTCATAGCAAAGGAAATGTTCATTATTTGATAAAATACTTTGAAACTCAGCTGCAAGATATTGAATGGATATGACTAGTATAAATCCAGTACAAATGTAACGGAAAAAAAATCAGCAATTTCAATAGATATGTAAAATGGGCACATTGAATAGAGAGGACATATTTATCAACACAATGTATCATCATATATATGGTTACTTTAATGCAGGCCAATGCAAAGTGAAAGCTCAACTGTCTCTCTTAGATACTGAGCAAACCATAATCTCGGTGGAGTTTGTGTAAGGAACAATTATAAATTCTCAGGTCTAACTGATGCACCCACTACCATTCAGGATTCTTGACCACCGTCAACTCTTTCTCAATGGTTTCCATATGTAGACTGAAGGCTAGAACTTGCTGGAGTGGGACATCTCAAGGTATAATGCATTAGACTTTTTCTTGCATCCTTCAACTCAAAAACGTTTTTTTACCCTGACTTACTGGAAGTATGAGCTGATAGCAAGGACAATGGTGCATTCGGGACCTTGGAATGAATGATGGGATCAACAATGTAGCTGCCTAACCAGTGAAATTTAAGAATTGAGAAATAAAGTGAGGAACAACTGAAAAAGGTGAGGTGGGGTCAAATCAGGATAAAAGAGAAATGAAGGGATCAAAAGAAAGATTGGACTAAGAGAGAGAAAAAAAGAGACAAGGAAAAGTGGAAAAAAATATTAAATTTGACATTTATACGATCTCCAATAATAATTCACTGTCTGATTGAATGAGGCTCCACAGCTTAAATTATTGACTCTCCATGCCAGAGGGATTGATTGATGGTTGTTAGCAATTACCTCATCATTAAAATGTTACTTACACTGTTAATTACCAGAATAACTTTCTATGACAAGTTTAGTGGAGAACTGATGTGCAAACCCAGCAAGTCCTTAAAATTAACAGGGAGGCTAAGGGCAAGTTGCCATTTGAGCAAAGCAAGCAGCACAACAGTAAAAATTGACCAGCAAATTCAAGAGATTTGTAATTCATGGCTATCTCTTAATCCTGTGGACCTGCTCCTGATTTGCAGATTAATGTCGGCATGCATCATTCACACAGTTATTTTTTCAGCAAATTCCAGCTCTAAGTTTTTTATGAATTGAAATTTGTCAAAAGTTAGCAGACACCAGGTTAATTTACCCCCTCACAACAAGCTGATTCAGATGCTCATTGGATCTCCTAACAAATCGGGCATCGAATAATTTATACATTGAAAACTTCTGGAAATCAAGTAATTCATTTAGGATATGTGTAGGCACAAAAAATTTCAGTGCAATTAGCCATTGCAACAAATTGGATTAACTGTTTGACAAGACATGTCAGAGCCTCTGGGTCACCATTGTGCACTTACAAAGAAAGCAGCCTCCATTTTAAAACTGAGCTCTCTAAACTAGACAAAACTAAAGGTTGATATTCTAATTTTTGTCACATTCACATTTATCTAGAATACGAGAAAGTATCACTCAACTGTGTATGTTTCATTTTTGTGAAGTACAGAATAGATCCAGGTTAAACAGGTGTAATGTATATAATTTAATTAGAAAATGTCAACAGAAAAACAAATAATCCTGTACTTATCTTAATTTCACAATGTACAGTTCTCAATTGTTTAGTAACTCTACATAATCAATTTAACAGGGCTTCATGTCTCATTTAGAAAACAAGATTTCTTTTCACAAACGTACACATTTGTTTCTAACTTATACTTAGTATCAATAAATAAATCTGTGCATGTGTTCTGTATTCACTAATTTTTTTCATCCCTTTATATTAAATCATTTTTATGCATGAGATCCAATTTCACTAGTGTTACCATCAATACAAAATGTTTCCAACACTGGGACAATGATTATAAAATCCTAATTTGTCCATTATTTTTAAGATGAATCTTCACATAGCTCCACAGGGTCCATTATCTGTCCCCATTAAGCAATAGAACATCATATCAGACCTTGGTCCAGTTTTAAAATAATTACACTTATGACATTAACAATGCACAAGTGAATATAACTACAATTGTCCATGTTCATGAAATGCTATCAGTAATTTTCTCAAAGGTAAAAAGCAAAGGAGCACAATTCTAAATGTTAACTTGGATCTCCATAAACAACAGTTATAAAACAACTCACCTCCTTCTTATCATATTTCTACCCTTCCATGAAGATCTCAATTTGCTAATTGTAACTGTTACTCATCCATTTCTTTTACAACTCATACCCTTTTGCCAAACTCATTATAATTTGGTAACTATAAGCCTTGTTCAAAAATTAATGGTTGTCACATCATAATTGAACCAATCACTAAGTTAGGATATACTTGATAATTATGTTGGACTTTCTCTCAAATCTACTACCAAAGAAACGGACAACAAACTTTGCGACATGTAACAAAGATAGATTCAAGACTACAGGTAGTTTTATTCAAATTTCATACTATTTTGCTTGATTTACAGGAACAGAAACAAAATCAAAACAAGACTAACTGTTTTGCATTTGTCACAATGACAGCTAAATACCACTCTGTCTCCATGCTTGATTATATAGCTATTACTTAAGTGCCAATCCATCATTCAGTCCTGGATGACAGGGTTCTTTTTTTAGCTCAGTATCAGCATGATATTGCACTAATATAGTTTATTAATGGAATGCATGCAAGATGATTTTCGAGATCAGTATGTCTAAGAACCAACTAGGGAGCAAACTATTTTTGATCCAGTATTGTGCAGTGAGAAAGGGTTAATCAATACCCTTGTAGTAAAAAAGGCCTCTAGGGAAGAGTGACCATGGCATGATAGAATTTTATAATAAATTTGAAAGTGATTTAGTTAAGTCTGAAACTAGTGCCTTAACTATAAAACTGCAAACTCCGTAGGTCTGAGGGAAGAGTTGGCTCAGGTAGATTGAAAAATGACATTAAAAAGATGTAATGGTGGAGAAGCATTAAATAGCATTTAAAGAATTAATAAATAATTTGTAACAAATATACATTCCTTGAAGGCACAAAAACCCAACTGAAAATGTTCAACCGTGGTGAACATGAGGAGTTAGTTTGAGGTCAAAGGAAGGGCCTTCTAATATTGCCAAAAAAAGAGCAGCAACCCTGGGGATGGGAGGTTTTTAGAATTCAGCAAAGGAGAGCCACGGAATTGATAAGGAAAAAGGAGAGGGAATATGGGAGGAGACAGATTATAAATATTTCCATAGGTGTGTAGATAGGAAGATGTTAGTGAATATAAATGTGGGTCTCGTAGAGTTAGAGACAGGTGAAATTATTACAGACAATAAGAAGATGGCTGACATTACACAAACACCTTGAATCTGTCTTCACAGTTGAAAGCACAAACAGAATTCCAAAAATAATGGAAACCAAGGGTCTAACAAGAATGAGGGACTTAGGGCAGAATTTTCTGCCTGTCGGGCGGGTCGTGTGGGAGTGGACGCGGCAGTGCAGACCTGATCGCCGCCCGCGATCGGGTCCGCGCTGCCATTTTACGTGGGCGGGCCAATTAAGGCCCGCCCAGCGTGAAACACGGCTCCTGAGGACAGCGTGAGTGGGCGGGCAGTGGCGGCAGGGCTGCTATGATCACTGGGTCCAATGGTGACCTGGTGGCCTGTTTAAAAGAGCTCCTGCAGCCTTACAAAGGCTGACAAACATGGCCAGCAGAAGGGCTCCACAGAGTACTGCTGGTGAACAGGCCAGGCAGGAGGGTAGGGCAGGGGGCCACTGTGCCCCTTGCTTCTCAGATGATTGCCTTGCTGCCCTCCTTGAGGAGGTGGCAGCATGGCGGGAGGTCCTTGTTCCGAGGGACGGGAGGAGGTGCCCCCCCCCCCGCCACCCCCCCCCACCCCACCATGACCAAACGTGCCTGGGAGGAGGTGGCGCAGGTCTGGCATCTTTGTGTGAGTGTGCAGCAGCTGCGGGGTGAGGAGGCACTGGAGCCCTGCAATGTTCCACTCTGGGTGGGGTGGGACAGCAGCGAAGAGATTCCATGTACAAGTTGCACTAATCAATGCTCTTTTCTCCTTTTCAGTAAAAGAATGCTCATAATGCTGCTGAGCGGGTGAGGACTGGTGGAGGGCTGGTCCAGTTGGTCATCATTTCCAGGTTTGAGCAGGAGGCCCTTGATCTGGAGAAGCACCATGTGCCTCGGTCCACTGGTGTCGGTGAGGCTGGGGTGCCACGGGCAGGTATGTTAGCCCAGCAATGAGGTCACCATCAGTGTCCTAGCAGCCATGACACTGCTAAATGTTCAGTGATTGAAGCTTGCAACATGGCTTGACCATTGCTTATGGAAGGATGAGAGCATAATGATCCGGGGGACAGGGATGCACACTGACATTGTCTCCACGTTAACTAATCAAATATCCTTGTTCTTCCTTTCAGCATCAGCGCATCAGGGCCGGAAGGAGGAGGCACAGGGGCCCCCTCTCACACCTGAGGGTCCTGAACACTCTGACCTACCAGCGTCATACCATCTCTGCCAGGCAGGCACCAGCGCAGGTACTGGCACCTTGGCGGGAATTAGATCATCGGCTAGTGTCTCGGGGCACGGTGGTGAGGGCATTTCACAGTTGCTGGAGGAGCTGGCAGAGACAGAAAGTGCCTATGGTGCCAGCAGTTGGAGGACTGCAGGGGACCAGCCACATGCTCAGTTGGTGGCTGATGATGTGCCTCTAGAGTTGTCTGTGAGGCAGCAAACACTGGAAGTCCAGCAGGGTGTGTGGGAAGATCTGGCGGAGATACGTAAGGCTATGCTTGGCTTGGTGTCCATGGTGGAGGAGTCCATGCGGACCCTCGCCAATACAATGAGCCTCATGCCCAAGTGCCATGCGTCCTCCATGGAGAAAGTGGCGACTCTTGTGCAGAGGCTCGACCAGGAGACCAATCAGGGCTTCCTGGGGATGCGCTTGCACCAGCAAGCCCTCACATTGGCATTAACCTCAGCTGGTCAGTGCCAGTGTGGGAGATGGTCTGGGCACCAAGTTTCCCAGCTCGGTGCCCATCCATCTATGGTGAGCAGGGAGGTCAAAAGCGACCTCAGGTCGGCGCAGCAGCTGCCTGTCGTCTCTGCGGGCTCTTCTCAGGGCGACAGCTCCTCCACCCCTCTGCCAGTGATCATTGCATCCGATGAGGCTGTGGTGACTGGGGAGATACCAGCTGTGGAACTGGAGGCTACCTCCCAGGCAGGGCCAGCACAGGCTCCATGGGCCAAAGAACGTCCACCAACGTCATCGAGGACAACAGGACAGCACAGTGAGCAGGCTGTCTCAGATGCCAGTGCCAGTGAGGGGACTGCACCTAGATGTAACACTCGAAAGCGTAAATTTAAGGCACCATAGGCACGCCATGGGTTTCTCACTGGTGCTTTTGTATTGCCCTGCAATGAGGTCATCATTAGTTGGTGTGCTGTTTCACACCTTTGTCATTTTGTTTCCTAAAGATCACTTTGTTATATTATTAAATTTAGACATGCGGCCATGGCTGAGGGTGACTCTTTTCCTCTGCAGATGGATGGTTACCCATGATGTTATGAGTGAGTTGTGTCACACTGAGCTTTATTGACTTGGCCCTTACTTAATGTTCCTATCCAGGCAGATGTAGCACTCAGGTATCAAGCATGGAGTCTGCAGCACAGGCTTTTGTTGGAGGCCCATCTGTGGTGTTCTAGCTGAAGGTTTGTTGGATTAAAGACTCCCGGGTGCCCCTACCTCCCTGGAGTATGGCCGAGTCACTGTATACCCCCTCAACATTTCCCTGTGTGTGCTCATCCTCGGACTAATTGCTTGACTCATCGTGTGCAGCCGCAGCAACTGCGTCCACATCTTCTTTGTACACAGCGTCGCCCATTTACAGCGCAAGATTGTGGAGAGCGCAGCATGCAACCACTATCAGTGACACACGATCTGGGGGGTATTGGTGTCCACCCCCTGAACGGTCCAGGCATCGGAAGCGCATCTTGAGAATACCAATAGTTCTCTCCACCACAGCCCTTGTGGAGGCGTGGCTCCTATTGTACCAATGCTCAGCTTCTGTTCTTGGATGGCGGAGAGGCGTCATGAGACACCTCCTGAGGGGATAGCCCTTGTTACCCAGCAGCCATCCATCCAGCCGCACTGGAGTGCTGAAGAGCCCCAGCACCTGGGAGTGCCTGAGGATATATGCGTCGTGGGAGCTGCCTGGGTACCTTGCACAGACTTGTAGAATCTGCATCCTGTGATCACACACTATCTGCATGTTCATGGAGTGGAAGCCTTTCCTGTTGATGAAGGCACGGGGCTCACCTGCTGGTGCCTTCATGGCCACATGTGTGCAGTCTATAGCACCCTGGACGTGGGGGAAGCCAGCAATCGCTGCAAAGCCTCCGGCTCACTCTGTCTGGCTTGCCTGGTCCCAGCGATAGTGGATGAACGTCAATGCACGCCTGAATAGAGCATCTGTCACCTGTTTGACACAAGTGTGGACAACTGATTGGGAGACACTGCAAAGATCACCTACCGAGCCCTGGAAAGAGCCAGGGGCATAGAGGTTGAGGGCAGCTATGACCTTTAGAGCCACTGGCATGGGGTGTCCACCCACACAGTTAGTGGAGATCTCAGGGCTTATCATCTGACAGATAGAGTTGACTGTCTCCCTTGAGAGATGGAGCCCCCGTTGGCACTGCACCTCAGAGATATTGAGGTAGCTGCCTTGCTGCCTGTATACCCTGGCAGCAGAATAGTGGCGTTTTCTGCGGCCCCTTCCACCTTGGACTTCCTGTTGGCCCTGCGCCCCTTGTGCCCGCAGCTAGCCTCCCAAACTTGGCTCCCCTGGAGGCTGAATGTGCAGTCCAGGCCTCCGCCCCCTTCTGGCCCTCCCTTCCTCCTCAAAGGAGGTGCCTCCAGTGGAGAGCACAACTCCCATTCCCAGACTAAGGGAAGGCTTCCTGAAATCTGCAGGTCCAAAAACGATTCTTCACTGCAGAGTGCTGACCTGAAGGTTGTGAGTCCTGTCCAAGCAGCTGGCATAAGCTTTGAAGTATTTCTGCCCACACAGGCAAGTATCAGTCACTTTCAAAAATAAATATCTAACTGAGCACATTCGCGACCCCACCGACCCCTCTTATCCCTCCTGTGGATGAGATTTACTCAATTGTGTCTGACCCGCCTGCCTGTTGCGCCCATGCGAGGACCTGAAAATTGCACAGGCCCCGAAAAATCGCCATCAATTGGTGCCTCAAGGGCCTCAAGTGGCCCGTTAATTAATGACCGGTGCGCATTGGAGTTCATTGCGCGTCCACCCACCAAAATATCGCGATGGCGCGCGGTGACGTCGGGATGCTCGCCCGACATTACCGCGCGCCATTTTACGCAACGGCGTGCAGGGCCCGCCCCCGCATGCCAATGGGAATATCCCCTGGACCTAATAACTTGCATCACAAAGAGAGTGGATGTAATGATTTTGATCCGTGTCATGTAGAGATTAATGTTTATAATGTTATTGAAAATAATTTTTAAAAATAGAGTTTAGTGGTGTCCGTGTCTATGGAGAGAATTCTCCCCCCATTGGGGAGATGGTGCGGGGGCGGGCCCGATCGGCACCCCCGATCGGGTCTGCACCGCCATTTTATGTGGGCGGGCCAATTAAGGCCCGCCCAGTGTGATGCGCACCTGGAAGCGCCGTGCGCTCCCTGTGCAGGCAGGCGGGTTTCCCTGGGTCGGGAGTGCGCTCTTTTGCACATGCGTGCGAAAGAGCGCAAAAATCTCCCAGAGATAAAATAAAGAAAAAAAAAATTAAGTCATGAGCTGGGATATGCCAATGAACTTTAATGAAAAAATTGATTTAATTTATAAACCCTTCATGAAACCTTCTCCCACCTGTGGATGAGGTTCCATGAAAAATGCGAAAGCCACCTGGGCTCTTCACCTGCCCGCCAGCCTTAAGGTTGGATGGGCAGCTTTCTCAATAGCCTTAATTAGTTAATTAATCGCCTTAACAGGCCTTTGACTGTTCAGCGGGCGCACAGCCGACACACGCCCGACATCACCTCCCGTCATTTTATGCCTCGGCAAGCGGGCCCCGCCCCTGCTCACCGAGCCGAAAATTCTCCCCCGTGTGTGTATGTTTTAATTGGATTAAAGCCAGCTGGTCTTGAGGCTTTGATGGATTGAAAGAAATAGGTTTGAAATGGTAATTAGATAAACATGGGGAAGTTCAGAAACATAGGTGTCAAGGGGGCAATTTGCATTTTTAAATAAACCATTCAAAAGAATGGGTGAAATCTTGCATCTAGCCAAAAGACGCCAGGAAATGTGTTTATTTTTTTCAGCTTATTAATAAAATTGGTGGAATCAAAGGATGTTGTTGTTAGAAGAGATGAAATTAAAAGCCTAGTGATACAATGGAAAATTTACATTCAAAGAGAAAGATATGTATAAAGGAGAAAGAAGATTGTGGGTAAGGCAGAGATATTTTAAGATTCAACAAGTATGAGAAGCCTCAAGCTGCTGTCTGCAATGACCCAGAGCTGAAAGAAACTCATTTTGAATATGACTGTCCAGGTTGTGCTTTGCCAGGTGTCTCTTTAAATCTGGAAGATTTACTGTTGCCTTAATGGGGGTATAAATGAGAGTCAGATTAATTAAGCAATTTTTGTAGTTATTATAGTAATAATTTTGTAGACGTATGTATGTGTCTTTCTAGTATTAATAAATGCTTAATTTAGTTTTATAAAAACCTCTTGAGACTCGCTGGTCTTATTATTACTGAATTCCAAGCCTGCATCTCAAAACATACTCATTGCAAAAATAGGTTATGACAGTTGTTTCAAGCTTCCATTTGGGATTTGAACAACTCAGTCTTTACCATTGGCTATGTCATAATATCTTCTAGAGCTTCTTGGATTCCAGGACAGTTCCCAAGGACTGAAAGGTAGCAAACATAACTTTACCATTAAGGAAAAGAGGAAGAGAAAATGGAGAACTATAGGCTAGTAAACCTAACATCAGTAGTAGGCAAAATGCTAGATTCCATTATTAGGAACATGATATCAGGGCACTTAGAAAGTCATAATATGATTAAGCAGAGAAAAAATGAATCTATGAAAAGGAAATCCCATTTGACAATTCTGTTGGAGGTTTTTTGAGGATGTAACTCGTGGGATGGACAAGAGGGAAAACAGTAGATGTAGTCCATTAGAATATTCAAAAACTATTCGATGAGATGCCATACAAAAGATTATTACACAAAATTCGGACCCATGTGATTGGGGGTAACATGTTTGCATGGAGTGAGGATTAATTAATGGTTAGAAAGGATCAATACTTGGGTCTCAGCTACTTACAATCTACATCAATGATTTGGATGAGGGGGCTAAGTGTGATGGATCCAAGTTTTCTGTTGGTAAACAAAATTAGTTGGGAAAGTAAGGAGGATGCAAAGAGTCTGCAGCAGAATATAAACAGGTTTGGCGATTGGGCAAGAACATCGTGGTTGGAATACAATGTGGGGACATGAGAAGTTATCTACTTTTGTGTGAAAAAGAATGAACAACAGATTTTTTTTGAATGCTGAAAGACAGGGAAATGTTTGCATTCGGAAGAACCTGGGTGTCTTTGTGCATGGATCAAAGAAAGTTAACAGACAGATACAGCAAGCAATTAGGAAGGCAAATGGTATGTTAGCTTTTGTTACAAAAGGGATTGGAGTATCAGAATAAAGAAATTTTACCACAATTATACAGGGCCACATCTGGAGTATTGCATACAGTTTTGGTCTCCTTATCTAAGGGAAGGATATCAAGGGAGTGCAAGGAATGTTCATGAAAATGGTCGCCCGCCATGTCGTTACCTCACTGTTTCCTCACTCCGGGTACCACATCTAAACAGCGGCTCCGCACACAATTCTCAATGCTTGCAGCCCAGGACTGCTCCAGTGAAGGCTTGGTTCTTAAAGCCAAGAAAAGTTCAATGACCCGTCCTTCACCCCCGCTCCGGCTGCAGGAGGTCCAGCAATTTCACCTTTCCAGCTTGGTTGGCGGTGGCAGTGGTGGTCAGCTGCACAGAACAGGTTGGCCATCCAGTGCAGAAAGTGGATAAATGATCTATTCTGTGTCGCCAGGGTATGGAAATCATCCCATCACTCTAAACTCACAAACGCACAAGCCCATCACACATTCACTGGCATTTCACTCATTGCCAGCTTAAGGACATCACAACTCGCTCTCTCACACAGACCCTTACACCTCTAAGATAAAAGCAAAATCCTTACATCTCTATCTGGCCTAATCTCTTCTGGAGACTGTCTCCTCAGCCTTAATCACCTTGAGGCCACTTGCACAGATCAACATGTGCTCCCACTCAGACTCTGGGATATCGCCCTTCCCCAGTACAGCTCTCATCCTGCAGCCTCCTTCCTTGCCTAAGGCCATTTCTCCCCCTTCCCCAAGCAAGCCCTAGCCCTGCAGCCATTGAAAAGCCACCCTCACCTTATGGCTGGTCTGGTAGGTAGAGGCATGCCCGTGAGCCCCCTTAAAAGTGATGTGGTGCGGCCTGCAAAGCCTGGCACTGATAATCGCGAGTGCTGCCTGAAGCAAGGTAGGAAACAAACCTTGAAGTCCCGAGCAAAGTGCAGCTCGCCCAGATAATCCAGCATGGGGGGATGATTCCAGTGAGCAGGGCTTATCATAAGATGCTGAAGTATTGAATTTAGGTTCCTGATGCGAGCAGCAGGCAACACGGCCTGCCATAGATGGGTGGAGCAGATGATGGCAAAATCGTTTCAAGACAGCATAAAACTGAGTTTTGGCCTTCTCGCCATTTTGTCAGCTCACGCCCGCCATGACCCAATGTCAACAGGAGCGTAAAATTCTAGCTACCATCATTAAGTGTATTCAAAATAGAAATTGATAGGATTTTGGATGATTAGGGAACCAAGGTATATTGGGATAGTGCAGGAAGACGTTGAGGTAGAAGATCAGCCATGATCTCTTTTTAGAATGATAGAGAGCAAGCTTGAAGGGCCATATGGCCTACTCCTGTTCCTATTTTTCATTTTCTTATGTTAAAGCCAATGTATTTAACTTCACACCATACACTGATTCTACTTCTGTCACAGTTAAATTGTGGGTGCACAAAGTTGCTGGCCTTTTAGAGCCAAAGGAGAGTTTCAAAAGCAATATCTAACACAATGAGTCCCCGCTTAAAGTTATAGTTGCATTCCTGAAAAGTGAAACAACTTTAAGTGAAACAACATTAAGTGAATCCGATTTTCCCATTAAAACCAATGTAAAAGCTGTAGTTAGGTCCTACAGAACCTTTCTCACCCAAGAAAAACAATAAAACATTATATTCTGCTAGGTGAAATACTTTACATTGCTACATTCCTATATTGGTAAGTGAAATAAAATACATTTATAAACAAATAAATAAATTTGAAAATAAAATAAAAAACGTAAAAGAAATAAGCTAGCTTTCTACTTATCTCCTGCTCTCTCCTGCTTATTTCCAACCCTGCTTGCTGAAACTCCCGCTTGCCACACATCCCACTCCCTTTCTCTTGCTGACCCTCTACCTTGTGGCCTCTGCTGCCACCGAACCTCCTCCTTAATGCCAACCCTCCGGTTCCCAATCTCTGCCACACCCTGACCCTCCCAGTATCTGTGGACCCTTTCTTTGGCTGAACGTCCCGCTCCCCACCTCTCTCGCTTGGTTCTTTCCTCTCCCGAACCCTTGCTGTGAGCAAGGGCTCTGGTAATGAACAGTGAGAGGCAGGAAAAGCAGTTTCAACTTGCAGGAGTTAAGCCATAAGCTGAACAGGTGGCAAGGAGGAAGACCAGCAGCAAGGAGGAGGGTCATCAGCAAGAGTAAGGGTCAGAAAGCAGCTGAGGCTGAGAGCCGGAGAGTCGACAAGAGAGAGGTTCAGGGGACAGCAGAGATTACTCCAAAATGGCACCAATCAGGTCATGTGGCCCAATGTCAGACGTGGTGCAAAACGTCTTTGAATTGAAACCTGCAATGCTAAACGCAAATATGGGCCCCATTAAATGACTGACATTAAAGTGGAATGACTTAAAACGGGGCAATTTAAAATGGGAACTTACAGCCTCATTAAGACAATTGACTTCTGTGTGAGAAATGATGCCTACCTATGCATCATTGCCCCTATTCTTACTGAACTTCACAGGCTTATCTCCATTACATTAATTTCAACATCCTCATCCTCTCCGTTAAAATCCCTTTATGGTCTCTCCAATCTTCTCCAGTTTTCGATCCCAGCATACATCCTCCAATGGGGAACATCTTTGTTTCAGGGCTGTCAATGCCAGTGTATTCATTTACCACATTCTTTATTCTGGAATTCTCTTCCTCAGTCTATTTGCATTGTTAACTTTTATTCAAAACTCCACAAGCCTTTTCTCTTGGACAGATGTCTCAGATATCTCGCCTCACTGCGCTAATTCCTGCAGTATCCACTTCTCTCCTATGAAACGTGTTAAATATAACTGAGCCTCAAAACTGTACTAGTGCTGGTGAAAGCTGCCACTTCAAATTCAAACTATTACCAGAGCTCTGAAGAAGAGTCATACAAACTCGAAACATTAACTCTTGTTTTTCTCTCCACAGATGCTGTTAGACCTGCAGAGTTTTTTCCAGCATTTTCTGTTCTTGTTTCAGATTTCCAGCATCTGCAGTATTTTGCCTTTACCAGTAGAGGAGGTTCATTACCGCCCCCAACTGCCTACCCTTTGACTTCTGTGATAATTCTTAAAGATCTTTCCATTTTTTAACCTCGCTAATGCCATTTTGGACCTGGAATAAATTTAATTGACTTGGTTCTGCAGCTGATAAGCGCTGCAGAATATTAAGATGCAAGCAAGCAAATAAATCAGTCCTTTTGTTCATGACATCTTTGTCAATCTTTCCTTTGCCTCCACCTATCGTTGGCCTTCTATCCAGCTTCATTGCACCACCCCACCTTAAACAGTATAAATTTAATCATATTTTTACTTCTCTTTAGCTCTGAAGAAGAGTCATACGGACTTGAGACGTTAACTCTGTCTTCTCTCCACAGATGCTGTTAGACTTGCTGAGTTTTTCCAGCATTTTCTCTTTTTGTTTTATTAATCTAATCCTGAATGGTAACCAATGCTCAGAGTAACACTAAAGAAAATAGTCTATCAGCATGTTCTAATGATATTAAACCTCTGTTGATTCATTTTTTTTAAAAAAATAAGCAAATGTGGACAATTGCAACCATTTATATAAAGGACGTTCAGTAATCCTGTAGTAATTAAAGAGCTCATTGCATTGTTAGTATTTTATACATCTTACAATGTATTATATTTTTGACTTTGATTAATAACAGTGTAAGTTTGAAAAGCTCATGGAGGAAATCCACGCTACAATAGATATAGTGATTGCTAAGCACAAACACATATAAAGGAAACTGAAACAAAACTCATGGGCAACTGTTTGAGAAACTGAAAAAACTGCCTAAAAGCTTAACATTGGCCACGAGAATTCTGTGCACCGAATATTAATATCTCATGTGCCTTAACAGTGAAGAAAATAGCTGTGCAGGACCAAATCTCCAAGAAATCTATTTTTCAATCCATCTTTATCAAAATTTAAGAGATTAAGAGAGATTGTGCAACATAGATAAACTTGATTCTGTCAAGAAATATAAATGTTCTTAAACAATCTTAATAAAAACAGTCCTTCGAGGACATCTAATATATCTGCCACATCACCTTTAGACTCCTTTACAGAACATGCTTCATCAATTGTTTTTTGGAAAAATCAAGCAATAATATCTGCACATTAACAACTCTAGACATTTAAAACAATGGCACCTACCACCCTAAAGCTAGAGGTAAACATTTATTTCTGATAAAAGGAGGCCCAAATGTTTCAGAATTGGTGTCTAGTGCTTATACTTGAAACTGATAGGAGATTTAGTTAAGTAATTAACTGGCTCACTGAAAACATTATTTAAAGGGGTACTCAGCTGCAGGCAGTCAGATACAAAGAATCTTTTTGCTATTCTGCTTAGCACATGTCTAAGGGATTTTGCGGCTTTGGAAACTGTTTTCATTTTCTTCACCTAACTCACCATGAATAAATACTCACAGGTTGTTGACTCAGTTTCTGGTGACATGATATCTACCCGAATGCAGTCTATTGCAACATGGACAAGTGGAAAGCCAGTAACTGCTGCAAATCCTAGAACTCACTCATTTTGCATGTTGGTATCCATGGGAAAGGTGGCTTATTTGCCGGTCGGCCCTGGGAAATAGGGATTTGACGACCCACTTAATGAGGCTGTGGGCTGCAGACTGGGAGATATAGGCAATATCTCCTGTAAAAACCTGGAAGGAGCCTGAAGCAAAAATAGCTAAAATGGGGTTGATGAATTTAACAGCCACAGGCAAAAAATGGGCAGTTGAGCCAGCTGGCAGCAGGTCATGTTGTAAGAGGTTACATAAATCAGCAACAGTCTGCTGTGCTGCAAGGAATTGACTCTTGGCCTAGAGACCCTGTGGGCTGAATAAGTCTATCTATGAGAAACCCCACCCACTCCACTCCACCAATGTTCCCTCCAAACAGTAATCTGGATAATATTGTGCAATTCAACTAACAAGCCACACAGAAACAATGTTTTGTTTAAGATCTGTGTGTGCAGCAATCGTAAAGGGGCTGAGCAGTGCAACAAACAGGCCATGCATGCACAACAAAGAAAAATTAAAGGGAACATTGCCGCACATCCACCCTACTTGCTGCACATACTGGTTATTGAGGCAATTGTTGTTCCTTTTCCTCAACTGCTTCTCCATCCAAAGCAATGGACTGTGATCAATAGAAAGGGCTATAACTCAATAAATATCCATCCCCAAAGAATCACAGAAGTTTGTGTCAGCCTTGTAGTCAGCCATGACACCTTTTTCCAACACCTTTTTCCAACAACACCTTTCTATAGGCCACTATGCTACTCTTTCAGGGATGTGAGAGAGTGGCTTATTGGGAATAAAGACTTCCCCCTACACAGGTGTCAACCTTCTGTAACATCAGCATGCTGGAACAACCAAAGACATGGGACGCAACAGGAACATCATTGAGCACACTATTGTAAAGATTCAGGTGCTTGTACAGGTCTAGGAACTGCCAAGGTTATTGCATCATTTTAGTCTGCTGCATGTTGCATAACATGGGAGTACAGATGGGGTTACATTTGGAAGAGACAAAGCAACAGAAAGTCATCATCCAAAGGGGGAAGAAATGATGAAAGTGAGGGAGAAGCAGTCATGGGGAAGGGTTGGGAGTGTGGAAGGACTATTGCTAGGTGATATTGAGAGAGATGGAGAATTAAAACCTGTAATCTTCCTTATTGCTCTTTTCAGTTCATGAAAACATTTCTTGAATTGAACCCAGGCCCTGGGGGTGAATCTCCCAGAGATGGCAATTTCAACCACTAGTTGTAAGTAAGCCTGGGTGGTTAGATTTCAGGTTAGCGTAACCATTTTTATATTGTATCCATTGCAATAATTAATAAGGTCAAGGAACCCATTTTGATACTAACACATGGCTAAAGAAGCCATCTTATGTTCTGTATTAAATACGTGTATTGACTCATATAGAATCCAGTCCTGGAACTGATGGTTATAAAAGCAATGAACCTTGGTTAAGTTATAATTAGTAAATTGATTAATTAATAAGTATATTGGATAGACCAGATTTTTATTTTAAGTATTAATATATATCATAATTGTATAAATTGATTGTTTCTACAAACTGCAGTTACAGCAAAAATGGTTTGAACAATGAATTTTTTTATGATCCCAGCTGAAGTTACCCCTGACCAAGCCTGATCCCAGAGTGGAAGCCAGCTTGATGGACCCTAACTTTTATTTGTTTGTTTAGATATGTGGAAAGTAGCTACTGAACAGAGGCACAGGGGTCAGCTGATGAACTTTTAACAAAAGAATAAAACGTTTATTAAACAAGAAAAAATGAACTATATCACAATGCTCCTTCACCCACAACTATACCTTTACAGGTGTATACAGATTTATAAGAATGGCACAAGTTACAAAAGCTTTCTTATACTCTAACTTACGCAGTAAGTACACAGTCCATGTAAACCTATGGTACCCTGTAGTCATACACACCACACTCTGAAACCAAGTGATAGATGCCACCTTAAACAGATGCTATGGATCCCTCCTCAACTCCCCCAGATGCTTGTCATACCATGAACCAACCAGTCTCACTAAATTCCGTCTTTCACACGAGGGTTTCCAATCTTCACTCTCCAAGACCTTGCCTTGGAATTTTCTCCCAAACTGACACTTTCTCTCAGATGCCTTATGCAAGGGTTCACCTCTAGGGTTTAAAACTCTCCTTCTAATGTTCCTCTTCCCTGGGTCACCACATGCGTTCAAGCTGTCTTCCACGCACTCTCTCTCTGACTCAACCATCAACAGTACACCACTGCTTCACATGCCCATAGCAAAGAGTTACAGACCTTCGGTGGTCTCTTTGGAACTTCTTGCCTCTTGCAAGCTGTTCTCACTTTAAATCTGCTTTCTGTGGCTTTTGTCTCTTTAAATCTGAAGCTTAGAGCCTTTCTCTCTTCCCCTCACTCTTAACTTCACTTAATAGGACCTTTTGCAGGTTCCTGTCCTTCTTTTGGCCATAAAGTCAACTTTGGACATTATTTTCTCCCGTTCCTCTGGATTTGTGGGGACTTGCTATCTGTCCTCTTTTAGGCTGCTTCTGCTTTACAGCAGTCTTCAAACCAACTGTGCTCAAACAGCTTCTAAAACAACTGCTGTTTCTCTTTTTGTGTGTGTGTGTGTGTGTGTGTGTGTATATGTGTCTGTGGGAGGGATCTGCCCCTCTGAGCCCCTGTTGCTAGGCAACAGTCCAATCCTTCTACCCTTGTATGTTTACTTTCTCTTTAGGGGTCATAAAACTCCCTATTAGAAATGCAAGCGCTTTTCTAAAGTGAAACTAAAACTCCATTTGACCTTCCTTAATACACAGCTACAGAAATACAACTCAAATTTAAACTTTAAAGCTAAAACTCATTCCTAACACCCACAAATACCAATATAACTTACTTAAACTATCTCTATTTCCTACCAATTATTTTCTAAGTTTTTTATAAGCTATGGAACAATATAGCCTTAGGCTGGGTTGTGAAAAAGTAATTGTTCATAATCAGATTAAAACTGATAGGGTGAAGAAACTATTGTTCAGTTGTCCATTTGGACCAGGTATTATCAATTGGAATTTACAATTAAGGACCAATTAAATTTACCAAACAACAGCTGGGACTGATCATTAAGTCAACAATGACCTGATCCTGGCATGGCACGATGTTCATCAAAGGGGTGAAAGCCAAGGCTCTGTAAGGATTCGTTGCTAGCCGTGGACTGAAGACTCCAGAAGCAAGAACCGCGCATCCATCTCAGCAAGTGGGGTTGTGTTCAAGCTAGAGTCTTGAGAGTGTTATGCTTCGATGGATTGATCACCCGGATGAAATTGTAAAAGTCAGTGTCTTGAGTTGTTAAATATAACTTTTTCCTTTGATAAACTTTCTGAAATTTACCATCAAAAAGTCCTGTTTTTGCCCTAATTGGTTAAGTCATGTATGAACAAAAGTAAGTCACATACAAATCGTTGGCAAATTGGGGTGGCTGAAATCAATTAAATTACAGATAAGAAAATCAGATAACAGGCTCGATAACACTGCTTCCAGGCCTGGTCAATTTCTATTTTCACATCTTCCTTCCACTGGTGGGAAAGAGAACTTGTTGTCTCATTATAGTCTCAAAGCCTTTATTTAACACAATGAGCAAACTAGCCAAAATCAAGTTCACTCTTCTTAAATGCGTAACCATGTTATGTTACGCCACTTCACAGGAGCATTGTTCATATGCTGTGCAACAGTTTGCTCTGAAATCTCAGATAACTCCCCTATTCAAGAAGGGAGGGGGGCAGAAAACAGGAAACTATAGGCCAGCTAGCTTGACATCTGTCGCGGGGAAGTTATTAGAATTGATCATTAATATAGCTGGGCACTTAGAGGAGCACAAGGCAATTGGGAAGAGTCAGCATGGTTTTATGAAAGGAAAATCATGTTTAACCAATTTATTGGAGTTTTTTGAAGGAGTAACATGCACAGTGGATAAAGGGGAGCCTGTAGACATACTGTACTTGGATCTCCAGAAGGCATTTGATAAGGTGCCACATCAAAGATTATTACGGAAAATAAAAGTGCATGGTGTATGGGTAGCATATTTGTATGGATAGAAAATTTGCTGGCTGGCAGAAAGCAGAGAGTATGCATAAATGGGTCTTTTTCTGATTGGCAGGATGTGACGAGTGGTGTCCCACAGGGGTCTGTACCGGGGCCTCAACTTTTTACGATTTTCATCAATGACTTAGATAAGGGAAGTGAAGACATGGTAGATAAACTTGCATTTGACACAAAGATAGGTAGGAAAATATTTTGTGAAGAGGACATGAGGAGGTTGCAGATGAATATAGATAGGTTGAGTGAGTAGGCAAAGATCTGGCAAATGGCGTTTAATATGGGAAAATATGAAGTTGTTCACTTTGGCAGGAAGAACAAAAAAGCAGAGTACTACTTATATGGAGAACGGCTGCATAATTCTGAGGTCTAGAGGGATCTAGGTGTTCTAATACATGAGTCACAAAAAGTTAGTATGCAGGAACAGCAAGTAATTAAGAAGGCTAATGGAATGCTATTCATTATTATGAGAGGGATTGAACATAAAAGTAAAGATGTTATGTTTCAGGGCATTGGTGAGACCATACCTCAAATACTGTGTGCAGTTTTGGTCTCCTTATTTAAGGAAGGATGTAAATGCATTGGAAGCAGTTCAAAGGAGGTTTACTAGCTTGATACCTGGAATGAGTGGGCTGTCTTATGAGAAAGGTTGGACAGATTGGGCTTGTTTCCACTGGAGTTTAGAAGTGAGGTGATTTGACTGAAGTATACAAGATCCTGAATGGTCTTGACAAGGTGGATGCCGAAAGGATGTTTCCTCTTGTGGGTGAATCCAGCATTAGGGGGCACTGTTTTAAAATTAGGGGTTGCCCTTTTAGGACAGAAATTAAGAGATATTTTTCCTCCTAGAGGGTTGCGCGACTTTGGAATTCTCTGCCTCAGTAGGTGATGGAGGCGGAGTCATTGAATATTTTTAAGGCAGCATTTTCTGTCTTTATTGTAGGAGGAAATCATGTGGTCAACAATGTCTAAAGGTGCAAACAAGAAAACTTCATGAGAAAGATGACTTACCCTTTTGGCCCTCTTTATGGCTTCCTGCTTCTTCATACTGGGTTTCACAGATGTGGCTGGCTCTCAGCGCCAAATTCAAATTGTCTCAGGATCAGATTGATGATCAGACATTGGCATTTGTTTTTTAATGAGGCTCTCACCTGCCTCCTAAAATCGAATGCAAGAGCAGCATCAAGCCATAAAGCAAGACACCACCTCTATTTTAACCACAGCCCATTCCTGTCAGGCAGACAGATTGAAATCTGCAAATTATGGTTTATTTCTGACATATCTCTATGCACCTTTACAAGTGCTACAGGGACTCTCCTATGACACTGCACAGTTGAAAAAGTACGACTGCCACTAAAAACACAGAAATAAAAGTTGGCACTGTCACAAGGTTGTAGTACTTCTTTCTCACTGAGGGTGGAATCGTCCCAGATTTGCAATAAGTGCAGTAGCGACGGATAAAACGACAGTTTACTCACCAGCCACAACGGTGGGTTTTCACACCGTATCATCCCAAGCCCATCATATTATTTATGTATTCACGTGAAATATGCCATTTCCGTGGCAGGCAGGCTCTCATTCCCCCGCCTGCCATAAACTCACAACTTCATCATGCCAGGCGCCATATTTAAAGTCCAGCAATGCGTACCACATCCCAGTGCTTCCAGATCACAAGTGCTGCAGGGAAGATGTTCAGGGAAGGCAAGTAGGCTGCAGCCCCAAGGTTTAGCGATGTGTCACTGGAACACCTTTTGGATGGTGTAGAGGCCTGCCAGGATGTCCTTACCCCTGCTCTGGCCGCAGGATGGGCAGCGGCATGACCAACCAGGCTTGGGAGGCGGTGGCAGCGGTGGTCAACGTCAGAGCCCTTCAAAAGAGGTCAGCCACCCAGTGCACAAAAAGATGAATGTTCTCCTCTGCCAGGGTAAGTCGCTCTTCTCATCACTCTCAACTCACATACTCTCAAACCCATCACACATCCACAGGACCCTCACTCACTGCCAGTTCAAGGGACATCACCATTCACTCTCTCACACTCACTGTCATTGTCCTCATCCCATCCATAGGACCACTCACCACCCACACATGCCAGGCATACTTATCATCTGGCCTGGCAGGCATGCTGCTTACACTCTCTCCATCTCTATTTATGCAGGACAAGCTGGCACACAACAAGAGGGAGAGGTCGCAGACCGGCGGAGCAATGCTTCATGGACATTGAAAACTGGGCCATCTACCTGGCTGGCGATGATCTGGGCCGGTCCTATGCTGGCAGTGAGGTCGGCGGTGCTCTACCAAGTGAGGGTCAAGCAGTGCAACATGATTCAGACAACCATGTTGTGAGTGATGTGTCCTATTTCACAGGCCACTGCCATGCACTAATTATCTCACCTTGCTTCCGCAGGCATACCTGGAAACAGCCGATGGAGTCCATGACCCAGGGCCTCCGATGAAGCCCCAAAGAAACCTCTGAAGAGGAATCTGGAGACACCCTCCTTGAAGTCGCATCATAGCGCTCACCCACACCCTCCAGCAGCGCAGAGGCACAAGCCTCAGTGGGACCTAATTTTAGAACAGACACGGATAACAATCGTGTGAGCACATCGCACTGCCTGATCCACAGCAAGCAGCAGCAGGGACTTTCCAGGTGTCCGGCACTCATAAGATTGCTGGAGGCCAGAATTTGCTGAGTCTGAATCAGAAGATGAGCCTTTGGACTCGGTCATGTCACAGCTGTTGGAGCTGCAAAGTCAAGCTCGGGAACATCAGCAAGGGATGTCTGCTGCACTCCTCAGATTGTAAGGCACAATGGAGGAGTCTGTTCACCTTCACTCTAAGGTGATAGCACCAACATGCCAACACACCGAGGTCAACACTGGTAGGATGGCAGCCGGCATAGAGTCCGTGGTCCAGAACGTCGCACCTGCACTGCTGCGTGGGCTCAACTCCATCTCTGATGCTACAGTTGGTCTCCAACAGAGTGAGAGGGGTGCCCAGCAGCTTGATCTCACTCCAGCTACCCCTTCTCCCCAAGGAATCAGCCTGGGGCACTCGGGCACACTTAGGGAGGAGGATCAGCAGGTGTACCCCCCGGGGCCATCCGTCCAAGTGACTCCGGGAGTGTCCTGCCCATCAGAATCCCCTCTTCCTGTGACCTCAGCAGCTCCAGCTCCACAGGCCGAGGAGGGTGCCTCTGCCACAAGGCAGGGCCCCGAAAGTTGGCCGGGCCCCGAAAGTTGGCCGGGCCCCTCCAGGTCTCAACCCTCCACAGAACTCCCGCCAAGGTCATTACAGACAGAACGTTACAGTCAGCAGGCTGCCTCCACCTCGGCTGTGGATGTCCAGGGAGCACCAAGGTGTAGCGGCAGGATTAGGAAAGTTAAGAAGATGTAGCTGCACAGCCTGGTCATGGGTGTTAATCACTTGTAAGTAATGTTCACTATTGTCAATAAATTCCCAAGAATGTCTCCTTGCCTATGGCTCCTTGTTCTGTTGAGCAGCGTTCGTGTCACTCAGATGTGAAATCTTTCTGCACAAGATTTAGGCACCTGTCTTAGTCCCGGGCCTCTTCCCTATGCTTTGTGCAGCCTTCAGACCAAAGTGATGGTCTGGCCTCAAACACCCTGGAGACATTATTGATGCCTGCACCTCATCATTGCTGCCAGAATGTAGTGGGTAGGCGTCACAGAGTTCTCTCATTCTCTCTGTGTACTCTCAGCACCGTCAAGGTGTGGCTGGCACCCATCTCTTCAGCATCTATGACCAGTGATGCTGTGCTCTTGAAGGGCTCAGGTGCTGAAGGCAGACAAAGGATCAGGTGTTTTTAAAGTTTTATGGCTGCATCTCTATCATATGACCCGGATCATAGAGCACAAGCAAGCTTCCCTTGGCCAGAAAGGAGTCAGACATTCCCAGGGGCTATGTGAAGATCTAAGGAATGTCCTCACTGCATGCTGTCATCATCCTCCTGGAATAGAACAACTATTAGGGCCTCCACTGCATCTCCATGACAGGAGCATTCTCAGAAGGTATTCACACTGCTATAAGCCAGACTGGAGTCAAATGTTCACAGCTGCAATGTGAGGACATATGGTGTCACCTTACTGCATGTCGTCATCATCCTCCACAAATCTAGCAGCCATGAGGGCCTCCTGAGCACGCCTGCCTCATCTAGCCAGTGCGAGGGCCTCATCCCTGTCATCATTGCCTTCAAGGACCTCCTCACCCTCATCCCCGTCTGCATCCTCCTCATCGGAGGAGACCTCCAGCTCCTCCATCTCCTCCTCAGCTAGCTGCTCTCCCCATTGCAACGCCAAGTTGTAAAGGGTGCAGCAGACAATGATGATGCGTGACACCCTCTGTGGGCTACATTGCAGGGCTCCACCAGACTGGTGTAGGCGATGGAACTTCATTTTCAGCATCCCAATGGTTTGCTCCACCAAGTTGCAAGTTGCCACATGAGCCTCATCATACTGTCGCTCTGCTACAGTCTGAGGCCGCTGAATGGGTGTCATCAGCCACGGCCTTTGTAGGTAGCCCTTGTCCCCAAGGAGCCATCCCTGCAGCTTCTGTGGACCCTGGAAGACTTCAGGGTTCTGTGACCAACTGTGAAAGTAGGAGTCATGCACACTCCCTGGAAACCATGCGCATACCTGCAGGATGCGTTTCTGGTAATCACATACCAGCTGCACATTCAGTGAATGGAATCCCTTGCAGTTGATGTAGTTGACCGCGTGTTGCTCCAAATGCCATGTGAGTACAGTCGATGGCATCCTGCACCTGTGGGAAACCCACGATCTGGGTGATTCCAATTGCTCTTGCATCCTGGCTCTCCTGGTACCGGGTGAAATGCACCAAGTTGTGTGCCCTCCCAAAGATGACATCTGTGGACTCATGGATGCATTTTTGGGTGGAAGTTTGTGAGATCCCACAGAGGTCACCTGTGGACCCACTGAAAGGAGCCACTGGC
This sequence comes from Cetorhinus maximus, assembly GCF_964194155.1. NCBI lineage: Eukaryota > Metazoa > Chordata > Chondrichthyes > Lamniformes > Cetorhinidae > Cetorhinus > Cetorhinus maximus. The sequence goes on from NC_135884.1 coordinate 54,794,462, forward strand.
ATAGAAATTGAGCGCCGCTGTCACTTTCACGGCCACCGGCAGTGGATGCCCTCCAAGTCCCTGTGGCTCCAAATCCTGCAGCAGGTGCAAATGTGACTGATTTATTCCCTAGTCATGTGCAGTCTTTGGCGACGCTGGTTCTGAGTCATCTGCAGAGTGAAAGGCAGTGTCTATAGACCCTGAGTGTCGCTAGTCACTGACCAGCGACAGCTCGCTGTGGCTCTTTGACAGCATGTGCGGGAGCCCCAGCCACTCCTTCTTCCAGAAGGCTGGCCTAATATTGATATGCAGATGTATTACAACGGGGTTCCCGACATCCGATGGCAGGAAACGTGGCCTGCCATTAGTGGGCTAAGTGGACGATCGCAAACTGGTTTCACACCGTTATGAAACAAATTGCGCCATGTTGTCTACTCACACCACCAAACACGCCCAATGCCAGCGGGCACAGAAAATCCCAGCCCAAGACTCTGATAACTCCACCCATCTCCATCTCAACCAGAACCCCAACCACTGAGCAGCAAACAGTTATTTCCCAGACCATTAATGATCTTGATCTCATTTCATATCTTTACTCCTACATGGTCTTGAACTTCATCATTTTGCACACAGACCTTTTCTACCCGTACTCCTCAAGAGATAGGCCTATACCTGAATACTAACTCATCTGTTCATTCTGCAGGTTCTTAGAAGCCTAAAGAGCATTTCTAGCATTTTATTTTTAAAATTCTTCCACAGGATGCGGGTATCGCTGGTTTGACCAGTATTTATTGCCCATCTCTAATTACCCTTGAGAAGGTGGTGGTGAGTCACTTTCTTGAGCCACTGCAGTCCACGTGGTGTAGGCACATCCACAGTGCTGTTAGGGATTGAGATCCAGGATTTTGACCCGGTGGCAGTGAAGGAACAGCGATATATTTCCAGGCCAGGATGGTATATGGCATGGAGGGGAACCTGCAGGTGGGTGGTGTTCCCATGCATGTGCTGCCCTTATCCTTCGAGGTGGCCAAGGTCGTGGGTTTTCCAGAGTCTGCACCTCTTTGCCTTTCATTTATAGAATAATTCCACCAAGGCAAATTTAACCTAACCCACCTGGGAGAAACCGGACATTATTGTCAGTTGTCGATTTTATAACGCATCTGATGTTAATCTTCATTGACTTCAATGGAAAGTAAAATCAGACAGGATGTGGAACAGGTTGCTGGCCTGAAGGGACCGATTTCCCACCAACGGATTAGCTTAAAATGACTCCTTACAAGTGCCCTTGGGTATCAGGAGGTGACTGTATTTGGTCCATCAGTGTTTCAGATTTCTATGTATAAAAACAAGTTGTGTTGCACTCTTCAATGTAGTGAGCCAAAGTCCATTGAAGATATTCACTAGAAAATATTTTTGGACTGGCTTACTGGACTTGTATCCGAGCTCATAAGCACCACGGCCACACATCAGTTTAAAAATTTTGCCAATGGGTGAAATATACCCCCCAAAAATGACCACTGCGAAGAATTTCCTTCAGTATTTCAAGGCAGTGCTGAATTATTGCTCAATCAATGGTTGCTCTCGAAAAGGTCAATTTGTAACATTAAAATGTATTTGGATCAAACGTGCACTAATACTACTGACAGCATGGATACAGAGTCACTGACCTCGAAGTTCCCTTTACTGAGATTGCTCACACCATTTTTACTGCCTCAAGTCTGAAATTTCAAGCAAATAGAAATGATTTCCACACAATCCACCAAGCCAACAAAAACACTTCCATATTTTTGATTACTTTTCAGTGTTTTTTTTAATATTACAAAGCTAGATGGACTATAATAAACAAATATTTGTCTGTGAAAAAAAAAAGTATATGATAAGCAGCACTGCTTTATATTCAGCATGCAAAACTACAAACATGCAACTAGAACCACAATGGTATTTTCCCTTTCTCATCATTTTCTCTAACACAAAATTAAATTGCTGATACCTATTGCTTATACTTTTTGTCTTTCTCATCGATACATGAGAAATAAAGATACATTAAATGCTACGGATTGCTGGAACATACAAACTATTTCACTCAGAACACTGCACTGCATAATTCTTCCATTCTTTGATTTGTGAGTTCATATTAATCAATAAATTATTTTGTACATTCTATGAACAATTACATCAAAATTGAAAAATTACTCTGGATGGGTCCAGGGCCAGTTATTGGCTCAAATTAACACCACTGAAATTTTAAAACCATCATTGGGTATACTGTAATTACGTGCTCAGCTCAACAAAGAAATAGCATGAATATATGAAGTAGAAGAGAGTTCATCCAGGAGAGAGTATTTAACGCTCCCTTCTTAAATCTAAATGAGCGGGTTACTTAAAAGCATCCATAGGTTATCAGACAGATGACCGGAGATTTAGAGCCCACTTGGTGTAAAGCGCAGCAGCAAAGAATCTTTTCCTCGCTAGCTGCTTAATCAATGAAATTATTGTTGGGTAAGGTTAAGTAATCACCTTTGCACACTGAAACTCATTTCAAATGACTTGCATTTCATCAGCAGATATAATGACACTGAAATTAAGGGTTAAAGCAGATTATTTTTCATTGTGGAGACCGCAGCAAAAATGAGTTTCCTGTGCATTGCATTTCATTTCATCAACAGATGTGCTGTCATAGCATTTTGGGTCTTGTTTTGCTGCTCCAAGTAATTATTTAACACATGTTGGATTCCCATCACACTGTGGAGAAATAATATGTATATTTATGTGACATCGGAAATGCTGCTGCCAGATTTATATTTAATTTTAGGTTGCTGAAAGTAAAGAAGTTCGAGAAGAGATAGCAGAAACACTATTACATATATGCAAAAATTCAATAGGAAAGGGAACAGTACCAGAGAACAAACAAACAAGATAATGTGATTCCTATATTTAAAAACTGGAGATAGAACAAGACCAAGGAGCAATAGACCAAGCAGTGTATCATTGGTGGTAGGAAAGATAATGGAATCCTTACTTTAAGGTATAATAAACAAAATCTAGATGTTGAAAACATAATCAAGAGTTATCAACACAAATTCCAAAAGAGGTCATGCCTGACAGCTTTATTGAACACTTTGAAGTAATAACAAAAATGGGCAAGACAAGGGTAACACAATAGGCAAATGTATTTGGATTTTAAGAAAAGTACCAGAAAGTAGCTGCAAAAGTAAGGTCAGAACCTGGGGACTCTAGGAACAAGTATTGCAAGCAGGCTACAAACGGAAAAAGGAGAATAGGGATCAGAAGTACAGGCCGAGTATCCTTTATGTGTAAGTCCGGAAACCGAACACGTCCAAAAACCGTACTTTTTTGAACCTTATCGACCTTTCACGCAAGAAGTCTAGTTGTTTGTCTGCACTGTTTACCTTGCAATTTTTGTGGTGAACATGTCAAAAAGAAACTTATTGCAGATACCCTGTATTTGCTATTAAAGGATACATTTTACTTTTCTAGCCATTTTATTTACTTTAGACTATAGCTAGCCTAGACTTAGGCTATTGTAATGCAGGTTTATATGCGATATCCGAAAACTGAAATTATCTGAAATCCAAAATGCAATCAGCCCAGGGGGTTTCAGATAAAAGATACTCGACATGTAGTTTCACAGATGAGCAAATGGTGGGAAGTGGTGTTCAGAAAGATCTGTGCTCAGACCACTCTTCATCATTTATAGGAACAATTGTGACGAGGAAATCAGAAGTACAATTTCATAATTTGTGCATGACACCAAATTTTCTGCGACTTCTGTGAAATTGTAGCATATGCTTTATACAGAACTACTACTGAACTGTGACAAAAGAGAAAAACGTTAATGAACTTAAATTGGGCATGCAATTGCAAAATGAACTGCAACATAGTTAAGTGTGAGGTAGTATGACTTGGTAGGAGGTAAGAAGGCCACATACTCCTTGGAAAATAAAGGTCTAAATAGAGCGGTGGAACGGATATACAAACCATTAAAACTAGCAAAGCAGGTTAATGAGGCCATCAAAATGCAAACAGAGCTCTAGGCTTTGCTTCTGAAAGGAAGTATTGAAAAGGGAAGCAATGTTAAACTTGTATGGTAACTTGGTTAGAACACACTTGGAGAACTGTGAGCAATGTCCTCCTGAGGGACTATGAGCAGCTCAGGGCTAAATTAAAAAGCAGAACCACAAAGGTAATAATCTCTGGATTACTACCTGAGCCACGTGCAAATTAGTGTAGGGTAAATAAAATTAGAGAGGTAAATGCGTGGCTCAAAAATTGGTGTGGGAGATTCTTAAGGCACTGGCACCAGTACTGGGGAAGGAGAGAGCTTTTGCGTTGGGACAGGCTTCATTTCAACCATGCTGGGACCAGTGTCCTGGTGAATCTTATAACTAGGGTTATAGATAGGGCTTTAAACTAATTAGTGGTGGCGAGGGTTCAATTGAAGCGAAGTTTAGAAAATCAAAAATAAGTGAGAGAGCAGAGGTGCAGGGTAGTGAAGAGGCGAACAATAATCAAAGTGTGACAGGACAGGGCAGACAATACAAGCAGAAGAGTGCAGCAGAAATTAGAACCAGAATGACTAATAATGATAAAAAGTCAAAGCTTAAGGTTCTTTATCCGAATGCACACAGTATTTGTAACAAGATAGATGAGTTGGCGGCAGAAATAGAAATAAATGGATATGACTTGATAGCTATTACAGAGACATGGTTGCAGGATAACCAAGATTATGAACTCAATATTCAAGGGTATTCGACGTTCTGGAAAAATAGGCAAAAAGGAAAAGGAGGTGAGGTAGCTTCATTAATAAAGGAAGGTATCGGTGCGGTGGTGATTGGCGAAATAGGTGCAACAGATCGTGATGTGAAATCAGTTTGGGTGGAAATAAGGAATAGCAAGGGGAATAAGTCACAGATAGGAGTCGTCTATAGGCCCCCAAAGAGTTGCCTCACTGTAGGACAAAGTATAAATTGGGAAATATTGGAGGCTTATAAGAAGGGCGCTACAACTGTCGTGGGTGATTTTAATCTGCATATTGACTGGACAAATGACATTGGCAGGGTAACATGGAAGACAAATTTGTAGAGTCAATCAGGGATTGTTTCTTAGAGCAATACATTGCAAAACCTACCTGGGAACGGGCTATTTTAGATCTAATAATGTGTAATGAGGTAAGATTAATAAGTCATCTCATAGTTAAGGATCCTCTAGGGAGTAGTGATCACAACATGTATAGAACCTTGGTTAGAACCTTAGAGTACTGTGAGCAATGTTCTCCTAAGGGACTATGAGTAGCTTGGGGCTAAATTAAAAAGCAGAACCACAAAGGTAATTTGAGTTTCAAATTCAATATGAGGGCGAGCAACTTGGATCTCAAACCAGTGTCCTCAACTTAAATAGAGGCAATTACAGAGGTACGAAGAAAGAATTGTCTAAAGCGGGCTGAGAAAATAGACTAAGGGGAAGGTCAGTAGATGAGCAGTGGCAGACATTTAAACAGAAATTTCATAACGCTCAGTAAAAATTTATCCCTGTCAAAAAGAAGGACTCGATGAGAAGGATTAACCCGTGGTTAACAAAGGTGGTCAAGGAGAGTATCCAATCAAAAACTAAGGCATACAAAGCAGCGAAAATTAATGATAGGCCAGAGGACTGGGAATTTTTTAGGAACCTGCAACAGATGACTAAAAAGCTAATAAAGAGGGAGAAAATTGATTATGAAAGTAAATTGGCATGAAATATAAAAACAAACAGCAAGAGCTACTACGGGTATATGAAAAGAAAGAGAGTGGCTAAAGTGAGTGTGGGACCCTTGGAGGATGCGACTGGAGAATTGATAATGGGGAACAGGGAAATGGCAGATAATTTAAACCAATATTTTGCTTTGGACTTCATGGTGGAGGGCAGTATAAACATTCCAAAGATATCAGATAAGCAAAGAGCTAATGGTAGGAAAGATCTTGTGACCATCTCTACCATGAGGGACAAACTATTTGAGAAACTAATGGGACGAAAGGCAGACAAAGTCACCAGGACCTGATGGCCTGCATGCAAGAGTTTTATAGGTAATTGCTGCAGATATAGCGAAGGCATTGGTTGGAATATTCCAGAACTCACTGGATTCCGGGAGGGTCCCAGCAGATCGGAAAACCACTAATGTAACACCCCTGTTCAAGGTGGGAGACAAAAAGCAGGAAACTATAGGACAGTCAGCCTAACCTCTGTCGTTAGGAAAATGCTAGAGTCCATTATTAAGGAAAAAATAGCAGGACATTTAGAAAAGCTTAATGCAATCAAACAGAGTCAACATGGTTTTGTGAAAGGCAAATCATGTTTGACAAATTTGCTAGAGTTCTTTGAGGATATAACAAGCAAAGTTCATAAAGGGGAACCAGTGGATGTAGTGTATTTGGATTTCCAGAAGGCATTCAATAAGGTGCCACATAAAAGGTTATTGCACAAGATAGGAGCTCACTGCATTGGGCGTAATGTATTAGCATGGATTGAGGATTGGTTAACACACAGAAGACAGATTAGTCGGGATTAATGGGTCTTTTTCAGGTTGGAAAGACGTAACTAGTGGAGTGCCACAAGGAACTGCTCACAGGGCCTCAATTATTTACCATCTATATTAATGAATTGGAGGAGGGAGCAGAGTGTAATGTATCCAAATCTGCTGATGATACAAAAATAGGTGGAAGGGCATGTTGTGATGAGGACATAAGGAATCTGCAAGGGGATATAGATAGGTTGAGTGAGTGGGCAAAAACTTGGCAGCTAGAGTTTAATGTAGGAAAGTGTGAGGTCATAAACTTTGGTAGGAAAAATCAAAAGGCAGACTATTTAAATGGAGAGAGATTCCAAAAAAGTGCAGCACAGAGAGATCTGGGTGTTCTTGTGAATGAAACACAAAAGGTTAGCCTGTATTGCTGGGGACTTGGAGTTTAAAAATAGGAAAGTCTTGTTACAAATGTACAGGGTGTTGGTGAGGCCGCACCTGGAGTACTGTGTGCAGTATTGGTCCCCGTATTTAAGAAAGGATATACTGGCATTGGAGGCAGTTCAAAAGAGATTCACTAGGCTGATTCCTGGGATGAAGTCGTTAACTTTTTAAGAATGGCTAAACAGGTTAGGCCTTTATTCTTTAGAGTTTAGAAGAATGAGGGGTGATCTTATTGAAACGTACACGATTCTGAGGGGGCTTGACAGGGTAGATGTTGAGAAGATGTTTCCACTAGTGGGGGATCTCGAACTAGGGGACATAGTTATAGAATAAGGGGACACTCATTTAAAACTGAGATGCGCAGCAATTTCTTCTCTCAGAGGGTAGTGAATGTCTAGAATTCTCTATCTCAGAGAGTTGTGGAGGCTAGATCACTGAAAATATTTAAAGAGGAGGTGGATAGATTTTTTAACTATCAGGAAGTTGATGCCCATGAGGAGCTGGCACGAAAGAGTTGAGGCCTGGGACGGATCAGCCATGATCTTACTAAGTGGCAGGCCAGGCTTGAGGGGCTGATTGGCCTCTTCCTGCTCCTATTTCTTATGTTCTTATGTTGGTCTCCATATTGTGAACAGTATTGTAGTACTGCTGAAGATGCAAAAACAACTAGAATGATATTCAGAGATTTAGATATACTTCCAGGAGTAAAAACTGGAGGCGGGAACATATACATGCAGGATACCGACAACACAGCGATACTTGTAGAATCAGAAGAGGCCCTATAAAATATCATAGATCAAGTAAACTTTGGAAGTTTAGAATATGGATTGAGCATGCACACCAAAAAACAAAAACACGGGTAGTGAGAAGGAATACATAAGAAGAAATTAAAGCGAAGATTCAAGTGGATGGTGTCAATGTCACACTGGAACATGCAGATGAGTTTGTCAATTTAGGACAAATGATAACAGAAGACGATAGTTGCAATGCTGAAATTAGGAGGAGGATAGAGATAGCCAACAGTAATTTTGTGAAGATGAAGGAAGTGTTAACAGCAAGAGTGCTAAAGCTTGTAAGAAGGAAAAACTCATAAGATGCTACATTCCACCCACTTTCCTGTATGCCTCAGAAACCTGGACAATAAATAAAGATCTATGGAAGAAAATAGAGGCTTATGAAATGTCGACGTAAGACGTGTGCTAAAAATTCCATATGCAGGCCATAAGACGAATGAAGGGGTGCTTGAAATTGCAAGAACAAAAAGAACTTTAAAAAGTGACATCCAGAAGAGAAAATATCAGCATTCTGGCCATTTAATCAGAGCTGAAAAGCTGCACAGGTCTCTTCTAGAGGGCAAAGTTGAGTCAATAGAAAGAGGGGTTGACCCAAGCATAGTTCAATAACGGATGTCACAGAGTGGGCGCAGATGAGCTACTGTGGATGTGTGAGGATGGCGTATGACAGACGAGCGTCACATACCATGACAACAGAAGTAGCTATAAGCAGCAGAAGAAGAAACCAAAACTGTGAGATTATAGCAATCAGGAAAGATTGAATAGGCTGGAACACTTTTATCTAGATAAGTGAAGACCTGAGGGGTAACTTGATAGAGGTCTTTAGGATTATGAAAGGGTAGGGTAGACATAAAGATGATGTTTCCACTTACAAACAAGACCAGAATCAGGGGCCATACAAATAAGACGTTCACTAATAAATCCAGCAGGGAATTTCAGAGAAACTTCTTTACGCAGAGAATGGAATATGGAAATCGCAACCACATGGAGGAAATGAGGCAACCAGCATAAATGTACTTACAGGACTTACAGGAAAGTTAGATAAGCACATGAGGGAGGAAGGGGTAGAAAGATATTCTGGTGGGGTTAGATGAAGAAGAGTGGCAGGAGGATCATGTGAAGCCAAGGGGAGGAGGGAATGGAAGGGTAAGGGATTGCAAAAAATACATGGGAAACCCAAAGTGTGTGAAGCACATCTGCTTGCAGTTTTTCTTTAATGCAGCCACTTCATTAATACTTTCTTTCTGGGGTTCCCATCCAATTAAAATCAGCAAGCATAATGATGGCTGCTTGACACAATCTCAACTCCAGTATTTAAAGGGGCAATCCAAACATGCAAGTTGAAGCAGTAGGAGAGAGAACTAAGAGAGAAACAAGTCTTGTCGTGGAAAGTAGAAAGTCAAAGTCTGTGCCCTGCTTCAGCAATTTCCCCTGGATGTACTTCTGGTGGTTATGAGGAAGGGGAAGATACTATTCCCTAGGAATGGAAAGAAGAAACTGGCTGGAGAAACCAAGACATGTAGAGAAAATGTTAGCAGCAATCCTAGATATGAACGAGGCAGCGGTATAATGAGCTAAACAGGGCAGGAAAGGTGAGGGCAGGAAAGGTGAGAGCAGTGGCACATTCACCCACATCTTAATGTGTTGTGTGTGTATCATCCCAACCTATTCACTCTGCTATTTCTAGCTTACTGCAGCACATCACTTTGTACAGCACCCCTCTCTATTATTGCACTTCCTTATATCTCCAGCTATCCATCAACCACTGAGACTCACCCTCATCCTTATACATTGTCATGCCTTTCCCTCATCAACACCCTCAACAAATACTCTTAATCCATTGGGTGGACATGTGAAAATATTCTCACTCGTAAATATTTTTTTCCCTCCTTGCAGAAGAGACTAGAGAACATCAAAGAGAGACAGAGAACTGGAGGTGGCCCTCCACCATTCTCACAACTCAATTGCAGAGAAGATGGTGGTGCTGGAAATCAGTGGCGTCTTACTGTGCCTGGCTGTTGGAGATGGGGGAGGATGACGGCATAGCAGCTACCTAGAGAGAGAATTAAATATTAGACAGCCACATGACATGCAACACTCAGTCATGTTGATTTGATGTCAACAGCAAATATGATCATCATAATTATAACTTCATATATTCTTATTTTGACTTTACTCATTCACGTCTTTTATATCTCAGGTCCTTCACCCATCCAGCTGGAACTGGAGTTGGAGCTGGAGCTCTCCAAGCTTTGTTCAACATGACCAAGACAAAGAGGTTAATCATTGAGCAGCAGCAGAGATTGTGCAATATACTGGCAGGTACACTGACCACACTGCAGAATGGAGTTGACCACCTCCAGTACGAGTGGGATACAATTTCAGGCCATTGCAGTTATGTCTTCCTGCATGTATGAAGTGGCCAGCTGCATGAAGCATCAAATGTAGTAATCAAGTGAGTGCATACAGGCCTTCAATAAGGGTTTGCAGACTCTGGATGCCACTTTAAAAAGGATGAATAATATCTTTGCTTTGGCATTTCAGCAACTCATTGATCTGCAATGAAGTGTTCCCCAGCACAGTGCAGCTCAGCCATGAGAGTGATGATAGTAAAAGGTCCATGGAAGTCTGGGCTCCGTGCAAATTCTTCCACTTCTGACTTCTCAGTCTGAGCCCTTTTGCTGCCTCCCAATCAAGTCTGCCCCGGCACTTGTGCAAGTGGAGCAGTGTTTGGGGGCCCTCACAGACTGAAATATTGAGAGGTTTTCAGCGAAGAATAACAACAGCAAGAGCAGGGACCTGAGCAGCATGCTTCTGCTGAAGCCACAGAAGTTGCACCACATAGAAGAGCAATGAAAAAAAAGAATACAATGAAAAGAAAGAGTAAAGATTTGTAGCTGCACAAGGAGAGGCACATGGATGTCTTTGTACCACTTTCCCGTGTTCTCCACTCTTGGTTATGGTTGGAAAGTGGCATTTTTAGCTGTTTGGTGATGAACAGGAAGGCATGGATTGATGGTAACCAAAGGGGAAATGTGAAAGTTCCAGGTCACCAGCTGAAATTGGCAGCAGGTCTTGCTCCAGCAAGTTGAAAATGTCTTTCATACCCAGATCCTCCTGAAACACTAGTCTCAGAAATGTTGCTGGAGCTTATCATCTTCCTTTAAAGCCTTTCTGCTAGCAATTGGCCTCCTGCGAGTTGAACTTCTCTGCAGCTCCCCTCTTTCTGCAGAGCTACAGGTCTATGATCAGCAGACTGCTGCTGGCCATTTTGGTCCTCATCCGAGATCCAACCCAAGGCATTGTAAGTGGCACCCATGCCGTTCAGACACTTAGAGCTCCAAAGTGCAGGTGAGACCTCCAAACTTCCCAGTGTAAATGATACCTCCAAAGTTTGTAATGAGCAAATCTTTCCCACAAGCAGGTCTGAAAGCAATTGTGAGTAGTGAGTACTTATTGTCATATTTCTCTGACATTGTTTCAGCCTCTTTAATTATTTCTCCGTATTGTTTTCACTGGCAAGTTCCAGGAAGTCCATGAAACCTAATGGCCCAAAGTTAAGCTGAAAAATCCATGTCAATATGGCCCTATTCAGTGATTAACATATGATAAGTGGCAACCCACTTCTCCAGAGGGGCTGCCTTGCAATCAATTTAAATCACTGTAGTGATACTTAGGACATAAATAAATCCATTGGAACAGGAAAGGGCCATTTGACCTCAAGCCTGTTCCACCTTTCGATGAGATCATGGCTAATCTGTGACCTAATTCCACATGTTTGCTTTTGCTCCATATTCCTTAATGCCCTTGATTAACAAAAATCCAGCAACCTTAGATTTAAAGTTGGCAATTGGTCTAACATCAATTGTCATTTGCAGAAGAGGGTTCCAAATTTCTACCACTTTTCATGTAGAAACATTTCCTAATATCAGTCCTGAAAGGTCTGGCTCTAAGCTTTACATGGTGCCACATAGACCTAGACTTCCCAATTAGCAGAAATAGTTTATTTTGATCTACCCTATCTCTTCCCCTTAATAACTTGAAAACATCAATCAAACCACCCTTTAATCCTCTAAATGCTAGGAAATACAACCATCTCCATTAGCCTTGGAGTCTAAATATCATTCTGGTAAATCTACACAGTCCTCATGCCAATATATCCTTCCTGAGGTGTGGTACCCAGAACTGCTCCAGGTGTGGACTAATCTTTGTGTTGCTGTAGCATAACTTCAAAACCTTGTGTACTATATTTTTCTTGATACAAAGGCCACAGCTCCATTAGCATTTTTGATTATTTCCTGTACCTTTAATGATCTAAATATCTGGACCCCCAAGTCCCTTTTGGACCTCCATTGTTTCTAGCTTTCCAAAATTTAGAAAGTGCCCTGTTCTATTCTTTTTAGGTCCAAAGTAGATGATCTCCTATTTGCCTACAAGGAAATTAATCTGCCTTAGTTTTGTTCATTCACCTAATCTATCAATATAACTTAGTAATTTTATGATACCACCGACATTGCTTATAATACCACCTATCTGTTGAAGTCAGCAGATTGCAACTGACTTTCCAACATGCTGTCGATTTTGTCAGTTTTAACTCCTGCCAAACCTATCTACTTATGCACATTAAAATCCAGTCCGAAGCACCTTGAAATGAATGCTTGCGATAATAGTGTACAGCCACTTAATACATCAGTGTGTCATTCTGCTGTCTATAGGCTAATGGAGGTGGTATTCCAAATTGAAATAAACAGGTTCGTGACTTTATTAAGATTAGAGACAGAAGAATGCTACAAGGTGACATTAAAATGTTCATTTGCTTTCGGAGTAGCCATTTCCAGGCCAAAGCCTTTCAAAATAGATGGTGGGAGCGGGGGTGGGGCAGTGGAGAAAGAAATAACCCTCAGTAAGTCTGATGAATGAATTAAAAATTGCAATAGAACACAGTAATAAAATTACGAAAATATAAAATCTCCCATGACATGGAATTTGGCAGATTGGAGAGACGTGCAGATAAACCCAAAAGTGCACACCTGAAATTGAACAATGCAGAAATTGAATGAGAAAGGGCAAGTGGAAGAAAAGTCACATGAATACTCAAGCAGAATAATTTCCCTAACTGTGCCCAGGAGAAATGAAGACAAATAACAATAATGGAAAGAGTCAGATAAAAGATAACTTAAAAGTAATTCACCTCTAGGCTTTCAACAAAATAATAAGACAGAAGTTGATGGAAAGGAAACAGAACCTAAAGAAAAAGAGGAAACAAAAAGCAAATAGAAAATGCAATATGGCTTCAAGAAATGTTAACATCTGAATGTGAAGAGGCTAGAAGACAGTTCTGGAATCACTGAGAAGATCTTCAGACACAGATCCGGTGAAACAGTTTTCAGTAAATCAGATAAAATTTCAGGTGAAAATAACACAGCATTCATGGGAGAAAAGGAGCAATTCAAAATAGGATTCTGTCCTGAGGACAGAAGCAATTTCAGGCCACATTCATGTCTGCAAATAAAGTTGGAAGACAATCATTTGTACGGGGTACATTTGAAATGTAGAGTCTGCATTTCCTATCTCTACTGCAACATCGTTTGTGGGCCGTCAACTCAGACTACCAGACTTGTATTTATATGGCACCTTAATTAGCCCTTTAATTGATAAATGTGCAACCCCTCAACGACAGGTAAAAGGAGGATTTCTGCAAGCATTTTTTTTTTATTATTCATTCATGGAATGTGGGCATTGCTGGCCAGGCCAGCATTTATTGCCCATCCCTAATTGCCCTTGAGAAGGTGGTGGTGAGCTGCCTTCTTGAATCGCTGCAGTCCATGTGGTGTAGGTACACCCACAGTGCTGTTAGGGAGGGAGTTCCAGGATGTTGATCCAGCAACAGTGAAGGAATGGTGATATATTTCCAAGCCAGGATGGTGAATGGCTTGGAGGGGAACCTCCAGGTGATGGTGTTCCCATGTATCTGCTGCCCTTGTCCTTCTAGATGGTGGTGGTTGTGGGTTTAGAAGGTGCTGTCTAAGGAGCGCTGGTGAGTTCCTGCAGTGCATCTTGTTGATAGTACACACTACTGCCACTGAAAATCAGTGATGGAGGGAGTAAATGTTTGGGGATGGGGTGTCAATCACACGGGCTGCTTTGTCCTGGATAGTGTCAAGCTTCTTGGGTGTTGTTGGAGCTGCAATCATCCAGGCAAGCGGGGGGTATTCTATTACACTCCTGACTTGTGTTTGTAGATGGTGGAAAGGCTTTGGGGAGTCAGGAGGTGAGTTACTCACGGCAGGATTCCTAGCTTTTAAGCTGCTCTTGTAGCCACAGTATTTATATGGCTAGTCCAGTTCAGTTTCTGGTCAATGGTAAGCCCCAGGATGTTGACAGTGGGGGATTCAGTGATGGTAATGCCATTGAATGTCAGGGGGTGATGGTTAGATTCTCTCTTGTTGGGGATGGTCATTGCCTGGCACTTGTGTGGCATGAATGTTACTTGCCACTTGTCAACCCAAGCCTGGATATTGTCCAGGTCTTGCTGCATTTGAGCATGGACTGCTTCAGTATCTGAGGAGTCACAAATGGTGCTGAGATTTGTGCAACCAGCAGCGACCATCCCCACTTCTGACCTTAAGATGGAAGGAGCTGAAGCAACTGAAGATGGTTGGGCTGAGGACACTACCCTGAGGAACTCCCGCAGTAATGTCCTGGAACTGAGATGATTAACCTCCAACAATCACAACCATCTTCCGTTGTGCTAGGCATGACTTCAACCAGCACAGAGTTTTCCCCCGATTCCCACTGACTCCAGTTTTGCTGGGGCGCTTTAGTGCCACACTTAGTCAAAAGCTGCCTTGATGTCAAAGGCAATCACTCGCACCTCACCTTGAATTCAGCTCTTTTGTCCATGTTTGAACCAAGGCTGTAATGAGATCAGGTGCCGAGGCCTTGATGGAACCTAAACTAAGCATCAGTTAGAAGATTATTGCTTCGTAAATGCCGTTTGACAGCACTGTTAACGACCCCTTCCATCACTTTACTGATGATCGAGAGTAGACTGATGACTCAATATTTGGCCAGGTTGGATTTGTCCTGCTTTTTGTGTACAGGACATACCTGGGCAATTTTCCACATAGCCGGGTAGATGCCAGTGTTGCAGCTGTGCTGGAGCAGCTTAGCTAGGGGTGCGGCAAGGTCTGGAGCACAAGTCATCAGTGCTATTGCCGGAATGTTGTCAGGGCCCATAGCTTTTACTATATCCAGTGCCTTCAGCCATTTCTTGATATCACATGGAGTGAATTGAATTGGCTGAAGACTGGCATCCATGATGCTGGGCATCTCCGGAGGAGGCTGAAATGGATCATCCAATTGGCACTTCTGGCTGAAGATTCTTGCGAATGCTTCAGCCTTATCTTTTGCACTGATGTGCTGGGCTCCTCCATCATTGAGGATGGGGATATTTGTGGAACCTCCTCCTCCAGTGAGTTGTTTAATTGTCCAACACCATTCACGATTAGGTGATGCAAGACCGCAGAGCTTACATCAGATCCGTTGGTTGTGGGATCACTTAGCTCTGTCTATCACTTGTTGCTTATGCTGTTAGCACGCAAGTAGTCCCGTGTTATAGCTTCACCAGGTTGACACCTCATTTTTAGGTATGCCTGGTGCTCTCCTTCCATGCCCTCCTGCACTCTTCATTGAACCTGGGTTGATCCCCTGGCTTGATGGTAATGGTAGAGTGGGGTATCTGCTGGGCCATGAGTTTACAGATTGTGGCTGAGTACAACTCTGCTGCTACTGATGACCCACAGCGCCTCAAGGTTGCTCAGTCTTGAGTTGCTAGATCTATATGAAATATATGAAATCTATTCCATTAGCACAGTGGTTGTGTCACACAACACGATGGGGAGTATCCTCAATGTGAAGACAGGACTTCGTCTCAACAAGGATTGTGTGGTGGTCACTCCTACCAATACTGTCATGGACAGATGCATCTGCGACAGGCAGGTTGGTGAGGATGCGGACAAGTATGTTTTTCCCTCTTTTTGGTTCCCTCGCCACCGGTAGCAGACCCAGTCTAGCAGCTGTCCTTTAGGACTCGGCAAACTTAGTCTGTAGTGGTGCTACTGAGCCACTCGTGGTGGTTGACATTCAAGTCCCCCACCCAGAGTACATTCTGTGCCCTTGTCACCCTCAGTGCTTCCTCCAAGTGGTATTCAAGATAGAAGAGCACTGAGGGGGTTGGGGGGGTGGGGTTGGTATCTGATAATTAGCAAGAGGTTTCCTTGCCCACGTTTGACCTGATGCCATGAGACTTCATGGGGTCAGAGTCGATGTTGAGGTCTCCCAAGGCAACTCCCTCTCAACCGTATGCCACTTTGCCACCACCTCTGTTGGATCTGTCCTGCCGGCGGGACAGGGCATACCCAGGGATGGTGATGATGGTGTCTGGGACATTATCTGTAAGTTATCTTTCCGTGAGTATGACTACGTCAGACTGTTGCTTAACTAGTCTGCGAGGCATCTTTCACAATTTTGGCACAAGCCTCCAGATGTTCATAAGGAGGACTTGGAGGGTCAATGGGGCTGAGTTTGCCATTATTGTTTCCCGTGCCTAGATTGATGCTAGGTGGTGCTGTGTCCAGTTCCATTCCTTTTACACTTTTTACCGGTTTGATACAACTGAGTGGCTTGCTATGCCACTTCAGAAAGCATGTAAGAGTCAACCGCATTGCTGTGGGTCTGGAATCACGTGTGGGTCAGACCAGCTAAGAATGGCAGACTTTCTTCCCTAAAGGGAATTAGTGAACCAGATGGGTTTTTATGATTGACAATGGCCACCATTAATTCCAGATTTATTAATTGAATTTAAATTCTACCAGCTCCCGTGGTGGTATTCAAACCCAAGTCCCCAGAGCATGATCCAGGGTCATTATCTAACAACAATACCACCGCCTCCCCACGCCTTTGCTGAAAAATCGATTCCAAATAAACCTGAAAGCCTAGAAGAGGAGTGGACATCACTTTGAGATACTACACATGCAAAAGACACTCTTCTTGTAAGGAAAAGAAATGATGCTGACTGGTTCAAAACTCATGAATCTAACTTAGCTCCAAATGATTAAAACAAAGAGGAGAGCATGGGTGCTGTACTTGGACACCCCTAACAATGAAAATAGACTGCAAATGAGAGAAGAATCCCAAAACGTTTAACAAGGGCGTCAGAGACGTATGAGAGAATACTGGTTTGATCTCTGTCAACATATCCAGACACGTGCTGAAAATGGTGATACACATGGAGTGTTTGCCGGACTTATAGAGGCAATGGGCCTTAATTGTCACTCGATCCGCTCCACTATGGGAGACATGACCACTTCCAAAGAAAGAACTTTGGGCTGTTGGTATAGCACCGTCAATATCTGTACAATAGACAACATGTGGTAAGTGAGGAAGCACTCTGCTTTTCTGACCAATGATCTAAAGGTGAACTAGTTGTGTCCCCCATCATAGAAGATATTACCACAGAGTTAAAAACAAATGTCATTTGGTAAAGTGCCTGGTGCTGATAGTTTGCCAGCAGAACTCCATAAGCTGGGAGACCTGAGTCAGCATCATGAACTGTTCTTGCTTATCATCAGCATGTGGGGAAAATATAATCCCCAGGAATGTGACATGCTCAAATCATAACCCTGTACAAGATCAAAGGTGACAAGTCAGATTGCAATAACTACTGCAGCATTTCCCTGTTGCAGAACCCTGGAAAGATTTTTGCTTAGTCGTCAGTCGCCAGCAAAAACTTGCCAATGACATTTATCCAGAAAGTCAATGTGGGTTAAGAGCTGGTCATTGAACTACAGATATGATCTTTATCCTGAGGCAACTTTAAGAAAAGAGAACAGCACAAGCCACTAACTGTTGCTTTTGTAGGCCGGATCAAAGCCTTTGATCTGGTTAGCAGAGATGGTCTGTTCTCCCTTATTCAAAAAAATCTGTTGCCCGCCAAAATTACTCCAGGTCATGAAACCTTTTCATTGTGAAATGAAAAAAAACATCATCTACAACAGAATGACATTGGAGTCATTCCCAATACTGAGCAGAGTATTGCAGGGTTGTGTTCTTACATCAACACTGTTTGGCATCTTTTTCTTGGCCTCCTCTTGCATGCTTTCTGGAATAAACATTTCAGAGGACTATTACTACATGTGAGGTCAGATGGAACAATGTTCAACCTGCTCAGATCAAGAGCAAAAACCAAAGTGAGATATCATACGTGTACTCCTGTTTGCTGATGATGTAGGCTTTGTGGAATATTCAGCTCGAGACCTGCAGTTAATTCGAAGTGCCTTCTCAACTGCTGCAGAGGGATTTGGGGTTACAATCAGCTTACAAAAGACAGTGACAATGATGGAAACTGGTCAGCCTGAAGTAGCACTACAACTAAACAACATCGAATTGAAAAAGGTAGACAAATTCTGCTACCTTGGGCCAATGCCCTCAGGTGAAAGGAAACTTGATGAGGAGATGTCAGCTCACATTGGTAGTGCTGCAGCAACATTTGGAAAGCTTTAGGCAAGAGCCTGAAAAATCCTAAACTCTCAATTGCCACACAGCTAAGAATCTAGAATGCCTGTATACTAAGTAGATTGCTGTATGGTGCTGAAACTTGAACTACATATCAGAAGCAAGAACACAGATTGAATCTGTTTCATATGCATTGCTTGAGAAAGATCTTTGGGACCCATTGGAAGTGTAGAGTGCCTAACGTTGAAGTACTGCAGGTTTCTAACTCAGAAAATATCATAGCAATACTCAACTGACATCGACTGAAATGGCTAGATCACATCATTAGAATGGATGGCCGATCAAAAGATGCAGTGTACAGAAAGCCTGATGGTACTAGTAGACCCATTGGGTGGCCAAAACTAAGATTCAAGGATTCATGCAAGCGAGATATTATTTTATGCCAGATTGATCATAGGTGCACTTGTCAAGAAGGAGAATGCAACAGTAGCCCCAGCATCAGTGAATCATGACCTATGATGGCCCCATTTCAACTAATAATGGCTTGCCCGAATAGGACTGTGCTCCCACTTCAAAACTCACATCAGATGAGCTGTGGATGTGAATCATTGATGACGCTGCAAAAGGCAAAGAACTAATTTGGCTAAGTATCCCAAAGAACTTCACATAGAAACACATATCAAGCAATATAAAAGGAAAAGTTAAGGGAAAGAACCAAAGGTGTAGTCAAAAAATTAAGGCTTTGAGGAGGATTTTAAAGAAGAGATGAGGGATGGTGGGGTGGGGGGATGTCTAACTATGGGGTCAAGATGGCAAAACAATTATGTCACTGAAGATGATGAAGAGATAAGGGATGTGCAAAAGAGGCTGGAGCTAGAAGAGCAGGGTTATAGTTCAAGTGGAATCAAAATCAAGAGATCAGTTAGGAAAGCACTGGAGTCCTTGACCATGTGTGGAAGGGACACGAGAGTTGAGGTACAAATTTTTGGAGGTAAATTTGGGTAGTCCTTGTGATGGGTAAGATGTGGTTTAGGATCCTGTTGTCATGGTCCATGTAGGTACCAAAGACATAGGTCGGACTAGAAAAGAGGTGAGCAGCTCGGGACTAAATTAAAAAGCAGAATTACAAAGCTAATAATCTCTGGATTACTACCTGAGCCACGTGCAAATTGGCGTAGGGTAAAAAAGATTAGAGAGGTAAATGCGTGGCTCAAAGATTGGTGTGGGAGAAATGGGTTCAGTTTCAAGGGGCACTGGCACCAGTACTGGGGAAGGAGAAAGCTGTTCCGCTGGGACGGGCTTCATTTGAACCATGCTGAGACCAGTGTCCTGGTGAATCGTATAACAAGGGTTGTAGATAGGGCTTTAAATTAATTAGTGGGGGGGAGGGTTCAATTGAAGGGGAGTTTAAAAATCAATAAGAAATGAGAGAGCAGAGGTGCAGGGTAGTGAAGAGGCGAACAATAATAAAAGTGTGACAGGAAGGGGCAGAAAATATGAGCAGAAGAGTACAGAAGAAATTAGAACCAGAATGAGTAATAATGGTAAAAAGTCAAGGCTTAAGGCTCTTTATCTGAATGTACGCAGCATTTGTAACAAGATAGATGAGTTGACAGCACAAATAGAAATCAATGAATATGACTTGATAGCTATTACAGAGACGTGGTTGCAGGGTGACCAAGATTATGAACTCAATATTCAAGGGTATTCGACATTCTGGAAAAATAGGCAAAAGGGAAAGGGAGGTGGGTAGTTTTGTTAATAAAGGAAAGTATCAGTGCTGTGATGAGTAGTGATATAGGTGCAATAGATCATGATGTGGAATCAGTTTGGTTGGAAATAAGGAAAAGCAAGGGGAAGAAGTCATGGGTGGGAGCCATCTATAAGACCCGAAGAGTTGCCTCACCATAGGACAAAGTATAAACCGGGAAATATTGGAGGCACATAAGAAGGGCGTTATAATTGTCGTGGATGATTTTTATCTGCATATTGACTGGGCAAACCAGATTGGCAGGGGTAACATGGAAGATGAATTTGTAGAGTGCATCAGGGATTGTTTCTTAGAGCAATATGCTGCAGAACCTACCCGGGAACAGGCTATTTTAGATTGAGCAATATGTAATGAGGTGGGATTAATAAGAGATATCGTAGTTAAGGATTATCTAGGGGGTAGGGATCACAACATGGTAGAGTTTCAAATTCAGTATGAAGGTGAGCTACTCGGGTCCCAAACTAGTGTCCTCAGCTTAAATAATTGCACAGGTATGAAGAAAGAATTGTCTAAAGCAGGCTGGGAAATTAGATTAAGGGGAAGGTCAGAGAATGTGCAGGTGCAGACATTTAAGCAGACATTTCATAACACTCAGCAAAAATTTACCCCAGTCAAAATGAAGGACTCAATGAGAAGGATGAACCACCCGTGGTTAACAAAGGTGGTCAAGGAAAGTATCCAATCAAAAACTAAGGCATACAAAGTGGCAAAAACTAGTGGTAGGTCAGAGAATTGAGAATTTTTTTAGGAACCAGCAGCGGATGACTAAAAAGCTAATAAAGAGGGAGAAAATTGATTGTGAAAATAAATTGGTAAGAATTATAAAAATAAACAACAAGAGCTTCGACAAGTAAATAAAAACAGAGTGGCTAAAGTGAGCATGGGACCCTGGAGGATGTGACTGGGGAATTGTTAAAGGAGAACAGGGAAATGGCAGGTAATTTAAACCAATATTTTGCATCGGTCTTCATGGTGGAGGACACTATAAACACCCCGAAGATATCAGATAAGCAAGGAGCTAAAGGGAGGAATGATCTTGTAACAGTCTCTATCATGAGGGGCAAAGTATTTGAGAAACTGATGGGACTAAAGGCAGACAAGTCGCCAGGACCTGCATCCAAGGGTTTTAAAAGAAGTGGCTGCAGAGATAGTACAGGCATTGGTCGAAATATTCCAGAACTCAGTGGATTCCGGGGTGAGTCCCAGCAGATTGAAAAATCGCTAATGTGATGCCTCTGCTCAAGAAGGGAGGGAGACAAAAAGCAGGAAACTATAGGACAGTCAGCCTAACATCATGGGGAAAATGCTAGAGTCCATTATTAAGGAAGGAATAACAGGACATTTAGAAAAGCTTAACACAATCAAACAGAGTCAGCATGGTTTTGTGACAGGGAAATCATGTTTGATAAATTTGCTGGAGTTCTTTGAGGATATAACGAGCAGAGGGGAACTGGAAGATGTAGTGTATTTGGATTTCCAGCAGGCATTCGATAAGGTGCCACATAAAAATAATTGCACAAGATAGGAGCTCACAGTATTGGGTGTAATGTATTGGCATAGATTGAGGATTGGTTGACACACAGGAGACAGAGAGTCAGGATTAATGGGTCTTTTTCAGGTTGGAAAGGCTTAACTAGTGGAGTGTCACAAGGATCAGTCCTAGGGCCTCGATTATTTACTATCAATGTTTATGACTTGGAGGAGGGGGCAGAGTGTAATGTATCCAAATTTGCTGACGATACAACAATAGGTGGGAGGGCATGTTGTGATTTGGGCATAAGGAATCTGCAAGGGGATAGGTTGAGTGACTGGGCAAAAACTTGGCAGATGGAATTTAATGTAAGAAAGTGTGAGGTCATGAACTTTGGTAGGAAGAATCAAAAGGCAGACTCTTATGCAAATGGAGAGAGACTCCAAAAAAGTACAGTACAGAGAGATCTGGGTGTTCTTGTGCATGAAACACAAAAAGTTAGCATGCAGGTGCAGCAAGTAATTAAGAAGGCAAATGGAATTTTGGCCTGTATTGCTAGGGGGTTGGAGTTTAAAAATAAGAATGTCTTGTTATAACTGTACAGGGTGTCGGTGAGGCTGTACCTGGAGTACTGTGTACAGTTTTCATCCCCGTATTTAAGAAAGGATGTATTGGCATTGGGGGCAGTTCAAAAGAGATTCACTAGGCTGATTCCTGGGATGAAGGGGTTGGCTTATCAAGAACGGCTAAACAGGTTAGTCCTTTATTCATTAGAGTTTAGAAGAATGAGGCATGATCTTATTGAAACGTACATGATTCTGAGGGGGCTTGACAGGGTAGATGTTGAGAAGAAGTTTCCACTAGTGGGGGGATCTCGAACTAGGGGACATAGTTACAGAATAAGGGGACACTCATTTAAAACTGAGATGCGAAGGAATTTCTTCTCTCAAAGGATAGTGAATGTTTGGAATTCTCTACCCCAGAGAGTTGTGGAGGCTGATCACTGAACATTTTTAAAGAGGAGGTAGATCAATTAATGAAATATCGGGGAGTTGAGGGTTATGAGGAGCTGGCACGAAAGGGGAGTTGAGGCCTGGGGTAGATCAGCCATGATCTTATTGAACAGCCTAATGGCCTACTCCTGCTCCTATTTCTTAGGACCTTATGGTTTGCATGTTCAAAATCAAACAGAACTCCGGGGTTGTGCACAGTGAGATTCAGCCTGAGTGAGCATCTGAGAATGGGAATAGATTCAAGGGGTACAATGCAGATTATTTTAAGGAGAAATGGTGAAATAAAGTGGAGTGGTTGACCTTGTCAAATGACAGAAAGAGGAGCACGATGGTGCATGTTGGCTGCAATCAAAAAGAAAATGTTGATGGGTTTGGTGGGCTCAGAGCTATGGACAAAATGGAAACTAAAGCAACTGAATTTAAACATGGAGTGATTAGATAGCTGAGCATGGAGTTGGACTGAGGTCCTCAGTAAAGGCGGGGTGGGATTTTTGAAGAGGAAAATGGCAGCAGCAGAAATCAAAAGTAGTTATTGATGATGGTCAGTAAACATTGGGCCAAGGTGAGGGAGCTTTGTGATATTTAATCATGTCTGTGGTCTGTAGGGGTCAAAATGCAGGCGGTGGAAACACTTTAAAATCAGATCATTTGTTATTTTGAAGAGAATTAAGCTCAACATTCTAACAGAAGATTTAATCACATAGAAACAGCATTTCATAAACATTACACCTCTGAGGGGAAAGTTTTAAACATTGGTCCATGTCAGCTTCAAAATAAGAGCACAAATGGATACAGAAAGCCCATTTACTCATCATAAAAGCTCAATAAGACAATCTGAACAAGCTATTTAAACAATTTAAACAATCTACTCTCATTGCCTGATTTAATTGTAACCTGGAGGGTGAAATATGATTATAACATTAAAAACATTGCATTCTAACCATAATTCAAAACCAACTCCAACATTTAATGCCATAATGGCTTTCAACCACACGTTTGATTATCATTCCATACTGGAAGTCATCCAAATTCATGTCAGTTTTAACCAACAGCATTGTTTTAAAACTTTGAAATACAAAGTAGTGTTTATGGCCAGGATTTTCCCTTGGCGATTTGGGGGTGGGGCCCGCTCGCCGAGGGGAAAATGACATGGGCTGACGTCGGGAGGAATCCCCGGCGTCATCCCGGTCCCTCTAAATTTTTAGGAAGGCGGACGGACAGCAAAATCAGCTGTCCGCCCGCCGACCTGTCAATGGCCAATTGAGGCCATTGACAGGCTAGTTAAGATAATTAAAGACCAGCCCGTCCAAGCTTAAGGCTGGCGGGCAGGCCAGGAGCCCCAGCAGGCTCCAGATTATTCATGAAACTTTGTTCACTGGTGGGATGAAGTTTCATGTCCGTTTTTTAAAAATGTAATAAATTTTAAGTGTTTATTATTAACATGTCCCATCTCATGTGACATTGTCACACGAGGGGGATATGTTAATAATTTTAATATTTTTTTATTTTTAGACTTTACCTACCTCTCACAAATCTCCCTGAGGCAGGAATTTGCCTCAGACAGCAGTGCGTTCTTTCAAGCGCATGCGCAAAAGAGCACACTTTGACAGATGGGGAATCCCTCCCCACCCTGCACAGGAAGCGCATAGCACTTCCTGTTGGGCAGGCCGCTGGGCGGGCCTTAATTGGCCTGCCCACTCAAAATGGCGGCAGGCCCGCATGCCATCCCAGGGCAAAATTCTGCCCTATAGGTTCTCTACAAGTGATAGTTGTAAATCTCATGTTAAAAATTCCTACAAGCTCTTGAGGACTCATCACAGCATCAGCATCTTTAGTACAACGGGTTAAAAAGATATTCAGGAACATTGTATTACGATTCCTATAGAGACAATAACTTCTAAAAATAAATCCAAATTTCCAGTTAATAACTGAAAAGGATGACGGAACAAGCTCTGATGAAAGGTTATCAACTGGAAACATTAACTCTGTTTCTCTCCACATGCGCTGCCTGAACCGCTGAGTTTTTTCAGCATTTTTGTTATTTCAGATTCCAAGCATCCGCAGTATTTTGCTTTTGTATGCAATAAACTTTCGTGTTTTAAGATTTTTACTGTAACAAGTGACTAAAACACTTAATAACCACTACTATTGTAGGCAACTTTTAATTCAAACTACAGAAAGAAACATACCTCTTTTATACTTATCACATATTTCACTCCCTACAGAAGTACAATCCTTAAAGCAAACAGTCAACAGTCACTTCCAGCTTTCAATGGGTTTATGCTTTCCCATTTCACTGAGTCGTAACTATGAGTGGCCATCCCCAGGCGCTTCCCTCAGTTTTCAGAGAGTTTCCCAAATCAACCACCAGCAGTAAAGTCCACTTTAATGATTCTTCCCCCTGACCCCAGTCATGCCAGGACGAATCTGCTGGATTCCTTAGATCCCTGCAGAATGCATTCCTTCAACTAGAAACCATTTCCCTCCTGCATCCAGCTTTGGTAGCTCGCAAAGAATCTGCAGCCTCTTCTCTTGCTGTTCTTTTCCTCTTTCTCTTTTCTCTTGTGCCTCAAAAGCTTGGAGCCAGCAGGTCTATTTACTGTTAGCACAACTGTGTTTGCCCTTTTTTCCCAGGCATGAGAACTTCACACCTTGCTCAGCTAGTCCCTTGACTAAGCCAGGCTTGTTGTCAGGTAGCATTCATTTTAACCTAAGTTTAAAGACACAATCCAAAACACAATAATCTTATA
Source organism: Cetorhinus maximus (assembly GCF_964194155.1). Taxonomy (NCBI): domain Eukaryota; kingdom Metazoa; phylum Chordata; class Chondrichthyes; order Lamniformes; family Cetorhinidae; genus Cetorhinus; species Cetorhinus maximus. Next base: position 54,819,716 of record NC_135884.1, read on the forward strand.
AACCTCATAATGTGTAACACTTTTTTAGGTAATTCCATTTATTTTCTTCCATATGGTCTTAGTTCTGTACAGAATATACCTGTGGCTAACAAAAACAAAAATAGCTGGAAAAACTCAGCAGGTCTGACAGCATCTGTGGAGAGGAAGACAGGGTTAATGTTTCGAGTCTGAAATGTAGTCTTTTTTATTTCTCTTCAGTTCTGATGAAGAGTCATACGGACTCAAAACGTTAACTGTCTTGCTCTCCACAGATGCTGTCAGGCCTGCTGAGTTTTTCCAGCTATTTTTGTTTTTGTTTCAGATTTCCAGCATCTGCAGTATTTTGCTTTTATATACCTGTGGCTGTTTGCCTTGCAACAGTGGCAAAGATAATGCAAAGTACTTTAATTTTAGTATTCTTCTGCAACATTTATTTCAACTTGTCAATTTATGTCATCAAATTACTTTAATGTGCTGTGCCATAAACACACCATAAACGTGCTCATTTATGTTGTATGTTGGGATCAAAAGGGTGCTTAAATTTGCCACTCTGAAATCAGCGATGAAGTCCTTATTGACCGGACTTAACGGATCATCTGCTAGGTTGACCATCACCATGAGCTGTATTCCCATGAGATAGACATCTCCCAGTTTGCATTTAGTGCTCTCTCGCAGCTTTCTGTTATGGTTGAGTTAGACACAGAATCCTCAACAATTGAGCTGAAAAAGGTCATTGATTGCTTAGCAAGCAGAAAAAAACCTGGCAAGGATAGAATTCCAGCCAAACTGCTCAAGTACACAAAGTCCCACCTACTGCCACATCTTATGAGCTGCTCCTTCTCTATTGGAGGGGAAGATTCATCCTGCAGGACATGTGCGATGCAAAAATCATCACATTATATAATAGCAAAGGCAACAGAGGAGAATGCAACAACTTCCGGGGTATCTCACCCCTCCGCATCACAGGGAAGGTCTGGGGAGGTCATGCTTTAAAGACTCCATCAACTTGCAGACCAAGTCTATCCAGAAGCACAGTTCCGGGCTGGCAAATCTACAGTGGGAATACATAAGCTACAAAAGCAGTGTAAGGGGACAGGATATACCTCCCTACCTTGTTTTCATCAATCTCACAAAGGCATTAAACACTGTCAGTAAGATTTTGGAGGAAATTGGCTGTCCACCAGAGCTCCTTAGCCTCATTTTCTCCTTTCAGGACAACATGCACTGTATTGTACAGTTCGACAGCTCCACTTCTGACAATTTCAGGGTGAAGAATAGAGTGAAACAGGGTTGTGTCCTCACCCCCATTTTGTATTTTTTCTCCATGCCCTTGACCTTTGCCTTCCCCTCAGATGTGGAATGAGTGTACCTGCATACCAGGCGAGATGGCTCCACAATCGATCCAGACTGAAATTGAAGACAAAATGCAGCAGCTCTTGATCAGAGAACGCTTCTATCCTGATGGAGCCACACCAGTCACTCACACGGAAACTCAATTGCAAAGATTTGTGGATTGTCTCTTCCATGCCTATAACTCCATTATTACAAGCATTAAACAAAAAAGGTTTAAATTAAACAAAAATGGAACAGGGTGTCACATCTCTGCCTTCGATCACACTAAACAACACTCTGCTGGAAAAGCAAATTCTGGGACACCATGGGTCCATGGTGACGATCTGATTCTTGATAGAGGCATACGGAAAGCAGCAACCACCTTTGTTCAACTCATGAAACATGCATGGAAAAACAACAAACTGATTCTTAGTACCAAGATACGGATTTATGAGGCCTGTTTTCTCAGCACCTTTTTGCATGGCTGTGAAGCAGGGACGAAGTCCAACTACCAAAAAAAGGAAGCTCAAAAGTTTTCATGTTTGCTGTTTTCAGTACATTCCCATAGAAGGACAAAATCACAAATGTATCAGTCTTCCCAAAGGCAAATCTCCCAAGAATGTAAACACCCATCAGCAGTGACTTTACTGGCTCAGGCACATTCACAATTCAAAAGCATTCCCAAGGATATTTTGTATGGGGAGGTAGACAGAGCCAGAAGACCTGTAGAATGCCTAAAGCTCTGCTTCAAGTATGCTTGCAAGTGTGACATAAAGGTCTAAAAGAATGATTTTCAGACGTGGGAAACACTAGCCAATGACAAGAGGGAAATTGCGACATTTCCTGTGGGCTGGAGTGCACCACCATGATGATCAGTGGCTACAGTGGCTTGACTACAGGCACCAACGCCAAAAACAGCAACCCACAATGACACCTGATAACCACCTCATATGCGGCACCTGTGGCAGAACCTGCCTCTCACAAATTGGTCTCTTGTGCACCATAAAAAACTACCTCATCACCAATGGATTTGCTGCACATTCAAAATCTTATGTAGATAATAGGATCCAAAAGATTTGCCTTAGAGAACTCGCTCTTGAAAGTTGCAGGCTAGAAATGATGCATATATGTCTTGCAATTTCAAAATCTGCAGATGACACAAAAAATGGAAGTATTGTGAACTTTGAGAAGGATATTAATAGACTTCAGAGGACATCGGCAGGCTAATGGAATTGATGAACATATGGCAGATAAAGTTTAACACAGAGAAGTGTTAAATGATACATTTTAGTAGAATGAGGAGAGACAATATTAAAAAAAGGGCACAATTCTAAAGGGGATGAGGAGCAGACAGGCTGAGGGTATATGTTCAGAAATTGTTGAAGGTGGCAGACAAGTTAAGAAAGTGGTTAATAAGGCTTAGGAATTCCGGACTTCATTAACAAAGGCATAGAGTACAAAAATAAGGAAGTTACAGTGAACATTTGAAAAACACTGGGTCCAGCCTCAACTGGAGTATTGTGTTCAATTCTGGGCATCACACTTTAAGAAAGATGTGAAAGGTTTGAAGAAAGTGCAGAAAAGATTTACAAGAATTGTACCAGGTAAGGGAACTTCAGTTATTTGGCTAGATTGGAGGAGCAAGGATTGTTCTTCTTAGAGAAAAGAAAATTGAGAGAAGATTTGATAGAGAGGTTCAAAGCCATGAGGGATCAAAATAGAGCGGATAAAGAGGAACTGTCCCTTTGGCGAAGGGTCAAGAACCAGAGGACAGCAATTTAAGTTGACTGACAAAAGAACCAACAGTGATATGAAGAAAACCCGTTTCAAAACAAATTGGATAAGCACCTCAAGAGAAAATCTTTTCAGGATTACAGAGAAAGGGCAGGAGCATGGGAGCTGAGTTACTCTTGCAGAGCTGGCAACGACACAAAGGGGCCAACTGACCTCCCTCCGCACTGTAACCATTCTATGGGCAGGATCTTCCGGTTGGCAAGCGGGGGCGGGGCCTGCTCGCCAATGCATAAAATGACGTGGGATGACGTCGGGTGGAACTCCCGACGTCGCACCGCGTCATTTCCATTTTCAGGTCGGCAGGTCTACTACCAAGTCGGCTGCGCACCTGCTGACCTGTCAACTGCCTATTGAGGCCATTGAAAAACTAATTAAGGTCGTTAATGGACCTGCCCCTGCAACCTTAAGGTTGGCGGGCAGGTTGGGAGCCCTGGCGGGCTTCAGAAAAAGCATGAAACCTCATCCACGAGCGGGATGAGGTTTCATGAGGGTATTTAAATTTTTAAGAAAGGTTTCAATAAAACTTATGGACACTGTCACATGAGGGGACATGGCAGGGAAAATTTTTAAAGATGTTTATTAAAAGTTTTAAATCGGAGCTGATCTCCCTGAGGCAGCACTTAGATGTTTCGCGAAAGAGCGCACTCCTGGCTGAGGGACCCCCCCCACACAGGGAGCGCATAGAGCTTCCTGGCGGATGTCATGCTGGGCGGGCCTTATTTGGCCCGCACACGTAAAATGGTGGCGCGCCCATTGGAGACGTGCCGGCAAATGCCCACTCCTGCACTTCCCCCCCAACAGTGAGGTGGGGGGGGGGGAATTTTTCCCTATAATTCTATGTTTCAATAGACAAAACAGAAGTTACAATTTCCAGTTTGAACCCGAAGATCATTATTCTCAGAACTTTCACCGTAGAAACTCTCCCATTATCAATTGACCATTCTCCTCTCACTTCTTACAAAAACAATTCTGTATGAAACATGTGATCAACTCCTGGTTCTTCCAGGTTATTTTTCATGTGATGGAAGAAGCTACAGGTCAAACAGATATTCCTTCACGACAGGATTCTTACAGAATTCTCCATAAGGTGGGAAGATCTACACACATAAGAAACAGGAGATTATTCAGGAATAAAAACAGAAAATGCTGGAAAAACTCAGCAGGTCTGACAGCATCTGTGGATAGAGAAACAGAGTTGGTACTTCAAGTCTGTACAACTCTTCTTCTTTGTCATGCGGACCCGTAACGTTAACTCTGTTTCTCTCTCCACAGATGCTGCCAGACCTCCTGAGTTTTTCCAACATTTTCTGTTTTTATTTCAGGTTTCCAGCATCTGCACTATTTTGCTTTCATCTTGGAGATTATTCATATGCTCACAACTGTTTTGCTATTCAGTTAAGATCATGGTTGATCTGTACCTCAGTTGCCTTATCTGCCTTTGGTCTATATCTCATGATTCCCTTATTTAGTAAAATTCTATTGACCTTAGACTTGAAAAATACGATTGTCTCAGCATCTACAGTCATTTGGGAGAAAGAATTCCAGATTACCACTACTTTGTATGTGATAGATTGCTTCCCCTGGTTTCACTCTTGAATGGTCCAGCTCCAACATTAATTTTGTGGCCCCTTGTTCTGAATTGCCCACCAGACAAAATAGCTTCTCTGAGTCTACCCTACTGAATCCCTTAATTATTTTAACGACTGTGATTAGATCACCTGGCAACTTTCAAAGCTCAAGGAATACAAGCCAAGTTTATGCAATCTGTTCTCATAAATTAACCCTTTAATCGCTGACAGCATCTGTTGAATCTGTCCTAAGCCCTGGTAATTTCTGGTAAATCTGTTACATTGGTTGTCAAACCAGCAGCATTGCCAGCTCTAATATCCTAATCTAAATGGAGCAGACTTTATAAATCCCATTTCATGGTAATGCATTGTGCTGTGATCCTTTGCTCAGAACCGACCCTATCAGACATTCTTGCTCATTCTGCAAAATGCACATTTCCTTCTTTCTCTCCTGCAGAGATTTGATGTGGCTGCTGGATCAGCTTTGCATGCTGATTAGGCTTCCAGTCCAGTCTGCTATGAATGTGGGAAAATTGTTGCTGTGATTTCCCAAAGTACGGTGACCAAACTGAAGGATGGAGAAAGTGAACAGCATTTTAAAATGAACAAAATGATGCTAATTTTCCCCACCCTTTCAAGAACATCCCCATGGGACAATTACAAAGAACTACATAGAGTGAATAGTAAAGAAACAGGCCATTCAGCCCAACGGGTCTATGCCAATGTTTATGTTCCAGATGAGGCTCCTCTCACCTTACTTGATCTCAGCCTATCATCTTATCCCTCTATTCCTTTCTCCCTCATGTATTTATCTAGCTTCCCCTTAAATGCGGCAATGCTATAAGCCACAATCACTCCATTGGTGGCAAGTTTCACATTTTCACCACTCTTTCCTGAGTTCCGTTTTTGATTGCTTCATGATTATTTTATATTTATAGTGATTAATTTCAGATTTTGCCACAAATGGAAACAGCTTCTCTACTTCTAGCCTATCAAACCACTCAATAATTTAAGCCACCTCTAATTTTGCTTTTCTAGAGAAGAGATCTAGCCTTTTCAGTCTTTTCTTGATATTTGTGCCCTCTCAGTTCTATTATGACCCTTGCAAATATTTTTTGGACTGAAATGTCATCCAATAATTTGCCTATTTCTCCTCCCTCCCCCAAATTCCAATACAAAACTAACTTTTCTAAAGTTCATTTTGTACTGATATTTGAGTCCTGCTACTGCTGAGACTATCCCATTTATATTGTGTGGGAATTCTGTCGTGGCTGCATCAACTTTACAACTGCTTAAGCATAAACCTGCACATGCGCAACTCTTCCAAAGTGGCTACCAACCATTATTTAATTCAATGCCCACAGCATGGGAAAGGTTTCAAAAGAAAGCAATTCTAAAACTGTTTTGCTACTTGCAAAGAAGGGGTGGAGTTTCAGCTTTTTAGACCATGGACAGGCACATTGCTTGTTTCTTCTTCTGCCAGGTGCACGAACATTAAAGAGTGAAGCATCACAGTTACTGGAGATAATACTAAAGCCCATGTATTTTGGTATTGTGTGTTGTCTGACTATCTCAGCTCTGCTGGATACGTTGGTGACAGTATGGCAAACTTGTAATACAAGTGAGATATAAGATGAAGTGGTTTAAGATATTAGAAAGGCACTTGACATCCAATTCACCACCAATTCCATCAGTGAATCCAACAAGCATGGCAGAATGTAAAGCAATGTGCTATAAACACCTCATTCCCCAAGATTTTTCAATTAGCCCTTTATGAACCGTGGCATTTTAAAATTTTATATTTCCTGTACTCTACATTTCTAATCAAGAACATCACTTAATAAGTCTCTCTTTCATTGCTGCTCTTTGAAGTGAAAGCCAAGTTACAATGCATGCAACAAACTGATGCTTCAGTTAGTCTGAAGGAAGGTAGTTGCATCTTTCCTTAGGTCATGAAATGCAATTTGATGATTTAAGGATACTATTCTGCTGCTGGATTGCTTTTCCAGTTACAAATCAGATAGACTGGTCAGTGATAATGATACTGCCTCTGGAGATAAATCTCATATACGATATATAACCAAATGAACACAGCTACCAGAAGAGAACATTTAGAGTAAGGGGAGTACAGTTATCGAAAAGGAGAAAAATTAAAGAGGAACATTGTTACCTGAAAATATTGATAAGATTCCACCTCTTTTAAAACACGTGGGAATGGAAATGAGACAAATAGAATGTTGAGCAACATGGCTAAAATAATCTTGACTGACTGAGCTCTACCCAACTGCTATTAAAACCTTTGTGTATACACCTTAGGCACGTCTGCACAACAGGGTAGCATTTCTACTTTGGGTGTCATTGGGACAATGTGTACAAAACACATTTAAAATTGTGTTTTTTTTCAATATTCATTCATGGGATGTGGGCATCACTGGCTAGGCCAGCATTTATTGCCCATCTCTAATTGTCCCTGAGAAAGTGGTGAGCTGCCTTCTTGAACGGCTGCAATCCATGTGGTGTAGTTACACTCACAGTGCTGTCAGGGAGGGAGTTCCAGGATTTTGACCCAGTAACAGTGAAGTAAGGTTATACTTCAGGTTTCCACTCAAATTCAGTATACTCAATAGTGGGAAATTATCTATTAACCAACACAATTAGGCAGCTAAATAGAACAAAATTGCTTCTTTTTTTGATTTAAAAAAAGTTGTTGCTGTATATAAGAGTAAAAAAACTGTTGCAGTTTTATTATTACACCTGAAACTGGGTTTGTCAACATTTTTAATAATGGCATATAGTTCTAGACCTGTGAGCAATGATCCTTGAATATAGCTCCGAAAATTACACCGGATCATTTCATAGGGGAGAATTTGCTCCCTGTCGGATGGGCCGGTCGGGAATGGGTGGGGAGCAGATCGCCACCTGCGATCGGCTCTGCGCCGCCATTTTATGTGGGAGGGCCAATTAAGGCCTGCCCAGTGTGATGCAAGGCCAGTAGTGCTTGCTGCTACCTGTGTGGGGGTGGGGGAAGAGGGAGAGTCTTCGCGCATGCGCACGAAAGAACGCAGAAACCTCCCTGAGGCATGAAGCTGCCTCAGGGACATTAAGTACATATTCAGATTTTTCAGCAAAGGAACATAAAAATTATTTACACATGTCCCCTCATGTGACAGTGTCTCATGAGCTGGGACATGTTTGTGAAATGTGAAAAAAACATTTATTTATTTATTAAAGCCTTCAGGAAACCTCATCCCGCTCGTGGATGAGGTTTCCTGAAAAACGTGAAGGCCGCTTGGGCTCTTCGCCTGCCCACCAACCTTAAGGTTGGACGGGTAGTGTTCATAATTATGTTAATGGTTTCTAAATGGCCTCAATAGGCCTTTGACAGTTCAGCAGGCATGCAGCCGTCTCCCATGCGTGCCCACCGAACGAAAGATCTGAATGATGCGCGATGACGTCGGGATGCTCATTTTACGTGTCAGTGTGCTGGGCCCGCCCCTGCATGCCAACGTGAAAATTCTCCCCATAGGGCAGCATTTTCCCCCCATCGGGGGGGTGGGGGGTTTGTGGGTACGGGCGCGGGTGGGCGGATTTCTGCTCGGCGCCCCCAATTGGGGGCACACCGCCATTTTACGTGGGCGGGCCAATTAAGGCCCGACCAGACTGACATCTGCCCGGAAGCGCTGTGCGCTCCCTATGTGGGTGGTGGGGGACAGTGGGGGGGGGGGGGGGGATTCCCTGAGCCGGGAGTGCGCTTTTTCGTGCTTGCGTGCGATAGAGCGCACAGATCTCCCTGAGGCAAAGTGCTCAAGTTTGAAAACTTTATTAAAGGAAGAAAAAATATTACTGACATGTCCCTTCATTTGACACTGTCACAAAAGCAGGGACATGCCAGTAATTTTTATTTAAAATTTTATACACATTTTAAATCCCTCAGGAAACCTCATTCTGCCCCTGGATGAAGTTTCAGTTTTTTTTGAAGGCCGCCTGGGCTCTTTGCTTGCCCGCCAACCTTAAGATTGGACGGGCAGGTCCATTATTTGGTTTAATTACTTTTTTAAAGGCCTTAAGTGATCGTCGACAGTTCGGTGGGCTGATTCGGCTGCGCATCCACTGAACTGAAAACCTAAATGACGCACAGTGACATTGGGATACACGCCCGACGTCACCGCGTGTCATTTTACGTGTCGGCAAGCGGGCCCCGCCCCCCGCTGAAAAAATGCTGCCCATAGATTTTTTGGTGTATACTGGTCAGTTTCTTACTAAATTAGTATTTTTTGATATGAAAAACCTTGGAACATGTACCTCTGTGCGTAAATGAAGGCGGTTTAACCAAACCGGTACAATCAGTAGAATCTCAGTTTTAAACTGGGGCACGGCCAGTTTTGTGGATAGGGCGTGATTCAGATAAAACTAAATCTTGAACCAGTATAAAAGTTTCTGGAAAATATGAACGTAAGTGGTATTGATGCAACTCACATATTTTAGATGACCCTACCTTTTATGCTGGTTCAAGCAATTGCTCCTAGATTGGAATCGGAGTGAAAATCAAGTGGAACCTTTCCCAACTTCTTTAACGCTCTTGATGATGGTCTCCCACCTCTATTCAACATGCACTTCAACTTCTCTACCTTAGGTTTCCTCTCCTGCACTAAGGCCCAGATTTTTGCTGCAGAGGTGGGTGGCTCAAGTCGTGAATTTCCTGACTTGCCTGACTCACCTCAGTAGAAAGGCCCACAAATGTTGCAATTTTCAATATGGAGGGGTTAGGTGGGTGGGTGTGGGATGGAGTTGGGCCCAGAAGCAGAGTGTAGTTGATCAAAGGGGTGCTCAAGTTCCAAGGCAGCCTGGTTAGAAGGCCTGCCTCAGTTCTCTGGGCCTTTGTCCCAGTTGTATTAAAGGCCATAAGGTCCTCTAGCCCTCACTCCTCATCTGTCCACTGACATCTTCATGCCCTTTATGCCAACCCATGCCCCCCACCCTCATGGCCCCATATAGAATCCATGCTAACTCGTGGCCTATCCATGCCCATTCAAGCAGTATACATTATGTTGTCATGAAGACGTTAATGCATATAATGTTATTGGAAATTGGACTTGTAGTAGGGTCTGTGTGTGTGTGTGTGTGTGTGTGTCTTACTTGGATTAAAGCCAGCTAGTCTGGGTGCTTTGATATATAGTAGTTTTGAGATGTTATACAGTAAGGAAGTTAAGGTAGCGGGTGCATTTGCATTTTGTTGAACAAACCATGCAAAGACTGGGGGTGAAATCTTGCACCTAGCTAGGAGACACCAAGCAATATGTTTATATTACCAAAAAAACTTGGTACTATGAAAGGGGTTTTATTGTTAGAAAAGGTGGAGTCCAAAGGGCCTGATAATACAACAAGAATTTGCATTCAAGGGGAAGGCTAGGTATATGCAGAAAATGAGTTTTGTATGTGGGTCAAAGGCATGTGAGGTCTAAGCAGCCTGTAAGCCTACAACTGTGTCTGCAGAGGAACAAATTGAAAGGAGCCTCATTTTGAATTTGTAAGATATAATGTGCTTTGCTTGGTGTCTGTTTAAGTCTATGGGTTATTGTTACCTTGGGGAAGATTACCTGGAAGTGATTAATTTGGGGATTTGTTTAATAGTTATTATGGTAGTAATTTGTAGACATGTGTATGTGTTTAATACCTTGTTAAAGTAATGAATGTTTAATTTATATAAAATAACTTCTTGAGGTTTGGTGGTTTTATTCCTGAATCCAGAGCTACATCTCAAACATACCAATTGAAAATATAGGTTATGACAGTTGTTTGAAGTTTCCCTCTGGGATTTTAAATAACTCAGCTTTAACCAACTGCTATGTCATAACACTCCTCACAACTCACTTTCCTACCTATCTTTATATCATCAGCAAACTTGGCTACAATACAATTGGTCCCCTTATCCAAGTCATTAAAATACAGATCAAAAATAGTTGAGGCCCTCGCACTGATGCCTGTGTCACTCCACTAGTTACAGTTTGTCAACCTGAAAATGATCCATTTATCCTGACTCTCTTCTTCCTGTAGTTAGCCAGTCCTCCATCCATGCTAAGATATCACCTCCAACACCATTAGTCCTTACCTCATATAGATAAATTGCCTTCCTCCAGCTCTGTGGCCAATTTTGACTTAAGAAAATGACTGTAAATGGGCCAATAAAGGCCAAAAGGTTACTGCTGTTAACACCAAAGGTCTCCCTATTAGAACCTACACAGAGGACTGATTGGCCCAAATGGCTGCCTGTATTAGGCATTAGGCCTCTTCCCCATGTAAATTAGAGATCTAATAATGTAGGTAGGACCTGAATTGAAAGATTGTCGTGAAAAGTTTGTGTGTCCTGTCTTTGCCTGTCTTTTCTTGCATCTGACGATCTTCTCCTGTGATGTCTGTACTAACTCTTTGATTATTCAGCCAGGATTGGAAGTCACAGTTGAAAAATTGCAAGGGGTCAGGTCGCAGAAACCTTCGCGATCAGTGTCAAGGTGCGCAGCATCGATGCTCACCAGAATATCTGGGCCATTATTTCAAATTAACTAATAACGGTGCGGAGTGGGGAGGAGACAAATTTTGAAACTACCAAAGGACTGGAATTGACTTCCAGGTAAGGCAATGGAAGGTAAAATCCTACAATCATCTAAGGACCAGCTGGATGTTGTGAAAAAGTAGGAGGAAATTATTAGGTCTTTTTCCTGTGGGTGAGCGAGGATGAGCTGAAGGGCCTTCCTCATCATGATCTGATGTCACAAAATTAACTTATATGAAACCAACCTTTTGATGTATTTCCAAATTCTCATGTTAAAGCCTCTAAAGCCACTGGCTTGGTTTTTTGTTGCCACCCTCTTTAAAAATAACATTTACGTAAATACAGCTGCAGCTGTGTCTGTCTCCAACTCTTCTGCTTCTAATAATACAGCTTGATTCACCATCACTGAAATTTCCCTCAACATTTACTTGTATGAGAGGATTAAAAAATGACCCCATGAGACATTAGTAAGGAGTTTCAAAACTATCTTTGTATCATATTTACAATATAAATTTTCCAAGTTTTGTTTTTAGTGTGCCCCCAAATTCCAATCTGTTTCCATTATAACATTGTCATTGAAATCGTATCACCTTCAGTCTTCAATGTCATGAGACTATTAAAACAAAAGCAGACTTGTTTTGATTTTGAACTTTTAGTGCCAAGAGTGTTAAGCTGGCTCTTTATTTACCTCTTGGGAAACATTCAACAGTAGTATGTTCAGTGATTCATATTGCATTGATATATACTTGTGTCAGCTGTTAACATAATAGCCAAATAACCAATGCAGCTTCCAGTTATTTGTACTTAACTAATGTAATTGTGATGCTATAAACACAGTAGATAGGGAGAAACTGTTCCCACTCATGAAAGGATTGACAATGAAAGGGCACAGACTTAAATTATTGGGTAAAAGAAGCAAAAGTGATATGAGGAAAAACCTTTTCACGCAGCAAGTGGTTAAGGTCTGGAATGTATTGTGTGTGTGGTGGGCACAGGATCAATTGAAGCATTAAAAAGGGAATGTGCAGGGTTATGGGGAGAAGGTGGGAGAGTGACACTAAGTGAATTGCTCATTTGGAGAGCTGGTATAGACACAATGGGCCAAATGGGCTGTAATTTTTCTATGATTCCATGACATACGAACATATGAAACAGGAACAGAAGTAACCCATTCAGTCCATCGAACCTGCTCTGCCATTCAATAAGGTCATGGCTGAACTGTTTGTGTTTTAAGTTCTACATTCCCATCTACCCCCTATAACCTTTGATTCCCTTGCCTAACAAGAATCTATCTACGTCTGCCTTAAAAATATTCAATTCGCTTCCACTGCCATCTGAGGCAGAAAGTTCCAAAGTTGCACAACTCTGAGAAAAAAAAATCTCCTCCCCTCTGTCCTAAAAGGCGACCTCTAATTTTAAAACAGTGCCCCTTAGTTCTGGACTCGCCCACAAGAGGAAACATCTTTTCCAAGTCCACCTTGTCAAGACCGTTCAGGATCATTTATTCTTCCATCAAGTCACCCCTCACTGTTCTAAACTCCAGTAGAAACAAGCCCCAGTTTGTCTAACCTATCCTTATAAGACAACCCACTCATTCTAGTTATCAATCTAGTAAACTTCCTCTGAACCACCTCCAACACATTTACATCCTTCTTTAAATGAGACCAAAAGTGCACACAGCATTCGAGATGCGGTCTCCCTGATGCCCTGTATAATTGAAACATAACATCCTTACTTTTATGTTCAATTCCTTTTGTAATAAAGGATGGCATTCCATTAGCCTTCTTAATTATGTGCTGTGCCTGCATATTAACTTTTTGTGACTCATGCATGAGAACACCGAGATCCCTCTACACCTCTGAATTCTGCTATCGTTCTCCGTTTAAGTGACACTCTGCTTTTTATTCTGTTAGGAAATAGAGACAGTTTAAGTAAGTTATATTTGTACTTGTGGGTGTCAGGAATGAGTTTTAGCTTTAAAGTTTAAGCTTGATTTGTATTTCTCTATTTGTGTGTTAAGAAAAGGTCAAGTTGAACTTTAGTTTCACTTTAAAAGATGCCTGCATTTCTAATGAGTTTTACGGCTCTAAGAGAAGTTAAAGCAAACACAACAGTAGAAAAAACTGTGCTGTTGCCTAGCAACAGGGGTCCAGAGAGGGAGACCCACCCACACACACAAACAGAAAAAACTAGAAGAAGCAGTTTTGAGTTCAGTTGAAGGCAGTTGCCAGCAGAAACAGCCTAGAAGGGACAGATTGCCAGTCCCAAACTAAAGTTCAGTTGAAGCCAGGACTCGAGAGAGACTGGATACTGGGAGAGGGAACTGCAGAGTGAAAGCAGATTTCCCAAAAGAACTGAGAGGTCCCAAGGCCAAGGAGTGAGACAGAAACAGGACAAAGTCCCAGGTAGACCTTCTGGTCCAAGGAAGAACAGGAACCCGGAAAAGCTCTTGTAAGTGAAGTTAAGAGTGAGGAGCAAAGGAAGGCTCCAAGCTTCAAGCTTAAAGGAAGAAAAGCTGCAGGAAGCAGATTTAAAGCAAGAGGCCAGAAGGTCCAAAGAGACAGCTGAATGTCTGTAACTCACGTGAAGCAGTGGTGTACTGTTGGCATGGATGAATATTTGAGACAGAGTTCGTGGAAGGAAGTTTGAAAACAAATGGCGATCCAGGGGAGATGAACATTGGAAGGAGAGTTTGAAAACCTGGAGGTGGACCCTTGTGGAAGGCATCTGAGAGAAAGCATCGGTTTGGGAGAAGATTCCAAAGCAAGTTCTTGGAGAGTGGAGATTGGAAACCCTCGTGGGAAAGTCGGAGTTCAGTGAAACCAGTTATCTCACGGTGTGACAAGCATCTGGGGGTTGGGGGTGGTGGGTGGGATGCGGGGAATTGAGGAGAGATCCATAGCATCTGTTTGGAGTGGCATCTGTCAGTTGGTTTCAGAGTGTGGTGTGTCTGACCACAGGTCACCAATTGGTTTATATGGACTGTGTATTTACTGTAAACATTAGCGTAAAAGATAGTTTTTGTAACTTATGTTATCCTTACAGTTCATTGGGCAGAAATTTTCGCTCGGTGGGTGGGCGCGCACCCGACCCGCTTGAGCTTGAAATGATGTGCGTTGACGATGGCCTAGTGTGCCGACGTCAGCGCGCAGTCGCATGATAGTTCGGTTGGCAGGCGCCGCTGGAGCTGGCAGTGCGCCCGCCGACAATTATAAGGCCTGTTCAGGCCACTAAGTAATCATTTAATGTAAGTTTTTCATTGCCCGCCCAACCCAACGGTTTTCATTAATAACATGTCAGAGTCACATGAGGGGACATGTTTTATTACGTTTTCATTCTCTTCGTTTTTTTAATATCTCTCAATCTCCCTGAGGCAGCTCCGTGCCTCAGGGAGGTTATGCAGTGCTCACTCACGTGCATGCGTCAAGTTCATGATTGGCTCACTCGCCCTCCTCCCCCTACCCATATAGGCAGTGCTCAGTGCTGCCACTTGCGTTTCACGTTGTGCGGGCCAATTGCGTGGGCCTTAATTGGCCCACCATTGTGAAATCATGGTATGGTGCTGATTGCAGGCGACGGTCAGCTTCCAGAACACCCCCGCCGAGCCCGCCCGCCAAGGGCAAAATTCTGCCCTGTATATATCTGCAAAGGTATAGTTGTGGTTGAAGGAGTATAATATAGTTCATCTTTTCTTGTTTAACAAATGATTTATTCTTTTGTTAAAAGTTCATCAGCTGACTCCTGTGGCTCTGTTCAGTAGCCATTCTCCTCGTATCTAAACAAAAAATAAAAGTTAGGATCTATCAAGCCAGGTTCAACCTGGAATCAGGCTTGTGCAGTAGTAACATCAGCTGGGATCATAACAATTCTTCTTGCCAAATTGAACAACTTCATATTTTCTCACATTATACTCCATTTGCCAGATTTTTGCCCACTCACTCAACTTATCTATATCCGTCTGCAAACACCTCATGACTTCTTCACAACATACTTTCCTACCAATCTTTGTGTTGTCTGCAAATTTAGCTACCATGCCTTTGCTTCCCTCATTTAAGTCATTGATATAAATTGTAAAAAGTTGAGGCCCCAGCACAAGACTCCTGTGGGACTCCACTCGTCACATCCTGCCAATCAAATAAGGACCCATTTATGCATACTCTGTTTTCTGCCAGCCAGCCAATCCTCTATCCAGGCTAAAAGCGGGTTTGATAAATGTTGATTACCATTGAATTCAACAACTTCAGACCATGAGCTCTCTCCTCTATCTTCACCCCTTTTTATTCATTTTTATTTTTTATCCACTTATTTATATATTTTATATTTTTTATTCATTTATTCATTGTTTTGTCACCTTTTTTTATCCCCCCCTTTCCATTTTCGATCCTTTTTTTTGCCACCACCGCCCCCTCCCCCACCCCACTCCCACACGGGCAATCTATTACTTGTTCAGGTTGTTCTTTTCAGAGTGCTTACCCCTGATCTGCTGTTATTACATTCTGCTTTCTTACCTTTGCCACTATCAGCATCTTTTTTTAGCCCTTACCACTACCATTAGCACTCCCTTTGTCCTTTTGTTCATTACATCTTTGTCAATCTCTCCTTTGCTCCCAGCTATCAATGGCCTTTTATCCAGCTTCACTTGCTCCACCCGCCTTAAACAGTATACATTTTATCTCATTGCTACTTCTCTTTAGCTCTGAAGAAGGGTCATACAGCCTCGAAACGTCAACTCTGTTTCTCTCTCCACAGATGCTGTCAGGCCTGCTGAGTTTTTCCAACATTTTCTGTTTTTGTCTCGATCCACGCTAATATGTTGCCCCCTACACCATGAGCTTTTATTTGATATGGCATGTTTTTTTTGTTAAAATTGCCATTAAACATGTATTTGAGTAAATCTGGTGTTTTGTGTATGCTAATTGGATTGCTATACTGGATAATTCATTTATACTTCACAGTCATTTGTTTTACAGCTATTTGATGAGTAACCTGCTACAGAATAGTTTCTAGTTCATAAAAACTGACTATACAGAGAACTCATTACTAAACATTGTAAAAGACACTTAACTGCAGATAACCATCAAACATTCCCCATGTCACACAATACAGTCTATTCAAAATTCCTAAAATGAGAAGCTCCTAAGAATTATTGTAGTTAAAGATTGATTAATGCAGTTTCTTAAAATAAACTGAATAATAACCAGAAATTGAACTGGACCAGCCATATACATACTGTGGATACAAGAGCAGGTCAAAGGCTGTGAGTTCTGCAGCAATCAACTCACCTCCTGGCTTCCCAAAAGCCTGCCTACAAGTCATAAGTCAGGAGTGTGATGGTATATTCTCCACTTGCCTGGATGAGTGCAGCTTCAACAATACTCAAGAAGCTCGACACCATCCAGGTCAAAGCAGCCCACTTGACTGGCACATCACCTTAAGCATTCACTCCCTCCATCACTGGCAAACAGTGGCAGCATCGTATACCATCTACAAGATACCCTACAGCAACTTACCAAGGCTCCTAGACAGTACCTTCCAAACCTGCAACCTTTACCAGCTAGAAGGACAAAGGCAGCAGATGCATGGGGACACCACTGCCTGCAAATCCCCCTCCAAGCCACACACCATCTTGACTTGGAAATATATCACTGTTCTTCACTGTCACTGGGTCAGAATCCTAGAACCCCCTTCCTAACAGCACTGTGGGCATACTGATACCACATGGACTGTAGCGGTTCAAAAGATAGCACACCTCTTCTCAAGCGCAATAAGGGATGGACAATAAATGCTGGCTTGCCAGTGATGCCCATGCCCTGTAAAAGAATAAAGAAAGATCAACATGATCTACAAATTGTATTGGATTGTATGTCAAAAAAGTATTATGCCACAATAAATCAATCCTAATTAGACCCAAAAAGCTCTTAATATTTACAAGAAACTTATGAAAATTCAAGTAGATAAAATGTGGAGCTACGGATCAGTTTCCTGTTAGTCAATTGTATATTATTTCATAAACTTGGATGTTTTGTGCTTCAATTGTTAAGCCTCTGGTGCAAATGTCACTGTATTTCATCAACGTGGAATGCACTGACACTGCTGTGATTGCTGTCACTGCTGCAGAGAATCTTATTCAAAATAATATATCCACCGTTCCACCCCACACGCATATTCTGACACCAGGGAGATGAATAAACACGTTTTCATTATTGGAAACATTAATATTCCACTTCTTTCTCATAGCTCAAATACTGTGAGTGTGGCAATAATTTATTTATTCATACAACTCTTTTGGCTTATGCCAGCACTTCCCAAACTACTTTCCAATATGAGCTGATTTTAACACTTGAAAGTTAATGTGACCCCAGGTGCCAACAAAAGCCAAAGAGCAGTAAAGCAGCAGAGTAACTTTCAGCATATAATTATTAAAGTTTGCACATGATAGATCAACATATACTAACACATCATATAAATGTGAAAATCTGTGATGAAAATCCCAGGGCCTTGGTGGCCGGTCTCAAATTCTGCATCTGATTCCATTGCTGCTATCCGGGAAACCTCTGAAGTATTTATGGAGATGCATAGTTCTGTCACAGCATGCCTGATCAGAGCTGCCGCAGCCCAAGTGCCCAATGCCGCAAGTTTGTCTTCTGGCTGGTTACTTCCCACTGCTGGGAAAATATGAGGCAGTGGGGGATTTTATTTCTCTTGACCCCCTTTGATGCTTCTGCAACCACAATTGGAGTCTCAACCTATGGTTTCAGAACCACTGGCTATGCTAATCACTATCAGATGACAACTAGTTGTTTTTGTTACTTCATCTGGCATCCCTCTCTAATCTGATTCAATTGTTTTTCTTCAGAATTGTGTGAAGGATTCACCTCACCCAGTCTCTATATCTGTCAGAATTTATTTTCACCTTAATGAGATCTCCCACTTTCCCCTTCTAACTAGTGTCCATTTCATCAATTTGAACCAAGATGCTACTTGTCTCTTCACTACTGCCAGTTTCCACGCTTTATTTAGATCCTACACAAACTGTCATTCTGGCAATGCAAGCAATTGATGTGTTTTTCTATGGAGAAAAAAAACCTCTAATTTAAGTAACCTACTTAACATTTTATCCTTTGCCTATTATCTTATAAGATTTTAAAAAGTTCTTTTAGTCTAATGTTCACTGTGCTCCATAATATACATTTAGCTGTCATTCCATCCATCAGTTCTGACATATGTGGCTGACACGTGTTCTTATTCTCATCTTGCATTATTGCATTTTCAGTGATTGATTAATGATTTTAAAAACATTATTTCCCTTCAAAATTAGTACAATTAGTCATTTTGAATAACTATTCATGTGTTCCTCTGTTTTTATCAAACTACTGCCAAAAAGATTCACCCGTGACCCAACATCTAGCCATCTTTTCTCACAACTGCTTTCAATTAATGCACAAAATCTGTACACTTTGCTGATATTAGAAACTGCAAAACGATATATGCTGTTAAACTCATTGGGCAGAATTTTCTGCCTGTTGGGCGGGTGGGGGGCCCGACCCAATCTCCGGCGGGCAGGGAGCCGATCCCTGCCGGAGAAGCGGGCCCCGCCGCCATTTTAAATGGGTAAGCCAATTAAGGCCCACCCAGTGTAACGCCCGGCGGGAAGCGCTATGCACTTCCTGTGCGGACGGGGGGTGGGGGGGGATTCCCCAACTGCCAGAGTGCGCTCTTTCACGCATGCACGCAAAAGAGTGCATATCTCCCTGAGACTAAGTGCTGCCTCAGGGAGATCGCTGACAGCTTTATAAACTTTAAAAATAGAAAAATTAAAAAATCCTTAACATGTCCCCCTCATGTGACAATGTCACACGAGATGGGACAAGTTAATAAATTTCACTGAAACGTTAATAAGCTTTTTTAAACCCTACCTGAAACATCATCCTGCCGGTGGATGAGGTTTCAAGTTTTTTCAGAAACCCGCTGGGGCTCCTGGCCTGCCGGCCAACCTTAAGGTTGGACGGGCAGGTCCATTAATTGTTTTAATTATCCTGTCAATGGCCTCAATTGTCCATTGACAGGTTGGCGGGCGGACAACTGATCTCGCTGAGTCCCCGCCTTCCTGAAGATTTAAATGGGCAGGATAACATTGAGGGTTCCGGCCGATGTCATCCCGCTTCATTTTGCGCGTCAGCGAGCAGGCCCCGCCCCCTGCTCACCGATGGAAAAATTCAGCCCATTTTTTTTCTTAAATGGTTTGAGTTTTTGTTCAGATATAACATATTGATGCAAACATTGCTTATGGCTCTTTTTCATTTCTTATTAATTTCTGGAATATATTGAGTGCTGACTTAATTCACTTGACCTTTTTGTCAAATGCCATGTTGAAAGTACAAAACTTTGCACTGAATCCAGTTTTAATTGCAAGAATATTGACTTAGTATCCAAAGCTAGAAACCCTGCTAATCTGGCTGGCACTTCTTGTATTACAGTCATTGAATCATACTCCCTTTTAATGGCTTTATGAGATCATTAGTGGCAGAGAAATAGGTAGACAGTTTTACTGCCACCAAGTCCTCTAAATTTACCACAGCACTGGACTGATCTACTTGCTCGATTACATTAGTATTTCTGTTCTTTCTAGTTCTTTTTTTCAATTAATCTGATTGTAACTGCATTCTCCTGGGTAGATGTCTCATTGGAGGAGCTAATGTATTAAAAGGGAATTTTGTATTGTAGATATTGTAAGCTTTGAAAAATAAATAGTAATATTTTTTCCAAAAAGGTTTGACCAAAGTATTATATCATTTGTAACTATATTTGGGACCTGCAGTAATTAAGTCCCAAGATTTACAGTAAATCATGAGCTGAGGTCATGATTGTGTGATTCTTGGCATGAGTTAGGTCAAAGGCAATAGAGCTGAAGTTTATGGAGGTAAGAGTAGGAAGGTGGCCAGGAAATCTTGAACAAGTTGAGTATGGAAACTGACAAAGGCCAGACTAAGGCTTTCAGCAGTATATAAGCTAAGGTAGGCACAGAGGAAGGTAATTTTATATTGATCAAAGAATGCAGTCTTTGTGATGGAGAGGGTGTGAGGCTACAAGCTCAACTTAGATTGAATAGGACACTAAGGTTACAAACAGTCCAGTTCAGCCAGAGGCAATGCCAGGCAGAGGAATTAAATTGCTGCCTGGGCACAAAGTTTGTGGTCGGAGCTAACTACGATGGCTTTGGTCTTCCAGATGTTTAAATTGGAGAAAATTGTAGCTCATCCAAGACTGGATGTTGGACCAGCAGTCTGACAACCAAGAGGCATTGGAGGGGCCAAGAGAAATGATGGACAGATGGAGCAGGTTGTCAGACATGTGGAAGCTGACCCCATGTCTGCAGATGCTATTGCTAAGGAGCAGCATGTGGATACTGAAAAGGAAGAGATCCAATTGATGGAATTTGTCAGTCTTGGATAACAATGGACTGCGCCTGGGGTGTATGTCACTACTGGAGTGAACATCGCTTGTGGTGGCTGCAGAGACCGATTCTTGAGTGGCAAGCCCTTCTGTAGCTGACACAAACGAATAATGTTGGCCCAAGGTCAACTGATGTTTTCTTCCTTCCATCATACTCTGTTTTCCGCCATCTGATCATTTCTTTTTCCCTCTGCTTTTTCCACGTCCTTCCTGACTGGTTGTCTCCAGGCACTCAGATCAGCAGCTAGGACGTCCCATGCATCAACTCCGACCCAGGTCAATTTGAGGCCCTGCTTTCAGACGGCCTTGTATCACGGATCTGTTGGTGTCCTGCCAATAGCAAGCTTGCCGTAAAGCATTTCTTTGGGGATG
Organism: Cetorhinus maximus; assembly: GCF_964194155.1. Lineage (NCBI taxonomy): Eukaryota > Metazoa > Chordata > Chondrichthyes > Lamniformes > Cetorhinidae > Cetorhinus > Cetorhinus maximus. Next base: position 54,840,764 of record NC_135884.1, read on the forward strand.
CAGCCGTCATTCATTCAGCTATAATGACCCAGACAACGGAGTTGCTGCTGACTCGAGGGCAAACAAGCTGTCGATCCCCGCACACTAGTGTACTTCCGTAATTAGAACAATATCCTGCCAGGAGATGCCCAATATTCACCTCTTGCAGCAGAGGTGGAAGCTGTTCAGCCACTTTCCTTGGCCTGCATAAGTTGTCCATGCTTCACTACTGTAAAGGAGTGAGCATGGTACATGCGGAGCTTTGTATTTTTGGTTAGTTTGCTCTTGGCCTCTATTCAACTTCTCAACTTTGACATGGCAGCTGCAGCATTGGCAACCCTGGTGCTAATTCCGGCATTGAGGGATTTGTTGCTGGTAGTTGTTGATCCAAGATATATGAAGCTGTCAGCGACCTCCATAGTGAGTTTGTCGATTTTTTTTATTCATTCATGGGATGTGGGCTTCGCTGGCTGGGCCAGCATTTATTGCCCATCCCTAGTTGCCCTTAAGAAGTTGGTGGTGAACTGCCTTCTTGAACTGCTGCAGTCCACGTGGTATAGGTACACCCACAGCATTGTTAGGAAGGGAGTTCCAGGATTTTGACCCAATGGCAGAAAAGGATGTTGATGGAAGGTGGAGTCTTTACATCCTGGCCCATAACTTTGGTCTTCCTGATGCTGACTGTCAGTCCAAAGGCCCAGGAGAAGCTGTTGCAAGTGAACTTCAGTATGTGATGCCAGTGCAGCACACCAGCAAACAGCAACTCATAGATTGGGGCATTACACATACTTTGGTCTTGCCACGCAGTCTTGTCAAGTTGAACAGCTTGCCGTCAGCTCTGGCATGCAGGTACACATGCTCAATTGGGTTGCCAAAAGTGTACATGCAGCATGGAGAAAATATACCAAAGAGAGTTAGCGCCAGGATGCAGCCCTGCTTTACCCTGCTGCTGACCTTGGAAGTGCCTGATGCTGTTCTATTTTAACTAGCAGAACTGTACATGTTCTCATGAAAAGAAGAAAGGGTGCCCAGGAGTTCAAGAGGGCAGCTATTTTCCGCAGCAATTTAAAGAGTCTCTCTGATGAGATTGAAGGCCTTGGCAGGGTCTACGAAAGCCATGTGTTGTGGTCTGCAACGTTCACTGCACTCCTCCTGTGACCACCGAAGTGAGAAAATCATGTCGGTTGTTAATCTGCCAGTTAGAAGCCATGCTGAGACTGAAGGTAGATGTTTGACACCAGGGTCTGAAATCTGGTCAGGGCAAGGCAGGCAAAAAACCTTCCCCATTCTTCTTAACCAGGCATCATTGGCTCAGCCAACATTTATTGGCCATCCTTAATTGCCCTTGAGAAGGTGGTGGTGAGCTGCCTTCTTGAACCACTGCAGTCCAGGTGGTGCAGGTATGCACAGAGTGCTGTTAGGGAGGGAGTTCCAGGATTTTGACCCAGCAACAGTGAAGGAATGACGATATATTTTCAGGGCAGGTGGTGTGTGGCTTGGATGGGAAATTACAGACAGTGGTGTTTCCACGCATCTGCTGCCCCAGTCCTTCTAGGTGGTAGCTGTTGTGGGATTGGAAGGTGCCGTCCAAGGAGCCTTGGTGAGTTCCTGCAGTGCATCTTGTAGATGATACACACTGCTGCCACTGTGTATTGGTGTGGATGGCGTGAATGTTTGTGGATGGTGTGTAATCAAGCAGGCTGCTTTGGCCTGGATGATGATGAGCTTCTTGAGTGTTGTTGGAGCTGCACTCATCCAGACCGGTGGGGAGTATTCCATCACACTCCTGACTTATGCCTTGTAGATAGTAAACAGGCTTTGGGGAGTCAGGAGGTGAGTTACTCACCACAGGATTCCTAGCCCCTGACCTGTTTTTGGAGCCACAGCATTTATATGCCTGGTCCAATTCAGTGTCTAGTCCATGATAGGACCCAGGAGGTTGATGGTGGGGGATTCAGCGTTGGTAATGTCATTGAATATCAAGGGGCATTGGTTATATTCTCTCTTGCTGAAGATGGTCATTGCCTGACACTTATGTGGTGTGATAGTTACCTGCCACGTGTCAGCCCAAGCTTGGATATTGCCCAGGTCTTGCTGCATTTGGACATGGACTGGTTCAGTATCTGAGGAGTCGCAAATGGTGCTGAACATTGTGCAATCATCAGCAAGCATCCCCATTTCTGACCTTATGATGCAAGGAAGGTTACTGATGAAGCAGCTGAAGATGGTTGGGCTGAGGACATCAACCTGGGGAACTCCTACAGTGATGCCCTGGAGCTGAGATGATTGACCTCCATCAACCACAACCATCTTCCTTTATGCTAGGTATGATTCCAGATATAGAGAGCTTTCCCCCCGATTCCCATCGGTTCCAGTTTTGCTTGGGGCTCCTTGACGCCACACACGGTCAAATGCTGCCTTGATGTCAAGGGCAGTCACTCTCACCTCACTTCTGGAGTTCAGCTCTTTTGTCCATGTTTGAACCGAGGTTGTAATGAGGTCAGGAGCTGAGAGATCCTGGCAGAACCCAAACTGTGCACTAGTGAGCAGGTTGTTGCTGAGCAAGTGCCACTTGACAGCACTGTTGGTGACCCCTTCGATCACTTTACTGAAGATCGAGAGTAGGCTAATGGAGCGGTAATTGGCCAGGTTGGATTTGTCCTGCTTCTTGTGCACAGGACATATCTGTGCAATTTTCCATGTTACCAGATAGATGCCACTGTTGTAGCTGTCCTGGGACAGCTTGGCTAGGGGCATGGCAAGTTCTGTAGCACAAGTCTTGAATACAATTGCCGGAATATTGTCAGGGTGCATAGCCTTTGCAGCATCTAGTGCCTTCAGCTGTTTCTGGATATCATGTGGAGTGAAATGAATTGTCTGAAGACTGGCAATTGTGACGCTGGAGGCTTCCGAAGGAGGTCGGTATGGATCATCCGCTTGGCACTTCTGGTTAAGAATGTTGCAAATGCTTCAACCTTACCTTCTGCACTGATGTGCTGGGCTCCCCTGTCATTGTGAATGGTGTTATTTGTGGAGCCTTCTCCTTCGGTATGTTGTTTAATTGTCCATGACCACTCACGACTGTATTCGACAGGACCGTGGAGCTTAGACCTGATATATTGGTTGTGGGATTTGTCATGAAGAGATATTAAATTCTATAATGTTATTGGAAATTATTTTTTAAATAGAATTGTAGTGGGGTCTGTGTCTGTGTGTGTCTTAATTGGATTAAAGCCAGCTAGTCTGGGTGCTTTGATGAATAGAAAGAATTAGGTTTGAAATGGTAATTCGATAAACATGGGGATGTTTAGAAACATAGGTGTCAAGGTGGCAATTTGCATTTTTAAATAAGCCACTCAAAAGAATGTGTAAAATCTTGCACCTAGCTAGAAGACGCCAAGCAATGTGTTTAATTTTTTTCAGCTTACCAATAAAATTGGTGGAATGAAAGGATATTATTGTTAGCAGCGGCAAAATTAAAAAACCTAGTAATACAATGGAAAATTTACATTCAAAGGAAAAGCTAGGTATAAAGGAGAAAAGAGTTTGTGTGTGTGTAAGTCTGAGGCATTTAAGATCTAACCAGCCTGTAACTGTGGCTGCAAAGGAACCAAATTGCAAGGAACCTCATTTTGAATTCTTACAGTCAAATGTGATTTACCTGGTGTCTGTTTAAAGTTAATGGGGAGAATTTTTCAGTCAGCGAGCAGGGGTGGGGCCGATGTCACCGCGCATCATTTAGATTTTCAGTTCAGCAGGTGCGCAGCCAACTCCGAACTGTCAAAGGCCTATTAAGGCTTGCTTAAAACTAATTAAATCAATTAAATGAGCTGCCCGTCCAACCTTAAGGTTGGCGGGCAGGTGAAGAGCCCAGGCAGGCTTTGCATTTTTCATGGAACCTTATCCACAGGCGGGATGAGGTTTCATGACGTGTTTACAAATTAAATAAATTTTTTATTTAATGTTCCCTGACATGTCCCAGCTCATGTGACACTGTCACATGAGGGGACATGTCTTAAAATAATTTCAATCTTTATCTAAATGTTTGACCCTTAAACAAATCTGATTTCTGCGCTCTTTCACGCACATGCGGGAAAGAGCACACTCCCAACTCAAGGAACCCCCCCACCTGCACAGGGAGCGCTCAGCGCTTCCAGGCGAGCGTCACGCTGGGCAGGACTTAATTGGCCTGCCCACATAAAATGGCAGCGCGCACCCAATCAGGGGCACCGGTCAGGTTCGCGCTCACTCCCGCCCACCCCTGCACAAACCCCCCAACGGAGGGGAGAATTCAGCCCTATGGGTTATTGTTGCCTTGGTGAAGATTTACCTGGGAGTGATTAATATGGGGATTTGTTTAAAAGCCAGGATGGTAGTAATTTGTAGACATATGTATGTGTTTAATTTGTTGTTAAATTAATAAATGTTTAATTTTGTTTTATATAAAAAACCTCTTCAGGCTCGGTGGTCTTATTCCTGATTTCAGAGCTGCATCTCAAACATACCAATTGAAAATATAGGTTATGACAGTTGTTCAAGTTTCTCTCTGGGATTTAAACAACTCAGCCTTTACCAACTGCCGTATCATAACAGATTGCTTATCTCTGTCTATCACATACTGCTTTTGCTGTTTGGCATGCAAGTAGTCCTGAGTTGTACCTTCACCAGGTTGACGCCTCATTTTTAGTTATGCCTGGTGCTGCTCCTGGCATACCCTCCTGTACTCTTCATTGAAACGGGGTTGATCCCCTGGCTTGGTGGGAATGGTAGAGTGGGGCGGAGTGGGGGGTGGGGTATGCTGGGCCCATGAATTTACAGAGTGTGGTTGAATACAATTCTGCTGCTGCTGATGGCCCACAGCACCTCATGGATGCCCAAAATTCAGCTGCTAGATCTGTTCCAAATCTAGCTCATTTAGTACGGTGGTTGTGCCACACAACATGATGGAGGGCGTCCTCAACGTGAAGATGGGATTTCATCATGACAAGGACTGTGCGATGATCACTTCTACTGATACTGTCATGGACAGATGCATCTGCAGCAGGCAAATTGATGACGGTGAGGTCAACTCTGTTTATCCATCTTGTTGGTTCTGTCACCGCCCGCCGCAGCCCCAGCCTAGCAGCTATGACCTTTAGGACTCAGCCATCTTGATGAGTAGTGGTACTACTGAGCCACTCTTGGTGATGGACATTGAAGTACCCCACCCAGAGAACAAACTGCGCCCTTATCACTCTCAGTGCTTCCTCCAAATGGTGTACAACATAGGGGAATACTGATTCATCAGCTGAGGGGTGTGCGGTACATGGTAATCAGCAGGAGGCTTCCTTGCCCCTTTTTGACCAGATGCCATGAGACTTCATGGGGTTCAGAGTCAATGTTCAGGACTCCAAGGGAAAATGCCTCCCCACTGTATACCACTGTGCTGCCATCTCTGCTGGTTCTGTCCAGCTGGTGAGACAGGGCATATCCAGGGATGGTGATGGTGGTGTCATGAAAATATAATCATTTTCATAATATTATTGTGATTTATTATAAAAGTGGATTAATAGTGGGGTTTGGATTAGTTGCTCTGTGTGAATGTGTGTGCGCAGGGGATTTAACTGAATTGGAGACAGTTGGTCTGGACTTTTGAGTTATCAACACAAGCTAGGTTTGAAATGCTAAATGTGCAAACATGGCTGAAGTTTTATAATGTAAGGTGTAAGGAAAATATGCTTTTTTAGATAAATTCGAGTAGCTTGAATTTCAAAGGAATATTAAGATGTTACACATAGCCATAAGAAGCTAAGTCAAACAGTATGCTTATTTTTCCCAAAGGTTACTGATAAAATTAGTACTATGAAAAGATTTATATTATGAGAAAAATAAAGTTGCAAAGACACATTGGAACAATGGAATTTGCACTAAAAAAGAAGAAACATGTATAAAGGAGTCAAGGCTATGTGTAAGAGGAGAAGACATTCTAAGATCTAACAGAAGTGTGAAAAGCCTCCAGCCTCTGTGCATCACGTTGCTGTCTACAGGAACCGAAGCTGAGAAAACTCACTTTGAATGTGACTGTCCAAGATATTGTGTTGCTTTGCCTGGGTCTGTTTAAATCTATTTGTTTTTACTGTTGACTTAATGGATGCCAGATTAATTAGGGGAACTAGGAGTTATAATAATAGTAATTCGTAGACTTATGTAGGTGCTTAAAATCTTTTCTTTTCTTAAAAAATGTTTAATTTAGTTTTCTAAAAACCTCTGAAGTCACGGTAATCTTATTACTTCCTGAACTCAAGGCATGCATCTCAAAATGAAGTACAAATTACGAAACAGTTGTGACCATATGATCAAGTTTCCCTCATGGATTTGATCTACCTGGCACACATCATCTGCCATAATAGGTGGTGTCTGAAACATGACCAGTAAGCCTTGATTCTGTGAGTATGACTATGTCAGGCTTTTGCTTGACTAGTCTGTGAGACAGCACTCCCAACTTTGGCACAAGCCCCCAGATATTAGTAAGAAGGACTTTGCAGGGTTGACAGGGCTGGGTTTGCCATTATCGTTTCTGGTGGTAAAGTGGATGCCGGGTGGTCCATCCGGTTTCATTCCTTACAGGCCTTATAGCAGTTTGATACAACCGAGTGGCTTGCGAGGCCCTTTCAGAGGGCTGTTAAGAGTCAACCACATTGCTGTGGGTCTGGAGGCACATGTAGGCCAGACCAGGTAAGGGTGGCAGATTTCCTTCCCTAAAGGGCATTAGTGAACCAGATGGGTTTTTACGACAATTTGAACCTGGGTCACCAGATCATTACCCTGGGTCTCTGGACTACTAGTCCAGTGACGAAATCACAATGACACTGCCTTCCCAAGCTGCCTCAGTAATTGTTGCAGTCACTGTGATCCTCTTTGATTTTGTACAAGGTGACTATGGGAGAGTTCGTCTGTGCCCGCTGGCGTTGGGCGTGCTCAACGGCTTGAGCAGACAATATGGTGATAAGGCCAAAAATCAGTTTCACAACATCATGAAATTAGTTGGCAATCACCTGCTCAGCCCGACGATGGTGGGTTGTGTTCCCCGCCATCGGACGTCGGGAATCTCATTGTGATACATCTGCATATAAGGTCAGCCTGGTGTAATCATCCCCCCACACTGGATCGTCCACCCACGTCGGTGTGATTGCACACTGGTGTAGAACATGTCTTGACAAACCTGATGTGCAGATGTCGGGACTTATTGCCAGGGCCCTGCTCACATCATGGTGGGAAGTAGGGCCAATGGGGGGTGGGGGGCAAGGAGTTCCAAGTGGGGAAGGAGTTCCAAAGGGTGAAGGAGACCGAGGGTTGGGGGGTGCCCAGGTGAACATGCAAGGGACAGCTCTGATGAGCCCATGACTGCCTCCTGAGGAGTGAACGGAGGGTGGGCGCGGTACGAAGGAATGGTGAGTATGACCGAGGGCAGAGTGAGGCAGTAGGGTGGGAAAGTGAGAGGTTGACGGTAGCGATAGAAGGTACGGTGAGTGTGATTGGTGGGGATTCGGAGGCAGACACGGACCCTGGGGACGGGAAAGAGGTGGTCAGGGAGGTGAATGTGGATGAGGGTGGGATTTTCAGGAAGAAAGGGAACACGCACGTTCACCTGGATATCCCCGAAGGGCAAGTGTTGTGGCTGGTAGGTCACGGAGGGGAGGTAGAAGGTGATGTCAGGGGGTCAACTGTGATGGGGAAAAGGAAATGGGTGATTAGGGAAGGGGAAAACATGGGATAGCTGGCAAAAAAGCAAATCCAGACCACGTTGCCTAAATCAAAAGTGAAACAACAGTCGTGGTGGGCAAGATCAGGTGCTGCACGGGAGTGTAATCAATGGGGGCGTGGAGATGCACCTGAGCTCAGATGGACATCTGAAAGCAAACCCCAGCAGGCAGCATTGAAAATACTCAGGACATTGAGGTGAGCGTGAAGGATCCGTGCACATGGCAGAGTGCTTGCATGAGGCTCCAAAAGGCTCTGCCACACATATACATCTCCCTCAAGAATCATTCGTTGGCCAGCTGCTCCCTCTGCAGTGACAGAGGATGAGGTTGAGGGGGGTGTCACAGGCAAAGGGGACTCGGAGGGAGAGGACAGCCTCTAAGATTCCCAAGTGGATGATCCAGGGGTGTCCAGCTCCTGCTCCCTTTGGTGCCCAGGGGCCCCAGCCTGACTCCTTGAGGGGAAGAAGCACCTGGAGAGATGTCGAGGTGTCCTGTTTCCCTCTCATGTTGCCACTGCAGGAACTCACCTATGGCTCTCGTGATGGAGTGCAGGTCTGCATCACATCTCCAAGTTCTGCTAGACTAGGGTCTCCATAGTGTCTGCCATCCTCCCCATGGAGACCTCCATACCTGCATACGTGGGCACCAATTCATCAGAAAGCAGGCAAACACACTCCTCTGACTCGTGTGCCACTTTGCTGACGGCTTCCAACAGCTCCGTGTGACGTTACCACACCTTCTCCTGACTCTCCAGGATGAGCTGGAAGGCCAAATACAGAGGCTCATCGTCTGACTCGGACCTCACAGATGCCTCTTCCCCAGCAGTCCTCCGAGTGCCAGGAAGCTCGCACGAACCTGCCTCCTGTTGCTGTGCACACGTATCCGTGCGGTGACCACCAGATTGTGAACCCAGGCCTGCTCTTGATCTAGGTCCCAGAGAGGTCTGTGTCCCTGTACTGGTGCAGGGTGTGGGTAAGCGCTGTGACGGGTCTTCCAAGCTGCTTATTTCCAGCTCTTCAATGGAGGAGGTGTCCTCTTGGATGGAGGTGGGGACCCGGATGGAGCTGAGGGACTGGCTCGCTGAAGGTGATGGTCGCTTGGCAGAGCTCCCTGTGAACGAAGTAGAGATAATTAGTGCATGGCAGCAGGGTCAAAAGCAGGAGAGAGAGCACTCATATTAATGTTGAGAAAGGGATGATGTGATGCAGGATCCTCACGGGGGTGCTCGCCATCGACCACACTGCCACCGCAGACACGGTCCATGTCCTCGCCAGTCAGCGCAATGGCAAACTCCTCAAAGCGAGTGAGGGGCCTAATGTGGGCCACTCCACCCCCAGTCTGGTACCCCTCCCTTCTGATGTGAGCCAGCTTCTTCTGCATGAAAAAAGATGGAGAGTGTGAGAGCAGGACGCATGGTGCTGTGTGGAATGTTTGTATGGTGAGCGGAGCCATTGACAGGATGAGGACGTGAGCTCCAGAGGATGTGAGCCTATTGGAGATGTGAGGATGCATGTGAAAGTTAGTGGTGTTGTCCCTTGAGGTGCGAGATCCCTGTGGATGTGTGTTGGGCTTGTGAGTGTGAGTTGAGAGTGATGAGAAGAGTGAGTTACCTTGGCAGAACAGATGAGACCATTTATCCTGTAGTGGCACTGGGTGGCTGTCCTCTTTTACAGGGCATTGGCACTGGCCACCACTGCCACCGCCTCCCATGCTGGATTGGTGATGCTGCTGCTTATCCTGTGGCCACAGTGGGGGTAGAGGACATCACGGCGGGCCTCCACAGCTTCAAAAGGCGCTCAACGGACATGTCACGGAAGCAGGGGGGCTGCAGACTTTTTGCCTTTCAGGGCCATCCTGTCTCCTGTGCGGCAGTTCTGGGCTGGAAGCACTGAGAGGTGTGTGCGCAGCTGCATTTTAAATGTGGTGCCCAGTGTGATGAAGTGGTGAAGTGATGGTGTGGCGAGCAAATGAGAGCCCGCCCACCATAGAAACGGCGCGTTTCCTGGGAATGCATAATTAATTCGGTGGGTTTGGGACAATAATGGCATGAAAAGCCGCCATTGTGGCCGGCGAGTAAAACATCATTTTCCCCACCTGCTACCGCACTTAGTGCAAATTTGGGATGATTCTGCTGTATATTTGCAACACGCATGTTTTGAGACAAACCTTTCCTTCCAACAAAAGTTCATGGAGATGCTGCAGCTGCCAGTTTTTCACTTTTGATGATTTCACATAGAATGCCATCGTTTCCTGGGGCTTTAACATTGGCAAGACAGTCAATGGCCTTGTTGAGCTGTACTATGGTGGGCTCACTGTCCAGCTCCATGACAGGAATGTCTGGAATGGAGTTGAGAGATTCTTCAGTGATAATGCTCTCTGCTACATAGAGTTTAAGGTTATACTCCACCCACCTTTCCATCTGCTTGCTCGACTCAATGATGATCATTCCTGTCTTTGTCTTCAAGGAAACTAGTTTGGTTGCTGCTGGACTGTTGTTTTCTTGATTTCTTCATGCATCCCTCAAGCATTCCTGGATTCATCAGCAGATTGTATGCCATTGCAGAGTTTCAACCAGCATTGATTGGTGCAGGGCCGAGCAGTCTGCTAACTCTTGTTTCTAGCAGCTCTGAGAGCATGTAGGTTTTGTTTGCTGGGCTGGGATTGCGGGCTCTCCTCTTTCTTGGAGTAACTGACTCAATTTTAGTCCAATAAGCCTCAAACCAGTCAGCAGTCCTCTGGTCTCTTTTCCCATATGCAATGTATGCATTGATGATGACACCTCGATGATCCCACTTTGACACCACTCCTTGGGTATTGTTGTCCTAAAGAGCCTAATTGAGGATGTTGAGGACTCCTAGAACCTTTTTATGTCAGTGGCATGGCAAATGTTGATCCAAGGACGATCTCTCTTCTTGAAGTGGTATAGTTTTATTGGCTGAAGCCTGACCTAGCTACACACCAAGGAATAGTCAGTCACAATCAGAGCTGTGACAACTACGTGTGATGAAGATACTGTTGAAGGTCTGGTCATGATGATATCTAGCTGGTTCCAGTTGTATGACCTCGGATGTCTCCAGGATGCCTCGCGGCACTGCTTAGTTTGGGAGTAGCTGTTTTTCACACAGAGTTCATGGTAACAGCATACTTCGAGCAACCTGTGTCCATCTTAGTTCATCCTGCCAATTCCCTGGTGCCCAATGCATGTTGGCCAAGCTGTATAGTTGGTACCCACCCTTGCATTGAAGTCCCCTAGAAGGTGCAGCCCCTCGGTAATTCTGCAGATGGCAGCGTCAAGTAACTCGTAGAATTGATCCTTGACATCTGGGGTGGAGGTGAGGTTCGGGGCACAAATGCACACGAGGTTAACTGGGCCCACGTTTTTTGACAAGTGAAGAGTTAAAAAGTCTCTCTGAGCCTTCTGCAGCGGGGATTCAATCATCGTGAGTACTGTGTTATTTACTGCGAATCCCACTCTATGTTTGTGTGTTGACCCTTGAACTTTCCCCTGCCAGAAGGTGTATTGTTTCTCTTTAAGGGATCCACTTTGAGCGAACCTAGTTTCTTGCAATGCAGCAATGGCCATATTGCACCTGGTAAGTTCTTTGTTGATCACAGCTGTCTTGAGTGTGTCATCGATCTGCAGAAGGTTGCCGCTAAGTCCAGGATGCATGGTCGCTACCTTCCAGCTTGCAATGCAAAAGACTGGTGTCTTCTTTGTTGAGTTTGTCTTGTTCTCTCGGGGTTACCACAAGGCAGTGGGGCTATTTACCCATAACTGGGGGTCTGGTTTATGGGCCTGCATGCCATGCACCTGGGGGCCGGGCCTCCTCCGAGTCCCTTGTGGTTTAGACTGGTACCGTGAGGTATCCAGTTTACTTATGTCACCACAGGGAGGCACTACATAGGGCTTGCTGGTGGAGAGGTCATGTACTAGCAGGGAGAGGCTTACGCACTCGGCTACCTTTTTCACAATTGTTGTACTGTAGCCATCTGAAAACAAGAGGTGAGAGCTCAAAGCAAGGGGTGACAAGCAGACTAACCATGATGCACCACCTTTTACGCTAATACGCTAACACACTTGACACATCACATCAACTGGAGATATATAAGTCCTTAGTCGACTATGGCAATAACGGTGTAGGGGCAAGCAGCAAAGCCATTGTTGGAGAATCTTTCGCTATGGTCAGACAGTCAAGCATTGAATCAAACAAGGACCATTCCATTAAGCTGGATAATGGAGGAGAGTGCTGCAGTGTGTCAGACCAAACCCAAGGTTTACAGAGATTGATGTGGATGAGGAAAGATGACATACATGGTCACAGTAACAGAGGATGTCATGTGTTTTGATTGAGGATGCCTGAGTGTTGTGTAAGTAAAAAAAAATGATTGGCGAGTTACTTTTATTAAGGGGAAAGAAACTTCCAATTCATGTAAGTCAGACATAAATGGCAGAGAAAGCATGTGAGTTTTGTATTTTAAGAAGCAGTCTTGCATGAAATTATAATTTTTAGGATATATAATGATATAGTTCAGGCTGGGAATTTCTGTGTAAAGCTATTAAATACATATGTAGAGTTGAAGAATGTAATGTTACACAAATTTAACAAGTTGTGCAAAAACTGTGAAAAAGAAACAGTGAAAATGGATGCTCATAAATACAGCATTAGATGGGGAAAAATCAGAACAAATTTCAATATAGAAGTAGTTTTTTTGTCTGCTAGGACTAGCTCCATGTTATAGGCATCTATTGTTTTCCTGTTTTAATGGAAATGAAGAATAAAACTTTGTAGAGGGGAAGAAAGTAATTCTGTGAAAAATTTGGTTGTTAAGATTTAAAAAAGGGACCTTCCAGTTTTTGGATAGACCAACCACCTAAGCTTGGGAAAACTCTTAAGGTGAAATCGGTTCTTCATAAAAGCAAATAAAATTGCAGGATGAAAAATAATTCTTTAGGCAATGAAGTTTGATGAAAAACAATGAAAATAAAAAAAGGCAATATGAAACTTGACATTGGCGTAACTCGAGTAATTTTCCAAATTAAATATGAGCATACATAGAACAATGCCAGTGAATTAAATACTGTAGACGTTGCCTTCAGCCCCTACCATAAGCTGTGTACCCTGACTACTAATTCCGTCTCCCTGCTCAATCACTGTCTCAGACTGAATCAGACTGCTAATGAGAACTCTCACATCACTCTGACCACGCCGAAATGCAAAAGCTTTCAATGCCTGTTTTCACAGCTAGTCTTGTGGCAACTATGTACATACCAAACCCCAATTGGACTTTTTCAAGTTGCCAGTGGGCTGAATAATTTATTTCATAGAATCATACAGCACAGGAGGTACCATTTATCTGATTGTGGCTATGTCTGCCTCTTGAAAGACCTATCCAAGTTGTCCCACTCCCTTACTCTCTCTCCATTGCTTTTCAGATTATTTCTTGATATTTTCAACAATTACTTACTCCCAACGCTATGCTATTGCCACAGCCAGTGGAACAATTCACACCGTAACATAGTACTTACAACACAGTAACAAGCCATTTGGGACAACTGGTCTATACCATTATGCTCCATATGAGCCTCCTACCGTCCTTTGTCATCTCACCAAGTTTCCCTCCAAGTCACACATCATACCGATTTGGAAATGCATTGCCAAGCTTTCATCGCTCGGTAAAAATCCTGGAATTCCATGCTTGTGGGTGTACCTTAACCACGGGAAGTACAGCAGGCAGCTTGCCACCTCATCCTCAAGCTAATTAGGGATGGACAATAAATGTTGGCCTCTCCTAAATCCCACATCCCATGAATGAATACATCTGTTGAAATTCAACGGATCGTTCTATTCCTTTCTCCATCATGTGTTTATTTAGCTTCTCCTTTAATGCATCTATGTATTATTATTTATGCATCTACGTATTGGTAGCATAATGGTTATTGGAAGCATGGTGGTTATGTCACTGGACTAGTAATCCAGAGAACTGGATTAATAATCTAGCAACACAAATTCACTCAATTGATTAAATAAATCTTGAATAAAAAGCTAGTAATGTACTAGTGACCATCAATCTATTGGGTTGTCATAAAAACCCATTTGGTTCACCATAGCCCCTCAAGGAAGAAAATCTGCCATCCTTACTTGCTCTGGTTTATATGTGACTTTAGACCTTTCTTGCTTGCTCTCTTACCTGAAACGGCCGAGCAAGCCATTCAGTTACAGTAATGGGCAATAAATGCCAGCCTTGCTAGAAATGCCCACATCCTGTGAATGACTAAAAAGTCAGCACAGTCACTCCTTGTGACTGCAAGTTCACATCGTGACCATTCTCTGAGCAAAGAAGTTGAAAATTTCTTGTGAATCATTTGAGACTTGATTCTTCACCACCAGCTGTATTTAGTGATGTGGTTAAACAAAAACAAAATTACCTGGAAAAACTCAGAACTCAGCGGGTCTGGCAGTATCGGCGGAGAAGAAAAGAGTTGACGTTTTGAGTCCTCATGACCCTTCAGCAGAACTGAGTGAAGTTAGGAGAGGGGTGAAATATAAGCTGGTTTAAGGTTGTGTGGGGCGGGGGGAGGGGGAGAGAAGTTGGTGGGGGGGTTGTAGGGATAAGCAAGCAGTGATATAGATGATCAAAAGATGTTACAGACAAGGGAACAGGGAGGTGTGAAAGGTGGTGGCTCACCCCATGTGGTTAAACACCCTGGTATTGTTTGTAGAGCAGTGCAAAGATGGCAGAATAAAACTCCAGTGCTCAAATGCAGCACTAATCAGGGAAAACACAGGTCCGCTCATGCATACTTAAATGCAGGTACCGAGCTCAACTCATTGCTGCCCAACTAATGGTGATTTTTCTTCTCTTGTTCAGACAGTCAGATCTTTCCTATCATTAAAAATGTTAACATTAAAGTTTAAAGAACTCAGCAGCCTGCCTGAGAGGTTTCAACATTCAGCTTTGCTCTAGTGGTAATGCAACAGTCGTGCAAGATTGACGATTCTGTGGTTTCAGATTGCTCCAAAAATTCTATTTGTTCCATTTTTCCTGAGGACAATGAGTCATTTCCAATGGGTGCAACATCACATGGTTTCCCTAGTTTCTCCGCTGTCAAACAATAAAAATGGTATTTAAAAAAAAACAGTGAAGGTCTGAACTTGACCAAGGTGACCCTCTCAGTTAAGCATCCCCCCACAAAAAAAAAGACTAAACACACAGAGTTCAGATCTTGTTCCTGCCTTCCTGCAAACTAGCAGGTTTCTGCAAAATAAAAAATGTAAATAGATATGTAGGACAAGTACAGAAGCAAAATATTGTGGATGCTGGAAATCTGAAAAAAAATTAAAATGCTAGAAAAATTCAGCAGGTCAGGCAGCATCTGTGGAGAGAAGCAGAGTTAATGTTTCAGGTCAAGTGACCTTACATCAGATGTTGAATTGAAACATTAACTCTGTTTCTCTCCACAGATGCTGCCTGGCCTGCAGAATTTTTTAAGCTTTTATTTATTTTTATGTAGGACCAGTGTCAGCTGTGGCTCTGTTGGTAGCACTCTCATCACAGAACCACAAAGTTCTGGGTGCAAGTTCATCTGCAGGCTTGAGCACAAAAGTCAAGTCTGACACCCCAGTTCAGGACTAAGGAAGTGCTGGACTGTTGGAGGTGCAGTCTTTCAGATGAGATATTAAATTGAGACACCATCGACCTATTCAGGTGATGTAAAAGCTCCCAAGGCACTATTTCGAAGAAGAGCAGGGGGATTCTACCTGAAACCCTGGCCAATACATCAACATCACACAGAAAAAATCTGCTCATGTTGCTGTTTGTGTACAGTAAACTCTCACAAAATTGGCTGCTGTGTTTCTTACATTACAACAGGAACTACACTTCAAGTCTACTTGATTGGCTGTAAAGTGCTCTGAGACATCCGAAGGTCAAGAAAAGGACCATATAAATGCAAGTTTTTCTTTCTTTTAACCTGCAATGTTAGGAGCAGTGGAATTCGGGGATTTGGTCAAAAGTCTCACTAAGAGAAGTAAAATTCAAACATTTAAACATTGGGATGGGGAATAATGCACTCATGGTGTCATTTGAGCTCACTGAAGGAAAACAACAAAAAAAAAACAGAAGAACTTGCCAGAACAATCAATGGCTCCCACCACAATATTACATCTAATTGTAAACCATAAACAATTTTAAACTCTGTAAATATATAACATCATTAGATTACTTAATTATTTCATTGGTAAATATGAGTCTGCTAATGATCAAGGCATGAATAATGTATTTCAGTAATTTTTTTTAAAAAACACTGTCATCAATCAATAATAAAAGTAGAATTACTGACTTTGATATGTGCGATATGGAGTTCCTAGATAGGCTCCCAAGGCTCCAAACAAAGAAACAGCCAAGGAATGAATGGCATTTACGTCAAACTACTAAGAGGACAAGATGAGACTAGTTAAATTAGGATTTACTGAGCATACCTAAGCATAACAGTTTCAATTCAGCCCACGTCAAGTGTAGTAAAAGGTGCCTAACGCTGAAAGGAAACAAGATAGAAGAACACAATTAACAACACAAAACATCAGGAAAACAATGCTTATTCTTCCAAGATAAAGTAGAGCCTGCAGGCTTCAATGATCAAGAAATTCATTATTGTCGGCGGTGGCATTTGGAATCAAAAATGACGTCCGTCAGGCTTGGTGAGACTTCAGATGACCGAGGCGTCCAATTCTGGGCCCACATGTTCTTCCGCAGTGGAGGCATGTTGTTGCGCAGAGGAGTGGAAATCACAGCCCTAGGTTGGCTTCCTTCTCCTCCCTCTGGTGCTGCCATTCCATCTTGCTGTCAAGTCGCCGAGCCTCGAAGTGGCTTTCAATTTGATGGGTCATGCCGAGCAATTGGCAGCATTCTCCTCCAAGTCTGTGGTGTTAATGCCCCTTTAGGATGACCTTGAGCGCACCCTTATACTTTTTCTTTTGGCTGTTGAGCGTTGGCCAACGGAGAGCTGTGAGAAGGGAACCTGCTGAAGGAGGCAGTTTTTGGGTATCCGGACGCAATGACCCATCCATTGGAGTTGGTTCCACAGCAGCAGGGCTTCAATGCTGGTAGATACAGCTTCAAGCAAGATGCTCGCGTTGTCTGGCGGTCCTCCCATTTGATCCCCAGGACTCTATGCAAGCACCGCTGATAGAAATTCTCAGGGATCTCAATGTGGTGTTGGTGGACAGTCCATGTTTCACTGCAGCAGAGGAGAGTGGTCAACACAACAGCCTTATAAACCAGAAACTTTGTTGACTTCCAAAGGTCCCTGTTGTCAAAGACACATTGGCGCAGCTTTAAGGCGGCAGTGCTGGCACAGATTACTCGGTGTTGGACCTTCTCATCGATGGTAGTCCCTTGGGAGAGATGACTGCTGAAATATGGGAAGTGCTACACATACTCCAGAGCCATCCCATCTATGTGGATGGTGCGGGCAATGTTCAACTTGCCCAGGGAAGGTTGGTAAAGGATCTTCATCTTGGTGATGTTTAAGGATAGGCCAAGCCTCTTATACAAGGTGTTGAAGAGGTCAAGCATCCTTTGCATATCCTGTACAGAGTGAACCATCATGGAGCAGTCATCTGCAAACTGAAGGTCATGGGTGTTCATGGTGGCGAGTTTTGTTTTTGTCTGGAAGCAACCAAGATTGAAGAGTTTCCATCCAGACGATACTAAATCCTGACACCAGGTGGTAGGTCACCTCAGGTGAGGTGGACAATGATGGTCAGGTAAATGGCGAACAAGGTGGGGGCGATCACACAATCTTGTGTGGCCCCAGTCCGGATGTGAAAGGTGTCAGTTTCAAATCCTCCACTCAGGACCATGGCGGTCATGTTGTTATGCAGGAGTCTCAGGATGGTGACAAACCTCAACGGGCAACCAAATTACACCACTGCAAGCAGACAATCTCATACCTCTGGCAAAAGGAATTGGAGTTAATATACATTTCCTCCAGATTTACACAATTCAGGAATAGGACGTCTTCATAAAAGCGCCATGATGCAAATTTTAGGAGCAGGTTTAACCACATGATTTTCCCAGAACATATCAAGCTTGGATAAGTTCCAACCATGTGTGAACTATGCCAGAATGAGAAAGAGTGTGTAGCATATACTTTGAATTATATCCAAGTACTCAATGGCAAAAACACCTAGGGAAGTTAATGGACTCTGCATTTAACAGAATCACTGTGGACAGCAGTTAAGAAAACAAATACATTATTACATCATATTCCTAAATCAGCACAGTGCACAAATGAGGGTGCTATACTGATACTGAAGATAGTTGTTCTCCTTGGAGAAGGTTTAATTCAAGGTGTTCAAAATCATGAGAGACATGCTGCTGCTACAAAATATTCCTCTTCATCAATGTGCCCTAAGGCTTGGTATCGACCTCCAGCTGAGTAGGGGTCCTGCACCTTCTGACATTAACTGTCCACTGCTGGCCCTGTATCTAGCACCTGTTCCTGCTCACATGCAATGATTGGTTCAGTATGCAACAACTTCTGGCCTTGGGGAACCCACTGAGGTGTGCTGAGCACTTGAAAGTGGCATGCCACTCACCTTTCCTGCCCTGACGAGGTTATTAAACCTCGTGCGGCACTCTATCCATGACTGTGGGGCCACTCTCCTAATGCTCACCTCCTCAGCCACTTGCAGCATGCCAGCTGGGTTTGTGAGGCAGCCTCCTTCTTTCCATGTGCTGGGAACAAAATTTCTGTAAGCATTTAAAGGCCATAGTATGACCTCCAGGAATGTTTCAGAGAATCAGGGTGACAGCCTTCCCCCATTGAGACTTCATGATTTGAGCTGCTTTCTTTCACATGTTAGGTGTAGAGTGAGTCCATTCTGTCCCTCGAGCGGATACTTTAAATACTAAGGCTTCAGCACTCGGGCACAGGTTGTGAGCATGTCCACCTGCTCCAATGGGTTGGAAAACTCAGAAGCAAAATGCTACTGCTATGGTTCAGTTAAAGAGCCATGGAAAAATATGTTTCACAATCTTGCAAGTTCCTGACTGCTACTGGCCTCTCCCACCCTGAGTGGGTCCAAAAATGAAAATTCCAAGGATTGAATGGAGAAAATGGGATTCCTCAGCTTTCAAACAAAGTGAATGAGAGAGATGAAAGAAATGAAACTTTAGAAGAAAAATAAATCCCAAGCTCACCATCGACTTATATTATAAAAGTAGGACATGAGGTTCACATTCAAACTAATCTTATGATGTTCTGCTTTACACAATGATTAATTCACACTTGAAGTGAAGTTGTGTGTCAGACAGTGGAGGCAAGAATTTTGCAGCCATTTAAGAGACAGTTTAGGATTGTGGTGGTGATGTGGGTTCTTCTAGATGGATGAGTCAAGATGACCTCAGTGACCTTCCTCATCTATATTTATTTTGCAACATTTGAAGGTCTTCATATTGACAGCATCCACAAGATTATCTTTTTTTCCCCTCTCTGTGGCATAGTGAAGGCATTAAAGATACAGCCAAACACAAGATCTCTTGAGCCTGATGGATGAAAAGCCTTTCAATGTATTTTTATCTTCAGTGTGTGACAACTGCATTCCTTTTTAAATATGGGAAACATCAAGGGGAAGAGTCTAGACTTGCCCCGTATTCCTAGTAGGAGGATTCCTCATATATAGGAAGGATGCTATAAAGCATTGACTTCAACAGCTTTCAACAAGAAACATTCATACTTTATATAACAATGTACACACCGGTTTTTTTTTGAACATACTAACTCGTGTAAAAGTTAATTTTTGAGGTCAAATGTTTAGGCAAAAAGGAGGGGGTCGACTCATACATGAGTAATATTTTCAAGGGACTGAAATCCATGCCAGTTCTTGGGAACTGCCGATAATGACACTGTCTCAGCAGTTGCTGGCCATGGTTCTGAATTCAGCAGGGAACTGCTGTCCCAGGCGATTTCTGAAGGTTTAAATGAGTAAAGAGCAACTGTGAAAAAGACTCATTAGACTGTTCTCGCCAACTCCGTTCGCAAAACTAGCATGAAGGTATATGAAAAATTAAGATTTTGGAGCCAAAAGTAGGGAGTTGATTTATACACGCGATAGCTGAAAAACTGAGGATTTTTTGACCAAAAGTCAGGGGTCGACTTTTATACAAGATCGACTATCACTCGAGTATATACAGTATCAGTGATGCTAAAGGTTTACTTAAGTCAACATCGCAGTGAAATATTTTGCAGTAAAGAATCTCGACTAAAATTGAATCTTTTTATAGTTAAATGCTTCGAATGTCCTATGCACCTTCCATGACGACTGTCAGCTCCTGATATTGGTGTGGATGTCATAATAAAAATGACCTCACTGTAACAGGTTTTTCGTGTTCCCGAAAACAGGAGCTCACTTCAACTGCCATCATACAAAAGCTATTTGTCTCAATGTTCAGGGCAGGAAACCTACTATCCTTGGGCGTTTTGGCCTTTATGTGACTCCGGTCCCACAGCAATGTGGTTAAGTCTTAACTGCTCCATAAAGCCACTCAGCCACTCAGTTGGATCAAACCGCTTGCAGCATTTCAAGCCTCCCTCAAGTTTTTCTTCTTGATGCTTGATGTATCCTTTACATTTCCCCGCTGCTTAAATTGGTTAAATCTGTTACTCCAGTGATCACCTCCAGATCTTTGTCCAGATCCTCTCTGTTAAGGAGCTGCTTCAGGCAGTCCCTGCCACATCAAATTTCCCATACTCTCTAACAGTAAAATGCCTCCAAATAGCATGATTGGTGCTGGAATGTCGTCCCCTATTCTTAAATGTGGCCTGATCAAGAAAGCTCACCAATTCTGCATTGTTAACATTACCAGGCAGGTAAGCAGATCTCCACCTACAACCAAAGTACATCAAAACATACCTTGACCCCCATTGTACAAGCATTGCATAAATGACCATTGTGAGAGAGTTTGTCCCTGTGGTAACGAGGACATCGCTTCTAAGAACCAAAACCACACAGATTGTAAGCCTAAACTAACGCAAACTGTTAAATTATCATTTGAAGGCACGTACAGGGTTTCTGCTTTGTGCGCAATTAGCGAAAACCGTATCCGAAATTATGCCTGTTTTGAGAAGTGTTTTGTTTTCCTCGAGTCCCCGCTCAAACTCATTTGCATATCTCCAAACACAGTATTTGGCATCGACCAGCTCAATCGAGCAGCATTTTAAAACATTTCTTTGTAAAATTTTGTTCAAATGGTATTTCCTGAAACATTTATGAGTGATAACTAGGTACAGTTTGATTAATGCAAATAAAAATGGATTTAGCACAAAAATCATCTTTAATTACAGTGAATAACGATTTTAAATGATTGAAAGTGACTTTAAAACATAGCCAGCTGGTTCTGTATATGTCCGGTACAGTAATTGACGTCTTCCTAAATTCATAAAATAAATTACAGTCAAAAGGTTTGAAAAACACGTCCATTAATGTACTTGTGCCACAAGGAACCAGTTTAATTGTGACAGCCTCATCAAAGACCAACATACTAGTGTAACTACGAAAACTCCCAATGGTGATTAATTCATCCTGGGGACGCAGCCAGTTTCATGAGCGAGACCTTCTTCAGGCAAGATGTTTACAGAAACTGAAGTTGTACAGAAGGTAATTTGCGGTGAAAATTCCTGTCTTTTGCAGCAGTTATGTTTCTGTAACTACAGTACATCTTAAGTGCTTATGATCCAGTCACAAAAAAAATCAATTGAAATTAGATACATTAAAACGTAGCAGAGATGTTTTGTATTAAATCAAAAGGTACCAAAAAATGCTGTTATGAGTATTTGATGAGGTGGCCACTGAACTGACAACAATAAAACCAATTATTAACCAATAATTCGATTCTTGTCATCTTGAGTACTTGGCATTAACACTGGCACAATATTGTGTATCATTACAACTGCCTTAGTTACAATTGTGCACTGTGCATAATGAAAGGAATCATTGCAAAAGAAACAAATTGAAGTCTTCAGGCGTACCTTTGAACATCAGCGGGAACGTAGAACATAAGTTATCAGATCAGCCTGTAGGATGCAAAATTCGCTGAATAACCATTTGATGTAATTTACCATTAAAAATAATAATTGCAGTACTCAAAGTTGTTTCCTCATCTTGCCTCTGGTTCTTTTGTCAATCACTTTAAATCTGTGTCCTCTGATGACCAACACTTCTGCAACTGAAGACAGCCTTCTTATTTACTCTAACAAAACCATTCATAATTTTGGGCACCACTATGAGATCTCACCTTTGTCAATATCCCATCAATTACATTGTTAAGGTTTATTAATGTCAATTACATTGTTAAGGTTACTGGGATCAGGAGATACGTATTTGAGCATATATAAATAGGAGATAGGTGGAGCACTGGGTGCATGGGAGGAGAATTGTAAGACTGAACAAGTCAATAAACTCTCTTGATAAAGAAAAACTCTGTGTCTTGGTTTCTGCTTCACCAACCAGCTTGGATCCTGTTAACAACCTTAACCTCCTCTGCTACAAGGAAAGCAACCCCAGCGTCTTCTGTCTCTTCATATACCTTAAGCCCTTCATCCCTGGTACCATCCTAGTAATTCCTTCTGTACTATTTCTAAAGTCTTGACAACCTTCCTAAAGTGTTGTGCCCAGAATTGAACACAGTCCCCCAGCTGAGGCCTAACCTGTGTTTTATAAAGGTTTAGAATAACTTCCTTACTTTTATATTCTATGCCTCGATGAAAAAAAAACAAGGATTCCATGCATTCTTTCAAACAGCCTTCTCAACTTGTTCTGCCAGCTTCATATATTTGTGTACAAAAAAACCCAAAAGGTGCTTCCTGAGTTTACATTGCCTCTCCTCATTCTCCCGGCCAAATAGTATCTCTTCACAATTCTGTACACTAAATTTAATCTGCCATATGTCTGTCAATTTTATTGTCTGCCTATGTCCTCCTGAAGTCTGTTGCTATCCTCCTCAATGTATACTACATTTTCAAGTTTCACATCATTAAAAAAGGCTATGCATAACAATAGTATGACCCCTTGGTTATATTTTGTATGGTTTATAACTGTTAATTCAGAAACATGATTTTTACTTTTTTATTTTACTTCTAATTGGCACTTCAAATCTGCATACACATTGGTCTACAAAGTAAATCAGAGTACATGGATTTTAGAGACCAGGTGAGTAAACCTCCAATACAGCAGGAGGCATTCACAAGCAAATACCAGCGGTGTGCTGCCCACCATTTTTTTAAGGCCTCCTCGATAGGCATCATGGATTCATGCCTGAAACAGGTGCAAGTCCCTTTGCATATGCAATTAGGGAGCCATAGATTACAGCATGCATTGTACAATCAGTTCTTAAAAGGTCAAATGTGTTCAATGCCATCAGAAAAGTAACTTAGAATGCTTTTATTTACCTTGCTGTGGAAGCAGGAGGAGGAGTGTCCCACATTAAACTACAGACTGCCACCAGCCAACACTTGTCCTCTTCCTGATTGCCACCACCAGCAGCACCACCCATCAGATTTTGTTATGATCGCAGCAAGTCTACAAATAGGAAAATTGTGTTACCTCTCAGGACCAGCAAGTTGCCCCTGTGGCCACAACTGGGGGCTCATATTGGTCTGCTGGCCACAACCAAATGAGGTCACAGGACCAATTTACCATGGCCCTGCCACTGACCTCAATGAGAACATGCCCCAACTTAGGTCAAAACCCATTTCTAGGTGACTGATTTCTTAAATTGGAAATTCAACACAATGGAATGATTCATGAAAATATTCTATTGTTTGCTCCATCTTATATTTTCTTCCTGCTGCAAGTCTTTATTCAAAGTTGATTCAATGTTATGGATACAGCGATGGCAAATATTTTCTATAGTCACAGAAATATATATGTTTGTATAGTTATATCTTGCAAAAATGTTCAAATTATGTTGATTTGCCCATTCATTTGAAACATCCAAAATCAAAGGCTCAACTATTCAAGTCATGTACTATTTGATTCAGCTATTATAAAATCATATTCTCAGCTTTTTATGTCAGCAAAAACTGAAGTGAACAGCAGGAGGTTTGAGTTATTGTGAGAGGTGGCCTATGCCCTTCAACAGTGATGTTTCACCAAAAAGTGTCACTGAACAAAAGGTGAAGGTGATTCTTGACAGAAGTAAGAATAGCGCACGATCTATACAGACAGTGTACTTCATCATAAATGCCACTTGGATAAAGAAATTCATTATCATGTACCTTAATCCTGCCACGAGAATCCATCAATATGGTTTGTTACCCACAAATTAGACGTGATGATTGTTTGTGGTACATTCTATTTTATACCTATTAGCTGTAGTAATGAAAATCAACAATAAAATTAATAACAAGAACAGGATTACCTGGAAAAACTCAGCAGGTCTGGCAGCATCGGCGGAGAAGAAAAGAGTTGACGTTTCGAGTCCTCATGACCCTTCAACAGAACTGAGTAAAATTAGGAGAGGGGTGAAATATAAGCTGGTTTAAGGTGGTGGGAGGGGGGGGGGTGGTGTAGGGAGAGAAGTTGGGGGGGGTTAGTTGTAGGGACAAGCAAGCAGTGATAGGAGCAGATAATCAAAAGATGTCACAGACAAAGGAACAAAGAAGTGTTAAATGTGGTGATATTATCTAAAATAATGTGCTAATTAAGAATGGATGGCAGGACACTCAAGGTACAGCTCTAGTGGGGGTGGGGTGGAAAGACTGACAGGGTAATACAGGTAATAAAATTAATAAGTTTACCTTCAGTGCTCAAAAGTAAACATCTCTAAACTTTTTTCATAAACAGCACTCTCTATCTTTTCCTCTTTCACAGCCCCAATCCCTATGCCACCTACAATTGTGTTTTCTCTTGATTACTCAGGAGGGAACAAAACATAGATACAACACCCGCCTCCACTATACTGATTGCTGAAAATGGACAACAATTTTCTAAAACAAAAAAAACAGAAAAAGGATGGTGATGTAAACAAGGAATCAGCATTTTACAGAAAAATGGATACACACTTCAGATGTGGCTTTCATCAAAATTAGCCATGCTAAAACATCCACAAACATGCTGCAGAAATTCAATGTATGTGCAGTAATTTCAGGAGATTTACACTACCCCTTTTGAACCAATACAAAACAGTCTTTGGTCAAAGAGTTCTGTTAAAAGCTGATCTCTTAAACGGTAACTCTGATTCCCTCTCCACAGATGCTGCCTGATCTGCTGAGTGTCTTCAATATTTTCTGTCTTTATTTCAGGCAAGCTGAGCTACCCATCCTACGTCTGGGTAATAAAGAGATGAAAGTTAAAAATAAGATTTAAAAAATAAGTTAAAGAAAATATTTTTACGAAGTAATAAGCTGAGATATTCGCTCGACAGACAAATGCACTACATGAGTCGGCATGAAAGCTGAAAATCTGAACCACAAAATCATTTCTAAGAAGCTTTTTTAAAATTCATTTACGGAATGTGGGCGTCATCCCACATTGATGGTGACGATCAATGTCAGGCTAGGTCAGCATTTATTGCCCATCCTTGATTGTCCTTGAGAAGGTGGTGATGAGCTGCCTTCTTGACATGCAGCAGTCCCTGTGGGTATACCCACACTGGGTATACCCAGCGCTGTTAGGGAGGGAGATCCAGGATTTTGACCCAGCAACAGTGAAGGAATGGCGATATATTTACAAGTCAAGATGGTGTGTGGCTTGGATGGGAACTTCCTGGTGGTGGTGTTCCCATCTATCTGCTGCCCTTGTCCACCTAGATGGCAGTAGATGTGGGTTTGGAAGGTGCTGCCTAAGAAGCCTTGGTGGGTTTCTGCAGTGCATCTTGTAAATGGTACACACTTCTGCCATTGCGCGTCAGTGGTGGAGGGAGTCAATATTTGTGGAAGGAATGCCAATCAAGCGGGCTGCCATGTCCTTGACGGTGTCAAGATTCTTGTGTGTTGTTGGAGCTGCTCTCAT
This sequence comes from Cetorhinus maximus, assembly GCF_964194155.1. Lineage (NCBI taxonomy): Eukaryota > Metazoa > Chordata > Chondrichthyes > Lamniformes > Cetorhinidae > Cetorhinus > Cetorhinus maximus. The sequence continues at coordinate 54,866,499 of NC_135884.1, forward strand.
CCAGGAAAGCGGAGAGTATTCCATCATTCCCTTGACCTGTGCCTTGCAGATGGTGGACAGGCTTTGGGGAGTCAGGAGGTAAGTTACTCACCATAGGATTCCTAGCATCTGACCTGCTCTTGTAGCCATAATGTTTATATGGCTGTCCAGTTCAGTTCAGTTTCTGGCCAATGATAACCCCCAGGATGTTGCTAGTGGGCAATTCAGTGATGGTAATGCCATTGAATGTCAAGCAATGGTGGCTAGATTCTCTCTTGTTGGAGATGGTCATTGCCTGGCACTTGTGTGGCATAAATGTTATTTGTCACTTGTCAGCCCAAGTCTTACTACATTTGGATATGGACTGCTTCAGTACCTCAGGAGTAGCGAATGGTGAACATTGTGTAATCATCAGCGAACATCCCCACTTGTGACCTTATGATTAGTGGAAGGTCATTGATGAAGCAGCTGAAGATGGTTGGGCCTAAGATACTACCCTGAGGAACTCCTGTTGTACTGGAACTGAGATAATTGATCTCCAACAACCACATCCATCTTCCTTGTAGATATGACTCCAATTAGCGGAAGCTTTCCCCCTGATTCTTATTGACTCTAGGGCTCCTTGATCAAATGTTGCCTTGATGTCAAGGGCAGTCACTCTCACCTCACCTCTGATGTTCAGCTCTTGTCCATGTTTGAATCAAGGGGTAATGAGGTCAGAGGCAGAGTGACCCTGGCAGAACCCAAACTGAGTATCAGTGAGCAGGTAACTGCTAAGCAAGTGCTACTTGATAGCGTTGTTGATGACCCCTTTCATCACTTCATTGATGATGGGGAGTAGACAGATAGAATGGTAATTGGCTGGTTTGGAGTTGTCCTGCTTTGTGCGTACAGGACATACCTGGGCAATTTTCCACATTGCTGGGTATATGCCAGTGTCATAGCTGTACTGGAACAGCTTGGCTAGGGGCGCGGCAACTTCTGGAGCACACATCTTCAGTACTATTGCCGGAAAATTGTCAAGGCCCATAGCCTTTGCAACATCTAGTGCCTTCAGCCGTTTCTTGATATCATATGGAGTGAATCGAATTGACTGAAGACTGGCATCGTGAAGCTGGGGAGCTCTGAGGAAGGCCAGGATGGGTCATCCACATGTCACTTCCGGATGAAGATTGTTGCTTCAGCCTTATCTTTTGCACTGAGGTGCTGGGCTCCTCCATCATTGAGGATGGGGATATTTGTGGAGCCTGCTCCTCCAGTGTTTAATTGCCCGTCACCATTCACATCTGGATGTGGTGGGACTGCAGTGCTTATATCTGATCTGTTGGTTGTGGAATCGCTTACCTCTGTCTATCACTTGCTGCTTATGCTATTTGGCACACAAGTAGTCCTTTGTTGTAGCTTCACCAGGTTGACACCTCATTTTTAGGTATGCCTGGTGCTACTCCTGGCATGCCCTCCTGGACTCTTCATTGAACCTGGGTTGATCCCCTGGCTTGATGGTAATGGTAGAATGGGGGTTATGCCGGGCCATGAGGTTACAGATTGTAGTTGAGTACAACCCTGCTGCCTACAGCGCCTCAAGGTTGCTCAGTCTTGAGTTGCTAGATCTGTTCGAAATCTATCCCATTTAACAAGGTGGTAGTGCCACACAACACGATGGAGGGTATCCCCAATGTGAAGATGGGACTTCATCTCCACAATGACTGTGCGGTGGTCACTCCTACCACTACGGTCACGGACAGTTGCATCTGCGGCAGGCAGCGTGGTGAGGATGAGGTTGAATATGTTTTTCCCTCTTGTTGGCTCCCTCACCACCTGCTGCAGACCCAGTCTAGCAGCGATGTCCTTTAGGACTCGGCTAGCTCAGTCTGTGGCGCTGCCACCTAGCTACTCTTGGTAATAGACATTGAAGTCCCCCATCCAGAGTACATACATTCTGCATCCTTGCTACCCTCAGTGCTTCCTCCACGTGGTGTTCAACATGGAGGAGCACTGATTCCTCAGCTGAGTTGGCAGGGGGGGTGGGTGAGGGGGGGGGGGGGGTGGATGGTGATATATGGTAATCAGCAGGAGGTTTCCTTGCTCATGTTTGACCTGATGCCATGAGACATCATGGGAGTCCTCAACATTGACTCCAGCCCCCAGGGCAATTTCCTCCTGCTTTAGTGACCAATTTAGCTGAAACAGTTCTTATGTACAACAGAATTCATTCAACAATTGACTTAAGCACCTTCTTTTATACAATTATTTTAATTAACAATTTTAACCCCACAAATATGAAATAAATAGCTAAATTCACATAAATTTATTGTACTCAAAAACATTAGACAAAAATATATTTTCTTTACAATGAATTTACTTTCATTTGCTTTACTTGGCTTGCCTCTAGTTTAATTAGATTTGCAATTTTCACTATATGATTTCTACCAAGCATTCTTTACATCCTCAGTGCCACTCCCAAAATCCTCAGGATCAAAATCCTCATCTGCACCTATTTCCTCAATGTTTGTTAATACTCTGAATATTTCATCATCAGTGTCACAGTCAACAACTGTAGTATCATTTGCTACAGTTTCAGCGTCACTGTTTGCATTTTCTGTGTTTGTTAAAACATTAAGTATTTCATAATTAGACCACATTAGAAGTTCTTCCTTCCTGAGCCAAAACGAAGAGATTTCTAGATGATCCGACTCAGCTGTTATATTTTCTGAAGTTTTTCAAGAAGTGCTTTGATTTTGTTGTTGTTTCCTTAAGAAGAACATTCAGTGGCTCACTTAACAGTGACAATGATGCTTGACCATTTTGAAACACATTGAAGATGACTCTTTTCCACTTTTTTGCATCACAGTATTCACATATTTATGATCTACTGCTAATATCATATTCTGGATCTGAATCATTACTATGATAACGATCAAGAATAAAAGCTTCCTTAAATATTCTTGGTCTCTTACTGACAGCACTGGTTCTTCTTGCATTCTATTGCTCTGTCAACTTCTTGCCTTCTTACTCCCGCCTCTTCACCTTCCCTGGCTCAGCGTACTGCCTGTTATTTTTCCTTCGCAAGTCATAACAGGTGGTGTCTCAGAAAATAACTTAAATGAAACAAATAAAATATGAGAAAAGCAAATGCAATATGAAAGCAAGCTGGAGTTTTCATGTCAGATTTGTCACATTCTTTCTTGGATTATTGGTTAAGGTTAGTTAAAACATGTCTGAATTATGGTATCAGTGAAGACACAGTTTAGGCAAGGCCACAGAATCCTAAGCTAGAAATAAAAAGTGCCCTCATTTTTTTTATTATTCATTCATGGGATGTGGGCTTCGCTGGCTGGGCCAGCATTTATTGCCCTTGCCTAGTTGCCCTTGAGAAGGTGGTGGTGAGCTGCCTTCTTGAACAGTTGCAGTCCTTGTGGTGTAGGTACACCCACAGTGCTGTTAGGAAGGGAGAGCCAGGATTTTGACCCAGTGACAGTGAAGGAAGGGCGATATATTTCCAAGTCAGGATGGTGAGCTACTTGGAGGGGAACCTCCAGATGGTGGTGTTCCCTTTTATCTGATGCCCTTGTCCTGCTAGGTGGTAGAGGTGGTTAGATGCCATCTCCCCTACCACATGCCCCTAGATCCAAGGTATCATCCCACCAAGTTTGGTTGAGATTTGCCCAAGGATCTCGGAAGAGTTGCCAACAAACAGACAGACAGATGTTCCCCTTACATAGATTTTCCGTATCCTTTTTATTTGGGTCTAAGTGGATATCTTGCACCATTTTTAATATAACCCCAGTCATAAAAAGTTGCATTTCCAAAGTACTCAGCTGGGCCATTGGGACTGCTTTTAACACCAGAACTCACAGAAGTCAGAACTCATGCCAATGTGCCACAACATCAAAAGGGATTGCTGGGATAGTGGAGCTCTGTACATGTGTCAAAGCATGAAAGCAGCTGTCACTCAATATTGATGCTGGGCAGACTCAGGAAAATATGCACTCAAAGAGGGAACAGCCTTCTGTGCATTAATCTCAGCTTATTCACTGAAATATATACAGCATTGCACTATTTTTAAAAGAAAAAAACCTTACATTACAAACCTAGTGTTGCGAACACCTAGTGTTCCAGCACCGTGGATGCTGGAAATCTGAAAATAAAACAGAAAATGCTGAAAATACTCAGCAGGTCTGGCAGCATTTGGGAGAGAGAAACAGAGTTAATGTTTCAAGTCCATGAACATTTATCAGAACTTTGATCTGAAACATTAACCCTGTTTCTCTCTCCATACATGCTGCCTGACCTGCTGAGTATTTCCAGTGCTTTGTGTTTTAATTACAGTTGGAAGTTGCCTGGTTAAAATACCAAATACATTAGAGGTCCATGCATCTCACTGTACCTGGCATTAGATGCAAATAGAAATTCACTCAGCAAAAATAAAATATGCTGTAAGATACCAACATATGAACACACGTGTTCTTCACAAATTGCTTTGTGTTATTTCACCAGAGCCTGTTAACCTTATTAAAATAAATTAGTTAAGTGTTCACACCCTCATCTCACACAGAACAATTAAAAAATCCGTGCCTAACTGCAAACAACGAGATTCTAAAACTCTAACCCCAAAATGAGCTATTATCAATCATGCATTTTCTGTTGCATCTGTTATGACATGCAAAAACAGAAAGTGTTGATGTTCTCTTTGAATAAAACATGAGAAGAGTGTAAAGTATTTACTGAATGCAGTAATCAAATGCATATGAAAATCTGAAATAAGGGGTGTTGACATAAAGAAATTTATTTTGAGAGCAATGAACAAAATTCTGAATGCTCGCATATTTCTCAATCCATGCCAATGGGGACATTCTAATGTGATATAGTTATTTCTTGCAAGTGTTATGTATACTAAGTATCATTTGATGATACTAAGATGCCGGATTCACAGAGATATTGACAAATATTGTTTGCAAAACTGAACTTCATTAATAAATGTTAGTATCACTTCCGTTGTTCCAAGTGCTGCATTGTTTCCAACTTTCAGTTGAGATGTTGAACTGAGATATCTAGCTCTCAGGTGGGCAGAAACGATCTTATGACAATATTTGAAGAAGAATAGGAAGGTTCTTCAGGTATCCTAGACAAGCTTTATCCCCAAGATTGATTAACTGGTCATTACCTCATTGCTGTTGTGGATTTTGTTGCGTTTTGTTGCAAATTGGCTGTTGTGTTTCCCATATTATAACAGTGATTATACTTCAAAAGTACGTTGTTAGTTGTATGGAGATAGGAAGTATATACATGGGAATTTTTAATAGAAATGATAGACTAGAAGTGCATAGAATGTAATATTTTTAATGCAGATTGTTTACTTTCTTCCACAATTCAGTTATTTTCAACTCAGATTTATTTTGTTAAAATGAGCTCCACACAAGAGTATCAATTCAAAATAAATATCTCCTTTTAGAAATTTGAGCTGGAGTTTAATATTTTCTGAAGAAGATCAAATAGTATTTATGGCATTCCTTGCCATACTGAGGGTGTGGCTGAGCCAGGTCAATGAGGGGACCCCCAAGTGCAGTTAAGGAGCCTTGACCTTTGCTCTCATCCATACAGGCAGCAAAAGCTTCATTCCTGTTGAACAAGGGCAAAGTCTGCAGGGTGGATGAGCAAACTGTCCATGGTGGCATGATGCAAGAGGCCATTCAAACAGAGGGAGAGAAAACAAATGTGGTGGTGGTAGGAAACAGTATAGTCAGAAACTGTTTTCAGCAGCTGTGACCTGGAATTCCGAGGGCTGTGTTCCCTGCCCACTGCTAGGGTCAAGGACATCTCCTCATGGCTGGAAATGAACTTGGCATGGGAGGTGCAGAGGGTGGATACAGTTGTCCCTGACCAATGACATGGACAGAACTAGGAATGAGATTTTGCTAAGAGACTTTGAAAAGCTAAGGTCCAAAATTAAACCTCACAGGTAATAATCTCTGGGTTGTTACCTGAGCAACAAGCAAATTGGCATAGGTACAAACCGATTAGAGTGCATGGCTGAAAGAGTTGTGTGGGAAGCAGAGGTTTTGATTCATGGGACACTGACACCAGTACAAGAGAAAGAGGGAACCTGTTGCATTGGTATGGGCTTCAGTTAAACTCGGCTAGAATAAGTGTCCTGGCAAGTGAAATAATTGGAGCAGTAGATAGGACATTAAACCACTGCAGTACTTTGCTAAGCATAATCATGGACCAACTCAATGGAAGTTCATGGTCGCCAACACCCTCTCTGGAGCATCATACTTGAAGGAAAAGATGGAGCTTTAAACTAAACAAGGGAGGGTAGTGTGATTCAGAAAAGGGTAAATTTAAAAGCAATAAGAAAAATGCAGAAGCTACAGAGCAGAGCAGCAATTTGGCTAAAAATAAGCACAGGAAGGGAACAGAACTTAACAAAAGTAATTGGACATTACTGACATCAGGGAAAAATAGAAAAACAAATGAAGTTAAAAGCAATATATTTAAATATACAAAGCAGTCACAAAAAAGAACAGGTGAATTAATAGCATAGCTGGAAACTAACAGGCTTGATCTAATCACCATTTCAAGGGTGTGACAAAGGTTGGAAAATAAATATTCCGGGATACTTGGCTTTTTAAGAGATAGGGAAAATGGAAAAGGAGGAGGAGTTGCCCAGATAATGAAGGACGGGATAAAGACAGTAGAGATAAAGGGTCTTAGTTCGTAAATTCAAGATGTAGAATCCATTTGGATGGAACTAAGAAATAACAAGAGGCAGAAAATATTGCTGGGAGTAGTTTATAGACCCCCCCTATCTGCAGTTCCTTCACAGTCGCAGGATTAAAATCCTGGAACACCCTTCCTAAGAGCAATATTGGTGTACCTACACCACAGGCACTGCAGCGGTTCAAGATGGTGGCCCACCACCACCTGCTCAAGGGCAACAAAATGCTGGCCTTGCCAGGCACACCCACATCTGGTGAAAGAATAAATAAAAAAGGTTGGTGTTGGGAAAGTATAATCAGGAAGTTAGAGCTGCATGTAACAAGGGTGATACAGTAGTCATGGGGACTTTACTCTTCATATAAACTAGGCAAACCAAATGTCCAGTAGCAGTGTGGAAATTGAGTTCAAGATCCTTTTCTACGTTAGCATTTGAAAGAACCAACTAGAGGACAAACCAGTTTAGATCTAGTATTGTGCAATTAGACAGGGTTTATTAATAAACTTGTAGTAAAAGAACCTCTGGGGAAGATTAATTATTATATGATAAAATATTTGTATTGAGTTTGAGAGTGATGTAGCCAAGTGCAAAATTAGGTTCTTAAATATGAACAAAGCAAACAACACAGGGGTGAGCTGGCTAAGGTAAATGGTAAACTAGATTAAAATATATGATGATAGAAAGGCAAAGGAAAACATTGAAAGAGAGGCTTGAGAGAGATATATACAGGCTGGGGAGTGGGTAACAGCCTGGAAAATAAAATATAGCATAGCAAAATGTTTTAAGTTATTCACTTTGGTAGAAAAAATAGAAAAGCAAAATATTTTTGATTGGTGAGAGACCTGGTTGACCTTTCATGACTATAACAGAAAGTTAACATGCAGGCAGAGTAATTAGAAAAGCAAATGGAAGTTAATATTTATTACAAAGTGACTGGAATTTATTAGTAAAGGAGTCTTAGGGCAGAATCTTCTGTTTGGCGAGTAGGGGCAGGGCCCACTCGCCAATGCGTAAAATGACGCGGGGTGACGTTTTTCATTCTTTTCATTGCCATCTACAATGAGTACCATCTACAAGATGCACTGGAGCAACTCGCCAAGGATCCTTCGACAAACCTGTGACCTCTCCTACCTAGAAGGACAAAGGCAGCAGATGCATGGGAACATCACTATCTGCGAGTTCCCCTCCAAGTCACACACCATCCTGACATGGAACTATGTTGCTGTTCTTTCACGGTCGCTGGTTCAAAAACCTGGAACTCCTTTCCTAACAGCACTCTGGGTGTTCCTACAACACATGGACTGCAGCAGTTCAAGAAGGTGGCATGCCACCACCTTCCCAAGGGCAATTAGGGATGGGCAATAAATGCTGTCCAAGCCAGCAACACCCACATCTCATGAACGAGTGAAAAAAAAGCCTTATCATTTAATGCCAGCACTCGCAGTTTGTCTTCAAAATTCTCAGGGATACTTTGCGTGATTGAAGAGCACGAACTTATGATTATTGCAGACCCTTGCATGAAGAGGTAGCACCATTTCAGAGATGCTCTGAAGATGCTATTCAGATCCAAACCTCTTGTGACAAAGGGATTTCATACAAATTTCTACTGTGCTTATTGCACATCCACTTGCTCGATATTGGTGAAAAAATTCCAGATGTTGTTGCTCAAACTGTGGGTGCTGAGCCTTTCTTTCACATCCAGGGGACTTAATTTACTTGCCCTGGAAATTTAGTTGTATTTTGAGTTTTGCCAAAGTGTAACATTTGCCTGACATTGAATTTCTGTGCTGTCACTCTGTTACTATGGCTTTCAGTGGCTATCCTGAAGTTTGAAGGCTGCTGTGAAATTTGATAAGAATGCGTAAAACATGCTGCACTTGATCGATCGATAAATGCCGTCACTTCAGTCTCCTTGAATATCACAAATTTTGTGTAGGACTTGGAGCCGGTCAATTCACAATCTTGAGTGGGAATGGACCCTTTAGCTTAGTCGGGTTTTGTTCACTATTTTTGTAAATAAGGGGTCACTTTGACAGCAATATTGCAAAAGTCTAGGTGCATATTATACATGGTTATAAGGTAAATTTGACTTTTCACTCATGAAAATTGAAGTTTTTTTGGGTGTGTGTTAAAAATTATGCACAGGATAGAGCTATTGCACAAAAGGACAACTGCCTAAAGTCAGTACTGGGGTAAAGTGCATACCAGAAGGGTCCAATGAATGGGGGTGTGTGACCATTGTCAAGAGAGCAGGGAAAGCCACCAGCAAATTCAATCATTGGTTAATTGTCCAACATGATGGACAAGAGATAAGATCTGTGGGCTGGTAAAATGAGGTGAAAAATGAGGTGGAAAGCAAGAAAACACAGTGTGATCCACAGAGTGGAAATGACTCTGGCACAAGGAAACAATCACATACTGGTGGCAGGATTTCTGATCCAGGGAGGGAGAGATCTTATAGCAGTCATCCAGAAAGAGAGAGGAAAGCAAATAGAGGCTGTAGTTTGACTAGGCTATGCAATAGAACAAGGACTACCAAACAATCTAGGAACACTACTAGAAGTAGAAGTCCTCATGATCGGGAGGTTTTGGAGGCTGCAAACAAATTAGAAGATAAATTAATATGAGACACCAAAAAAAAAGATTTGGATAGTTGGAAGGAATTTGGTCTCTACTCTGATATGCCAGATGGTGGTCAGCCAGCCTTATCACACAGATGGATATGTACAGAAGAAAATACTCTCAATGGAACATACAAGGCTAAAGTGAAACCACAGTGGCTTGGGTTTCGGAGAGAGACTTGGGTGATCAACTGCACTTGAAAATTTGCCTAGCTCTTTTTTAGCCAGATATTTGTGAGAATGTAAGTCCATTAATATAAAAGCTGCATTTTTGCAGGGTGAAAAATTTCAAAGAAAAATGTTTTTGAAACCACCTGGAGAAACAAATTATGTGGAAGGGAAACTATAGAAATCAAACAAATGTATTTATGGATTGAATGATGCATCGAGGATGTGGTACTTCTAAGTCAGGGGTCTGTCTTGCTGAAAGTAGGCTGTATTCACCTGAAAGCAGATCCAGCAATGTTTTACCGGTATCACAAGGAGAAACTCCCAGGCATCTTTATGATGCATGTTGTTGATTTTTTTATGTGGAGGCGCTGTGGAATTTGAGAAATTTGTTATAAATATGATGAAACAGGAAATTTAAGATTGGAAGTCAGGCTTCAGGGACCCTTAAATATATAGACTTGGACATTAACCAGATTAGTTCAGAAGGAACCTTGAATCAATCAGATCTAGCAAGTGTTAATCATATCTGGATAAATTGGGTCAGCTCATCACAGAAAGATGACCTTACATCCAAAGCTGAAACAGAGCAGTTAAGAAGCTTGATGGGACTATTAACCTGGCTATGGACTCAGACAAGACCCAATGCCAGTTATAATGTATTGCAACTTAGTACCATGATGAAACATGGTACAATCAAGGAGGTTTTGGAGGGCAAATAAAATATTAGGCAGAATCGTCCATGCCCACTGACATCAGTTGTGTTCAGTGGCGTGAGCAGACAATATGACGAGAAGGTCAAAAATCAATTTCACGATGTCTTGAAACCAGTTCGTGATCATACGCTCTGCCCACCAATGGCGGGCCACGTTTCCCGCCATCGGATGTCAGGAACCTCATTGTAATACATCAGCATATCATTATAAGGCCAGCTCTCTGGACTCATCCTCCCCTGCTGGATCATCCGCCCATGTCAGTGGGAAAACACGCCAGCGTAGAACACGTCTTGACAACTGTGACCTGCAGAAGTTGGGACTTACCCACCAGGGCCTTGCTCACATTGTAGACATCCGAGGAGCAGAAGACGCTGGAGCCCGACAGCAACAACACACAGGAGGAACATCCATGGAATGCTGGATGGAATCTTACGGACATGGCGATAGTTACCATTGATGTTCATAATGGATGATGGTTGAGGGGGTGGGAGAAGACGGTCTAGGATCGACTGGGAGAGGAAGAGATGTTGGGAGGTGGGAATGAAGGTGTTGTGAGGGGAGGTTGGGGGTGGAGGGAGGGATAATGGGGGGAGGAGGGGGCAACTGAGGAGGTAGGTGTAAGGGAAGGAGTACGGCGGCGGGGGCATGGGGGGTGGGAGAGTCCAGGAGGAGGAAGGAGTGAGGAGAGGGAAGGAAGTCCGATGGCAGGAAGGAGTGCAGAAAGGGGAGAAAGTAAGGGCGGAGGAAGAAGTAAGGGCAGAGGAAGGAGCTGGGAAGGGGGTACAAGTAAAGCTAGAGAAAGTAAGGGTGGCAGAGGGAGTCAGGAAGGGGCAAGAAGTAAGTGGTGGGGGTGGGGGAGTCCAGGGTGGGGTGCGAGGATAAGGGGTGGGGTGCAAGGATGAAGGGTGGGGAAGGGGTGTAAAGCGGGGAGGAGTCTGGAGTGGAGACGGGGAGGTGGCGGCGATGTGCAAGTGATCATGCAAGGGAGGGGTCTGATAGGTCCATGTCTGCCTCCTGGGGTGCGAACTGACGGTGGGCATGGTATGAAGAAATGGTGAGAATGACTGAGGGCATAGTACGGGGGAGGGTGAGGGTTCAACGGTAGGGATAGATTGGATGGCAGACATGGAGCCTGGCGGGCGGGATGGAAGAGGTTGGGGAGGTTAATGTGGAAGGGGCTGGGATTTTCGGGAAGGAAGGAAATCTGCACGTTCACCTGGATATCCCCGAAGGAAAATGGTTGTGGCTGGTTGGTCACGGGGAGGAGGTGGAAGGTGATGCCAGGGGGGTCAAATGTGATGAAGAAAAGGAAACATGGGATTGGGGGAGGGGAAAAGGGGGGAATTATGAAAAAGCGAATCTAGACCATGCTGTCCAAATCGAAAGTGAAACGACAGTTGTGGTGGGCAAAATCAGGTGCTGTGTGGGAGTGTGATCATTGGGTGGGTGGAGATGCAGGTCAGCTTAGATGGACAACTGAAAGTGAACCCGAGCAGCCAGCATTCAAAATGCTCAGGACATTGAGGCGAGTGTGATATGAGAAGGATCCACGGGCATGAGAGAGTACTTGCATGAGGCTCCAAAAGGCCCTGCCACACATGCACTTTTCCCTCCAGAATCACTCGTGGGCCAGCTGCTCCCTCTGCGGTGACAGAGGACGAGGTTGAGGGGCTGACAGACAAAAGAGTCTCAGAGGGAGAGGACAGCCTCTGAGATTCCTGAGTGGGTGGCCCAGGGGTGTCCAGCTGCCGCCCCTCCTCCCTACAGGAGCCCGAGGGTCCTGGCCTGACTTCTTGAAGGGAAGCTGCACTTGTAGAGACATTGAGATGCCCTGTTTCCCTCTCATGTTGCCACTGCAGGAATTCACCCATGGCTCCCATGATGAAGTGCAGGTCTGCACACATCTCTGCGTTCTGCTGGACCAGGGTTTCCAGGGCGTCCGCCATGCTCCCCATGGAGACCTCCATACACGCACATGTGGGTGCTACTGTATCAGAGAGCAGGCAGATGCACTCCTCCGACTCGCGTGCCACTCTGTTGACAGATTTCAACAGCTCCGCGTGATGCTCCCCCACCATCTGCTGATTGTCCAGGATGAGTTGGAAGGCCAAATCCAGAGGTTCATTATCTGACTTGGACGTCACAGATGCCTGCAATCTTGCGAGTGCCTGGGAGCTCAGCTGAACCTGCCTCCTCTGGCTGTGGATATGTGTCTGTGTGGTGGCCACCAGATTGTGTACCCGAGCCTGGTCTAGATCTAGGTCCTACCGAGGTGCCTGTCCCTGCGCTGGTGGAGGGTGTGGGTAAGCGCTGTGACAGGTCTTCTGCTTCCGGGCTGCTTATTTCACTGGATGAGGTGTCCTCTTGGCTGCAGATGAGGACATGAATGGAGCTGAGGGACTAGCTGGCTGAGGGTGTCAGTCCCTTGGCAGAGCTCCCTGTGAACCAAAATAGAGATAATAGTGCATGGAAGCAGAGTCAAAAGCAGGAGAGAGAGCATTCTCAGTTGCTTTCAGGGAGTGATGATGTAGCGCAGGATCCTCAGGCGGGTGTTCGCTGCTGACCTCACCATCGCCGCAGGCAGGGTCCACATCTTTGCCAGTCATGGCAATGGCACGTTCCTCAAAGTGAGTGAGGGGCCACTCCCCCCCCACCCCCTGCCCGGTCTGGGACCTCTCCCTGCTGATATAAGCAGGCTCCTCCTGCATGAAAACAGATGGAGAGTGTGAGCAGGGTCCTCCTGCATAAAAATAGGTGGAGTGTGAGAGCAGAACACATGGCACTGTGTGGAATGTTTGTGTGGTGAGCAGAGCCATGGGCAGTTTGAGGACACAAGCTCGAGAGGGTATGAGCCTGATGGAGATGTGAGGGTGTGTGTGCGAGTCAGTGGTGTTGTCCCTTGAGGGGTAACATCCCTGTGGATGTATGATGGATTTGAGAGTGATGAGAAGAGTGAGTCACCCTGGCGGAACGGATCAGACCATTCATCCTTTCTCGGCACTGGATGGTTGTCCTCTTTTGTAGGGCACTGATGCTGACCGCCGCTGTCATGGCCTGCCATGCTGGATTGGTGATGCCGCTGCCCATCCTGCAGCCAGAGTGGGGGTAGAGGACACCGCAGCGAGCCTCCATGGCATCCAAATGGCATTCTAGTGATGCATCATTAAACCTGGGGGCTACAGTCTTTTTGCCTTTCGTGGACATCTTCCCTGCCGTAGTCATGGGCTGGAAGCACTGAAGTGTGTGCACGCAGCTGAACTTTAAATATGGCACCAGGCCGTGATGAAGCTGTGAGGTGATTGCTTGGCGCGTGAATGAGAGCCCACCTGCCATGGTAATGGCATGTTTCCCAGGAATGCATAACTAATGCGGCAGATTTGGGACGATACAGAGCGAAAAGCTGCCATTGCGGTCGGCCTGCCCGCTACCCCACTTAGTGTAAATCTGGGATGATTCCGCCCATTAAATAAATTACATTTTGAGTAATGCATACTCAATTTTCCAGCCCTGGGTAACCCAAAAGACATGAAATTTGCCCTTATTAATGATGTTTCCCATGCCAATCTTCTGGATGGGTATTCAAGTGCAGCTGGGTTTATAATATTTTTAGTGGGGAAAAATAGAAAATGTAGTCCCTTGGCCTGAGAAGCTAAGAAAATAAAAAAGGGTGGTTAAAAGCTGCGGAAATGTTAGCTCTCATAGAAGCAATAGATATAGGACTTTACTTGTCAAATATTTTGAGGAAATCCTATACAAGGAGCATTCTGAGAAAAGTTTGCCCATTGAAGGCTATTTGGATAACCATTCTCTGAGGTAACATTTGACCAAGAGTGTGACTGAGAAAAGGTTAAGGATTGGCCTTGCGAGTATAAAAAAAATGTTGGAAATGGGTCAAAGCAAGTCACCAATTATCGGACTGCCTTACATAAAGGAGTGTTTGCTGCAAGAAATTGGAGGTCCTAGGAGAATATTGTCTTGTATTCTGATGGATTTTTACAAAAAATGGACAATCATTTTGTTTCTCTGATTTTTTTTTTGTAATTACTTGTTGTAAAGGTTTTTGTTTAAAGAAAGAAAGGGGAGTCTGTTAATGGTATGTTAATTCTACTGCTAAGATACATAGGTGAAGGACTTTGTACTTTAAGCACTTACAAAGGGAGGCTGCTGGGACACTCGGTTAGTAGACACCTAATGCTGCATTCTGCAAATAAACCAACTATCAAGAAAATGACTTGCATCTAGTTTTATACTTCGCCATCTGATTTGGGATTCATTTATCACCTGATGAGTCTTTGCACCAAAACAGTCTCAACTAAACAGTCATTCTAACAATAGACATGATAGATTGCTTAAACTCCTTTTACTTCTTAATACTTTATTCAAAGGGCGAGATAGGATATGCCTTGAGCTCATACACAACTCTGTTGCTCATATCCTAACTCGTACCAAGTCCCATTCACACATCATCACTGTGCTCATCAATCGACAATAATCATGGAGAGATTTAATCTTTGTGTAATCAAATTGGCAAAAGTGGTTTGGAGGTTGAGTATGTTGAATGCATTCAAAAGAATTCCCAAGAACAATACCTGTAACCAACCAGAGAAGAAACTATTTTAGATCATCTTGTGTAATGAAACAGGGTTAATTAGTAATTGCATAGTAAGGGATGGCCTGGCAAAGAGTGATCATAATATGATAGAATGTTCCTTTAGGTTCAAGAATGTTATGCATCAATTCACATCTAAAGTATTAAATAAAGCCAATTACTTAAGTAAGTTGGCTAACAGACTAGAAAATGAGATTGAAAGCTATGAGAATAGATGAGCAATGGCAAACATTTAAATAAATACAAAAACAGAATTACCTGGAAAAACTCAGCAGGTCTGGCAGCATTGGTGGAGAAGAAAACAGTTGACGTTTCGAGTCTTCATGACCCTTCGGCAGAACTGAAGCATAGTTAGGAGAGAGGTGAAATATAAGCTGGTTTAAGGTGGGGGGTCGGGGGGAGAGAGAAGTTGAGGGTGTGGTGATTGTGGAGATAAGCAAGCAGTGATAGAAGTAGATAATCAAAAGATGTCACAGACAAAAGGATCAAAGAGGTGTTGAAGGTGGTGATATTGTTTAAGAAAAGTGTTAATTAAGAATGGAAGACAGGACACTCAAGGTACAGCTCTAGTGGGGGTGGGGTGGAAAGACTAACAAAGTTTTAGTTTTAGATTTAAAAATAATGGAAATAGGTGGGAAAAGAAGAATCTATATAAATTATTGAAAAAAAAGGGAGGGGGGAGAAACGGGGTGGGGATGGGGGGAGGGGGAGTTTAAGATCTAAAGTTGTTGAATTCAATATTCAGCCCGGAAGGCTGTAAAGTGCCTAGTCGGAAGATGAGGTGCTGTTCCTCCAGTTTGCGTTGGGCTTCACTGGAACAATGCAGCAAGCCAAGGACAGACATGTGGGCAAGAGAACAGGGTGGAGTGTTAAAATGGCAAGCGACAGGGAGGTTTGGGTCTTTCTTGCGGACAGACCGCAGGTGTTCTGCAAAGCGGTCGCCCAGTAAATACTTCATTTCTCAATAGATATACATTTCATTGAGAAATAACTCCACAGGAAAAATGATCTATCCATGGCTAAGTAAAAAGGTAAGGATTTTATGATGTTCAAAAAGAGCCTCATAATGTTACCAAGGAGAGCAGTAAGCCTGAGATTTGGGAAAGTCTTAGTACCCAGCAAAGGATGACTAAAAAATTAATAACGAGGGAAAAAGGGAACACAAGAGTGAACTAGCTAGACATATTAAAATGCACTGTTGGAGCTTCTACAAGTATGTAATTAGGAAGAGTGTAGTGGAAGTAAACATGGGCCCCTTAAGAGGCTGAGACAAGAGAATTTATAACAAGAAATAAGGAAATTGCAGAGATGTTAAATAAATATTTAGTATCTGTCTTCATGGTAGAAAACACAAAAAATAAACACAAAATGATGAACTTAAAGTTTTTAATATGAGAAAAGTAAAACTACTGGAGAAATTAATGGGATGAAAAGTCAATAAATCCCCAGGGCTTGATGTCCTACATCCTCAGGTTCTAAAACAGGTAGCTGCAGAGATGGTGGATGTTTTGGTTGTAATTCATCTAAAATTCCCTGGACTCGAACGGTCCCAATGGATCGGAAGGTAGAAAATGTGTACCACTATTTGAGAAAGGAGGGAGAAAGAAAACAGGGAACTACAGGCCAGTTAGCTTTGGATCAATTGTTAGGAAAATGGTGGAGTCAATTATTAAGGAAGTGGTAACAGGGCACTTAGAAAATTGTAATATGATTAGACAGAATCAACATGGTTCTTTGAATGGAGAATCAAGCTTGAGAAATCTACTCGTTTTTTGAGGATGAAAATAGTAGAGTAGATAAAGGGAAACTATTGGATGGCATGTAAGTAGTGTTATGGACCCCAGAAGAAGAAAAACTTACCTTTGAAAACAGAGATCGGGTCTTGGAGACTGGGAACTACAAGTCCCAGTGGAACTCAGCAGTCTCTGCACATGTGCCAGCCCTAGAAAGATCACACATGTGCAGATTGTTCCATTTTACGATCTTCAGCTTCTGCGCATGTGCCAGCCAGAGAATGGCTGCATATGCAGTTGGGGCATATTCTCTTCAGGCCGGGAACTGGCCCTGTGCACGTGCATAGTTTGTTCTTTTCTAATTTTTTAAATTAAAAGCTGACCCTGTGCCTGTGCAAAAGGGAAAGAAGACCCCAAAAGTGAAACAGCGTGAAAGGCGGGGGGGCATCAGATGACTCAGAAGGAAAACCCCATTATCCAGAGAGGCACAGAAGAAGCTGGACACAAGAGTGGGAGCTGCAAAGAGCAGATTTCCCAGAAGAAAAGCAGAAAGTCTCAGAAACCAGGGAGAGGGATAGGAGAAAGTCCCAGAAATTTGGAGAAGTCAAGGGAAAAGAATAGGAATCTGCACAAGGTTCTGTTCAATGGAATCTAAAGTAAGGAGCAGAGGAAAAGGCTCCAAATTAAAGAGACAAAGCTGCAGGGAGCAGAATTAAGGCAAAGTGAGCTTGCGAGAAGCCAGAAGCTCCTAGGAGATGGCCAAAGGTTGGTGACTCCTTACTCTGGGCATGTGAAGCAGTGGCGTTCTGTTGGCATGGCTGAATGTCTGAGAGAGAGTGCATGGAAGGCAAAGCTCAAATGTACATGGTGATCCAGGATAGAGGAACATTGTAAGGGGAGATCAAAACCCTGGAGGTGGAACCTTGTGGAAGACATACGAGAGAAAGTGTTGTTTGGGACAAGATTCCAAAGTGAGTTCTTCGAGAGTGGTGATTGGAAATCCCCATGTGAAAGATGGAGTTCAGTGAGACTAGTTGGCTCAAGGTGTGACAAGTATCGGGGGGGAGTTGCTGAGAGATCCATAGCATCTGTTTGGGGTGACATCTGTCATTTGGTTTCAGAGTGTGGTGTGTCTGACAACACGCCACCTATTGGTTTACATGGACCATGTACTCACTGTGAACATTAGAGTATAAGATAGCTTTTGTAACTTGTGTTATCCTTACGATAATACATGTTTTCTTTTGCTAACAGTTCATCAGCTGACTCCTGTGACTCTGTTTGGTAGCCATCCTCCATGCTTCTAAACAAAAAATAAAAGATAGGATCTATCAAGCCGGGTTTCACCCTGCGATCTGACTTGTCCAGTAGTAACATCAGCTGGGATCATAACATTAGATTTTCAAAAGTCATTTGATAAGGTGCCACATGACATGTGATTACACAAGATAAGGACTCACGAGGGTGTGAGTTATGTATCATTATAGACAGAAGGTTAGTTAAAGAACAGTAAACAGGACATTTTCACATTGGCAGGCTTTTGCTAATCAGTGCTGTGGCATCAGTTATTTACAAACTATGTGAATAATTTAGATGAAGGGATCGAATGTAATATATTCAATTCTGCTGATGATGCAAAACTATGTGGGAAAGTAAGTTGTGAGGACATTGTAGACAAGTTTAGTGAGTGGGCAAGAAGACGGCAGATTAGAACATTGTGGGTAAATGTGAGGCTGTTTATTTTAGTAAGATGAATAGAAGTTCCTAGTTTATTTGGTAGTCCTTGTTATATTGCACAGCCTAGTCAAACTACAGCCTCTACTTGCTCTCCTATCTCTTTCTGGACAACTGCTACAAGATCTCTCCCTCCCAGGATCAGAGGTACTGCCACCAATATGTGTTTGTTTCCCAGTGCCAGAGGCATTTCCAATATGTGGATCACACTGTGTTTTCTTGCTTTCCACCATTTCACTTCGTTTTACCAGTCCATAGATCTTACCTCTTGACCAGCATGTTGCTCTATTAGCCAATAATTGAATTTGCCAGTGGCTTTTCCTGCTCTCCCGACAATGGCCACATGCCTCCATGGACTGACTCCTTTTGTTATGCATTTTACCCTAGTACTGACTATAGGCAGTTGTCTTTTGCATACAATACGCTCTATCTGGTGTATTGGTATCACTTTGCTTATCGTCATCCAGCCCCTTATTATCATTTTTTTTTTAACTCATTCATGGAATGTAGCTGGCTGGGCCAGCATTTATTGCCCATCCCTAATTGCTCTTGAGAAGCTGATGGTGAGCTGCCTTCTTGAACTGCTGCAGTCCATGTGGTGTCGGTACACCTACAGTGGTGTTAGGAAGGGAGTTCTAGGATTTTGACCCAGAAACAGTGATATAGTTTCAAGATAGGATGGTGTGTGGTGGGAGGGTAACTCGAAGGTGGTGTTCCCATGCCTCAGCTGCCCATTTTCTTTTCAGTGGTAGATGCGAGTTTGGAAGGTGCTGTTGATGGAACCTTGGTGAGTTGGTGCAATGCATCTTATAGATGGTACACACAGCTGCCGCCAAGCATCAGTGATGGAGGGAGTGAATATTAGATTTTCTCTTGCTCAAGATGGTCATTGCCTGACACTTGTGTGGTGTGAATGTTACTTGCCACTTAAAAGCCAAAACCTGAATGTTGTCCAGTTCTTGCTGCATATGGATACGCACTGCTTCAGTATCTGAGGAGTTGTTAATGGTGAAATCAGTGAACATCCCCAATTTTGACCTTTTGATGGTGAGGAGGTCAGTGCTGAAGAAGTTAAAGATGGTTAGGCTGAGGGCAAGGCCCTGAATAACTCTTGCAGCAATGTCACAGGGCTGAGATCTCTGACCTCCAACAACCACAACCATCTTCCTTTTGGCTAGGTTTGACTCCAACCCCCAGTGAGGAGTTTTCCCCCTGATCCCCATTGACTCCAGTTTTGCTAGGGCTCCTTGATGCCACATTCAGTCAAGTGCTGCCTTGACATCAAGGGCAGTCACTCTCACCTCACCTCTCAAGTTCAGCTCTTTTGTCCAAGATTGGACCAAGGCTGAAATAAGGTCAGGAGCTGAGAGGCCCTGGTGGAACCCAAGCTGAACATCATCGAGTAGGATATTGCTGAGTATTCAGTTCCACATAACTGCCAAACATACATGAGAGGTACAGGGGTGCCTCATCACCTTCAGTTAATTGCACAGATTCTGAAAGTTTACAATCAATTCCGATTAACCGTGATGAATGGGCCCTAATAATTTGATTTCAAGGTTAGAGAATCACTGTCTTTTGCAGCCTCTCTCAACTCCCCTACCAGACAGCCACTCCCTCGCAGCCTCTCTTCCCTTCCACCCCCTACTCCAGCAGAAAAACTGGCTTCTGCCCACAAGCACCCTGCTCCCCCCACCCCTGGCAGGCAGCCCCTCTCCTCCCTCACTCTGTAGCCTCACTCGCTGCCACCGCTCTGGTGCTCGGCCAATGCGCTGCCATTCACCTGCCCCTGCTTGCTGCTCCTCCAATCACAGGTTGTTTCTTTCCCACATTTGCTGCTGATAGGCTCACTAGTGATTGGAGGAGCAGCTCCTCAAATTCTGTCACTTGCACGTGTGGGAGTGACTTTTTTCTGATTGGCTGCCCCGTGACTGATTTTCCTGGGTGTACTGGGAGCTTTCCCACTGCCCCCCTATATTTTGAACACTGATCTCACTAGATATCACATCTGTGCTGATAAAGTGGCTTACTCCAGCTACTCTGCATAGGATCACCATTCTCCTCAGTGACCTCAAAGTATCGTCATCCCTGAACCTGAAGCAAGTAAAACTTTCATATTCTCTGACCTTACTACTGAGTACATCTAAGTAACATTTCAACCAATGTGTTTCACATACTGCCGACGTGCAACCACTGTCTAACATGGTACAATTAAATAAATCCACAACTAATACACTCATTACTGGACAGAGGCTTGTGACCTGGACAATTCCCTTAAGCTGATCAACAATATCATCCTTCACTTCTGAACCTTCCATGTCATGCCACTTGAAAACCCTGTTCTTCCATTTTGGACAATTTACCTCATTACGATAAGACAAGTCACATCTGAAACATCAGTTAATAACTCCCTGGGCATTCCTGGGGTTCATTTATCTGTTATTATTACTCCAACCCTATTGCTTGCCATATCTGCCAAAAATGTATCCACCTTCATTTCTTTTGTCTGTGGTTTTTCTGTTGTATTAATGCTTGGGCTCCTCTGAACAATCTCGAAAGGCCGCAACCATCAAGTCCTCCATCTTCTGTGACACTGCCCAATGTGCCATTTGTGCCATGAAGGCTGCTGGACTGCTTTTCCAGGATTTCTTTTGAAAGCATGAGACATCTGATCCAAAAACATGTCTCTTTCTGAGAACCTAACACCAGGAGACTATCCATAACATATCCATAACACTTCAGCACAATCCAACAATTTAAAAGTGAGCACTGAACAAGGAATTTCCAAATTGAATTTCTGCAATCATTTATATTTTCTATTAAAATCCATGATACATTCCTCCATGGAATAACAATCCATCTTTTTAAATTTACCGACATCTGAACGTGCTTCATAAGCATTTAATAGATCAATGCATAAATCTTATCCATGAAAATTGTGACCCGTGTCCACACATCTTTTTTTTCAATCATTTTTTTCACAAAAGTAACTCAGATTACAATCTTCTGTCTGAAAAAAGTTCTTGTAGCTTCCATTCTTCATCTTTAGACAACCATTCACTGCTACCATAATAAATGCATCCCAAGATGGTGAAATAGGAAACAAGATGCAAATCCTTTTCTTGATTGTGGGCTTTCCTATCTACTAACCCAGTGTCCCAGCAGTCTCCCTTTATATCAGTTTTGCAATCGTCTACACTCATCCGCTCTACCAGCTGAGCTATTGAAAGGGAGCTTAAATGTGAACTTCGGTTTTAATTTGAATGGTGTCAAATCTAAACCTTTATCTGACCTGGTTTCAGATCTGTTTAGGATTTTCCCACAAGCTCTGCATTCTTGCAACTCCGCATGCCTTTATGGGGAAGTATGATGGTGGTGTGTTACAATCCACTCAGCGAGTCTGATTTGCTGTGGCAACATGCATTTTTACATGCAAGTTGTAGTCTGGAGCCTTACATAATGATAGTAGAGGCTCCAACATTCTTTCCATCATATGGCTGACCAGGAATCTCTCCCACTCTCATTGTCTGCCATTGGCGTGTGTTGGAAGGATTTACAAGTTGATACTCAACTTGTTTGACCACATCATGAATACACCTTCAGTGACCATGAAGTCCTGGGGTAAGACTTGAACCTGGAGCTTCTCAGGGGCAGAAACATTACCCACTGCACCACAAGACTACCTCATCAGTCTTCCTTTATAAGTGCTCAAAGTACTTAATTAAACAATATCCTTCACTTGTGTAGCTTAACAATATAATTAACACATCATTAACATTGGGCAGCTGAAATTGTTCCAAGAATTCATGTGCACCATTCAAAAGTAATGATTTCTGTAAAAAAAATAATTGTTTACAAATCACAAGGAAGTGATACAAAAATTTTGAAAAAATGTTTAAAATTGAGGGGAGGCAGTGGCACTGGACTAGCAATCCAGGGGCACAGGCGAATACTCTGGGGATATGGGTTCAAATCCCACCATGGCAGCTGGTAGAATTTAAATTCAATTAATAAATCTGGAATTAATAGCTAGTCTCAGTAATGGTGACCATGAAACCATTGTCGATTGTTGTAAAAACCCATCTGGTTCACTAATGTCCTTTTAGGGAAGGGAATCTGCCATCCTTACCTGATGTGGACTACATGTGACTCCAGACCCACAGCAATGTGGTTGACTCTTACATGCCTCTGAAATGGCCCAGCAACCACTCAGTTTATCAAACCACTTAAAAGTCTATAAGGAATCAAACCAAATGGACCACTGGACATCGACTTAGGCACCGGAAACGACAACGGTAAACTCAGTGCAGTCAACCCTGCAAAGTCCTCCTTACTAACATCTGGAGGCTTGTGCTAAAATTGGGAGAGCTGTCTCACAAGCAAAAGCCTGACATAGTCATACTCACAGAATCATATCTTACAGGCATGTCCCAGACACCACCATCAGCATCCCTGGGTATATCCTGTCCCACTGGCAGGACACCAAGAGTTGGTGGCACAGTGGTATACAGTCAGAATGGAATTGCCTTGTGAGTCCTTAACATCGACTCTGAACCCCAGGAAGTCTCATGGCATCAGGACAAAGGTGGGCAAGGAAACCTCCTGCTGATAACTACATATCACACCCTCAATTGCCTCAGCTGATGAGTCAGTACTGCTTCATGTTGAACACCACTTGGAGGAAGCACTGAGGGTGGGTGGCAAGGATGCTGAGTGTACTCTGGGTGGAGTACTTCAATTTCCATCACCAAGAGTGGCTTGGTAGCACCACCACAGACCAAGCTGGACGACTCCGAATGGACATAGCTGCTAGACTGGGTGCAGTAGGTGGTGATGGAACCAACAAGAGGGAAAACATATTTGACCTCATCCTCACCAAAGCGCCTGCCCCTGATGCATCTGTTCATGCCAGCATTGGTAGGAGTGACCACCGCACAATGTCCTGTCTTCACACTGAGGATATCCTCCATCGTGTGTGTGGCACTACCATCATGCTAGATGGGATAGATTTTGAACAGATCTAGCAACCCAAGACTGGGCAACCATGAGGTGCCAAGGGCCATCAGCAGATCAGCAGCAGCAGAATTGTAATCAACCACAATCTGTAACCTCATGGTCCAGCATATCCCCCACTCTACCTTCAAACCAGGGGATGAACCCTGGTTCAATGAAGAGTGCAGGAGGGCATGCCAGGAGCAGCACCTGGCATACTTAAAATTGAGATGTGAACCTGGTGAAACTACAATACAGGACTACATGTATGTCAAACGGCATAAGCAACATGCAATAGACAGAGCTGAGTGATCCCATGGCCTACGGATCAGACCTAAGCTCTGCAGTCCTGCCACACCCAGTCAGGAATGGTGGTGGAGAACTAAACAACTCACTGGAGGAGGAGGCTCCACAAATATCCCCATCCTCAATGATGGAGGAGCCCAGCACTAATGCAAGGTATAAGACTGAAGCATTTGCAAGAATCTTCAGCCAGAAGTGCCAAGTGGATGATCTATCTTGGCCTTCTCCGGAGGTCCCCAGCATCACAGGTGCCAGTCTTCAGCCAATTCTAATCAACCACGTGGTATCAAGAAACGACTGAAGGCGCTGGATACTGCAAATGCTGTGGGCCCTGACAATATTCCGGCAATAGTACTGAAGACCTGTGCTGCAGCACCCCTAGCCAAGTTGTTTCAGTACACCTAAAATACTGGCACCTAGGCGGCAATGTGGAAAATTGCCCAGGTATGACCCATCCACAAAAAGCAGAACAAATTCAACCTGGCCAATTATCACTGCATCAGTCTACTCTACACCATCTGTAAAGTGATGGAGCAGTGCAATGAAGCAGCACTCGATTAGAAATAACCTGCTTACTGATGCTCAGTTTGGGTTCTGCCAGAATCACTCAGCTCCTGACCTCAGCAACCTTGGTTCAAACATGAACAAATGAGCTGAACTCCAGAGGTGAGCTGAGAGTGACTGCCCTTGACATCAAGGCAGCATTTGACCGAGTGAGGCATCAAAGAGCCCTAGCAAAACTGGAGTCAATGGGAATCAGGGGAAAAACTCTCCACTGGTTGGAGTCAAACCTAGCACAAAGGCAGATAGTTGTGGTTGTTGGCGGTCAGTCATCTCAGCTCCAGGACATCGCTGCAGGAGGTCATCAGGGTAGTGTCCTAGGCCCAATCATCTTCAGCTGCTTCATCAGTGACCTTCCTTCCATCATAAGGTCAGAAGTGGGGATGTTCACTGATGATTGCACAATGTTTAGGACCATTCACAACTCCTCAGATACTGAAGCAGTCCATGTCCAAATGCAGCAAGACCTGGGCAATATCCAGGCTTGGGCTGCCAAATGGCAAATAACATTTGCGCCACACAAGTGCCAGGCAATGACCATCTCCAACAAGAGAGAATCCAACCATCACCCCTTGACATCCAATGGCATTAACATCGCTGGAATCCCCCACTACCAACATCCTGTGGGTTACCATTGACCAGAAACTGAACTGGACCAGCCATATCAATACTGTGGCTACAAGAGCAGGTCAGAGGCTTGGAATTCTGTGGTGAATAACTCATCTCCTGACTCCCCAAAGCTTGTCCATGATCCACAAGGCACAAACCAGGAGTGTGATGGAATACTCTCCACTTACCTAGATGAGTGCAGCTCCAACAACACACAAGCTCCACATCATCCAGGACAAAGCAGCCCGCTTGATTGGCACCCCCACCCACAAACATTCACTCCCTCAACCACCGAAGCACAGTGGCAGCATTGTGTGCCATATATAAGATGCACTGCAGGAATTCACCAAGGCTCTTTTGACACCACCTTCCAAACCCATGACCACTACCATCTAGAAGGCCAAAGGCAGCAGAATACATCGGACCGCCACCACCTGGAAGATCCCCTCCAAGCCACACTTCATCCTGACTTGAAGCTATTGCCATTCCTTCACTGTCGCTGTGTCAAAATTCTGGAACTCACTCCCTAACAACACGATGAGTGTACTTACACCACATGGACTGCAGCAGTCCAAGAAGGCAACACACCACCACCTTTTCAAGGGCAATTAGGGATGGGCAATAAATCCTGGCCAAGCAAGCATGCCTGCATCCTGTGAAACTATAAAAATAATGTTGAATCATTATAACCATCCTACCTACGAGCAAGCTCTTCCTTTCCTTTTCCCTTCCTTACCCAAAGTCTGAGATTCACTCCTGCTTCGGTATTATTAACAGGTGCTTGGCTATCCAGTAGCTAATCCAACTATGTATTCTTTAAGTGCAAGTGTTGACAAGATATGTACCTCACCATGGAAAAGAGGTACAACCTTGTTTTTGCTTCATGCCAATACACATTTTTTTTTAACATGGATCCTGTCATATTCTAGTATATCATGGACTCACAGACAATTCTTTAAAATTCTGGACAAAAACAGACTATTAAAATGACTGTTGCTAATCATGCAACTTTTGACAGTATCAGCTCCTTTCAGCCTGAGACTGAAACAAATACCTAATTAAACATGGGCATTCACAATCATCCGGGAAATTCACACATCTCTTTGTTTAAGGATGGAACATTAGAGGGATTATAGCTTTCTAACCATCTTATCTTTTGTCATGGACAAAAGGCACATCAAAACTCAATATATGTGTAAACGAATGTGAAGAGGTCCCCATCAACCTCCCATTGTATTATGATGGTCCTTCATCTGAACCCAATGTGTCAAATGACAAACACAGGATGTTTATCCCCCAGACCATCACCTTATGTGGAAAAGGACTTTGGACTTTTAATCGGTCAAATGGGTGAGTCAGCCATGTTTGTTACCTGCTTTTAAAACATCAGTTCTGCAGGGATAGAGAGACCATGAGAAATCCATTGAACGAACTGCAGCCAAGGTAATAAACAGCAATACTTAGAAATTGGAAGACAGACTCTCCCCAACTTGTTCCAACTTCAAGTTCACCTGAGAACCGACCTCCTGAAAATTCAACTGTAAAAAGCCTTGCAGCTTACTGAGAAATTTCTGTTTACAAGATCTTTACTTCAACTAAAAATACCAGCTCATTTCAGAAACTACAGGCCTGCCACAAAAGAGAGACTGAGATAATTATACATTATAATCATAATTTTTTTCTGTATCTAGTCTTTGTGTGTAATAGTGTATGAGTCAAGTGAGTGTGACACTGTTTTTAAACCTTTGGGGCATGTATGGGCTAATAAATAACCTTCTTTATTTTAAAGCTGACAAAAAGGCTGCCTGCTGGGACTATTTAAATTGGAATATCCACTCTGATGGTAAGAAAATATATACACCTCACATACAAAACACAATGATCACGGGCAGTAAGGCAACACATAAAACTCTGATAGTTCCTCAGTAATAATCAAAAGTAGGAACTTTGGCTGATTTTGTCCCTCTGTAGCCTGGGACACTAACCTTCCACTGCTGTCCTGCCTGAGATCTACTGACATAGGGTAAATAACTTTTCATTTGAGGAACAAATTCAACAAAAATCAAATGCAACTGTCAAGATACTTCCCTCCCTTTTCTACCAAATGTGGGTGTGAAGGAGCGAAGGAAGGAAAGAGGAAAGGAAGGAAGGAAGGAGGGAAGAAGAAAGGAGGCAACAGCTTCACAATCAATCAAGTATTTTGGAAATGTTGTCATGGTTGCATGTGAGGGAGGTTGAAAAACTTTTTATAGACTTTCAAGCTATGAAGAATGATTTGATCTATTTCACTTCTTTAGCCGGCCACAGTATGGAATGCCAAAAAAAAACAATGTACATAAATGCACCAACTCAATGATGCATTCAAGCCCTTTCCTTCCCCAGGAAATAAACTGAAGCAGGCAAAGAGTGTATGAGAAAAGCTCAATAGGTACATTAAAGGGAACCCAAAATCCTTCTATAAACATATAAGTAGCACAAAAGAATGACGACGCTGATTCAGGATGAAAAAGTGTTCTTGTTGGAGAGACAGGAGCCATGGCTGAGATGCTAAAGGAGTACTTGGAATCTATTGCCTCTAAAGAGGACTCTACCAATGTCACAATAAAGGAAGGGGTAGTTGCACAATAGGATGGAATAAAAATAGATAAAGAGGAGTTACTTAAAATGTTGGCAGTTCTCAAAGCAGAGGAGTCCCCCAGTCTGGAAGGGATGCATCCCTGGCTGCTAAGGAAGAAAGGGGAGAGAAAATGGTAGCTCTGGCCACAATCTTTAATTGAGAGCAGTGCCAGGGGGATTACACCCCTATACAAAAATAGTGAAGTAAGATAAACCCAGCAGCTGTAGGCTAGTCATCCCTACATCAATAGTGGAGAAACCCATTGAGACAATAATCCAAGGCAAAATTAATCACCCACAAAAGAAAAACTTGCATTTATATAGTGCTGTTCATGATCACAGGACGTCTCGACATTTTTCACAGCCAATGAAGTACTGCTGAAGTATAGTCACTGTTGAAATGTCAGAAATAATTTGGAAAAAATTAGTTAATAAATGATAACAAAGAAGCCCAATCATGTTTGACTAACTTGATTAAGTTCCTTCATGAAGTAATGGACAGAGTTGATGAAGATGGTGCAGTCAATGTTGTGTATATGAACTCCCAAAAGTTATCTGACAAGTATCACAAAACAATGTAATTGTTTCAGAGAGGGGGCAGAGGAAATTTACTTAAAGGGTAACAAGTAGTTGTTTGGTAGTATGGAGCTTGAATATTGCTGCAAAAGGAGTCCAGACTCCACTTGCCAACCAATCTGCACTCTCTCCTCATACACTATAAATATAAATATGTTGTTTCGCCTGATAACGGTATATTCTTGCAAATTGCCCTAGTGAGCACAAGACAAAAAGCTTTGAGAAAAAAATGGCTCTTTTTTCAGAATGGTAACAGGGATGTGGTGCTTCAGTTGCATGGAGAAGCTAGAGGAGCCAGGGTTGTTGTTCTTAGAGCAGAAAAGGTTAAGGGGAGATTTGTTAGAGGTGGTCAAACTCATTACATGCTTTGATGGAGTAAATAGGAGAAACTGTTGCCAATGGCAGAAAGATTTGTAGCCAGAGGGAACAGATTTATGACAGAAAAGAACGAGAGGGGGGATGTGACATTGTTACAATCTGGAGTGCAATACCTGAAATGGTCATGGAAACGATTCAACACTAACTTTCAGAGCAGAATTGGACAAATAATTGAAGGGGAAAATTGCAGGACTCTGAGAAAAGAGCAGGGGATTGGAACTAATTGGCCAGCACAGGCACAATGAGTCATTTGGCCTCCTGTGTTGGCTCACTCCATGATTCAGTACTCCCATTTAGCCTGTTATCAAAGCTACAATAAATGAATCGTTAAGCAAACATCCAGAAATGTACTGAATGAATTGCAATGAAGTACTACAACATTTGTGTCCAAAACTAAACTGTAAATGGATTATTGTTTTAGCAAAGAATGTAATAACAAAAAAACAGATTATTGTAGTGCTTCTTCATACGCACAGACTTAATCTTCCTTAGCAACAGAAGCAAATAAACCGAAACAAACCTCAAAACAAAATCTTGCAACTCTTTAAAAAAAAACACTTCTGGAACTTTTAAATAGAATCAAAAATTGAATACAGTTCAGTTTAAAAAACTTCGCGGATGAGCTCAGCTATAACGGATTATCGACTTGAACCATCTATCATTCTGGTAACATTCACAACAAGATGCAACAGTTTTTGTAATATTTCACAGTCTGCTTGTCGGCAAATCAAGTGGAAATTTAGTAAGCGAATTAGGCCATGTTGCTGTGCATCTAGAGCAGTGCAGTGTGATAAGGAAAGTCAAAGCAACAATAAGAGTAAATCAAGGATGGATATTGTCAATACATGCAGTGATGTGGATTGAATTGTGTCTCTGATTGAAATGGAAAATGGGTCCCTGCTCATTTGTTAGCAGGTCAGTAGCAGGATTTTAGACTTTAGTTTTGCCCAAAGGCTTTTTTTTGATTCTTCATTATGTTGTGATGGTTTTCATGCTGAATTTAATCTACCATTGATATAAAATGCAGTGCAAATTCAACAACAACTCTCGTTTATATAGCACCTTTAAAGCAGTAAGACCATTCTAAAATGCTTCACAACAAAATCTGATACAGAGTCACATAAGGAGATATTTGTACAGATGAGCAAAAGTTTATTCAAAAAGATAGGTTTTAAAGGAGCATCTCAAAGGAGAAAATAGAAGTAGTGAGGCAGAAAGGTTTAGGAGGGGAGTTCCAGAGTTTAGGGCCTTGGCAATTGAAGGTACGGATGCCAATTGTGGAGCAATACAAATCGGGGGTGCTTAAGAGGCTAGAATTGGAGGAGCACTGAGATCCTAGAATATTGTAATGCTTTAACAAGTTACAGAGGTAGGGAAATACAAGGGCATGGAGAGATTTGAGAACAAGTATGAGAACTTTAAAATCAAGGTGATGCTCAACCAGCAAGTCAGTTAGCACAGAGATGATATGGGAACTTGACTTGGTGCGAGTTAGTGTGTGGGAAGCAGAGTTTTGGATGACCTCATATTTACAGAGGGTAGAATCTAAGAGACCAGCCAGGAATGCATTGGTATAGGCAAGTCTAGAAGTAACAAAGGCATGGATGAGGATTTCAGCATCTGATGAGCTAAGGCAGGGTGATGGCAAAGATGTGGAATAAGTGGTCTTAGTGATTGCACGGATATGCGCTCAGAAGCTCATTTTTGGGTCAAATAGGTGTCCAAGGTTACAAACATTTTGTTTTAGTGTCAGAAAATTAACAGGGAGAGGGATGGAGTCAGTGGCAAGCAAACATAGCTTGTGATGGCAACCCAAGAACAATGGCTTTCATCTTCCCAATATTAAGTTGGAGGAAATGTCTACTCATCAAGTATTAAATGTCAGACAAGCATCCTGACAATTTAGAGGCAGGAACATAGGAGCAGGAGTAGGCCATTCAGCCCCACCAGTCTAATCCACCACTGAACCAGATGATGGCTGATCATCTACCTCAATGCCACTTTTCCATGCTATCCCCTTATCTCTTGAAGTTATTAGTATCTTGAAATCTATCAATCTCTGTCCTGAACATGCTCAATAACTGAGCTTCCACAGCCCTCTGGGGTAGAGAATTTGAAAGATTCACCACCCTCTGAGTGAAGATATTCCTCTTCATCTCAATCCTAAATGGCTTGTCCTTTATTCTGCGACTGTGTCCCTGGTTCCATAAGCCCCAGCCTGGGGAAACATTCTTTCTGCATGTACCCTGTCTAGCCCTTGCAGAATTTTGCAAATTTCATTGAGATCACCTTTCATTCTTCTAAACTCCAGAGAATACAGGCCCAATCTCCTCAAACTCTCCTCAGATGACAGTCCCACCATCCCAGGGATTAGTCTGGTGAGCCTCCACTGCACTCTCTCTATGACAAGTATATACTTCCTTAGGTAAAGGATTCAAAATTGTACATAATACTCCAGGTACAGTCTACCCAAGGTTCTATACAATTGCAGCAAGACATCTTTTCTCCTATACTCAAGTCCTCTTGTGCTAAAGGCCAACATGCTATTTTCCTTCCTAATTACTTGCTGCCCTGCACATTAGCTTTTAGTGACTTACGAACAAGGACACCCAGGTCCCTTTGTACACCAACACTTCCCAATCTCTCACCATTTAAGAAATATTCTGCACCTCCGTTCCTCCTACCAAAGTGAATAATCTCACATGTATCCACATTATATTCCATCTGCCATGTTCTTGCCCACTCACTAAACATTTCCAAATCCCCTCAAAGCTTCTGCACCCTCCTCAGAACTTACATTACCACCTAATTTTGTGCCATCCGCAAACTTTGAAATGTTACATTTAGTCCCCAAATCCAAATCATATTGTGAGCAGCTGGGGCCCAAGTACTGATCCTTGCATTACCCCACTAATCACAGCCTGCCAACCTGAAAATGACTTGTTTATTCCTACTTTCTGGTTTCTATGTGTTAAGCAATTCCCAATCCATAGTAGTATATCACCCCCAATCCCATGTGCTCTAATTTTGTTTACTAGCATTGTGTGTGGGACCTTATTAAAAGCCTTCTGAAAATCCAACTAGATCACTCACATCCACTGGTTCCCCCTTAGCTATGCTGCTAGTAACATTCTCAAAAAATTCCAACAGGTTTGTCAAACATGATTTCCCTTTCATACACCAGCGTTGACTCTGCCCAACCAGATCATTATTTTCTAACTGCCCAGTTACCACATGCTTTATAATAGATTCAAATAGACTCAGAAAGTGGATACATTTCATTGCACCTATAACAATCTCTCCGCCTTGGGTACAATGACTCCATAAGAACCATCTAACTTAGTGATCCAGCAGCACAGCAAAATTTGTGTCACCTTTGGGTGACAGGCTAACATCTGAATCCAACACAGTTCCCAATATGATGTACATTTGATCCAGGATAACTCAAAATTGGTGGTTGATCCCTCAGGATAGCGGGAAAATAAGTATGTGTGCCCAGTTTATATTGGCAACATACATATTTGGTAGTGCTCCTGAAACTTGGAATGCTCAAACATATAAACAACACAAAATTCTCAGCAAATATGATTCAATGCTTCATAGAAAACTGGAGTGCAGATTTTGTTTGGCCATTGAACATTCTGTGCAACCGAGGTGTTACATAATATACTTCACTCATGTTGTCAAGTAAAGTTTGATGTAAAAGCAAGTAAAATCCATATGGCATTGCTCACAAATGAAAATAAATGGTATAAGCTCATGTTCCAGATGAAGCACAAAGAGGGCCATGTTTAAAACGGTGTAATTTAACTCTGTTATATGCCCAATTTAAGTGTGACATTGTCACATGAATGTACGATTCTCAAGAATTTATACTGATATTTTTTGCCGAGTGCAAAGCTATAATCTTAAATGCATTGGCTAGATGGACATAACATGAATGATTCTAAAGGGCATCAACTACATTAGTGTCTTGTGAAGCGCAAGGTTCAGAAACATGGCAACGTACAATTTTCCAAGTAGTCACAGGTGACTGCAGAAAGTATCCCTTCCAACCCTCACCTATAGACAGACAAGCCCATTTGCAGTATTATTTCACTTTCAGAGTTCTCCAGATTTCTCCTGCAGTTCAATATCCAATCACACTCAAGGGCAATACGTTGGCTCCAGGAGATTAAACTGGAGCAGCTTCTCACAAAGCACCACTGGCCAGTTGATAAATTACACAGAAGCTAGGTTTGGTGAAACTACCACCCAGTTTCTCCAACACTAGTTTAAACCATTTGTCCCTTAACTGCACAAATCAACTCGCATTAACATGACACCACAATTGTGATTTATTTTCAGAACACCATGGCAAGGCATAACATAACATCATACTATTATGCATTCCATTAAATAATGCATCTGCACAACTGATAAATACTGAGCGAGGCAATTCAGGGTTTAACATTTGAAAACTTGAAGCCATCAGGAACACAAATGAATTTGCCCAGCCAACCAATCCTAAATTTAATGTAAATAAATAAATACATGAATAATCTAAAGTGATGCACAAGTAGTCTTCTTTGTGTGTTCAGCTAAGTTTTCATGGTTAGCACAGATCCATTAAAAGGTTTCAAGAGGCCAAGGACTGAAAATAACAGATTGTGTGCATATATATCTTTCTCTTCAGATTCCATCCTCTCCCATATCACATTTCAGCTTTAACAAACTGTTCTGCTCTTTATTATTATGACCTATTCCCTTCTAAGTCCTTGTACCAAGTTTCAGACTTACTGAGCTCTTTTGCAAGAACTTCTGGAGTTCACAGCTGCAGACCCATTCCAATATCAACAGGAAGATCATTCAGCCTGGGTCATGTTGCACCTTGCTCATGCTCTAGCTTTGAAAATGATAAAGGGTACAAATTAAACAAATTGCTAAAGTCTATGAGAGACATTAAAAACAACCAAAACAAAGACAGCAATATAAAGTAAGAAAAGGGAGATTACAGACAGCAGAAGAAGAATAGAATGAAAAAGACTGAGTCAGACAGAGATACAAGGGGTAACAATGAAGCAAAGAGAGATAGGGAAAAACAGAGTACAGGAAATTATAGGAAATGGAACACAATGTATATTTAAAAATAAACATCTGTCTATGAACAACACATTAGGGTATTAACTAGTAGTTTCAATAAGAGACACTGTTCACAAGAATCATCCTCCCTGCCCACCAGTTATTATTCTAAAAAGGCGTTGGCATGCTACCTATCTTCCCAAGCTCTGCAATCATGTAACGCACTGTTAATATAAAAAAATAGTTGACATTAAAAAAGGAAAATTATTGGGACTGATCATACTTTACACTTGGGAGTGTTGAAGCAATATATTCTTTGTATTACTTTGCACTGATGTATCTTCAGTTCATTCAAATACTAAATGTAGACTACATATTAGCCTAAAGATTCCCAACTACTATTATGATGTCCTTGTACAATATCCAATTTAGAATACAAAAAAAGCCCCTTTTTCAGCATTCATAGGGTAAAAAAAATCACGGTGCATCTCAAACAGATGGAGCTTGCAATACTACTGAGAAGCATTTACTTTTCTGAGCAGTTTCATCAATTGTCAAAACTCTTGCAGTAAATAACACATATTTTAGCATCACTAGTCATAAAGATTATTTAAGTTTGCAATTATTGTTACTTTTATAGAGAAATTAGATATCCAGCTCAGTACATAATTTACAACGTACAAAAAATACAATGTTCCCCCTCTCTCTTCACACATTGTGATTAAAAGACAAATATATTGGAGGCAAATGTTAAAATTCTTTAGGTCTCTACTTCCTGCGTACTTACTGAACTTCAACCAAAACTGAGGCTCTGCAGATTGACCAGGAGCATAAAATCAAAGGTTGAGTTCTGCAATTAGTCCATTCTCAATTCGACAGTGCAATCTATTACATCTTCTCATGATTATTTCTACAACTAGACCTAATGTTCTTTTCTTTATCTTTTACAGGTTTGGCA
Source organism: Cetorhinus maximus (assembly GCF_964194155.1). NCBI lineage: Eukaryota > Metazoa > Chordata > Chondrichthyes > Lamniformes > Cetorhinidae > Cetorhinus > Cetorhinus maximus. The sequence goes on from NC_135884.1 coordinate 54,900,831, forward strand.
AAACACTGCCCGAAATCAGCACTAACAGAAAATTCTCCATTACAGCTGTCATCCAAAAGGGTAATTAATTGCATTTAAATCAGATGCCTGAAGTTGTCGGGCTGACAACCTTTAAATACCATTTCATCAAAGGGTTTTTACTCTGAGCTTTTGAAGGGTGCAAGTGCGCTGAGATCTCATTTCTCTTCAGGTAACAAAAAGAACATAAAGGTACGGTACAATTAAAACATTATGACTGAACACATTACTTCAGTCCAAATGCTAACAGGATCTTGATAAAATCTCTGTAAGGTGAGGGATCTTTTTGCTGAGAAAACCTTCAGCTCATCAGAGAGAGGGACAGATTGAGACTTTTTCAGCTACTAAATGGCCGGGGTAGCCAATTAATGCAGTAAAAGCTGTCCCCACCATTAAATAATTCTCCAATTCAATGTGTATGTTGCATGCTCCGAGTAATCATCAGGCGTTCTATTTGTTAAGCATAGTCCACAAAGGGCCAAGGGCATCTCTCCCCATTAGAGGAAAACAATGATTTTATATATATAGCTTGAGGGGCGTCACTCAGTAAGTGTGGGGCAAGGTGAGGAGGCAGGCTTGCATGAACTACCACAACCTTTATGTATTGTGCAATCATAACAGTATGCATACAGAAGTGTAAAAAAACACAAGTGATCTGCAAATTAATAATCTAGTAAAGAACTGCAAAATATTCCATCATCTTCAGAGTTAAGATCAAGCTAAGTCCAGGCAATATCCAAGTAAGTGGACTGTCTTCTCCCAGATTGCTGCATGCATATTTTGTATGGGTTAACACTGCAAATTTTAAATGTATTTGATCAACTTGTGGATTAAAAATGAATATTTTCTACAGTTTCTGAGAGGGCACATTAACCCAAGAAATACCATTGAATATTGTTAGACTGGTTCAAGAGCAGTGCTAAAAGAAGCCAATGTGCTTTTCCAAAGGACATAAGAGCAGAAGTAGGCCATTCGGCCCATCGTGTCTGCTCAGCCATTCAGTAAGATCATGGTTGACCTGATAATCCTCAAATCCACTTTCCTGCCTTTTCCCCATAACCCTTGATTCCCTTACTGATTAAAAATCTGACTATCTCAGCCTTGAATATATCTAACCAACCAGCCTCTACAGCCCTCTGTGGTAAAGAATTCCAGAGATTGACTCCCCTCTGATAAAATAAATGTCTCCTCATCTCTGGTTTAAGTGGGTGCCCCCTTACTCTGAGATTATGCACTCTGGTCCTAGACCTTCCCACAAGGGGAAACAACCTCTCAGCATCTAGTTTTCAAGCCCCCTAAGAATCTTCTATGTTTCAAAAGGTCATCTCTCATTCTTCTAAACTCCAATGAGTACAGGTCCAACCTAGTCAACCTCTCCTCCTAAAAAATCCCTCCATTCCCAGGATCAACCTAGTGAACATTCTCTGGACTTCCTCCAATGCCAGTATATCTTTCCTTAGATAAGGGGACCAAGACTGTTCACAGTATTCTAGGTGTGGTCTAACTAGTGCCTTGTAAAGTTTTAGCAAGACTTGCAAGACTTCCCTATTTTTATACTCCATTCCCTTTGAAATAAAGGCCAACATTCCATTTGCCTTACCTATTACCTTCTGAACTTGTATGCTAGCTTTTTGGGATTCATGCACGAGGACCCACAAATCCCTCTGTGCTGAAGCTTTCTTCAGTCTTTCTGCATTTAAATAATATCCAGCTCCTCTATTCTTGCTGCCAAAGTCCATAACCTCACATTTTCTCACTTTATTTTCCATCTGCCAAGTTTTTGCCCACTCACTTAACCTGTCTATATCCACCTGTAGACTCCTCGTGTCATCCTCAACACTTGTCTTCCCACCTATTTTTGTAATATCCACAATCTTGGTGATAGTACATTCATTTCCCTCATCCAAGTCATTAATATATATTGTAAATAATTGAGGTCCCAGCACTGATCCCTGTGGCACTCCACTAGTTACAGGTTGCCATCCTGAAATGCCCCCCGCATTCCAATTCTCAGTCTTCTGCTAGTTAGCCAGTCCTCTACCCATGCTAATATACTACCCGAACACCATGGGCTCTTATCTTATTAAGTAGCCTCATGTGTGGTACCTTAGCGAACGCCTTTTGGAATCCAAATATATTACATCTACTGGTTCCCCTTTATCTATACTACTTGTTACATCCTCAAAGAATTCTAATAAATTTGTCAGGCATGATTTCCCCTTCATTAAGCCATGCTGACTCTGCTTGATTATATTATGCATTTCTAAATGCTCTGCTGTTACATCCTTTATAATAGACTCCAATATTTTCCCAATGAAGGATGTTAAGTTAACTAGCCTATAGTTACCTGTTTTTTTGTCTCCTTCCCTTTTTGAATAAGGGTGTTACATTGGCAGTTTTCCAATCCTCTGGGACTTTTCCAAAACCTAATGATTCTTGGAAGATTACTACCAATGCATCCACTATCTCTGCAGCTATTTCCTTTAATATGCTAGGATACAACCCATCAGGACCAGGTGACTTATCGGCTTTTAGCCCCATTTAGCCCCATAGTCCCTAGTACTTTTTCTCCAATGATAGTTATTGTATTTATTTCCTCCCCCGCTTTTGCCCCATGATTATTTAGTATTTTTGGTATGCTATTAGTGTCTTCTACCATGAAGACTGATGCAAAGTATATATTCAACTCCTGTGCCATTTCCTGGTTCCCCATTATTATTTCCCCAGCCTCATTCTTTAAGGGGCCTATATTGACTTTGGCCTCTCTCCTCCTTTTTATATATTTAAAGAAGCTCTTACTGTCTGTTTTATATTACTTGCTAGATTACCCTCAAAGTTTATTTTCTCCCTATTTATTATTTTTTTGGTCATCTTCTGTTGGTTTTTAAAACTCTCCCAATCCTCTGGTTTACCACTAATCTTTGCCATATTGTATGTTTTTTCATTCACTTTGGTACTATCCTTAACTTCCTTGGTTAACCATGGTTTGTTTATCCCCTTCCTACAAGCCTTCCTCCTCACTGGGATAATCTTTGTTGTGGGTCATGAACTATTTTCTTAAATGTCTGCCATTGTTCATCAACTGTCTTTTCTGCGAAACTCCTTTCCCAGTCCACTCCAGCCAACTCTGCCCTCATTTCTTTGTAATTACCCTTATTTAAGTTAGCACAGTTGTTTCCCGCCCAAGTTTCTCACTCTCAACCTGAATGCTAAGTTCTATCATGTTATGGTCACCGTTTCCTAGGGGATCCTTTACTCTGAGACCATTTATTAAACCTGCCTAATTACACAGATCCAAAATAGCCTGATCTCTGGTTGGATCCACAACATATTGTTCTAGGAAACTGTCCCAAATACACCATGAATTTTTGCTCGTAGCTACCTCTGCCAATTTAATTTTCCCAATCTATATGTAGACTAAAGTCACCCATGATTAATATACATTTTTACACGCTCTCATTATTTTCTGATTTATTCTCTGCCCAACAGCATAGCTACTGTTAGAGGGCCTATAGACTACTCCCATCAGTATCTTCCGCCCCTTGTTATTTCTTACCTCCACCCATATGGATTCCACATCTTCCGATCCAAGATCATTTCTTGCTATCGTACTTATTCCATCTCGTACGAACAAACAACCCTTTCTTTCCTGTCTGTCCTTTCAAAAAATCACATACCCCAGTGTATTTAGTTCCCAGATTTGATCTCCTTGTAACCATGTCTCTGTAATGGCTATAAGATCATACCCATTAACCTCTTTGTGTCATTAATTTGTTTGTTCTGTTCCGATTCCTACGTACACTTAAGCAAAGAGCCATTAATTTTGCCTTTTTTACCATTTTTTCCCCTTTTGACCCTATTTGCTGCTGTTTTTCTATGTTTGTACACTCTGTCCCGTCCTGTCACACTTTGGGTACCATTACCTAAGTAGCTGACCTGTAATGCTGCCATATCCTTTTGCTTTGTAAGCCTACTTATCCCACCTCCAGAACCCTCCCCCCTTCTATTTAGCTTAAAGCCCTTTCTACAGCCCCAGTTATTCGATTCACCAGAACACTGGTTCCAGCATGGTTCAAGTGAAGCCCATACCACTGGAATAGCTCCCTTCTACCCCAGTACTGATGCCAGTGCCCCGTGAACTGAAACCCATTCCTCCCACGCCAATCTTTGAGCCACGCATTTAACTCCTTGACTTCCATCTGCTCCATTCAACCATGGAACAAGGATTGTCACAGGTGGAAGACACAACTGCAGAGAAGTAGAATAATCTAACAAAGATATAGAATGGGGGATGAATACAAGCACTGAAATGATTCTGTTTAAAATCTGCACAGCCCAGTTGGAGAGTGCATCATTCTATGAGAGACAGCAGCTAAGCTTCATTTAACATTGTTACCTGAGATTCGAAATGGCACCGACACAATGTGGGCTTTGTGTTTTCATATTGCCCAATATTTTTTGTTGGACTTTTGACCTGAAAAGGAGCTATGCCCTACTGCAGCATTTGTACCTTTAAGAAAGCTCAGAACACATTCATAAATGTCCAGTGCATAATGTTCTTATAAATGACTTTAAAATTTGTAACTTATGTAACCATAGTAACTTAAAGGTGAACTGGGTGAAAACGCTAGAATAAACTAGAGATTTTAAGCAAGGGACATCACTGCTTCAAAATGGTCATTTCTTTTTGGGAGAGATATTTGTTTTAAAAAATGTAAGAAATGTCCTTAAGTGCAAGTACAAGCCTGCTGTAGTTGTCTAGGTTTATCCAATTAAGTAGGAGACAATTTCAGATATTTAATGTTGCTCCTTACGCTTACTACATGGTCCCTCTAAGGAGAGGGACTGTTTCATTTTCTCATTATAACATTGGGTACATTCTAAGAGCCTGGTGGTCTGCCAAGTTTAATTGCATTATTTGAGTTGCAACTGCACTGGTCAGAGGTGCGTATTTTCTGACAATCCACGAGCAGCAAGAAGAATTTAATTTGCTCCCTAAGGTACTCATGACTGACTAATCCACTGTTGATAAGTCTGCCATTAATTTTTCTGGACCAGCATTAATTTCAAGAAATATCACCAAGCAATTTGGCAATGGGAGTACTTGTTAACTCATTGAAAATTTTCAACACAACGGGGCAATAACAGGCACCTCATTTAAAAACTTAGTGCATCCAACAGGTTGATGTGATGCATCTAGTGTGAGGGTGAAGTGAATTAGCATGCTTTCTGCTTTTGTGTGCTAGTTTGCTTCTCATTTTCAGCCCACCCATTAGCTAGCAGCAATGTGAAAAACAGAGCCAAATGTGTAAGTCTCTCTTTGTCAGTGCACAGCCTGTCCATTTCAAGTCCTCAGCTATGCCTCCTCATGCCAACACACAGAAACTGGGCCCCTTGCAGCCCCAGATGAAAGCTTCAGAGGACCTTCAGATTTGGCCCCAGACATGCAGTATGCAGTCCCACTGACTTGTGGACATGTCCTGGCACTCAGGAATCAAACTCTCAGCTTTGAGCAGTTGTACTGCCTTGTCAGTACCTCGGGAGAGTTGAAGGCTGAGAGAGTAAACTTTGACAAAAAATTGAGTGGAGTCCAAAGAAGGGCTGATGTCTAAATATGTCATCTTTCCGGCAACTCCTGCAACCAAGTGCCAAATGTAGTATTTTGCATTCCTTTGGGCTCAGCTCAGAAGGTCAAGGGAGACCCTGATATTTGGGCAGCCTAGGGTCTCCATAAATTTTGCCCAGCCTTGTGCCCTGGAGGACATTAATACAACATGGACAATAATTCCAAATGATAAGCCCAACTCAATTGGCATAAAGAACAGTTGCTATAGGCTGCCTTCGATGGTGGGATGGACCATCGTGTCCCAGTGGTCAACCACCGCCCACTTCAAGTTGGATAGCCCCTGACTACTAAGGTGCTGACCCACCATGATCCATTTGCTTCAATGGGTGCTTGGAGCTTAGAGTCTCTATACTCAACAATTGGAAGGAATACATTGCACCAGGCAAACAAACTAAAAGTCAGCCAACTGTCTTCCTCTCCCGCAGAGGTTACCAGGGTGGGGCTCCTGAGCCACACCAGGTGATGCTTAACACAAAGTTGACCACCATGCTGCAAACCATCGTCATAGGAGATGGAAGGCTGTGACCACCTAGTCAATAGATGTCACCATAAGCTTAGGCATTTGTGGAGCTAGCTAACAATTATTACAGTTAAAGTGTGCTGCAAATTTAAAGCATGCTGCAAATTTAAAGCGTCAGCTAAATGGCTTTAAGCAGTGTGACCACTTTATTTCCATCTGCACTTTTCAACATTTACAAAACATATTAGAAAAACAGGTCACAAACCTTGTTCTGTAGAGTGCTGCGGACTGGTGTTTGGTGGAGATGTTGAAGAATTGCAGTTGGTGAATTGGATATAAATAACCTCAGAAGTAGGGGTAGAAGTAGAGCATAGACCATCTAACTCCTCCATTCAATAAGATTACAGCTAATCTACTCAACTCCACTTTCCTGCCTGATAACCATATCTCTTGACGCCTATAAATCTATTGTTCTCAGTCTTGAATATACTCAATGACTAAGCATTCATAGCCCTCTGGGCTAGAGAATTCCAAAGCTCACAACCCTTTTAAGTGAAGATCTTTTTCCTCATCACTGTTGAAAATATGTCTTTAAGGGATAGCAGAATGCCCTCTCTGGAGGGGAAGTCTGTCATGTGATCCAGTCTCAGTTTCACTTTGGCCTGTGAGCAGAAAGCAGCACACACAGCTCTGCTGCTGATGTCTTCAAGCTCCCTACCTTTGTACTGCTGTTCTTATACGCCTAGTCTAAGTAAATAAACTCACAACATGTTTACCAAATCCCTTATGAGTGATTGGTACCTTTATATCATTATAAAAAAAAGACAATCACAGTCCTAAATCGCCCACCCTTATCCTATGCTATGACTCCTACTTCCAGGCTCTCTATTCAGGTGAAACCTCCTCTTAAGAATTTTATACATTACAAGGCTACCACCTCTCATTCTTCTAAACTCCAGAGAATACAGGGAATACATTTTACTTCATCTCTCCTCATAGGCTAACCCTCTCATCCCAGGAATCAATCCAGTGAACCTTCATTACGCCTTCTGTAAGGCAAGTATATCCTCCCTTAGGAAAGGAGACCAAGACTGTGCACAGCACTCCATTACCTCTCAAACCACTCCTAGTAAAACCTGAGGGTGTAAGCCATCAGGTCGAAGGAATTTGTTAGCTTTTAGTCCCATTTCTTTTACCAGTACTTTTAAATCAATCTTTGGTTTCCCACTATTTGCGATTTGCTTTTTTGTGTCTTCTACTTTGAAGATAGAGACAAAGTATTTATTTAATGTCTCTGCCATTTCCTTATTCCCCATTGTAATTTCTCCTGTCTCTGCCTCAAGGGACCGATAGTTACTTTTGCTCATCTCTTCATTTTTACATACTTGTAGAAAGAGATTTTATTCTTCAAGAGACAGTATGATCATTGAGAACTATGAATTATTTCTTTAAATGTTCACCATTGCTTTTCTACTATTATCTTATTTTCCAATCTACCTTAACCAACTATCCCCTCACACCATAATATTTAAGGTACAGGATGTGATATATTTTGATGTATCTGATAAAATTCATTGAGTGTCAGGGTGGGGGAGGTGGTGAATAACTGCACTTTGTTGATATTTATATTTCAATTCTATGTCAGTACATACAGATTTTTTTTAAACCAACCTTCAACTTCTCCCTCAATGCAAGTCCTCTAAATCTGCATTATAAATAGTTGTGTATTATGGCCTGGAGTTTTCTCCACAGTTGAGCTCTGATATACTTGTGATTTGTGTGCAAACCAGTTTTGTTTAAAGGTCTGCGGTATTTTGTGTATAGTGAATTACACGAGTAACCTACAATGGCCCAGAACTTTCGATCTCCAGATGGCCACACCCCAGAGATAGCCCCAAGGGGAGATCTCTTGGAGGTCCCGACACATTGATCATGCGGGAATTGCCCAGGAAGTTTGGACATCTGATGGGTAATTCCCCTGCATCTGGAACCATCTAAAACTGAGTTAAAGTCAGAGACTTTGGATGGTTCCAACTCACTTACCTGAATGGTTATCCAGGAAGTTAGAAGGATTAAAACCATTTCTAATCCTGGATAACTGTACTACTTCTTTTCTGGTCTTTTATTGCAATCTTGAGCACTTTTAAAATATTTATCAACCAGACCTGTTCTATATTTTCTCTTTCTTTGAATGAATTTTTATGACTAAACATAAGTCATGTTAAACATTGGAAGCTTTGCTGATTGTAGCCTCTTAAACATGATTTGCCTTATGTTGATGAATGATGTGAACCAAGTTGAAACTTGTCATTTTTTAACACTCAAAGAAATATACTGCTGTTTGTTCTCTTTCAGCTGTCCACCTGAGCTGACCTGCATCTCCGTAAACCCACTGACTGCACTTCTATGCAGCATCTGTGCCCATCCAACACGAGGTTCCACTCACTTTTGATTTGAAAAACATGGGGCAGGATATTAAGTTCGGCGAGCGAAGAGCAGGACCCGCTCAGCGATGCGTAAAATGACGCGGAATGACATCGGGCGGAACTCCCTCCGTCACCCTGCGTCATTTCAATCTTCAGGTCGGCAGGGGCACAGCTGAATCAGTTGTGCGCCTGCCGACCTGTCAACGGCCAATTGGGGCCATTTAAAAACTAATTGAAGTCCTTAAAGCACCTGCCCGTCCAATCTTAAGGTTGGCGGGCAGGCCGGGAGCCCTGGCGGGCTTCAGAAAAAGCATGAAACCTCGTCCACGGGTGGGATGAGGTTTCGTGCAGGTTTTTAAAAATTTAATAAAAGTTTAATTAAAAGTGATGGACATGTCCCAACTCATGTGGCAGTGTCACATGAGGGGCCATGTCAGGGAAATTTTATTTTTCTATATTTCACATTTTTGAATTTGGCGCTGATCTCCCTGAGGCAGCACTTAGCCTCAGGGGGTTGAGTGCGCTCTTGGCTTAGGGAATCCCTCCCTCCCAAACCCGCACAGGGAGCGCATAGTGCTTCCTGGTGGACATCATGCTGGGCAGGCCTTAATTAGCCCGCCCATGTAAAATGGCAGCGCGCCCCCGATCAGGGGTACCGATCGGAGGTGCGCCTGCACGCACCTACTCCTGAGCTTCTCCCCTAACGGGGGAGAAATTCTTCATATGGTCATAGTCTAGTTTCTGATCCTTTCCTCTTCCCCTATCACTGTGGACCCCCAGGCATCACTTTCCATCTCCCCGTCACCTACCAACCCGAACCCTTGTCGTTCCAGGATGTCCAGGTGAACTTGCACTTTCCCTACCTCTCTAAAAATCCCACCCTTGTCCACACTGACCTCCTCCTCCCGACCCCCAGGGTCCATCTGCCTCCGTGTACCCACCAACCACCCCTTCTACTGTTACTGACCCGCCTTCACCTTCCCACCGTACAGGTCCCCTTTGCCCCCTCTCACACTCACCAATCCCTCCTACCATGCCCACCCTCAGTTCACTCCTCAGGAGGCAGCCATTGACTCCACAGACTCCTCCCTAGCACGTTCACCTGGACATTGCCCCCACCTTACACCCTCCCGCCCTCGTACACCTTCCCCTCTTCGAACACGCTCCTCCCCCTAGCCACCTTCTCCCCTCACCTTCCTCCCCCTTATACCTACTTCCCCACTTGCAGCATTCTCGCCCCTTACACCCTCCTCCCCCAACACCTTCGATCCCACTCCTCCTAACCTCACCTCCCCACCCCCGCACAAGACCTTCATCCGCCCACACTTCCCACACCCAGTACCCTTTCCTCTCCCACTCACACCATTCTACATAGACCTTCTTCTTCCGCCCCCCCCCACCATCTTTGCCAATCATCCATAGCATCCCATGGCCAACACTGTGATGTTCCAAAGCACGCCCGAAACATCAACAAAGACCATGGCAGATGGTGCGAGCCCATGGCCAAGGCCGTGACATTCCGAAGCAGGCCCAAGGCCTCAATAGAGACCTCCCACCTTCCAAGAGCTGCTTCATGGTGGAGCCATATGCACGAGGATCCACTCAGCATATGATGCACGTGCTCCTCCAGGGGCCAGTAGCTGTAGGGCTCGAGCATCATCTTCTCCTCAGATGTCCACGACCTGAGCAAGAACTCAAAGGGGAGTCCCGACTTCTGCGCGCCTCACTTGCCCGGACATATTCTGGAGTGGTGTGTTCTCCCACCAGCGTAATGGTCAATTGGATGTGAGATGATGATTCCGGTCGGGCCTTACATTGCATTCCTTTAATGGGATGCAAATCGTGTTCACGCTGGCCTCCAGAAGAATTTGCATTCTGCCATGGTGGAGACCATCGAACGATCTGGCTATGATTTCATGCCAGCGTGAAACCGATATCTGTACCTCACGTCGAATTAGTACCCCCCCACCCCCAACAGGACCGGATGATTCTGCCCATAGTTTTGAGAGCTACAGACAACCATCAAAATAGCAGACATCAAATTAGTGAAACAAATACTAAAACATGGCAGTTGTTTCTGGACTTAGATGGGAAATCCACAGATAATGACATTAATCACTCATGTGCATCTTACGTAGCTTAGGAGTAGCACTGAGAGGACTGTGAGTAGTTTGTTTGATCTCTCCTCAGTTAAAAGATTGTGATATTAATTCACTAGTATGGAACAGAATCAAGTACAAAAACATTAAGGTTTTTTAGATGATATATATATAGAGAAACAATAGCATTTACCAGCTCAGTGCTAACCATGCTATTTGCTACTCCATACACACCTTAATTTAAGGTCAGCAGCAAATTAAACCACCGAATGAAACCATTCAAATTATGCAGCATAACAATGGGAAATGAGCAATTTGACCTGCAGTCAAAACAGGTTCTGTGACAGAAAGCATTTAGAGCTATATGAGCCAGGTTTTATTTGAGCTGTTGATGAGAGAAACAACAGTGCCTGTGAAATCTCATTAAGGAACAAGGCATATTTCAGGAAATAAAAACCTTGTATTTTTTTAAGGAATTTATTAAAACAAGTAGATTGCTTTTAGAGTTGGTCACGTTGGGTTGGAACAATTGGTGAAAGTTAATTAAGTGAATGACAATGAATTATGTGGGTTGCAGCAATGTGTTTTAATTGGTTCCTGAAATATTTGAACAATCAGAAAAGAGTGGGAATTATTTTCCTGTAAAAGGCACATTTAAACTGTATCATAGTGTGCATGACTTTGTTATTCAAAGCAGATTTGCTGTGGTGTTGCTTGGATGTGCAAATGGGAAAGTGACGAGCAGCTCTGTTGAAAATGATTTCTAAAGCAGCTGTTCGAGATCTTCCCAGATATAGTGCAGTATTTTCTTTACTGGTTCTGTCAGCCTGATTTTTGCACTTTTGTCACCGCCACAAATTAATTGATGGCAAAACCATGAACTAAAAATATTTTTTGTGACACACTGCATGTAGACAAATAAACAAGTGTTTTCCCATACCATACTTACACAAAAATAGGCACAGGCAATATGAGAAGGAGCTTTTGGTCATGTGGTCCACCTGTTTCAGATGTGGGTTTTTGTAACCAACAGCAATCAATGCATGAAAATTCAGCAGAGATTAAACTCACTTATATCTTTCTATCTTCACGAAATGTTACTGCAGTAGTCCCTAGTGTTACTGTAAGCTTTGGCTTAAACACAAATGCATACGGAAACTTAATTCAGAACCTCCCTCCTAACATGAATAAGTCCTTCCACAACTCAATGCTGTTTATGTAAATATTCTTGTTTTCTACTAGTTTTTGAATTTGGAGATAAATAACTTTCTGTTACATTATAACATATTACAACATATAAATCCACCCTCCCTCATTGCCACCTGGATCTGCAGTAATGTTACATCCATGCACAGAAATAAAGGAGGAGATATTGTTTAAAAAGAGGTCTGGGCACAATCTTAATGGTCAATCTTGCTGTCAATCAGAGAAAGATTTTCTCACAGAGCATGGAGTTAAACTAAGAATTGGTGTTCGGCAGTGGTAAGGAGTTCTACAGTTCTGAGTGCGTATGTAAAAAGCACAAGGAGTAACAGACTGTATGATGAGTCCAGATTTCAACATTATAGGCACAACTGTCAACATATATATTTAAGAAGACCTAGTTAGAACTTTAGATGATGAGAGAAAAATATCAGAAAAGGAATGGTCATAGTTCTATCAGTAAAAGATTATTTTATGACAAAATAATTTTCATAAATAGAGTTGGTCACTTTTATGAAACAAAGTGTTAATGCAACATTAGATATTAATTTGTTATATTTTGTATATTTTGCAATACCATAAGAAATATTGCACAAACAAGCATTCTATGACTGGCAGCAAAAATGTGGAGTTGAATTTCAAAGCAACCTAGTGGTATTAGTAGAATTAGCATTTAGTATGTCCCAAACTGCAAAGCATTAATCAACAAAGCTGACAGAATGTTGATCATCTAGCCAGTCAGCAAAAAGCCATATTTGTTTCTGTAATTCCTCTGAACAGACCATATCTTGAATATTGTGTCCAGCTCTATTCGCTGTGACCAAGATCATCAGGCCCTGGAAGGGATGTAGCAAGACGGTAGACTGTTTCCCAGTATCACATGATTAAATTAAGAGGAAAGGCAGGACTTGTTCTTCTTGAAATAAAAAGGAGCCTCATTAAAGAATACAAGATTGTAGGCAGTATAGAAACAGTAAATCTGGAATAACATTGTCAAACTCACTCCAAAGTCTTGAGCAAAAAAATCTAGGCTGACACTCCAGTGGAGTACTAAGGGAATGCTGCACTGTAGAGGTGCCATCTTTTATATGAGATATCTCAACAAGGCTCCATCTGCTTCTAAAGTGGACAGAAAAGGCCTCATGGCAATATTTTGAAGAAGAGCAACAGAGTTATCCACAGTGCTCTGGCTAATATATATTCCTCAAACATCATGAAAAACATTGTTCTTTGCAAATTGACTGCCATGTTTTTCTCATTACAACAGTGATTACATTTCAGAAATACTTCATTGGCTCTAAAGTGCTTTGAGGTGTCCTGAGGTCATCAATGGTGTTGTAGAAATGCAAGTCCTTCTTTCCTTTTTCAACAGTAGAAGGTGACAGTTTGAAAATGTCAAAAGACGAATTTAGAAAAGTTGTAAGATGTTGTTAGTACAAGAAATTATCAACACGTGGAATGGGTCACTGAACAGCGTAATGGAGGCCAAAACCCTGGAATTGCTTCAGAAACAGAAAGATGGAGTGACTGTTTTTTACCCCCTCAATGTATGAGCCACAAGGACAGGACACCTTTTTCATCTGTGTTTAACTTATCCTAAAAAGCAAACTCTTCATGTTCTAGTTTCTTTCACTACCAGCTGTGACAAAAGGCTTTAATTTAATAAATGTTCATTAAATTTTCATTTTGTTAATAAATAAATGAAAAAAAACATTGTTCACAAAATTTCTGAATACCAATTGAGAAACAAGACATTTTTATGCAAGATACTACACACAGAGTCCCCAAAGAGTTGATAAATTAAGAAGTGTTTAGCAGCTCAGAAGTGCTAATAATTATTATATATTAGTCACAAACGTTATCATCACAAGTGATATATGTGACCACATAGCATAAATCTTTACCAACTATCAACACTGCCCAGGTTTGAACGGGAAGAATAATCTGGGAGTTTAGTCATCGTTATTCAAGACCACGTAACATTATAATTACAATGCGCCCATTTTTGATGGGAGATGAATATGGCTCCGCAGGGAGTTCAGCTGAGACCTAATGACAAAGTTGGGCAAAAAAGTGTCTTCAGAGGTATATCCACCTTACTTTTTTTCTAAAACACAAGAGAAATAGCAGTGAAATCCAGCTTTTCTGAAGAGATGAACTCATTTAGCTCTGAGGTTCAATTAATTTTGTCCCTAGCTCTCAACAATTGAAGAAAGATGTAAATTTTCCAGCTGTCTTTATTCTAGTAGAGCTGTTAGTATTTAAAATATAATCTAGATCTCCAGGCTATACAAATTTTCAATCTAAGGTGGTACAATGTCATCACAAGATTTTATTGCTTTAACATGTCAGTGGATTTTCATTTAAATTTGGGTCTTTTCGCTTGAAGAAAAACCAAGGGTTGAAAATACAAAATGAAATCTTGCTCAAAATTGAGGTGTATTTAGCTTGAATAGAATGAAAGTAGAGAACGAGATGAGACCATAAGTTACCAGTGAATATAGAATATTGACATATTTACATGTGTGTAAATGTGTCGTTAATCTGATTGGGTGTCAGGACCAAGTGTAGTCTTCATGCGAAGTAGGAGTTGGAAGACACAAAATAATGGGGCAAGGGTGCACAGGTGCTATAGAATTCCCATTTTTTAAGACATACACTTTGTCTTTATTTTTGTATAATCCCAGAATACATTTCCATATCCCCACACTGCAATTACACATGCTCTAACACCTGCAACACCTCTATTGGAGACATGGGGGAGAATTTTCTCCCTGTCAGGGGGTTGGGCAGGAGCAGGCAAGCACGCAGCCGATCACCACGATTTTTTGTGTGGGTGGGCCAATTAAGCCCTCCCAGCATGACGCGCACCAGGAAGTGCTGAGCGCTCCCTGTGTAGGCGGGGGTAGTAGGCTGAGTTGGGGCCTGCGCTCTATCGCGCATGCGTGCGGAAGAGTGTAGAAATCTCCCTGAGGCATCTCTGTGCCTCAGGGAAATTAGTGTGATTTTTAAAAATTTTAGTAAAGAAAAAAATTAACATTTTAATCATGTCCCCTCATGTGACAGTGTCACATGAACTGGGACATGTCAATGAACTTTAATTTAAAAAATTATTTAATTTATAAACCCTTCATGAAACCTCATCCCGCCTGTGGATGAGGTTTCATGATAAATGCGAAAGTCGCCTGGGCTCTTCGCCTGCCCGCCAACCTTAAGGTTGGACAGGCAGCTCAATTAATTACTTTAGTTCGTTTTTAAATGGCCTTAATAGGCCTTTGACAGTTCAGCGGCACGCAACCGACTCTGCTGCGCGCCTGCAAAACTGAGCTTCAGAATGACACGTAGTGATGTCGTGATGCATGCCCAATGTCACCGCGCGTCATTTTACGCGTCGGTGAGTGGAGCCTGTGTCCATGGTCTAAATGCAGTGCGACAAATTTACATAGCCAGTTCCCAAATATGCTGAGTACAAGAATTTAAGGAACTATAGGCAAATGCAGCCTATATACATGTAATATACATAACTTAGAGTGTGATTATGGGCCTCTAAATTCAGTTCCTAAGCATCTACTTTCTCAGTGCTACGAGTGCCATTTTCACTTCAAAATGGCATAGTATCTTTACAGTGCAGAAGGAGGCCATTCAGCCCATCAAGTCTGCACTGGCTCTCTGAAAGAGCATTCCACCTAGTCCCACTCCCCTGCCTTGTCCCCGTAACCTTGCACATTCTCTCTTTTCAGGTAGCAATCCAATTTCCTTTTGAATACCTTGATCGAACTTGCCTCCACCACCAGCTCAGGAAGTTTGTTCCAGACTCCAACCACCCTCTGGGTGAAAAAAATTTTCCTCACATCACATTTACTCAATTTGCCAAGTATTTTGAATCTGTGGCCTATGGTTCTTGATGTTCTCTTGAGTGGGAACAGTTTCTCACTGTTTATCCTGTCAATACCCCTCAGAATCGTAAATAAGTCTATCAAGTCTCCTCTCAGTCTTCTTTTCTCCAAGGAAAACAGTCCCAACCTCTCCAATTTATCCTCATAGCTACGGTTCTTCATCCCTGGAATCATTCTTGTGAACCTCCTCTGTACTCTCTCCAAAGCCTTCACATCCTTCCTGGCGCCCAGAACTGGATGTGGTGCTCCAGGTGAGACCTAACTAGTGCCTTACATAAGTTTAACATGACCTCCTTACTCTTCTACTCAATGCCCCTATTAATAAAGCCTAAGATACTATATGCTTTATTAACTGCTTTCTCAATATGCCCTGCCATCTTCAATGACCTATGTACGTATACACCGAGGTCACTCTGTTCCTGCACCCCCTTTAGAGGCTCTCCCTTTATTTTATACTGTCTCACCATATCTTTCCTGCCTAAACAAATTACCTCACACTTCTCTGCATTGAACTTCATCTGCCACTTGTCTGCCCAATCCACCAACATATCTATGTCCTTTTGAAATTCAAGACAATCCCCATCACAGTTGACAATATTTTCAATCTTCGTATCATCTGCAAATTTTGAAGTCATGCCCTGCACACGACAGTCTAGGTCATTAATATATATTATGAAGAGCAAGGGTCCCAACACTGACCCAAGGAACTTCACTACAAACCTTCCTCCAATCTGAAAAACAACCATTTATCACCACTCTCGGTTTCCTGTCACTCAGCCAATTTCTCATCCATGTGCCTACTTTCCCTTTTATTCCATGACCTAGAATTTTGCCCACAAGTCTGCAGTGTGGCACTGTGTCAAATGCCTTTTGAAAATCCATATACACCACCTCAACAGCATTTCCTTCATCAACCTTCTCTGTTGCCTCCTCAAAAACTCCAGCAAGTTAGTCAAACATGATTTTCTCTTGATGAACCCATGCTGGTTTTCCTTAATTATCTTGCATTTGTCTAAGTGATTATTGATTTTATCCCATACTATAGTTTCAAGAAGCTTCCCTACCACTGAGGTCAAACTGACTGGCCTGTAGTTGCCAGTTTTATGCTTGCACCCCTTTTTGAACAAGGGAGTAGCATTCGCTGTTTTCCAGTCCTCTGGCAATTCCCGTGTCTAAGGAAGGCTGGAAGATTATCAGTAGTGCCTCTGCAGTTTCCACTCTCAGTTCCCTCAGTACCTTGGATGCATCTCATCCATCCTGGCACCTTATCTATTTTAAGTAAAGATAGCCTTTCCAACACCTCCTTCCTCACGATTGTATGTTTTTCTAGTGTACCAGATACCTCCTCTCTCACCTCAGACTGGGTAGCAAGTTCTTCCTTTGTAAAGGCAGATACAAAGTACTCATTCAATACCACTGCTATTTCTCCTGCCTCCACATGCAAGTCCCCTTTTTTGTCCCTAATGGCCTACTCTTTCTTTAACCACCCTTTAAATCTGAGGTATGCAGGAATTTTGGTGAAGGCTTTAGCAAACACAATGAGCATCCGTCAAAAGCATGCACAGTCAGCAGATCACAATGTCGATAGGGACACAATGTTAACCTGATACTTGTGCTGCCATTTTGGAGATTAACCTTGAAGCTAACACCTGCTTTAAGGCTGCACAGCCAAACACATGTTCACTAGCAGAAAGAACTCTTCTACCAAAGCATGTGTCAAGATCATGGTGCTCTTCTTCATGTTGTACAATGTCGCCATCACGAGGGCATAACCCTTGCCACAAGTTCAACAGTGAGTAACTGACAAGGAGGTGTAAAGGGAGGAGGGGATAACCAACACAGTACCTTTCTTGTTGGGTTGTCTGTGATCGAGTTATCTCACCATGATATCAGTAACCACAATTCCAATCACCCAAAATACAAAAATAAAACACCATGAACATTCCAAAATAATGTATGGAACATACCTGATCACGTTGCATTCAAACCTCAACCATACCCTTGTGAATTCTCTTCGGGCCTGATTTCATGTGCCTTTGTGTGACCCAGTGATCCTAATCTGTGGTGGCTGCAGAATGGCTAGGGGAATGTTGCTGACTTCCAGTAGAGGAGACGCGATGGCGACGGTTGTGCTGCTTAACCTCGCACAGCTGAACTTGATGTCAAGCGAGGGCTTAGGCTGGTATGCGAAGCTCTAATTTGGTAGCCTGGCATCAGCATTGCACACTTATTAACATCATGATCTGCAGGCTTCCAGCAAATGCTAACTGCTACCACACCAACACCTTGATCATTCTAGCTTCAGGTGTGTTTCCCATCAGGTGTGCACACATGCACCACCCCTAAAGGGCAAGAAATGGGAACTAACATGCCCAGTTACCACCCCTCAGCCTCTCTGTTTTATGAAGTATAATATAAATTTGCCTGGAAAAACATTTTTACAATTTGCCTTCTATGCTTTCAAATTATTTTTTGAAAAACAACCAAATATTGTTAAGAACAAGAGAAATGCAAACCGACATATTGGCAAACTAAATGCTGTTGATGTATTCTCAGAACCTCATGCTCACACTGCAGAATCTACTGTCAGAAAAAGAAGTTAATGATCTGGGCAAAAATTATGAAATCTAAGCCAAAACTTTTGGGAGAGGTGAACACTTTCCTTAAATCTTGAAGGAAGAATTAAAATTAAATGGGAAAATGATTTGTATTATGAAATGTAATATTTTCAACATTGTATAAAACCTTAATTTGAACCTAAAAAATTCAGCTCTCGAGGGAAAAATAGGGTGAAAAACAACAACTGCCGGTCAATCTTCTGATACTGACCAGCCCAGAGTTCGAGTGCTCCTCTGAGCTACTTTAGCAGACTAATTGGACTGACAAATCCTCCAGATTGTTAATACCCTTCTTGCTTGCGACTAAGCACAGAATAGGGGCAGCCTGTCCTCCAACTCCTTTTCTATTGATTTGTCAATACACTTTCAATAAAAATGGCCAAAATTATCTTCCCACCCAACCAACCACAGAAAAAAGTGGATTACCAGCAGAGAAAAATACTGGGTTCAAATGAGTTAGTCATCTCAATGATTAAAGGTGCAAATGTTCACTTGAATGACTTACTTCCCTCATCCAAATTACTGTAGCTCAGATATTGGTCCTCGGTTTTAATCTAAATATCTCAGTTCTGCTGATATGCAAATTTAATCCCATGAGAATTATATTTAACATAATAGAAGCATCTTTAATCTGAATCACACTAAGGTCTTTCCATAGCGGACTGTCAGGAATGCTAACGTTTAAGAGATAGCGAAGCACTTTTGACCAGGTACATAAAGTGGAGCTTCCTGAGATGGAATTTTCCTGGCCCCGTGGAGGTGGGTTGAGGGAGTCGGGGGGACATAGGGAAGCAGCATCAGAACGGCTCCTCCATGCATTCCCACCACTGAGGAATGTTTCCAGGGGTGGGCCAGGAGGCGGATTGGATGGACACTCCATGGAGGTGGGCAGGCAATTGAAATACTTAATGCCCCTATTAGGGGCAATTTTTCAGCCTTGCTGGCAGTGGAGCAGACCCTCACCACCAACTCAACGGAGGCAGCAACCCTGTAGCAGGACGTGAAGTTGTTGGAGCAGAAGGCTCCCTGCCCCATTGAGAGGGCCACAAGAAGGAAATGTCACCCTACCCACCCCTCCGCAATTCCACAGGGCATTCCATCTTCCTGCTCTGCATTATTAATTAAGTTTTACATCTTATTTGAGGCATCCTTGAGATACAGTCCTTCTCGGTACCTGTCTCAGCAACATCCACCTCTTCCAGTGGGGCTGCTGAGACTCCAGAGCTGCCCACCCTCTGATTGCTGTTGGCAGCATCGATAGCACCCCACTACCACCATCCTTAACAGGGCATCGACAGAGAGGCAGCTATTTAGGAGGCTGCCTCTGGGAGCACTGCAACACTTGCTGTGCTGCGGAAAGTGGGGTCCCAAAACTCCCAGGAAAATTCTGCCCTATATTTCTATTCTGTTAATGTGCTAATGTGATAGTTACTTTTAAAATCATTTTGGTTACTTGAAACCTGTACGCAATTCCAAAGCCTGACCAATGCATCTGCTTTAAAATTAATGACCCAACTAGTAATAAACAAAGACAAAGAATCATGAAACGATGTTTCTTTGTGTCATTTGCCCTGCATTAGAAGTATTTACTTTCTACCTTCCACATATCCTGAACATAGACAGCTATAAGGAGTGATAGTGATCCGATGATTCTTTCTTTAAGTGGCCTCTCTTCGCAAATAAACCTAGGCAGTGAGTGGCCTTATTATTAAGGTATATAATTCTTTTACTTTGCATCAGTCATATGATCAGTACATTTGCTGTGTTACAGTGATGAGCAAACCACTGTCATAATTAAGACTCTAATAAGATCAGGGTGAACATTAGAAACCCTGACGTACTCTTGGGCGATGGCATAGAAGATCTCTTAGTGAAAGTAAATAAAAATGGCATTCAAACATTTTGCAACAAGTGTTACAAAGGCTAATTGTTCAAAAAAAGCAACACTTACATTCACCAGGCAACATATTTTAAAATGCTCATCAGGTAAAAAGCAAAAGTTGGCAATGGTCATGTACAGATTGTACATTTGAACCTTGATAAATGTACAGCATGCTATGGTCTAAATCCCCATGCTGTAAACTTTTACAACAAGCGTACCAGAGTATCAGTGCTTTGTTGACAATGGAGATAGTCAGCAATAGACAGAAGGGTTTGATCAGGAAGAAGTTGCTCTATCCAACATCTGGCACAGCAATTGTGCAACTAAAAACCACAAGTGGACATTTTTTTGAGATGCGTGCCTTACATGTAAACATGATGCTCTTGTCATAGCAGTCCATTTTTCTGCTAATGCTAATTTTCAGCACTTTTACCATCAATCATTGTTGCCACTCAAGGCCTTCCCTTGATCACAACTGTTATATTTCTCTTCATGTCATTTTGTTGCAACGTTCTTGTCACAAATTCTCAGAATTAATATGCAGCACGGCATTGCATGCCTTTTACCCAATGTACTTCAGTCACTGGAATAGTCCAAGAATCAGGCCAATCTTAGACTTTGCATTCTAATTATTTTGGGGGGAAAAAGGCCCAGATTTGATGGTCTCGATGGCTCTGATGCCACAATGGAGGGTCAAAATAGAAACACAACTTCTGGTGTGCTCACATGCACACTTGCGCCGAAAACAGGAAGTTATGTTGCAAGTCAATGTGCTCCTCCAGAGACTCCACTGATGGTCCCCCTAACCAGCTCTGTAGAGTGGCAGAGACCTGTACTTTGAGAATTTGGGCTCATTGTCCAGAAGTAACACTGGATTTAACACAATTTAAATTCGAGCTGATACTAGCAGGCATAAACAGATTAGCCATTACAGGATCTGGAATTTATGCTGATGTCTAAACTTTGATTCCTCAGATCAAGATTCTCCAACACTCACTCCCTCTTAAAAAAGGCTTTACTGCGCAGAAGTTGCATTTAAAAAAAAACTAAGTGCAGACATTGAACATTGATAAAACCAACATCTTCATGTTTGAAAGATTTTTTAAAAAACTCCCAACTTCTTCTCTGCTTCCAATTACAGCCAAAATAATAATCCTCTCTTTTTTACATGTTTGGTCAGAGGGGAATGAGCAATGTAATGCTATATCCTGTTCATCTTTGGAGTACAACCATAGCTGATTATGAACTGATAGTTGAGGTAGTGTTCAGGTGAATCATGAACAGTCAAATTGCTAGCTACTTCCTTCCAATATCCAAAATGCACCAAATTTAGTAAGACAAAGTACAGTCATTAATCTCTAATTTGAATGTGACATCCTACTTTTAGACATTTTGTCCTTAACGTTTTACCACAATGAAAATAATACACCTATTTTTGGAAGCTTCACTAACGCTTTACGAAATGGCACTATGAGACTATAATTTAGTTTAAAACCTCTGTAATGTTATCAATAAAAACATTGTATAGATAATTTGCTTTTCAGACAAAAATGTCTAGCTGCAAATTCAGAGGACAAGTATATGTATATACAGCATATAGCTGTATTTACAAAGTAAATATTAATAGTTTTGTAATCTTTTTACCCAAAACGCTGCCTCATAAACACTACCCACATGTCTATATAAAGCTTATTTGTGAGGCATAAATTCTGATCATCACCCGTTTGTAGTTTTTCCTCAATGAATTTACAGAAGTGTTTAACTAAATGAGATAAACACTGTTCTCTGTGCTTCATAAAGTTTGGAGATATTCGCTGCCCTTTTGTTTAGGGGAAGCATTAGGACTGGTGACATAATTAACCAACTACACGCAAGTTATTAGCATGTGTGCCAACAATAGGGCTCTCTCAGTCCTTTAACTATATGTGTTAACCTTTTTCTTGAATTATTCATGGGGTGTGGGCATCACTGGCTAGACCATCCCTAATTGTCCCTCAGAAGGTGGTGGTGAGCTGCCTTCTTCAACCGCTGCAGTCCATGTGGTGCAGGTACACCCACAGTGCGATAAGGGAGGGAGTTCCAGGATTTTAACCCAGCAACAGTGAAGGGACAGCAATACAGTTCCAAGTCAGGATGGTGTGTGGCTTGGAGGGGAACTTGCAGGTGGTAGTCTTCCCATGCATCTGCTGCCCTTGTCCTTCTAGGTGCTAGAGGTCACAGGTTTGGAAGGTGCAATTGAAGGACCTTTGGTCAGTTGCTGCATTACATCTTGTAGATGCCACTGTGCATTGTTGGTGGTGGAAGTGAAAGTTGCAGGTGGTAGATAGGGTGCCAGTCAGGCAGACTGCTGTGTCCTGGATGGTGTCAAGCTTATTGTAGGAGCTGCACTCATCCAGGCAAGTGGAGAGTATTCCACCACACTCATGACTTGAGTCTTGTAGATGGTGGACAGGCTTTGGGGAGTCAGGATATGAGTTACTCTCAGCAGGATTTCCAGCCTTTGACTTGCTCTTGTAGCCACAGTATTTATATAGCTAATCCAGTTCAGTTTCTGGTCAATGGTAACCCCCAGGATGTTGATAGTGGGGGATTCAATGATGGTAAGGCCATTGAATGTCAAAGGGAGATGGTTAGATTCTCTCTTGTTGGGGATGGTTATTGTCTGGCACTTGTGCAACCATAGACCATATGGTCGTAAGACGTAAGAGCAGAAGTAGGCCATTTGGCCCATCGAGTCTGCTCTGCCATTCAATGAGACCATGGCTGATCTGATAATCCTCAAATGCACTTTCCTGCCTTTTCCCCATAACCCTTTATTTCCTTACAGATTAAAAATCTGTCTATCTCAGCTTTGAATATACTTAATGACCCAGCCTCTACAGTCCTCTGTGGTAAAGAATTCCATAGATTGACTACCATCTGAGAGAAGAAATTCCTCCTCATCTCTGTTTTAAATGGGCGCTCCCTTACTCTGATGTTATGCCCTCTGGTCCTAGACTCTCCCACAAGAAACAATCACTCAGCATCTATCCTGTCAAACCCCCTATGAATCTTATATATTTCAATAAGATCACCTCTCATTCTTCTAAACTCCAATGAGTACAGGCCCAACATATTCAGCCTCTCCTCATAAGAAAATCCCTCCATACCCGAGATCAAGCAAGTGAGCTTTCTCTGGACTGCCTCCAATGCCAGTATATCTTTCCTTAGGTAAAGGGACCAAAATTGTTCACAGTATTCTAGGTGTAGTCTAACTAGTGCCTTGTATAGTTTTAGCAAAACTTCCCTATTTTTATACTCCATTCCCTTTGAAATAAAGGCCAACATTCTATTTGCCTTCCTATTACCTGTTGAACTTGTATGTTAGCTTTTTGGGATTCATGCACAAGGACTCCCAAATCCCTCAGTCCTGCAGCCTTCTGCAGTCTTTCTCCATTTAAATAATATTCAGCTGCTCTATTCTTCCTACCAAAGTGCATAACCTCACATTTTCCCACATTATATTCCACCTGCCAAGTTTTTGCCCACTCACTTAACCTGTCTATATCCATCTGTAGACTCCTCGTGTCATCCTCACCACTTGCCTTCCCACCTATTTTTGTGTCATCCACAAACTTGATGATAGTACATTCATTTCCCTCATCTCAGTCACTAATATACATTGTAAATAGTTGAGGCCCCAGCACTGATCCCTGTGGCACTCCACTAGTTACAGGTTGCCAACCCGAAACTGCCCCCCTTATCACAACTCTCTATCTTCTATTAGTTAGCCAATCCTCTATCCATGCTAATATACTACTCCCAACACCATGGGCTCTTATCTTATTAAGTAGCCTGATGTGCGGTATCTTATCGAACGCCTTTTGAAATCCAAAGATATTACGCCTACTGGTTCCCCTTTATGTATCCTGCTTGTTGCCTTCTCAAAGAAATCCTAATAAATATTTTGGGCATGATTTCCCCTTCATGAAGCCATGCTTATTCTGCTTGATTAGATTATGTATTTCCAAACGCTCTGCTATTACATCCTTTATAATAGACTCCAACATTTTCCCAATTACATTTGTTAAGCTAACTGGCCTATAGTTACCTGTTTTTTGTCCCCCTCCTTTTTTGAATAAGGATGTTACATTGGCCGTTCTCCAATCCTCTGGGACTTTTCTAAGGATTCTTGGAAGATTACTACCAGTGCATCCACTATCTCTGTAGCTACTTCCTTTAAGATCCTAGGATGCAACCCATCAGGTCCAAGGGACTTATCGGCCTTTAGACCTGTTTGTTTCCCTCATACTTTTTTCCTAGTGATAGTTATTGTATTTAATTGCTTCCCATCCTTTGCCCCTTAATTATTTAGTATTTTTGGAATGCCCTTAGTATCTTCTACTGTAAAGATTGAAGCAAAGTATTTATTCAACTACTCTGCTATTTCCTGGTTCCCCATTATTATTTCCCCAGCTTCATTCTCTAAGGGGCCTATGTTCACGTTGGCCTCTCTCTTCCTTTTCATATATTTAAATAAGCTCTTACTGTCCATTTTTATATTGCTTGCTAGTTTACCCTCAAAGTTTATTTTCGCCCTCTATTATTTTTTAGTCATCTTTTGTTGGTTTTAAAAACTTTTCTAACCCTTTGGTTTACCACTAATCTTTGCCATATTGTATGTTTTTTTCTTTCAATTCAATACTGTCCTTAACTTCCTTGGTTAACCCTGGTTAGTTTATCCCCTTCCTTGAATCCTTCTTCCTCACTGGGATATATCTTTGCTGAGTGTCATGAACTATCTTCTTAAACTTCTGCCACTGTTCATCAACTGTCTTTTCTGCTGAACTGCTTTCCCAGACCACTCCAGCCAACTCTGCCCTCATTCCATTGTAATTACCCTCATTTAAGTTTAGCACAGTTGTTTCTGACCCAAGTTTCTCACTCTCAAACTGAATGCTAAATTGTACCATATTATGGTCACTGTTTCCGAGGGGATCCTTTACTCTGAGATAATTTATTAAACCTGTCTAATTACACATTACCAAGTTCAAAATAGCCTGATCCATGGTTCGTTTCACAACATATTGTTCTAAGAAACTGCTCTGAGTACACTCAATGAATTCTTTCTCATGTTTACCTCTGCCAATTTGATTTTCCCAGTCTACATGAAGATTAAAGTCACGCATGATTAATGTACTGCCTTTTTTACATGCCCTCATTATGTCCTGATTTATTCTCTGTCCTACAGTATAGCTACTGTCAGGGTAGACTGTCAGGGTGGATTACTCCCACCAGTGTCTTCTTTCCTTTGTTATTTCTTACCTAAACCCATATAGATTCCACATCTTCCGATCCAAGATCCTTTCTTGCTATCGTACTTATTCCATCTTGTACTAACAAAGCTACCCACCACCCTTTCCTTCCTGCCCTTTCGAAAAGTCACATACCCTGAATATTTAGCTCCCAGCTTTGATCACTTTGTAACCACGTCTCTGTAATGGCTGCAAGATCATACCCATTAACCTCCATTTGTGCCGTTAATTCATTTATTTTGTTTCAAATACTATGTGCATTTGGTAAAGAGCCATTCATTTTGCCTTTTTACCATTTTTTCCCCTTTTGACCTCATGTGCTGCATTTTTTTAATGTTTGTACACGCTGTCCCTTACTGTCACACTCTGGGTATCATTACCTAAATAATTGCCCTGCAAGGCTGCCATGTCTTTTTGCTTTCTAAGCCTATGTATCCCCTTTCCAGAACCCTCCCCCCGCCTCTATTTAGTTTAAAGCCCTCTCTACAGCCCTAGTTATTCGGTTCGCCAGGACACTGGTCCCAGCACAGTTCAAGTGAAGCCATCCCACTGGAACAGCTCCCTTCTACCCCAGTGCTGATGCCAGTGCCCCATGAACTGAAACCCATTCCTCCCACACCAATCTCTGAGCCACACATTTAACTCCTTGATTTTATTTACCCTATGCCAGTTTGCCCGTGGCTCAGGTAGCAATCATGAGATTGTTACCTTGGGGGCTTCTGCTTTTTAATTTAGCTCCTAACTGTTCAAATTCTTTCAGCAGAACCTCCCTTCTAGGCCTATCAATGTCACTGGTACCAACATGGACGACGACAACTGGATCCCTCCCCTCCCACTCCAAGTTCCACTCCAGCCCTGAGATGTCCTTAACCCTGGCACCGAGCAGACAACACAGCCTTCAGGACTCATGCTCACAGCTGCAGAGAGCAGTATCTATACCCCTAATTATACTGTCCCCTACCACTACTACGCTCCTATTTCCCCCCCCCCCCACCCCCCCCGACTTGAATGGCTCCCTGTACCATGGTCAGTTCGCTCATCCTCTCTGAAGTCCCTGCTCTCACCCACACAGCTTGAAAGAACCTTGTAACTGTTGGACAGTTGCAGGGACAGAGGCTCCTCAAATGCTACCCCCGGGTCCCCAAACCTGTTTCACCTGCAGTCACACCCTCCTGTCACTGATTAGAGACCAAATTTGAATTGTCTCGTCTGAGGGGTGTAACCGCCTCCTGAAGCAAAGTGTCCAGGTAACTTTCCCCCTCCCTGAAGTAGCACAATGTCTGCAGTTCGGACTCCAGCTCTTTAACTCAGATCCAATGTTCCTCGAGCTGCAAACACTTGGCACAGATGTGCTCGCTCTGGATCACCTTGGTGTCCAGCAGCTCCCACATGCTGCAGCAGCAACACATCACTCATCCTGCCCTCCCTATCATATTTTATTCAATTTATTAATTAACTACTCTAGCATCTCCACTCTTTAGACTTTATTATAATTATTTTTATACACAGCAGAATCGATCTTATACTTATTTAGCTATCTTTAAGAAAAAGAGAAAAAAAAACTAGAGAGATAAACACAAACTAAAGACCTTACTTTACTTTAAAGACTAGAAATAATCACCAATCAGCTGATCACCGCGGTCTTTAATGGTCTCATACTCTTCCCTCACTCTCTCGCTGTAAATGACCTCGCTGTTTCTCTCACACTCTCTCACTGTAAATGATCACACTGTTTCTCTATGGTATGAATGTTACCTGCCACTTATCAGCTCAAGCATGAATATTGTCTAGGTCTTGCTGCATATGGGCACTGAATTCTTCAGTGTCTGAGGGGTCGTGAATACGAATGAACACTGTGCAATCATATGTGAACAACCCCACTTCTGGCCCTATGATGGAAGGGAGGTCGTTTATGAAGCAGCTGAAGCTTAACCTAAAATGCTTGCTTTGACCTCACCTGATTCATAAACAACAGTATTCCTAATGGGTTGTGTACTAATCAAACAGCTTGCACCATTCGCTTTGCCATTGCCAAGCTGAGCCCAACTCAAGGCAATGAACCACTTACCTCGTATAGATAATTAACATTCTCTTTTCAACAAACACATCAATTAGATAGATTTTGCATTCATGGTAACTATTAAAATGCCATATTAACAAAATAAGTAAATGTACTAAATAATCATTTTTTATTTTCTGTATTTTTACACACATATATATGTATGATCTATGCAAATGTTAAAGTATGGAGAAAAATTGAGATTGTATGATGGAATTTTTAGGTTAGTACTAGGTCTGCAATCAAAATAAGTATACAAAATAAAGATAGAACAGGGCAATTTCCCTCAGAATCACTGCTTTGTTTCATTACAAAGACTCAAGCACTGAGAAACACAGACACGTGGTTTATGTTTCATTAAAAAGGAGGAAGAAGTCAGAAACCCTAATTACATGAAAATCCCAAAGATTCAATTACAAATTCAACCTAAGGGAGGAGAGGCGATTTCTCAGAAAGCATTTTAAATTTTCAGTCAGGAAAAATGATTCATTGGTAAGTATTGCAATGGAGGTATAACTTTGGAAATTCCTTGCTCAGTTCAACAAATAACTAGGAAGAATACAAAGAGCAATGTATGATATATGAACAGGTTGCATTATGTCAGTCTGAATGGTCACTTGATTCTCTTTTATTTGAAAACAAGGTAACCAAATTGGACAATGAAGTCTCAGGAAAATCCCAAATCTAAGGATTACAAACGCACCCTCATTTACGGAAAGCACATAGTGTTAGTTCTCCAATAGAGATTATAAATAGTAGTTTTTGCACATCCTTTCTCTGCACATATTTGAAGTGTGGGAGGGAGCAAACTTCTTCTGAATCATTCTGAACAGTTCCAGTGTAGTTTCAGACTAGGAAAGAGAGGGAGAGAATGGGGGGAGCTTTGCAGCTGCTCGTATGAGACGGGGTCTGAATTTATTCTAGAGAAACACCATTTGCTTTTTTCTCTGAATTTAAGTACTTCAAGTTCTATGGACCACAAGACACGCAGTTCCTGTTTCAATTAAGGCAGCTTGTCCATGATGCCAGGGGCAGTCAAATTTTGTTAAGATATTTCAAAGCATTTAAATGTTTAAAAAAGTTTTTGAAAGTCTTCAAAAGGTATTTAAAATCATTATAAAACACTCAGCTGCCTTTGAACTGAAGACTGACCTCAAGGGCATATCTTCAGTTCCTGACATACTTTGGGGCAATGGCTTCATCAAAAATGTAGCTTAATGCTAGGCTTTGCTGATCCTTTCATCAGGGAGACCATGCTGCAGCCAGAAGTTGAAATTCTCACTGCAACCAACAAACTCGCATTTCTCAGCACAGTTAGCGGAGAATGCCGCTGCTTTGCTGCTGACCATAAAATTTGGTCCAAAATATTTTGCAGTAAATGTCTGAGATATACTGATGAAACACATGGGGCATAGGCTATTAACCAATTAGCCAGCTCAAAGGACTGGTGAGTTTAATGCCCACCATAATCTATCTTACTTTTTGGCACTTCTTTAAGACCCATCAAGTACTCTATGCATTAGGTTTGAATTAAGCCCGAAAGGGAGCATCCATTTAAAATCAACTCTACATAATTTGCCTTCTCAATGACTAAATTCTGTTATTGACATTCTGCAGTAGTACAAAGCCACAAGGCATTGGCGTGAAGCCAGCCATTATGATTATGATTGAATCCACCAAAGGTTTGTTATGTTCAGTGGTAATGAAGAAATCTTTATGGTTGTTCCTTCATGTTTTATTTTAAAATCAGCCTTTATGTTTATCTTTATTAGAAGGTGAGCTGAATCATACCTGCAGCATTAGTAGCAATCAACTGAAAGAACATTGGCTGCCTGGGTTAGGGAAGAAACTTCAGCACATGATGAGTTACCTAACTGAAATGCAAAAATTTGGCAACTTAGATGTTAAATTCAGTTTCTTGATGTACTAGCCTCCAGTTAAATTATAGCAATTTCAGGTCTTTTTGGTGATATAGTGAGAAAAATTCTATCTGTCACAGGGAAATTCACAAAATGTTAGGTGATTAAGTTACACAGAGCCAAGTATCATTCGAGATATGGCCCAACAAATAGTCAGGCAAGTGGGCATGGGGGCCCACACTGCAATTTTCCCAATTTCAAAATAAACTGGCTATTTTTTTTACAGGATAAAAGGTGGAGGGAATGGAAAAAGTGAAATGAGACACCTGCAGCAGGTGCTTTTCTGAAGGTGAGCTATTATTGGGATGGAATAGAAGGAATTTTACTGTTTAGCCATGCAATACCTGATTTGCGAATGCTTGAAGCAGATATGTGCTTGAAGTAGAAAATATTCTATGCCCCAGCACCAATACTACTCATTGTGATGAGTTCAAAATACATTAATGTTTACACCACAGCTAATGCTGCAGGTAGGTGCCATTTTGTCATGTACAGTGCAAGAAATGATCTTACAGAATATGTAAGACTGGTAAGAGTGTCGTAAACATAACCTGGAATCTTATTTAAAATTGAATTGGATAAGTAGAGTTACGGGATGTGTTTAAACTTGTGAAAGATCATTATAGGACTGCAGTGTGGAAATTCTTCTTCACATGAGCAATCAGCGTATGCAGCAGACTTCCAGGTGTAGAAGCAAAAAAATCCAGAATCACTTAAGGACATTTAGCTTAAGACTTTGACAGTGTTTCTAGACAGAAGTCGCCTGGTGCTCTTGTTTGCTTGATTCCCCACAGTTCAAATATTCCAACCATTAACAAGGGTTCTTAAAACTCAAAAGTTAGATCACCAATTCATGATGAATATTTTCATTTTATCTCAACAAACCTATCACCATGAAAAATATGGTTAAATTATTAATTTTGTAGATTACTATCTTCCAAGTAATATGATTTTCTGCATTTCAAGATGGTGACTGTTCTTATCCGGCTTCTCAACTTAGCCTTCCATAAAACGGTTTTAAAGAATACTTACACAACATTTGGAAAATCCATACTGCAAAATTAAAAATCAACAGGACTTTTGTCAATGATTTTACAGAAGTTAGTTTTAAACTTACCTTAAACTTTTTTTTTGATTTGTAAGAGCTAATTTTTTTTAAGGTGCATGTTCATTATTGAGTCATATAGGCTTGAAATGTTGGGTGGAATTTTCCGAGCCCGCTGGCAGCGGGCGCAATAGGTGTCGTGCGCGGAAAATATGGCAGGACCCACTTCACGACAGCGTGAAGGCAGGTCGCAACCTTCCGCTCAGCCCGCCAGCAGCAGGCCTCATTTTCAGCCATCGGTCGGCGGGGAGCTAATTGTAATACATTAGCATATAATTAAAAGGCCATCCTGCCAGGCTCTTGGAACCCCGCTGTTACCGTCCGTCCACTGCGGCGGGAAAGCACACCGACGTGTTTCACAACAGCACAGAGGCGATGTGCAACTTGGCGGCCTTCACTTTGGGGGAACTGAGGTGAGTGAGCAGCAGCATTCACCACAGCTCACCCGTTGTTTACGGACCTCAGGGGCGCTGGAGGGGGAGCGGGGGAAACTGATGCCTGGCCCCACAGGTGACTGCGGAGGGGTGGGGGTGTCTGGGGGTAAGTGCTGGCCAGCCTCGGACGCGACTGCTGAGGGTGGGTCAGGTCAAATGCTGCCCTGGCGCTGCATCCCATGCACAGGTAATCGAGATGGGGGGCAGGGTAAGCAAGGGCAATGGCCATGCATTAGGGACACCTGTATAAACTGACCATGCCTCTGCAACTAAGACAGGTCAAACGCAGCCACAGTGATATGACTGGGGTCGGGTTCCTAGCCTGCCCGCCCATGTCAGCATCACGGAGGCACCAAAGGGCCACCAAGTGCTCCATACCTTACCACCAACCCCTCCCACTCCTCACTCCCCACCCCCCTGCCCCACTTTATTGGACCGCGGAGCAGCTGTACTGCACGCATTGTACAATCTCCTCGCAAACCTAGCCATGCAGCAGTCACTGTTGGAGGCGCTCACAGCTCCTTGCAATCTCAGCATCTTGCTTTGGACCCGTGACCCTCATGTCACAGGTTGACAGGGCAGACATGCAGTGCACTCATCTCTGGCCATCCGAGGGTTGACCAGCACTCTCCAGGAAGCATTAAGGGGTGGTCACACAGGGCCAGGAAAAGGTGCTAAGTACACCAATGATAACCACGTCTCTCTCTCTTTCTTTCATGCTGCAGGAGGACCACATCAAGATCATGGATCCTGGTGACCTAGCTGTATGCCTGATGGCCCACAGAGACTGTAGAAGACGGAAGGAAAGAGTGACTGAGGCACCTGGCCACGCAAAGGCAGGAGCAGCAACCTCATAAAGAAGGGGCAGCAGGGGCTCCCGCACATGCTGCCCAGGAGCGCCAGCGAGGTGTGGCTGGT
Organism: Cetorhinus maximus; assembly: GCF_964194155.1. Taxonomy (NCBI): domain Eukaryota; kingdom Metazoa; phylum Chordata; class Chondrichthyes; order Lamniformes; family Cetorhinidae; genus Cetorhinus; species Cetorhinus maximus. The sequence continues at coordinate 54,932,788 of NC_135884.1, forward strand.
CGACGCCTAGCAACACCCAGGGTCTTTAGACGCTGCCTGCCATTCCAACAGATGACCGAGAACCAGTGTTGCCGATGACTGCGTATGTCTAGGACCTGGTGACTCACATCTGCCACGTACTGCAGGACTTGGCGCCAAGGGGACATGGGGCGCATCCACTGCCAGCGGGTGTGAAAGTGACTGCGGCGCTCAATTTCTATGCCAGTGGCTGCTTTCAGGGCTCCACAGGTGGGATTTCACAACACGCCCACCCATAAATGCATCCATGAGGTCACGGATGCCATCTTCTCCATGGCACATAACTTTGTGCATTTCACTCGGGACCAGGACAGCCAGGGTGCAAGGGCCATTGGATCTGCCCTGATCTCGGGATTCCCACAGGTGCAGGGTGCAATTGACTGCACTCGTGTGGCGCTCAGGTCTCCATCGCTACACTCGATGGACTTCATCAACTGCAAGGGCTTCCACTAACTGAATATGCAGCTGGTATGCGACCACCAGAAACGCATCCTGCAGGTACGCGCACAGTTTCCAGGGAGTGAGCACGACGCCTGCATCCTGAGTCACTCGCAGATCCCTGCAGTCTTCCAGGGTCCACAGAGGCTGCAGGGTTGGCTCCTTGGGGACAAGGGTTACTCGCAGAGGCCGTGGCTGATGACACCCGTGCGGCGGTGTCAGACTGCAGCAGAACGACGCAATAATGAGGCTCATGCAGCAGCTCGCAACTTAATGGAACAGACCATCGGGATGCTGAAGATGCGGATCCAATGCCTGGACTGGTCTGGTGGAACCCTGCAATACCGTCTGCAGAGGGTGTCATGCATCGTCGTTATCGTTTACAACCTGGTGCTGTGATGGGGTGAGGAGCTGGCTGAGGAGGAGATGGAGGAGCTGCTTCTTTATGAGGTTGCTGCTCCTGCCTTTGCGTGGCCAGGTGCCTCAGTCACTCTTTCCTTCCGTCTTCTACAGTCTCTGTGGGCCATCAGGCATACAGCTAGGTCACCAGGATGCCGACGGGGATGAGGGTGAGGGGGTCCTCGGTGGTGACGATGACAGGGATGAGGCTGTCACACTGGCTATACGAGGCAGGTGCACTCGGGAGGCCCTCATAGCTGCCAGATTTGTGGAGGATGTTGACAACATGCAGTGAGGTGTCCCCGTAGATCCTTACATCACAGTTGTGAACGTTTGACTCCAGTCTGGCTTATCTCAGTTCCAATACCCTGTGAGAATGCTCCTGTAATGGAGATGCAGTAGAGGCCCTAATAGTCACTCGATCGCAGGAGGATGATGACAAATTGCAGTGAGGACACTCCATAGATCGTCACATGGCCTCAGAGTGTCTGACTCCTGTCTGGCTGAGGGCAGCTCGCTTGTGCTCCATGATCAGGGCCATCTCAGAGACGCAGCCATGAAACTTTAGATACATCTGATGCCGTGTCCGCCTTCAGCACCTCAGCCCTTCAGGAGCTGGTGCACAGCATCACTGGTTGCAGATGCTGATGTGATGGGGCCAGCCCCATCTTAAAGGTGCTGAGAGCATACAGTGAACTATGTGGCACCTGCCCACTACATTCTGGCAGCAATGGCCAGCACCGCTGAGGTGCAGGTATCAGTAATGTTTCCAGGGAATGTGAGGCTGGACCATCACTGTGGCCTGAAGGCCGTACAGAGCACAGGGAAGAGGCCCTGGACTGAGACACCTGCCTTTATCTTGTGCAGAAAGGTTTCACATCTGAGTGACAAGAACACTGCTGCTCAGAACAAGGAGCCATAGGCAGGGAGGCATTCTTCTGAGTTTATTGACAGTAATGAACATTAGGTACAAGTGATTAACACCCGTGCCCACGCTGTGCAACTAATTCTCCCCTGGCTCGTCCGGATCGGCTCTTCTCGGAGTCGGGTTGCTTGTGAATGCAGCTCAAATCGGGTGGTAAACTCCATCTAAGGCTAAATACTGACACAAGACTGATAGTCAACAATTACCATCAGGGAAAGTTGAACAAAGTGGGACCGGGAGAGAGGAGGACCTCCTCGTGAACCCGCTCCTGGGCCTGGCCAAGTTAGCCATTAACAGGCCCAGGTAGCAGGCGATCGAGGGGGTCGTCTGACCCGACTGTCAGCCCCTCTTCCACGGCTACGTTGAGGTATTCTGTGCCCGGTGGGCACCATGGGGACTGGAGTGTTTTATCGACTCCCTTAATCACATTTTGATTTGGTGTTTGTAAGTTTCCTTTAAAATTTGTCTTTGGTCTTACAGTTCCCTAATTTAAGGGCTGTGTTTATTTTGTCCCTCATTTTGTTAATTTAGTTTATTTGGTGGACTCTAAAAGAGTTAATTCTCCTTAACTGTCCTAACCCTGCCGCTACACCTTGGTGCTCCCTGGACATCCACAGCGGAGGTGGAGGCAGCCTGCTGACTGTGATGCCCTGTCTGTGATGACTTTGGTGGACGTCCTCTGGAGGGCCAAAACTTGGAGGACCCCGGCCTGCTTTTGGGGTCCTGCTGTATGGCAGTGGAACCCTCCTCAGTCTGTGAAGCTGGATCTGCGGCGGTTACAGAAAGAGGGGAGTCAGATGGGCCGGTCAATCCCAAAGCCCCCTGGGTGGGTGGCCCCGGAGTTTGCACCTGCTGATCCTCCACTCCCTATGGGCGCCCGAGGGCCCCTTACTGACTCCGTTCAAAGTCTGAAGGGGTATCTGGAGTGCAATCGAGCTGCCCAGCACCCCTCTTGCATACACACTGTTGGAGGCCAAATATGGCATCAGTGATGGAGTTAAGCCCGCGCAGCAGTGCAGGAGCGAAGTCCTGGACCATGGCGGCTGCCATCCTGCCATTGTTGGCTTCAGTGCATTGCAATGCCGGCACTATCACTTCAGCCTGAATACAGACAGACTCCTCCATTGTGCCTTGCAATGTGAGGAGTACAGCGGCCTGCCATTCCTGAGGTTCCCAAGCTTGCAATTTGCAGCTACAGCAACTGTGCCATGGCCGAGTCCAGAAGCTCATCATGTGACTCTGATTCAGCAACGTTCTGGCCTCCAGCAGCCCTCCGAGCGCCAGGGACCTGGGAAGTCCCTGCCTCCGCCTGCTGTGGGTCAGAAAGTGCAATGTGCTCACCTGATTGTGGTGCTGAGGCTACTCTAAAGTTAGGCCCCACCGAGGCGTGTGTTTCTAGTGGAGGGTGTGGGTGAGCGCTGTGACGGGACTTCAGGGAGGGTGCTTTCAGATTCCTATTCGGAGGTTTCTTCGGGGCTTGATTGGAGGCTCTGGTTCGTGGACTCAGTCCGCTGCTTCCCAGATGTGCCTGTGAAAGCAAGGGGAGATAATTAGTGCATGGCAGTGGCCTGTGAAAGGGGACACATCACTCACAGCATGGTTGTCTGATGGATGTTGCACTGCTGGATCCTCACTTGGTAAAGCAGCGTCGACCTAACCGTCAGCTCAGGACCGGCCCCGGTCATCGCCGGCCAGCTGGATGGCTCTGTTTTCAAACTCTGTGAGAAGTTTGAATTCCGGCATCCCTCCACCTGTCTGCATCCTTTCCCTCCTGTTGTGAACCAGTTTGTCCTGCGTGGATAGAGATGGCGAGAGTGTATCAGTATACCTGCCGGGCCAGATGATAAGATTGCCTGGCCTGTGTGGATGGTGAGTGGTCTCATGGACGGGATGAGGACAATGATGATGTGTGTGAAAGAGTGAATGGTGGTGTTCCTTGCACTGGCAGTGAGTGAGGGCTCTGTGGATGTGTGATGGGTGTGTGTGTTGGGAGTGATGAAAAGAGTGACTTACCCTGGCAGAACGGAGGAGGTCATTCATCCTTTTGCGGCATTGGGTAGCTGTCCTCTTCTGAAGGGCATTGGCGCTGACCACAGCTGCCATCGCCTCCCAAGCTGGGTTGATGACATTGCTGCCCATCCTGCGGCCAGAGCGGGGGTGGAGCACATCCTGGTGGGCCTCCATTGCACCACGGCATCCCGCAGTCGTTTAAGTTGAAGCGGGGAGCTGCAGTCTTTTTGCCTTTGCAGGCCATGTCTCCCAGGTAGTGGCGGTGAGCTGGTGGTGATGAGCGCTTTGCTTTTTAAATTTGGCAGCTGGCATGATGCAACAGCAGGGTGATGGTGAGCAGGTGAATGAGAGCCCGCCCGCCATGGAACCAGCATGTGGGAGTGAATATATAATGAGGCGGGCTCGCAAAGATACGCTGTGAAAACCCGCCATTTTCATCGACGGGTAGAACTCCATTTTACCTACCCACTAGCGCACTTAGTGCAATTCTGGGAAAATTCAGCTTGTTAGCTCTGTTTCTCTCTCCAAAGATGCTGCCAAACCTGCTATGTTTTTCCAGCATTTTCTGTTTTTATCTCTATCTGTTAAGATCCTGCAGTTATGGACAGAAAAGTATACAATTTTCAACAGAAATACTTAGTACTGTCTTTGGAATAATTATATAGAATATCATATTCCTGTGTGTCTGTCCATACAATTTTATAATACAACTTCAAAATTATGTTAAAAACGAGTTAAATTTATTCATTTATTTAAGAAAAGATGTAAATCCATTGGAAATAGTTCAGAGAAGGTTTGCTAGGTTAATACCTGGAATGCGCAGGTTGTCATTTGAGGAAAGGATGGATAGGCTAGGCTTGTAACCGTTGAAGTTTAGAAGAGTAAGAGATGACTTGATTGAAACATATAAGATCCCAAGGAGACTTCACTGGGTTGATGTGGGAAGGATGTTTCCTCTTGTGGGAGAAACTAGAACTAGGGGCTACCATTTAAAGATAAGGGGTTGGCCATTTAAGACAGGGATGAGGAATTTTTGTTTTCAACAGAAGGTTGAGATAATTCGGAATTCTCTTCTTCAAAAGGCGGTTGAGGCAGAGTCTTTGAATATCTTTAAGACAGAAGTAGATAGATTCTTGATAAGCAAGGGGGTGAAAGATTATCAAGGGTAGACAGGAATATGAAGTTGAGGTTAAAATTAGATCAGCCATAATCTTATTAAATGGTGCAGCAGGCTCGAGGGGCCGATTGGCCTACTCCTGCTCCTAATTCCAATGTAGGTATTTTCTACTATTAACATCATGTGTGTAGTTAATCATCACTTTGTGACAACTTAAGTAGCAGACAGAAATTTCAAAATCAGTCATTGTCAGTTAGTAGCAAAGTAATGTAATGTCATCTAACTCAGGACATTGTTCACTTTTATTCCATTGCGAAATTCTCGGGACTTGAAACAGCTAGAGACAGTTCAGAATTCAAAGTGCATGAGCAAACATGGCTCTTTTATTAAAACAGCTACTACATACTATCTGCTTCTGCTTGCTCCCTCTTATGTACAATTCTGTATGAACCTTCAAGTGAACAATATGTACATTGCAACTTCAAAACACTGCAACACGACATCCCTCTCCTTCTCAGCAGATGAGAGACATGGCATGTTTCAATAATTTGTCTCCAAATTGTAAACAATAAACCGAAACATAACTTGAACATTCAACTAATTACATATTCTAGCTTTTGTATTAATTTAACAATGCAGTCAGTTATCTACAATGAGATGAAGGATTTGTTCACCAACTGACACGAGTGACTACGTGATCACGTGAACTAAAGTATGGTGAATATCTTCACTCACAGGTAGGATACTGTCTAACATTCAGAGTTGTGTCATCTAATTCATGTTCTTCATCTGAAATGTTGATGTCGGAATCAATTCAATGCTTACGAATGGTGTTTTCAGTGCTTTGAAGAATGACATGTTTCATCATTCGATTTATGAAAGGTGCTCAGCAGTGTTCATTGATCCTTTTGTTTTGGTCACAACAAATGGTTGGATGTCATAACAGGTTGTTTGCTTTCCAATGTGACCTTCACAATTCACAAGCATTTTACTTCCTGGTTTTAGTGGTGTAGACCTGAATTTCAGATTTAGCTCTACATTTACTCCATTCGAACCTTCTGCTCTCGTTCGCGTACAGGTTGATCATTAGCTCTGCGGGCTAGCTCCAGAAGATGTGTGCATATAGGTTATGCAAAGCTGAGTGTAACTGGAGGTCGAGTGAGGAATTGCTCTATAATTGTGAGGAAAGCAATACAACTCGTGCTTCCATTTCTTGCTCTCAGCTGTAGCTGTATATCAAATTTTTCAAGGTACAAATAAATCTTTAAACATCTCCAAAAGCTCATGGCCAATGGGGTGTGATTTTTTTGATGAGCGAAACTAGATAGTTTGTAAATCTATTGAGCTCATTGCTGTTGAATGGGGACCCATTGTCTCTTCTCACTGTTCAATGGCTTTCAAACAAGGCGAGGGTTCATTCAAACTTCAGGATGACAGCTTTCGTTTAAGTAGATGTAACTATTCCCATGACTCTCCTGTGTTCACCAGTGTGCAAGTGTACAAAATCTTCATGAACCTCAATCCATAGGTTTGACATAGTTCAAACATTGAGAAAATCACAAAAATTTGACATTGTGGTTTCTTGTCACGCAAACACTGATTTTGTGCTCTACAATATGGTCAATTCCTGAGAAGCATACCTTTTCCCGAAGGAGTTGTATGGTCTTGACAATTCACTGGTGATTTTCATGTGCTATGTCAACAACACATTCCTCAATGACTATGGGATAACAGTGCAGTTGTTGTGTAACACGAGATCACATGTGGGTGTAATGAGCTAAATTTGAACATTGTGAAGACCTATTAGTGTGTGAGCAATTTAGTTTGTAGATGCTCTTTCGATCATATCTTGGTAGTTTTGTGATTCCATAACCATCATACATAGTTGTAACTTCTCATCTTCTTTTGTTGCTGCTTTGATGTCAGTTAGTTTTACCGACCTTGGCACCACATTTAGGCTTACATAGTTAAGATGCTAATTGGCAACCTTTTCCTTATGAGTGGTAGGACTGACTGTTGGCCATGGATGTCACAAAAGATAGTCGGTTGGGTTGAGCTTACCTGGCTGATGCTCAACATAGAACTCAGTGGTTCAAGTCATACCTAGCACAAAGATTGTTGGAGGTCAATCATCTCAGTCTCGGAACATCACTGCAGGAGTTCCTCAGGGTAGAGTCCCCGGCCCAACCATCTTCAGCTGCTTCATCAATGAACTTCCTTCTATGATAAGGTCAGAAGTGGGGATGTTCGCTGATGATTGCACAATGTTTAGCACCATTCGCGACTCTGCAGATACTGAAGCAATCTGTGTCCAAATGCAGCAAGACCTGGACAATATCCAGGCTTAGGTTGGTAAGTGGCAAGTAGCAGTCATGCCACACAGGTGCCAGGCAATGACCATCTCCAACAAGACAGAACCTAATCTTCGCCCCTTGACAATTAATGGCATTACCATCACTGAATCCTCTGCTATCAACATCCAAAGGATTACCATTGACCAGAAACTGAACTAGGCCAGCCATGTAAATACTGTGGCTCCAAGAGCAGGTCAGAGGTTGGAAATTCTACGGAGAGTAACTTGCCTCCTGACTCCCAAAGCCTGTCCATCATCTACAAGGCACAAGTCAGGAGTGTGATGGAATACTTGCTTGGATGCAGCTCCAACAACTCTCAAGAAGCTTGACACCATCTAAGACGGAACAGCCTGCTTGACTGGCAGTCATCCACCACCTTAAACATTCATTCTCTCCACCCCCGATGTAGAGTGGCAGCAGTGTGTACCAGCTACAAGATGCACTGCAACATCTCGCCAAGCCTTTGACAGGATCTTCCAAACCAGCAACATCTACCACCTAGAAGGACAAGGGCAGCCGATACAAGGGAACACCACCATCTTCAAGTTACCCTCCAAGCCACAGCCATCCTGGAACTATAGCACCATTCCTTCACTGTTGCTGGATCAAAATCCTGGAATTCCTTTCCTAACAGCACTTTGGGTGTACCTACACCACATGGTCTTCAGCAGTAGAAGGTGTCTCACCACTATCTTCTCAAAGGCAATTAGGGTTGGCCTATCCAACAATGCCACATCCCGTGAATGAATAAATTTAAAAATAACTTGTAGTTTGAGTATCCCAAAATTCTATTTGAGTAGATGGTTTGCTTTGTGGATTGTTGATCAAGCTTTCTGATGGTCTATGATCAGATATGACTTCAAATTTGCTTCCATACAAAGCGAGATGAAAACATACAATACGACATGTGATTGAGAGCACTTCTCTCTCTTTGCAAATAATGTTGCTCTACCAGTGTTCATGATCGGCTTGACATTGCAACAATCGACAGGTTCTCTGCCTTGTCTTGTGCACGAGAACTGCACAAGTAATTAATTAAACGGCACCAAGTTACTACCTTAAGATACATGAAGGAAGTTTTTAAACCAAAATTGGAAAAATAAAGTTACATTTTAAAACACTGCCCGATTATTCTGGTGCATGGCAGATTGCGATCAACAATATGTAAATGATTTAAGTGGAAACTTGGGCGACATATAACTTTTCAAAATGGATGAAATTTGCTCTGGAAATCAGCAATAGCATTCAAAGTGCGAATGTTGTCCCAGAATATAGAGTGATGTTTCAGAAGGTAGTCAGTAGTAAGAAAGAAGAGCTGCATTGCTGCAAGGTACCAACTTTTGCCAAAAACTTTAAACTTTCAGGTGGGTATTTCTTTAAAATCCTTTCAGCAACAGCAGTTTTTTATATAGTGCCTTAGCACAATGAAATGTCTGCAGGAGCTTCATAGGAGCATTATAAATGAAGTATGACACCAAGCTATATAAGGAGATATCAGATCAGATGCCTAAAATGTTGGGCAAAGAGGTAGATTCAAAGGAGTGTCTTAAAGGAAGAAAGTGAGGGAGAGAGGTGTAGATAGGGATTTCCAGAGCTTGGGTCTAGGCAACTGAAAACATGGAAGCAAGAGTGGCAAAATTATAACTGAGAATACACAAGAGGCCAGATTTAGAGCAAGGCCATGAAGCGATTGACAACAAGGGTGAGAATTTTAAGATCAAGATGTTGCTTGACTGGGAGTCAATGTAGGTCTGCGAACACAGGGTGAGAGGGAACGGGACTTGTTGCAAATTAAGACATGGGAGGCAGAATTTTTAATGACCTCAAGTGGAGGGTAGAATGTGGGAGACCAACCAGGAGTGTATTGAAATGATCAAGTCTAGATGTAACAAGGGCATGGATGATGATTTCAGCAGATGAGCTGAGATAGGAGAAAAGTCTGGTGACATTACATAAATGGGAGTAGACGGTCTTACTGATAGCATGACTAGGAGGTTGGAAGCTCACCTCAGGGTCAAACATGACAGCAATGTTCTGAACAGACTGGCTTAATCTCAGACTGCTGCCAGAAAGAGGGATGGAATCAGTAGCACAGGAGTGGAGTTTGGAACTGAAACTGAAAACAATGGCTTCAGTCTTCCTAATATTTGAACTTGAGGACATTTCTGCTCATCCAGTACTGGATGCCAGGTAAGCAGTGTAATCATTTAGGAGCAGTGGAGTAGTCGACATAAGTTGCAGGGTGGTAGAGCTGGACCTCTTCAGTGTACACGTGAAAACTACCTCTGTGCCTTGTAACCAATTCACCTTGCTAATGGCCACTTAAGGCCAAATGTTGGAGGCTGACTAGGACTTTTTCCAGTTGGCTTCTAGGTCACAGCAGGTGGCTGAGGACAGTGCAGCTGCCTGGAGGCAACCTCCCAGTGACAGATCAGGGTGGGCCAGCAATCCTCCAGACAGGCTTAAAGGCCATCCCTGTCTGCCTTGATTCAGCTACCGCCACAGGCTTCTGTGTGAAGGGGTTCAGCCTCCAGAATGGTGGCCCAGTTAATTGCTTAATCTGTTAATTTTATTTTAAATTTCCAAAAAGTTGGAGAGGAGATTGTCTCCAGTTTGGGTTGCCCTCTCCCCCACTTACCTGCTATCCTCCTGCTTCCAAGCTAGAGAGCCTCCTAACAGCCAGTTTAACATCCTTAATTGGATGCCGAGCCCATCCTTTGGCTTGGGCAAAATTGCAGGCGAGTGATTTGACTGTTTCCCCACTGTGGAGCTGATGGTGTCCATTCTTGATAATGCCATGAATATCACAAGGGCATGGTTAAATTCTCTCTTGCGGGGGATAGTCTTTGCCTGACACTTCTGTGGCATGAATGTTACTTGCCACTTATTAGCCCAAGCCTGAATGTTGTCCAGGTCATGCTGCATATGGGCACTGACCGCTTCAATATCTGATGAGTCATGAACACTGTGCAATCATCAGTGAACAGCCCCACTTCTGACCTTATGATGGAAAGAAAATCATTGATCAAATAGCTTAAGATGGCTGGTCTAAGACAATTCAAACAAGGGGAGGTTCTCCTCATCACTTGGTCAATATTCCATCCTCAGCCAACAGCTGACAAATTAAACAAATAAGCAGGTCAAATATCTTATTTACAGTTTATAGAATATTGCTATATGCAAATGGCTACTGTATTGACCTAAATAATAATTGTCTAAACTTTCAAAGTACTTCACTGACTGCATTATAAATTTCAACAATACTAGTTATTCTCTTAAGCTTATGCATTCAGAGCATGTGTGTCCATGTTCTGCAATATATAATCATAGACCAGTGTAACCTTCGCACAAAACAACAGTATTCTCTTGGAAGTAAAGTGGACCACACAGGCAGGATTTTCCCTGTGGGCTTCTGAACTCTGCTGTCAGTCTCAAATGGGGGTCCATGTTCACGTGCAGCAAAACCTGGACAACATTCAGCCTTGGGCTAATAAGTGGCAAGTAATATTCATGCCACAGAAGTGTCAGGCAAAGACCATCCCCAGCAAGAGAGAATTTAACTATGTCCTTGAGATATTCAATGGCATTATCAAGAATGGACACCATCAGCTCCACAGTGGGGAAACAGTCAAGTCACTCGCCTGCAATTTTGCCCAAGCCAAAGGATGGGCTCGGCATCCAATTAAGGATGTTAAACTGGCTGTTAGGAGGCTCTCTAGCTTGGAAGCAGGAGGATAGCAGGTAAGTGGGGGAGAGGGCAACCCAAAATGGAGACAATCTCCTCTCCAACTTTTTGGAAATTTAAAATAAAATTAACAGATTAAGCAATTAACTGGGCCACCATTCTGGAGGCTGAACCCCTTCACACAGAAGCCTGTGGCGGTAGCTGAATCAAGGCAGACAGGGATGGCCTTTAAGCCTGTCTGGAGGATTGCTGGCCCACCCTGATCTGTCACTGGGAGGTTGCCTCCAGGCAGCTGCACTGTCCTCAGCCACCTGCTGCGACCTAGAAGCCAACTGGAAAAAGTCCTAGTCAGCCTCCAACATTTGGCCTTAAGTGGCCATTAGCAAGGTGAATTGGTTACCCGCTGCTTGTGGGCAGGTATTCCTGCTGCTCTCCCGATCTCACCTCTGGGAAATTGGCCAATGGCGGGGAGATGGAGATAGGGAAATTCCACACCCACACAGACCTGCTCCTGTGCCTGGCAGGGCCAAAAAAATTCAATCCCATGTTTTTCACACATATCTTCATTTGCAGTTTTTCAGCCATTAAGTAGAGCTATATGATGTCTCATAGTTTTAGTCCTAGTTAAGTAACCTGGAGGTCATGAGTTCAAATCCCATCATGGTGAGCTTTGAACCTGAATTCACCAACCCAAACAATTAGTGGCATGACATAAGAAAATAAAACTAGCACAAAAGTTCATGGATTGTTGTAAAAAAAAGTCTAATCACTTTTTGAAGGTATTTGCCACTACTGTCTGGTATTTTCCATGTGCCTTCACCTCCAAAGTAAATGATTCACTTTTAATGTTATCAAAATAACAAGAAATGTGGAGCAAATATTGCTTTGCTGGTGTTGTCCATATTTCAAGAACCATCCAAAAAGAAACATGTAGTGAGATCAGGTTACATACAATTTGTTAAACTGAGAGTTATAACTGAAGTACTCAAATGATTTACTGTCAAAATTCTTCCTTGTAAGAATAAAATAATAATAAATCACAGATGCTATATTTTAATTTTTCTGCTTCAGGAACCATGCCGCAAAAGACAACAGTAATAGACTTAACTTAACTTCTCCTAGTTACTCTTCTGATACTAACCAGCCCTGAGCTTATGATGGAGTTTTCTCTCACTCATGCTAAACTGGGGTCTCTTTACCAAACCAACTGGACTGACCGTGAAGTCCTCAAGATTGTTTCTCTCTTTGTTTTGTTACTTCTAACCACTGGGAAGTGGCAGGTTGTCCCTCCAACTTTTTTTCTGTTCAATGCTTTATCACTAAGATGGGTAAATTGCTTTTCCCACCCACCCAATCCTGCAAAAAAAAAGTGGTTTATTAGTAGACAAGCAATCCTGGGTTCAAATGAATGAGTCAACCCAATGATAAAAGAGGTGAATGTTCACTGGAATAACTAAACTAACTTACCTTATCCAAAGTATTCTACTTCAGAAACAGCTTCTCAATTTTAATCTACATTTCTCAGCTCTGCTGATTCGTAAATTTAATCCCTTGAGAACTATAATTAACATAATAGTAGAATTTTTAATATGAATCACGCCAAGATCCTCTCATAGTGGATTATCAGAAATGTCGAAATTCAACAAGTAGTGAAGCACTTCTGAAATGTCCTGAGGACATGAAGTGCAGTTCCTTTATTTTCTGTTCAGTAAGATACTGTTAATATAATGGGTATTTTTAAAATGACCTCAGTTCCTTGAACTCTGTACGCAATTTTAAAACTCGGCCAATGTATCTGCTTTTAGAGCAAAAAATAATTATTCCAAAAATAATCAGCTTCAATAAAATTGTGCAACCATGTTTCCTTGTATCATCTGTCCTACATCAAAATCATGTATTTTTCTACCTTATACCCATCATGATTGTAGGGCATAAAAGTGCTCCAATGATACTTCCTTAAAGTGGCCACTCTTCACATAAAAACAGACAGTAAGTGATATTTTGCTTTAGACATGTCAACTTATTCCGATTTTACACCTGTCCATCATCCACATATTTATTTTTTCAGCAGAGATCATTATGCAGCATATACATAAAATCTAATGCAAAATTCTAGTTGATTTTAGTTTACCACAGTCAAGAGACTGAAATCCAACTGCAGCAACCCTGTACTGTTACCTCAATTAAGAATGATTGATGGAAAACAGTCCAAGTATGCCCAATTAAAGAAAATATGTGAAAGCAACAAAGTAGGCACTGATTAAATCTTTTTTAAAAAATCAGCCAATTTTCACTGTTGTGTGCCATGAACATAACATGTGGTGCTAAATGGGGCTCAATGGCACCTATTTGTTTAGGTGCTATGCAGCCATCTAATCCTGGAAAATTGGGTCTGAGATGCATGTGCACATTTCCAATAGGAAGTGCACAAGAAACAATCTTGGCCAAGGGCCTTGCATCCAATGAGCTTAGCAGCATACAGGGCAGGAAAATAATGACCTTAATCAGTTTTCAATGTTGACTGACACTGGAGCTGCCATTTTTGAGCTCCACATTTAATCAATATGGCATCTTTGATCCCCTTGGCCAGGATATTGAGGTCGGCAAGCGGTGGGGGGGGGGCCCGCTCGCTGACGCATAAGACGATGTGGGATGACGTCTCCCTGCATCATTTCAATTTTCAGGTCGGCGGGGGCACAGCCAAATCAGCTGTGCGCCCGTCAGCCTGTCAACAGCCAATTGAGGCCATTTAAAAAGCAATTGAGCTAGTTAATGGACCTGCCCATCCAACGTTAAGGTTGGCAGGCAGGCCGGGAGCCCTGGCGGGCTTAAGAAAAAGCATGAAACCTCATCCATGGGCAGGATGAGGTTTCATGTAGATTCTTAAAAATGTAATAAAAGTTTGAATGAAAGTGAGGGGACATGTCAGGGGAATTTATCTGTTCTGTTTTAAAATTTTTTTCACACAGGAGCTGATCTCCCTGAGGCTGCACTTAGCCTCAGGGAGATGAGTGCGCTATTTTGTGCGCGTGCGCGAAAGAACGCACTCCCAGCTCACGGTATCCCCCCCCCCCCACCCGCACAGGGAGCGCACAGCACTTCCTGGCGAATGTCATGCTGGGCGGGCCTTAATTGGCCTGCCCATGTAAAATGATGGTACGTCCCCAATCGGGGACGCCCGCTCCTAAGCTTCCCCCCGACAGGGGGAAAATTCTGCCCCTAGTCTCTAATTAAACCATTACCCTCCCTAACCCATGCCATTCCCCTGTACAGTACTCATCTCCACTCCCTTATGTCCAGGGATGCAGAATTGAATGGATATGGTGGGCAATTAGTTTAGTGATTCACTTCCAGATCTGGCTGGGCCATAAAGCACTATCAGGTCCTGCTCCCATCTGCTAAAACTGCTCATTATTCATAGAATCATAGCATGTTTACATCATAAAAGGAGGCATGTCGGCTCTGCAAGAGCAACTCAGCTAGTCTTATTTCCCTGTCCTTTTCCCGAAGCCCTTCAAATTTTGTCTCTTCAGATTCTTATTCAATTCCATTTCGGAAGCCATGGTTCTAACTACCTCCACTGCACTCTCAAGCAGGGCATGTAAATCTTGGCCACTCACTATGAAAAGGTTTCCCCCATGATTTAAAGTGATTGGCCTCTGGTTCTCCGCTTTTCCACCAATGGACCTGTCTACTCCTCTCATTATTTTGAACACTGCTATCAAATCTCCTCTCAACTTTTCCTTCTGTAAGGAGAACAACCCCAGTTTTCCTCAGTCCTCATAACCGAATTCCCTCATCACGGCAACTAATTTCATAAATCTTTTCTGCACAAATCTTTTCTCCAGTCCTTTGCCACCACCCCCCAATTATCTAAGGCGGTTGGGAGATAATAGCCAGTGCCTCTGCAATTTCAACCCTTACTTCCCTCAGCATCCTCAGATGCATCCCATCTGGCATAGCCAACCTTTGTAATACCTTCTCTTCATCAATTTTGACCCATTAGTGTCTCAACTACCTCCTCTTTCACTATGAATTCGGCAGCAATTTCTCTGATGGCAAAGACAGAGGCAAAGTACTTATTTAGCACATCAACCTTGCACTCAGCCTTCCATTTGTAGATCTTATTTTTGATTCTGAATCAGCCAATACCTTCTTCTACTAAATTCTCTTACCTAAACTTCAGTGAGGGACAATCTTCAAAACATCTTCACTTCACCAAATAGATTGTGACTGAAATCAGCCAAAATTGCAACCTCAAAGTAAGGCAAGGACAGCACTGCTTGTGGCTATCATGGTAATCATAGTTCTCTCCTGTTCTGCATTTGGCTCCTTCCAGGCTGCTGCTGAAGACATAATCAACATCACAGAAGTGCACTACTGCAAATGGGACAACAAACAAGCTCTTTGGATACAGAGAAACAATTTAACTTCATTCCCTCATGCCAGAGACAAGCAGTCAAAGCAAACACAATGTTTTCCAGATTGCAG
The DNA here is from genome assembly GCF_964194155.1 of Cetorhinus maximus. NCBI lineage: Eukaryota > Metazoa > Chordata > Chondrichthyes > Lamniformes > Cetorhinidae > Cetorhinus > Cetorhinus maximus. The sequence continues at coordinate 54,948,225 of NC_135884.1, forward strand.
GCTTCGCGACATTTCAGGATGCTGTTAACCACAAGTTGCCTTTGCATATGCCATTTTCATGAGCCAAAAGGGATTCCACCAATTCCACTCCCTCAATCCTCAGCGGGTGTGTGGCCATAAGTGTCACTTCATGTCCTGTTTCCTGACAGTAGTTGCAATTCCTTCACTCTGTGGCAATCCTCTGTGCCAACTGTATTTAATCTGCTATGGCAAGTCAAAAGCTCATCTCTTGGGGACAAGTGTTATCCACTTATGACATGGTTCAAGACTGGTCCAGAACGCATGCACTTGTGCAGATTAGGCCTACCAGAGCCATGCTACCACACGGATTATAGAGCACAACATCAGCGCTCTGAAGCAAGGCTTCCACTGCTAGGACGCATCTGGAAGAACCCCAGAATACTCATCTGAACAAAAATGAAGATTTGTGGTGACATGCTGCATCTGGTGCCTGGAGTATTCAATTGTTCAGTGTTTGATTATGTGTGTATGTTGATTTTTCTCTATTCTGTGTGCTGTTAGTTAGTGGTGACTAAGAAAGGGAAAATAAACTGAAGTAAGAAGCTGGAAACTTGTGGCTGCAGACACAATAGAAGCATTGTAAATAAAGTTCCTGTTAAGACATAGAAATTGGTGTCATCTCTGTATGGTGTCATTCATCATCCCAACTTGTAACTATAGGCAGAATCTTCAGCTCAGCGAGCGGGGATGGGGCCCGCTCACCGAGGTGTAAAATGACACACGGTGCCATCAGGCGTGCATTCAGACGTCAGCTGTGTGCCTGCCGAACTGTCAAAGACCTATTCAGGCTAGTTAACTATCAAATAAAACAATAAATTGAGCTGCCCGTCCAACCTTAAGGTTGGCGGGCAGGCAAAGAGCCCAGGCGGCCTCCACATTTTTCATGGAGCCTCATCCACGGGTGGGATGAGGTTTAATGAAGGTATTTAAAGATTTGAAAACATTTTTAATAAGATTTATAGACATGTCCCAGCTCATGTGACAGTTTCACATGAGGGGATATGTCCTAAAAAAATGTTTTTCCCTTTATTAAAATTTTTTAAACTTAAACTAATCTCCCTGAGGCAACTCTGTGCCCAGGGAGATTTCTGCACTCTTTCGCGCGCAGAGGCCTCGACTCAGGCAACCCCCACCCCGCCCACACAGGGAGCACTCAGTGCTTCTGGGCGCACGTCACGCTGGGCAGGCCTTAATTGGCCTGCCCACGTAAAATGGCAGCGCCCAGCCGATTGTGGGTGGCGATCGGCTGCGTGCACACCCGCGCCCGCACAACCCCCTCAATGGGGAGAAAGTTCTCCGCTATATCACCATTTCTTCAGCATTGCTGGATCAAAAATCCTGGAACTTCCCCCCTAACAGCACTATGGATGTACTTACCCCACATGGGCTACAACAGTTCAAGAAGGCATCTCATCACCATCTTCTCAAGGGCAATTAGGGATGGGCAATAAATGCTAACCTAGCCAGCGACGCCCACATCCAGTAAAATTAATTAAAAAAAGACGAAGAGATCTGATAAAATAAGTAAACATAATCTATTTTCACTTGCAGGAGGGTTGATAACCACAGGGCAGAGATTTAAGATAATTGACTGAAGAACCAGAAGGTAGGTGAGGAGAAATTTCTTCGGCAGCAAGTTGTTCAGGTCTGGGATATCCTGGCTGAAAGGGTGGTAGATTCAATAGTAACTTTAAAAAGGGAATTAGATCTAACATTGTGAAGAAATAAACTGTTCAGGGCTATGAGAATGAGTTGAGGTAAGTGTTGCAGCTGCTGAGTTAGAGAAACAGGTGACAAGAGGTCTCTGCAGGAATCCATGGATGGGCTTCAATCTGCCATCATCTTTCCCATTCCCTCAACAGTTGTACAAATCACCATGTGGAAACTTGCCCCAAAGATGGTCAAAATACTGGTTTTCACAACGAGTATATTTGGTGTTCTTATTCACAATAAATTCTACAGAGGCCAACAATAAAAGCTGAACATTCCTGCTAACGGGAGCGACAATTCTTTGCAAATGGTTTTTCATCAACCAAGGCTTGTCAGTGAAAGGAAATGAGAGACTTCTAGGTTGCTTTAAATGGAGGTTAAGTACTGTTACTTGATACCAAAGACTCCAGGAAATCACTGTGCCTCTTATGCCTTTGAATCGAAAATAAGGAAGCACAACTTCCCAGTAGCTGTGCATGAAGGCTTATTTAATCCACCTCAAAGTGGTAGTTTGGATGATTGCAACACCCATCCATCTTAAAAGTTTGCAGGATTTAAAATGCTAGTAAATATTCTTTGTGCTGTACTTAGGACAAAAGAGAATAAAAAGACATGGGACTTTACAATTTGCCTAGATCAGGATGCATGAAGAACTACACAAAAAGCAATTAAATGTACATGAACAAACTTAATAGTGAGACACTGATTGAAAGCCATTGAAACAAACAATACAATTGGAACAAAAAACTACTGCGGATGCTGGAAATCCAAAACAAAAACAGAATTACCTGGAAAAACTCAGCAGGTCTGGTAGCATCGGCGGAGAAGAAAAGAGTTGACGTTTCGAGTCCTCATGACCCTTTGACAATTGGAACAACTGTCTCATTCATTTGCAACATGTAGACGTGCTATGAAAAGGACTCAACTGATATATGGATTCTAACCTAGAAGATCTGGAAGTAGAATTGTTCAACAGAGATTGCTTCCAGCTCAGATTCAACAAGAGGCAATTTAGGGAAATAATGTCCAAAAAGCTGTTTCGAGGCCGAGGAGGAATTGAAAATTTCAAGGCTGAAATTGATGGATATTTGTTAGACAAAGGTATAAAGGTTTACAGAACCAAGGTGGGTAGATGGAGTTAACACAAAATTCAGTCATGATCTAATTAAATGATAGACAGACTCGAGGGACTGAATGGCCTCCTCCTGTTCCTATATTCCTAAAATATCAAAAGCTACCCAGGGATTGTGAAACTTAAATACAAGTTGAGAACAAGTTTAGAAATTAACACTAAAAAACTGGGAGTAGTTTATCAATTGACACTGACTGATCTCATCATTTGGGTTCTGAATGTTAACATTGACCTTGACGGCAAAGCCATCTTGGTCGAATTACAATTAATCAGTGGGAGATAATAACCTTGTACTGCACTTGTCAGAATTTTGTTATAATAGGCAATGACAAATTGACATGGTAAATGGGAAGAAAGTAATCTACCTATGTTGGGGTGAGGATGACAGAAAAGCACAAGTCACTTAGGGATATTCTCATTCTATGATATGTAAAAGACAGTTATGTTACAGCATTAAAGTGCTTTCTTTTGAAGTTGCATCTCTTTTAATATTCCATTTGCAATCGACTGTCTTCCTCAGAAATTAACTAAAATGAAGTAGAGGCCCAGTAAGCAAAGTTGTACAGTTAGTTAATTGTCCTCTGTTACAGAAGGGCCAAGAATACTTAATGGAAGTGACTGTGCTGCTCACATTGACAATGCTGTCCACAGCCACAATCAAGAATATTGCAAAATACCTACACACTGGAACCTCTTTTTCTGATCTTTCAAAACAAACTTATTGATAGCAGAGGCAATTAAATAGAAACATAATGCTGCAAAAGAAATATTGCTCCCTTTAAATTCTGATATTTGTTAGAGTCAGAATTTCTTTTAGAGTCTAAATATTGTTTTTAATTTGGAGGATGGGCAAAGCTAGCTAGACAAAGTGACTTATGCTATGAAATCTGTTAGTAACTGACATTGAATGTTCTTAATGTCGCCATTAGCACATTCCTCAGATAATATCACCACCGTCAACACCCCTTTGTCCTTCTGTCAATAACATCTTTGGCAATCTCTTCTTTGCCTCCACCTATCACTGGCCCTCAATCCAGCTCTACCTGTCCCATTCCCCTCAACCAGCTTATATTCCATCACATTTCCATATTTCCTTAGTTCTGATGAACAGTCATACGGACTCGAAACGTTAACTGTATTCCTCTCCGCAGATGCTGTCAGGCCTGCAGAGTTTTTCCAGCTATTTTTGTTTTTGTTTCAGATTTCCAGCATCCGCAGTATTTTGCTTTTATATTATTGAATTTTCTTTGCTGTATGCTTGTTAACAGAAATGATTAAAATGAAAGAGACAGAATACAATTTGAATTGATCAGAAAGTGGAGACAACTACATAAAAAGCAACAACTGGGCTTTTCAGAAAATTTCCTCTGATAAAAATACAAATTTGTTGATATCACCTCCCTCACAGAAGTAAGGTGTATTCTCTTATCCCTACATCACGATGCTTTTAAATTGTATGTGTACTAAGATGAGCAGCAGTAGCCATCTGTTCAAAATAAGAAGAATTACATAAAGGTGTTAAACAAAGTATCAAAATATGGTCTTTATGACAAAATGCCACGTGAATATTAATCCGACAAGGATGATTTTGAATTTTGGAAAAAGCTTTGAAGATTTTCCTCAGCTGCAACCTAACCTTTCTTGAATCTATCTACAGTGCAAAACAATTGCAGAATTTACTAAAATGTTTATTGCCAGGCCATCAAAAATGCCGAGCAATTAAACTCCTACCACATGGCTTCAAGATATGGAGAGAGTCATGGACCAGCGACTAAGAAAAATAGTAGAAATCCATGAAGGTCAGTTCAAATTCATGCCCAGAAGAAGCATCACCAATGTCATTTCTGAGACAAATGAAGGGGTAGTACCGGAAAGGCTAATGCAACATGAAGATCATATTCATCGATCTAGAGAAGGCTTATGACTGGCTGCCAAGGGTGGAAGTCTGGAGATGTGCTAGAATTCATGGATTGCCTGAAAAATATGTACGACTATTACAGACATGTACAAGGAGTTCCAGGCAATATTAAGAAGCAGTGTGGAGGAGAGTGAGTGTGTCAAAGTCAAACTTGATTTGCACCAAGGACCAGCACTGAATCTCTTCCTCTGGTTGTCATGTATGTTGTAACTGAGCAAGTGAAACAGGGCCATGTCAATGATGTTTGCAGATGACATTGAGCTATGTATTGGGGGATGATGAGAATGTGACTTGAGTATCTGGAGAAAAATCACTGGAAGACAGGTGTGTGAAGATCACTAGAGCAGAGATCCACATATGGGCAGCCAGTTTGAACCTAAGGAAGAGGATTGGAGTGAAGGTGTAAAGATTATGGGTGAAGACCTGGAGAAAGTGAATAGCTTCAAGTGCTTGGAGTCAGTAGTGGCAGGAGATGGAAGTATGGGAATGGAAATTAAGCAACAAATTAGCTGTGGTTGAAGTCATTGGAAGAAGTGCTGTGGAATGTTGTGTGACAGAAAAATATTGCTGAAAGGAAGAATCTACAGGACAGTTGTGAAATCGGTCTCATTATACAGTACAGAAACTTGGGCAACATCAAGTAGAGCGGAACAATATCTGGATACTAATGAGATGCAGATGCTGAAACAGATGTGTGATCATGATGAGAAACCAGTGCGTCAGAACGTCAGTGAAGATTGAGGAAGCGAAGAAAGTAGCCAAGATTACTTAGAAATCTGGTGCAAAGAGAGGACATGTGGTGAGAAGAATGTTGGAGATGGGACTGTCAGGAAGAAGAAGTAGAGGAAGGTCAAATACCAATGGAAAGATGTGGTGGCAAGAGACTTGAATGGAGAGGGATTGGAAGAAGAATGGGTGATTGACAGGAGGTGATGGAGAAGGGTGATCAACCAGCACGATGGCAAACCCAAGTAAAATAAGAGGAGGAGAAAGAAGAAAGGAGAAAGAAAAAAAGAGACGTTTATTGCCAGGCCAAACATCATGAAAAAAAAAATTCTTGTTGATGTGAGAAGAGAAGTAACTTTTGAAAAGCTTTGAAAATCTCCTTAAGGATTTCTTAATGTGCTATCAGAAAAGGATATTATTGGCACTATGAACCGTGGCATCCAAAATTAAGCTTGTTCTCAAAAGTTACATACACTTTAAGGCTTTCATTCTGAAGAACACTTGCTTCAGGCAAACTCAATTAATTTCAACACTAGTAGTTCCAGTGTACATGCAGCACATTATCAGTTGTTTCAATGTCAGTCATGTTTGCTGCTCAATTTTGATTGCACTCTGCTCTGCGAGTTTTATCGTGTTAATACCTTGTAAAATAGATCAGCAAGAAAGCTGATGCAGGGATAAATAGAGTTCCAAGCAATTTGCTGAAGTGCAATTTTAATATGAATATTTTGCTTTAATCCCCAGACACTAAACTATTCAAAGTCAGATTACACAGCAATAAAATAAAACACTTGCTAATTATATCTGTAGTCACAAATTTTAGCAACCTTTGAACAAAAATGTTTTATATATATTGCAAACAAGACATCTTTACAAATTGCATCCATCTGCTGAGAAGCTGTGATCAGAAGGCTACCCTCCCACAACATATTGTAGCCATGCTCCCAATATTCAGCTGTTCTGGACATGAGCCCGAGAAACAGAAAAGACCATGATCAGTCTCACAACTCCAAAGTACCCATCTCCGTGGTCACTGGGTCAATGCGCTAGAGACAGGGCTAACTGAACTGAGTAGGTGTGCGCAATTTGCCTCTATCTGGAAGATGGCTGATCCCCTCTCTGTGGGATCACAACAAACACACGGCTGAAACAAATACTAGATGCATCCCAAGATGAGTGGGGGTCAAAGTTCAACTAAAACTGCGGAGATAACAGCAGTCAGTAGTCCTCTCTCCTCACCACTCATCCAGCAACCAACCCACTGACCATAAACGACACCAACCCCAAACAACATGATCATTAACAAGCAGAGGCTTCCCCTATTCCCACTGGGCCTGCCCAAATCTGAGTAATCCACAGAAACCAAGATAAAACACATTGACTTCAACTTTCAACCAGTGCAAGCAAATCATCACACCACAAAACCTGGATGAAAATTCACTCCTCTCACAAGCACCATGCAAATCAAAATGTACAATGCATTAGACTTCACTTCATTGACACATTTGCATAATTTATAAGGTTTATCAAATTGTACTGTACATAAACTTAGTGATGAAAAGTCTTAATTTATATGTATTATTGGAATGTTGTTGGCATCTCTAAGTGTCGAAATGCTGTAGCTTTAAGGAGAAAAAAAAACACAGAACTGAACTGAGGTTGTAGTTGGGATACATTCACAATTGGACCCCAGTGGGTTTAACATTAGCAGCAAACACGAGCCAAAACTGGGATGCTGATTGGCTAAAAGGATGGCCTGAGGGTAAGAAAAGTGTACAAGTTAGGGTTACTTTGTAGCCTGAAGCCAGAAGAATTTCTTCCATTGGCCAAGAATTGTAAATATACTGTATAAATTAAGATTATGTAAGGAAGCCGTAAACTCACTTCCTATTAGTCAGGAGTTACAAATGTTTGGGGAAAGTTATTAGTTGTATTTACGCAGGTGTTCAGATATGGGCTGAATGCAAGGGCTGCCTGCAAAAAAGGTATAAAAATAGGACACTTGCCTTGGGATAGCATTCATCAGAGGATACTTGCTAAGGGGGCTCTTGCCGGGGGATAAAGTTAGGAGTTAGTAGTAGGGCACTCGCTGGGAAGTTAGCATTTGCGTAAGACAGTGCCAGTCAATAGGTAATTGTCATAGGCAGAGGGTTGCCATAGGAATCCAGAAGTAAGGCTGTGGATTGTCATACGAATGCAGATCAATATTAGAACTAAAGTAATTGCCTTAAGAAAAAGCGAACAGTCTTTGTCAGGAAGCTACTTCCAGCTTGAGTGAGAGAGAGGGGACTCAGCAGCAGCTATGAAATATGCAGCTACAGCAGTTAAGGTAGATTGGGAAATTAGAGTTGAAGTCTTAAAGCTGCAAAAGGATTTTGCGTGTATATTAGAGTTAAGTTGACATGGTTAAAACCCCAAAGTATGTGGCGAGCCAAAAGACCAGGTTCAAGTATGCTGTGTCAAGAGACCAGGTTCAAGAACCCCAGAAGTAGCGGGAACTATGGGAAAGGACTGAACATCAAGCCATTGTTTCCAGGACTGTCACTGACTTCATCCCCTCTGGAGATCTTCCCTCCACAGCTTCCAACCTCACAGTCTCCTAACCAGGGACAGCCCGCTGCTACCTCCTACCCAAAATCCACAAACAGGACTGTCCCGGCAGACCAATCGTATCAGCCTGTTCCTGCCCCACAGAACTCATTTCTTGCTATCTTGACTCCATTCTCTCTCCCGTTGTCCAGTCTCTTCCCATCTACATCCGCGATTCCTCTGACACCCTTCACCATATCAACAATTTCCAGTTCCCTGGCCCCAACCGCCTCCTCTTTACCATGTACGTCCAATCCCTCTATACCTCCATCCCCCACCAGGATGGTCTGAGGGCTCTCCGCTTCTTCCTTGAACAGAAGCCCAAACAATCCCCATCCACCACCACGCTCCTCCGTCTGGCTGAACTTGTTCTCTCACTGAACAATTTCTCCTTAAACTCGTCTCACTTCCTCCAAATTAAAGGTTTTGGCTATGGGTACCCGCATAGTCCCCAGTTATGCCTGTCTCTTTATGGGGTATGTGGAACATTCCTTGTTCCAGTCCTACTCAGGCCCCCTCCCACAACTCTTTCTCCGGTACATCGATGACTACTTCAATGTCGCTTCATGCTTTCCTCTGGACATGGAAACATTTATTAATTTTGCTTCCAATTTCCATCCCTCCATCATTTTCACATGGTCCATCACTGACATTTCCCTTCCCTTCCTTGACCTCCCTGTCTCAATTTCTGGTGATAGACTGTCCACCAATATTCATTACAAGCTTACCGACTACCACAGCTACCTCGACTACAGCTCCTCACACCCTGATTCTTGTAAGGACTCCGTCCCATTCTCTCAGTTCCTTCGCCTCCGTTGCATCTGTTCTGATAATGCCACTTTCCAAAACAGTTCCTCTGACATGTCTTCCTTCTTCACTAACTGAGGTTTTCCACCCACGGTGGTTGACAGGGTCCTCAACCGTGTCCGGCCCATCTCCCGCGCATCTGCCCTCACACCTTCCTCTCCCTCCTAGAACCATGATAGGGTCCCCCTCGTCCTCACGTATCACCCCACCAGCCTCCGCATTCAAAGGATCATCTTCCGCCATTTCCGCCAACTCCAGCATGATGCCACCACCAAACACATCTTCCCTTCAACCCCCTGTCGTCATTCTGTTGGAACTATTCCCTCTGGGACACCCTGATCCACTCCTCCATCACCCCCTACACCTCAACCCCCTCCCACGGCACCTTCCCATGCAACCGCAGAAGGTGCAACACCTGCCCCTTTACTTCCCCCCTCCTCACCGTCCAAGGGCCCAAACACTCCTTTCAGGTGAAGCAGCGTTTCACTTGCACTTCCTGCAATTTAGTCTACTGCATTCGCTGCTCCCAGTGCGGTCTCCTCTACATTGGAGAGCTCAAACACAGACTGGGTGACCGCTTTGCGGAACACCTTCGGTCTGTCCGCAAGCATGATCCAGACCTCCCTGTTGCTTGCCATTTCAACACACCACCCTGCTCTCATGCCAACATGTCCATCCTTGGCCTGCTGCAATGTTCCAGTGAAGCTCAACGCAAACTGGAGGAATAGCACCTCATCTTGCAATTAGGCACTTCACAGCCTTCCGGACTTAACATTGAGTTCCACAACTTCAGATCATGAACTCTCTCCTCCATCCCCACCCCCTTTCTGATCCCCCCTTTTCCAATAATTTATAATTTTTTAAAATATATTTTTCTTTTCCCACCTATTTCTATTATTTTGAAATTTATTTCCATCTATTGTTTTATCTCCACCTTTTAGCCTATTTCGATTCCTTCCCCCCACCCCACTTCCACTAGGGATCTGTCACTTGCTCGTCCTGATTTCTACTCTTAATGTCACCTTTAGCACATTCCTTAGCTAATATCACCACAGTCAACACCCCTTTGTCCTTCTGTCTATGACATCTTTGGCAATCTCTTCTTTGCCTCCACCTATCACTGGCCCTCTATCCAGCTCTACCTGTCCCACCCTCCTCAAACAGCTTATATTTCACCTCATTTCTATTTTTACTTAGTTCTGATGAAGAATCATACGGACTCGAAACATTAACTGTATTCCTCTCCGCAGATGCTGTCAGACCTGCTGAGTTTTTCCAGCTATTTTTGTTTTTGTTTCACCTTCATTTAGAGTTGCTCTAGAGAGCTCAATATGGTGCAAGCTCCATAGCTGTCATTTGCAATGTCACTTCTGTCCATATTTTTTTTTAAATCCCCCCCATTTATCATCCTTTATTATCTTCTCCTGAAAATTAACTCATTCAGCATGCAGTTTCACAAACTTGGGCAGTCTTCAGGACCACACTCCACACGCAGGGGCCTTGGAAACAAGTGTCGGAAAGCATTGTATTTAACCACAAAGACCTCACAACCCAGTCTGATGTCACCCTCACCTCGTCCTATAACACGCAATTCCTAGGGGGAGTCACTGGATAACTAATCTGAAGTAAGGTGTCAAAGATAATTTTCTTCCTCCTCTCAGAGATGAACTATAGTATTCCCACGACATGCAGTGCATTCCCTATTGAAGCATTTGGGGAATCCATTTTGTAACCATGAAGCAAATATCTGCTCACAGCAGATTTTTGTCACAAAATCAACCAAGCATTTTGCCCAGATTTATTACAAGTCTGCAACTCCAAATGTTCAAAGACATGCACATAAAGAAAAAAATGGTGTTAAGAGACAAAAGAAGCAAATGGTTCAGTTACTACAGATAGAAAATATGATATCCAAATATTTACTATGTTTGTCATTATTTTTGTAATACATATACTCAGGCTGGATTTCATCGTTTTCCACTCCAGTAAACATATTTGGACTGTGATACAAGCAAATGTATCAATTTTCTGATTCCCTTGACATTTCAGTCAGGTTCTTCAATTGGCTTCAAGGCAAAGAGGAGTAACACCTCACTCCAGTACATGACGCACACATTGTCACAAGTGAAGCAAACAGGTGATTAAAATTCAAGAGCTACGATTTCCCTTTTTAACAGCAAGTCCATCTCAACTCCTACAATCCAAAATCTGTACCTTTTCCTAGACTCTGTCCTCATAGAAGTTATTTACTTTATGGGTTGAACCACACAAATACCAAGCATGATTGAAGGTTGATGGTAAACTCACATTTCTATCAGTGACAAAAATAACCAAGACTTTGCAATTATGCCCTTTGCAAGTATTCTTCAGCTAAATCTGTTAATAGTTAATGGTTTCACCATTTCAAAATAACTTGGATCTTGAACTGTCAGAGAGGAATACTTTCCGTACCACTCATGTTCATGTCTCATGATTATACTTTAAAAATACTTAACTGATTGTAAAGTGCTTGGGGACATCCTGAGATCATGAAGGGCGTCGCATAAAATCAAGTCTTTTTTTCTAGAACTGATATGTTGACACTGATATGAATTAGCCGTTAACAATTGAAATTGTTGTTAAGATCGAGATGGGAGAAGTGGATTTTCCGTTTCTAGTTCCACTTCTCTATGGGTCATGACATACATTTAAATGATTTTTCCAGTTAGCTGCGTGGCCAAATATGTGCGTTACCCATGAATCTCAGAATGACCATTCTCTGCCCAAGCTTCTTCAATAAACAACAAAATTATTAGTTTATGATAAAACCAGGCTTGTCAAGTAGAAGGCAAAGCTTATTAGCATACAGTAAGAAATATGAAAGCATAATAATTAATCTAAATACTCTCACACACACCAAAAGACAGAAATTTTGCTAAAAGTTACAAGTCAATGGTCTAAGGGAAAAGGATAGATGGAGTCCTTGAAATGGTATTGGGTTATACAGTTGATTTCTCAGCACCAGTCTGCACAACAATTGATGACACTTGCACTACTTTTCAGGCGGACTTCATGAAAAGCTTGCAGTCAGTCGATTTCAGAATGTAGAGCAACTTTGAAGCAGCTTCCACTCTCTTTTTGCTTTCGACTTGGTCTGGAGCTGTTGTCTTCTTTACCCAAGCAGTTGATACTTCTTGTTTTCCCCAAAACAAAACCAACCTACCAGCTTTTAAACCCAATTTTCCAGGCTTTTTTTTCAGCCTGGAACCATAAGCCATAAACCACCATGTGACCCTTATGTAAACCGTCCACCAGGGTCATGAGGTTTCCAGCTTCTTTAAAACTGCTTAATTACCTTTTCTTATAAAATGCTGTCTTTTCCAAGAACAGCAGCAACCAGAGTCCTTGCATTAACCCTTTAAGGGACCGTCTTTTAAAAAGCACATTCTTCTAAAATGTTCTTAGTCCTTGTACCAATAAATTTATTTAATCTGTAACCCTAGTTTTACTCATAAGTTGTTAACAGCACTGATCATGATTTTCAGGATATTTAATCCAATGCACACTTTGTTCTTGGTTACTTAAGGGGCAATCATATTTATAATTGGCTCAAATTAGCCCCCTTATCCAAGCATCTCACACCAGGTTCTAAATTAGTCACTTTTAATTTAATCAAGCAAAGTAATTTGGAAAACCAAGCACATCACATTTGATATAACAACAGTACTTTTACATTTTGAATCTTAAAAAATAGTTCTAACCCATCAGAATTTTTAAAAATCGAATTGTCTACCTAAAGTTTCTAGCAGAAAGGTACCCTTATAGACAATGCAAGTTCCATGTTCAATCAGTAGTCTGTGCTGATTGGAACCAAGGTGGCATTGAAGGCACTCCAATTGGCCTCAGTATCTCTGGCCTGGAAGAATTGCTCTACTTGTGTTGACCATTATACAATGAACCCTGTTGGAATTATACTTCCACGGAAATCAGTTGATTAGAGAATCAGGTCCGATTGTGATTCCACCCTTCAAACATCTTAGGTCAAATAACCTGGCAGTGCTCCCTGTCAAGCGGGAACAATAGAGGCTTCAATGAAGTACAATTTTGAATGACTCCAAGGGAATTGGGAGAGGAAAGAGAAGAAAACTAGGAAGAAGTGAAATTTATCTGTGAAGTATCAGATACAGAATACTATATGATCATGTTACTCACTCAAAATTACAATGGTCAACAATTTTAGATTTCAAAAATAAAAATTGCTGTTTGATGGTCATAGACTTGATGGAATCAAAATAATAGTGTTTTCCCCTCCAATTACATTCCAAATTGTAGAATTCTGCATGTTGAGAACAATAACAAAAACTTGCTTTTACACTAACTTGATTGAGTTTTTTGCTGATGTTAGAGAGAGGATGGATGAGGGCAGTACAGTTGATGTTGTGTATACAGACTTTCAAAAGGAGTTTGATAAAATACCACACATTAGGCTCATCAGAAAAATTCAAGTCAGTGGGATGAAAGAATCGGTGCCAGCATTGATGCTTTCCATTCATCAGTCAATTTTGCAAAGAGTTGGGGATAAATGTCTGTTTCTTAGACTGGGAGAGCTGAATACCCTGGCACTCCCCAAGGTTTGATTCTAGGAATACTTCCATTTTTGATATACATTAATAACTAACTAGGACTTGTGGGTATAGGAGACTATCTGAAATTTGCAGATAACACAAAACTTGGAAGTGTAGTGGTAAGCAGTAATTGACTTTTAAGGATACATAGGTTAGTGGAATGTGGGGTACGCAGCAGATGAAATTCAACATAGAAAATTGTAAGTACAAATTTTGGCTAGAAAAATGAGGACAGACAATACAAGTTAAATGGTACAATTCTAAAGGGTTTGCAAAAACTGCAGCTGTTTCTGCACAACTCTTTGAAATTGGCAGGCCTGGGTAACAAAGCATTTAATAAAGCAAATGGGATCTTGGACTCTTTAAATAGAAGCATAGAATACAAAAGCCAGGAAAATACACCTATATAAAATACTAGTTTAGCCCCATACTTTAGGAAGGGTGGTGAAGCTTTAACGAGAGTACAGAAGAGATTTACTGGAATGAATCAATGAACAAGGGATTGTAGCTGCAAAAGCAAAATACAACAGATGCTGCAAATACTCAGCAGGTTAAGCAGCTCTTGTAGAAAGAAAAAGAACAGAGTTAATGTTTCAGGTCAATGACATTCTATCAGAAATGGAAAAAAGTTAGGTGCAACAGGCTTTAAGAAAGCAGAGGCAGAGAAAGTTGTGGTGATGGTGGGGGAATCTAGAGAAAGTGTAAGCAGGAAAAGCAGGAACATCCAGTGGAATTTTCCAATCCCCCCTTCTACCCCCGGCAGTGGGTTTAATGGCGGGTGGGGGGTGGGAGGGGTGGAAATGCAGCGGGAGCTGAAATATCAGTTTCCCATTGGTGTAAAATGACGGCAGGGACTTGCACTCCCGCCCGCCATGGCAGTTCGCCATTCCCGCCTGTCATGCCGGTTCACCATTCCCTCCAGCGCTGGCGTGAAACCATTTTGCATCGCGCTAATGGGACGCAGATGACGGCCTAGCCAGAATTGCTCCCCCCACCCCACTCAACGCCCAAGTGTGCATGCCACCAGTGGGATATCACGTCAGTCCAGAACATGTCTGGACCAACGTGGCGTGGAAATGTTGGGACTGACCTGAAGATGACCTGGGGCAGCCTGGAACACGCAGCAGTGGGTGAGTGGAGCATCTACCAGGTGGATCTTTGAGCTGCAGCAGCTTCCAGGAGGTCCATCTTCTATCTTCAGGGTCTTCCAGGAAGTGGATCCTATATCTTCAACAGTGGGTAAGTTGATATCTGGGGGCCTTTTAAATATTGTCCCCGGATATGATGGCGAGCATGAGCCATCCAGCCAGCCCCGCAACGCAAAACGTCAGGAAACCCCTGACTGCATAATTAATGAGGCAAGCATTGTGCGCATTCTCCCTGGCTTCCGCGACAGAAAACTCTCCCCATTCATGGCCCTGCCACAGGACTTAGTCCGGAACAGAAAACTTCACCCATCCTCAATATCTACCATCAGAAAAATGGCGGGGTGGAGAGCCAAGGTTATGACCTGAAATTGCTGAACTCAAATTTGAGCCTGGAAAACTATAAAGAACCTAGTTTTTTTTTAAAAAGAGGTGCTGTTCCTCGTTATATACCTTGAGCTTCATTGGAACTATGTTGGAGGCCAGGGACAGAAAAGTCAGAGCAAGAGTGGAACAGGGAATTTAAATGACAGACAACTGGAAATTCAGTGTTAAGCTCTGCATTTGTTCTCCAAACAAAGAGCAGCAGCATTGGGAACATCAAGTGTATTTCACCAAATTGAAAGAGGTACAACTAAATTGTTTTCTCACCTGGAAGGAGTGTTCAGAGCCCTGGATGTTAAGAAGGGGGGAGGCTAAGGGGAAGGTGTTGCATTTCCTGCACTTATATCGGAAGATACCTTGGGAAAATGAGGGATTGTTGGGTGTGACCGAGGAGTGGATCAGGGGGTGCCACAGCATGATTCTCTCAGAATGCTATAAAGGAAGGGACTGCTATGCAGCTGGTCTCAAGTCATTAATATAGATTGTAAATAGTTAAGGACCTAACACCGATCCCTGTGGTGCTCCACTGGTTACAGTTTGCCATCCTGAAAATGACTCATTTATCCCGACTGTTTCCTGTTAGTTAGCCAGTTCTCTATCCACGCTAATAAATCACCCTCAACACCATAAGCTCTTGTGTAGTAAACTTTTATGTGGCACTTTATCAATCCATATATACTACATCTACTGGTTCCCCTGTATCTATCCTGCTTGTTACATCCTCAAAGAACTCTATTAAATTTGTCAAACATGATTCCCCTTCCACAAAACCATGCTGATTCTGCCTGATTGCTTTTCATCACATTTCCACTTCTCTTCAGCTCTGAAGAAGTCATATAGACTCGAAATGTTAACTCTGTTTTACTCTCCACAGATGCTGTTAGACCTGCTGAGTTTTTCCAGCAGTTTTTGTCTTGTTTCAGATTTCCAGCATCCACAGTATTTTGCTTTTATCTGCCTGATTGCTTTATTATTTTCTAAATATCCCTCACTATTAACATCCTGGGGATACTGTTGACCAGAAACTTAACTGGACCAGCCACATAACTATTGTGGTTCCTAGAACAGTTCAGAGGCTTGAAATCCTGCAGTGAATAGCTCACCTCCTGACTCCCCAAAGCCTGTCCATTAGCTACAAGGCACAAGTCAGGAGTGTGGTAGAATACTCTTCACTTCCCTAAATGACTGCAGCTCCAACAATACTCAAGAATCTCAACACCACCCAGGAAAAAGCAGCCTGCTTGATTGGCACCACATCCAGTACCTTAAACATTCACTCCCTCTGCCTCTAGTACACTGTGGCAGCAGCATGTACCATCTACAAGATGCACAGCAGCAAACCACTTAGGCACTTTCAAAATCCACGACCTTTAACACTCATGGCAGCAGATGCATGGGAACACAAACATCTTCTAATGCTCCTCAGAGACATACATCATCCTGACTTTAAAATATATCCCCACTCCTTCGCTGTTGCTGGGTCAAAATCCAGGAACTCACTCATTAACAGCACTGTTGGTGTACCTACATCACACGGACTGCGCCAATTCAATGTGGGGGCTCAACACCGCTTTTTCAAGGACAGTGAGGAATGGGCAATAAATGTTGTGCTTGCCAACGAGGCCAATATCCCATGAAGGAATAAAAAAATGAAAAAAATGGATGATAATTTTAAAGTCGCAACATTGGTGCACTGGGGCCAATTCAGGTCTATGAGCATAGGACTGATTGGCGAATTGGGTTGAACGCAAGTCAGGATCTGGGCAAAGTTTTGGATGATCAAGTTTAGCATAGAAATGGGAGGCCAGCGAGGAGAGTACTGGAATAGTCAAAATAGAGGGAAGATGAACATGAATGAGGATATCAGAAGCAGATAAGCTGACACAGGGGCAGACACAAACAATGTTATAGATGTGGAAATAGGTGGTCCTGGTGACAGGCGGATGTGTGGTCGGAAACTCATCAGTGTCAAATGCTACACCATGGTGCGAATGGTCTAGTTCAGCCACAGACAGTAGACAGGGAGAGAGGGATAGAATCAGTGGCTAGAAAATAAAGGTTGCTGCTGGGATTGAAGACATTGGCTTTATTCTTCCTCATGCTTAATGTTCATCCTGTACTGGATGTCAGACAAGCAGTGTGATAAATCAGAGACAGTGGAGAGGTTAAAAGAGGTGGTGGTGAGATAGAGCTGGGTGCCATCAGTGTACATGTGGAACCTGATGTTGTGCTTTTGGATGAGGTAGTCAACAGGCAATAAGTAGGTGAGAAATAAGAGGAGAAGAAGGTTAGATCCTTGGGGAACACCAAAAGTAATGGTGTGGGAGTGGGAGGAAAACCCATTGAAGATGATTCTCTGGCCATGACGAGATAGATAATAATTGAACTAGGCATGGGCAGGGCCAAACAGCTGGACGACAGAGGAGACATACTAGAGGGTGAGGTCAAACATTTGAAAAGGCTGCAGACAGGTTGAGAGAATGAATGATAGATAACTTACCATGATCACGGTCATATAGAATCTCATGGGAATTTCACAAGGACCATGTCATTACTGTGACAGGGTAGAAACCTGATTGGAGAGGTTCAAACAGATAGTCGAGGGAAAGATGAGATTGGATTTGGGAGGCTGTAACATGTTCAAGGTCATTGGAGAACAAAGAAAGGTTGGAGATGGGGAGACAGTTTACATGGCCAGAGGGATCGAGGATGGGTTCCTGGAAGAGGGTTCTGATTAGGAAAAATTTAAAGGGAAGATGGAGGCTAACGTGGACGCCAGGAAAGAAAGTTAAGCGGTGAGCAGGTTAATGGGAATAGGTTTGAGGGAACAGGAGCCTCTTGGGACAAGGTGAGCTCAGTGGCAGCATTAGGGGAGATCAGGGAGAAACTGGAGAAAGAAGAAAAACCAAGGAAAATGCAGGGGAAAACCTTAGGGGAAGTTTGGCTTGGTGAGCCTGAGAAAGGGAGAGAAAGGCAGAGGCAACTTTTATAAGATGGTCTTGCCACTGATGACAAAGAAGACCATAAGCTCCTCGTGCTGTTGTAGAAATAAAGAGCAGAGGACGAAGGGAAGAAGGAGTTAATAAATCAATCTGTTGTGGGACAGAGAATCCATGAATTATCTTTTCAAGCCAGAGTGATTCTGGAGTAGAGAGCTGCTTTGCCATGGGAGAGCAAGACCCAGAGGTGAACAATGCAGTCCAACTAAATTTGACATTGAATGACCAAACCAGTTGGCTGCCGTAAACAAGAAGTAATTTAAGAAAATATATCACATTCACAACATGCCTTTCATGACCTCAAGGCTTCCCACACCAATACAGCCAATTAAATACTTTTGAAATGTAGTGTTTTGATTGTGAGGTTTTATAAGATGATTATGTTTTAAACTGTCCCTGAAATTCAAGGTAAAATGCAGTCATGGAGAGGGACATGTGATCACCTACTCCTTCTGTTTGATGCTATGTCTATGTTGCCAGTTTGCCATAAGGCCCAGGGGCCCAGGTCAAGTCCAACTGAAACCCAAGTGCCAGCTTTCACATCTGGACTCAAAGAAGAAGCTGGCTTTGCTATGGGCAGACTTAAAGACTCAGCCAGTCAGATTGCGGGATCACAGATAGAGAAAGTGAGTAGTGCTAGCCACCTGACAGAATGTGAGTGGGAGCTCATTCTCTGGTTAAAGAGACGGAACCTGTAGAGATTTAAGGAAACTGGAGAATTTGCCCTGACATGGCCAGAAGAAATTGCTGGAGTAGGACTTGCTGCTTGAAGTCAGTTCGGAAGATCACCAAGAGAAATTACTTTCAACAGTCACTGGATAATACAATGCAATGAAAAGGGGAGAAGCAAGCATGTTGGATACTGGGAATAACTTTGGACTGGTTCCTGTGAGGATTATAGTTCTGCAGAGAGCGCAGTATAATGTATAAGTTCAGCAAAGGGTTTTCAGTCGTGTTAGGAAGGGGAGAATATCTTTTCTCTGTGTCTTAGTTTCCCATTAAATCATGTTTAGTCTATCTTGATTTTAGTCTGTTACAGTAAAATTCTTAAAACACAAAATCTTATCGTGTGATCATCTGAGTCAGTCACTGGGAATTCTAATCTTTTATTTTAAAAAATTACTCAGTCTCTACAGGGATTGTATGAGTCGTCACAGTTGAAATGGAAGAAACCTAGCAGCCAATTTGTGCAAACTCAGTTATGTGATAATCTGTTAATGACGTTGGTTAAGGGATAAATATTGGCCAGGACACCAGAGAACTCCCCTACTCTTCATAGAAATAGTGCCTTTGGATCTTTCACATTCTCCTGACAGGACAGACAGGATCTCAGTTTATCCGAAAGATGACATCTCTGACAATGCAGCATTACTTGAACACACAATCCTCTCACAGAGGCAAGAGTATTACCAACTGAGCCATGGTTGACACCACATGACAATTGGAAACCAGTCTGGTCATAATAAAAGTTGCAATTTTACATTGGAATTTGCATATTTGTAATAGATTTATAAGTTTATTTCATACATTAAGTCCGAGTTCAACATATAAAAGAATAACTTTAGTCTTACAACACTTTCTCTAAATGTACATACTTGAATTAAAAAATGAAACAGAAAATGTTGGAAATACGCAATAGTTCTGGCAGCATTTGTGGAGAGAAAAACAGCTTTCAATTTAATGAGCTTTCATCGAAATTATGCCAATTTCAACTCCAACAACTGTTCACAAATTACTCATACACCACAAAATAAAACTTTCACAAGAAAAAATATTGCTTTTAAAGTAATTGTTCCATAATCTGCCAACCACCGCACAACACGCCAATGCTCCACAAATCCAGATTTAAATTATTTTAACAACTTCATATTTCAAAAGTTGTGATTGCTCTTAAGGACATAATAATAGTCAAAGATAAGAAAAGGTATTTGGTCCTTTGAAGCTCATCCCTTTGGCATCCAAACTTTCCCAATCCAATACAGAGCTGTGCCTTGAACGCCATTAATATTTTTTGCCTCTACTACCTTGCATGACAGATATAGCTCTCATTTCTCGGCATGACATGTGAAAGTTCTTTATTTATTTTAGTATTTAATTTTAACTAAGATGTCTGATTGGCCGAGTAACCTGGGCAGTTTGACGAAATATTGAGGGGTTATATACCCATTCCATTTAATAGGTTATATAAATTATGATCAGGTTAAGTCTAGAACTGGAACAATATAGCTTGAATTTCTCCTTACACTTCCTCTCCTGTACATTTAGGACATTTATTTTCTCTGCTATCAGCTCCAGTGTCCCCGTATCCCTTTGTGATCTGATAACCAAAACAGAACATTGTACACAAGGTGGTGCCTGGTCGGTACACTGTAAAACATTCCCATTACCTCTACAGATTTGCAGTCTACTGTTGTGATTATGCTTTTTTGATTGATTCA
Organism: Cetorhinus maximus; assembly: GCF_964194155.1. Lineage (NCBI taxonomy): Eukaryota > Metazoa > Chordata > Chondrichthyes > Lamniformes > Cetorhinidae > Cetorhinus > Cetorhinus maximus. The sequence goes on from NC_135884.1 coordinate 54,968,698, forward strand.
ATGCGTATATGATATAGTGAAAGTGATGAGTTGACTATTACTCCCACATCCCTTTATGAGTTTCACTGTGCTAATTTTATTTGCTCATTCTATACCCCCATGTCATTTGTTTTGCACCCAATTTGCAATAATTCAGTTTCCACTGCCAAATTTAATTTGCTATTTGTCTACCCAATTGCATAACTTATCGATAGCCATAAATGAAACTCGGAGGTACGTACTCAGTACTGCTCTCAATATTTGATTGCAGTCTACAGATTTGACCAGTTGCGGTTGGATTTTGTATCGAGGGCATTTGTGCAGATTTTCAACAGCAAAGCTCAAAACACTGATCCCAGTGCAAATCCTCTCAAAACATCTCCTCAACTTAACACTTCAAGCCTTTTGATCTGTAGTTAGCCATGACATCACAATTCATCCTTTATCTAATCAGATTAAAAGCATTAATTAATTATGAAAGGCCTGTGATGAGGTACGAACAGCAATTCATCAAGTGATTCTATGCACTAAATGCATCATTATGGCTTTCCACTCAACTGGTTGAAGCCTCTTCTTCAGGGCCCAGTTTACTCAATCTACAGCAATTTGTCTTCGTTATAGCTGTGCCTGAGTGTGATGACGGAACTTCTATTTGGTAGCCAGAAATATGACCTCAGCCAGGTACAAATAAATATTGCTCCAGAAATCTACAAAAATCCATCTCGCAAAGTCTTACAGTGCAGTGTAAAAAATACATTCTGAACAAGATTTTAAAACTTGAAAATGTTTAAATTAATTATTGAACTCAACATTTTTTTTGCAAAGCGTTATTGGTACCTAGCATCTTCTCACTACAGTGCAACTATCTTAACTTATAAATAATGTCAAATGAAAGCCTGGCAGTGTGATATTTATTATCTTTTTGAATGGGCAGGGCAGGTTGTTGGCAGCTCACATTGGACAGAATCTTTGTCCATTGGGGGGAGGCTTGAAAGCAGGACCAAGAGAAATTTCACAGAAGATGGCACCAGTAGGCTAACACATTCTTGTCTCTGGGATGGTAATTTAACCTGCAGAGGCGGCATCCCATCTGGCGGCAGTGGGAGGCAATCTCCATAATTAGCTAACCATTTGTGGACTGATTAGGCACACTGCCAAGGCACGCTGCCAGGGTCCTCCCAGTATCAGAGTAGATCACCACCAAAGGCCAAGCCTGACAATGTCTGGAGGTAGCATACTGCCAGCTGGCTCAGCGAGCACATAAGGCCTGCTGCTTTAAACACCCCCACCGCAACCATCAGCAGGCCACAGATGTGCCTGCTGGCCATTCTGTGGAGGGGTTCCACAGAGTTAGCTCGGCAGCTGTAGCAAGGGATTTTTTTCAAAAACAAATCCCAAACTGCTTCGGAGGGCGCCACACTTAGAGGCAATCTCACGTTCCTCATCTGGTAGTAGCAGCACCCACCTCTGGTCGTGGGGCCATCATCTTTCCTATTGGGCCTGCAGCCAAAGGAACCATCCTGCCATTCTTAATTGGATGATGGACCAGGGGCCTCTTAATTGACTGCCTCTAGGAAGATGTCCCAGGCAGAAGCCCTTAAAGCCTGAGAAGGATCAAGACACAGCAACGGTTGCAAATCGCACTCATTTCCTCAGAACATAGGATTCTATCCACTGTCTTCAGTGCATGGTCCTGAGGTAAAAGGGCAATTGCTAGTCTCATAGCTAATTAACCCTTTCATGTTATGCAAGGCAAAATGCATTTCAGTTCATTGGAGACACTGGCTTGCTATGAAAATTGTATTTTATTTTGTCACAAACTAAAATGCTGGGAGGAAATCAAAATGTTAAGTTTCCATCATTTATTTTTACACCTGTTACTGATGTTGCACCTACAATTAGCTCAAGTTTGACTTGTTGCCCTTTTTTAAAAAAGTACCATGTCTGCTTGTTTCATTTTTGTGGAGCCTCACCAGGGCCCAGTGGTTCTTTAATGGCAATGGCCAGTGCCCAGCAAATTTCCTTTCTTATTTCCTCCAGCAATAAAGACACAAACCATAAGAAAGAACTAGATCAGGTTTTATATGCTGTTTGTAAAATATAGCATAGGAGATCATTGTACACAAAATCTACTTTCTTAATAAAAAAATACGAGCTCATGTTGTATATGTGGCAGTGAGACCTTTTATATGGAAAATGGGAACAGGTTGAAAGGAATAGGAACAAGATGGAGTGGTGCAGCAATGGAGGAAAGAATTGAGGTAGTTAGCTGGGAGCTAAAAAACAGAAATGTATCCAACATAAGTATTTTGACACAGCTGAATAATTCCAACATCCTCATCATAAATCAATTCAAGTCTGCCACAAAAACAATTCGAAAAGGATTAGACAAAGGTTGGCCCAACTTCTCCACACAAAATATTTAATTAACTTAAGGCTAAGAAAACAATGATTTAAATCCTACAAATGAACAGAGTTTCTTAGAACCATAGACAAGTTAAGGCGCAGAAAGAGGCCATTCAGTCCATCATGTCTGTGCAGGACAGAAAAAGATGAAAAAGAAACTAGCCGCTCATTTTAACCCCATGTTCCAGCACCTGGTCTGTAGCCTTGCAGGTTACAGCACTTCTGATGCAGATCCAACTACCTTTCAAAGGAGTTGAGTGTTTCTGCTTCAACCACCAAGTTAGGCAGTGAATTTCAGATGCCCACCACACTCTGGGTAAAAAGGTTTTTCTCATGTCCCCTCTGATCCTTCTACCAATCACCTTAAAACTGTGCCCCCTGGTAATTGACCCCTCAGCTAGGGGAAACAAGTCTTTACTGTCCACCCTATCTAGGCCCCTCATAATTTTGTACACCTCTATTAGGTCACCTCTCAACCTCCTCTGTTCTAAAGAAAACAGCCCTAGCCTATCCAATCTTTCCTCATAGCTGCAATTTTCAAGACCTGGCAGTCTTCTTGTAAATCTCTTGTAAAATTCTTTAAGAACAGAAGACTGTTGCTCATTTAATGCAAGTGCTTTTTCACAGCAAGTGAGAATAGTCATCACCTGCAACAAGTTGAAATGAGGAAGCTCAACTTATTTTGCGAGGACTACAGGAGCTTCAATCACCAAGAATATCACCATACAAAAAGTGCAATGGGAGCAAAGGAGAAGGGCAAAAGGATGAAACTTACTGACTCTGGTGCAGAGATGAAAAGTCAACAGTGTTTTACATTGTGCCTATTTTAGAGAGTACAAAACAGGGTTATTAATGAAAGGATGACGCACAACAAGATGAAGAGTCAATCATCTAAAGATTAACAGGAATTGCCAAGAAGCAAGAAATTTCAGTGCTGATGAGTGGATGATTCAACCTTGCTGACAATTCAAGAGATATATACTCTTTAACTTCTGAAAATGTGCTTTCATATAGAAAATATTTTTTGTTTGTTTCTTAAATAATTTGTGCATCACAATTATTTATCCTGTGGCGAGAATATAATACTTTTTCCCACCATGATGATTTGCAGTATCACAAATATCTAATAATTATCAAATTCTATTGAATGGCATGGGGCATTTTACCACGTTTAAGGTGTGATATAATTGCAAGTTTTTGTTGAAGTAAATAAAAATAACAACAATCCACAAGATGACAAGATTCCAAGATTACATTAAGTATTAAGGTTTTGTCTCTATTATTTCTTTGTTGGTTTCACTGCACACCCACTGCACACCCACAGGAATGTTGATGCACAAACTGAAGCTAGTCAACAATTATGGTAGTGATAGCTTCCTAAATAAAGAAATGCAATGTTACTTATCACTGAGCCTAGTGCATTCAACAATCTACAAAAGTCACTTCCATAATAGGCCCACATAGACCAAATATTGCAAATTTTGTGACAAAGTGATTATATTCCTGTTGGTTTACATGTACTCCAATCGTTCTGTTTCAAGTAAGCTGTAATATCCAAACTGGATAATCACAATTCTATAGCCTGTTGTTGGGTGATTAAGTGTCAGTCTTGACTCAGTGGGAGTGTTTCTGCCTCTGAGTAAAAGGGCTCTGTATAAAAGTTTCACTCCAGAGACTTAAAACACAGTGGCAGATCTGTGCAGACCAAGAGAAAACTGCACAGTCAGAAGCGCCATCTTTTGAGTGACATGTTAAACCTCATTCCTAACTGCCCTCCCAGCAGGATGTTGAAGAGCCCATGGTACTTCAAGGGAACAAAAGAGCAAGGAAGTTATCTCACTATCCTGACCAATATCTATCCCTCAATCAACATCACAAATAAATGATCTGGTCATTAATCTCATTGTTGTTTATGGGAGTTTACTGAGCACAATGTAATAATCATCTAGTTTCAAGTTTTATATTAATATTTTAGAGGTAACTTTTAGTTTTAGGAAAATTACATTTGTACGGGTAAGGTAATTACAATTCTGGACTTTAGAAATTGCCAGACCACCTCAAGTAATGGCAGTTCAAAGGATGACCTGTGTTTATTTAATAAGGTTAAAGTAGAGGGCAGGAGCAACAAAGCAGCAGGAGGGTTCATTTAGCTGGAGAACTGGAGACAGTGTGTTTGAACTGCATTGTCCTGTCTTTGTTCGAAAGGTGAATTATTCATGCAGACCTCAGAGTCAAAAGGTTTGGTTTTGAAGCTAAAAGTTAATTAAATACTTATCTGACATCCCAACTAGCACCTGTTACCATAGAGATAACTGATTCAGAGTAGGGCCTTGGTTGGAATGCTGGGAGGTTGTCTGTGGAATTTTAGAAGGTTTTGAGATTGGAGCTGGTTCTGATGAAGAGTCATACGGACTCGAAACGTCAACTGTGTTCCTCTCTGCAGATGCTGTCAGACCTGCTGAGTTTTTCCAGCTATTTCTATTTTTGTTTGTGTGTGTAAGCCCTGGGTTCAGAAGGCACAGGAAAAGTATTTGCCAAGAGCTGTGGACCAGGAGAAATAACTATTCGAAATCAAGTTGTTATTAATTTTCTACTTACGTCACTGCGCAGGAATTGCAAGTGAAGTTCAAGCTTGAGCTGAGGAGTTTCAGACCTTACAAGGCAGCTGTAGAAAAGTTTAGGGCTAATGCCAAGAAAGTGGATAGCCTTCTAGAACATAATAAGTAGCCAAAGATTTTCCAGGGTAAGTGATAGGGCAAAAAGGAAGATTCAGGTGAAGATTTTAGTTTGAAGTAGATGTGGTTGTGTTTTATTGTGCTTTTCAATGTAAGGTAATTACCGAAAAAAGACATTTTCGAAGCTTTTTGTCCTGCATTCATCAGGACAATTTACAAGTATCAAATGTAAAAGCAACAACAATTTATACTTCATGAGAAGTATAAATTCTTATGAAGTATAAATTGTTGCTTCCTTTACATTAGGTATTCTTGTGAATTGTCCTGATGAGTGTAAGATGAAAAGTTTCGACAATGTGTCTTTTTTCAGCAATAATCAAATTCTGTACTACCAATTGATGAAAGTAATTACCTAAGAGACTTTATTTATTAGTGTTTGCTTTACTTGATTCTTGTGTAGTAAAATTCTTTTGTTTTAAACCATGGAATCTTGGGGTTTCATTCTTTCAGTAGACCAATGGGTGCTGAAATTTCTTTTACTTTTGAAGTTAATGGTTTCTACGGAGGTAGGAACAACAAATTGTCCACACCATTTCTCTAAAGTATGACAGTAATTACAATTCAAAAGTGCTTCACTGGCTGTAAAGCACTTTGGGCATCCTGATGTTATAATAATGCAATTTATTTACTTTCTCATTACTGAGGAAAACAGATAGAATTTTAACATTTTGATGTGCCAAAAGTGGGGAAGTCTGGTAGCGCACAGTGAACTTGGAGGTTTATGGAACATTTATCACTAATATTTTAACCCAGCCACTGAATTTGCATCTGACTTCAGTGTTCCCAGCCAACAAGTGTGAGCTAACATGAAAATTGGCGGGCAGGTGAAGAGCCCAGGCGGCCTTCACATTTTTCATGGAACCTCATCCACAGGCGGAATGAGGTTTCATGAATGATTTTAAATTTCAGAAATTTTTAAATTAAAATTAATGCATATGTCCCAGCTCAAGGACAGAATTTTACAGCCCCGTTTCCCGCTGTCGTAAAATTCTGCCCCATGTGACAGTTTCACATTAGGGGACACGTCATAAAAAATTTTGCAACACTTTATTAGACTGTTTAAACTTAAAACTAATCTTCCTAAGGCACCTCTGTGCCTCAGGAGGATTTCTGCACTCTTCTGCGCGCATGCGTGAAAGAGCGCACTCCCGACTCAGGCAATCCACCCCCATCCACACAGGGAGTGCTCAGCACTTCCGGGCATGCGTCACACTGGGCGGGCCTTAATTGGCCCACCCACATAAAATGGCAGCGTCCGGCCGATCGGGGGCGCTGATCGGCTCCACGCCCGCCGGCACCCACATCCGCCCCCACATAACCCCCCAGACGGGGGGAAAATTCTCCCCCTTGTGCCATCCTCACCACTTGCCTTCCCATCTATTTTTGTGTCATCCGCAAACTTGGTGATAGTACATTCACTTCCCTCATCTAATTCATTAATATATTGAGGCCCCAGCACTGATCCCTGTGGCACTCCACTAGTTACAGGTCGCCATCCTGAAAATGCCCCCCTTATTCCAACTCCCTGTCTTCTATTAGTTATTGTCTATCCCTGCTAATATACTCCCCCCAAACACCATGGGCTCTTATCTTATTAAGTAGCCTTATGTGCGGTACCTTATCAAACGCCTTTTGGAAATCCAAATATATTGCATCTACTAGTTCCCCTTTATCTATCCTGCCTATTGCCTCCTCAAAGAAATTCTAATAAATTTGTTAGGCATGATTTCCCCTTCATGAAGCTATGCTTCATCTACTTGATTAGATAATGTATTTCTAAATGCTCTGCTATTACATCCTTTATAATAGACTCCAGCTTTTTCCCAATGACTAATGTTAAGCTAACTGGCCTATAGTTACCTGCTTTTTGTCTCCCTTCCCTTTTTGAATAAGGGTGTTACATTGGCCGTTCTCCAATTCTCTGGGACTTTTCCAGAATCTAAGGATTCTTGAAAGATTACTACTAGTGCATCCACTATGGTTGGGAATACAAAGAATAAAGAACGAGCTTTGCTGTGGCTCTTTTACTCAAACATTGGTACCCATTTCCCAAGTTATCCATTTTTTCTTCAGATAATAGTTAGAACTTACTACAAAAATAACAGGCTAATGAGGCTCAGTTATTTACACTGAAATGGTACAGCAACATTGGTGGGGGTTGGGCAGGGGGCCCATTGCTTAATTAAAATACAGCAATTGAATGTCATGCTGTATTTGCTTGGTAGATACAAAATAAACCTCACAGGTATTTGGGTCTCCTCGTTACATGAATCAGCACTCTTTTAATGATGAGTTAATTGTTAATTACGACCAATCAACTTATCTGGCCCAGATTATGAACAATCGAAAGTATGGAGTCTCATTTCTTCAGATAGTAATTTTTGTTAGAGATCGAAAATGTCAGGCTTAAAATTTTCCATGTTTTTTTTAAAAAAGCTTTTCATTCTGTCTCTTTCTCTCTCTTCATCCCTCTTTCTTTTCTTCTTTTTGCCTAGAATTTTCATTTCTTAGTCCCTGACAAAAGAGTCAGATCCACCAGCTGGTTAGGAATACAAAGAATGAAGAATGGGCTATGCTGTGGCTCTTTTACTCAAACATTGGCATCCATTTTCCAAGTTATCCGACCAGAGAGGATGATCATGAATGTGTGCCAGATCTGTCAAATGAAGGAATTCTAATTTAAGGAATCCTGGCAGGGCTCAGAATGGGTTGCACATGGATTGTTAAGGCTTTATCAACCACAGGAATGGAGAAGAGACTTGGAAAGCCTAACTCCTGGGCCTCTCACTTATCTGGACGTCCACCAGGGGATCTGAGGAACTGCAGTGAAGTGATCTTTCCCAAGGATGGGAGAAAGAGGATAGCCTCTCCAATCAAGCAGGTGTGCATGGAAATAGCTGAGAATGTCAACAGTAGGAGTCAGATCCCCTGGAAACAGTGCACCAAGATCCAGAACCTCCAGAAGGTGGTTGCGGTGGGTGGCATGGCATTTCAACTGCCAAACCCCATGCACTGACTTTACCAGCAACCTCCTGAACAGCATTCCTCAGAACAACACACCTTGCAGCTCCACTCATTTCCCTCTCTCCAGCCACTTGCCATTCACATCTGAGCAGCCAGGATCACACACACTCTTATCCTATTGTCCTCATGCACAAATGCCTCACAGCCACCCTCCACAAACATACAAATTAGGAGCAGGAATAGGCCATTTGCCCCATCGAGCCTGCTCCAGCATTCAATAAGATCATGGCTGATCTGATGGTAACCTCAACCCCACATTCCTGCCTACCCCCGATAACCTTCAGCCCCTTGTTAATCAAGGATCTATCTAGCTCTGCCTTAAAAATATTCAAAGTCAAAAATGAAAACTTGATTCCTTACTTTTGTTCTTATATATGGAGCCATTACAGCACAAAAGGATGCCCACTCAGGGCATAATGCCCATGCAGGCTCTCTGTAGAGCAATCTAGTTGGTCCCATTGCCCCTGCTCTATCCCTGTACCCCTGCAAGTTTATTTTCTTTGCATGCCCACCCAATTTCCTTTTGAAATTATTATCTCTGTTACATCACCTATATTGGTAGTGAATTTTACATACAAATCCAGCTAGTATGCAGTGTTAAGTTTGTAAAAGAAAGGTACAGGTGAGGAAGCGAGGGAGGGGCATAAGGTGCAATCCATGTAATTGCACAGGTAATCAGGGCAGTTATAGGCCCTGAAAGGGTCTAGTTAAAGGACATCTCCACAATGGTAATAACTGGAGGTTCCAAACCAAACCTTTGCACTGCTTCACACTTTCCTCCAACACAAGAAAAAAGCTAGTCTGGCCTGTAAAAATGCTGTAGTGTCTTCACTGCTGTTTAGCAGTTAATTCTAATAAATTCTCCATCGTGTGTAACTTAATGTATAGACTAAGAGAAAGAAAGCATCTGTGATGTATCCAGTAAGCTAAGTATAGTGACAAAGATCTTTAAACCCTCGGCTATAATTCCAGATTTTGGACATATGAAATGGTAGACTTGTTTATTGATCGCTTATGAAAGTAGTTTTAGGCATTAAACTCCAGTAAATTATCTACGTGAAAGCTCAAAAATGTAACAGTGCACAACACAAGACTTAAAATTTCTGCAAATATGAGATCTTAAAAGGAAGTTAGATATCAAAAATGATTACACCTTGCAAACCATCTAGATCCAGAAGCCACTCTGCCAAGCTCATGTCAAACATTTACAGATTTACTATGCAAGGTAAACAACACTGAATGTGACACTTAGTTGGACCAAAATAGTCACAATCACTCGAAACTTTGAAAACTGCTGAACCAAAGAAAATGTCGAAATGATTGTGGTGCTGGATCTGTTTGACTTGATGACATACTTTTGTAAAGAGGTTAATCTCAAAAATGACTGGATAACCCAAGTCAACAGGGCACTGTCATCAGTTATATCATGCTCTTCACAAACAGAACGTGAAAAATCAGCCATTTTATGGGCTTGCACGTGTTTCCATCTTTACCTCTAGCAAGCTCAGTTCACAATGATCCGTTTATCCCAATTGAAAGCCACCAGCTCCAAGAGAGACTACAACTGTACATTATTACAATAGTGCACAAGGCCAAAAAAGACAAACAGACAACATTCCATGACACTTTTTACTTAAAGAAACCTTATGGATTCACAGAATGATCAAAATCAGATAGGAATATATGAATTTCATTCAGTGCAGTTCCAAAAGCAATGACATTACAGCTAATTTAGCAAGAAATCAAAAATGATCCTAGTAAAACTTGATTCAAGCTATCACAATATGTTAATTAATAGGCCAAATTCAAGCACTATAGCCCACCATACTGATGATCCTACATCATTTACAACATCAATGACACGTTTCATATTATACTAAACAATGGGCCATAACTTCTGGTGGAGTGGCAATTGAGTCGAATTGCCACTCCCCTCGAAAGTTCTTACCTTAAATGCAGGCGATCCTATCTCACCAAACCTTCTGACTCAGGCTAGGCGAGATCTGGTTAGTGCAGTGTGCTCCTGAGGCCTAGTGTCGAAGGGCTGTAGAGTCGAAGGGAAGTAAATCCCACCCCGTTCTGTTTTACTGCACTACATGCCATGAACCAGGTAAGTTTAAAGGTTTAGAGGTCTTTGACAAGGTAAACATATGCTAAGTAGGTAGGGTTGGGGAGTGGGTGGTGGGGGGCAGGGTTGGGCCTTGGGAGTGGGTTTGGGTTAGGCCTTTGGGAGAGGGGTGGTAGTCACAGGGGTGGGGGGTAGTTGCAGAGGTTGGGGGGGGGTCCTGTGGGGGATCAGTGCGGGTCTGTGCAATAGTCGGGGTACCCCCGCAATATGACACCCTGGAACTGAGAATTTACAGCCCAATGAGATTTTTGAGAGATGCAAAATTCACTATCCTTTCTTTATTGGCCAAATATTAGCTTTAAAAAGAATGTAGGGGATTCTAAAAACCGGACAGTTATTCCAAGAAAAGATCATTTCAGTTTATTAAATCCAATGTGGAACAGATAAATATTTTGAAGATCACTAACTGTATTCCATACTGAGCCTGACAATAAAACTGAACCTCAAGAAATGTCAGAATTACCTAATGAACCTCGAGTTGGATATAGTGCTAGACAGGGTGGTTTCCAAATTTGTGAATAATATAAAGTGGGAAGCATAGTAGCCAATTTGGGAGGACCAAAAGAAATCTACTTTTCTACTTTATATTTCACGGTGGATATTTTCTCCTAGTTATAAATGATGAATACTCCAGGCAGTCTCTGATAGACATAATGATATCTACAGCTGCAAACACAGTTTGTTCAGAGTTGAACAAAATATTCTCAGAATATTTCTGAATACTTTTTGTTTAAACTGATAATTCAGTCTTCAATAGCAACAAAAAAGATGATATGTTAACTTGGGTTCAGGCATTTAGTGACATCTCTAATCAGCTCAATCTATTTTCAGCAAGACCTGTGCAACATTCAGGCTTGGTCTGATGTGTGGCACAAATGTTACTTACCACTAAAGTACCAGGCAATGACCATCTCTAACAAGAGAGAATCTCACTATTTCCCCTTCACATTGGCAATACCATCGTTGAATCACCCTCTATCAACATTCAGGGGGGTTACCATTGACCAGAAACTGAACTGGACCAGCCATATAAATACTGTGGTACAAGAGCAAGTCAAAGGCTGGGGATTCTGTGGTGAGTACCTGACTCACCACCTGACTTCCCAAAGCCTGTCCACCATCAACAAGGCACAAGTCAGGAGTGTGACGGAATACTCTCCACTTGGATGAGTGTGGCTCCAGCAACAATCAAAAAGCTCAACCCCATCCACACCTCATTAGCACATTAAATATTCACTCCCTCCACCACTGATGCACAGTGACAGCAGTGTGTACCATCTACAAGATGCACTGCAGGAACTCACCAAGGCTCCTTCGACAGCACTTTTAAACCTTTGATGTCTACCACCTATAAGGACCAGTCAGCAGGTGCTTGGGAACACCACCACCTGCAAAGTTCCCCTCCAAGCCACACACCATCCTGATTTGGAAGTATATCACCATTCCTTCACTGTCGCTGATTCAAAATCCTGGAACTCCCTCCTTAACAGCACTGTAGGTGTGCCTACAGCAGGTGAACTGCAACAGTGCAAGAAGGTGACTCACAACCACCTCTGAGGGCAATTAGAGATGGGTAACAAGTCCTGGCCTTGCCAGCGATGCAGACCTTCCATGAAATAATAAAAAAAATACACCATGAATACATTACAGAAAACAACCTCCACTACAAAAGTTGAAGAAACCTTATAAACTCTTATCCAACTACAGAGCAACACCTCATCAAACAGCAGATAAATCTTTTATGAAAGCATTGTTTGATCAGGAAAATCAAATTCAGCAGCTCAATGTTCCCAATATGAACCACTATTAAACAGTCCAAAGGGTGAAACTTATCCAAAATTGTCAAAGATTTTGTAGCTTTTCTCATCAGCCACCATCAGACAAACAAAGGGAGATTTTTCACGATAGCTGTCCGGTAGTGCTTGACAGACGTAGCTCACTTAAGCTACATTATAGCCTTATTGCAGTCCATCTAGTACAGGAAACTATTCTATGTATCCTGACGTGGCTTAATGTGCAGTTGTACTGACTGTTGCAATTTAAAGGCTGTGTATTGCCTTTTACAGTTGGAATTCCCATTTTCTTGGGGTTTTTTGGGGGTTCGGGGGGGGGTGAGGGGTGCGGTGTGGTTGTGGCTGTTGTGTATTCCAACATTTGATGCTCTGCATCCATCATAGGCACAGTCTGAACAGAGGTCATAAGTGAGAGTGCCCAATTAATACTGTATGTTGATGAAGGCGAAGGCTGGGATTTTCCGTGTCTGCCGGCGTCGGGAGTGTTCGGTGGTGCGAGTGGACAATATGGCAAGGAGGCCAAAAATTGATTTCACGATGTTGTGAAACCAGTTTGCGATCATCCACTCCCCAGCCATCGGACGTCGGAAACCTCATTGTAATACATCAGCATATCATTATAAGGCCAGCCCACTGGACTCATCCCCCCATGCTGGATCATTCGCCCACGCTGGCGGGAAAACACACCAACGTGTTTCACAACAGCATATACAAGGCGTGCATCTGGCGGGCTGCACTTCGCTTGAGACCTCAAGGTTTGTTTGCCTACCTTGCTTAGGTCAGCATTCGCAGTCATCAGCACCAGGCTTCACAGGCAGCACCATATCACTTTTACGGGGGCTCACGAGTAGTTTTCTAACTTCCTGGTCAGCCATATGTGTGTGGCTTTTCAATGGCTGCAGGGCAAGGTCTGATTGGGGAAGGGGAAGAAGTCTCCTCAAGCATGGGAGGCGGCTGCAGGGCCGTGGGCTGTTCTGGGGAAGGAGGGTTTCCCAGGGTGTGCGAGGGCACATGTTGATCTGTGTAAGTGGCCTCAAGATGGTGAGGGCTGAGGAGGCAGTCTCCAGAGGAGGTAAGGCCAGATAGACATGTGAGGGCAGATGTGTGAGAATGGGTGGTGATGCCCCTTGATCTCCCGGCAGTGAATGAGATGCCAGTGAATGTGTGATGGGCTTGAGTGTGAGAGTTTAGAGTGCTGAGATGGTTGCCACACCCTGGCTGCACAGATGAGATCATTCATTCTTTATCTGCATTGGATGGCCAACCTCTTCCATGCAGCATTGGCAGTGATCACCACTACCATCACCTACCAAACTGTAGTGGTAATGTAGCTGCCCCTCCTGCAGTCAGAACAGGGGTAGAGGACATCACAGACAAAAAAAGCTCGACGGCCACAGTCTTCTTGCCTTTTGGGGCCATGTCTTCTTTGTTGCAGTCCTGGGCTGGAAACACTGAGGTCGTCTGTACTTTATGTGTGGTGCCCAGCATGACGAAGTGGCGAGGTGACGGCATGGCAAGCAAATTGGAGCCGCCATCGCGGCTGGCGGGTAAAACATCGTTTTACCTGCCCACTATTGCACTTAGTGCAAATCTGGGACGATGCCACCCAAAGTTTTTGGTAGCAATATATTTCAATTGTTCTAAATCATACATGCCCTGGTTACCATTGTGTCTAGCACTTTCATCCTTATCCAGTGGATTCATCTACTGACTTAAATATTTCAGTGGAGGACTTCGCATAGACGGAGACTTCTTTTTTTTATCATTTACAATGGAGCTGGAAGCTAACTTCTAGAGCACTGACTCTGTATGAGTGCAAAAAAAGGACAGAAATTCATTCATAACATTGGATACTTCTGCAATAAATAAAAAATGAAACTAAATGCCTGTGTAGTAACATATTTACATTTTTACAATACCAACAATCCAATGTGCAGTAATTTAAATGAGATTGGTCAAAAGGAACCAGAAAGAAATGTGAGGAAATATGCTTGTTCAAACCAAAGATCTTGGAACAGCACTAGAGCCTAACGTTTAAATATTTGGAATTTAGCAGGCTCCAAGAAAATTGAGTTATCCTACATCTAGTGAATATCCAATTGTGATCTAATATCGGAAAAGCAAAATTTGGTAAAAGCAAAATTTGATAAAACCAAAAAATTACAAAATACTGATACCACTGATACATATTTTGCACAGGATCAGTAATTATCAAATGGGCTGGAAAATGATTTGGATTTATCTGTAAATACCAATAGAAAGTTCTCTTAAATGTTCCAAAATACCACATTTGCTGCATAAAAACAAATAGCCCTCATACTACAGCACACTGCATCAACTTAAACAATATAGAAATGTCACAGCCATTTATCTTAATTTTACAAACCATCACATCCTTTATCCTATTTGTGTCAGTCTCTTAATTTTGGCAGGATAAATATGACTTATTAATGAGAAAACTTGTGTATTTGTTGTACAGACTGCTACATTTCAATACATATCAGAGGAGTACAGAATCTGTTTAACTCTTTCCTAGTGTTACGATCCAGTTAGAGACCTGTAACTGTTTGAAGTAGAAAATTTTGAAATCCCAGTTACCCACGAAGAGAATAAAGTCACAAGATTTAAACAGGCAAAATAAACTTCACTATACAAAGTCAGGAAAGTAAAACAATTTACAATGTCTAACTTATACTCCCAGCAAACAAGGAACACCGCCACCTGCAAGTTCCCCTCCAAACCACTCCCCATCCTGACTTGAAAAGATATCGCCATTCCTCCACTGTCGCTGGGTCAAAATCCTCAAACTCCCTTCCTAACAACACTGTGGGTGTATCTACACCACATGGACTGCAGCGGGTCAAGAAGGCAGCTCACCACCACCTTCTCAAGGGCAATTAGGGATGGGCAATAAATGCTGACCTTGCCAGTGATGCCCTCATCCCATGAATTAATTTTTTAAAAGCAGGATTAACGTGAGGTAAATATGAATTAACAGACAAACTGTGGTCAAATACAACACCCTGCACATTAGACGTCAGATGCAACCAAGACAGATCCCATGGATTCTTCAGCAATCCACCCAGAAGTCAGTGACCGCTTTAAGTCAAAATCTCGTTAAACCTCTATCTCCTTCACTGGGGATTTCAACTCTTCACTTTGAAAGATCTAGCCTCTCAATTCTCTCAGAAGTTAATCTGACTCAGACTGCCTCATTGACTGCTCACCTCCTGATGGTTCAATCTCTTCTTGTAAGACTGCATTCTGCAGGATTCACAAAGCTGCACTCTCACCTCTAATTACTGGCACAATTCCAGCTCTTTTGCAGACCGCTAGCTTCACTAAGATGGCACTGCTCCTGGGTTTCTCCAAACCCCAGTCTCCTAGCTGCACTGAGCTATAAATTGCTCCTAGGGCTTCTCCTGAGCCAGCATGGAAGTGACCTTTCACCACCCTCTCAGCTCCCGAGGACTTCTGAGTCCTAACTGCCTGGAGCCTACTAATAGCAGCACCTTTTCGTTACCCAGCCTCTTCCTCTGCTGCAGAACTCACTCTCCCAGCAAACGCACAGATAAGTTGAACCCAGAGAACCTTCTTAAGTTCCACCCATCCCCATAACGACATAGCCTTTCAGGGTTCACTGAATGCTTTTAAACCAGGTTAGCTCTAATTCCCAAAACAAATCAACTCTCTAGACTGCACTTCTTTGCAAGCAATGTAGGCATCACATCTCCAGCTCTCCAGCTAAGTAAGGTCACCTGTGTTTTATGGCTCCTACCTTTCTAGCTGTTAACCCCTTAAGTCAACATGGCCTCAACCTGAAGTGTAATAGGCTCCAAGCTATTTATTCCGTTTTCTACGGTTAAATTTTAATCTTCCCAAAACTAAACATTCCCTCTAAAATATTAATATGAGCTATGAAACAGACATTAGTCATACTAGTCAAATTAGAAAAAAGCCAGTGGAGAATTCCTTTAGGCAGGAATTAGATGCCTTATAATGTTCTTTGACATTGTATTACTAAAAAATGCATCAAAGTGTTTAACTTCACTTAAGTTGTGCATTGTTTGGGGCTGTGCTGATTTTACTCCATTCTGGTAAACTGGTAGCTCAATCAGAAGTTGTTTGAGGAATGATTCACCATCCAGCCCAGTCAAAGAGAACACATTTATTGACCTAATTTTCTTTGTGGTCAAACTCTGCAATTTTTCGTTGTTGCTTTTAAATCAAAAATTATACCCATCAACACCCAAGAGTTTGTATTCTGCCTTAACTCTTATGCAGTTGCAGCGGAGAACCATTAAACACAACTCAGTGGAATACATTTTGACTTGCACAAGTGAAAAAGTAGCTTTCGATTTTTATTTCCATTCACTTCAAAAATTATCCAAGCCATAAAAATAGAACAAAATTCCATTCTAAAATCAGAAGCTCTCATTATGTTTGACCTTGAAGAGAATTGCCAACAAGTGGCTAAGATTAAATAGCACTTTTAGACATTGGAATCTGCACAGCAATTATGGATTTAAAAGGTGACTTGTGAAAATTGAACTTGTTTAAAATAGCAAGGGCTCAACTGTCTGCAACAACAGACCTAGTCTCTGTCCCTCATCTCTGGAGATCAGACTTTAAATCCAGCTCAGGGAGAAATATTTATTTCCTTCAGCAATAATTATTGATAGTCTCCCAGGTTTCCAATAAAATCCACATCTCAAGGCTACTGGAAATTTAAAACCTCTTCCAGGAATATTTCTAATTGAATACGAGGATGAAAAGAGACAATTGATAGCTGGTTGAATGTGTGTCAATGAATGAGGGTAAGAGAAGTTATAACAGCACAATCATAACAGTGCAGTCCAAAAAACAATTGCAAGCACATTAATAGTCTTATCACTTGAATTAATTTATAATCTTTCCTCTGGAATGGCAAGATTCGTTCTGTACAAAAGTCCTGTGCATTATTTGTAGGGTTTAACGTCCTGTGTGGGAAGTAAGTCATTGCCACTGATCTGCCACATGTTAGGCTAGGAAATGATACAGTATTTTTAGAACTGCACCATTACACTACTGTTCTTGCTTTAAGTGTGAAAAATCTGTAAATATGCATAATAAAATCTTTCCCAGGAGTAATGTAAACTCAGTTGTGCATTGCTGCCAACCAGACAATTTTCTTTTTCCATTCCCTGTTCTGTGCTCTGTTCTTTTTTTAAAATCTGTTCCTTTTTACATCTGTTCATCTGTAATTACTCACAGTTCTAATGATCACTCCACGCCTGAAACATCAACTTGTCTGTTCTCGCCACAGATATTAACTGGCTTGTTGACTGTTTCCAGCATTTTCTGTACTTTGTTTCAGTTTTTCAGTTTTTCTTTATTCTATTTTGCTCACACATTTATCTGAAACCATGACCAAATAAAAGCATGAAAAGATAAACTTCTCTCAGACATCTGCTAGAGCTGCTCGCGGACATCAAGGCCTGAATTTTGCGCTCCTTGGGTGCGCGCAATCGGCGGGCACGGGAGCAGACAGGAAATGAGCCCCCGACCACAATTTCACGCTGGCTACCCATTTAACAGCCAGCCAGTGTGAAACATGCCCTGAGAAAGGTTCAGCACCCCTACGGTGGGGATGGGAAGAGGGTGGGCCATCATCACCGCGGGTGCTGGTGAGCATTTCCACTGAGCTCCCTGAAGGTAGGCAGATGCCTCGGGGTGCTGCAGACCTCCAAATAATAAAAGAAAACACAAAAATGCTGCAAAAAATGTCTATGCACACAATCAAACACCTGAAAGCAGAAGCAGAGAGGGAGAGGTGGGGGTGGGGGGGGGGGGGGGGGGGGGGGAAGGAGAGAGGCCGGGGGGAGGAGGAATGAGGCTGGGGGGGAGGGAGGAGGAGGAGCGAGGCCGGGGGGTTGGGGATGAGGAGCGAGGCCGCGGGAGCGGGGAGCAGGGCGAGGGGAGAGAGCCAGGGGAGGAGGAGAATGGGAAATGGGCAAGAGGAAGGGGGGAAGAGGGGAGCTGTGTGACAGCAGGAGGGCATAGGTATTGGCTGAAAACTGCTGCAATCTTGGAAGGGGGGGTGGGGCCAAGGTGGGGGTCTGATGTGCTACACTAGTTATAGTTTATGAAGAAAAACAGAAAATAATCTTGTCGAAATACATGTGTTAAAACAGAGTCTGCATTTTCTAAAGTTAGCACAGTTTTAGGATGTTTGTAGCTATAGAAATTCAGACACATGGAGAACAAACTCATTGTTTTTGGCATCAGAATGTTTAACCTAAGTAATTTTGCTGATTGCAAATCTTTGAGCACTGTAGTTTGATGTAAATTGATGAAAATGATCTCAGTTGATCACTACTTGCAATGTCAAATGATAGTTAAATGATTGTTTTGAGTACATATGTTAGTTAAATGATTGTTTTTGAGTGCAACTGATGTCAAATGATGGCTAAATGATTTATTTTGAGAGCAACTGATGTCATATGAGCACAAATCAATGCTGTTGAATGATATCAAATTATGTCAGAATTTTCTGAGAGGTAGATTGAAATGTAATCATTCACAATAACGTCATAGATTACTATATTCCTAAGTGAACAGGTGTTCTAGATGGAAAAGCAGAGAGGGACAATGGTTATGGACAAATGGCGGAGATCTCTGGAGGAGGAGTGGACGGTATGAGTGGAATGGTAAAGAGTTTGGCAAGGTTAGATCCTGGTGGGTGCACTGGGAAAAAAGGCAGAGAGAGGAGGTTGGAACATCTGGAGTTGCTGCTCCCAAGAAGGAAATGACAATATATCTTGATGCGCCCTTTGGAGATTGTGGAGCTATGTTAAAATAAGGCAATTCATATATGTGTGTATTAAAATGTCTGACCATGTTAATACTGATGTGCAGATACTTGCATCAAGTGTAGCTGTGGACTTGTTCAGGAATTAAAACTTGGCATGACAGCAAAACAGGAAAGCAGAGGAGTAATGACAGGCTGGGGTACAGGGTATAGGAGGAAAAGTGCGCGGGAATGAAAGATGGCATGTTTCAGTGACTTTAATAGAGCAAACAGCAGATAAGAAATGCCAAGAGAAAAAATAAATGGACACAGAAGTAATAGAATCAGGCCTGCATTGACAGGCAAAATGTACACGTAAATGGACGTCAGGACCAACTGCTGCATATTTGAGATCAAGAGTCATACTTTCAATCTCCATCAAGATTTTTAGACCTACATAAGGGAATATAATGAATAGTTGCATGGCAACAAGGTAAGGCGGCCAAGTGAAGCAATGATGCAGGCACAGAAGAAGGAGATGGGTTTGGCAGCCAAAGCCACCTTCAACAACCCACACATAGCAGTTCAATGCCAAAAGAAGTTTAATGATCTCATCAGATAAGCTATAGATCTGTCAATTGTGTGTATGTTTATAGACATCTGTGTAGCACAGTATCTTTGTTATGAATTCTCAGTAGCAGGTACTTCTTTGAAAACAAAGTCTATCTTTCAAATACTTTGTTTCAAATCTGATGGATGCGCTGGATGCATCTTAATGGAAGGTTGTTGTTAAGAGCTTAGCTGAGCTGAGCTGTGGACTTAGCTGAGCTGTGGAAAAGGGCAGGTTGCCGATAAGAACATAACATAAGAACATAAGAACTAGGCACAGGAGTAGGCAATTCAGCCCTCGATAAGTGAGTAAAATGACATAGACACACATCTGTCATAACCTCACTGAATCAGCCTTGTGGAACTGATCTTGCCCTTCCTTTTGAATTTCTCAAAAATGTTTAAATGTTTATTTCATCCATTTCATAAATAGATGATTTGTACAATATGAATTAAAGATACTTGATCATTTTTAGTTTCAATCCCAAGAGATAAAAATCAGGAAGCAAGCTTTCATTGTCTTCCTGAATTTTCCCAAAATTTGCTTTCTTTTTTTCAAATTTGGTCTCCGAATGGGTGAATTTTGAACAAACTATGAAGGCGAAATCAGTGACCAGCAATACATATGAAGTCATTAATTTGTACCCATCAGTGAAACTCGAGCCCCCAATTTTAACTAACAGAGCAAGTTAGGTTCAAACTCCATTGGTGAATAAAATCAAACTGGATGTAAAATGGGCATCTGACCTGAACCCACCACTTCTCCTACTGGCTGCGGGGGTTAGCCTGGGACAGACTTTGAAAAACTCAACAGATTGTCAGAAAAGTTACAACTACTCAGCTTAAAATTTATTTTTAAATTGCCAAATAAAATGTCAGTTTACTTGCCATACATAAATTCTTAAAATTCTAATGCTTTACAGGAGTTGTGAGCGACAATAGAGAACTACACCTGATGGAGAAGCCGAGCTTTTCGATATCCATGCAGAAACCTGCCACCTTCTTTCAATGTGAAGTTATTAAATGTTATTCAAACAGCCACAGCCACAGCTATGCATCTATTGATGTCTGGCTGAACTTTGATAATACATCTTAGCTGAAGGGTCAACCCATTTGCTAATATTTATCAAATGCTGAATTCATTCATTAATAAAGTAGAACAAAACTGAAATGAGGTAATGTGTTAAATTAAGGTAAAGGTCAATTATATAAAAGGCCCGTCTGCATGTATGTTAATATTGATGTGCAGATGCTTCTGTGTGACTTTGCAATTACATCTGGATTTAGTTGTGTTCCTTTATTTATCCCTTCCATGTTGAGCTAGGTCTGGGTCTGGAAAGCGTCTTTTCTTTCAAATTGTTTATATGTGTAACTAAGTTTAAGAAACGGGATTTGTTGACACAATACACGCACCAGTCTGCAGGAATTTATTGTCTTCGTGCCAAGATTTTACATTAAGTACCATTTGTGACAGAGGCCTGAATTTTATACTTGGTGGGCGCACGCGTTCGGCAGGCCCAGTATCGCTCGGGGAACAAGCCACTGCCCGCGATCAGCCCCCAACTGTTGTTACTCACATCAAGAAGTTGTGGTGGAAGAATTAATCCAGGCTGGTCTTTTGGTTCAAGCTGGTGTATTTTCAAGACAAACCCTCGATGCTACCGACTTCCAAGTAGCTTCCACATAAAAAGCTGTTTCTTTTTATTCTCTTTAGATGGGATAATCAATGTCCATCACCTGTTTAGCTAGCAATTGTCTTTAACAAGGCGATTGCCATGCAGAGTGATTATTTATACATTGACAATCGTGATTTCATGCTGGCTGGCTAATTAAGGCCCACCCAGCATGAAACAAGTTTTCCCAATGGTCGGGAAGGACCAGGCAGGGGCCTGCCAAGCGCCAGGTTCAATGGCGACCCGACGGGCGGTCTAAAAACAGCACAGGTAGCTCCTTGAAGGCTGCCAGGAAAAACATATCTTCCACATGCTGAAGACCGAAGCTATGGCCTCAAATGCAGCTGGAGACACCAGGCAGGAGGGGCAGGTTTGGTGGGTACTCGGTCCTCCCGGTTTTCGAATGAGTGCCTCATGGTCCTCCTGGAGGAGGTGGCTGCCAGGAGGAACACCCTCGTCCCCAGTGGTGGAAGGAGGAGGCCACACCTGACAAAAAGATCTTGAGAGGAGGTGGCAGCCCAAGTCAACAGCCATGACATTGTGTGGTACACATGGGTGCAGTGCTACAAAAGGTTTAAAGACCTGCTGCACTCAGCAAGGGCGAGTACCATGTTGACATGGATCAGTGTGATGAAGTGCTAATGCCTGGCCATCCCTCCATGGAGTTCAGGAGTGTTAGAGTCTGAGTGTCAAATGTCAACAATGTCAGAGCTGGCCAATGGGTTGAGCCCTGGCTGCTTGGACTGAGTGCCTTGCAGCTCGAGGGCCAGGACTCAGATGTGCCCTGCAAGGTGTCCCTCAGGTGGGGTTGGCCAGGCTGCAATGGCGCTGCTGGTAGAGTGGACTAATCAATGCTCCTTTGTCCTTTCAGGAGAAGATGAGCCATAACAACATAGAGAGGTCAAAGGCAGACAGAGGGTCCCCAAACCTCCTTAATACTTACAAGATTTGAGCAGGAGTCGTTGAGCTGGAGAGGTGCCATGCACCTCAGTCAGCCGATCGCAGAGAGGCTGAGGTGTCAGGCGAAGGTACGAGTGCAGTACACAGAGGTGAGAGTTTCAGATGGTGCAAACACTTGTGTAGTGTCCTCACTGATGGGAGCCTCAAAGCTGGATTCCCCATTGATCATTGAAAGACGATGGCAACATGATGCAGATCTCCATTGTCTCACCCGGGTGCCTGGCTTGCACAGTGACAAGGTGATGAATTAAACTGATGACATGTTGCTGGTCTCCCTTAGATTCGCCAGCACACAATCATTCTCAGACGCCGGAGGTGCCACCCCTGACGCCAGAGGACCACCGGGCTTCAGCTGCACCTGTGTCACACCTGCTCTCTGAACCAGGCACCAGCACAGATAGCAGCACCTTGGCGTTAGATCATCGGCTAGAATGTCAGAGCACAGTGGTGAGAGCGCTTCACATTTGCTTGAGGAGCAGTTGGAGGCAGAGAGTGCCCAGGGTGCCGCTGGAGACCAGGATGATGCTGAACTGAAGGCAGATGATGAGCCTCTGGAGTTGACCATTAGGTGGCAGATGCTGGATGTCCAGCAGGATGTACGGGACGATCTAGCGGAGATCCGTGAGGGTATGCATGCTACGGTCTCTGTTGTGGAGGAGACCATACGGAGCATAAGCACTGCATTGACCCTCATGGCCAAGTGCACTGCCTCCTCCATTGAGAGAGTGGCGACTCTCATGGAGAGGCAACTCCAGGCACAGAATCAGGGCTTCCTGGGGTCGCACTCAGACCTGTAAGCCCTCAACACAGGCAATGACCTCAGGTGGTCAGTGCCAATATGGGAGATGGATGGGGCACCCAGTATCCCAGCTAGGTGCCCGTCCATCAATAGCGAGCAGGGGGGTTTAGAGTGACCTCACATTGGCGCCTGAGCTGCTTGACATCTCTGTGGGCTCCTCTCAGGGCACTCTGTATGATGGCAGCAGCTCCTCCACTCCTCTGCCAGTGACCGTGGCATCTAATGAGGCTGTGGTGACTGGGGAGATGCCAGGAGTGGCACTGGCCACTCCCTCCCACGCGGGACCAGAACAGGCTCCACTGGCCTTAGGACAACCACCAAAGTCATCAAGGCCAACAAGACAGCACAGTCAGCAGGCTGTCTCCAATGCTGGTGCCAGCGAGATGTCGCATTCACAAACTTAAGTTTAAGGCACAAGAGAGACTGGTCACAGGTAATCATGTGTTATATAAAGTTTTGTTTATGTTTGCTGGTCTGGGAATGAAGACCAGAGAAGGTTATGATAACTTGTTTGAATTGTGAAAATGAGATAAAATTTTGTTTTTGTCATAATGGCCTGAGTATGCTTCACCTTTTTTTTGGTGCAGGGTACGCCAGTATGTAATGCTGGATGTGAATGACTCTAAACTTTATTGCACAGGCATGGAGTGGACTTTGGGTTCAAATGAAAGGGTCATTTCAGACATCCAAGATTGAGGCAGCAGCCCTGGCATGAGGTGGAAGCAGATCTTTGGCAGTGTAGCTGAAGGAGCGTTGGACTAAGGCGTCCCTTGTGTTCTTGCCTCCCTGAAGGATACAGAGGTCTGCCTCCATGTCCTCAGCGTTCTCCTCACTGTGCTCCTCTTCTGACTCACTACTGGATTCATCCTCTGTGGCCTGTGGAGCTGCATCAAGGTCCTCTTCCTCCAGTGGGTCCCCCCTTGCCAGTGCCAGTTTGTGGAGAGCACAGCATGCAACCATGATCAGTGACACCCACTATGGGGGACATTTAGTGCTCCCCTTGAACGGTCTAGGCATCGGAAGCACATCTTCAGAAGATCTATAGTTCTCTATTACCACCCTTGTGGAGGCATGATTCGTATTATAATGCTGCTCTGCCTCTGTTCTTGGGTGGCGGAGAGGCATCATAAGCCAACTTTTAAACGGATAGCCCTTGTCACCCAGCAACCATCCATCCAGTCGGGCTGGAGCACTGAATAGCCTCTGCATCTGGGAGTATGAGAGGCTATAAGCTGGGAGCTGCCAGGGTACCCTGCACAGACTTGCAGAATCTGCATCCTATACTCACACACTATCTGGACGTTTGAGTAGAAGCTCTCCCGGCTGACCCACTGGTGCCTTGACGGCCACATATGTGCAGTTGATTGCACCCTGAATGCAGGGGAACCCAGCAATTGCTGCAAAGCCGCTGGTTCGCTCAGCCTGGCTGGCTTTGTCCATACGGAAATGAATAAGTGTCATTACCCTTTTGAACAGAGCTTCTGTCACCAACTTGACACAACTGTGGACAGTTGATTGAGATAATCCACAAAGACCCCTGGAAAGAGCCAGAGACATAGACGTTGAGGGCCACCGTGACCTTTCGAGCCACTGGCATAGGTTTTCCACCCACACAGTTGGAGGTGCTCTCAGGCCCAAAAGGGGACATCTGACTAATGGAGGTCACAGTCTCCGTGGGGAGGTGGGGCCTCCTTCAGCATTGCATCTTGGACATAATTAGGAAGCTGCATCGCTGCCTATAAACCCTGGCAGCAGGAGAGTGGCGTCTTCTGCGGCCCCTTCTGCCTTGGACTACCTGCTGGCCCTGTGCTCCTTGTGCCTACGCCTCTCCTCCCACAGGTCGCTCTCCTGGAAGCTGCATTGGGGCACCTGGCCTCCTCTCCCTTCTGCCCCTCTCTTCCTCCTCAGAGGAGGTACCTCCAGTGGAAAGCATAATTCCCATTACCAGGGTTTACAAAA
This sequence comes from Cetorhinus maximus, assembly GCF_964194155.1. Taxonomy (NCBI): domain Eukaryota; kingdom Metazoa; phylum Chordata; class Chondrichthyes; order Lamniformes; family Cetorhinidae; genus Cetorhinus; species Cetorhinus maximus. The sequence goes on from NC_135884.1 coordinate 54,993,532, forward strand.
GGCTGCCTGATACCTGAAAGGGTCCACATGGTCAAAATCCTCCAGGGGCCTGGAAGACACAATGAGTCCTGAAATCAAGCCTAGAAATGCTAAGACTGAAGTTCAGAACAGATATGAAGCTTTTAAGTTCAAATAAGCAACCAGCACAAACAATCTCCTAAAACCCTCACTACTCACACTGGCAATGCTGCTGACCCTTTTTATCCCACCCTTGGATGAGGTTTTTCAAAATGTGGGCAACCCACCTGCCTGTTTTGCCTGTGCGATGGGCACAAAATTGCACGGGCAACATAAAATCACAACGTAAAATTGGGTTTTTAATGGCCTTAAGTGGTCTTTTAATTAATGGCAGGCGCCGCTCTGACACCCGCGTGTGCCCACCAACCTGAAGATTGTGCGTGTGCAGGATGGCGTCTTGGCGCTCGCCCGTGTCTTCTCGTGCTATTTTACACCCAATTGGGCCAGGCGCGCGCCCACCCGCGAGGTGTAAAATTCTGCCCAGAGGGTTCAGACTTTATCAGTGAATGAATCCAAAGTGTACAGATGTTAGATGTTCTCCCAGTTGCTTTTTATTTTATTGATTTGATGTATCAAAGAATGAGCATTTGACCAGAGCTCCAGTCAGACAAAATACTTTGCTGTTCTCTGGGATTGCTGAGGGAGTTCTAACCTGCTTTCTATAGAACCAATTGGTCACAAGCAGAAGGCAGATAATGTACCAGCCAAATCGATCCACTGGAGCCCCTGGAGCTGCTGTTCAGTGGAAATCTAAAAAATGTTCTCAAGGAGGAATAGGTATTTGGGCAGGGTGGGTGGGAGGTGGGGAAGAGTCCTAACTGGACTATTGCAAGGGCTGCACAGCCTGAACAACAGAAACTTCTTTTGTAGTCACAAGTTGCCAGAAGCAGATACAATAAAACGGTAGTGAAGAAGTCATATGGACTCAAAACATCAACTCTGTTTTTCTCTCCACTGTCAGCTGTCAGATCTGCTGAGTTTTTCCAGCATTTTCTGTTTCTATTTCAGATTTCCAGCATGTGCAGTATTTTGCTTTTACAATAAAATAGTAATGGTTATGTACTCTGTCCACATATGTCTCATGGCTGGTCACGAGGTTCTGCTGTGCAAGCTTTTCCATGAGATAGGCCCTTTTCTGCCTAATTGTCCTGATGGCTTTGTGAATGTTCCTATTCCTCCTTTCGGGCATTTTTTTAGGTTTCCTCTGAACAGTGAGGGGCAATGGTTCCAAAATGAGACTCTACTGGAAAGCTCCCCTAAATCAACCAATAATCCTGAAACATGCATCTAGAATGCCAACGTCTGCCAGAGCTTCTCAAAGACATTCTCCAAAGTCATCTGCGGTCTCCTCCACTGAAAGCCTGCAGCCATACTACAGCCACCGGGGTAACACTGTGCAGCAGCATGAGGAAAGACAAAGACACACAGAAGACAGGTTCTAATGGAATAAGGACAGAAAATGCTGGAAAAACTCAGGACTGACAGCATCTGTGGAGAGAGGAACAGGTTAATGTTTTGAGTCAAATAGGACTCTTCTTTGGAACTCAGGCTCTAATGGAATGCACAAGGGTGAAAGTTGACTTTTGTATGCAATATGGATAGATTATTTTTTATAAATTTGATTTTTAGTGTTTATTTTGAGGTGCCATTTATTGTTATAGTGTGGCCAATGACAAGAGGAAGGTAAAGTGTGGAACTGTTACTGAATGGTGTATTGGGGTTGCGGTTACTGGTATTACATTCAGATAAGTTCTTCAGAGGTAGCATCGGCAGAAAGAGCTGCTGAGGTTGCCTCCGCAGTCTCTCTTACTCTACCTCCTCCTCAGCTTCTTGCCAGCTAGTTGGTGCTAAAGACTTTCCCCTCAGGCTGTGTGGCATGCAGCAGACCATCACCAGTCATGACACCCACTCCTCCAGAGCTGTCTAGGCAGCAAAACTATTGTTGCATCACCCAAATGGTCTACTCACTCACACTTCATGTGGTAGCATGGTTTTTAATGTATACATGCTGCACACCAGAGTCGTCAGCCATATCATCAGTTGATAGCCTACATCACCCAGTATACTTCCTGTGGATTGCCCTGGTGGGTTCAAATGCAGCTGGCCCAGTGGAGTGCCACAGAATGAATGCATTGTCACTGCTATCAAGATGCCAGCAGTCAGGTGTCACATACCAGCTAAATTTGAACTGGAATCGCTTTCAGTTCTGGTACAGGGCAGCATTGACATACGAAGCAGCAGAGTGAACTGTGGGTAGCCAATGTCACCTTGCACATTGGGAAAGCTTGCAACCCCACCAAAGCCATGTGCTTGCCCTGCCTGCTAGTCTTTGGCAAGAGAAAATGAAATGTATATGTTTCTATTTGAACAGAGGGTCTCAGTGACCTCCCTTTCATAACAGTGCTTAGTGAACTGAGCAATATTCCAAATATATCCTGATCCAGCCTAAAACAAAACAGACACTTTCTCAGCCACAATGCAGTCCTGCTCTGAGATGATAGCTATGGCTGAAACAAGTGGCAGATTTCAGTGAGGAACTTATTAATGAAGCACAGGTGTTTTACACATTGTTCTTCACAGAAATTCATGTAGGAGATTTGTTACCTGAACCAGATATTGCCTCATGCTGAGATACCCTTTTCCCCCTCCTTCTCCTCCCTCTTCCGGTGGCTTGTCCTACTCTGTACAAAGCTCTATCCATTCTCAAACTCATGCTGTATTGCAAAGGGAATGCCTGCTAGTGCACCATGTCTGGCAGCAACAGGTTTGTGCAGAAAATATGAAGACAACACAAAGTCCTTCAGAACCTGCACAATTTTTGCAACTTGAAAAAACTATGGAAAGCATCAAAGAATCATGGAAGCAGCCAGAAGAAATCAATCAGCAAATAACCTGCAAGTCATTGATGATGGCTTAAAATACCTCTGGTGGGTAGGTCCATACTGCTGGTGAACACATGTTCAGCTATGCAAGATTAAGAGAGGGCATTAGCCAGAGCGCTGAACTCCAAAATGCCCATATGAGTGAGAAATCATCTTTGTCCACCAACTGACATTTTCTGCTTGCATACTTTTGGTGGACGCTCACTGCATGTGTACGCACAAGCCAAAGCTTACAGCAAAATGGAATCCAGTGTGATTCATCCTACAAGAAGCCATAAACGCTGTAGATGCCATTTTGGAAATCTAAGGGCTCTCATGGAACACAAAAAAAAAGCTGAACTTCTCGTCCATTTCTTTTTTAAATCAGCGGCCAGAGAGCAACAACACAAAGATTAGTCATTGGTTGGTCATGCAAATGAGCAATTGGACAATAAGAATGGGAGTGGGCCACTTAGCTCTTTGAGCCTCTTCTGCCATGCAATAAGATTGTGGTTGATCTGTGATTTTACTCTGTATACCTGCCTTTGCTGCATATTCCTTATTGCCCTGGATTAACAAAAACCTATCAATCCCAGATTTAAAATTGAACAATTGTCATTTGCAGAAGAAAGTTCCAAACGTTTCCCACCCTTTGCATTTAAGTGTTTCCTAACTTTGTCCCTGAATGCTTTGACTTTAATTTTTCAACTATTCCCCCAAGTCCTAACTCCCAGCCAGCAGAAATAATTTCTATCCACCTTATCTGTTTCATTTAATATCTAGAAAACTTAAATCAAATCACTTCTTACCTTTCAAATTCCAGCCAATATAACCCTATTATGTGTAATCTCTCCTTATAACCTAACACTTGGTGTCCAGGTATCATCCTGATAAATCTAAAATGCATAGCAAAGTTCACAGTACTCCAGGTGTAACAGAAAATGTTGGAAAAACTCAGTAGGTCTGGCAGCATCTGTGCAGAGAGGAACACCGTTAGCATTTGGAGTCCAATATGACTCTTCGGAAGAAGGTTGCTGAAGGACATTTTGCTGTCTTGATGGCTTCTGCACATACTCAAAACATCAACTCTGTTTCTTTCTCCGCAGATGCTACCAGAACTTCTGAGCTTTTCCAGCATTTTCTGTTTTTATTTTCGATGTCCAGCATCCACAGTATTTTGCTTTTATTTTGGTATGATCTGACCAGGCTTTGTATTGTTGTAGCATAACTTCTTTCCTCTTGCATTATTGTCCTCCAAATGTTAAGGCCAGCATTCCTTTAGCTTTTTATTATTTTCTGTATCAGTTCATGACATTTTATTGACATATGTCCTTGGAACACCAAAGTATTTTTCATTTCTAGCTTTTCACCATTTAGAATGGTCCTAAAAGGATAGAATAGAGTCATAAGTGGATGATAAATTGCCTAATTTGAATTCCAATTGAACAATTTTACTCATTCACTTAATCCATTAATGGCTGTGCAATTTTATACTTCCATCTACATTGCTTACAATGTCATCTCTCTTTGTGACATGAGCATGCGTGGATATGTTGCTTTCTGTTCCATTACCTAAGTCAGGTCCCTCAGTACCTGTACACTCTTTAGAATTGTGTCATTAGTCTATATTGTCTCTCTCTATCCCTTCTGTGAGAATGTATCAGCTCACATTTCTCAGTATTAAATTCCATCTGTTGCTTGTCTGCCCATCCTGCTAGTTTAACTATGTCCAACCACTGCCTCTCATCCTCCAGTTTGTAAAACAATTTACTATAACTTGGTGGTTTCTTGTTGGTTTCTGTACCTAGACTAATTTTTTTATCTAAGCTGAAACTGACACACCCTATTCAAAAAGCCTCATTTTTTTTAAACCAACATTTTGTATGTTGTTTTGTCAAATGCATTCTCGGAATCCATATAGACAATATCCATTGCTTCCCCTTCATCAACCTCCTTTCTGACATCATCAAAAAAAAAATCAATTAGTCAAGCACGATCTGCCTTTTTACAAATTTGTGCTGGCTATCCTGAATTGCATCTTGTAACTCCCTCTGCACCTGTTGATTTTTTTCCCTGATTATTTTTTTTAAACTTTATCCAACACTGATGTTAAACTGACTGGCCTGTCATTACTAGGAATATCCTTACACCCTTTCTTGAAAAAGGGAGTCACATTTGCCACACTCCAATCCACTGGCACTTCCCTGTATCTAGGGAAGATTGCAAGGTTTTGGCAAGCTGTTCCATCACCCCTGTTCCCATTTCCTTTAGCAATCTGAATTCCAAGGCATCCAGACCAGGCAATTATTCCATTCTAAACATAGCAAGCCTTTGCAGTACATCCTTCCTGTTCATTTTCACCCCTTCCGTTACCTCTACCATCTGCTACCCTTTACAAATCCATGCTGGCTCTCTCCAATCTGCTGAAAAAATTCCTGGTGCTCTTTCACATTATCATTAACTACACTGAATAAGGAGCCCATTTTAAACTATGTCCATATTCCTTTCCACTGAAGATAATGAAAAAGACTAGCAGGTGTGTGGTGGCAATACTAAGTGGCTAATTCACTATTGCAAAGGGGAATACTGGCCAAAATAAACTTCACCCTTAATTTATTTCAGATATAGCCAATTTGTTCTAATTTTATCAAATGCCCATTATGACACATTTTTCAAATGTGTGCACAAGCAAATGGTACAGTCATCAGAATGGTATTTAAAATTGCAATAAAGAATGGACAAATTTGAAAAGCAGCACCAACAACAACAGTAAGATATACAGCTACATGGAAAGAACTCCAAAAATCAGTGGCAGTAATAATCAAATGTCAAAAGCAGGGTTTTCTTATGCATGCACTGCAGAAGACCCTGTGCTTAGGCCACATAGCCACATTTTCATGATCAAACAACTACCCACCATCACTTGGACTTTGACCTTCACAGTGCTTCCAGCTCTCATTTCTGATCTACGATGTATACATTGCCTCCATTGATCTTTAGTTATCCACTCCACTTTAAGTATTTGGTATATTAATCAACCGACATAAGGTCCTGAGTGCAGAGAGCAAGAAAAAAGAGAGCCACAGTAGTTACCAACATGGATTTACTGATATGAAAAATGAACACTCAGAGAACTGTTAAAGTGCAGTATACTATTGAAAAATATTTCTTAAGTTCAAAGTAACTTCAAACTTATCTTTAATGTGCAATTTTTGTCACGATAAATACTTTTCTAGAGGTAGCACACTAACTGAGTTGCCAGACCCTACTCCAGCCAGTGGGCATAAAACATGGATGAATCATTTTGTTTCTATTAAAAAGTTCCTAATCACCAACCCACCTGACTTCAACACCACCAACCAGCTATATTAAAATTATTTTACTTGAAGTCTGAGACAAAGCTCCCTTGGCTTTCATAACCAGTCTTGCCTTTTCACTATTATTCAATCAGCTTCAGCTGTGACGTTTATCATTTACTGTTGTCTACCTCAGTGAATGAGAAAATCAAAGCATGCCCATGCCCAAGGGACTTTGCATCCAAAACCTAGCTCAACTTCCCAAGCCCTACAAAATGGTGCTTCCACTGATGGATATGTTAGTGTTTCCACTGAGAGTACTTTGTATTTTCAGAAGAAGGCTCCACAATGTCAAAAGAAAAGTCAGGGGAACAGAACACCCCTCAAACCAGTTATGCATAACAAAAGCAACTTTGAAGTTGTTGAGTTTTCAGTCAAAATACAGATAATTATGCTTTTCGGTGGGAATGAATTTCATCTTTGTTGAAAAAAAAATTATAAAGAGCAGCATTCAATGAAAAGCTCTTGCACCTGTTGGAATCCACATCATTTTCAGGGGAGAATGGCCATAAAGCTCAGAATTACAGGAATCAAAGAATAGAAATGACCTCCATTTTACAAAAACACATTATCTAAGTTTCATAAATGCCACATATTATATGCAATTTTCCACAACAGAGGAGTGGCTACTTTCATCAGAAACCCAGGGGTAAACGATGTCCTGTCAAACAGCAGCGTGAAAATGTCACATTGTTTTATAGCTGCAAAACAGACATGTAAACATCTGATATGAAGGGCAGTGTGCACGGATACACATTCTGCTTCAAAAGTGCAATGCCCACCATATTGAAAAAGGCTGAAGTCTAAGTGCAGAATTTTGCCCTTGACGGGCGGGCGGGCAGCCGATTGCCACCGCCGGAACGGGCCGCACTGTGATTTTGCGCGGGCGGGCCAACTAAGGCCCGCCCAGCGGGTTAGTGACTCCCGTGTAGAACAGGAAAATAGTCGTGGAGGCGGGCGTGCTCAGACCGCCGGTTCCAATGGGGAACTGGCAGACTGTATAAAGAGTGGCCAGGCAGCCTTGTTGAGGCAGTGCACCATGGCCACTCGAAGAGAGAGGCTGCTCTCAGAGGACAGGAGCAGGAGCAGGAGGAGGGGGGCAGGCTGCAGGAGAGGCCAGCAGGGGGCCAGTGTGCCCCTCACTTTTCTGACGCATGCCTTGCTGTCCTCCTCCAAGAGGTGTCCAGTCATCAGGATATTTTGTACCCGGAAGATGGGAGGAGGAGGGACCCCCATGTCACCAGGCAGGCGTGAGAGGAGGTGGGTGACGCTGTAAGCACCCATGATGATGTGCGGCGCACAGGAACCCAGTGCCGCAAGAGATTCAATGATTTGCTGTGCTCTGGAAGGGTGAGTACCATGTCGGCCTTGGTCATTTGACCAAGCAGGTATCCTTAGCCTTTGAGCACCCTCCCCACCCCCCTACACTACGTCTTACTGCATTGGGCATTTGGCGCACGCTGGGTGGGCAAACAGATAGTGACGATGCTTACATCAGCCTTAGTGGTTGAGGAGAAGATGGGTTCTCCCCGCAGCATATGTTGGTGTTTGTCGCATTTGAGTAGTTTGGGGGCAACCTGCAGGGGAGGCAGCTAGACACACACTCAGAACTCCAACACATGTCTTATTGATGGTGATGAGATGGTTGAAGGAGAGCCTCAAGATGTCGTGGCCAAGAGCCATCTGCTGGCCTCGGCGCCGCACCTAGTTGCGCCTCCTTACCATGGGCGCTAAAATCCATGTCAAAGTGATGGACGCCGAATGTGTCCAAGGTGGCCATTGGGGGAGGGGGTTGGGAGCAGCCGTATTATCTTCTGGGGACTGGTCACCAGTAGTGTGGACAGGAGCGTCTGGAGGCCTCAGATGGGCCACTGTGGTTGGGGTGCGGCATGCGCGTGCAGAGTACATGAACGATCAGCCCCAATAAATCCTCTTCTCTGTTCTGCAGGCAAAAACTGAGCACAATCAGAGGGAGTGCCAGAGGACTGGAGGTGGGCATGCCCTGCTCCAGCGCCTCACCACCTTTGAGGAGCAGGCCATGGAGCTGGGGAGGAGGCAGGTGGCCAGGACAGCAGGTGGCGGCAAGGCAAGGGTCCAGCGGCCAAGTATTTGAGGTTCACAGTCCCATCCACTCTGTCTGCCCACCATCCAAACCACTGATGGCTGCTGCAATCATTAATGCTGCAACACTGCTCATTCACAGACGGAAACACTTTGTCGTGTGGCTCATACACAAAGGTCCCTCGTTCCCTTGTGGATGTGCGTCTCCACCACCTTCCAAAGTCGCCTTATCCCAGTTGTGACCACTATCCCCATGGCCTAACATGCCATGGCATCACTGCTGCACAGTCAAAGACGTTTTGCACCTTAAGGGGGTTGGTACCTCCACCACCCTTTCAGCCAGTGCGCTCCACATTACTCTGTCCAAAAGGTCCTCAGCACCTCAGCTGTGAACCTCATGGCACTCAACTTAAATAAATGCCACCACGTTACTCATCCCTGCGCCAAGGGGAAATGTTGCCTTCTGCCCACCCATTCTATGCCCCTCATAACGGTATGAAGGTCAATAATGTGACCTGTCAATCTGTGATCCACAGTAAATGTCGTAAGTGTTTGCAATGTTTCCTCAGCACCGCAACTATCCAGGCCAGCATGCATCCAGGTCAGGTACCTCTGCACTCTCCCCACTCCAATGGCACATAACATGCCATGTGGCATTCCTGAGGCCATCTGACCAGCCTCTCTGTATGCACGTCTAATGTTTGGGCCTCCTCTTGACTCTTTTCCACCCCAGCAATGTTTGTCTCCTTAGGGTCTTGAAGGGTGAGTGACTTATGAGGCGGGGGGGGGGGGAAAGGGTTGAAAGGCGCTACTGACTGTGCGCTAACTGATGTACTGTCCTTGTTGTTAGTTTCAGCATCACCACCGCATGGCCGCGCCCAACGACACCGGACCCCCCCCCCTCCACACCTGAGGGCCAAGACGTGCAACTTGCGGCACATCATTTCAGCCAGCCAGGCACCAGCACAGACACAAACACCTCGGTGGGGAATTTAACGTTGGCTCGTGTCCCGGGTCACATTGGAGACAGCACTTCACAATCACGGGAGGAGATGGCATGGACAGAGAGTGCCGATGGCGCCAGCAGCCTGAGGGCTGCAGGGGACCAGACACATGCTGAGTGACATGCCTCTAGAGTTATCATCAATGCAGCAGCTGCAAGACAAGCGGCAGGAATCGCATTTGCATCTGGTAGGGTTGCATGAGGGTATGCTTCAGTTGGTCTCTGCGATGGAGGAGTCCAGGCAGAATGCAAGTGAAGGCATGAACCTCAGGGCAGAGCTTCGCGCTTCCTCCACAGAGATTGGCGACTCTCATGGAGAGTGGCTTCAATCAGGTGGAGACTCTTCTGATTGGATTACGCTCTGACCTGCAAGCCCTGACAGTGGTAATGGCCATGGGTGGTCATTCCCAATGTGGGAGATGTTCTGGGCACCAAGTGTTGGCGCTCGGTGCCCATGCATCTGCGGTGAGTAGGGAGGTCCAATGTGACCTCACGTCGGTGCAGCAGCTGCCTGTCGTCACCGCGAGCTCCTCTCAGGGCACTCTGGATGAGGGCAGCAGCTCCTCCGCCCCTCTGCCAGTCAATGTTGCATCTGTTGAGGCTGCGACAACTGGGGAGGTGCCAGTTCTGGAACTGGCCACTCCCTCCCAGGCGGGGCCATCACAGGCTTCCAAGGGCCAGAGGACGCGTGCAAAGGTCATCGAGGCCAACAGGGCAGCAGAGTCAGCAGGCTGTCTCACAAGCCACTCCAAGCAATGGGGCGGCACCTAGATGTAGCATCCGCAAACGAAAGCATAAGGCATGTTAGGCACTCCACGGGTATGTCACTGGTGATTTTGTGTTCGCCTTAGATTAGGGAACAAATACTTATGTTTGTCATAGAGACGTTTCTGTTTTATGTTGGACAGAATAAAGTCCACTTTTCTGACCATGGCTGAGGGTGTTTCCTTTGTGCTGCATTTGTATGTTTCACAGACATCTCATGAGTGTTTGAGTGGACATTGATGTTTCTGTACTAAGCCCTTAGTAGCAGCCGATGAGGTGGAAGATGCACCACCTAAGTGCCACATGTGGAAGCGCCAGGCAATGCTGGTCCTGCTGATCCATGTGTGTGGAGCTAGCTGAAGGTTCATTGGATTAAATTGACCCCGGTGTCCCTGCCTCCTTGGTGTAATAGCGGGTCGGTGTGCTGCCCCTCATCATTGCCCTTTGCTTCCTCATCCTCTGAGCCATTGCTGGATTCATCAGGTGCAGCCTCATCCACTGCGTAAAGATCTTCAACGTCAACTGCATCCCCCCTTTCCAGCGCAAGATTGTGCAGAGTGCAGCATGCTACCACTATCACAGAGACACGATCTGGGGGGTACTGGAGTGCGTCCCCTGAGCGGTCCAGGCAACGGAAGTGCATCTTGAGAAGACCAATGGCTCTCTCTACCACAGCCCTTGTGGTGCTGTGGCTCCTATTGTACCGCTGCTCAGCTTCTGTTCTTCGACGGTGGAGTGGTGTCATGAGCAACCTTCTGAGGGGAGAGCCCTTGCCACCCATCAGCCAACCATCCAGCCGAGCCGGAGCACTGAAGAGCCTCGGCACCTGGGAGTGTCTGAGGATGTAGGCGTTGTGGTAGCTGCCTGGGTACCTTGCACAAACTTGCAGAATCTGCATCCTGTGATCACACACTATCTGCATGTTCATGGAGAGGAAGCCCTTCCTGTTGACAAAGGCACCGGGCTCACCTGCTGGCACCTTGATGGCAACATGTGCATAGTCTATTGCACCCTGGACACGGGGGAAACCAGCTCTGGCTCGCTGTGCCTGACTTACCTGGTCGCAGCAGAAGTGGATGAAGGTCAATGCCCATCTGTACAGAGCATCTGTAACCTGCTTGACACAAGTGTGGACAACTGATTGGGACACACCGCAAAGATCACCCACTGAGCCCTGGAAGGAGCCAGAGGCATAGAAGAGAAGGGCAACTGTGAGCTTCAGAGCCGCTGGCATGGGGTGTCCGCCCACACAGTTAAGGGAGATCTCAGGGCCAATCAACTGCCTCCCTTGAGGCACGGAGCCTCCTTCGGCACTGCACCTCAGTCATATTGAGGTAGCTGCATCGCCGTCTGTATGCCCTGGCAGCAGGATAGTGGTGTCTTCTGTGGCCCCTTCCACCTTGGACAACCTCTTGGCCCTGCGCCCCTTGTGCCTGCGCCTGGCCTCCCAAAGGCGGCTCCCCTGGAAGCTGACTGTCCACTCCTGGGCTCCTCCTTATTCTATCCCTCCCTTCCTCTTCAGAGGAGCTGCCTCCAGTGGAGATATCAGAACCCATACCCAGGCTAAATGGAAGCCTCCGGAAAGCTGCAGGCCCGATAAAGATTACTGTCTGCAGACTGGTTTCAAAGTACACAAAAACTCTTGGAAATCGATGTGAACTGCTAACAATCACACAGGCAAGTTTAAAACACTTTCTGCATTAAATACATCATGGAAAACATGCACAACCCCCCTGAGTCCACATATCCCACCGGTGCATGAGTTTTAATAAAAAATCTCCTACCCGCCTGCCCGTTGGGCCCATGCGCCGAGCCGAAGTTCGCACGGGCCCCTCAAAATTGTCAACAATTGGCAAGTTAAGGGCCTTAACGAGGCCTTTAATTGATGGCGGGGGCGTGTCCCGCTGCCTTGCGCGCCCACCGACCGAAATATCGCGATGCCGCGCGCATTTTGCCACATTTTGAGCGCTGACGTGCGGGCTCTGCCACCCGCACGTCAGCCAGAAAATTCTGCCCTAAGTTTCAAGAGACAAGTCTAAGACACATGTCAGTATGGTGCCTAATATCCATTTCAGGGTCACATCACACAATTGGGCTGTTCTGAATTAGCCAGAGCCTGGTCTGCTGTATTCAGGATAACCGATTCTATATGTGGCCTAACTGGCAACATTTAAGGGACTGCTGGAGGCTGCCAACAAAAAAAATATAGATTATGAATATATTTGCCTGAATGTGGAGCTTGGAGAAATAGGAATGCTCCTTCTGGTTCCACATTTCCAATCACTTGCAACTCTGTTCTGAAATTCCCTGCCAGGCCTGGGGGCTCCTGCTGGTGGCACAGCCGCCCAATATTCAAGTGTATTTTTCTGGCAAGCTGGCTGGGGATATGCAGCAGGAGTCTGTAACTCATCAGTCTAACTGTTGGGCCTATCTGTTCCAAAGCAGAAATCATTCCCTGTGCACAGTGTTAAGCTTCTGACAGCCAGTTGAAGGAGACCAAAAGTCATTACTCAGCTTTAGATTTATCCACAAAGTGAAACATTGCAAATGTATATATAGCTCCTAACTCTACAACCAAACACCAGTGTCAGTAACTCTTTCGAGTTATCAACAGTCACAGATTGTAACTCTTTCGAGTACATTCACAGTTCTTGGTTTCCGGGAGTGGGACATGAACCCACAACCTTCTGATTCAAAGGCGAGGGTGCTATGAACTGAGCCACAGCTGAAGTGTCTCTTTATACTATTGAGTATATACCAAATGAAAATAAACTAATTAATTGATGAACCACCCCTTAAAAAGGCATGGTAACAAAAACAAAACTTTCAAGGAAACTTAGCAAATTAAATTAAAAAGTAATTGGGCTCAAGTAATACCGTCCACCTGCACATCCTTAACCTTAATTTATACAATTAACATCCAGGAGCTATCCAATTTCACCCTGGATGTCCATCACCAGAACAAAGTCAAGGCAACAGGCAGTATTCTGGCCTCTTGTGATTCCCTGGTTTCAATCGCACTACCATTGGTGACCATGCAGTCAGCTGCCTGCATCCAAAGCTGTGGACTGCCCATCCCAAATGTCTCCTTTGCTCTCTCGCCCTTAAAGAAGCTCCTTAAAACATACCTCTTTCACCTCTCCTATTATCTCTTTAGGTGTCCCGGTGTCAGTGAAGAGCCATGGAATTTTTAACCACATTAAACATGCTATATAAATGCAAGTTGTCTGAAGAACATGTTGTTATTACTCAAACATTTAAACTGCCCTTGCATAGATTTTTATCGAGAAAAATTGAGGATTTTATTATATATGATGTTTGCTTTGAATGTGTTCTGCAAAATCAGAAACCTGAAGCTGGCCCAGGAAGGACACTGTTCCCCAAAAAAATACCTGCAGTGTGTTCACGCTTTACCAACAGATGGCATTTCCGCATAGCCGTGAATAAGATCTGTTTTTATTTATTTATGACATGGGAGCATCACTGGCAAGGTCAGCATTTATTGCCCATCTCCAACTGTCCTTGAGAAGGTGATCATGATCCACCTTCGTGAACTGTTTCAGTCCATCTGGTGCGGGTACACCAAGAGTACTGTTAGCAAGGGAGTTACATGTTCTTACCCAGCAACGATGAAAGAGCGGCAATATAGTTTCAAGTCAGGGTGTTGTGTGGTTTGGAGGGCAACTTGCAGGTGGTGGTGTTCCCATGCATCTGCTTCCCTTGTTCTTCTAGGTGGTAGAAGTCATGGATTTGGAAGGTATTGTCGAAGGATCCTTGGCAAGTTGCTGCAGTGAATCATATAGATGGTTCACACTGATACCACTGTGTGCCAGATGGTTCAGAGAATCAATGAATAAGTGATGGATAAGGTGCCAATCAAGTTGATTATTTTGTTCCGGAGAATGTCGTTTTTGGAGTGTTTTTGGAGCTACACTTATCCAGGCAAGTGGAAAATATTCTATCACACTCCTGACTTGTGCCTTGTCAATGGTGGAAAAGCTTTGGAGAGTCAAAAGATGAGTTAATTGCCACAGAATTCCCAGCCTCTGACTTTGTCTTGCAGCTAGAGTATTTATGTAGCTGCTGCAGTTAAACTTCTGGTCAATGGAAATCTCCAGAATGTTGATGGTTGGGGATTCAGAAATGGCAATGCTGTTGAATGTCAAGGGGAGATGGTTAGATTCTTTCTTGTTGGAGATGGTCATGGTCATTGCCTGGCAACTGTGTAGCACAAATGTTACTTGTCATTTATAAACAAGATGCTTGATGGCTGGCACAGACATGATGGGCTGAAGGGCCTGTTTCTGTGCTGTATAACTCTATGACTCTAACCCAAGCCTAAATGTCATCCATGTCTACTCATGCTGGCAGGAACTGCTTCATTATCTGAGGAATTAGGAATGGGACTGAATATTGCACAATCAGCAAACATCCCCACTTCTGACCTAATGATGGAACGAAAGTCATTTATGAAGCAGTTGATGATGGTTAGGCCGAGGACACTACCCTGAGGAACTCCTGCAGTGATGTCCTGGGACTGATATGATTGGCCTCCAACAATTCCAACCAGTGGAGGGTTTTCCCGATGCCCTTTGACTCCAGTTTTGTTAGGGCTCCTTGATGCCACACTCAGTCAAATGCTACCTTGATGTCAAGGGCAGTCACTCTCACCTCACCTCTGGTGTTCAGCTCTTTTGTCTATGTTTGGGCCAAGGCTGCATTGAGATCTGGAGCCCAGCAGTTCTGGTGAACCTAAACTGAGTATCAGTGAGCAAGCTATTGCTGAATATGTGCTGTTTGACAGCACTGTCAATGACACCTTCCATCTTTGCACCTTGACACCTTTCCAACCACTTTGATGATCGAGAGTAGACGGATGGAACAGTAATTTGACCAGATTGGATTTGTCCTGCTTTTTGTGGATAGGACATTCCACATTGTCAGGTGGATGCTAGTGTTATAGCTGTACTGGGGCAGTTTGTCTAGGAATGCAGCTAGTTCTGGTGCACAAGCCTTCAGCACAGAATGTTGTCTTGGTTCATAGCCTTTTCTGTATCCAGTGCTCTCAGCTGGTTGTTGGTATTATTGGACCCAATCAATTTGGATGATGAGTGGCATGCAGGTGGAAGCATCAGGAGGGGGCCAGGATGGATCATTCATGCAACACTTCTGGCTGCTACTTGGGAGCCTTAGCTGCAGAGGATAGCCATCATTGCTTTCCTTGGTGTCCTTTTTCCATTCATTTCCTCTGGGATCCATCTCTGGGTATTTCTCTCTCCATTCCTCACAGTTTAGTACCCATTTTACATTTTAGTGACTACAGTAGCCTAGTAGATATGGTACTGAACTAAGAAACCAGAAGTCACAAGTTGAAATCTCACTATTGTGAAATGTTCTGTTACAAAATTAAATTCAATAAATGCAAATTTGTGGGCTAGCAACAATTGATTAATTTGAGTCCTTCAGGTATGGAATCTGCCATCACTACCTGGTCTGTCCTACATGAAACACCTGCCCCAATCTCTGTGGGTGGACCTGTACTCAATGGCTCAGACAACGTACCAAGTCAAGACAATCAACATAGCAAAATCCATCTCACTAACATTTGATGCCCAGATTAATCTGCCGACAGGTTAACAGTCATGTTTACAGCATCATACTTATCAGAATCCTCCGTCACCATCTTTGGAAATGTTCTGCTTGACTCTAAGAATAGATCCATCAGCAGTGGATGCACAATGGTATACAGTTGAGCGAAAGTGCCCACCCCATCTGCACACCATCACCCATCAACAATAATTTCAAATCTTCTGTGTCTTAATTTCAAAAAGTGTCAAGTGTCCTGTTGATCAACCCAGCTCAAAGAATTTACTAATTAGTAAACTTTCATGTTGAACATCACTTGGAGTAACTTCTGGGAAAGTAAGGATACAGAGTGGAGACTTTTAAACAAGTGAAGGGTAGGGAATAATTCAAAACAGAAAGCAAAAGAACAAATCTTAAAGCAATGTGCTAAATATTGCAGAAAAGTGCCATTCAGTCCAGGTGTGTTGAATCCCTTGCCGAGTTATTGGGTACAGGGGAGGCGGAGGCATTGTGTACTGTCACTGGACTGGTAATCCAGGGACCTAGGGTAATGCTCTGGGGACCTGGGTTAAAATCCCACCACAGCAGATGGTGGAATTTGAATTCAATAAGTATCCGGAATTAAAAGTCTAATTATAACCATGAAACCATTGTCGTAAAAACCCATCTGGTTCACTAAACCTTAGGGAAGGAAATCTGCCGTCCTTACCTGGTCTGGCCTACATATGACTCCAGAACCACAGCAACGTGGTTGACCCTTTAAAAAAAAAATGCCCTCTGAACAAGGGCAATTAGGGATGGGCAAGAAATGCTAAATAAATATTAAAAAAGAGATAATGAATGACCGACACGCAGACTTGGATCTATAGAGTGCTTTTCTTGACATAGAACATAATGAATTACTTTCTAGCATAATGTAGAAAGCACAGCAGCCAATATGTGTATTATAGAATCATAGAATCACAGCAGGGAAGGAAGCCATTCAGCCTGTTATGGCTGTACTGGCTCTCTGAAAGAGCAATTCACCTTCGCCCTGTAACCCTGCATATTCCTTTTCAGGTTGTAATCCAATTCCCTCTTGAATGACTGGATTGAACCTGCCTTCACCACACTCTCAGGCTGTGCATTCCAGATCCTAGCCACTCTGCTTGAAAAACCTTTTCCTTATGTTGCCATTGCTTCTTTTGCAATTATCTTAAATCTGAGCCTTCCCGTTCAATTCTCCCACCAATGGGAACAGTTTCTCCCTACCTGCTCTGTCCAGGCTTGATTTTGAATAACTATCAAACCTCCTCTCACATTCTTTTCTCCAAAGAGAACAGTTCCAAGTTCTCCAGTCTATGTAACTGAAGTTACTCATCCCTGGAACCATTTATCCTGAATCTGTTCTGCACCCTCTCCAATACCTTCATATCCTTTCCAAACTGGACACAATACTCAAGTTAAGGCCAAACCAGTCTTTATACAGGTTTACCATAACTTCCTTGCTTTTGTACCCTATGCCTCTGTTGAGGAAGCCCAGGGTGCCAAATACTTTATTAACAGCTCTCTCAACCTCTCTTGCCACCTTCAATGATTTATGCACAGAAACACCCAGGTCCCTCTGTTCCTTCAATCCCTTTCAAATTGGGCCTTTTATTTTATATTGTCTCTGTGTTCTTCCTACCAAAATGAATCACTTCACACTTCTCTACATTAAATTTCATCTGTCAGTTGTCTACCCATTCCACCAACCTCTCTATGTCCTTTTGAAGTTCTATCCTATTTTTCTCACTTCACAGTACTTAAGTTTTATATCGCCTGCAAACTTTGAAATTGTGCCCTGTGCAGGTCATTAGTGTCTATCAGGAAGAGCAGGGGAACGCCACTATAAACCTTCCTCCAGTCTGAAAAACAACCATTCACCGTTGTTTCTAGTCACTCAATCAATTTTGTATATGTGTTGCGACTCCCTTTTTTACCATGAGGTCTAACTTTTCTCAGAAGTCTGTTGTGCAGCACTTAACCACCTTTTCGAAGCCCATGTACACCGTATCAATGCAATGCTAATTTGTTTTTTTTTAAATGTTGTTTGGGGAATAAATATTGGCCAGGACAACAGGGATAACTCCACTGTTCTTTTTCAAGATAGTGCAATGGGTAGAAAGGCCCTTGATTTAATATTTCATCCAAAACAGCATCTGTGATAATGCTGCATTCCTTATGTACTGCACTGGTTTTTGCACTCAAGCCCTGGAGTGAGACTCAAACCTGGAACTTTGTGACTCAGGCAAGAGTGCTACCAACTGAGCCACAGCTACACAAAATGGCTTTAATTGGCTATGGTGTTCCAGGGCTAAAACCTGTTAAAACTGTACAAGTTGATATCATATATAGCGGATATCTCTCTGTTGCACTGCCTCCATATTTCCATATCAACAAGTACACGATACTGTAAGATCATAAGTAGTTTTGAAATACGAGTCCCAGAATTTAGGAGAGGATATGCAGGATGAGAAGCAAGATGAGAAAATTAAGGGCAAAAGAACAACTTGCTCACTTTTTTAATTTCTTTTTATTTAGGCAATTATCAAGTTTACTGTATTTATTTTTACCCCATCGGTTCCCACCAGTCACAGAGCTCTTGTAAGGTACTTCATCAAATCTCTTATGCAAGTCAAGATATAATATATCCAACTAGTTAGATCCTCAAAACCATTCAATACATTATTTTATTGAAATCTGCCTTTTATAATTCTTATTAGGCTTGACATGAGTCAACTTTACTTTTGTTAAATATTTGAATTGGTTCCTCTGTAGAAAACAATAATGTTTTGTACAATAAAGCCAATAAAAATGATACTTCCTTGCATAGTTCTTCTAAACTCTCACAAATATTTCGATAAATCTCTCCAAACTTGTCAAAATAATGAAGTGATTTGAAGATGTGTCCTGAATGAAATTAATTTTTTTTTTTGAAGAAATGGATTCAGGTTACTGTATTACAAGAACCACTTGTTCCGGGCAACTTTCTTGATAGTATGAGAACCATCCTGACAGGTGAGGGGAGATTAACCTTATTGATAATTTCCTGTTGCAGCTGCATGTCAGAAACTTCACTGACAAAGTCTGGGACTGTTTGAAGTTACTAAGAAAATCACTTATGTCAGAATCATAGCATCACTATAGCACATAAGGAGGTCATTTGGTCCATCAAGTCCATGCTGTTCTCTGTTGAGCAGTCCAGGCAGTTCCATTTCCCTGTTCTATCTCCTAGCCCTGAGGACAGGTTGTTGAAGAAAAATGAAGGATAAAGGGATATGGGAACAAGGCAGGGAAAAACGATTAGGATAACAACAGTGCGGACTGGTTGAGTCAAACAGGCAATTTCCATGTTGCAATTCCTGTATATTTCTATGCTGTTGTATCCTTTACATTCACCCAAATGGGGGGTCCCAGTTTACCTTCTCAATTCAGGATAGCATTTCCAATTACAGCATTCCCTCAATTAGCACTGCACTAAAATGGTGTTTGGATAACATGCACAAGTCCTGAATTGGAGTCAGTAGCTACAGAATAGAGTTTAGAGTGGGAACTGAAAACAATGGTTTCAGTCTTCCCATCTTTAATGCAAGGTTGGTTCAAACAGAATCTAGCCAATGTTGGTGTAATTGCCTACATCAATGAGCATTTAAGTTTTAAGGCATCCTGGAGGTTTCCAACATTCCTGACCATAAATCAATACAGTTTGAGTAATTTATTGTTTCTGACCATTACTTTTTCTTCAATCCACTCTCAACTGTCTGTCTGACCTCAAGTGTGAGCTTCTGGATTTCTTCAGAAGTGCGACTCCAAGATTTCTTTAATGTGTGGCATATATGATTAATGCTGTTGTGATGGAATCTGTGCTTGCAAACTTGTAATTTTTGAGAAGGGAAACTGTAGTAATTATAGTTTGGGCAAACATAGGACTGTAGCTTTAAGAATAATCCTGTGTTGTAAGATCACATGATCTGTGTAAACCAATGTGTTAACAGTGCGGGAAACCTCTACAAAGTTATTCTTTCGTTATGGAGTTTGATGCACATGTGTAGTTGCTGCTGCTGTCTTGTAAATAAAGTTAAATGTTTCCACTAAGAAAGCCTGTCTGAAGACTGACTCTATAACAAACTGGCGATGAGGATGGGATCAGGTCTGGTGCTGTCCCTTGCCCAGTGATTGTGAGTGTTTAAGATAATTAAAAAGAAAGGAATATGAACTCACCAGGTATGCTGTCGCTTTAAGTTAAAGAAAAAACAAGTCCCAATCCAAATGGCTAAAAAATCTCCCAGACCACTCCCGACATTTAAAAAAAATACAGAGATTGCAAGACCCCCCCAAGTGAGAATCCACAAGATGGGTGAGCAAAACATTAAAAAAAAACCTGTGCTTACATTGCAAAATAGGCAGCAGCCGCATAGGCTCAGTAGGTCAGAGAAGCTGGCACACAGCTTGCAAGTTTAAAAAAAGGGCAGAGCAGATAGCAGCGCTGCAGTTTTAAATTTAAACAAAAAAAAACGGCCCCGATTGGACCATAACGCTGCAGGGTCTTCCGAAGTCCAATATCAAAAGAGCCTACCGAGTTAAAAAAAAGAAAAAATATCCCGCAGAATCGCCCAGAAAAGGGAGAAGAAATCACTGCTGTGTTTTTTTTCCCCAAACAGGGACAAAGTTTTACTAAGTTAAAAGGGAAGACCCATGATAGCAGGGATCCGGCCAAAGCTCAAAAAGCACGGGAAACACAGCACAGAAAAGCCAACAACTACAGAGACAGCCCAAGTAAAAAATCAGAGACTGCTCTTAAAGCAGCAATACATTTAAAGTGGTAAATACAAGAAAGCTGGCAATGGATGGAAAATTAGAAGAGACCCCAGAGAGAGGGCAACTCTGCCGGAGGAAACAAGAGACCCCAGAGAGGGGGCAACTCTGAGGAAGACAACAAGAGACCCCAGAGAGGGGGCAACTCTGAGGAAGTCAGCAAGAGACCCCAGAGGGAGGGCAACAATAAATTAAACAATTGAAAGAACAGTTGATTGCCCTTCAAGATCAAATGCAAAAGGAACGTGTCACCATTCAGCAACATGAAGAAATTAAGATTGTCTTAAACAGTAGAATGGAAGTTCAGCAGAAGAAACTTCTAAAAGGCTCAGGGGAAGCCTTAGCGATTGGAGAGGGCTCAGAGGAAGCCCTGGTGATCGGAAAGGGCTCAGGGGAAGCCCTGGCAATTGGTGAGGGCTCACAGGAAGCCCTGGGAGTTGTATATAGCTGGATACGGCGAGGAGACAGGAGTTTGGAGAAACTCCAAAGCAGTGCCAGCTCAGTGGAGCTAGCTGTCCAACCAAAGAGCTGAAGAATAAGCTGAATGAAGCAAAAGAAGCATTGAAAGGAAAAGTCATAGAACTTTCCAAGATGCAAGCAGATAATGAAGTCATGGGTAGGTCAAATACTGAACCAAGACAAGTTGAGATTTTACCTGAGAGAAGTTTGGCCGACAGTGAAGTCAAAAAGAAAGCCACGACTAAATTCTGTGATAAAAAGACGAGTCATAGAATGAGGATACAGAATTACTGATGATGCGCCGTCTTCGGACAAGACTAAGCCTAATACTTCCCAATTTGGAGGAGAAAGTAGAGAAAAGTCAAGGGAACCAAAAAGTACTCATGATTTGCATAGTCGTGAGCGACAATTTACTGTTGGAGAAGCCGCATATGTAAAGAATTTCAGTGGAGGACCAAAGCGGTTACCTGGTAAAGTGAGTTCTGTGACCAGACCATTGTCGTACCACAATGGAAGGTTGTGGTACCATGTGGAAGTGGAATGTTGGATCACCCGTTAAGCATGTGGACCATTTAAGAAAAAGAGTAAATCACCCAACAAAATGATGTTCCGCCTGTAACCATTGCTGAACCCTTGGTTTCTGTTGAAGTTACTCAACCAAAGACAGACATGCCCTATGTCTGTCTGAGTGGAAGACACTGAACTGCATGTGCCTCATGAGGTACCTGATGTTAATGCGGTGCCAGAGAGTGTGTTTCCTACAAAAGAATCTAAAGTTGTGGAGCTTCGACGTTCCACACAGATCAGGAGACCACATGAAAGACTGAACTTGTAATTTCATGACCTGTGTAAATATTGTAATGTCATGAGATAAATATTCTTGTAAATACAAAATGTGCAGAAGAGTTAAAGGGGGAGGCATGTAGTAATTATAGTTTGGGGAAACGTAGGACTATAGCTTTAAGAATAATCCTGTGTTGTAAGATCACATGATCTGTGTAAACCAATGTGTTAGCAGTGCAGGGAACCTGTACAGTCAGAGTTCTTCTTTAGTTATGGAGTTTGATGCACATGTGTCGTTGCTGCTGCTATCTTGTAAATAAAGTTCAATGTTTTCACTAAGAAAAATTGTCTGAAGATCAACTCTATAATAGAAACAGAGAGGGGAAACAAAACCTACCAGTTTCTAAGGAAACCAAACCTTCTGGGCAAACTGAAACTGGCTGAGACTGTATAAAGGAATTCAAAGCCATCCAAGCTCAGTAGTTGTAGTTGATGGGACCAGTGGCACATTACAGGTTGGGTTGCTAACACTGCAGGGTTGGCAGGGAGCTCCAGGAACTGACGATCAATCTCCAGGACACTGGAGATATGCAACCCTGGAGAAAAATTACCTGGACATTAAAAAAGATTCTTTCATCATTTTCTTTGAACATTTCTCTTTACCAGATATAAAAATATTGAAAATGGGGTGGGAGGGTGGGGAGGATGTTTGGCTGACAATCAAGCATCATCCAACTGGATAATGCGCCCTTTTGCTTTCCAATTCATGTAGGAAGGCAGTATGTCGCAGGAATGGATGTGTTGGCCGACTAATGGCTGGAGAGTGGGAACAAGTCATATGGTGAAATCTCCAAGAATACATTTAATCACAGGGTTGATTAGGATTGCCAACTGTAATTAAATGTACTCCGGGAGGTTTCATCACAGTTGGTAACCCTAGTTACAGGCAAGCTGAAGAAGACAGTGGCCAGATCCAAAAACTGAGAATAAGTTGCTAGAGCTGTTTCTGGTACTTGAAGATAACATTGGTAGGCCTATGCCATCCAGACCAAGTTAAGGAGTTTCTGCAAGCATGTGCCATTTTTCGTGAAGACCATGCCCATGGAACTTGGGTGAGCTGCTGTTGGCTGGAGATCAGGCACTTCCCTGGGAGAAGCTGTAATTCTTCATAAGGCAGTTTTGAAGGACTTTCTTGAATGAGTTTGATGACCTACACACAAATTGGCTCAGCAGTCCATGTAGTAAGATCTGTCTTTGTTGTATCATTATTGAATGTATAATTTAAAGTTTATAATCGACCATAATTTGCCTGTTAATTCATGTTTAACTTATGGCAATTCTGGGTTGTGGGGTATTGGTGTTTAGCTAAGATAGTATTTGCTCTGCTTGATTCTTGTAAACTAAAAATCCTTTTGTTTTTAAACCATGGAATTGTGTGCCTTCATTCTTTTCGTAAATAACTGGAACTTTGAATTTCTTCTACTTAAAAAAAATACTGTTTTTTTTTAAATCATAGCACTGTCCCCTGTCCCAAAATCACTTCCATCATGTCAACCAGATCAGGCCAAAGTTTGTTGAACTCTTAGGAGTTGGCTGCAAATTTCTGAAGATCATGAGAAAAGTTTAAACATCACAACACATATTGGAACCATCAATTCATAGAAAGCTGCAGCAAATATCCAGTTCTTTAAACCAGATGTTGACAGTAACCAGGTTCAATTGTGATGCATCTGTTTAAATTGTCTCAGTTGAAAACCTGCATTAATTAAAGGATAAAGTGCAACACCCAACTAAAATCATTGTGGAACCAAATAAAGCAATAAAGCTCAAACTGCACAAAACTTCATAAAAAGAGGAAAGCACCTGAGAACATGAGTGAACTAAGGATGAGCCAATTTACATGGTACCGAAGAAGGTTTTCCTTTGGCAAAAGACTGGCAAATGTTTGAGGGAGTACAAAATCAGAATGACTGCCCAAACATTTGGAGCCATGAATCAGATACATGTACCGAAAACAGTGAGCAGGCAACATATGATTATGCAATAATGCAAGACTCATCCTCAAAAATGCAAGTTCCATATATGAAACATGACATCCCACTCTCCCCCACCCCAAACAAAACGTTAGGTTGTGCAAGGTGCATCCATCCTCTTTTCTCTCTCATCTTTCTCTTCCCATTCCCAGCATCTAGTTGTTTGGCCCTTCTCTTTCCTCATCTTCTCACCCCTTCTCTTTTGGCCCTCTCCGTGCTCTCTTCGTCTCTCTCTTCGCATTCACCTTTTAATGCAGTACCCAGATTTTTCTGTAGCAGAAGATCTAACAGTGTTTGCTGTAAGTTTGACTTGCCCTTGGTAGTTGAAGTTTCTAAAGATTTCAATTTTCAATTGCTGAAAGTGACAGCTGATGATGGCACAAGACGAACAGGGTATCTGGGACCTGAGTGAACAGAGCAAGCAGCTGTGTAAGATTTGTACCAACTGGATTGAAGGTTTGTGAAATAATAGAGGGACAACAGAGAAGGATTAGTGGGTGTATTAAGTGTCAAATAGGGTACAGTAAGAGAAATGGAGAAGGAAAGAAAGCTTGGATTAAGAGAAAGATTGCATTAAGAGAAAGAGAATAGAAAGGAAGATTAAAACAAAAATTAAATTTTAACATTTTTAAAATCTTCAGCTACAATTAATACCTAAAAAATGAGATCCGTTCAATAGGTTTTACCAGTTTAATTTTCGGCAGCAGAGGTCGATTGGCAGGTTGATAATTTACAGTTATCACATCATTAAAAGGGCACTTCTGTTTTTAATCGCAGGACTTAACTTTCTATGGCAAGCTTAGTTTGTATCTTCTGCACAAATAACGTAACTTCACGCCACAAAAGCAGAATAGGGATTGAGAGAACAGTGAAATTCTTCAAAATTGCCAAATCTGAAAAAACTGGTAAAGGTATTCCTTGACTGGTCAAAATCTACTAGTCAAGGAGCATCTCCTTTCAGATCTCCAGGGTTGGGAGTTACTTTAAAGAAGTTGGAGGTGTTAAAGTCAACTGTGCCAAATAAGAAAACTGGCTGCAGCTCCTCGAAGTTTACAGCCCACATATCACTGCAGCAGAGAGAGCATCTGGAAAAAAAACTCACCCATGTGATGGCTCTGAATTGCCCAACTCTCAAAAGGTTTTGGCCAGGATTTTCCATGCCCGCTGGAGTGTTTGGTGCATGAGTGGACAATATGGTGCCATCGGTTTCACGATGGCGTGAAACCAGTTTGTGATCGTCCGCCAGCCCACAAACAGCAGGCCGCATTTCCCACCATCGTTGGGAACCTCATTGCAATAAATCAGCACATCATTATAAGGCCAACCCACTGGGCTCATCTCCCCCCTGAATCGTCTGCCCATGTTGGTGGGAAAACATGCAATATTGGCACTGAACACCGCTGCCATCACCTACAAAGCCGGAGTGGTAACGTAGCTGTCCCTCCTGCGGCCACAGCGAGGGTAGAGCATATCACTGCAGGCCTCCACGGTGTCCAAAAGGCACTCAAGGGCTGCAGTCTTCTTGCCTTTCGGGGCCATATCTTCTTTGCTGCAGTCCTGGGCTGGAAGCACTGGGTGCGGCTGTACTTTAAATGTGGTACCTGGCGTGATGAAGTGGTGAGGTGATGGCATGGTGGGTGAATGGGAGCCCGCCTGCCATGGAAACGGCTTGTTTCCCAGGAATGCATAAATAATGTGGCAGGTTTGGGACGATATGGCGTGGAAACCCAACATCGTGGCCAAAACGTCATTTTACCCACCCACTACCACACTTAGTGCAAATCTGGGTCTATTCTGCCCTTTGTTTCAACCAAAGAAAGTTGGACTGTTGAAGACGGAGCTTTATGAAAAGGAACTGTGTGCCATGGAAAAATTCAATATATTCAATAAATTCAACATATTCCCCACAATTATTTTTGAGCAATTTTAACTCAATTCCTTCCCTGTGCCCAGATAACAATTAGGATTCAATTTACTAAACAGTGAACGTGGGCTCAAATGGCAATAAATTGAAAAGCACAAATTAACATTCACTTCAAGGCATACCATGTGCATGGCCACCTGCACAGGTACAACCTGGAGCTGAGCAGGGTGTTCGAGTTGCTGTTATGTGGAACTCACAAGTGATATCCAAGGATCAAGCTCTATAGGCAAAAAGTGATATGCATAAAACCATAAGCAATTTGTTGGAAAACTCATGGCATGCTGCATCCTCCTTCTCCACTGTTTGATCCTTGGATAGTAAAACGGGCAATTCCTGGATTTCCATATCACGGCAGACCTTTTATATATTGGACAGAAATGACTGCAAGAGGACCCTTCACCCACAACTCCACCCACCCACCTCCCCTCCACCGCCAAACACTTCAGGCACTGACTAGCAAGTCCATGCAGTTTTACAGACCATACCTACTGAACATGGAATCAGTTCCCTTGATTACCAACAGCACAGTTGATCAATAAAACTGGCTCACTACTCTGTATGCTATAAGCGTCCTATGAGGAATGATGGCAATTCAAGTCAACATGTTATAGCCAAAAGGGCAATTGCAACAAAAATATTCTGTCTTAATTTTTAAACATCTCCTATTCAATAAGCATATAGTCATTTGTCTTGCACAACAACTTGAATCATATGATGACTAAAACATATTTTAAAAGCCCTGTTGCACTATACATTTACTGACAATACATAAACCACTTTTATTTAAGATACAACAAAGTACTTTCTAATTTCAGATTAACTGTGTTGAAATGAAAACTTGGAACACCACAAGTCCCCAATATTAGATAGCCTATTTCTTCCAAAAGGTGCTGAAATTATTGAATATCCAATATAACTAATTCAAGTCGAGAACTTCCTACTTCATGACTACTCAAAAGCCTGATTTCTCTTTTCTTCAAATTATTTAAAAATTTATCCTTATCTAAATATGTCAAAATGCAAAAGTATTCATTCAGTACTCAGTATAGACAAGGATGGATTTTAAAACAAATCTTGCCCTCAGGTTGCAAAAGCATTATTTTACTTCAACTCTTTTTATTTCCTTCATAACTTGCAAAACTGCAAAAGTCATCGAGAATGGTGACATTTGCGATTTGAAAAATGACTGTTCAATTGAAGCAGCACTTTTACTTAA
Source organism: Cetorhinus maximus (assembly GCF_964194155.1). Classification (NCBI taxonomy): domain Eukaryota; kingdom Metazoa; phylum Chordata; class Chondrichthyes; order Lamniformes; family Cetorhinidae; genus Cetorhinus; species Cetorhinus maximus. The sequence goes on from NC_135884.1 coordinate 55,020,433, forward strand.
GGATTAGATATTTACAAGCTTCTAGGCACTAGCAAATACCCCTCAACGCCACTGCCATGACAATTGAATCATTCAGATGAAAATGGGCTTGATAAGATGTTACAAAATAATTATTTTCACAGTGCATTTCTATTGAACATCAGTTCTAGGGATCACCCAAGTGTGTATGTTCTCAACGGCCACATGCATTCATCCTATTTCCAATGATATAGTTCTTGACATCACCTGCAAAGCTGCAAGCAAGGACCTGTGGTAAGGAATGATGTTGATGTTTAATGTCATCACATTGGCCAATTCACCCACTCAGTTGAGAGTAACACAAGAATGACCTTGATAATATGTCCTCTGACACAATTATTTAGGTCATTCATTCATCAAGCCAGTTATCCCAGGTTCAGGAGTTCTTAAGTGCAATGACTTACATCTTACATAACAGATAGAGCTCATATTTTATCCAGTGTGTTGTTTGTGACTGCGCACCCTCAGGGATCAATACTTGGGTACTTATCTTTCATTGACATTATGTTAGCATGCATATGTATGGTAGTTCATTTCGTTCCTATTTTTCAGAAGGAATTACTTCAAGAAATTAGTTTTCTCAGCTTTTAGCATTATGGAAAAATATAGCCATTCACATAAACATTAAGGAAATTAAATCACTTCTGTTAATACCGCAACTGAAATAAATACTTGGTTGAATTTAATACATCTTCTTTAATACTAAAGGAATGCTGACCTCGAGTTCTTGGAAGAAGGACTCAGTTAAATATCTGCTCTCTTAAAGAAGTTCCTGGGGAAACATTCCTTTAGTATTGCACATAAAACTGTAACAGGCTCTTGCTAAAAAAAAATCATGGCTACATCATAAAGAAGAACATGCATTTAAAGACAAAAATATACTTTTTTTTTTCACATTTTTATTTTCAATTTTATTCTAAATTATTTCATGAAACAAAGATTAAAGTTCAGGTTTTAGCGACCATTCTCCTGCAGGTTCATGGGTCCCATAGTTTGAGGTGAAAAGCCCATCAGTTGATGTTTTCTAATCCCCTTGATTTGTAATATGTTTTGCAACCAGACACTCTTCTGTCTCGATTTATTTATTTTTTTCTTTAAAGGAGGTGGAATAGAGGAAACCAAATACTGGCCTCCTCTACATGAGAAACCTAAACCCACGGCACCTCCCCACCAAAAATTGCTGAGTATTTACTTTTTTTCCCACATTTTTATTTTCAATTTTATTCTAAATTACCTCATGAAACAAAGATTAAAGTTCAGGTTTTAGCGACCATTCTCCTGCAGATTCATGGGTCCCGTAGTTTGAGGTGAAAAGCCCATCAGTTGATGTTTTTTAATCCCCTTGATTTGTAATAGGTTTTGCAACCAGACACTCTTCTGTCTCGATCCAGCAGGGTCCAATGATACGCTAAACGAGCAATCCGCTTTTCCTTGCCGACGTTCGTCCACCTGTGAAGGTAGATGGTGGCGAGTCCAGGCACTGTTAGGCAACCAGCCATAATGCAGAGACCCGGCAAGATCTCGTACCACATTCTTGATCTCTTCCTGTCCCACCAACTGACGAACATCCCGATAACACTTGTTAATTGTGTACCAATTGGGTTTTAAGTGTAGTCAGGCCAGGGTACTAATTAGGGATGCACCTGCGCTCACACCTATATGCTGAAAGAGGAATTGTTATTTGGAGGTGTGTGATATACAATATGTCCCTCTGTAAATAACAGCCTATATCTATATAAAGAGTAGGCTCCAATATTCTATCTTTCACTACCTGGCTTTCCAAATTTTTACATGGTAGCAGAGCATGGTTACCTAAAAGTGAAGGTTGGAATCGATTATATTAATTTTCTCAGACATAAAACAAAAATACTAGTGGCCATTGTGAAAAATGGCAGAAAGTAAGTTTCAGGGTACAACATTTTTGGAGTCTGAACTATATGATCTGTTAAAGAATGAAGTTGATATGTAGACATGGGTTATTACTTCTACCAAAAAAAAGAGGCGTGGCCTTGGTATTGTCACTTTCCACACAAAGTAAAATCAGAAATAAGGCATTTCCTAAGATGCACACCTCTCAGCTGGGTAGTGGTTTGGACACCGTGAAGTGTACAAGAAAGATGGCCTGGTTAGAATTGAAATTTGCAGAAAATGGACAAATATTCCATGGAAGAATATATGGAGTTTGCCAACTTTTTATACAATGTGTCAAAGTTTAATTCAGGGATCGCTGGATCAATACTATTTTTTAAATTACTAGAATTTGCTGCAGTGTCTCATGGACAGGCAACTGGTCTCGACTGGCATTCAGCCCTTGGAGACTATGTTGGATTAGTTGTCTGCTGTCTTAATAAAATTCCTGGGGAAACAAACATTCCCTTCAGCTTTCATGGAGCAAATAGGATATTCCACTGTGACACAAAGAATAGAAGACTCGATGGTTAGCAGATTTTTAAATATTCAAGATACCGAACGCAGCAGCCAATGGAACGGAAGAATTAAAGATTGACAAAATTGTGATGAAATAGGGATAGCAAATTAGTTATATCAATAAAGGAAATTGGAACAGTAATAATGGGCAAGTGAATTCCAGAAATGCCCAAGAAAAAGCTAATCGGTGCTTTAGATGTGACTCTAAATATCATTATGCAGCAAATTGCCCAGAGCATAGAGGCAGAGTCTTTGAAACAATGCATGAAGAAAATAGTTCTGAGCAAGAGGATGAAGATAAAGATGAATACTAACAAATTATACTGGTCACAAGCAGTTTTAATCCTGTGATGAATGCATTAGTCGCAGACTCTTGATTGTGTGATATTGCAAGTGTATGTGCAAAGAAATTGTTCGGGGTCTTGGAGGAAGATTGTCGCAAAATGGAATGCTTTTTACAGGAGTTTGGAAGCCTTTCACGTTTTTTTCAGAAATTTGTTTGTTTGCATTAAGTCTAATACACACACACACACATATATAGGCAAGGAATTTTTCATGCCCATTGGTGTCGAGCGACATGCTGGGCGTGAGTGGACAATGTGGTGGGAATGCCAAAAATTGTTGTGAAACCCATTTGCAATCGTCCACACCACTCGTCAATGGCCGACCACATTTCCCGCTGCCACAAATCAGGAACTTCATTTTAATACATCTGCATATTATTATAAGCCCTGTTTGCCTGAATTGCCCACCAGGCTGGATCATCAAGGCACACTGACATGTTTCACAACAGCATTTCTAAGGCATGCACCTGGCGAGTTGCACTTCGAGAGGAGCTCAAAGGTGAGTGCACAGTAACATTGCACAGCGCTCACAAAGCTCGCCTGTAGGGTTGAGGCGCCTCACACTCAGGTGAGGGCACAGGCAAGTTGCTTATTCCCAGTTAGCTGACAGTGCGGTGCCAGGGCTGCCCTACAGTTGAGGCGAATTGGAGGGTGGAGGGAGTGTGGGGGGGGGGAAGCGAGGGCTGCCCGGCGATTGATGCTAGTGCACATGAACATGCAGCGGGGGGTGGGGGGAGAGGGAAGTGGCCACGCATTGGAGAAATCTTGTAAAATGTCACCATTCCTCCCTAGCTGAGACAGTTCAGGCACAGCCACATTCACATGCTTGGAGTCGGACTTCTAGCTTATCTGCTCGCTCAAGAAATGCAGAAGCATGAAAGTGCCACCAAGAGCTCCAGAGCTTTTCACGTCTTGGGCACAGACTGCAAACTAATGAGCATTTTAGTGGACTGCAGAACAGTTGGACGACTGGGCACGTTGTACAATCTCCTTGCTGAAGTTGGTCATGGAGCAGTCACTGGTGGAGGCGCTCACAGCCCCTTGCAATGTCATTGTTTAGGTTTGGACCAGTCTCCCCCATGGTTCAAGCTAACAGTGCAGCCTTGCAGTGAGGGTTAGGAGAATGCCTGCGCCTGAGCTGACAGCACAGCATGCTGTCCATTGGGCAAAGTTGCCATCAATCGGTCAAGTGGAGTGGGGCGGAGGTGGGTGGGGTTCCATGAAGTGCACTAAACTCTGGACATCCAAGTGGTGGCTAGCACTCTCTGGGATGCCTTAAGGGGCCTTCAGACTTAACCACAAGAGGTTCTTAGTACCCAAGCTAACCCATGCATCTCTCTCTTTCATCCTGCAGGAGTATAACACCAGGAACATGGGGCCTGGTGATCTAGCTGTATGCCTATGGCTTACAGAAAGCGGAGACCAAGGGGAAGAGAGTGACGGAGGCGCCTCGCTGGGCCGAGGGAAGAGAAGCACCCTCAGGAAGGAGGGGCAGATGTGGCTCCCACGCACGCCACTGAAAAGCCACAATGAGCTGGTCAGCGCCTAGACCCAAGGTCTATAAAAGGCACATGTCTTTCCCGCAGATGATCAAGAACCAGTGTCGCCAAAGACTATTCATGTCCAGGGAACTGGTTGGTCACACCTGCCACCTGCTGTATGATTTGGTGCCAGCGACTGTCAAAGTAACCATGACGCTCAATTTCTATGCCAGTGGCTCCTTTGAGGGCTCCACAGCTGACCTCTGCAGGATATTGCAAGCCTCCATGCACAAATGCATCCATGAGGTCACGGGCGCCATCTTCGCAAGGCACACAACTTTGTGCATTATGCCCAGGATCAGGAAAGCCAGGATGCAAGAACGCTGGGATTTGCCAACACCTCAGGTTTCCCAGAGGTTCAAGGTACCATCGACTGCATTCACATGGCGCTCAGATCTCCATGGCAACATACAGTCAACCACATCAACCACAAGGGCTTCCACTTGCTCAATGTTCAGCTGTTGTGCGACCACTACAAACGCATCCTGCAGGTCTGTGCAGTTACCAGGGATTGTCCACGGCTCCTACATTCTCAGTAGGTCTAAGATCCCTGATGACTTCCAGGGTCCAGAAAGGCCGCAGGACTGGCTCCTCGGGTACAAGGGTTAGCTGCAGAGGATGTGGGTGATGACACCTGTGCGGCGGCCTTGGAATGCAGCAGAGAGAAGGTACAACAAGACTCAAATTGTAACTCACACTTTGGTGGAGCAAACCATCAGAATGCTGAAAATGAGATTCTAGTGCCTGGACCGGTCTGGTGAAGCCCTACAATAAAGTCCACAGAGGGTGTCAAGCACAGTTGTCACCTGCTGTGCCCTTCACAACCTGGCACAGCAACGGGAAGAGGAGCTGGCTGAAGAGATGGAGGAGCTGCACCTCTCCTCCAATGAGGAGGATGTCAATAGGGATGAAGTCGAGGAATTCCCTGAAGACGAGGATGACGGCGCTGAGGCCATGGCACTGACCAGACAAAGCAGGCAGCTCGGGAGGCCTCATAGCTGCTAGATTTGTGCAGGATGGTGACGTCATGCAGTGAGGAGACACCATAGATCCTCACATTGCATATTTGAATATTTGACACCTGTCTGGCTGATGGCAGCACACAAACCCTCTGTGATAATGCTCCTGTCATGGAGACACAATGGATGCCCATAGTCCCTACATTCTGGGAGGGTGATGATGACATGCAGCGGGGACACTCCATTAGATGCTCACAGAGCTTATGTGAACGTCTGACTCCTGTCTGGCTGATGGCAGATCACTTGTGCTATGTGAACAGTGTCACTGCTCACTGGGGATATTGCATTGTAATATCAAGCCCCGCTATACCCTGAGTCATGACCAATGTGAAAAGTTTGACCAAACCACCAGATTTCCCCAATTCTGTTTAATTTAAGTTAACAGAATACAAGCACCAGGTTTGTGAACTTAATAAGTAAATAACTGTTTATTGAACAAATTGTCTTTAACTAGAGGCAAAAGAAAGAAATATGAGCTGCTAACTTCTAACTCAACCCCTTCAGAATTCCACACACACACAGGATTTTAAGGGTGAGGTAAAACAGTTCAATAGTACCAATCCGGAGTATAGTATTCGATGGGTTGATTTTGATTGATGTCTCCCAAATTCCTTGCAGTTTGTTGTTGATGACACAGCACTATGGTCTGTGGTTCATTAGGTGAAAAAAACTTGCTTTTCAGTGTCTCTACTGGTGATTTTTACCCTTTTCCTCTTGTCAGGGGTTTTCAGAGAAAGCAGAAGGATAGCCAGCCAGCTATTATGGCAGAATTGCTGGAATCTTACAAACACAGGAGAAGGAGATTTCAGGTCTTTACTCTTTGCAGGCTAGGAGCTGTTCTGCCTGCACTGTTACCACACAAAACCCTGATCACCTGGTCAGGAGCCAATTAAAATGCTGTCATTAGGCAGTTCCCCCTCGTCCTGAACTCCTTTCCAGCACCATCCTATTCTCTTATGGCACTCTATGTTCCAAGATAGCAACATTGTAGATATTCCTCATCCTGTTCCAGCGAACATGTCTTTCAACTGCAGCCATGGTAGTTTTTAAAGCCACATTCCAATTTTTAAAGCCAGAGTCCAAGAAAAATTTAAAAATAGGCTCTTTACAACAGGGTCATATCATGGAGATGAGCGGGGAAACTTCAACTTCTCCAGATCCTTTGGCGTCCTTCGTGAGCTGAACCCTTCAGGACCACACTATCACTGGACATAGATGTTGATGAGATGGGGGGCCAGTCACACCTCAAAGGTGCAGGGAGCACACTGAACAATGGAACTCTGTGTCGCCGGCCCAGGACTTTCTGGCATCAATAAGCCCCATCAAGGTGCAGGCATGACTGATGTGACCAGTAACAGTGAAGGCACACCATCAAGTGTGCTGGGAAGGTTGCACAAGCAACAAGGAAGAGGCCCTGGACTGAGACACCTGCCTTTATCTTGTGCAGGGACCAAGGTTTCACATCTGAGTGACATGAACACTGCTCATCAGAACAAGGAGCCATAGGAAGGAGACATTCTTGGGAGTTTATTGACAATAGTGAACATTATGTACAAGTGATGAACACCCGTGCCCAGGCTGTGCAACTACATCTTCTTAATCTTTCTACCCCTGTCTTGGTGCTCGCCCGACATCCACAGCAGAGGTGGAGGCCGCTTGTTGACTGCTACACTCTGCCTGTGATGACCTTGATGTGCGTCCTCTAGAGGGCCGAGACCTGGAGGGCCCAGCCTGCTTTCAGGTTCTTGCTGTGTGGCAGAGGCACCCTCCTCGGCCTGTAGAGCTGTAGTTGCTGGGGTCACAGGAAGAGGGGATTTGGATAGGCTAGACACTCCCGGAGTCACCTGGATGGATGGGCCCGGAGTGTGCACCTATGGATCCTCCTCCTGACGGGTGCCCAAAGGCCTCTGGCTGACTCCTTGAGAAAGAGAAGCTGGAGTGAGATCGAGCTGCCCCGTACCCCTCTTGCGTTGACACTGTTAGAGGCCAACTATGGCGTCAGCAACAGAGTTCAGCTCAAGCAGCAATGCAGGACCAATGTCCCAGACCAAGGTCTCCATGGCAGCCACCATCCTACCAGTGTTGAATTTGGTGCATTGGCATGCCAGCGCTATCACCTCAGACTGAAGGTGGATGGGCTCCTCCATCATGCCTTGCAATTTGAGGAGTGCAGTGGACATCCCTTTCTGATATTCTCGAGCTTGCCTTTGCATCTCCAGCTTAGGTATGGCTGAGTCCAGGGCCCAGTCATCTGACTTGGACTCAGCAGATTTCCGGTCTCCAGCAGTCCCCAGAGTCCCGAAAACCTGGCAAGTTCCTGCTGCTGCCTGCTGTGGATCAGAGAGTGTGACGTGCTCACCAAATTGTGACCCCAAGCCTACTCTAAAGCTTGGTCCCACCAAGGTGTGTCTCTCTGCACTGGTGGAGGGTGTGGGTTAGCGCTCTGCCGGGTCTTCAATGAGGGTTTCAGCAGATTCCTCTTCTGAGATGCCTTCAGGGCTTGAGTCAAGGACCTGGGTCATGGGCTCCCTTGGCCATTTCCCAGAAGTGCCTGCAAAAGCAAGGAGAGATAATTAATGCATGGCAGTGGCCTGTGAAGCAGGGTACTTCACTGACAGCATGGTTGTCTGATAGATGTTGTACTGCTGGTTCCTAACTTGGTTGAGCACATCCGACACTACCGTCAGCACAGGAACGGTCCAGATCTTCGCTGGCCATCTTGATGACTCTGTTCTCAAAGTCCATGAGAACCTTGATTTCAGGCCTTCCTCCACCAGTCTGCGAGCTCTCCCTTTTGTTGTGTGCCAGCTTGTCCTGCATGAATTGAGGTGGAGAAAGTGTTAGCAGGACACCTGCCAGGACAAATGATAAGTATGCCTGGCATGTGTGGGTGGTGAGTGGTCCCATGGACGGGATGAGGACCATGAAAGTGTGTGTGAGACAGTGAATGGTGATGTCCCTTGAACTGGCAGTGATGTGGATGCATGATGAGTTTCAGAGAGTGTGAGTTGAGAGTGATGAGAAGAGTGACTTATCCTGGTGGAACAGAGGAGAACATCAATTCCCTTTCAGCACTGGGTGGCTGTTCTCTTTAGCAGGGCGTTGGCACTGACCACCACTGCCGCCGCTTCCCAAGCCAGTTTGGTGATGTTGCTGAACCTCCACCGGCCAAGGCTGGGGCTGAGGACATCACGGTGGGCCTCCACGGCATCCAACAGGAATGCCAGGGGCATATCACTGAATCAATGAGCTGCAGTCTTCTCGCCTTTCGGGGCCATGTGTTCTGTGCAGCAACCCTGGGCTGGAAGCACAGGTGTGTCATGTGGCTGCACTTTAAATATGGTGCCCAGCATGAGGAAGCAGCGAGGTGATGGCGTGGTGTGTGAATCAGTGGTCACCTGCCAGCGAAACGTTGTGTTTCCCAGGAATCCATAATTAATGAGGTGGGATTGGGACGATACGGTGTGGAAAACCACCACTGTAGCCAGTGGGTAAAACGTTCTTTTTCCCACCCGCTACTGCACTTAGTCCAAATCTGGGATGATTCTGCCATAGGCTCTGGTGTTCTATCCTTCACTGCCTGGCTATCCATTTTCTAGGACTAGTCACTTTTATTTTTAATACCAGAGAAGTAGGTGCTGATTTTACAAAGTTTATCATTGATATTGTAGCACCTGATCAGAAACCCCTGACAGTCTCTGAAGAAGAGTCATACAGACTTGAAACATTAACTCGGTTTCTCTCCCCACAGATACTGCCAGGGCTGCTGAGGTTTTCCAGCATTTTCTATTCTTATTATTTCGGATTTCCAGCATCCGTAGTATTTTGTTTTTACTCCCAACTGTCGTTCTTGCATTCTAAAACGGAGATAGTTTCAGCATAGTAACTCTGCAAATTGTTTATGAACTATCAGTTTGGATCAATGATTTAAGAAGTAAATTTTCTTTTGTTACACCAATTCTAATCAAATATCAAATGATGCATCCTCAGTAACTATGGTCTCCTTGAGTTTGCCAGATTGTTGTAGCGAGGGAGTCAGGGAGGAATTTTGCAGACTTTTTCCATAAATATTTGCAGGTTTTCTCTATTTTTTGCTACCCCTCCCCCCACATCCCCCAAAAGAAGAGGCGGGGTGCAGTAACCCCATAAATAACATTTATAGATTAATTAATATTCTGCTTATTGTGCACAAATTCCCTAGCGAGAATACCAACATGGCAGAACTCAATCGAGATGAAAGAGCAACAAACAATGGTCAGAGTCACCTACATATTCTTTTGGAGAGGAAAATGCACACATCAGCATCAGGCAAAGTCAGGGTTGGCCTCAAATGTGATGCCCCACAGTCTATCAGTGTTGTGTGAGCTAATTTTAAGAATGGTTTAGCTGAAGTATCTGACAGCTGCCAATGCCTATAAAATCATCTTCTGGGCATGCTTCTCAGTCCCTTTTTTAAATTTAGGTTGAAGTGGTATTAAAATTTACATTTAGGTCATCCCACAGAGCACATATTCCAAAGTGGAGCCATCAGAGCCGAAAATCCACAGATCTCAATCCTGGTACGTCTTTGAATAAGCATCCACCTGGAAAGACAGCGGGGTTGGGAGGTGTTTCCACAATCCTTACAACTTGAGGCGGCAAAAGTTTTCAACAACAAAAAACTTTTCTTTAGGGCCCATATTCTCTCTTTTGAACATCGACACCTCTCAAGCACTCAGCCTACAAATCTCTGCAACAATCAAATACCGAGTGAGCAAGGGGAGTGGGAACTCCAGGCATAAAGTGTCCCTACCCCAATCCCTCCACCACATAATTTCCATAACAAATAGTGCTTCCATTACAAAGCATACAGACAATTCCAGGAAACAACTGAGGCCTAGAGTGACAAGAACAGAAAATGCTGGAAAAACTCAGCAGGCATAACAGCATCTGTGGGGAGAAAAACAGAGTTAACGTTTCAAGCCTATATGACTCTTCTTCAGTCTCCACAGATGCTGTTAGACCTGCTGAGTTTTTCCAACATTTTCTGTTTATGTTTCAGGTTTCCAGCATCTGTAGTATTTTGCTTTTGTCCGAGAGACCCAGAGTAATTGGGTCTCCACGACTTCTTCTGGTTTCCTGTTAGAGTAATGGAAGAAAACTGACGGATCCCAAAGGAATTTCCGTCTCATTATCATATACTCTCACATTTACATACTTCATATGTATCTTTAAATTCAGGATGGTCAGAACATCTATCTTTGAAACAAATAACATAAACAAGGCTGGCTAATAATTTATCTTTGATACTATTCATCATTGCTTCTTGTAAAAATCCATTTGATGAATCACAACTATGTATATTATATTTCCAATATTCATATTCTTTCTTTCCCACAGAAGATAAGTCCAATTAAGTTTCCATGTGCACAAATCACTGAACACACCAAAACCAAGTAACAAGAACATCTAAAGTAGTTAGGGTATTTGATGTTTTGCTGAGACATTATGATTTTATATTTAGAAAATCATTGCATACATTTAGAAGGTTGTTGCAATTCATTGCAGAGGACATCCCAATTACTACCGTTCCATTCCCCAATGTTCTTGTCACTTTATAAAATTATGTGCAGAACTCAAGTAATTTAATCTCTATATCTAGTAAATAGTATCATTCAATTAAATTTCCCATCTCTATGCATCAACACTTATTCTCACATGGAACAAATAGAGCAAATTTGATGGAAAACATACAGATTATCTAGATCGTCGGAAACAATTAACTATTGCATTTTTATTGCTTCTTAGGATGTCGAGCACATATTTCTTCATATGTCTAATGCAAATACTTACACATGGCTTAATTGTTTCAATCGGACTTTCTCAGGGGAAGGAAAAGTGAAAAAATGTATTGTGACACATTAAGCATTCTACCCTTTGACTCTGTACAATTTTTTTCTGAAATTGTACTAACACAAAATTATGACCTCAGGGATGCAATATTTTTACATATTAATATTGGCACTGATACTCCCAAACTGCTGTATCTAATAATAGCTATGAAGTGGTTGGTCTGTTTTCAAGATTACAGCAAGTTTTCACCCTGTCACATATGTAAAACGTACTTATTCTGGGTAATGAGAAATGGGAATTTTAGGGCACAATTGCAATTACTGCCATTACTTGGTCTTGCCAGTCGAAATGATGTAGCATTGATGAATATCTCCAAAATGCTTTTTATAAACAGACTTTGACATGCTATTCTATGCATTGTCAAATTATAAATGATGTACACGTCAGCATGTCACCAGAACCTGCAGGTTTTAAATATTCATTTCATAAGCAGTCATTTAATTTTGTTGAATTGAGAGCCCCAATATAATTACTGTCAAATGCGAAAAGGTCTCCAGACATAAATGATGAAATGGCTCACACTGAGACTTTGAAACATGAAGCCAGAGCATAATACCTCACATAATTCTCTTTAAAAACTATTACAAATGATGCCTTCTTTTTAAATTCAGTTCTCTATAATGGAAGGTGATAACTCGAAAAGCAACATGGAATTATAGGAAGGTAATTAACAATCACTCTGCTTCAAATTTGTGCATTTTTCTAGCCACAGAACCTTGTGCCTGAAACTAGTTTCCATGAATATGCTAACAGAAACAAATGTTTTATATTTTCTAGACAAGGTTTTAAGTGGATACCTCCCACCCTTCCAAATTATCCTCTTCATAATAGTGGCAACTCAGATTCAGGTTCTGGGGCATAATATCAGCTTTTGGGTCTTCGCCCAAGTATCACACCTGTGGGGTCATCACCACGATTAGATCTTTAATATGAAGGGTGCTCCATCTTGATTACTAATAAATCATCCTACCTGCTTGTTTTACATTATCTCAACAAGATTGGTCAGTCCAATTTTTCCAACTGTACATAAAATATTTATTGGCAACAGTTCTAAATATTACAAGAATAATAAGCATATAAGATGTGTCAGACCCAACCATGAGAACTCAATTTTTTTCCAATATTAGGATTGACAAGAATGATTCCAAACAAGGAGACGAAAAACTCCAAGTATCAAGGTCAAAATTTAAAATCTCAGTCAATTTCTGAAAGCATTAATTTAAGAATAAAGATGGAATCTATAGCACAGAAACAGGCTCTTCAGCCCCAACAAATCTATGTCAGTGTTCAGGACAACCTCTTCTCACTTTAATTGCCTCTTCCTACCCTTGTATCCCTGTATTCCCTCATTCTCATGTCATGAATCAAGCCTTCCCTTAAATGCATCAATGATATGAGCTTCAACCACTCCGTGTGGCAGTAAGTTTCACAATCTCACCAACTGCTATATAACGAAATGCCTCCTCTATTCCATATACAGTGGATATCTTATATTTATGATGATTTTATTTGGATTCACCCACAAGAGAAAACGGTTTATCTGCCACTGCGTTGAATCCCTTTATAATTTTGAAGATCTTCATCATGTCCATTATTTTCCAGAGGGGAATAAATCCAACCTGCTCAGTCTTTCCAGATAGTTGCATCCATTCAATTCTGGTCAACAGCCTTAGAATTTTTTTCTATACATTTTTCAAGTGCTTCAATATACTTTTTTGTTGTAGGATAGGCCAGGGCTGCACAGAAAACTGTATGCAAGGTCTAACCAAGGTTTTATATATATATTTAACATTATCTCCCTTTTATATTCTATTCATCACGATATGAACTCAAGCACTCTGCACGGCCCTATCAGCTTGCAATGCTGCTTTTAGTGATGCACATATCTGTGTTCCCAGAACCCTTTGCTCCTCCACCCCATTTAGTTTCTTACCTTTAAAGCATTAAGTGGCAGCCTTATTCATCCTACCTAAATGAACCTTGCACATCACTGTACTTAATTTATCATAAATGCACCCGTTTTAAAAAAACCTTAGATTTTCAATAATAAAAAGCAAAATACTGCTACTGTTGGAAATTAAACAAAAAGCAAAATGCTGCAGATACTCAGAAGGGCATCAACCTGAAATGTTAACTCAGTTTTTCTCTCTTCAGATGCTGCCTGATCTGCAAAGTATTTCCATCATATTCTGTTTCTAATTTGACCAAGAAAATAAGAGTTACTTATAAGTAGAAACATTTAACATGTTCGTATCAGGAATTTCAGCTGGCTCATGCTTTTGAAATGCATGTTGTCTGACCAGCTAAGTAATTCAGTGTTCTGTATTACTGTTATAATGTTTTATTTACTTCACGAACAATTACAATTTAATATTTCCCCTTTCATTTTGCACCAGCCAATTGGAACACGTATTACTTAAAACATTTGAAATAGACATTTATTAAAAGCATTCTATCCAGAGAGTACACACAGTTGTGCTTCCCGTCCTTAATTATTCCTGCCAGTGAACTAAAAGGAGTGCTTAATAATAGTGATGATCCACTTTTGGAAAGACTTTAAGACATCTGTTATTCCTTAATGATACAACTGCATACACTAAAACAATTCAAAGACAATTTTAGAACAAAATAATATTTAGCCATTGAATGAACAATCTCCTTGAATAAATGTTTGAATGGATAAATATATATATATGACGCAGTTTCAATCTGTCCATCTAATCTGAAAATGTTACAATTTCTTCAGTGGCACTTTTCTACTGACAGCGCAGCAAATCATTTCCATCAAACTGTCCAATCTATTATCAGCCTCATATTTACACATCTGGAAATTAATGAATACTCAATTTCACAAATAAGTAGCTAAGTAATGATATCCATGTAATCCCTGAAGCCAAACCAAGTAGAAGACAAATGTTCACTGAGCACATCTCAACAAATCCTGCACACTACTTTGCTAAACAAGTTCTGAAAATGCTGCCAAGACTGCAGTTGAATATAGTTTCATTGCATAATCCCCATTGACAAACAGATGTTCATGAAGAGAAGAACAATGTGTTAAGGAATCAAAAGATCAGTGAAGCTCAAGTTCAAGTTCTGAACCTCAGCTGCATTGCACAGCACAGTACAGGATGGAGGTATCATAGAAAAGATCAGAAAACTAGCAGCTTTTATGTATCTGGCTAAAGAAAAGGCTTTGGCAAATTTCACATACTACCAGCACCTGGATGCACAACCCAAGGACTCAATGTTTGAAAGGATCTTACCTGCTCTCTCGCTGTGTGTGGTTCTGATCCTCCCAACGTCAAATAGTTACTATACTCTATTCCTCCAGAACTGGCATGGAAGAGAAGTGTTCTGTTCTCACAGAATGCCATACTTTTGTTGGATATGTCAAATATCCTCTACCTTGTCAAGGCAGTTTATTGCCAGTGTACAGGTAAGAACAGCTTTGCAAAACAATAGAGATGGAATCATCCTGCTGTCATTTCTTGCTCAAAGTGCTAATCTTTGAAGGTGGTCAATCACAGAAGATAGGAGTATGGTATCAAACATATTCATACAAGCAGCATTTACTCACATACACAGATGAGCAACAGCTAATGGTCAAAATATTTTCTACACACTACCCAAGTGCCTGGGGTCAAATGACAGGTGTCTTAAAAGATATTTTTGTTTAATCTACATGCAACCATAACTGAGAAACTGGTCTAGAGGAACTTCTGAACGTGATGGTTCAATTAGCCAAAAAAAGAATGAACATAACACCTTTAAGTTAAATACTAAATTAATAATTCTAGTTTTGTTTTATTCTCAGCCTAAGGACTCCTAAAAACAAAAACAAGAAATAAAAGGCTGACCTAGTCAAGAATCACTGGTTCATCTAACTCCCAAGAGTTGCAGTCCTACCTGTTGTAGGCCAGATACACTTGACAGGATATAATATTCTGCATGGAGGCAGTGCAGGTAGTGGGTTGGATTTTACTGTTTACAGCAGGATGAGGAAAAGAGTAATGGAAAGTGAGTAGTCCACTCACTCCCACCCTCTCAGCTTGATCAGTCAAGCATCCAATGGCCAATCGCCAGCCGCCCAGTGAATGTAGCCAAGTAGCAGTGTCAATTTCCGAGGGTAGGGGTACTCCGTGCTCAAAAGAAATTCTAGACTAAGACGTCAAGCAGGAGATGGGGTTATGCCGTAAACAAGAAGTTAGCTATGACCACCAATTTAAAGGTCCCCTGCCCTCTCAGCCGCTCCTTATTTCTTACGGTAGGCTCAAAACAGTGAATAAACGAAGTAAAAAAAGACACGGTCACCTTCACCAACATACTCTGCTGCTACATGCAGCCATGGAGCCACATTGGGAGGACTTTTCTTCTGCCCTTGTACCGCCTCCTCATACCTGACATAAAGCACACCCAAACCTTTTCCCGTCTGATGCCCAAAAAATCCAGCAGGCAATGAAAAATTGTGTACAATTGGGTTATTGACAAGCTTAATAGTTTGTTAATCGGCTATTTCAAAATGCTGGGCAGACTTCCGATTTCGACAACCTCTCGCCTTCTGTAATGTTCGATTGCCAACCCAATATCATCATGCCATGTTTTACATACATGTGGGGAGGTTGAGGGGGGGAGGGGGGGGGGGTGGGGGGCGTCGTTTGCAGCTCAGTATAGATGAAGAATCAACACCACACTAACAAAATATGCTGGGAGCTGTTGTCGTGGTGCTGTCATGTCATGAGTACAAGCACAAGGCATTCAATAACTTGAACATTTAGAAAATGGAGCCTCTGCAGTTCATATAAATATTAGGATATAATATTTGAGGTACTATATTGCCACATGGGCACAATCAATAGTTTCCACAACCATGGGTAATCTGGTCATTCCGAAAAATGCCATGACACTTTTGTTCATCTGCTCGGGACCACTAGCCATAAGCTGAGCACTAACAAAACTGTGCAGCCGTCAGTTGCTTCCATGCTCATGAACAGGTCCTAGCAATCAGCACCATTAAATTAATGGCACACAATGACAAGGAGGAAATTCAGGAATGTAGGTTGGAATGATGTCACCCATCCTAAGAATTCAATATACTAAGAACGTGGACTAAGCCTAAAATGGAACAAAATTTACACAACGGTACTTCTAGGATGGAAACAGTGCAGATGGCAATCAGGGCCCTTATTACAAACCTCATAAAGGTTTAAGTGCTGATTTAGCAATTCCTAATTGTGGGAGGGTAGAGGGTGTCAGTGGACAGTGAGGGAACATTGAAGTGGCATTTTGCATTCAGCTATACTTCATTTCTACCAGATATTTTAACAGAATAAGATAATAGGATCTGTGCCATTGTTCATTGGCAAAGGCTCCATGAAGAAAAGTTGGTTTACCCAAAGGACACTGTCAGTCAAAATATACTGTGAAGTGCAACTACATTTTTTTAAAAAATTCATTTACAGGATGTGGGCATTGCTGCCCAGGCCAGCATTTATTACCCATCCCTAATTGCCCTTGAGAAGGTGGTGGTGAGCTATCTTCTTGAACGACTGTAGTCCCTCTGACGTAGGTACATCTATAATGCTGTTAGGGAAAGAGCTCCAGGATTTTGACCCAGTGACAGTGAAGGAATGGAGAAATATTTCCAAGGGAGGATGTGAGTAGCTTGGAGGGGAATTTCCAGTGATGGTGTTCCCATTATCTGCTGCACTTTCCCTTCTAGATGGTAGCGGTCGTGTGTTTGGAAGGTGCTGCCTAAGGAGCCTTGGTGAGTTCCTGCAGTGCATCTTGTGGATGATACACACTGCTGCTACTGTACTTCAGTGATGGAGAGAGTGAATTTTTGGGGATGGGGTGTCAATCAAGTGGGCTGCTTTGTCCTGGATGGTGTCAAGCTTCTTGAGCGTTGCTGGAGCTGCACTCATCCAGGCAAGTGGAGAGTCAGGTGGTGAGTTACTTACCACATGATTCCCAGCCTCTGACCTGCTCTTGTAGCCACAGTATTTATATGGCTAGTCCAGTTCAGTTTCTGGTCAATGGTAACCCCTGGGATGTTGATAGTGGGGGATTCAGTGATGGTAATGCCATTAAATGTCATGGGGCAATGGCTAGATTCTCTCTTGTCGGACATGGTCATTGCTTGGCACTTGTGTGGCGTGAATGTCACATGCCACTTGTCATACCAAGCCTGGATATTGTCCAGGTCTTGCTGCATTTGGACATGGGCTGCTTCAGTATCTGAGGAGTTGCAAATGGTGCTGAACATTGTGCAATCATCAACGAACATCCCCACTCCTAACCTAATGATGGAAGGAAGGTCATTGATGAAGCAGCTGAAAATGAATGGGCCTAGGGAACTACACTGAGGAACTCCCAAAGTGATGTCCTGGAGCTGAGATGACTGACCTTCAACAACCATAACCATCTTCCTTTGTGCTAGGTATGACTCCAACTGGCAGTGAATCTTCTCCCTGATTCCCATTAACTCCAGTTTTGCTAGGGCCCCTTAAGGCCACATTCAGTCAAACACTGTCTTAATGTCAAAGGCAGTCACTTTCACCTTAGCTTAGGAGTTCAGCTCTTTTGTCCGTGTTTGAACCAAGGCTGCAATAAGGTCAGAAGCTGAGTGACCCTGCCAGAACCCAAACTGAGTGTTCGTGAGCAGGGTATTACTAAGCAAGTGCCACTTGATAGCACTGCTGATAACCCTTTCAATCACTTTGCTGCTGATTGAGAGTAGACTGATGGGTCAGTAAGTGGCCAGGTTGAATTTGTCCTGCTTTTTGTGTACAGGACATACCTAGACATTTTTCCACATGCCAGTTAGGTGCCAATGTTGTAGCTATACTGGAACAGCTTGGCTAGGGGTGCAACAAGTTCTGGAGCACAAGTCTTCAGTATTATTGCCAAAATATTGTCAGGCCCATAGCCTTTGCAGTATCCAGTGCCTTCAGCCGTTTCTTGATATCATGTGGAGTGATTTGAATTGGCTGAAGACTGGCATCTCTGATGCTGAGGAGCTTCAAAGGAAGCCAAGGTCAATTTTCCACTCAGCATTGCTGGCTAAAGATTGTTGCAAATACTTCAGCCTTATCTTTTGCACTGATGTACTGAGGTCCTCCATCATTGAGGATGGAGATATTTGTGGAGCTGCCTCCTCCAACAAGTTGTTTAAATGACCACCACCATTCACAACTGGATGTGACAGGACTACAGAGCTTAGATCTGATCCATTGGTTGCGGAATCACTTCACTTTGTTCCACTCTTGCTGCTTCTGCTGTTTGGCACGCAAGTAGTCCTGTTTTGGCTTCACCGGGTTGACACCTCATTTTTAGGTATGCCTGGTGCTGCTCCTGGCATGCCCTCCTGCACTCTTCATTGAACCAGGGTTGATCCCCGGGCTTGGTGGCAATGGTAGAGTGGGAAATATGCCAAGCCATGAGGTTGAGTACAATTCTGATGAGGCTGATGGCCCTCAGCACCTAATGGATGCCCAGTCTCGAGTTGAAATCTATCCCAGTTAGCACGATATTAGTGCCACACAACACAATGGGTACCCTTAACATGAAGATGGGACTTGGTCCCCACAAGGACTGTGCGGTGGTCACTCATACCGATACTGTCATGGGCAGATGCATCTGTGGCAGGCAGGTTGGTAAGTGTGAGGTCAAGTATGTTTTTCCCTCTTGTTGGTTCCCTCACCACTTGCCGCAAACCCAGTCTAACAGCTATGTCCATTAGGACTTGGCCAGCTCAGTCTGTGGTGGTTCTACCGAGCCACTCTTGTTGATGGACATTGAAATTCCACACCTAGAGTACATTCTGTGCCCTTAACACCCTCACTGTTTCCTCCAAGTGGTGTTCATCATGGAGGAGTGCTGATTCATCAGCTGAGGGGGAGGGCGGTACAGGGTAATCAGCAGTTTCCTTGCCCATGTTTGACCTGAGGCTTCATGGGGACAGGAGTTGGTGTTGAGGACTCTCAGGACGACTCCCTCCTGGCTGAATGCCGCTGTGCTGACACCTCTGCTGGGTCTGTCCTGCCAGTGGGACAGGGCATACACAGGGATGATGGTGGTCGTGTCTGGGACATGATCTCTAAGGTGTGATTCCGTGAGTATGACTATGTCAGGCTGTTACTTGACTAATCTGTGAGATAGCTCCTCCAATTATGACACAAGCCCCCAGATGTTAGCAAGGAGGGTCTTGCGGGGTCGACAGGGCTGGGTTTGCCATTGTCATTTCCAGTGCCTAGGTTGATGCCAGGTGGTCTATCCGGTTTCATTCCTTTTTGTTGACTTTTTAGCGGTTTGATAAATGCCTGTGAGGGCATTTAAGAGCTTTCTTTAATTCATTCATGAGATCCCTAATTGTCCTTGTTCACAGGGCATTTAATAATCAACCACATTTCTATGATCTGGAATCACATGTAGGCCAGACCAGGTGAGGATGGCAGATTTTCTTCCCTAAATGACATTAGTATGACAATCGACACTGGTTTCATGGTCACCATTCAACTTTTAATTCCAGATTTTTATTGAATTCAAATTCCATAGTGGAATTCGAACTTGGGTCACCAGAGTATTACCCCTGGGTCTCTGCATTACCAGTCCAGTGACAATACCATTACACCACCACCTCCCTCATCCCATGAAGTTCACGGAAAAAAACTAATCACATATCTTTTTCTGAGTTATATAATTTGCCTGAAGTCCACAAATAATATGGTGTAAACTGTGACCAAGTGCTGAGGTCCTGATGAGGATTATAAATTTCTCAAAAGTGTTCACCGCCTGACCCCCCCATCTAGTCACCTTCATATGTTTTATGTCATATCATTTAAAGACTGCAATTAATTATACAGAATGACTGAAAATGAAAAAAAGCATATTTAGATTCAACATGTGAAATGTTCACCTTGAAGGAGAAATTGATCAGGATATAAGTTTGTTTCTATGGGATACTGTACTTAATTTAGCTCTGCAGTTAGCCTGCAAAAAGAGGAATGCCATTTAATGGACCAGAGTTTCAAATAAAGTAATGGTACTCATATCCTATAGTGCTTAGTCTCGCTCGGAGATATCAAGTACCTAAAGGAACAAAGTCCAATGTCCTAATCTAAAATATTCCACTGTTTCTTCAAATGTGAAAGAAGTACAATTGCCAGCTTTATCAAACACAATAAACATAAATTATACCAGCGCTATTTAAGATGGGATCCATTTAACATCAGAGAAAAAAAAATCAATTTGCAAGCATTTAGTTTCAATCGCCATTGTAATTTGCATAACAAGACAAAATAAAACAATCATATGCTTCTAGTAATAAGCCTAACTTGGATTGTCAGTACAAAAGGCATATGAACTCTGATTGGATTCCAAAGGAACTGATACATCTCGTTTAATCATCTTCTGATTCAATTTGCTGGAATTAATTTTTCATAAAGTCATATTTCTTCCAGGTCAGGTATGAGACCTGCCCAAGCGTTTGCTCTTTTGTTTCAACCAATGCCTGTTGCTCAGGGCAATGTGCAAGTTCCCATGATACTCCTGAGGAACACCAGTTTCTCCTGCAGTCCTCAGCCAATACCACTAAAATTAGATTAACGTGTCATTCCTCTCATTGCTGTTGTGCACAAAGTGACTGCTACATTCAGCTACATAAAAGTAACTGCACTCAGAAGCAATTAATTTGACCCGAAATACTCAAGCATTTCTGAGAAAGATAAGGCACTATTCTTTCACTGAGATGCTAAAATATTACTTCAAGCAGTCTGACCATTCCATATGAGGATTACAATCCTAAATGAATTTGGAAACCATAAAAATTATCTTCTTAATGTCATGGAAAGAATTTGCATGTTTTATTGTTGTGCATGATCAAAAAGTGTTTTAAAGTATGAGGTTAGTGCGTTTTCTTACCTTCAGAGTGGTTTGTCCCAATTTAAATTACTCCAGCAGCAAGCTTTCATGAATTTAAAAATAAAGATTATTTATTATTACATACTTGCCCCGGAGCTTTAAATGCAATGTCTCTCTCTCTCTCTCTCTCTCTCACACACACACACACAAACACACAACATTGGGTACAGATGAAGGGAAAAAAAATTCTTAGATGGATTGATACTTTGGTTTGAATGGAGGTCTTGTAAAAGTAGAGAATTCTCAGTTAGCTGTGAAGCTTCTTGTTGTTGAATTGCCAAGTCATCGGCTCTCAGGTGAACGCGAAGTTGGAACTCAATGTATGTTAATATGTCAATATGTTACCTTGTTTGTGTAGGTGTCTTGTGGCTGGTCTGATGGCTTTTCTGATAGTATCTGTTTCAAAACAGCTTCTGCTGGTAACAAATATGGCTGTTTTACCCATGTGACCTATGACAAGTCCAAAGTCCTTTTCCTAAGAAGGCGGTGTGTCAGGTCACTAAACATCCTGTATTGTGGCTTTTCTCACCCTAAGAGTTTCAGATAGCTAAGATCTTTGTGTTTGGGATGAGGAGCCATCACAATACAATGAAAGGTCGATGAAATCAATTTCATATTTGTCTAAAACCCATTGATGTCTCTATTGCCCATGGGCAAGCAGAAAAACGAGTCAGCTGGTATATTATAGTATTTTCTGTTGACCATGCATCCTTAACAAAGGGATGTCTGAATTTCGCAAGTGGCTGTGATTGCCCATATTTCAGTTAGGTATTTATTTGAGTTTCAGGGCTGTCTGGAGTTGGAAACAGCCAAGTCGTATGATATGGCACAGCCACATTAAATAGCTTTTGGTGTCCACATTTTAAGTGTAGCTTTAAAATTTGTAATATCTTCATGCCTTCATTAGGCAAGGCACTAACTATCGTTGGCACAGTTTTCACCTACTTTTCCCAACACAAACTAGCAGAAATTGAGCCAGTAAGACATTAAAATCGCCCAGATCATTTACCCAACATGAATCTACCAGGATCTGACCTTTTGTGATTTTACCCACTGGACAGGCAGCAAGTGCATCTGCCCAAGGCCAGAGGGATGCAGTTTACCATATGTAGCTTGGTTCCCAGCATAGAAACAGATTGGAACAAAAGAGGCCCCAAAAAGTCATTTTTAATGTTTTTACAAAATTTTCTTTTTAGGGCTAGGAGGAGGAGAAAGCTGCCAACACCTGGGGATCAAAGGTTACGGGGAGAAGGCGGGAGAATGGGGTTGAGAAACTTATCAGCCACGATTGAATGGTGGAGCAGACTCGATGGGATGAATGGCCTAATTTCTGCTCCTATGTCTTATGGTCTGACTGCACATGCGCATTTGTCCATATACGCGGAGTCCAATGACATCATTTGGAGGAGACAGTGCTGGTTGGATCTTATTCAGATCCTGAAGCCATTCACCAAGCTTCTGAGCCCCATGGTGGGTAGGTGGTTGGGATGCGGCCTCTCCGCAGTTTCCGGGGGTTGGGATGGGAAATGGAGACTTCTGATCCACCCGATGGCCGCAATTCCATTTGCAGCTCCAGTGCTTCTTTCCTGTAGAGGAAGTGCTAAAGTGGGTGGAAGTTGTCTGAGGCAGAGATCTGCCCAGACTGCTCTGTGACTGCCTCCAAGCTGGAGGAGTGTGCTGCACAAAATGCCCATTATAGTCTGCATTTGGTTTTTCAAATTGATTTTGGATGAATACAAATTCATAAAGTTTCACAATTCTGCTCCAAGTGCACATTAAAAGGATGCAGTCGCCCAGCAGTGATGATTTGAGCAGCGCCATCTTTGGTCCTGGTCGCTGTCTACTCTGTCACTCCAAATGACATCACAGAACTTCACACTCAACCTGCACATGCACTGAATATGTATGGCGTTGACAGGAAACACAGCTGAAGAAATATTACATCTCTATTGCTTAAAGTAATGAATGCCAGCAGTCCAGATAAGAGGCAGAATCTTCTGCCTCCACAGGAAGCGAGGAAGGAGATGGCAGGGCCTGAAAATTTGGTGGGTTAGCATCGCAGCCAATACCCTATGTCTTCCTGCCTCCACCGTAAATTAGTTCTGGATGGTAAGACCCATGGTCTACTTTCCCATCCACCTCCACTGGAGGCCCTTAAGTGGCCAATTAACAACCACTTAGGGGTTCCTCCTGCCTCTGCTGAAATTTCTGCAGCACCTGCACGACTTGCGACCTGTGTGACTGGGACAAACTGTCTGGGCGCAATGTCAGCTAGAGCCGGGTTGGCTCCCTTAATCTGCAATAATCTGTGCACGATCAAAGGCATGAGCATGGGACAGCGGAGTGGCTGCTAACAGCCACTCTGCTGCTCTTGCTTGGGACCCCCACACCCCCAACTCCCACCCCCTATTACTTACCTTTCTCCTGGGTGCTGGGGACTCCAGGGGCTGCTGTTCCAACAGCAGCCACAGCCTCCTCCATGGTGTTGTCAATCACAGGAGCTACCAGCCTCTGATCTGCCAGCAGCTCTTGGTGGGCAGGCCGTCCGCCTCTGGGGTCTTGATTCTGGAGGAAGTGCTGGTGTCTCTGGATCTGCCTGATTGGAATAAGATCCAGCAGGCCTTCCAAAGAAGAGGCAATGCAAGAGTCTCTTGCCAGCTCTCTAGCCGGCAGGTGAGACCCTCGCCGCCTCCACGATCGAGAAAAGGGCCAATTTTTATCAAGGGTTCTGTAAGCACTGGAGAAAAGATAAAGTCCTCAGGTGGGCTGAGCTTTAGGGATTCTTTAAAAATGACAGGCACGATCTTGGGATGTCAGGTATAGGTAGGCTTTTACTGTGATTCCATTTGCTAGCCAGAACATAAGATTCCACCATAATGTTTCCATCTGGTACCTCCTGCAATGCCTCACCTATGAAAATAATAATTTGAATGCATTTTCTTACAAATTTAAAATCAGCAATTTGCTGTCACAGCAGTACATTTCCTCCATTTATAATACCTCCCCAGGTGCTTAAACACTTATGAATCTTATAAATCAAAACAGTAAAAAAAAAGGATTCCATTTGCAGATCCACATTGAATTGCAAATTCATTTAGGGTGCAGAGTAAGTGACCATTGTTACAAAATTATGTGATCAAATGACCTTTAATCCTATCAAATTTAGCATACCACAGAAACCAGAAAAAAAAGTATCTCAGATCAAAGCAATTCATCCTACTCTGCAGTAATTCTGCATCCCGAGTCTGAAGATCATTCAGAAATCCAATCAATCTGTAACTGATGCTCAAGGCAAGAAATTAACTTTTTAATCCATGCATAGTGTAAGCAAGAATTTTTTTAAAATACCAGTAAAGGGCTCTGTAATATTACCTTAGACCATTCCATTCATGCAGTCAGGATAATAATACCACAGAATACAAGTTAAAAATGGCTAAAATCAGGCATAAAAATTAACTGTACTTTCACAACTTGCAGATATTTAAGTCAAAACAAGATCCCAGAGCAAGCTGTGCTTTTCAATGATAGCAACTTTCTACAAGTCCAAAGCTTTATTCATCCCACTTGAATCATTTGCATAGATTAACGGCTTATTCAGGAACATTTAAAAGACAAAAGTAGTTGTTTGTCCCACTCAGCCTCCCTCAAAATCCATCATCAGCAGGCAAATAAAATTTATGCAAAAGGGAATTTTGCTTCATCATTGGTGCTGTCCAACTTGTAACAAATTGTCACTGATACTTCAATTAGGCAGATAATGATTGGAAACAAATTCAAGAGTCAAATTCCATTATCCAATTCTGTAATTATTGAAGCCAAGATGACAGAGTCCTCAGATGGCCTGAATGTTAGGGGCTTTTAAAAAAGGCAACTGGTACAATTAGGGGAAATCAATTAGGGGAAAATTTGTGGCAATGTAAAAGATAAAACTGAGCAAAAATTTAGAATTAGGAAAGCAAGCAAACTACATAGGAGATCACTTTCACTCAATATATAAACACCTAGCAGTCCAGACAGATGAGAAAATAGCCCACTTCAGCTTAAAACAATGAAATTCAATATTACTTGAGTAGACAATGGACTTGATTGGTTGTTGAGATGCCGACAGCAAGGCATGCGGCTGCTAGTTTTTGGTATCAATATGATGCTTGAAAATGCTTAGCAACAGAAATACATTGTGTCTTAGATCACAACTGGCTGCAGTGGAGACCACAACGCAGGGAACATTATCCAGTGCAGTGATTGCAGCAGAGTCCTCAGTGACCCATGAATTCAGTACCATATGAGTAGAATTTCACACTGTTTTGACAGTGACTGGGACAGACACAAGTGCAACAGTCCCAAAATGCTCAGGGGTCTAAGATGATTAAAATTGAAGTCATGCAATCAACACGGAAGGAAAATTTATGAGATGTTAGAGATCGGAGTCCATTTGGTCTCAGCCAAAGGAATATGCATTCTCAGCATTTAAGTGCAAACTGTCAAAGAAAGTGGATTTTGAAATTGATCTGATCAAAAATATATGAATGGTAGCTCCATTACTGAGATTGACCTTGATTTCTCCAGGGCAACGTTTTTTTTAAAAAAAATCTTTCACGGGATTTCGGTTTCATTGGCAAGGCCAGCATTTATTGCCTATTCCTAAATGCCCTTGAGAAGATGGTGGTGAGCCGCCTTCTTAAATCGCTGCAGTCTGTGTGGTATAAGTACTCGCACAGTGCTATTGGGGAGAGAGTGTGAGATTTTGTCCCAGCAATGATGATGAACAAGAAATATAATTCCAAGCCATGGTAGTGTGCGACTTAGAGGGATAGTGTTCCCAAGCATGCATCTCCTGCCCTAGTCCTTCAAGGGGGTAAAGGTTATGGTTTCATATGAAGCCCATGGATAGAACTCAGAAGTATACTCGTCACACGAATTCTTTCCACGCAGCTGCAGATAATCTTGTAAACAAGTATCTTAAAGATTAGGCTGGTCCGAACTAGATATGGAGAAAGCAGATTAAGTGCGGTGTGAAAAGTTTTATTTGACTGAACATCGCCAGTATCCATAAGCATTGGTTCTCACTAGCCTGTATCCAAATTCTCCATGCTGAGATAAGGAGGATATATCCTTATGGGTGACTGCACACCTTATCAGGAAGAAGGAATTTAAAAAGATTTCTCAAGAGTTTGGATTAGAAAATCTTAAGCAAGGGATAGGCTTCAATGCATTTTAGACAACTGGTTGATCAGGAAAAAAAAAACCGAACAGCAGAGTGTACCACAGATTTATGTTCCAAATTGCACATGTCCATCTCCTTTCTCCCCTGCTTGAAGTGGATGGAGTGCAATTGGAGTGCTGCCATCCAGTTTTGCTCCTAGCAAATTAGTTTACATCTGAGGTAATACACTCATAAGGTTTTTATAATAGTGCAGAATGGCATACATTTTGGTATAATTGAAAGGAAAAGAGAGGGATGAAGCAACAGATAATCCAATCACAGAAACCAATTAACAGATTAAATGACCTATAGCTCCCTTAAAGAAAAGTGGGACAATAAGAGATGATATAAATATCTTCCCAGTGAAATGATGAAAAGACATCAAAGGAACAAAAGAATTAACTTAAAAAATGGCAGGTTCACACAAGGAAAAAAGGTAATAAACATGGGAAAGTAGAGAAAGAGAAAGAAGAAGGAACTGGCATTCATAAAGTGCCTTCACAACCTCATGGTATTCCAAAGCTCTTTACATCCAATGAAGTACATTTGAAGTGTAGTCACTGTTATGATGTAAAGAAACAAAACAGCCAATTTTACCCAGCATGGTTACAAGAACAGCACTGGGCCAATAAGCAGACCATCTGATGGAGGGACAATTATTAGAAGAACTCCCCTGCTCTTTTTCAAAATAATGCCATGGACTTGTTCACATCCACCTGAGAGGACAGGTTTCATTTATCATCTCGTGTGAAGGACGAAACTCTGACAGTGCAGCACTCTTTCAATACTGCAATGGAGTCTCGATTACGTGCTCAAGTTTCTGGAGTGGGTCTACAGCCCCACAACCTTCTGACTCAGGTATAGGGGTGCTGCTAAGTAAGGCAAGGGTGACACCCAAGGAAAAATAAAGAAGTAAAGGAGTAGAAAGCTTGAAAATATAAGGTGGTCTGAAATGGAAACTGAAAATGTTAGAATTGCAAGTCCCAAAATCTGTCCCAAAAAGATCAACACAACAGGTGCAGACCTCTCACTAGAACTGTGTTCTGATGAAGGGTTTACATCTAGAATATCAATCTACCTCCATCAGCATGAATGTTTTCAGCTCGCATCACCAACACACTGCTGTAAAAAAAAAAGAATCGGAGATAATGCTAAAATCTGATGCCACACAAGTCATAAACTAGGTGGTCTTGGTAGATTTGGATACAGAGGCTGCTTGCCCTACTGGGTAACTAACAACCTGAACTGATTAATAAGCACTTCATATGAATTACTTTTAGACATGCTGCGATTATCATAGTTATGCATATCAACACACTGAACACAAGGGCTATTTTCAACTGCTGGCTGCCTACTTCTCACCTGGAAAACAGGTGGCAAACAGTTGGAAATCAGAGGCCACCTAGGTTGCCTATGGATTTCCAATGCTAACTGCACATTAATTGAGTTTAATTGTATGCAGATGGCGGGCTTTAACTGCAGAGTCACTTATGCCCCTATAAGTGGCCACACATGCAAATTGTGTTTGTTGGGTTAGGAGGTGTATGCTTGTAATGTGCAACTCTGAAGACAAATGCTTATAGAAGTGTGTGAAGATTGGCTCCAGTTCTATCCTTCACCAAGTGGCTTTCTGGAATTTAACACCCAAGGCCCACTCGATGCAATTACCTGTAAACAGGAAAGCTGCATGCTATTGTCTCAGACAGGAGGCTGCTTCCAGATGCAAACTGAGATCCTATGGGAGTTGTAGTATCTTGACTATAATTTTCAGATACAACTGGGCTTGTGTGTCTGGCAGTGAACAATCTAACCAGTGCTCCTCAAAAGGAACTGCTAGTGGCAGGTCTAGAGAAAGGCCAAAAAGTTTTTTGGGTGGAATTTATGTTGGACCAGAGGCAGTTTTATAGCATAGTCTCCGATTCTTTCTGGCTGAACAAAAAATACTGCAGCGTACTCCCAGCTCACACTACCATCCCTCTAAGATTGGCTCCCTCCTCCCAAGACTATTTGGTGCCATGGCTTTCTGACTACATTCAAATCAGGGCTGGGCCCAAAAAGAGCTCAGGTTTCCCAAATGTCAGTTTCGGATAGGCATCCAGCTACTCCTCTGACTTTATCCATTTTGAGTGAAAGTCAACACCCAATCCAGCCCCACCCACCCAGCCCCACAACCATTTGATTAAACCCCAACATGTCAGCATTACACCCTCCGCCCAAAAATTCTTTGAACTGGAAGACAACACATCATATATCTAGTACACACAAAAATGTATTTGAAATTAATTCATAAGGTTGTCAGGGATATTAAAATGGATACAATTACTGAGAGTTCAGGGGTGAAAATAAACAAGCACAATTTTTTTTTACATAACCATTGCTTGATTTAGTGGAACATGTTGACAGCAGTACAGATACATTGAATAATATGATTACAGATGGTTGCAAAAACATCTGAGACTGTACTCTATTGATTGTTAAGCAATTTGTATATCCCTCAAGGCAGCCCTAGATCTCATATGATTTGATACTTGTAAAATGAGGTAATAGCACTCATCACTAAATGATTCAGGAAGGAGTTACGGAGGTCACCGTCTGTTCTTCAGATATGTAAATAAATCACTGCTATTGTAAACTATTACTCATCTCTAATGGACTATAACATTGGGCAACCAGAAACACAGATGGCAAGATGCAATACAGAGTTGAGCCAGTAGTAATTAATATTGGGATTCCACCAATAGCTTAGCTGATTAAATTAGTGAATGGAAGCGCTCCATAAACCACAAAGGTCTCAGGTTCAATCCAGTTTGTGTTGTGTTAGCTGATAGTAGACACTGTACTGCAAATAACCCTACAGTTAGCCTGAGCTAAGAAGGGAGAGACACATGACCTGATAAGCTTTCTGGCCATGACCACCATGCAACTATTCCTCCTGGAAATGAACATGAGGTCGGAGTGAGGACAGGGTCAGATTCTATTTGATGCAGGCTTCCAACAAATAATCTACCAACATTCAGCATCTACACTGCCGCTTGAAGAATGGCCAGCTCTCTGTGAAATCATACTCCAACAAGGAGTTAACACACTTAGGAAATGTGGAGGGGAGAAAATTGGCAGAAAAAGAAAAAAAGCAGTAAGGGATATTCATACATTTCAAGATTCCTGCTCATTTCATTTCATTTATACCCATGCTTTTCGTCACTGGTTGCAAAAAAAAGGGGTCATATTCTTATACATGTCTCATTTGAACTTTTGGGATAATTACCTCAAGTTCACTCACTTCTAGAAAAAAAATACATTTAGTAACATGTTCCTGTTTCAGTGATTGTTTTATAGTAGGGACAATTTAAATGTATGGTTACTGAAGCTTGCTGCAGAAAAGCACATCAAGTTCCAGGACAATCAGTACTTACTGTCACAGTTTTAAATTTTAAAAAATTTTTCTCAAAAAAAAGTCACACCATCTAACATATTGTTGAGAGGGTGGCCGAGTTGCTACTGTTGATGAAGTTGATCTGCAGACACTTCTTGGGTGGAAACATTAAATTTATTTACAATGTACTCAGCAGCAACTACACATGCACTTTCAACTCCAATTCTATCTCTACACTGACACCTGAGGTAGCCCACACTACTCTCCTATTGGCAGCTACAGATCATGTGATCTTCCTTAACAAGTATTATTCTTAAAGGTACATTACACACTAAATAAAACCATAATTACTACACACATCAATCTTAAAAAATAGAACAGTAAATACCATGGTATGGTAGGGAGTGGTTATGACACTGAATGAGTAAACCAGATATTTGAAAACCAGATATTTCCAGAGAATATGAATTCAAATCCCTACATGGCAGGTCTGAGAATTTGAATTCAGTTTTTAAAAATCTTCAAATAAAAAGCAGATATCAGTAAAAGTCACCTTGAAGCTGTCAACTGTCCTAAAAATGCAACAGCTTCATCAATGTCCTTTCAGAAAGCATAGCTAGCTGCCTGCCTAACCTGGTCTGACTCCAGTCCTGCACCAACATGGTGGACTTTTAACAGCCTTTTAAAGTAAGCTCACAAGCCATTTTGTTGTACAAAAGCAAATAGAGATGGGCAATAAATGATGACCTTACCAGTGATAGGTGCATCCTGAGAAAAAAAATACAAAATGATTCTGATGAATTGAGTGGCAAACATTTGTGTCAATTGCGGATTAAATTACTTGTTTATTTCTTATTACAATACTAATTTACAAAAATACAGTGCAACAGCATAGATGAAGATGCAATTCAGGCAAGTGCCTTGATATGCAAAGTTCTACTGCTGTGATTGTTCTTGAATATGAACACATCTCATGGGATGTCTAAATTATTTTGGGACAGATGTGTGTTCACAAAGAGGGGCCAATCCACTCAATTCGAATATCAGGCAGATTAAAGAGAGGTTTGACTGCAGTTCTCTTGAGAGATTTTTTTCAAAAAAATTGTCCCAGACTATTGTCAGCAAGGTTTCAGGATGTTAACCTTGGGCTGATTTGTTTCAAGTCTGCAATTATTCTGAAGCCATCAGAGATAGGAAAAGGCCAAAGACTTTATCAGTTTAGCAGCAAACAGCCACACTTGATTAGTCACGATCCATATTTCAGAACCGAGTTTTACCAGCATTTAGTGCAGGAGGAAAACTTCTGTTGTCTTCTATGTCCAAAGGATGAATAGTGATGACTGCAATTACTGAAAATCCACTCTTTGTTTTTTGCTACTGTTCATTTATCTTTTCGCTGTTCAATATATCGGTCTCGAGGCTTATAGCCTGAGCCAAAGGCTGAACAGACAGTGCCTTTCAAAGTAATGAAAGCCATGCAATGAGAAGTGATATATTAGTGACAGTTTCCCTATTTAGCCAAGATTTTGTAAAATCATCTCATGTAAAATAAAATGAGTGAGCCCATGTTATTTTGTCAACACTGATCATCTTCCCACTACACATTTCTTGGTTTAACAACTTTGCTTACAATTTTACAATTTGACTCAAAAAATCTGAATGGTCTGGGTTTTGCAGTCAGCAGCAAACGAATGAGCTCTGGTCAATCTGGAGTCTGGTTTTGACAAATGCTGTGAATTGTAGAGGTCTAACTACAGGCTTGGCTCCATGTTGGATGGGGGAACACTACAAAACCGGTAGTTATCCTACTACTGGGTAGAGATCAGAGGCGGTGGGTATACAGCATGGTTTGAAGGGTTGGGTAATAACTGAAGAGTCAGAGACAGATCGGGAGCACAGATGGGGAGGTGAGTGACCATAAGGACAAAGCCAGTGATCACGGGGATGAGGTTAGTGATTGTGAGGAGGGGGATCACAGGGGTGGTGGTCATGAGGTGATGGTTATGGGGTGAGGTGTCCGACTGCAGAGACAGGCTCAGGTTAGCTTGGTGGGTCAGGGCATGGGGGCAGGAAGGAAGAGAAGCACTTCTGCTGCTGCTGGCTCATAAGCTGTGCTGGAAAAGCATGTAACACTTATTGCAGCAGTCCTCGTCTCCTTTTAGTTGTCCAGAAAATTCAGCTGACCAGGGTTAAACTTGGAAAATTGGTTAAACCTGAGGCACACAGTCTCATTAAAATACTTAAAATGAGTCACCCAATTCCTGGGAGTTTATAATTGGTTGCCTTAGTGCCAACGTGACTCCATTAAAATCAGAAGAGTGCTGATTCTAGGTGGTTTGGGTTTGCAATTGAGGTTTTTAAATTTTTTGCATCCCACCCAATGCAAAGCTATCTATTTTTGTGAGTAAAAATTCCCTTCTCAGTCAAAACCAAGTGGAAGTTAGAATATTTTATTCAATGTAAAATATGTACAGAAACCAAAATAAAGAGGAAAAGAAAATGGGATTGAAGAGAAAGATAAGAGATGGAAAAAAAAGCAAAAAATTATGTATTTTAAATCACCAACAAGTAAGATCTGTAGAGCTCTAGCCTCCATACTTGCAAAAGTTATCTTTCAGAGTCAGAGTGCCAGTGTTAGTTGTCTGGTAGTAATTAAGACTTATCCATAAGACCATAAGACGAAGGAACAGAAGTAGGCCATTCAGCCCATCAAGTCTGCTCCACCATTCAATGAGATCATGGCTGATTTGCTAATCCTCAACAACATTTTCCTGCCCTTTCCCCATAACCCTTGATTCTCTTACTGACTAAAAACTTGTCTATATCAGCCCTGAATATACTTAACGACCCAGTCTCTATAGCCCTCTGTGGTAAAGAATTCCACAGATTCACTACCCTCTGAGAAAAGAAATTCCTCCTCACCTCTGAGTTAAATGGGTGACCCCTTACTCTGAGATTATGCCCTCTGGTCCGAGACTCTCCCACAAGGGGAAACAACTTCTCAGCATCTACCCTGTCAAGCCCCCCTAAGAATCTTATATGTACCAATAAGGTCTCCTCTCATTCTTCTAAACTCCTCAACCTCTCCATAAGAAAATCCCTCCAAACCTGGGGTCAACCTAGTGAACCTTCGCTGGACTGCCTCCAATGCCAGTACATCTTTCCTTAGATAAGGGGACCAAAACCGTTCATAGTATCCTAGCTGTGGTCTAATTAGTGCCTTGTATAGTTTTAGCAAGACTTAGCTATTTTTATACTCCATTCCCTTTGAAATAAAAGCCAACATTCCATTTGCCTTTTTTATTACCTGCTGAACTTGTATGCTAGCTTTTTGGGATTCATGCACGAGGGCCCCCAGATCCCTCTGTGCTTCAGCTTTCTTCAGTCTTTCTCCATTTAAGTAATATTTAGCTCCTCTATTCTTCCTGCCAAAGTGCATAACATTACATTTTCCCACATTATATTCCATCTGCCAAGTTTTTGCCTACTCGTTTAACTTGACTATATCTCTCTGTAGAGTCTTTGTGTCATCCTCACACTTGCCTCCCCACCTATTTTTGTGTCGTCCGCAAACTTGGCCATAGTACATTCATTTCCCTCATCCAAGTCATTAATATATATTGTAAATAATTGTGGCCCCAGCACTGATCCCTGTGGCACTCCAGTAGTTACATGTTGCCATCCTGAAAATGCCCCCAATATCCCAACTCTCTGTCTTCTATTAGTTAGCCAATCCTCTATCCATACTAATATACTACAGCCAACACCATGGGCTCTTATCTTATTAAGTAGCCTTATGTGTGGTACCTTACCAAGTTGGGAATCCAAATATATTACAACTACTGGTTCCCCTTTATCACATCATTAAAAATTTACTTAGCATTTCTATGTACAAGCCCTAGCTTTTTCTGGCTGTTTAGTGCCGAATTTCAAGCCCTCCATTATTATGCCAAGTCTCTTGGCAAGGTACTGTTAGAATGAAGCTTGCGGAGGGCAGAGCAATTTGGACAGCAACTGATCTGACTTCTGTGTCTTGATGCACCATGTGCAATCACCAGAAGTTACTATCTGATTCACTCCTTAATAATGGTGAATAGTGATAGCCTATTATTATTTTCACTGCAAAATCTGAGCCAACGTGTCTTTCAATGCATTTGTTCAGCTGTTTTATAACACTTGCTCAAGATTTTACAAGTTCAAGACCTTTCTTTTTTTCATAAATTCTATTATTGATGCCTCACATTTCCCCTCAAATTGAGATCTGAAGTCATGATTTGTGGCTTAGCCAATTCAGCAAGTTCTATTTCCTGTATATGGCAATTCTAATATTTCCATATTATCCATTGCCTATTTGCAAAGGAATTGATGGGGTTAGACTAGATTTTGAAAGATAAAGACTAAGCTGAGGTGAGAAGAACAGAAATCAGCACATGGACTGTAGATAGAGGGATACTTTTTAAAAGATTGCAATGTGGCAGAGTAAAATACAAAAAGAAGACCACTTATTTTCAGGATGTCATGGACCAATAAAGAAGTGAGATACAAACTATAATTAAAGGGCTGCCTCAAGACAGAGCTGATGACTTCAGAGCCCCAAGGAAGAAGAAATCCACTGGCTTCCCAAAAGATATACCAGGTCCAGAATTTTTCCCTTGTCGGGTGGGCTCGGCAGGAGCGGGCGGCCGGGGAGCCGACTGTCGCCCACGATCAGCTCCATATCGCAATTTCACATGGGTGGGCCAATTATGGCCCACACTGCGTGGATCGTGAGTGGCAGCGCTCAGTGCTGCCCGTGCGGGCAGGGAGAGGAGGGAGAGCCAGGCCTCGCGCAAAAGAGCGCTTCAATCTCCCTGAGGCACGGAGCAGCCTCCGCTCGCGGATGAGGTTTCCTAAAAAATGTAAAAGCCACTTGGCCTTTTCGCCTCCCCGTTAACCATAAGATTGGACGGATGGGCAGCATAAATTTCAAGTTAATTAGCTTGTTAATGGCCTAAAAAGGCCTTTCAATTATCGGCAGGCACGCAGCCGACTCTGGCGCTGTCAGGACGCATGCCCAAAGCCATTGCGCGTCACATTACGCTACTGCGTGGCGGGCGCGCACCCGCACACCGAATGTTAAATTCTGGCCCGGGTATTGTCAAACTATGGCTTAATGTATGGAAAAATCCACTTCCAGCCTTTGTAGTGTCATCTTGCAAGTCATCAGCAGTCTGCAGTCTGCTTTGGAGCTTGTGGTCGCCAACATGGTTGCAGATTTCCCTAGAAGTGGTCAAGATGCCACAGTCTGCAACTTGGCCGTTACAGGTTCAAGACCCAAGAGTTATCAGCCAAATACATCTCAAGAATCCCAACACAAGGAACAACAGCTTTCCACCCACTTTGCCGAGGACAGTAGGTAAGCACGATTTAGTAGCGGACCGTTGCAACCTTTGTATCCTATGTGACCCCGAGCGGGGCTTCTGACTCCATATCATCTCCATCATAAAGAATCAATCATCATCCATATCCACCACTACCTCAGCTTATCTGCTGCTGAAGCCTTCATCCATGCTTTGGTGATATCCAGACCTGACTATTCCAATGCTCTATAGGCAGCTTCCCAACTTCCACCTTCTTGAACACATTCAAAACTCTGCTGCCCATATCCTTAATTACACAAGCAAGTGATCATCCTTCTCCTCTGTACTCATTAGCTGCACTGGCTCATAGTCCACCAGTACTTCGATTTAAACTTTTTCACTCCTGTTCAAATCCCTTCACAAGTCATTACTCCCTACTTTGTAAACTCCTGCAACCCTATAATATTCCAAGAGCTTGACTTTCCACCAACTCTGGTCCCTTGTGCATCTCCTAATTCCTTCATCCTACCGTTGGTGGCCATGCTTCAGCGTCCAGGCCCTAAGCTCTGCAGTTCCATCCTTAAACATCTCCATCTTTGAGATGCTCCTTAAAATCTACCTCTATGAAGGCTTTAATTTTCTGTCCTATGTCCTTGTTTGGTTCTGTGTCAATTTCTGTCCGAATACACTGCAATGAAACATCGGAGGAGATTTTTCTATGGAGCAGTGACATGAGTCACATTTGAAACAGTCATCCTCTCCATTTTTCTAGAAGGGTCAAATATTGGGGAGATGTTTGAATGCAAGAGCATTACAACAGCTGCTTAGGCACCTTGCAGAGATTTGCGAGTGGTTTGGGCCTGGAATGCACTGCCTGGAAGTGTGGTGGAGGCAGGTTCAATCGAGGCATTCAAGAGAGCATTAGATAATTATTTAAATAGAAACAGTGTGCAGGGTTACGGGGGAAAGGCAGGAGAATGGCACCAAGTCATAATGCTCACTCGGAGAGCTGGTGCAGGCACGATGGGCCAAATGGCCTCCTTCTGCACCATAACAATTCTGTGATTCTGTGACAAGAGACATAGGCTCAAACTAATAAACTATAAAGTTAGGATTCAGGTCATAAAACTATTCTTCATAGAAATAATGTCAAAGGCATAGCTTTCCAGAGAGAGCAGCGTGGATGAAAACTTTACAAGTATTAAAGTAACATTATATACCGCAATGGGTGTACTTCAGGATCTGTTTGTCTGGATGAATTGATGACCTTCCTCAACCCTAAGTGTCTAGTGATAAGACATGAGAAAGTAGACCACAGAGCTCTCACAAGACCAAGGTCAGTGGGAGTCAAAAGGAAAACCCTTCACTAACTGCATCCATACTGTCCCAATAGGAAACAACAGTTCGGGCCAGTACTCTTATTTCCCAGTTTTTACTGGCGTTCCATTTTAAGGTATACAAGACCAGTTTGGATCAGTATCCTTGTTTTCCAGTTTTTACTATTTTTTCGTTCTTCTGACACAAAAGGGACATTATCATGGTTGTTGCAGGACAATCATCCCAGCTCCAGGATGTTGCTGCAGCAGTTCCTCAGGAAAGTTCCTTTGGCCCTACCAACTGCTTTGTCAATGACCTTCTCTCCACGATAAGGTTAAAAGCAAGGATTGCTTGCTGACACTTCTACAGTATCCAGTTCTATTCAAGACTTCTCTGATCATGCCAACCTACAGCAGGGCAACACCCAAATTTAGGAACATTTGTGTCAGACAAGTGCAGGACAATGACCATCACAAATAAGAGGAATGCCAGCTATCTCTGTTAGACTATGAGCAACACCAATATCACCATATTCCCCAAAATGAACATTTTGGGGGATCCCTAATGACCAGCAGTTCAACCGGAACAGTAATATCAATGCTGTGGCCAGAGTGGGCAGGGAGGAGGAACTGGGTACTCTTGGGTGTGACTTACTTCCGGACTCCTTACAAACTTCCATCATCTACCAAATTAAATCGTGAATCGAATCACTTGATTTAGTGCAGTTGCAAGAACACTCAAAAAACTCAACATCATTGAGGAGAAAGCAGGAGACACATGATTAGCACTCTGAAAATGGACTTAATATCTAGCACCTCCATCACTGCTGCATTGTAGCTAAAGTCTGTATAATACAGTTTTAGCATTGTATCGCGATTATGTTACTGAACTAATGATCCAGAGAAGAGTTCAAATCCCATTTGAATTAAAATTCAATGTATTAAAAAAATATGGAGTAAAAGGTTTGTATCAGCAAAGAGGACCATAAAACCACTGGATTGTTATAAAAGCACATCTGGTTCACTAACACCAAAAACTGCAGCAGGTGAATCTTGAAAAAAAAACACACATATTTCCATGAACTGAGTTTCTTCCAGTTCAGCTCTGGCCAGACAAGGACATCAAATTTGTCAAGTTCATGTGAATCATTACTTTTCTTAAGATGAACTAATTGAAATGACATGTGGCTTCATGCAGACATGCAAATAGTTTCAAGCATGACCGTTTTTGAAAGCGGCTCTTGCATTTGATAAGGGATATGACACTTAGAAGTTTTAAATCCGGTGAAGCGTTAAATTATTGATATGACAATGATGATATTCAGGAGCAGAGAGAAAATGTACCATAACTTCTTTCCAATTCACTTCTACCAGAATGAAGGATTAAAATATCAAAAATACTGGTTACAACATAAATATCATTTGTTGTAGAGATTGAAACATCAGTGATATTAAGAAATTAGAACTGCCGCATTTTGAAAATCCTTGTTATATGACAAAGACATTGCATTTTTGCTGTAGTTCATCAAACACAATTTTAAGACCTTTTTGGGATGGGGAACACAGGCAAATACTTAAGACCCATCAGTTTGGTTTTTACTATAATAACGTGTATTCTACTTTTTTTCTGTCATTCCTCAAACGAACAAACTGCAACTACTGCACTTGCTTCTTTCAAGTTTCAGCCTTCATCTTCCACTTCCATTTATCATTCAACTTATTGCCAAGACATCTACCTATTGTAAGAGCTAATTTGATGGGAATAAAATGTATAAGTGCCTTGTATTATCCTCCATAAAGTTTCTTTATACGGTGTTAACCTACAAAACAGCACTTAGTACTGTATAGTAAGTCCTCGTTTTAAGTTGTGGCTGTGTTCCTGGAAATCACAACTTTAAGTGGAACAACTTTCTGTGAATCATAGTTTCCCATAAGAATCAATGTTAGAGCTGAAGTTAGGTTCCGTCGGATATTTCCTGCCCGGGAAAATAAATCTACAAGTTGAAATACCGTACCATGCATGTGCAGGACTGTGCATTCCTCGCTGAAATAACTTGCAAAATAAAATAAATAACTAAATATAAAAGAAATCCTGTATAAATTCAAATCAGAAAACACTCAGCAGCCTCAAGGCATTTTAAAACATCCAATTTCAATGCTAGGCTGATGGCCTTTCTTGCTTTCTTTGCAGCAGCAGGCACACTACCAGCACTTACTGGGTGTTTCTGGCTCATGTTTAAAAGTAATTTAAAAGTCTCACCCACAGCGGGCACTCCTGAAACTCCAAAATTTAGATCCAATTTTTTGCATGAGAGAAACAACTCTGGCTTTGGATGCCTCTGGGTTTTTTTTAGTCCAAGTTGCCTTGAATACTACAGAAAAAACAGCCTCCTTAACAATGATGCCAACATGATCCGATGTTACACGAAGGGAGCCAATGCATGATGATGCATACTGTGTGATGAGAACAGGCAGCGATGACACACACGCCAATGAAGATAGACTGCAATGAAGATGGGCGGTGGTGACCCGCGATCACATCTGCGCAATGAAAACTGATGACAATGACACAAGGAAGATGATGACGCCACACGACTCTGAAGTGGAAATCATAATTTAAATCGGGGATAAGAGACCCAAAACAAAAAATGACTTTAAAATGAAACAACTTAAAATGGGATGGCTTAAAATGGGGACTTCCTGTATATTGGAATAGAAACCAAGAGTAATACACATGATGGGAAAGTGTGGTTATTTAGGAAGTGAATGTTAGTTCAAATTCAGTTGAGGTCAATGGAAAAAATGTTTTTTGTGGGACAGTTGAATCCTCAAAAAGATTCAGTCAAAAAACCAGTGGCAAAAGAAAGGGACCAAAGGAACAAGCATTTTTTTTGCTGAATGTTAAAGCAAAACTGATATAGGGTTATACAGGCTTTTTAAGATGTTTTGGTTTAATAAAAAGCTTTTGCAAAATTGTTTCAATGATCTTTGCTATAGAAATTAAAGCCAATTGGTATAATTTTTAATAGTTCTGCAACAATGCAAGCTGATTTCAACCCCAAGCAATGCCATCTAAGTTCACATAATCTTGATGTCATAGACAAAAGGTCAAAGAGGTACCTTCAACACCTCTTTGTCCCTTTGTCTATGACATCTTTTGGCTATCTCCACCTATCACTGGCCCTCTATCCAGCTCTACCTGTCCCACCCCCCCCCCCCCACCTTAAACCAGCATATATTTTGCCTCATTTCTATTTTTCCTTAGTTCTGTTGAAGAGTCATACAGACTTGAAACATTAACTGTGTTCCTCTCCACAGATGCTGTCAGACCTGCTGAGTTTTTCCAGGTATTTTTATTTTTGTTTTAGGCTGTCATGTTCTCTTGATTAAGGATTTAATTGGAGGAAGAGCTAACTGGCAGATCAATCACAATGGAAAACCCATCTCCATGGTCACTGGGAGGCCCCAATAATACCTTAGAATCTGGTCTTCACTGATATAGAATTCCAGCTATGAAAATGCATTGCAACAAACCTTAAGCAAATCAATGAAAACTTAATACAACTCTCCTCTACTCCTGAATGCTATAGCTTTACAAACACTTGCAACCCCGCAGTGACTCATTCAAGTGGTCTTTCTTCATATCAAAGGCAACATTGTGAGCATCAACTTGACCCTAGCTAGCATCACAACTGGGCCTAAATTTGTCCGATATCCAGATGCATGGAATTTACAGTGCTTGCCCAGGGATAGATGTCAGGAACACTAAGTTCTGTTATGCCTCCTTATGGGTTGCTAAGGGTAATTGTGGTGTCTTACTGCTGCTCTAGTTTAAATCAGCCAAGTCAACACAGACCACAGATTTGCCCAGAGACCTTCAGGATGTGCATTGGCTCAGCACCAAGCCACACAATGCATTCAACCATGAATCTATTGAGTGCACTCAGTTCACTTGGATACATAGATCCTGAAGCTGAACGATAGCGGATAATCTGTATCCCTCTCCAATGTTGCACTTTGTGTATAGTACATCGCTTTGAAAATACCAGTGTAATACTGTTTATTGTCAAAGCAAAAGGAGTGACACAAATCAAGCCAGAAAGGGGTCACTGTGCTGCTTAGATCTTTGCTACTTTAGCAGTAAATTTGTTTGTGGGCAACAATTAGTATTGCGATTCTGACAAGATTAACAGATTGGTACCAGATATGTAAAGTTGTGATGGATCATTATAGCCATATTTATTACTGTCAAACAAGTACAGAACCTGGATTTAGAAACATTTCTTCCCCTCTCTTATCAAGAATTATAATGGCTAAAGCAAAACTGACTATTTATTTATTTTAATACTCACAAGCATTTGC
The DNA here is from genome assembly GCF_964194155.1 of Cetorhinus maximus. Classification (NCBI taxonomy): domain Eukaryota; kingdom Metazoa; phylum Chordata; class Chondrichthyes; order Lamniformes; family Cetorhinidae; genus Cetorhinus; species Cetorhinus maximus. The sequence continues at coordinate 55,061,188 of NC_135884.1, forward strand.
CATTTTCTGAAGCTTCACTGATTATCTCTGTTTGTTACTTCTTCTAAACTCAACTCCGTACTGAAGTCAGCCCTCGAGTCAGCCCCTATAACAGGCACAGGAACTTCCAACAAACTTCTAATGTAAATGAGCACCAGTAAACAACTCTTCCAATCCCTTTAATTAAAACCACACTTTACTCCCTTGCACTATTTCCATGTCCTTTCTCAACCATTAACTTTTTCTCACCATCAGTCACTGCTGAAAGACTCTCAGCCACAAGTCTTTCACCAAAGAAAGGCTTTTTTATTTGTTCATGGGGTGTGGATGTCACTGGCTAAGCCAGCATATATTGACCATTCCTAATGGCAAGAAGCCAGTTAAGAATCAGCCATATTGCTGTGGGTCTGGAGTCACATGTAGACCAGACCAGGCAAGATTAGCAGATTTCCTTATCTAAAAGACATTAAGATGATGAGTCTTTACAACAATCAGCAATGGTTTCATATAGTCAGTGTTTCAATCACAGATTTTTATTGAATTCAAATTTCACTGTCGGGTGAGATTTGAACCCAGGTCCCCAGAGCATTACACTGGTCTCTGGAATACTAGTCCAGTGACAATACCACCACACCACCGCCTGCCTTTAGTTTATATTGTACCTGACCATTTTCCAAGAACACTTCAATTGAGTTAAAAAAACATCTTTTAGTGCAGAAACTGCCATAACTATTTTGTAAAAGCAAGATTCCAGGATAAATTAGACAAAGAATGAGCTAATATGCTTTTTTTTGCCTATGTTGATTAAAAGAAACATGTGCATCTCGCTAACTCATCTTGATCTGTATTCACCCAGACAAATTGCAACAAACATCATTTTTCCTTATACACGTATCAACTAAAGTCCAGACAATTTCTCTGAACCAAACCTTTTATGGGATGTGGACATTGCTGGCAAGGTAAACATTTATTGCTCATCCCAAACTGCTTCGAGAAGGTGGTGGTGAGCCACCTTCTTGAACTGCTGCTGTCATATGAAGGTATTTCCACTGTGCTGTTAGGAAGGCAGTTCCCAGATTTTGATCCAGCAACAATGAATGAATGGCGGCAAATTTTTAAGTTAGTATGCTATGGAATTTGGAGGGGAATTCGGAGATGATAGAGCTCTCTTGCACCTGCTGCCCTTGTTCTGCTCAGTGGTAGACGTCACAGGTTTGGGAGGAGCTGTCAAAGAAAAGTGGCAAGTTGCTGTAGTGTACCTTATAGATGGTACACCTGCAGCCATGGTGCACCAGTGATGGACAGAGTGAATGTTTAAGATGGTGTGTGGGGTGCCAATCAAGTGAGCTTTTAGTCCTGGATGGTGTTGAGCTGCACTCATCCATTGCAAGTGGACAGTATTTCATCACACTCCTGACTTGTGCCTTGTAGATGTTAGAAAGGCTTTGGGGAGTCAGAAGGTGAGTCACTTGCTGCAGAATATCCACCTTTCACCTGCTGTTGCAGCCATTGTGTGTGGCTGATCAGTTGAATGTTAAGGGGAGATGGTTTGGCTCTGTCTTGTTTGAACAGTCATTGCCTGACACTTGTCTGGCACAAATGTTTCTTGCCAATTACCAGCCCAAGCTTGAATGTTATCTAAGACTTGCTGTATGGACTGCTTATCTGAGGAGTTGCAAATAGAACTGAACACTGCATCAATCAGAATTCAGACACTGTGCCATTATATACTAAGATAATTCTTAGAATAGGCAAAGAGAATTGAGCTTCTTGGTTGCCCTAAATGACAATTATGAAATATTATTTTTCTATCCATGCATGGTAACATATTACTGTATGCCTGTTATTCAGTTTGTTTCAATTTATGCTGCAGCAGTGTTATTTCTGTTACACAAATGTTCAATTATTGAATATTATTTTGCATTCCAGGATCCTTCAAGTCACTTCAACATTCTGATTGTTTCTTCTCAACATCCATAACATATTCTCCAGAGATATCCCTACAATAATAAAGTTTCATGGCATCAATTCAATACTTAAAAATGGTTTCCTCTAACTATGATTGATGGATTTTTATTAATTTCCTCCTTAGACCCACTTCCCTTTTGGATTTGTTATTTGGCACACTAAAATCCGACTGTTGTCCATAAAATGAAGAAAGTAACATAATTCTATTTGACATTTTGCTTCCTTGTAATGAGATAGCATCAAAACAACAGCAGCCTAATTGTGTGCTGTTTATTAATGTGTTCTCAGTATGCATTTTTCTATACAGATGTCATATAATTACCAAAAATTGTTGTCTTTGTCAAAGATAAACCAGCACAACAATGCACCTACATTAGAATGGAGTCTTGCGTTTAAACATATTTTTACACCAAGTTTTCTCAAACTCCACTTTGGCCTCTTGCCACCAAGGCACATATTTCAATATTTGTTTATTTTCAGTTACCGCTTGTACATGTTGTGCACAACTTCACTGTGACTAGCAATTATATCTTAGGCGAACTTTTGACTCTGCTGATGATAAGATGGCCCTTATATTTATAACCTTAATAATGCAGTACTGAATGAGCATAAATTTCCTCAAGGCATTGGGAAGACCAAAGCAATTGTCTTCAATGTAACTAACACAATAGATAAGGGAGAACCAGTGGATGTGATGTATTTGGATTTTCAGAAAGCTTTTGATAAAGTCCCACATAAGAGGGGAGTGTGTAAAATTAAGCACATGGGGTTGGGGGTAATATACTGGCATGCATTGAGAATTGGTTGGCAGACAGGAAACAGAGAGTAGGAACAAATGAGTCTTTTTCAGAGTGGCAAGCGGTGACTAGTGGCTTCCACAGGGATCAGTGCTTAGGCCCCAGCTATTCACAATATATATCAATGATTTGGATGAGGGAACCAAATGTACCATTTCCAAGTTTGCTGACAACTCAAAACTTGGTGGGAATGTGAGCGATGAGGAGCGTGTTAAGTGGCTTCAGGGTGATTTGGATAGGTTGAGTGAGTGGGGAGATACATGGCAGATGCAGTATAATGTGGGTAAGGGTGAAGTTTTCCACTTTGGTAGGAAAAGCAGAATGGCAGAGTATTATTTACAAGGTGATAAATTGGGAAAGGGGCCTGGGTGTCCTTGTACACCAATCACTGAAAGCAAGAATGCAGGTGCAGCAAGCAGTTAAGGCGGCAAATGGTATGTTGGCCTTCATTGCGAGAGGGCTTGAGTACAAGAGCAAGGATGTCTTACTGCAGCTTTAACAGGGCCTTGGTGAGACCACACCTGGAGTATTGTGTGCAGTTTTGGTCTCCTTACCTAAGAAATGACATACATGCCATAGAGGGAGTGCAGCGAAGGTTCACCAGACTGATTCCCGGGATGGCAGGATTGTCATATGAGGAGAGATTGGGCTGATTAGGCCTGTATTCACTGGAGTTTAGAAGAATAAGAGGAGAACTCATTGAAACATATAAAATTTTGACACGGATGGACAGACTGGTTGCAGGGATGATATTTCCTCTTGCTGGGGGTATAGAACAAGGGGTCACAGTCTCAGTTTACAGAGTAGACCATTTAGGACTGAGATCAGGAGAAACTTCTTTACTCAGAGGGTGTTGAACCTGTGGAATTCTCTACCACAGAAAGCTGTGGAAGCCAAACACAATATATTTAAGGAGCAAGTAGGTAGATCTCTGGACTCTAAAGGTGTCAAGGGGTATGAGAAGAGCGCAGGATACGGTGTTGAAATAGAGGATCACATGATCATGAACAGCAAGGGGCCAAATGACCTACTCCTGTTCCTATTTTCTATGACTCCTCCACCGCCTCAGCACATCTGCTGCTGAAACCATCATCCAAGCTTTTGTTACCTCTAGGCTCGACCATTCCAACACACTCCTGACTGGCCTCTCTCATTCTACCCTCTGGGTAGAATCTTACCTATGTCAGGCGGGCTGGGCGGGAATGGATGCGGAGCCGATTGCTGCCCGCGATCGGCTGCACGCCGCCATTTTACACGGGTGGGCCAATTAAGGCCCACCTAGCATAACACGCAGCCGGTAGAGCTCAGCGTTACCTGTGCAGGCGGAGGGAGGAGGGAGAGTCGGGGCCTGCGTTCTTTCGCGCATGTGTGTGAAAGAGTGCAGCAATCTCCCTGAGGAACGGAGCTGACTCAGGAGATTAAGTTGATAATAAAATTTTAATAACGGAATTAAAACATTATTTAAACATGTCCCATCATGTGACAGTGTCACGAGCTGGGACACGTTTGTGAATTTTGCAAAATTTAAATTAATTGTTTTCCTTCAGGAAACCTCATCCTGCCCATGGATGAAGCTTCCTGAAAAACGTGAAGGTCGCTTGAGCTCTTCGCCTGCCCGCCAACCTTAAGGCTGGACAGCAGTGCTGCTAACAACTTTAAATGTTTTTTTAATGGCCTTAATAGGCCGTTGACAGTTCAGTAGGCGCGCAGACACCTCCGACGTGCACCGAATGACACATTGAAATGATGCGCAATGACATTGGGTCGCACGCCCGACGTCATCACGCTTCATTTTACGCATTGGCATGTCAGGCCCATCCCCGCACGCCAACAGTAATATTCTGCCCTCTATAAACTTGAGGTTATCCAAAATTCTGTCTCTTGTGTCCATTGCTCACAACAAAGGCGGAATCATCCCAGGTTTGCACTAATTACGGTAGTGGGCGGGTAAAACGATGTTTTACCCGTCGGCTATAATGGTGGCTTTTCATGCCGGATTGTCCCAAATCTGCCACACTAATTATGCATTCCCAGGAAACACGGCTTTTCCATGGCAGGCAGGCTTTCGTTCACCCACCTCGCCGCTTCATCATGCTGGGTGCCATATTTAAAGTGCAGCCACGCGCACACCTCTCTGTGCTTCCAGCTCATGACTTCTGCATGGAAGACATGGCCCCAAAAGGCAAGAAGACTGTAGCCCCCAGGCCTAATGAAGCATCCCTCGAGTGCCTTTTGGATGCAATGGAAGCTCACCGTGATGTCCTCTATTCGCACTCTGGCCGCAGGATTGGCAGCAACATCACTAATCCAGCTTGGGAGGCGGTTGTCAATGCCATTGCCCTGAAAAAGGGGAAAGCCACCCTGTGCCGCAACAGGATGAATGATCCCCACCGTTCTGCAGGGTAAGTCACTCTTCTCATCACTCTCAACTCACACAGTCACAAACCCATCACACTTCCATAGGGATCGCACTTACTGCCAGCTCAAGGGACATTATTATTCACTCTCTCACACACACCTTTATTTTCTTCATCCTGTCCATGGGACCACTCACCATCCACACATGCCAGGCATACTGATCATCTGGCCTGGCAGGCATTCTGCTTACACTCTCTCCATCTCTATTCACGCAAGACAAGCTGGAACACTCTAAGAGAAAGAGGTCACAGGCCAATAGAGGAATGCCTGAAATCAAGGTCTTTATGGACTTTGAAAACAGAGCTGTCCAGCTGGCCGGTGACGATCTGGACCGGTCCTGTGCTGACGATGAAGTCGGCGCTGCTCTACCAAGTGAAGATCCAGCAATTCAACATCCATCAGATAACCATGCTGTGAGTGATGTATCCTATTTCACAAGCTACTGCCATGCACTAATTCTCTCCTTGCTTTCGTAGGCACATCTGGGAAACCGCCAAGACAGTCCCTGACCTAAAGCCTCCAATCAAGCCCCAAGGGAAGCTCAGAAGAGGAATCCGCTGAGAACCTCCCCGAAGACCTGCCACAGCGCTCACCCACACCCTCCACCAGCACAGAGACACACACCTTGGCAAGACCTTGCCTTAGAGTAGCATTGGGATCACAATCTGGTGAGTACATCACACATTCTGATCCACGGCAGGCGGCAGCAGGGACTTCCAAGGTATCCTGCACTCAGAGGACTCCTGCAGACCAGATATCTGCTGAATCCGAGTCAGATGACGAGCCTCTGGATTGGATTATACCTCAGTTGCTGGAGCTGCAAAGACAAGCTCGGGAACATCAGGAATGGATGTCCGCTGCACTCCTCAGATTGCAAGGCACAATGGAGGAGTCCGTCCACCTTCAGTCTGAAGTGATAGCGGCCGCCATGGAGATCTTGGTCCAGGATGTCACTCCTGCAATGCTGCATGGGCTGAATTCCATCACCATGCCTGTCGTTGTTTACGCGAGAGGGGTGTGGGGCAGCCTGATCTCAATCCAGCTATCCCTTCTCCTCAAGGAGTGACTCAGGGGCCCTTGGATGCCCATAGGGAGGGGGATCAGCAGGTACACCCCCGGGGCCATCCATCCAGGTGTCTCCAGGAGTGTCCAGCTCATCCAAATCCCTTCTTCCTGTGACCTCAGCAGCTCCAGCTCCATGGGCCGAGGAGGTTGCCATAGTCACACAGCAGGACCTCGAAAGCAAGCCAGGGCCCTCCAGGTCTGAGCCTTCCAGAGGACGCCCGCCCAGGTCATCACAGAGAGGGCATAGCAAGCTGCTTCCACATCTGCTATAGATGTCCGGGGAGCACCAAGACGGAGTGGCAGTGTTAGGGAAGTTAAGATGATGTCATTACACAGCCTGGGCACAGGTGTTAATCACTTGTACATACTGTTCACTATTGTAAACAAATGCCAAAGAATGTCTCCCTGCCTCTGGCTTCTTGTTCTCATGAACAGTGTTTGTGTCACTCAGGTGTGAAACCTTTCTGCACAAGATAAAGAGAGGTGTCTCAGCCTAGGGCCTCTTCCCTGTTGCTTGTGCAGCCTTCAGATCAAAATGATGGTCCAACCTCACACTCCCTGGACACATTCGTGATGCTTGCACCTCGACGGTGCTGGTCATTGCTGCCAGAATGTCATGAGGTGTCACACTGAGTTCATCATTCCCCCTGTATGCTTTCGGCACCTTTTAAGGTGGGGCTGGTCCCCAGCTCTTCAGCATCTGTGACCGGTGACACTGTGGCAGCCACCATGAAACTTATAGAATACTGAAAGGCCTGGATAGAGTGGACGTTGGGAAGATGTTTCCATTAGTAGGAGAGACTAGGACCCGAGGGGACAGCCTCAGGAGTAAAGGGAAGACCTTTTAGAACAGAGATGAGGAGAAACTTCTTTAGCCAGAGAGTGGTGAATCTATGGAATTCATTGCCACAGAAGGCTGTGGAGGCCAGGTCATTGAATGTATTTAAGACCGAGATAGATAGGTTCTTGATTGGTAAGGGGATCAAAGGTTACGGGGAGAAGGCGGGAGAATGGGGTTGAGAAACTTATCAGCCATGATTGAATGGCGGAGCAGACTCGATGGGCCGAATGGCCTAATTTCTGCTCCTATGTCTTATGGTCTAAGGGGTCAGGTGCTGAAGGTGGACAAAGGATCATATGCTTCTAAAGTTTCATGGCTGTGTCTCCATGATATGACCCTGATCACAGAGTGCAAGTTGCCCTCGGTCAGACAGGAGTCAGATATTCTCAGAGGCTATGTGAAGATCTATGGAGTGTCCTCACTGCATGTTGTCATCATTCTCCACAAATTTAGCAGCTATGAGGGCTTGCCGAGTGCGCCTGCCTCATCTGGCCAGTGCGGGGGCCTCATCTCCACCTACGAGGACCTCCGCACCCTCATCAACATTGACATCCTCCTCATCGGAGGAGAGCTCCAGTTCCTGCATCACCCCCTCAGCCAGCTCCTCTCCTCATTGCAGTTCCAGATTGTAAAGGGCGCAGCAGGTGACAACGATGTGTGACACCCTCTGTGAACTACATTGCAGGGCTCCACCAGATCGGTCCAGGCGCCAGGACCCCATTTTCAGCATCCCGATGGTTTGCTCCACCAGGTTGCGAGTTGCAGCACGAACCTATTTATACCTTTGCCCTGCTACAGTCTGAGGCCACCGCAAGGGTGTCATCAGCCACACCCTCTGCGGATAGCCATTGTGCCCTAGGAGCCAACCCTGCAGCCTCCAGTGGATCCTGGGAGATGTCAGGGTTCTGTGACTGACTAAGAATGTGGAAGTCATGGACACTCCCTGGAAACCGTGCGCAGACCTGCAGGTTGGGTCTGTGGTGGTCGCACACCAGCGAATAGAAGCCTTTGCGGCTGACATAGTTGACCTCTTGTTGCGACAGTGATCTGAGCGCCACGTGAATGCAATCAATGGCACATTGCACCTGTGGGAAACCTGAGCAAATCCAATTACTCTTGCATCCTGGTTCTCTTGGTCCCAGCGAAATGCACAACATTGTGTGCCCTCGCAAAGATGGCATCCGTGACCTCATGGATGCATTTGTGGCTGGACGTTTGTGATATCACACGTCACCTGTGGAGCCCTGCAAGGAGCCACTGGCATAAAAATTAGGGGCTGTGGTCACTTTCACGGCCATTGGCAGTGGATGCCCTCCTTGTCCCTGTAGCAAATCCTGCAGTAGCTGGCAGGTGTGACCGGCCAGTTCCCTAGACATGCGCAGACTTCCATGACACTGGTTCTCAGTCATCTGCAGGAATGAAAGGCAATGTCTATAGACTCTGGTCTACCTAGTCACCAACCAACGATGACTCGCTGTGGCTGTTCAACAGTGTGTATAGAAGCCCCAGCCATCCCTTCTTCCTGAGGGTGCTGCTCCTCCCTCTGTGCAGCCAGGCACCTCCATCGCTCTCTTCTCCATTGTCTCCACTCTCTGTACACCACGAGGCATACAGCTAGCTCACCAGGCTCCATGCAGGATCAAAGAGAAATACGCATGGGTTAGCTTGGGTATACTAAGAACCTCTCTTAGTTAAGTCTGAAAGCCCCTTAATGCACCCCGGAGTGTGCTGGCCACCACTTGGATGGCCAGAGTTTGCTGCGCTACATGGCTGTTCGAAACCCCAATCACCCCCGCCCCACTCCACATGACCTATTGGTGGCAATTTTGCCCATTGGACTGCATGCTGTGCTCTCAGCTCAGGCACAGGCATTCTCCTAACCCACACTGCAAGGCTGCACTGTTAGCTTGAACCATGGGGAGACTGGTCCAAACCGGAATGCTAACATTGCAAGGTGCTGTGAGTGCCTCCACCAGTGACTGCTCCATAGCTAGATTTAGCAATGAGACTGTACAACATGCCCAGTCGTCCAACTGTTCTGCAGTCCACTAAAGCGCTCATTAGTTGGCAGTCTGTGCCCAAGGATGTGAAAAGCTCTGGAGCACTTGGTGGCACTTGAATGCCTCTGTGTTACTTGAGTGGGCAGATAAGCTAGAGACCCGACTCCACACATGTCAATGTGACTGTATCTGAGCTGTCTCAACTGCAGAGCAATTGTCACTTTACACAAGGTTACCCTAATGCATGGCTGCTATCCTCCCCATGACCGCCTTCAACTGCAGGGCAGCCCTTGCCCCCACCCCTCCAACGCGCCTCAATACTGAAGTCCAACAGGTGACCTGGGTGTGCGCTGCACAACGTTTACTGTGCACTCACCTTTGAGTTCCCCGCAAAGTGCAGCCCGCCAAGTGCGCGTCTTATTTATGCTGTTGTGAAACATGTCGGTGTGCAATCACATCGATGTGGGCAGACGATCCAGCGGTGGGGGGGAGGGGGGGAAAGAGTCCAGTGGGCTGGCCTTATTGCAGATGTATTACAACGAGGCCCACGATCAATGATCGCATACTGGTTTCACGATGTCGTGAAACCGATTTTTGGCCTTCTCGCCATATTACCATCATGCCGCCGAGCATGCATGGAAGATTCCGCCCCAAGTCTTGTTCACCGTCACCTTGTTCTCGTTGACCTACATTGGCTCCCAAGCAACACCTCTAATCTTAAGTATTCTTGTTTTCAAATCCCTCCATAGCCTCAACCCTCTCCTTGTCCAGTCCCACAACCTTCTGTCATAGCTGTGCTCCTCCAATTCTGGCTTCTTGAACATCCCCACTTTCAATTACTCCACCAGTGATGCCATGCCTTCAACTGCCATGGCCCTAGACTCTGCGATTCCCTCTCTTGCCCTCCCTACCTCTCTTTCCCCTTTTAAGACACTCCTTAAAACTTATTTCTTTGAGTAAGTTTTTGGTCATCTGCCCAAACACATCCCTATGAGGCTCGTTGACAAATATTCTTTTTTTTTCAAACACTCCTGGGAAACAGCTGGGTCATTTTATTATGTTAAAGACACTATATAAATACAAATTACTGTTGGAGCACTAAATGCAGACAAAAACTGAAAGGTTGAAGTCTCATTAAGTTTAGGTTTCAACTAGGCACTATTAACCTATTGGCCTTCCCAAGATATTTTCACAATTAAGCCCAATCTGATCACTTTAATTTTACTCACAGTTTTAATTAGAGGAAATTTCTGCTCATCCAGTACTGTATGTCAGATAAAGCAGTCTTGCCCTGCCAGCCCAATCTTGGGACTTAACTTCAGGCCAGCACAAAATGTATTTATCCAAATGGGGCAAGTTGCCTGTAACAGGGACCAGCAGATCGTATAATCAATAGTTATGAAATCTGAGGCCCAGTTTTGGGTAAATTGGGACTCCTGATTCAGGTTTGTATTTGACTGCTTCACTGCCTCCGCTCTTGAAATTTATACCCTTTGTCAATCTATTTCCAATGCCCTCACTTTAATTCTTGTAAGCGATTATTGAAGTAGACACCATTCAGTTAGAGGCAGATATGGGAAGCAAAACATAGCAGTAACAAAGAGTAGGCACAGCCAAAAAAAATTACCCAATGAGATTAGTCCACTTTCCCTATGGCAACAAAGAAGATGAGAAAGATGATGGAAATCAAATCTTCTCAAAACAAATTAGGCTAATTTATGCCATTGCCGCTCACAAATAAATACTTTTTTTATGGTCAAGTTCTTTTCTTATTTTTTCTTAAAATAGTTTACTGGTAATTATTGAAACCAATTTTTTTTTGAAAATTGCCTGCAGAGAACTCTCCAGCCTAAATGTTATGATCCAACAGAACCCCATTAGATCTGTAGCAATGCAAACTTTGCACCTGCAAATCTCTTTGCACTTTGCTTCTGGGCAGATCCTCATGGATTAGGTTGATTTGAATTTATGTGGTCATCTGCGGCACATCCAGCACCATGAGGTCACCTCCTCAGATGAAGGGAATGGGCAGGGAGGGAGATGGATGTGGTTCCTACCACAACCTAACATGGTCAACAACTCTCAGGGCAGATACATAAAAATCTTTAAAAACATGCCTTGTCTAGTATGATCAACTTCAATAAAAGTTGTTCCTGAAATTTTAATGCCCCCTCTGCTGCCTTCACATTGTTGAGTACCAGAAATCTGATGGTACTCCTGGTGTCCAGCATTGTGAAGAGATTCATGACAACAAATACACTGAGGAATGACATATTCCTGTAAAATATCATTTGCATACAACTGCCGAAACATGTAACCTCAGCTGTCATGTCTAGCGCAAAATCACAGAATTGGCAGCAGAGGTTAGGAAAGCCAAGGAAATATGTCTGTTAAATTTCTCACTATGATCTTTCTCAAAACACATAAAACAGTCCTGATAAAACGTGGCATTAAGTTAATTCTGTTATTCTTGATCAATAGAGCTTATTCATTGACTGTTTAATGCTGACAATTCATTAAAGTTTTGTTTAACTTTGTGCCTTAAAAACTAGATGATTCTCTTTACAAGTTTGCAAAAATTGCCAAAGAATTGTCATATGAACATACAAATTAGGAGCAGGAGTAGGCCACTCAGCCCTTTGAGCCTGCTCTGCCATTCAATGAGATCACGGCTGATCTGATTGTAACCTCCACTAAATATTCCTGCCTACCCCCGATAACCTTTCACCCCCTTGTTAATCAAGAATCTATCTAGCTCTGCCTTAAAAATATTCAAAGACTCTGCTTCCACTGTCTTTTGAGGGAGAGTTCCAAAGATTCACAACCCTCCGAGAGAAAATATTTCTCTTCATCTGTCTTAAGTGAGCGACCCCTTATTTTTAAACAGTGGCCCCTAGTTCTAGACTCCCCCACAAGAGGTAACATCCTTTCCACATCCACCCTGTCAAGGCCCATCAAGATCTTAAAGCTTTCAGTCAAGTTGCCTTCTACTCTTCTGAACTCCAGCGAATACAAGCCTAACCTGTCCAACCTTTCCTCATAAGACAACCCGCCCATTCCTGGTATTAGTCTAGTAAACCTTCTCTGCTCTGCTTCTAATGCATTTACATCTTTCCTTAAATAAGGAGACCAATACTGTACACAGTACTCCAGATATGGTCTCACCAGCGCCTGAAACATAGCCTCCCTACTTCTGTAATCCATTTCCCACACAATAAAATAAAACATTCCCTTAGCTTTCCTAATTACTTGCTATAACTGCAGACGAGCCTTTTGTGATTCGTGAACTCGGACTCTCAGATTCCTCCGAATCTCAGGGCTCTGCAATCTGTCACCATTTCGATAATATGCTTCATTTTTATCCTTCCTGCCAAAATGGACAATTTCACATTTGCCCACATTATATTCCATTTGCCAGATCTTTGCCCATTCATTTAACCTTTGTCAGTTTGTAGCCTCCCTTACCCTCCCACAGCCCATTCCCTTAAAATGATTCAAGCCATCTAAGTGGATTAGCAAAGAGGTTATGGTAATGAAATTCTATTAAGTAAATGCAGTACAGATGGAACATTTCATTGACTGAGCAAAAAACAGTACCTGTGGAAACAAATGCCAGTTAATGCCCTTCACAGTACATTTTCTTTCAATTTAATAAACATTTACACCAGTTAGAAGATTAAAGCTATCTGCAAATCAAATGAAGGTAGTTTATTGCCTTGTGGTATTAGCTTAATACATTTTGAAAACATCTGGTGATCACCAAGTAGGATACAAGGGCAAGACAAATACATTTGTGGAATCAGGTACTAATACAGCAGATTGGCAGAAATAAGTAAAGCCTGGATCCAAGGTAAACACTGAATATATCCACGTTGAATTAGTTACAAAATTTCAACTTCTGACTAAAGCATTATTTTACACTGGGGGCTAGGAAGCTAAGAGCAGGTTGTAGGCTTAATTGCAACAGATCAGCAAAGAGCACCTTGAGGTAGATTTTCACCTTCCAACACCTGGGCAATAATTTTGCTAAGCATATCTCCTGCCATTATTTGAACCTGCTTGTTATTCATTCCATCATGGAGTGAATGTCAGGTGGGATTTTTTCAAGTGGATGATCTACCCTGCCTGATCATTGCCAAAGTGCTGAAAATGGAAGTCCATCCTTTTCTGATTCCACACAGTCCCACCCTACTCTGCTGGTATTGATTTTCTCTTCTCTTGAATGTGTTGACTCATTGCATGCTGTAATTCCACAGGTGTTGGATACCCCCTTGCATCCCATTATTAATTGCTTAGTCTCGGCAAATAAAAGCCTGTCAGCTGTTCGATTGCAGAGCCTTTCACGGACAAAGCCAACCCTGTCCACAGTCGACATCCACACTGCAATACAGTAACTCAATGGCAGAACACAGGTTGATTTCCCCTTTCCTACTTCAAGGCACTGAAACCACTTGCAATAGCCACTGGAAATTGAACCTTGGATCTTTCTAGTTTATGTCTCAACTTCACATTCGATAAACTCACTAAACTATCAGGTTACCAGTCATCCTTTTGTTTCAACCTGTGTAACGTTATTTCTGCAACTGGGAAATGTATTTTTAGATGACAGCCATAGGTTACACAGTTTCATACTTCACAGGTATATGTGTAATTGCCAAAAATATGTTGTAAAATTCCAGACTTCAAAAGAATTCTCTGAAACATTGTTAAGGATCTTACGGAGGTAGAGTTTCTACTTTGGGTGTAATCAGCAATCTGGGCATAAAATTATGCAAGTTTTATGCGATCCGATCTTAAAGAACTGAAAACAACTTTAAAAAAAAACTAGACAGAGCCATGTTCATCACTCGTTTCACTGGTGTACACTCTTCAGTTTCTCAGTAAATTAGATATTTATATTTAAAAGCTTTTAAAAGATGCCTAAAAGTGCCCTTGATGCCAAAAAAGAATTTCATTTTAAGAGCCTCCTGAAAGGTGCACAAATGGACACGTGAGCAGAAACTCAACATAGTGATTAGTTCAATCTAGAGCCGTGACCACGTTTGTGGTGAGGCTGCCTCCCAGCAGAATTATTTTTAAGTGCAAAAAAACCCCCTACAATCTCAATGTGTGCTGGACATACTTTTTGCTTGAACTTTTTTATCTTTTGCATTGGTTCGATTGATTTTGGAAAAACCAAGAAGCAACTCAACACCACTCCCTCCCTGCTCTCCCCTATCTACCTCTTGAAGCAAAAATAATTTGACAAGTCTCAAAAACACAATTTAATCAACTGTTAGACAGAAAATACACTTGACTCCCTTTATAAAAATGACTTTTGACATGAGTAATTCAAATCAGTTTTTAAAAACCCAAATAATCAATTTCAACATAACAATATGTAATTTATAGTACTATAATGTGACCAGTAGTGGCAAAGATATTTGACTGAGAGACTAATACTATTGCTGGCAGTTTATTTCAGCATGACTAGGATTTGTGGTATGTTCATGTTTAAGTAACTAAATGGACCAATAATATAGCCAGTAAGAGTTTGACTGATGGGCTTACGAGACTGTTTGTGGGACTGCTTGGTATTTGATTGACTAACTGAGACTGGTAATATAGCTGGCAGTGTTTCAGTCATTAGTTGTGCTGGTTGGTGAAAGATTAAATGACAGAGTGAGGCTGGAAGTGAAACTAGTTTTTTGCTTGATTAGGGTTAGCGGTAAGACCTTTGACTGATTAGGTAGACAGTAATGAAAACATGATAACCAAGGAAAACTGACCAGAATGAAGATAATTTTGACCAGCTATGGTAGTCAGAAATAATGGCATTGCTCTTTGCAGGGGTGGGATTTCCAACCAGAGTTGGGGAAACTCTGGGGAAACACTGTGGCAATTTAACTTCGAGTGCCTGTTTTTTTTTTATCCCCAGCAGGCTATCTGTCCAGAGGCCAGCCTGCTGACAGCCTAGGCTCCCAGTAAGATAAAGAATGCTGCAGAAGAGGCTGAAGCTGAGGAACAGGGTGGATGTCACGCTACAAACCCATTCCCAGAAGGAAGGCTACTTCTTTTAATGAGGCTGCATGTCCCAAATTTTATCTCTCTTCAGCTTTATTCCACGTTTCCAGGGCCTCAGCAAACCCTGCAGCTAAAGGTTGATGAGAACTTCTGTGTGGAAGAGGTAAATGTTTTTCCAGCACTTCTTGTGGGCCAGTAGCAGAAAAACAGCTTCCTCCTAGTCCACAAATCTAACCTACTTCCCTCGCTGCAGTCAGGCACTGCCTTTTCATCATCAGGCCCCTCCTCCCAATCCACAATCCTTTGGTGATTTTCTAAGTCTAATTAAGGTTAGTGATTTGGTCTCTTCACATCAGACATTGGTGAGAAAGCACCCTCCACATGTAACCTGAAGTAGTACTGGACTGGCCTCTGAATGATCTTCAAATGTTTTAGCTGCCATAGGTCTAATATTCTTTTGAAAAACAATTTCAATGCCTGACATCATAGAAATTACAGCACAGAAAGAGGCCACTTATCCCATCACACATTTGCTGGTGCTTGCTTTTCAACTGAAGGCATCAACTCCAATTCAGTATTCCCTCCTTTTGCACATATCTTTATCAAATACCTAACCAATTTCATTTTATATCATATTATAGCCAATAATGTCAAATAACACTCAATAAAAACCATCTTTGAACTTCCTCCTTGGGCTTTCTAGTGATAATCCTGAGCCTATGCCCTGATTTATTATTGATTTGTTAACCAGGGGAACAATTACTCACTACTTGGAGACTTCTATTCGATTCCCTCTAATCTGCCCTGTTCTAGTTTGTAAAGTACATTAAAAAAAAAATTTTTCACACTCATTAATTTAACACATTTTATATCATTCAAAGTTTCACTGTTCCCTGTCCATACTCTAATTTGTTTCTGATAACAGGGTGCTCAGACATGCATGTATTATTCTAAAAATGGCCAAACCAGTGTTTTGTACAAATTCAACATCAATTTCTTGGATTTATATTCAATCTCCTTGTGTATAAAAACTACAATCTTATTTGTCAATTACAACATTCTGATCAAAATGTTGGAAGGTGAGATCTTTTATTTCTAGCATAATGCTATTTTGATGGTTATAAAGGATATTGTTAATGTACTGAACATAGCTATTTATTATGCTGTCTTCATGGAATAAGATGAAAAATCCTATCTCCAAATGTGAGTTTTTTTTAAAAATATAAACAAAATAGCAATCTAATAACTGTGAAATGTATGCTTAAACATGTTTTGGACCGACAACATCCATCTATCTCTTCACTATTTCTCTAAATCCCTCCAATGCCTCTGACAACTTATCCAACATCCAAATGAACCTCAATTTCCTCCAGCAAACCACTGCTGCTCATATCCCAACCCACACTAGGTCCTCTTCAATCATCATTCATGTTCTTGCTGACACATACTGGCCCCTAGTTCTCAAAAGCCTCCAATTTATAATTGTTGTTTAAAGTCCTTCATGTCCTCTCCTCTTTCTTTCACTGCAACCTCCTCCAGCAGCCCTTCCCCCACACCCAGAACTCTGTTCCCTTGAAAATCCTGTTCCCCTTCAGACCATCGTCAGCCAAGCCTTTAGTCACCTAGGCTCAGGATCATCTCTTTTAACATCCTCCTTAAAACCATTTCTTCAACCAAGTTTCTGTTTGCCTTTCCTCATATTACCTTGATGGCCTGGTGTCCATTTTTTCCAATTACCTTTCAGTGAGGCATTTTGAGATTTTCTTTCTATATTTAAAGTTGCTGGATATAAATTGATGTTGCATTTATCATTGCCCTGAATGAACAGTGGCCATGTTGAAATCTGAAAGCAAAAATAATTTAAGCAGAAGACAACTCTGGGAAAGTCAACAAATTCTGAGCCAGGTCTTCATGTGTAGTCTACTTCAATGAGATATCCTGAACATATAAATTAGGAGGAGTAGGCCATTTGGCCCCTCAAGCTTGCTCCACCATTTGATAAGGTCATGGCTGATCTGACTGTGGCTCCAACTCTACTTTCCTGTCTACCCCCTATACCCTTTGACTCCCCTGTCAATCTAATTCACCCATAAAAACATTCAATGGCCCTGTTCTCTGGAGAAGAGAATTCTACACTAATAGCCCTCAGAAAAAAATTATCCTCACCTCTGTCTTGTTTTTAAACTGACTCCCCTAGTTCTAGACTCTCCCATAAGGGGAGAATCCTTTCAAGATCTAGGTTGTGAAGTCCCTTCAGGGTCTTTACATGTTTCAAGAAAATCACCTCTCATTCTTCTAAACTCCCACGGATACAGGCCCAACCTGTCCACCCATTCCTCCGAAGATATTAGTCGATTAACAGTTATATCACTTAAGGTTTAGAGAGAAGGTGCACCTCCAATGACGACAGGCAGTGGGTGAAGATTGGTCAATTTTCCGAGTGAGAGAGAACTGGAAGTAACGATCGTGTCACTTGTCTAAGTGAGAGAATGCTGAGTGGTCTGTCAGCGCTGTGGAGACGCCAACATGTGGGGCCACAATATTAAGGGGAAGTAGTCTATCCATTAGGACAATCTGTCCTGCATTCTGGACTATTCGAGGTTCCAGAAAATATAAAAGGATGACAAGAGATCCAGATTGCGTGTACCGTTTTTGCATGGACCTATGCTATAAAGGCCAGAATGATTTTGTATTCATCCCTGGACATTGCCGAGTCAAATATTGGCCAGGACTCTGCTGCAGAAACTAGAGCCGCTAACCTCCATCCAGTCCCGGAAAGGAGATTTAGAAAGGTTGTTTGAAGAGACTCTCTATGTCACCCCGTCTTCAGGACACACGCACAAGCATTCACTTTTCCGCCTTGAGATTTTTCAAAAATATGTTATGGCATTAAAATAAGAATTACAGAAAACAATTGAAATGTGCACACGTCTGATTTATAATGATGCTTCGAATCATTTTGACAGGACCAAAAATGCCAGTGCGGCCCCCAAAAGCAACAAGAAAAAAAAAACTAACTTCGACACTGGTGAGCCTGGCTTCCAGGGCGCAAAAAAGACCAAGCGTGAAGGCAATGGGACCATGAAATGGGAACATCTCAGAAATGAATCTCCTTTTACTTCTGAACAGTTACTAAACACTGAGACCCGATACAATGAAACCAGGTTAACAGACTGCTGGATCGGCTTCAACCATCAACCAACACACCACGTCGAATCAGAATAATAGCCCGGATTATTTTTTTTAAAACACAGGCACATATTGTACGATAAATACACCCACAAATCAAAACCATATCAACAATCCTCACGCACAGAAAACACGTTTCAGCCAAACGTTCACAGACAAGCGGGGGCCGCTCGTCAAAGTGTCAACACACAGAACCATCTCCACCCCCCCCCCCCCCCCCAGCACCCAACCCCCGGTTTTCCACACGGACAGGCTTCGGAAACTTTATAAACGCCCGACTCCAGCCACGGGAACCCCTGCCCCACCGCCAAAAAAAATATATATATATATATCAAGTCAGGATTCAGGCAGCTCCTGGCAGCAGCGACGCGGGAGCAGATCAGTTCCTCTCTCCCGCCTCCCCACCCCCGGCCGTCCCTCAAGTGAGTGGCGGGCAGACCCCGGGCAAACACTTTTCCATCATGAAGCGGCTCACTTCACCTCCCTTCAATCCATCCTCCTCCCCAAATGAAAATAACACCAACAACAAAAATATATATATATCCCCAAGACAAGGTGACAATAGCTTACTTTCCGTGTGCTGAAGCCCAGCCGCCCGTTTAAACAACTAACCAGAATCTAATTGCAAAATAAAAAACATCAAGACAGCGGTTATTGACGTTTCGGTTCGCAGACAGAGTCAGGAGGTGTGGAGTCTTACCCCTCACTCCACTCCACTCCAGCTCGGCTCCAGCCCGCTGCTCCGAGTTGTCCGACAAGCACCAGGAGCTGCCGTCCCCTCAGCACCGTGGGCTGCGCAATGATGTCCCTCCCCGCCTCAGCACCAAGTGCCCACCTCCACTTTATTTTGTGTGTGTATATCTGCCTTGGGGGGGTGTGGGGGGGAGAGAGAGAGAATAAATAAAACCCTTATCAAACGGAGCAGCTTTGCCTCGTTACGCCGTGCGTCACAAGCTCCCGGAATGCGTGGCTCGCCCCCCTCATCATCTCTCCTCAGGATGAGAGGCAGAGAGATAGAGAGAGAGAGAAATCCCCCTCTCACCGTCTCCAAAATCACAGCTTCAAAAATCAGCCCGCAGAATAACTGAGCCTCGCCGCCACAAGGTGACCGAGGTTGGAGGGTGCGACCCGCCTCGTTAGCGAGGGATGAAGAGAGAGAGAGTGTGTGTGTGTGCAGGTGACTGAGACTCTCTGGGTGCGGGGGCTGAGGGTTTGAGCCTCGATCTTCCCTCTAGCAGCCTCCCCTAAAGTCTTGAGTTTGGAGTTGCCGGGGGCTTTCGGGGAAAGAGAGGGCGAGGGTAATTTTTTTTTAAAAGACAAATTCCAACACCGTCCGGAAGTGTTTTGAGCAGCCAGCTGATGTCGACATCGCCGCTGTTCACCTTCTGCAACCGACTGCATCACCTGAACAAAAGTGTGTGATGTCTGCGACGGACAGCACCCATGTGCCCCCCCCCCCCCCCCCAATCCCATTGACAGGTCACGTTGTACATTCCCTGAGTCTAGCTGACAATCTTTGGACTTTTTAATTTTAAGAACCAGACAAATGAATGTGCGCGGGATTCTTTCAGAACCCGAAACAAACTTACCATTACTCCCCCCCCCCCCCCCCCAAAAAAAAACAAGGAAGCTTTGAGTTGAAATCTTGGTCACCATCTTATTAAATGGGCACCGTTCTCCCTCAGGGGACGCAGCGATGTGTAAAAGCTTTCCTTTAGTATTGATTCATTGCCACTGCACTGTAATGATGAGGACAAACTTTGAAAACCAGTTTCCTTTCATTCAACCAAGGAAACTCGCGAAAGCAGGAACTATTATTTTCCTCTTTTCCCCATTACACTACTACAGCATGTAAAATAACGGACTCCTCCGTTAACCTTGTTTCCAATGAGGACAAGCCGAGCATAGCTGCTGATAAATTGCATTGAATTGAGCGGAGTGCCATCTTTTATTGGACCAACAGAGGAATCATTTCTCATTTGGTGAAAGGTTCTAAGAGCTCTGCAAAGAACGTGTGTTTTGCTCTATTTTTAAAATTCCAGCTGATCGAGAAAAATAACAACAACACTGACCAAAAACAGCTTTTTGGACAATTGATTTCTCTATCAGGCAATTTGTTTTAATTATATTAATCACCAAATCAGTTCTGAGTAAATTCTACCTAAATTCTGTATATGCACAAATACTGTGACCTAAAAGTCAATACCAGGAGGTACTGCATAGATATTAAGGAAGATGAGCTGTGCAACATATATTTTACACTTAATGAAGTCTCAGCTCACTCTCCATCATTGCACCAACACTGACATTCTCACTGCCCCTTAAATATCAGGCAACTATCTTTATTTTCTCCCTACTGCTTTTGCGGAGTCAAATCTGAATGTGGCGAACCTGAGTATGTTGGTCGCGTGGCAGATACAGTACTGTATTTATTGGCACACAATTCTTTGCAGCATTTTTAATCAGCAAAGCAAAGGCTGCTGTAGCAATTAAACGCAACACTGATTGCCATTATTATTAGTATTTACAATTACATTCTATTATCCCAGTAAAACTTTTACATTGCTATCTCTTGGAATAACGTGCCTAGTGAAGTATGAAAATATTATGGGAAGAAGTTTGAAATGTGCTAATTAAACTCTCCGGACGAAATTGGAGAGCGTGGCTAGGCTTGTAGTACAGTTTGCACTGGACAGTACAAGTATAACAAACACACACTGCTTGAGTAGATCCAGCTATAGCCTTAAAATATTTATAGCTCTGTAATTTGATAATTATAACGAATGCATAAATCGCCATAAAGCCAAACGCATGAGTACGAAAATTATTGAAAGCTGAACCATTCTACCGAATGACACAAGGGGAAATCGCAGCATGTTACATTTTGGGATACAGGCGCAAGATAATTGAAACCAAAATCCGCCTTACTAGCTACGGTATTCAATTCGTGCATTTGTATACATAAGTAAATATACATTATAGTTATATATGTAAATTACTAACTATGCCAACGTTTTAATCTGTGCCTTTCAAAGTAATCTGTGCAGAGAATTATCTCTTTAAACCAGGAATCCTATTTGTCAAATGCAGAAGAAGCTGAAATTCATTCCTTCCCTACAGCTGCGCTGCCATCGTGAGGCTTCACCTTGTACACTGAATGAACTCAGTGCCACAGTCAAGTTTCCGGAAGCTACATTGCAACAGATTGCCCCCTCCAACTATTAAAATGATATTAGTTAATCCTTTAATTGTGACTGCTCACCTAGATTGTATCAAATAACTTTCTCTACCACATTTGCCTCTCATTCTTCCAGATTCCTGTCTTTCAGTTGGGAAGTCAAACTCAAGCCTCATCTCAGGTGGTGTCAAATCTCCCATGGCATTATTTTGAAGAAGAGCAGGGGAGTTATTCCCAGTGCTCTGGCCAATATTTATCCCTCATTAAAACATCTGAGATTGCTGTTTGTGGGAGTGTACAAATTGGCTGCTGTTTCCCACGTACTTCAAAGTACTTCATTGGCTGTAATAAAACACTTTGGGACATTCTGAGGTTATGAAAAGTGCTATATAAATGCCCCTTTCATCCTTCACGCTGCATCATTTCTTTTTCTCCTTGTCGTTCCTCTCCTTCCTGACATTTACTCTTCTATGCCTGTGTTTTGGTAATGGTTGTAATATTGTCTTAATGTGTTTTTTTAAGTCCAGGATATACCAGAAAATCCTAGTTTTGTTTGAAAGTGGGTTCTACATTCAGATGGATTTCAGGCTGTCTGGCATGCTACAACAACCATTTTTAAGAGAGAAAATGGAGTCAGATTAAGTGGAATGCAAGTCTACAGGCATTGGGGTCTGGGAGGGATGTTGGGAGCCCTTGGTTGAGGGTTGGCAGTACTGGGGTGACAACTTTTGAAACACTGGAGAGGGCACCTGAGCACACCTGAACCACCAGGGGGAAAATGTGGAGGTGCTGAAAGGAGAGGGTTGAACCATTTCTGGTAATCAGGAGCCAGCTAAACCACAAGGATTGGATGCCAATGTTGCCTTCACCAGGACAAGATATTACAGTTCACAGCTGCTGAGGGGCACATGTGGGAGGAAGAGGGTTATTCACACCTCTTGCATGAAAGGAATAGTGAATGCTAGAGCAGGATGGCACATGTAAAAAAATTCAACCTCAGAAAAAAACATTTTAGCAGAAAAAAGGCTTTTGTGAAGAAAGGCAGTTGGAGAAATGGATAAATGTCTTGGGTTTTTGCAGAATTTATGTTGTAATTTTTAATCTTAGGCATGTACAGCGGAGGATTCAACCTGGCAACAGAAAGGATGTTGATTCCTTTTCAGGTATTTAGTTGATTGTTTTTTGGTGGTTGCTCATTGTTGCTTTTTTAGTGGCTGGAAAAAAATATGAAGAAACATAAATGATTCTTTTTAACAGATGTTTTTGATGTGTGTTTTTAAAAACTATATGCAAAATTTGAGATAGCGCACAATATAATTTTTGATTAGTTGCTTGTTAGTGAAAAGCTTATCAGCCCTAAAGACATTTTCCTGTACCCTGCATCAATTTTACTCTGGGGACAGGTACTATATGAACCTGGGTACATTAATATAATTTCATAGCAGCTGCAGTATAAAAACAATAATAACTGAGTAAAGTATTTCTGAATTAATGGATTATGAGGTTGGTTTAGTTTACTTATCATTGTTAATTCTGGTTTTCAAATACCAACAGCCATTCGTAAAATAACTATACCATTGCAAAAGACAGTTAATCCTTCTTGGGTCTCATACTAAATTAGTGAGTTTTGACTACCTCCAACGACTGTGCAATATTGTTTTAAGGTGTTGTCTTTCTTCAGTGAGTAACAAAACTCCAAATAATTAATATATTTGACTTTAGGTCTAAACTATCCATTATTCAGAAAGGATAGCTGTAGCTCCATCAAATGGCTCATGCTCAGATGTGTGGAAGGTAGATCTCAGGTAGAAACGAGATTTATATTTAAAAGAAGTGGAACTTTTTAAACTTGTCCAAGCACATAACAAGGTGAGTTTTAAATATTGGAATGCATTCTTACATTTTGATCTCTTAATAATTGAGTAAAGCTTGAAAGGTCAGTATGCTTCTTTGTGAGTGTTCTATGCTTCACTGGACAGATAATAGGACTGAGCTTCTCCTTAAATAACATAACATAAATCATGTGGGGAGCATTGCATGCCTGCAATGAGGACAACTGATTTTCCAATCAGTTACATGCGTCTGAAGCTCTCCACTCAATTTCCCTTTAAGGGATAATTTAACATTCAAGTGTAAAAAGAGGAGTTGTGCCCAAATTATGCTTAATGTTTTTAAAACACAGAAATTAAATTTTCAGCAATGGTTATTCATTGGCAAACACATGAATTTTCTCCTTTATTAATTGGACATAATGCTGTTCTTCACCATTAAATACTTTGCAGCCTTCTCTCATCAGAATTCAGAGCTTTTAATTCACTGAGCAAGATAACCTTTTGAGTATTAGAATAAATATCTTAAGCCCTGTTTATATAAGATAGTGATGAACATAGGAAAAGACGGAAATATATTAAAAGGGTGATCAGAGGTGAATGAATTAAAATAGATTTACTAGCCTTCCTCATCTGTAGCTAGCTTGTGATCTCATGCATACCCATACTTCAGCAGGTTACACATGAAACTGAAATTTGAAAGCCTGTGGCTTCAGATTGTGTCATCTTGGCATGTGCGGCAGCAATCTGGGTCGGCTTGCTGAAAGGCATCAGCAAGGACGCTGTTGGAATGGCAGGGGTGGGATCATGAATGCTGTTATCCTGAGAGAAGACAGCAGGTTAATAGTCCATGGCGCTACTGTCAGTCCCCAGTCCCCCTTGCGTCAAGGTCTCAGCAATCCTAGTAATCTACTCGAGGACAGATTGTTGGACCACTGTGAAAAAACTGGAAGTTACTTTGAGCAATGATATTCACAGCCATAATATCAGCAATCTGAGTTTCCACTGCAGCACTTACACTTTTGATGGATGCCTTATGTACTGCATTGGAAGCTGGGACATCAGCCATCAGATGCACCTTCATTCTTGGGCCCACAAAGCATGCTGATGGAGTTAACAAGAGTTCAATGCTGAATGGATGGACTTCAAGCCCTGCACAAAGCCTTGTGCCAAGTTGGTGCTCATCTACACTCCTTGACATTGACCGTCAGCTTTCCAGCAGGCCTCCCAATGCGCCAAGCATTTTTTTAAGTAGACCCATCAGCATTCTTCAGTAGCCTGGCCCATTGAAGTTGTATTTACCCTTGTGCAGTCCTCATGCACAATCTTGCCCTCCAGCAAGCTGGCACCTGAGCTATCCTTGCCACCTGTCCTGGCTGCAGGCCACTGTGTCCAGTATCTCAATATGGACCGATATAGCCATCATGCTATCTCTAACTCAGTATCTGAGTTGGTACTGGTGACTGAGAAATTAAGTGAACGTGTGCCTTCATCATCATCGTCTTCCAGGTCAGTCTCTACTGTCTGGCCAGGTTGCACATCTTGGGCATCTGTAAAGAAAAGGTCCAAGGCAATGTTGTGGTGAGAGGAGAAGGGAAAGTAATAGGTGCTTACTTACGCCATTGGCAGCTCGCAAGTCAGAAGAGGTTGTGGGATGAAAAGGAAATGGCAGGTGAGAAGGAGGATAAGGAACAAGAATACCATCATCTTAGGGCCTCGCCACTCGTCACAGCCTCAGAAATGGCACTTCTGGTTGCAGCCAACACTGTTTCCCCCATGGGGGCTAAAATATGCAGACCCAGTTGAAAGTTCCTGCTGCCTCCAGTTGATAACTACCTTCTCCAGCAAATGAGAGGAAAATGTGTTAATAAGTGTTATGTAATCTGTTTGGCCAATGTGACTGACATGGGTGAATAGTTGGCAATGTGTGCAAGCTGTGAGATGTGTGTGTGAGGCTTGCAGCAGTGCCAAGTGTGTGAGGGTCCACTGTAGCTCAGGAATGTTATGTATGAGCCCTAATTATAGAGATGGAAGTGTGGTGAGTTGAGCCCTGTCTGAGACTACTGGTGCTATTGGTAGAATATGCATCTCAAGACACGTTCACTTATGTGAGGCCATTGAGTTTCTTGCAGGCCTGCACCCAGGTTTTCAGAAGTTAACTCCTGGCATTGAGCTCCATGACTATCTGTTGCCACTGCCTTCCAAGCATTTATCTGGAGAGCCTGCCGTCAGAAATCGTTGGTATCTGCTCTCTCTCATGGTAAGCTATTGTTCTTTGTTACTCGGCACTATGAGGAGATCTTGTGGTGTAGTGGGCAGCGCCTTGTCTCTGAGCTAGAAGCTCCAGGATTTGATGACCAAAAGGGTGCATTCATAATGTGGCCAAACAGTTGAGTATCAACCTGCAAATCTTTCCAATGTGTGCCAATGGCAGGTGATAAGAGAATTCTTGTCAGCCATGTGATGGAAGGAAAGTTAGAGCCTCTACCATCACCACCCATAGCTCCAAACTACAACTGTGCATGTTGCCACGGCAATTCAGACTCTGGGTGAACTATAACCCACCACCAACACACAGCACTATTCTGAATTCATTTACCAGCAGTCACAATGTATCCTTCCTTTAAGAGGTACAGGTTACCTTTAAGTAGTGCATGCAAAGAACTACATTGGCCCTCTGCAGATGCCTGCAGCCAATGTAAAGTAGAATTGGAAACAAAAACAGAAATACCTGGAAAAACTCAGCAGGACTGGCAGCATCGGCGGGGAAGAACAAAGTTGACGTTTCGAGTCCTCATGACCCTTCAACAGAACTAAGTAAAAATAGGAGAGGGGTGAAATATAAGCTGGTTTAAGGTGGGGGGGGGGTGGAGGGAGAGAAGTGGGGGGGAGGTGGGGGCGGGGTGGTTGTAGGGACAAGCAAGCAGTGATAGGAGCAGATAATCAAAAGATGTCACAGACAAAAGAACAAAGAGGTGTTGAAGGTGGTGATATTATCTAAAAGAATGTGCTAATTAAGAATGGATGGCAGGACACGCAAGGTACAGCTCTAGTCGGGGTGGGGTGGAAAGACTGACAGGGCATTATGGGTATAGATTTAAAAATAATGGAAATAGGTGGGAAAAGAAAAATCTATATAAATTATTGGAAAAAAACAAAAGGGAGGGGGAAGAAACGGAAAGGGGGTGGGGATGGAGGAGGGAGTTCAAGATCTAAAGTTGTTGAATTCAATATTCAGTCCGGAAGGCTGTAAAGTGCCTAATCGGAAGATGAGGTGCTGTTCCTCCAGTTTGCGTTGAGCTTCACTGGAACAATGCAGCAAGCCAAGGACAGACATGTGGGCAAGAGAGCAGGGTGGAGTGTTAAAATGGCAAGCGACAGGGAGGTCTGGGTCATTTTTGTGGACAGACCGAAGGTGTTCTGCAAAGCGGTCGCCCAGTCTGCATTTGGTCTCTCCAATGTAGAGGAGACCGCATTGGGAGCAGCGAATGCAGTAGACTAAATTGAGGGAAGTGCAAGTGAAGTGCTGCTTCACTTGAAAGGAGTGTTTGGGCCCTTGGACGGTGAGGAGAGAGGAAGTGAAGGGGCAGGTGTTGCATATTTTGCGTATGCATGGGGAGGTGCCGTAGGTGGGGGTTGAGGAGTAGGGGGTGATGGAGGAGTGGACCAGGGTGTCCAGGAGGGAACGATCCCTACGGAATGCCGCTAGGTGGGGTAAAGGGAAGATGTGTTTGGTGGTGGCATCATGCTGGAGTTGGCGGAAATGGCGGAGGATGATTCTTTGAAGGCGGAGGCTGGTGGAGTGATAAGTGAGGAGAAGGCGGACCCTATCATGTTTCTGGGAGGGAGGAGAAGGCGTGAGGGCAGATGCGCGGGAGATGGGCCGGACACGGTTGAGGGCCCTGTCAACCACCATGGGTGGAAAACCTCGGTTAAGGAAGAAGGAGGACATGTCAGATGAACTGTTTTTGAAGGTAGCATCACCAGAACAGATGCAACGGTGGCGAAGGAACTGAGAGAATGGGATGGAGTCCTTACAGGAAGCGGGGTGTGAGGAGCTGTAGTCGAGGTAGCTGTGGGAGTCGGTAGGATATTGGTGGACAGCCTATCACCAGAAATTGAGACAGAGAGGTCAAGGAAGGGAAGGGAAGTGTCAGAGATGGACCATGTGAAAATGATGAAGGGGTGGAGATTGGAAGCAAAATTAATAAATTTTTCCAGGTCCCGACGAGAGCACGAAGCAGCACTGAAGTAATCATCGATGTACCGGAGAAAGAGTTGTGGGAGGGGGCCGGAGTAGGACTGGAACAAGGAATGTTCCACATACCCCATAAAGAGACAGGCATAGCTGGGGCCCATGGGGGTACCCATAGCCACGCCTTTTATTTGGAGGAAGTGAGAGGAGTTAAAGGAGAAATTGTTCAGTGTGAGAACAAGTTCAGCCAGACGGAGGAGAGTAGTGGTGGATGGGAATTGTTCGGGCCTCTGTTCGGTCTTCCTTCCCTTCCCTTCCTTGACCTCTCTGTCTCAATTTCTGGTGATAGACTGTCCACCAATAACCATTACAAGCCTACCAACTCCCACAGCTACCTCGACTACAGCTCCTCACACTCCACTTCCTGTAAGGACTCCATCCCATTCTCTCAGTTCCTTCGCCACCGTTGCATCTGTTCTGGTGATGCTACCTTCAAAAACAGTTCATCTGACATGTCCTCCTTCTTCCTTAACCAAGGTTATCCACCCATGGTGGTTGACAGGGCCCTCAACCGTGTCCGGCCCATCTCCCGCGCATCTGCCCTCACGCCTTCTCCTCCCTCCCAGAAACATGATAGGGTCCCCCTTCTCCTCACTTATCACTCCACCAGCCTCCGCCTTCAAAGAATCATCCTCCGCCATTTCCGCCAACTCCAGCATGATGCCACCACCAAACACATCTTCCCTTCACCCCCCCTGGTGGAATTCCATAGGGATCGTTCCCTCCTGGACACCCTGGTCCACTCCTCCATCACCCCCTACTCCTCAATCCCCACCTACGGCACCTCCCCATGCATACGCAAAATATGCAACACCTGCCCCTTCACTTCCTCTCTCCTCACCGTCCAAGGGCCCAAACACTCCTTTCAAGTGAAGCAGCATTTCACTTGCATTTCCTCCAACTTAGTCTACTGCATTCGTTGCTCCCAATGCGGTCTCCTCTACATTGGAGAGACCAAATGCAGACTGGGCGACTGCTTTGCAGAACACCTTCGGTCTGTCCGCAAAAATGACCCAGACCTCCCTGTCGCTTGCCATTTTAACACTCCACCCTGCTCTCTTGCCCACATGTCTGTCCTTGGCTTGCTGCATTGTTCCAGTGAAGCTCAACGCAAACTGGAGGAACAGCACCTCATCTTCCGATTAGGCACTTTACAGCCTTCCGGACTGAATATTGAATTCAACAACTTTAGATCTTGAACTCCCTCCTCCATCCCCACCCCCTTTCCGTTTCTTCCCCCTCCCTTTTGTTTTTTCCAATAATTTATATAGATTTTTCGTTTCCCACCTATTTCCATTATTTTTAAATCTATACCTTTTATGCCCTTTTAGTCTTATTTCACCCCACCCCCACTAGAGCTACCTGTACCTTGCGTGTCCTGCCATCCATTCTTAATTAGCACATTCTTTTAGATAATATCACCACCTTCAACACCTCTTTGTTCTTTTGTCTGTGACATCTTTTGATTATCTGCTCCTATCACTGCTTGCTTGTCCCTACAGCCACACCGCGCCCCCCCCCCAACCTCTCTCCCCCCACCTTAAACCAGCTTATATTTCACCCCTCTCCTATTTTTACTTAGTTCTGTTGAAGGGTCATGAGGACTCGAAACGTCAACTTTGTTCTTCTCTGCCGATGCTGCCAGACCTGCTTAGTTTTTCCAGGTATTTCTGTTTTTGTTTTGGATTTCCAGCATCCGCAGTTTTTTGTTTTTATCTTATGTAACGTAGAATTGGAGCTGGTTGCACAGAGCAATTATGATAATTAGCAGGCAGGCATTTTTGGGGCCGGGGGGAGGGGGCGCGGTTGGGGGCATGGGGCTGGTGATTCTAATTTAACATCCATGAAAGTCTCAATTTCGCATGGAATTTTAGCCCTAATTAATGATTAGCATAATTTGAATTTGCCTGGAGAAGGTAAACAGCAAACCTGCAGGTTTAGCATAGAAACAAAAAACTGCGGATGCTGGAAATCCAAAACAAAAACAGAAATACCTGGAAAAACACAGCAGGTCTGGCAGCATCGGCGGAGAAGAGCAAAGTTGACGTTTCGAGTCCTCATGACCCTTCAACAGAACTGTTCTGTTCAGGTGTTCTGTTGAAGGGTCATGAGGACTCAAAATGTCAACTTTGCTCTTCTCCGCCAATGCTGCCAGACCTGCTTAGTTTTTCCATGTATTTCTGTTTTTTTTCTGCAGGTTTAGCACTCAAGTGCTGATTTGATGCTGTTTTCATGGAGCAGTCAATGCTGATTTGTTGTTCTCACTTCCACTGAAGGTGTGGAGTGGCCTGACTAGCATATTGCAGCTTATTGCAGATAGTTCAGAGACCAAGGGTGAGCAAGTGCTGGTTCTCAGATTCAACACTGACGATCCAGAAGAGGACTGCTATCCTGTATCTAGAGCTGGGATGGAATGCAGCTCATCCAGGTTGCACTCCCCTGTCCCAGCCCTGTCCCTCTCGCCGGCAGCAATTGGTGCTGCTCTGCTGGCCTCACGAACTTCACTCATCCCTCATCCAGAACAAGGGGTACATCTAGCATTCTGCTGATGACTAAGCCCTTCCCTTTTCCTATAAGATATCCAACAGGTGGAGCAACACAGCACTTAGAGGGTTATTTTGGCCAAATGGTGAAAATAGACACTAAATTGGTGCAGTCCTAACAAGATTAGGCTGTTTGAAAATATGAATTTGGCACATTTTGTCCCACTTGCTGATTACCATAATTTGAACTTGTTAGGAGGTGCTAAACAGTCATTTACAGGTTTAACACTCAAGCGCTGATAGACACAGCTTACGTGTAGCAATATATATGGGTTCCTTACACTCACTTCACTGAAGGTATGAGTGTTCTTCCTGGCGCACAACAGCAGGTTTCAGGATAGCTCGGGGACAGAGGGATAGAGCGCACACGTTATCAGATGTGGCCCTGTAAGTCCTAGAGGAGGAATTCTGGGGGAGGACAGATGTCTCGCGCCCACAGGGGAGAAGGAGTCCATCTTTCCTTCCTGGTCCTCTCTGCTGCAGTAGTTGGTGCTACTCAACCTGGCCTCTTGTCCTCCTCCCATCCCTCATCCAGCCCAAGCGAGTGACTCCTGGTAAGATGCCCATGATCAAGCATTGCATTTTCCCTGGTGACTCCTAAAAAGTGTGGTTGCACAACACTATTGTTCACATCAGGTGAAGTCCTCAGAGAATTTCTGGAATAAATGTTGCTAGAGCTCTGATGAAGTCTTGAATAAGTGTCCCAGAAAGTCTCCTGATGTATTTCAGATATCCTCCTTAGCTCCAACAGACCCTGAAATGGTGAGTATCCCTTTAAATGATGCCTATCCCTTTACATAACACTTGAAATCAGCAAAAATATATTTATTCCCAAATAGCTGATAGCCAATAGGAAAGACCATTATTTGAAATGGGAGCAGGGATGTCTTGCTGCAATTATACAGGGCCTTGGTGGAACCACACCAAGAATATTGTGTGCAGTTTTGGTCTCCTTATCTATGGAAGGGTGTTCTTGCTATAGAGGGAGTTCAGTGAAGGTTTACCAGACTGATTCCTGGGATGGTGGGACAGACATATGAGGAGAGATTGAGTCGGTTAGGATTATATTCGCTGGAGTTCAGAAGAATGAGGGGGGAATCTCATAGAAACCTATAAAATTCTAACAGGACTAGACAAGGTAGATGCAGGAAGGATGTTCCCGATGGTGGGGGAGTCCAGAACCAGGGGTCACAGTCTGAGGATACGGGGTAGATCATTTAAGACTGAGATGAGGAGAAATTTCTTCACCCAGAGAGTGGTGAGCCTGTGGAATTCACTACCACAGAAAGTAGTTGAGGCCAAAACATTGTATGTTTTCAAGAAGGAGTTAGATATAGCTCTTGGGGTGAAAGGGATCAAAGGATATGGGGAGAAAGCGGGAGCAGGCTATTGAGTTGGATGATCAGCCATGATCATAATGAATGGCGGAGCAGGCTCAAAGGGCCGAATGGCCTACTCCTGCTCCTATTTTCTATGTTTCTATGAAACACATGCTACCAAAATGCCACTAAGTGCAGCCTCTTTAATGAGTGCCAGCAGGCACTGGTAATCAGTTGCTTAATTAGTCTGCAGGACGTACTGTCTTCAATTCCTTTACTGAGATGGTGTCTTACACTAACCATGGACTAAACTAGCGTTTAAGCTTAAGACTTCATCTTGGCTACCTCTTCATCTCTATGGTGTCTAAAGTATTCAGTGAAAATTGCATGCTTAACTGCACCCAGCCCCCACTTTTTGGGTGAAGTTCTCAGAGAACTTGCAGAATAATAGTTGCTAGATTGGGAGACTTTCTGAGACACATTGCCAATGTGTTTCAGATATCCTCTTCACAGTTCCAGTGTACATGAGATGGCAAGTATCCCTTTAAATAGTACTTGAAATTCACTTCAGCACCTGTTTACTCTCAAACAGCTGGTTGCTGTTAGAAGAAGGTGTTAGGACAAGCATTAGCCACCAAAATACCATGCAACATCCTTAATCAGTGTTAGCAAGCATTTTAAGAAGCAATTGGTCCCTGATCAAGCCTTTGGGCAGCTGTCCCTTGTGCAGCCTTCAACTCTTGATCAAAGTGGTGACTTGTGCTAAACATGGGCTAAACCAACATTTCAGCTCAGGATCCCATTTTGTTCACATTAAGAATTGCTATCTTCTGAATTAGTTAGTGAAAATTGCCTCCATGGTTTGCTTGGCACACTTTAGTGTTGCCTGACAGAATGAAGAACTACACATATTTTGAAAAATGCCAATTTCAAATGCTCCAGAACTAAGTTGATATTTCCAAAAACCCGACAAGTAAGAAAACATGGAGGCATGGTAATGCATTTCATTTGGTTATTAGTTCTATATTTGTTTCTATATGACATGAGGTCAGTTTTACTGGAGTGCAAGTAACTGCTCATTCAGTTCCAAAATGCTTGACTTACATTTAGCTGTTATTTCTCACTTTTCACATGTCTACCTTTTAGTTATATTTGTCTTGCGTCAATTTGTCTTTGAGTATATGTGTGTAAAATGTCTGTAGCCTCTTATAGTTCATAATAAGTCATGCGATGGATGAGAGATGAAAAGGTACTTGAAAAAAGCTAAGGTACCTGAATGATGGAATCCTTTTAATGGTCAATCATACTTTCCAGCCTTTGTTATGTTCTAATTGTCACATTACATAGTTTGCACCTCAATTGGCAGGTTAAGCTACTAGAGTGTAGTCATGCATCATTTGAGTCCTATCTCACTCAGACACATGTCAGTCTTCACTTGGTCACACATCACTTACCATTAGTATCACAGAATCACACATTATGTATCAATTGGAGTTCAGTATCATTTGGTCACGTGTCAGTACTTACTGGGTCACAAATCACTTGATGTTCGTGTCAGCATGTTATAGGTCAATCTTTACTCCACGAAGATTTATTTCCAGCACAGTTAGGTATCACTTATCACTTATTTATTTGTCAGTTAAGTTCAGAATGTCGCATAGCAAAGAAACCACAATTTATATTTCTCCTTAGCAGGTGCTTTACAAAGTTGATGCCATTATAACTTGTTAAAGGACATGAAAAATTTATTTTAAAAGGAATTCTCCAGTTTCAATCTGTACGAAATATCTTATATTTTAAAAATAAAATGAGTCAATCTTCCGTGGCATTGCACACAGATTGTCAAGACCAAGTTTGGTACTTAAGTGAAGTTCAGTGAGAGGACAGGAAATAAATGGACCGAAACATGTCAATGTAATTCAGCCACTTTTTTAAGGTCACATTTTCTGTCCTATTTTTATATAATACTTAGATTTTCTAATTTTTTTTTGTAGTTAAATGCACCAACAGTCTCGTCCACTGCTCAATTCGCTACATCCCATCACTCACCCACCAAGAATCTCTATTAATCATAACTCAATCTAACATCCATATGCTTTACCTTACTCTCACACATTTAATAATATTGCAAACCTGACACACACAATTCACAGCATGCACACAATCAGCCATGGCAGCCACATCACCCAAACATATTGCACAACACTCACTAACACACTTCCCTCTTTCTTGCAGGAGAAGGTGATAGATAACAACAGGCAACAGCAAAGAACTGGAGCAGGATAAGTGCCCTTTATAAGGAATGGTTGTCTAATAGCCTATATTAAATCTCAAGAAATCAGTTGAATCCTACGGAAATAGTTCTCTTCCTCTGGTTCCCAGCAAAACTGTTTCTGCTCACATGAATAAGGGGCTGAATTTTCACCATGGGGTTCAGAGGCAGGAGGCAGGTTTGTTTTCAGGTGAGAAACCTGCCTCCAAGGAGAAACTGATTAAAGTTAACATTTTCAAGTGGATAAGCCCTTAAATGACATAGAGTCAGGTTTCCTGTCCAATTCAGGGTGGCAGGCAAGCTCTCAAACTGGCAGCACTGAAGCGATTCATTTTGAAGATATCCACATACCTGGCGTTCCTTCCCTCATTCCACTTCTACCTTGTCCTTCAATCTCTTCTGACTGAAAGGCTATAGAGGGTGTAAGCACGCATTTCGTACTTTCTCCTCTTGCCTCACCACAACCCAAACCTTGTTCTTTTTCATTTCAAATACTCAAGGACTGGAACCCGACCAGTCAGGGGAGAAAGAGGAACAAGAAACTGAAGTTGCAGAGACACCATCACTCAATCTTACTGTCACAGCAGCAGTTCAGATTCTGATGCTGTATGTATTTTACAGGCTGAGATAGTAGAAGGATTTACACTTGGTGAGATATTAGCACAAGTATGCCGCAGCCAGAGTATGGGAAAAGGATAGCACAGGTACCAGCTTGCCAGAGGGCGATGCTGCACTCTAACTCTGTCGCAGTAAACTCAGATAAACACTTAATGGGTCAGCCTACAGCAGTACACAGATGGGTGTACACAGCAGAATGCTTAGTGCACTGGAAGGTATGTCAGAAAGCCGAGACACAATGTCATGGTGCACAAAGGAGTCTAGCACAAACTTGACATGGGCTTTGCACAGAACTTGGACTCTATCTTTTAAAAAAAAACAGATGGTCAGCTACAGCCACGAATGAGGAACCAATCTGATCCAGAGTCTAATGGCTAATGTCTCAGCTTGCTTTGCAGCACAAGCAGTTTCCACCAAAGGTCTGGCTGGTTCAGTGCAAGTTTGAGCTGCTGTCATCAGATTCAAAAATCCAACAATATCAAGGTGACCACTTTAGCCTTGGGATCACAGGGAAAGGGTCCTGCTGCAACATAATCAGTTGTTTTAATTTCAGTGGACAAACAACTGGATACCAGTGTTCAATGAGGCTGACTGAGGCGCTAACCTAGGAAATTGGCAGGCTCCACAAAGTTTGAACCTGCTGTCCTCTCTCAGGGTGATAGCATTCATCCTACACCTGCCACTTTGCTAGTCCCCTTGCTATTGCCTATCAGACAACCAGCTGCATTCCAAGCTGCAATGGTGCAATATGAAGCCAAGCCTTCTAGTTCAGACCTTCTTGAGGTCATTCTCAATGGCCATTCTGCAGTCTCCTCCACCAAGCATCCAGCAATCATTCACCACAAAGGCTGCAGTCATTTTCCAATCTTACAGAATAGCTCCTGATCTGAGAGAATTTTTGAAGATTATAGTTAGGACATCTGCATTATTCTCATTTACTTCCTTTAAAAGCCTGAGTGCAAACAAGCTGGTCCTGGGTGTTTGTCACTCTTTGGTGCTATTGTTTTTTTCATTACTGTTCCTTTGCTTTCATGTTTACTTAGTTGTGTTCCTGTCATTATTAATTTCCTTGGGAAGTTCAGCATGCTAATCTCTTCCTCAACTGTAAATGCTGAGGCAAAGTGCTTATTAAACATGTTCACCATTTCCCTATTTCCTTTGACAATATCACCAATATCAGTTTTCAAGGAGCTATATTGCTTCTGACAACCTTATTATTTAAATCTAATCACCTGATAACATGCTTAACTGAAGTTATGTAAAAACTATGGTTTACAAATCATGGGCCATATTCTTATGATACAACAAAAACAGGAGGCAGAATCACCCCAGATTTGCACAAAGTGCAATAGCGGGTGGGAAAAGGACGTTTTATCCACTGTCTGCAATGGCGGGCTTTCGCGCAGTATCGTCCCATTCCCAGCCTCGTCAATAATTAATTCCCGGGAAACACGCCAGATCGCTGACAGGGCGGCCTCTAATTCACCTGCCTCGCTGTTACCTTAGGTTGTCAGTAACCCGGGCACTATATTTAAAGGGTGCCCCTGCACAGAGCTAGCACTTTCTAAGGGATTAGAAGCTGCTGCAAAGGCATGGCTGCCAAAGGGAGGAAATATGCTGTCCTCAAATTTAGTGATGCCTTCCTCGGGCACCTATTGAACACAGGGGAGCACTACCGTGAAGTCCGCTATTCCTACTCTGGGCGAAGACCAGTAAGCAAGGTCACCAATCCAGCTTGGGAATCGGTGGCAGTAGTGGTCAGCGCCAATGCCTGCAAAAGAGGACAGCCACCCAGTGCCAAAAGAGGATGAATTATCTCTTCTGTTCCACCCAGGTAAGTCACTCTTCTCATCACTCTCAACTCAAACACTCACAAACCCATCACACATCCACAGATTTCTCACTCACTGCAAGTTCAAAGGACATCACCATTCACTCTCTCACACACACCTTAATCTGCCCTGTGGATCATGCCCTCATCCTGTCCATGGCACTACTTACCACCCACACATGCCAGGCATCCTTCTCATCTGGCCTGGCAGACGCCCTACTTACACTCTCTCCATCTGTCTTCATGCAGGACAAGCTGGCAGACAACAAAAGGGAGAGGTCACAGACCGGTGGAGGAAAGCCTGACATTAAGGTCCTCACAGACTTTGAAAATAGAGTCATCCAGCTGGCTGGCGACACTCTGGACAGTCCCTGTGTTGACAGTGAGGCGGGCTGTGCTTAACAAAGTGAGGGTCTGGCAGTTCAACATCCATCAGACAACCATGTCGTGAGTGAGTTCCCCTGTTCCTCAGTCCATTGCCCGGCACTAATTATCTCTCTTTGCTTTTGCAGGTATATCTGGGAAGCAGCCGAGGGAGTCCATGAGCCAGGTCCTTGACTCCAGCCCCGAAGACACCTTGGAAGAAGAATCTGATGGCACCCTGATTGAAGACCTATCAAAGCACTCACCCACATCCTCCACCAGCGCAGAGACACACACCTCAGTGGGACTTAGTTCCAGAGTAGCTTTGGGGTCACAATCTGGTGAGCACACTGTGCTGTCTGATCCACAGCAGTCAGCAGCAGGGGCGTCCCAGGCACTCAGAGGATTGCTGGAGGCCAGAAATCTGCTGTGTCCGAGTCAGGTGATGAGCCTCTGGACTCGGCCTTACCTCAGTTGCTGGAGCTGCAAAGAAAAGCTCGGGAACATCAAGAAGGGATGGTCTGCTGCACTCCTCAGATTGCAAGGCATGATGGAGGAGTCCGTCTGCCTTCAGACTGAAGTGAAAGTGCCGGCAAACCAATGTACTGTGAGGTAGGATGGTAGGATAGCGACTGCCATGGAGACCTTGGTCCAGGACATTGGTCCTGCACTGCTGCATGGGCTGAACTCCATCGCTGATGCCATAGTTGGCCTCCAACAGTGTGAATGCAAGAGGGATGCGGGGCAGCTCAATCTCACTTCAGCTTCCCCTTCTCCTCAAGGCCTCGGCCAGGGGACCTCGGGCACCCATAAGGAGGATGATCAGCAGGTGCACACTCTGGGGCCGTCCACCCAGGTGACTCCGGGAGTGTCTGGCCCATCCCAATCCCTTCTTCCTGTGATCCCAGCACCTACAGCTCCACAGGCCAAGGAGGGTGCCACTGTCACACAGCAGCACCCTGAAATCAGTAGGGGCCCTCCAGGTCTCAGCCCTCCAGGGCACACCCATCAAGGTCATCACAGACAGGGTGTAGAAGTCAGCAGGCTGCCTCCACCTCCGCTGTGGATGTCGGGGGAGCACCAAGACATAGCGGCAGTGTTAGGAAGGTTAAGAAAATATAGTTGCACAGTCTGGAAATGGATGTATTCACTATTGTAAATAAACTCCCAAGAATATCTCCTTGCTTATGGTCGTTCTGATGAGCAGTGTTTGTGTCACTCAGATATGAAACATAGTTCCTGCACAAGATAAAGGCAGGTGTCTCTGTCCAGGGCCTCCTCCCTGTGCAATGTGTAGTCTTCAGACCAAAGTGTTTGTCCAGCTTCACACTCCCTGGACACATTACTGATGCCCGCACCTCGGTGGTGCTGGTCATTGCTGCCAGAATGTTGTAGGCAGGCATCACACAGTTCCATCATTCTCTCTGTGTGCTCTCAGCACCTTTGAGGTGGGACTGGCCCCCAATTCTTCAGCATCTGTGACCAGTGATGCTGTGCTCCTGAAGGGGTCAGGTGCTGAAGGCAGACAAAGGTTCAGGTGCTTTTAAAGTTTCATAGCTGCATCTCCATGATATGACCCTGATCACCGAGTGCAAGTGAGTTGCCCTCAGCCAGACAGGAGTCAAACATTCACAGAGGCAATGTTAAGATCTATGGAGTGTCCTCACTGCATGTCATCATCATCCTCCTGGAATCTAGCGACTATTAGGGCCTCCACTGCGTCTCCATAACATGAGCCTGAGCACTGAGGGTATGTGGGCTGCCACCAGCCACACAGGAGTCAAACATTCACAGGTGCAAGGTGAGGATGTCAGGACTATCCTCATTGCATCTTGTTATCATCCTCCACAAATCGTACAGCTCTGAGGGCTTCCTGTGCACGCCTGCCTCATCTGGTCAGTGTGATGGCCTCATCACCAGCATTCTTGCCTTCAAGGACTTCATCATCATTATTCCCTTTGACGTCCTCCTCATCGGAGGCAACGTGCATTTCCTCCATCTCCTCCTCAGCCAGGTCCTGCCCCTGTTGCAGCACCAGGTTGTTTAGTGCGCAGCAAGCGACAATGATAAGCAACACCCTCTGGGGGCTGTATTGCCATGCTCCACCAGACCTGTCAAGGCACCGGAGCCTCATTTTCAAAATGCCTATCGTTTGTTCTACCAAAGTCTGGGTTGCAGCATGAGCCTTATTATACCGTTGCTCTGCTGCAGTCTGAGGCCACCGCACGGGCAACATCAGCCATGTCCTCTGTGGCTGGCTCTTGATCCCAAGGAGCCAACCCTGCATCCTCTCTGGACCCTGGAAGACATCAGGGATCTGAGACCTGCTAAGGATGTAGGAGTTATGGATGCTCCCTGGGAATAATTTGCAGACCTGTAGGATGTGTTTGTAGTTGTTGCACACCATAGGAACATAGAAAATAGGACCAGGAGTAGGTCATTCGGACCTTTGAGCCTGCTCCGCTATTCAATATGATCATGGCTGACCCTCTATCTCAACGCCATACTCCCGTGCTCTCCCCATACCACTTGATGCCTTTAGAGTCCAGAAATCTATTTCCTTCTTAAATATGTTCAGTGACTTGGCCTCCACAGCTGAACATTCAGTGAGTGGAAGCCCTTGTGGTTGACGTAGTTGACTGTTGCCACAGAGATCTAAACGCCACGTGAGTGCAGTCAATGGCACCCTGCAGCTGTTGAAAACCAAAGATCTTTGCAAATCCCAGCATACTTGCTTCTTGGCTTTCCTGATCCGGGGCAAAATGCACAAATTTCTGCGCCTTCATGAAGATGGCATCCATGACCTCCTGTATACGCTTGTGTGTGGAGGCTTGCGAGATCCCACACAGGTCACCTGTGGAGCCCTGAAAGGAGCCATTGGTGTAAAGATTGAGCACTATGGTCACCTTCACGGCCACTGGCAGCGGATGCCTTCCATGTCCCCGTGGCATCAAATCCTGCAGCAGGTGGATATGTGACCTAGACATGCGCAGTCTTCGGCGACACTGGTTCTAGGTCATCTGCAGGAATGAAGGGCACCGTCTATAGACCCTGGGTCTAGAGAGACGGCTCGCTGTAGATTTTCAGCTGCATGCGCATATGGCCCTGCTGCCCTTTCATTCTGAGGTAGATGCTCTTCCCTTTGCTGAGCCAGGTGCCTCCACCATACTCTTCTTCTCTTCTGTCTCTGTAAGCCATGAAGCAAACCGCTAAATCACCAGGCTCCATGATCCTGATGTTCCCCTCCTGCAGGATCAAAGAGACAGATGCGTGGGTTAGCATAGGTGTACTAAGAACCTCTCTTGGTTAAATCTGAAGGCCCCTTCACACATGAGGGAAAGTGCTGGCCACCACTTGGATGGCCAGTGTGTATTGCACTCATTAGCTGTCCAAAACCCCACCTACTTCGTCCCACTCCACTTGACCAATTGGTGACAGCTTTGCCCACTGGACTGCATGCTGTGCTCTCAGCTCAGGTGCAAGCATTCTCCTAACCCGCACTGCAAGGCTGCGGTGTTAGCTTGAACCATAATAGATACTGGTCCAAACCTTAATAAAAACATTTCAAAGGGCTGTGAGCATCTCAACCTGTGACTGTGCCATGCTCACCTTTCGCAAAGGGATTGTACATCTTGCCCAGTTGGCTAATTGCTCTGCTGCCCCCTAAAATGCACATTAACTTGCAGTCTATGCATGAAAGGTGAAAAGTCCTCGAGCATTTGGTGGTATTTTCATGCTTTTGCATTGTTTGAGTGGGCAGGAAAGCTACAGAGGCCCATCAGTGGAGCTGCAGCTGAACGGTCTCAGCTGTGGAAGAATGCTCACTTTTGACAAGCTTTTCCAAGTGCATGGCCATTTCCCTCACTCCCCTTCCCCCATCCCCCCGGCATGTGCTTGAGTATTTCTTTCAGTCTGTGCTGTCTTGCCCCTCACCACTCCCATCCCACCTCCCACCCTGGCCCACCAGCCTGACCTGCACTGGAACCCTTGCCCCGGTACCGCACTGAAAGCCAGCCAGGAAAAGGAGACTTGCCTGTCTGTGCCCCCCGCGAATGTGCGGCGCCTCTTCCTTGATGTCCTACGGGCACCACTCATGAGTGCTGCGCAAGGTTGTGTGCACTGACTTCCAAGTTCCCCTTAAAGTTCAGCTCACCAGGTGCATGCCTTTTAAAGGCAGTCTTGAAGCACACCATTCTGAAGTCGTGTTGCCGCAGATAGTAAATTTGATGTGGGGGGATGATTCCAGCGAGCAGGGCTTATCATTGGATGTAAATGTATTAAACTGATGTTCCCAACATGCAGTGGCAGGAAATGTGTCCCAACATTGACAGCTGGAGCAGACAATCGCAAACTGGTTTCATGACAGTGTAAAACTGATTTTTGGCCTTCTTGCCATGTTGTGCCCCCCTGCCTGCCATGACGCCCGATGCCAACGGGGCCGGAAAATTCCGGCCTGTGTGTTTGTATTACAAGATGGTAAAAAATTTGCATTTTACTAATTTGTGACCAATATACATTCACTTGTTGCATAAAATTGAACCAGACAGAGGGATCTTTGCATATTGGTTAACTGATGTTATTTCAACTGAACCTAGCTCAAGCTTACTGGAAGCCATTTGGGAGACATCTTTGCAGGTTTGAGCTGTGTCCACTGAAATATGTTTTGAATTACCAAGAATATGTTAAAATCTATTTATGGGAAGTGACTTAAAATCAGGTTATAGTGCCTGATCATCATGTGCACAACCATGTGGATCTTGAGGTTCAAAGGCAGGTTAAGGAATCGTTATGCCTGAAGGCTGTGAAGCATGTCTACTTCATATTTGCTTCAATGATATAGAAATCTTCTTTCCTGTATCTGGGAAAATTCTTTTAAGCTTGATACTATGCATCAAACCTTCTGCTGAGGAACATTTAAGTTGATAATTAGTTTAAAGTTGTTTTTCAGACCTTAACAGTTTTCTTTCTTGTAATACTATCCACACTTCCTCACCAGTCTAATTGTTTCCTGTCAGATTTCCAACCATCATAGTTCTCTGCCTGTAGCTATTGATAATTTGGTGTATTTTTATCTTTTAAGCCAGTTACCCATGACAAATGCAGCTTCGAAATTATATTCACAGTATAATTTTTTTCCCGTGCTTTCACCACTTAAAACGGATGCCAGATACAATTCTAGAAAAGTTAAAGCTACCTTTTGTAACATGGGAACTCTGGATCCTCACACTTTCATGGTGAATTAGCCTGATTGGTGATTTTAATGACAGCCACTCCCCGAGTTTCATTCGCATTGATCTGAATGAATGAGACAAATCTCCTGCAGAGGCTATTTGTTTGATCAAAGGGACAAATCAAAAGGCATCCTTTAAGAGGAGTTAGTGTCACTGATTTACAGAAGTAGGAAACTGTTTTTATGAAATACTAGCAAATATTTTCTTGTGCTACATAAACAGAACATATTACTTGAAAATTAAAATATTCCATAAATGTGGAGGATACAATAACTAGCTGGTGACTATCGTTTGCAAATAACAAGGTCTTCGTCAGTCAATGAATGAACTGGATATTATACCCTTTGTTAATACCCTTTGTCTCCCAAAGTATATATTTCTATGGCTTTGTACCCAGTTATGATTTTTTTCTGTAAAAATACATAATTTTTTTTTCTTACTTCTCAACTTACATTAAATTCACCCTTAACTTAGTATATAAAAATAAGCTTGTGTTGTTCTCCCTTTTGCTTTGGGTCTTGGAAAAATTATCCCCTTCAGTGGAACCAGAAAAGCAGCATGCAAAGAATCAATAACCTCAGACTTCTATCTTCCAGTTCCTGAAAATAAATCAGCTGCACATTTTCAAGAAGGAAAATGCCTCTGACCAACTAAAAGAAACCCAGGCTTCAATTTTAACCCATAGCTATCAATTTATTGCAACCTCATTGGCATACGGTGGCCACTCACAAGAAAGAATCAGATGATTCTTCACTGCTTATTCTCTTCAGGAATACAGGTGCATTTCTGGATCTTATTCAAAATAACACTGAGTTTCTGAGATGGTACAAGGTGATTTTGACAAAAAAGTTCTGTGAAATTCTGTTTGTGTGAGCAGGGAAGTAGAAAGACTTTCCTCAGGTGTGGTTTAATGATGCCCTCACTAGTGAAATTACATTCTAATTATACACAAAACCTGTAAGGATCAAGCGATTGTTTTCTTGTAATAGAAAACTTTGATTTTGCACTTAAAGCATTTGTGATATTTCATTTTACCCATAGGGTGGGACACGTGCAGG
Source organism: Cetorhinus maximus (assembly GCF_964194155.1). Lineage (NCBI taxonomy): Eukaryota > Metazoa > Chordata > Chondrichthyes > Lamniformes > Cetorhinidae > Cetorhinus > Cetorhinus maximus. Next base: position 55,103,945 of record NC_135884.1, read on the forward strand.
TAAGCTTAAGCAATATGCAACTTTGTTTTTTAGTTCTCTTCCTGATATTTCCCATTGCAAAATATGTCCAGTCAGATAAATGCTGGGATGCATCTGAACAAATATAAATGGAAAAGCGTTTTCATATCCCCCGATAACCTATTGAGCAAACTACATTTGGGACACTGAATAATTTTGGGCAGCCAACTTCAAAAAAATATTGGTGCGCTGAAGATGAAGAAAAGTTGACAGGTATGAGTAAAACTAGTGCTTGCAAAAATTCCACTCCTTTCTTATTATGAAAATAGGGCACGTCCTCTGGAAAAGAGAAGGTTGAGCAGTGACATGATTGCTGTTTTTGTAGGATTCTAGAGGGATTAGATAATGTAGACGGTAGCAAGCTATTTCATCTTCTCCAGAACTATAAACCTAAGAACACGGCTTATATTGAGAGGGAGTAATTCAAAGTAAATTTGTGGTTACAATGAGGAAAATATTAATCCCCTGGAATGGGTAGTTTTGAGTCAAGTAAGATGTTAAAAATCTCAAACCTGAACCCAATGCCTCCAACTTGCCCACTCTGCTTGTAATGGTGACAGGGAGTGAGGCAAACAACCAATCTGTTCTCAAGAGGCAGGTTGGTCATTGAAATATTATAATGAAGATGCGTGCCTCAGATTTAATCTCTCTTTCAAATTTAACACTGGCTGGCTGGTTTCCGGAGCCTTGGGGAAACCCAGCAGCTAAATTGGAGCTGAAGATTTCTGGAACTACTCACCTGCTAGATCTAGCTTCCCCTTTCTTGTGTTCAGGCACACACCAAGCCACAATTAGACTGACCTCCCCCATGGTCGTTCTGATCCATTTTCTATGATCCTCAGCTGTGGCCTCCAATTTCCACCCCAATCTCCCCCACTATCTCTTCTGATCTACCTCAAGGTGACACTTGCAAACTTCTCCACCACCGACCTATCCGATCTCTAGCCTGCAGCCGCCAGTCACATCCCCTCCCCAGCAGCACCCCCACACCCCCAATCCCGTATCCAACCGGGGCCTCTGGTCTCCCCCATGCTGATCCTTTGGACTGATTCTTTGGACTGATTCTAGCTGACCCTTCCAATCTTCTCCCCATCCTGGCGAACTCTTCCCATCTCCCTGCCTCTGCTGACTCTTCTGATGTCCACTCCAAAGCCTCTGATCTTACCCTTGCAGCTTTTGAAAGCTCAGTCAAGGCATCCAATCTCCATCTAATTCATCCCTCCTTTCTCCTTGCTTTCTGGCTGTGGCCTGGTGACGTAGGTTTACCCACCTGACAGCCAACCATCCTCCCTTTGTAGCTGGCTGTGGCCAGGAAATTGAGACAAAACATGTTAATTAGGTCCTGCCATTAAATTTGGCTGAGCCTGAAGGTAATGTATTCTTTGGATATTCCCAACTACAAAACAACCACTTTACTCCCCCAACACCTCTGAGCTGGATCAGGGCCAATAAGTCAATGAGTGAGTCGTCACTTTATGGGACAGATTCCTTAAGTTGATGGTGGAACCAATTATTATTGATTTGTTGAAATGCAAAATAGATTTCTTTTGGAAAATAACATTTGGAATACAGTGTATGAGTCATTTGAGTCATGACATGGTAAATGTAACATGCTTGAGAGCGTAGAGGAGATTTTGGATCAAGGGTTGCAAAGTTCTGCACCATTGGGGCTTTCCTCATGTTATTTTTGAGTCCTTTATAGACTAATTGACTGTTAGGATTCATTGAAAACTCCATTATCATTGCATCTTGTGCCTGCTAGGCTGATCAAAGGTGAACTAGTTAAACCTTGATACTTTTTGTTTTGTCTCCAGTATTTTACAAGAGGAATATGCTCCAAATAAAAGCCAGTAATATGTCAATTAACCTTTTTTAATAAAATAACTGGTTGAGTCCCTTTTAACTTTTGGATCTGGTTTTATAAAACAAAAGTCAGTATAAACACAGTATTGAGTGTTCTATGGAATACTATTGATCACAGTCCTGAAGGAGCTATGAAAATGTTATCTGTAGAATGCAACCAGAGTTCAATTATAAATATAGAGTAAGAATAGATTACATTTGATTTCCTTTGGGTCACTTGGCATACTGTACCTATCCATTTTTCACCCATATGAATTTGAGACCACATAACTGCTTAATTTACAGTTACATTAGTCAAATAGGCAGCACACTGGCCAAATACAATTATTGCAAATCTGAAAAATGCACAGAGGTCTGTCCACTTTGAAATCTTTGCTTGTCTTGTCAGCACTTTCTGACATTAAAAAGATACTAGCCTCAAAATTACATTGTGATACACTAGTGTGCGAGCACTTAATGTGTTCAGGTAGAACTTCTTCCTCTGCTATTTTAACAGTGGTATTAACTCATTGAAAATGAATAGATAAATTCCTCTATCTAAATACCACAGGTAGAAATTGCATAGAAATATGTTAATTGCTTGTATGTTACCATCCCATGGCATCATTTCCAAGGCCACTAGGAGACTGCCTGAGTGCTTAATAAACTTGAATTTGCACCAGTTTTCACAGATTTAGCTGAAATCAAATGCAATATAGAGTGTAGTTTGTTTGCTGTGCTAGAAAGAAAGAACTTACATTTATTATATATTTATATATTTATTCAGTGTCTTTCATAACCTCAGGACATCCCAAAATGCTTTACAGTCAATGATGATAAAACTGTTTTGAAGTAATGAAAAATCTGCAGTATAACAGCTCTCAGAGAAATTTCAGGGTTTAATCTTCTTGAACATTTCACCTGTGGTGATTCACCTCCTTCAGAAGATTAATCAGGTGGGGAAGAGTCCTTGACAGCACAAATCATGAATGGCCTGTTGGGAAAAAACAAGTGTGACAGCAAAATGACCATTTTTCATTTTATATTACATTTCGTATATAAGGCAAACTGAAGCTTCCACGTGTAACTTTAATTTGCTTTAAAATTAGTGTTCTATGGAGGTATAGAATATATAGAAATAATATATTTGTATCCCTATATATGTATATATATTTCTCAATTATTTTTCTCTGAAAATCCTGATTTCTCAATTTCAATCTTTTCAATGCACTGAGTGACCTTTGATTCCCAATAACAAATTGTTCAACAGAAACACCATTATAACATAGAGAGATCAGTCTGTATTATGGGCTTCTGTAATAGGTTATGGGTTTGTGTGTGATGAATATCGTTTCCTAGCCTAATACTTGAGTTAGAAGCAGAGGCTACATAGTAGCCAAGTGATCTGACTCAGACAATTGCATTCCTGTTGATTATGCAGTCTGTTACATTTTGAAGTTGCACATAAAGAATGAAGTCAGAGGATCAGGAGATTGAACTGGTATGACTGGGTGTAAAATATGTTTTGGGTAGTCTCAATTCTTCAAACTGAAAGGTTCTGCCCAAGATTGACAGCAATGTATTTGGTGAGGGCATGGGGGAAGAAGTGTGGGGTTTTGGTCAGTGTACTGTTTTTTTTTACAGAAACCCTGCCTGCAAGTCAGCTTGATTGACAGGCTTGACTTCCAGTCAGGTGAGGAGCACTCTGGAGCAGGCTGTAAACTGCAGGTAAGGAGCATATAGGGCAGGATCTTTAGGTTGGCAAGCGGGGGGATGGGGCCCACTCGTCAACGCGTAAAATGACACGGGATGACATCGGGCGGAACTCCCGATGTCATCCCGCGTCATTTCAATTTTCAGGTCGGGGAGGGAGGGTCGGGTGGGGTGGGGGGGTGGGGGGGAGGCGCAGCCCAGTCAGCTGTGCGCCTGCCGACCTGTCAATGGCCTATTGAGGCCATTGACAAAGTCATTAGCCTCATTAATGGACCTGCCCATCCAACCTTAGGGCTGGCGGGCTTCAGAAAAAGCATGAAACCTCATCCATGGGTGGGATGAAGTTTCATAGGGTTTTAAAAAATTGAATAAATATATAATTTAAAGTGATGGACATGTCCCAATTCATGTGACAGTGTCACATGAAGGGACATGTCAGGGAAATTTTGTTTTTGCACCTTTACCATTTTTAAATTTGGCACCGATCTCCCTGAGGCAGCATTTAGCCTCAGGGAGATGAGTGTGCTCTTTCGCGCACATGCGTGAAAGACCACACTCTCAGCTGAGGGAATCCCCTGCCGCCCACACAGGGAGCGCATAGCTCCCGCCCTTAATTGGTCGGCCCACAAAGTGGCGGCGTGCCCCCATTCAGGGGCACCGATCGGAGGCGCGCCTGCCCCCGCCCGCTCCTGCACTTACCCCCCAACGGGGGGAAAACTCTTCCCACAGTTGCTAGTGGGAATGTGGGGCAGAGGTCCGATCCCCAATCTGGTGGTGGTGGGAGTTCCAATCCTGACCCCTAGATGGTCTGATTTCTGACCACATGAGCTGCTTTTGGATGGGAGGTGATCTGGAGATCGAGGGGCCAATTGGTGGGGAGGATGCTGGGGTGAGATGACAGGGAACAAGATGGCTTTGGTGGAGGTGAGAATCAAGCATTGCTGTTTCTCCTGACCCACAAAATGCATGTAAAGGTGCTTACCTTTGCCTTGAAACTGTCTTTGCTTCACTTTAGCTACTGGGTTTCCTGAGGAAACCAACTGGTCAGAGTTAAATGTAGGAGAGAGATAAAAGCAAAAGCATGCAGCCACATTAAAATATTTAAATAAACAACCCACCTCCTAGGAATGTGATGGTGTGGCCCAGCTCACATTCTATCTCTGTTAAATCCAAAAGTGGGGAAATTGAGTTTGGGTTTGAGATTTTTAAAATTTTTGACATTCCATTCAATCCAACCCACCTTTTTTTTTGTTGTTAAAATTAATTCCTAATTTTCTGTCCAACTGATACTAATTCCATTGAGAATTCTTCCACAACTTGACAGTAACACTTGATACAAGCCTCAAATGCTCCTGTTGCATATGGAGAGGGAGGAGAGAGGTTGTGGGCGGGTGTTACTTTGGTGCTAAATGAGTGCTATGCAAATAAGACACACCTGTTTGAAAGTCTGGTTTCAATACTCAATTTTGAGCCTAATTGCTGATTACAAAAAATAGAACTTGCGTGGAAGTGTTAAAATAGGGACTCCTGCAGATTTACTACTCAAATCCTGATGAGATACAATTTTCATGGAACAGTACATGTGGGTTCCATTCATCCACTTGCTTTGAATTTGTGGACTACGTTAGCTGACACACAGCAGCATCTTTGAGTATGGCTCAGGGACTGAGTGAGAGGTTCTTGGATGTAGCACTAAAGGTCCTGGTGGACAATTTCCAGAGGAGTAGTGCTGTCTTGTACCCACAACAGGGAAGGAGGAGTCCACTGTCATGTTTTTATAAAGGCACCAATTATTCATAAGGGATTGGGTAAACACATTGTGAGCTCATTTATTAAGACTAGGTACATGAGAATATGTATACATGGATAGAAAGCTTGAAGACATCAACAGCTCTGCACTATTTTCTGCTCACAGGCCAAAGTGAAACTGAGACTGGATCACATGACACACTTCCCTTCTTGTGATAGCGTGCTGCTATCTCAAAGGCATATTACAACATTCCCCTTTCTTTTTAAAGATATTTACCCCCTTTCCAAAGTTTAACTATTTATAATACATGATAATCTGCTGGTACACCCAAATCTTGTAATGATAATTTTCTCTGGAGGTTTCTTTAATGGCTCACAGAGATCTGCAGGGTTGTCATTCTTGGATGTTAATCCTGGTTGCATTTGGGATCTTGTCCTAAATGCAATAGGACTGCACGATAGCTGGGGAGCTGGAATAGACCTGATTTGTCCTCAGTTATGCCTCACCATTGGCACCTTTGTGTGTAATGACTTCATAGGACCTTGGTTCTGAACAAATCCTTGTTACCTCGGTTGGTTGTCATATACCTTCTGTGGGATCCCAGATGTGAACTCATTGTCCCAACTGTAAACTTGGCAATTCTGTACCCACATTTGTATTGTGCACATTGGGCATCTTCTCTTGCAGTTCTAAAAGTTCCTTTCTAGTTTCTGAGAGAGAGTAGAATTGGTATGAATAGGTAAATTGTTATGCACCGTTTTGCTGAACATGAGCTCTGCCAATATGCAATAGTTGCACTTAAACATGTCACTCTCAGATGCAACATGGAATATGTAGATCTTTTTTGGTCTATCTACATTTGAGAATTTGGGATTTTACCATGCAAAGCATTCATTTGGCTAGGCTGTTAGATCTAGGGTCATGTGAAAAGAAGTAGTGTGATTGATAATCCACTATGCACACATATCCTGAAATGGCTTACCAATAAATTGTGGACTGTTATCCGTAATGATCTCTCTAGGTACACCAAATAAACTGAAAATAGCACTTAAGAGTGTGCTTGATAGTTATGCAATTGTCGAATGATGGGGTACTTGGTAAAATAATCGATGATGACGATGAAACCAATGCCATGGACATTGAAGAGGTTGGATGTGATTTTGGATCAAGGATGGGTAGGAACTTCACATTGAATGAGTGGTTCTTTGCGCTAACTTGGCAGGTGCTCTTGATGTGCCTCGCACTTCTCGACAATGACTTCAATGTCATTGTTCACACCTGGCCGATAGACTGTCTCTCTTGTGAGTCCTCTCGTCCGATCTATGCCCATGTGTGAGTGATGAAGTTATTGAAGAATACCCAGTCACAAAGATTCTGGTATGATGACCTGCCTGCTTTGAAAAATGACTCCCTGGGAGATGCCTAGCCCGTCCCAGTAAGGCCAAAATGGTCTCAAGTGTTTGTGGACATGCTGAATTGAATATGGCCACCATTCAATGATGGCTTCCCACAGCCTCTGTTCTGTAGAATCTTTCACCATTTATCCTTGTAGCTGCAGGCATTTGCATTGCACAAAATGTACCATATCGGTTGATGGACTTGCAGTTTCCTGCAAGTGTAACAGTGCAACTCCCTTAAAACTGCTAATTGTGTTGAAACATTCTGGATATTTCAATGTTAGGGTTGTGAACTGAGGTGCTAGGAGAAGTTTCTGAGGTTGATCTGCCTTGTGAGACCTGACTAACTCCATGGATTGTTACTAGTGCAAAGTCATGGCATTCCAGTAGACCAACAATCACTGGGCCTTTAATCTCCATGATGTAGAACACCTGTGACACCCAGGAGAATTGATTGTAACTCTTTTGAGTTATCAACAGATCGCATGTAACTCTTTTGAGTACATTCACAGTTCTTGGTTTCCGGGAGTGGGACATGAACCCACAACCTTCTGATTCAAAGGCGAGGGTGCTATGAACTGAGCCACAGCTGACACCTCGAGAATTGATTGTACTTGCACTCCAGGACTATGGAATTAGTGAACTGCTGTACACTGAAAGTTGCACAGTAGTAGGTTTCGCCATGGCCTTCCACGTCTGTGGATATATGTCTTTTAGAGTTCGCAGAGGTAGTATGTTGGCACTTGCCATATGTCAATCTTAGCCAATATTGAATAGTTACCAACTTTCTCAGGCCAGATAATTTGAATCTTGTCAAACACTTCAGGTGGTGTGACGGTATCTATATTTTCCACGAGATTGACTGTGTGAAATCTGTGTTCATAGCTCTTTGTCTCATCATGCACATTGTCATTTTCTGGTTTGTCGATTACCTCATGCATATGTTTCTGATGGGATACCAGGTGGTCATTCTTATTGCTTGAAGGTGCCCGTTGTGTATGGTCTGTTTGGCTCAGTGCACAGCTCTTTGTAGCTGCATCAATCTTTGCTCTAGGGCACTGCAACTACCAATCACCCTTTCTACCACATGCCTTTGCAGAATTGATAGAAAGCTGGGCATTTCCTTGGTGCACACAGAAAGCCATACCTTCCATATGTCTTACTAGATTTTGTTGCTCTAGTGAGTGTGTCAACAATTGGGAGTGTACTTAGGACCTGTAAGATTCGTCAACCTGCGAGGATCACTTCGTGCTTACGTCCATCCTTGAATAACTCTTCAATGCTATACGTTTTGGGCTTATCTAGCAGATCTTTTTGGAGTACTTCCATGGGAGTGGATGCAATCACCAACTCAACAATTCTGTCTGCTAGCTCTGCATTTGAAACATCACAGTACTAACCCTTTTCTCTGTATCTGCCGATGAAGTGTCTATGGATCCTGTAGGCTGTTGTTGAAATGACATGAACTCAAGTCGAGAAGTTTACCCTGATACTGAACCGGTCTTCCAGTGTGGTCCATATCTTTTGGGATCCTTTAGCTCTTCTTCTGTTAATCCTGATGTCTTCAGCATGTGTAGACCTTCATTCCCAATTGCTAGGCAATTTTTTGTTGCTTGCTTGTCTAGTTCAGACACAACTGAATCAAGAAACACAAGAAGTAGGAGCAGAAATAGACCATGTAGCCTATCGAGCCTGCTCTGCCATTCAATATAATGATGGCTGATCCTGGACTTCAACCCCATTTTCCCACCAACTCCTCATATCCCTTAATTCCCTGCGAGACCAATCATCTATCTGCCCTAGCCTTAAATGTGTCCAAAGATGGAGCATCCACAACCTTCTGGGGTAGAGAATTCCAAAGATTCACAAACTTTTCAGTGAAGTAATATCTCCTCATCTCAATCCTAACTGACTGGCCCTTATCCTGAGACTGTGCACCTGTGTTTTAGATCCCCCGACCAGCAGAAACAATTTCTCAGCCCCCGCCCTATCAAAGCCCCTCAGAATTTTGGAAGTTTCGATGAGATTGTCTCTCATTCTTCTAAACTGCAGAGAACATAAGCCTAATTTACTTAGCCTTTCATCTTAGGATAACACCCTCATCCCAAGGATGAATCTAGTGAACGTTCACTGTACCACCTCCAATGCAAATATATCCTTCTGTAAATGTGGAGACCAAAACGGCATACAGTATTCCAGATGTGGCGTCACCAAAACCCTGTACAACTGCAGCAAGACTTCTTTATTCTTGTACCAAATCCCCTTGCAATAAAGGCCAACATGCCATTTGCCTTCCTAAGTGCTTGCTGCACCTGCATGCTAACTTTCTGCATACCAAAGTCTCTTTGAACATCAACACTTACAAGTTACTCACTTAAAAAAATATTCAGCTTTTCTATTATTACAGCCAAAGTGAACAACTTCGTACTTCCCTACATTGTACCTCATCTGCCATCTTGTTCCCCACTTGCATAATCTGTCTATTATCTCTTCACAGTATCTTTACAGTGCAGAAGGAGGTCATTTGGCCCATTGAGTCTGCACTGGTTCTCTGAAAGAGCGTTCCACCTAATTCCACTCGCCTGCCTTATCCCCATAACTTGAACATTCCCTCTTTTCAGATAGCAATCCAACTCCCTTTTGAATACCTCAAGTGAAACTGGCCTCCATCACCCTTTCAGGAAATTTGTTCCAGACTCCAACCATCCTCTGGGTGAAAAAAAAAATCCTCACATCACATTTACTCCTTTTGCCAATTACTTTGAATCTTTGCCCTCTAGTTCTTGATGTTCTCTTGAGTGGGATCAGTTTCTCACTATTTACCCTGCCCATACCCTCAGGATCTCCTCCTAGCCTTCTTTTCTCCAAGCTGTGTTTTTTTTGCTGAAGGCATGCGAGTGAAATAGAAAGAAAAAATTTAAAGGAAACTTGCATTTACCTCATGCCTTTCATGACCTCAAGATGTCCCAAAATGCTTTACAACCAATTAAGTATTTTTGTAATTTAGGAACTGTAGCACCCAATTTGCACACAGCAAGCTCCACAAATGGCAATGTGATAGTAACCAGATCATCTGTTTATATTTGAAGTTGGTTGGGGGATAACATTGTTCAGTTTGCTGGGGAGAACTTCCCTATTCTTTTTTGAAGTAATGGCCTGGGATGTTTAACATCCACCTGAGAGAGCAGATGGAGCTTCAGTTTATTGTGTCACCGAAAGGGGCACCTCCGCCAAAAGGATCAATTTTCAGCATTTGCTTTTATGTGACCTGATCTATGTAGAACCATTACTGCATAAATGTCTCCTGACTGTCCTGCGTGGATGCAAAGTGTCGCCCATATGCCCCCATGGAAATTTCTGCTTTGCTTGCTCTGAAAAATGGGTTACCTTTAAAAGAGGTCAGGCAGCATATTGACATATGCACTGAGCCTCCAGGACAGTCATTTTTTAACACCCAGTTAAAATAACAAATACATTTACAGATGTTGTGCCAATGCATTCATGGAGTATGATAAAACATGGCAGTCATGACAGGGATATCACCTTAAGTGCTGCAGATAACCAAATGATGATATCTGGATGCTGGATCAATACAGATCCCATCGTTACTTTGTTTCCCTGGGGCTAAGGGTGGGCAGAAAAAAGATGACAGAATCAGTCTTTAGGTTTGTATCATGATGAAGTGCCCTGAGCTACAAACAACATTACTTGAATATTGCTGTAAAAAGAGACATGCCGTCAAAGCTTCTCATCCTGCACTCATCAGGACAGCTGCAAAAATGCCAAACTGCAAAGCGAGCAACAATCCCCACTGCATGAGAGGAAAGGGTGCTGAAAGGTTGGCAAGTTGACTCTGATTGATCGAGGTGTTACCATGCAGAGTGCACCGGGGAACTATTGTCCCCACGCTTCTGTGTAAAAATTGTTGCTCCCTTTGAAATGTCACATTCCTGCATGTGTCCCGACAAGCACAAGACTAAAAGCTTCGATAGTATTTATCTTTATTCAGCAACACTCAAGTTCAATACTACCAAACAAATTATATTGTTGTCTTCTCACAAACTGAAATTCTCTTCAAAATAAAATTCTCCTCAACTTTATCAGTGTGAGGTGTTAGAAGAGAAATAGAAGCAAATAGAAGCACCCATCACCTCCATGCTGAACTGCAACTGTTCACAGCACAGATATGCTACAAAGCCAAGTGCATACAGCTAAAAAAAAAACTTGTTCCAATCCTTTATAACTTGTGTTGCCAACTGTCCCGACTCACTGGGGATAGTGCGCTGCAATATCAAGCCCTACTGCTCCCTGAGCCGCGACAAATGTGAAAAAGTTTGATCAACCCACCTAATTGTTTACTTTAGGTTAACAGACTACGAGCATCAGGTTTGTAAACTTAGTAAGTAAATAACTGCTTATTGAACAAATTGCCTTTAACCAGTGGCAAAAGAAAGAAATATGAACTGCTAATTTTAAGCTCTATAACCGAAACTCCACCCCTTCTAAAATCCCTATACACACACATAAAGGGCACATAAGACATACAAAAACATGGGGCAGAGTTTTGCCCTCGGATGGCGTGCGGGCCTCACCAACTCGGCGGCGGGCAGACAGCCGACCCCCGCCACCGAAACGGGGCCCGCCGCCATTTTGAGTGGGCGGGCCAATTAAAGCCCGCCCAGCAGCCTGCCTGACAGGAAGCACTATTCACATCCTGTGTGGGGGGGGTAGAGATTCCCCATCTGTCAAGGTGCGCTCTTTCACGCATGCGCGCGAAAGAGCGCACTGCTCCCTTAGGCAGTGACAGGGAGATTAGTGACAGGTAAGAAAAGTCTAAAAATAGAAAAATTAAAAAATTATTAACATGTCCCCCTCATGTGACAATGTCACACGAGATGGGACATGTTAATAAAAATGTCATAAACTTTATTAGTCTTTTTAAAAACGGACATGAAACCTCACCCTGCCAGTAGATGAGGTTTCATACTTTATCAGGAGCCCACTGGGGCTCCTGGCCTGCCCGCCAGCCTTAAGGTTGGATGGGCAGGTCTTTAATTATCTTAATTAGTCTGTCAATGGCCTTAATTGGCCATTGACAGGTCAGTGGGTGGACAGCTGATTTCACTGTCCGCCCGCCTTCCTAAAAATTTAAAGGGACCGGGATAATTTCGAGAGTTCCTCCCGACGTCATCCCGTGTCATTTTCCCATCGGCGAGCGGGCCCCACCCCCAAATCGCTGACAGGAAAATTCAGCCCATGAGTTTTAAGGGTGGGATAAAACAGTCCAATAGCGCCAATTCCAGAGTACAGGATTCGATGGGTTGATTTTAATTGACATCTTCCAAGTTCCTTTCAGTTCTTTGTTGATGACACGAGGTGGTCTTCCAGCACTTTCAGTCTTTAGTTCACTGTTTGAGCACTTGCCTTTCAATGTCTCTAACAGTAATTTTCCCTGATGCCTCTTGACAGGGGTTTTCAGAGAGAGTGCAGGTTATGGAGGTATGAGGAGAAAAAGCCAGCTAGCTGTTATTGTAAAGTTTCTGGAATCTTACACACACAGGAGAGAGAGGTTTTAGATCTTTTTCCTTTCAGACTAGGAACTATTCTGCTGCACTGTTCTCACACAACCCTGGTCACCTGGTCAGGAGCCAATTAAAATGTTGTTGCCAGGCAGTTCCCCATTAAACTAGACTCCTCCTTGGCACCACCCTCTCTTTCATGGCAAACTCTGTTCCAGCACAGCAACATTGTATATATCACTCACACTAGACATGTCCTTCAAACTGTAGCCATTGTAATTTTAATCCACAGTCCAACAGAAATAAAAAGATATGTTCTTTACACAACTCTGGTTGAAGACATTCCTAGAGGTCTCATCGCATGATCTCCTATCTTCAGCCGCTCTATCCAGTCAAACAGCCATTTTTTTTCCCATCTTCAATGTTTTCAGAAATAATAAACAAGTGTTCAAAGCAAATAAAAAATAAGCACATTATTTAAGAAAATGTGTCCCTGTGACTTCTCTCCTGGGCTAAAGCATTGTCCAGGAAATTTTAAATCCTGGAGACTCCAGGCGAATTCTGGAGAGTTGGAAACCCTACATGACATTCCCCCTGCATCCAAATTCAGTCTGTTACATCAGTCACCATTTAAGAAAGTACAAGATTTAACCTTGCATGGTGACAGCCAACTGTGGACACTCACTTGTGGAATTGCAGCCTCTCTGTGTCCTGCCCATAGCTTACCTTCCTACCTAGTTTGGTATCATCAGCAAACTTTGATACATTACTCTCTGTCTCTTCATAAAAGTCATTGACATAGATTGTAAATAGCTGAGGCCCCAGTACTGATCCTTGCAGCACTCCATTAATCACTGCCATGCCCACTTTCTGCTTTCTATATGTTAACCAATCCTCTATCCATGCTAAAAAACTACCCTCAACTCCATTAGACCTTATCTTGCCTATTAACCTTTTGTGTGGCACCTTATCAAATGCCTTTTGGAAATCCAGGTATACTACATCTTTCCCTTTATATATCCCTACATCCTCAAAACACTCTAATAAATTTGTCAAACAGAATTTCCCTTTAGTTAAACCATGTTGACTTTTCCTAATCATTCTATGCTTTTCTAAATGCAGTATTAAGACTTCCTTATTAATAGATTCCAGTCTTTTTCCAACAACTGATGTTAGGCTAACCAGCTTATAGTTAATTGCTTTCTCTCTCCTTCTTTTCTTGAAAAATGGTGTAACATTTGTTAACTTCCAATCTAATGGGACTGTTCCTGACTCAAAGGAATTTTGTAAAACCGTAGCCAGCACATCCATTATACCTGCAGCTATATCTTTTAGAACCCAAGGAGGTAGGCCATCAGGTCCTAGGGATTTGTTGGATTTTTGTCCCTCAAGTTTTGCCAATACTTTTTCTCTGCTGATATTAATTTCCTTAATTTCATCACTTTTTTAGCTCCTAGGTTACTGTCTATTTCTGGTATGAAATTTGTGTCCGCGACTGTGGAGATAGACACGAAATATTTGTTCAATGCCTCTGCTATTTCCTCATTCCCCAGGATAATTACTCCTGTCTCTACCTCTAAGGGGCCAACATTTATTCAGCTACTCTCTTCCTCTTTGTATACTTATAAAAGCTCTTACAATCTGTTTTTATATTCCTGGCTAGTTTACTCTCATATTCTACTATTTCCCTTTTTATCAACTTTTTGGTTTCTAAAACACTCCCAGTCCTCAGACTTCCTATTGTTTTTGCAACTTTGTAAACCTCTTCTTTTAATCTCATACCACCCTTAACTTCATAAGAACATGAGAATGTAAGAAATAGGAACAGGAGTAGATCATTCAGCCCCTCGAGCCTGCTATGCCATTCAATAAGACCATGGCTGATCATCTTGTGTTTCAATTTCCACATTTCAATTTAACCCCAATAACCTTTAATTACCTTGCCTAACAAGAACCAATCCACTTCTGCCTTAAAAATATTCAATGGCCCCACCTTCACCATCTTCTGAGGCAGAGAGTTCCAAAGTTGCACAACCCTCAGAGAAAGAAATTCTCCTTATCTGTGACCTAAAAGGGCGACCCCTAATTTTAAAACAGTGCCGCCTAGTTCTGGACTCACCCACAAGAGGAAATATCCTTTTGATGTCCACCTTGTCAAGGCTGTTCAGGATCTTGCATACTAAATAAAATCACTCCAGTGGAAACAAGCCCAGTCTGTCCAACCTTTCCTCATAAGACAACCCACTCATTCCAGGTATCAATCTAGTAAACCTCCTTTGAACTGCCTCCAATGCATTTACATCCTTCCTTAAATAAGGAGATCAAAACTGCACACAGTATTCAAGGTGTGGTCTCACCAGTGCCCTGTATAACTGAAGCATAACATCCTTATTTTTATGTTCAATCCTTTTCATAATAAAGGACAGCATTCCATTAGCCTTCTTATTTGCTTGCTGTACCTGCATACTAACTTTTTGTGACTCATGTACTAGAACACCTAGATCCCTCTGCACCTCAGAATTATGCAGCCGTTCTCCATTTAAATAGTACTCTGCTTTTTTGTTCATCCTGCCAAAGTGAACAACTTCACATTTTCCCACATTAAACTTCATTTGCCAGATCCTTGCCCACTCACTCAACCTATCTATACCCATTTGCAACCTTCTCATGTCCTCTTCACAACATACTTTCCTACCTATCTTTGTGTCATCTGCAAATTTAGCTACCATGTCTTCACTCCCCTCATCTAAGTCACTGATGTAAATCGTAAAAAGTTGCGGCCCCAGTACAGACTCCTGTGGGACACCACTCATCACTTTCTGGCAATCAGAAAAAGACCCATTTATGCATACTCTCTGCTTTCTGCCAACCAGTCAATCTTCTATCCATGCTAATATGTTACCCCCTACACCATCCACTTTTATTTTCCGTAATAATCTTTAATGTGCATCTTATCAAATGCCTTCTGGAAATCCAAATACAGTACGTCTACAGACTCCCCTTTATCTACTGTGCATGTTACTCCTTCAAAAAACTCCAATAAATTGGTTAAACATAACTTTCCTTTCACAAAAACATACTGACTCTTCCCAACTGCCTTGAGCTCTACTAAGTGCCTAGCTATAACCTCCTTAATGATCGATTCTAATAACTTCCCCACGACAGACGTCAAGCTAACTGGCCTATAGTTTCCTACTTTCTGCCTCCCTCCCTTCTTGAATAGAGGGGTTATATTTGCTGCTTTTCAATCTGATGGAACCTTTCCAGAATCTAGTGAATTTTGGAAAATTAATACCAGTGCATTGACTATCTCATTAGCCACTTATTTTAAGACCCTAGGATGTAGTCCATTGGGACCCAGAGACTTGCCTGAGTGAGCCATGGATGGGTCTTTCACATTGAGTTTTTGTTTTTTAATAGAATGTATTTTTGTTGAAGATTTTGGATTATTTCTTTAAATGTTTCCAACTGTTCATTTACCCCCATACATTTTAGTCGATTTACCCAATTAACCTTCGCCAGTTCTCCCTCCATACCTATGTAATTGGCTTTGTTTAAGTTTAAGATTCTTGTTGTGATTGGAATATGTCACTTTCAAAGTTAACATGAAATTCAGTGGTATTATGATCACTATTTCCCAGATGATCTTTTACCATGACATTACTAATTAATCCTGCTTCATTATACAATACTCGATCTGGGATAGCTTTATTCCTAGTCAGTTCCACAATGTATTGATCCAAGAAACTGTCATGAAAACATTCTACAAACTCACCTCCTAGACCTCTCTTTCCAATTTGGTTGTTCCAGTCTAAATGAAGATTAAAATCCCCCACAATTATTATATTGTCTTTGTTACAAGCTCCAATAATTCCTTGTTTAATGCCCTGCCCAACAGTATAACTACTGTTAGGGGGGCTAGAAACTGCTTAGTGTTTTCTGACTCTTGCTATTCCTTATTTCCACCCATACTGGTTCTACTTCATGACCTTCTGAGACCAGGTCCTTTCTCACTATTGTCCTCATGTCATACTTTACTATCAGGGCCACCCCTCCTCTTTTACCACTCTATCTGTCTTTCCTAAATATTGTGTGCCCTGGAATATTTATTTTCCGTCCTTTATCACCTTGTAACTATGTCTCTGTAATGGTGATTAAATATAAATCATTTACCTCTATTTATGCCATTGGTTCATCCATCTTATTGTGGATGCTTTGCACATTCAAACAAAGAATTTTGAATTTCATTTTTTTTTTGACTTCTAGTCCCTAAAATGCCCTTATTTTCTGGTGTACAAATGTCGTTAAACTCTTTGACCCTTCTTGGCCCACTCTGCTTGACTTTACCCACATTGCTATATTGTTCTGATGCCTCAACTTTTTGCTTTGGGTTTTTAAATCTCCCTTCACCCGAGCCCTCCTCCCACCTCTGCTAGTTTAAAGCCCTGTCCTTAGCTCTGTACACTGTTTAAGCATTTTGAATTTGGGTACTAGGTCAGCTGCATCCCAATTCAAACTGGGGATTTTTGTGGATATTTTGACAATAACCCTGAGACCTTCCTCCTTATTTTATTCACTTTATTATCAAGCAACTCCTGAAGCCACCCATTATAATCACAGCCTTCTCTGGCCTGACATTTATGACAGTTTTTTTGTCTATTTTTTTGCTTGAGTCTCCTTCACTCGCTATCGATCTGGCCCACACCCTGGTCACTCGCCTTTCCTGACTGAGCTAACCTGGTGCTGGCTCTCTTGACCCACTCTCCCCCTTACGGAACTGACAGGTTATGCACTGCAGTCTCACCATGAGGGATCTGTCTGCTTACCAGCTCTTGAGCACTATCTCGACCAGAGTCTTCAATGCTTTTCTGTGCAGTCATCTTGCTGCGATTTCAGAACTCTCCAATGTTGCAAACCCACAGTCTGACCAAAATGTCAAGTGTCATCTCATGCCATGTTGCGCGATCTAAAGCTGTTCATCATGTCATACCTGGATTTAATCTAGCTGCCATGGTGTTTGACCACTGCTGAACACCACATCATATCTTTATAATGATGTAAAGGCACCAATCACTTATAAGAGATAAGGTAAACACATTGTGAGTTCATTTATTAAGACTAGGCACATGACAACATATTAACATGGATAGAAAGCTTGAAGACATCAGCAGCCGGGCTGTGTCTGCTGTTTTCTGCCCACAGGCCAAAGTGAAACTTAGACTTGATCGCTTAACATACTTCTCTTCTCGTGAGGGTATCCCTTAAAGGCATATTGCCTCCTTTGCCTTCTTTCCCTCTCCTACGTCAGTTTGTGCTGTTTAGCCTGGCCTCATATCCTTCTCCCAGTCTTCCTCCAGACCAAGGGGGATCCCTACCAAAAAACCATCATCAATCACTCCCTTTCTCCTTTAAGGTGTCCAATAAGGTGGAGTAGTACAGCACTTACTCTTCTTGGTGAAGTCCTCATAGGATTTCCAGAACAAATGTTGATAGATTGAAATCTTGACAAAAATTTCCGGAAAGTCTCCCAATGCGTTTTAAAAGCCCTCTTCAAACCTCCAGCAGTATATGAACAGTAAATAGGTGTAAAGTTTAAAACACACTCAAAATCCTCTGCTACAACATGTTTAATCCCAATCAGTTGTTCTCTATTAGGGGAGGGTGTTAATTGAGCTTCGAGCCACCAAAATCTCATGCAGCCTCCTTAGTAAGTACTAGCAGGAATTTAAAGTGGCAATCAGCTGTTTAAAAATCCTCTGGGCAACCATTCCTAGTGCAAGCTTCAATTCCTTTACCAACTTAGTCTCTTGTGTTAAACCATCCAAAACCAGTGTTCCAGTTTAAGACCCCACTTTGGCCACTTCAGATGCTCTTTTGCTTTTGATTTCTAAATCTCCCTTCACCTGAGCCTAAACTACCTGGGGGGAAATTGCCCCCTTGCATTGGATTAAAGTGAAATTTGTAGAACATCTTGTACCAGAGTTGCATCTGTAGCTAATTGTGTTATTCAACTCCCTCTCAATTTGGCCCCAATTTATTTCTGCCCATTTTATTCAAGTTGAAGTCACACATTATTTGGATAAGCTGCAAGCAAAGTCAATGTCAAGACAGTAAAGAGTTTCTTCAATTGCATGATTGAGAACTGCATTGACCAGAGCAGACTGAGCTTGTTAATTTCAACCAGGGAGATTCTGGGAGTGTTACAATTTGCCTGAGTAAGGGTGCAGACAACATTTCTAAGGTTCACATTGCTACTCATGTTCTGTTGGAAAACGCATCTATTGATATTGCCTGAGTTCAGGATTTGGCTCATCTGTGATGCACACCATAGTTGAATAATATTCACCACCTTGGCATGCACACAAAAGTCCTCAGCTTGGTTGAGGCACTGGAAGGAATTTAGTTCCTGTGGAACCCTATCTCAGCACAGCACCTTTTAAAAGTAATTCAGACGAGGCATATTTGAATTTACAAATGCCAGTTTTTTCCTCATGCTGATTTCAGGTGAATACATTTTCCCATGACACTTCCTTTCTCTGTATCTCACTGTATGTTTTTGTATTTTAATAGCAGGTGTTGAAAGCATAATTGATGTGTATGCCTGAAACCACAGAATGAAAGAGCTATTTTTAAAGATCTAACAAGTCATAGCCTATCGAGGGACACTTATTTTCCATCAGATATATCTGAGTTATGCAGGCAGTGGTGATGTTTTTGGATGGAAGGACATTTATTTAAGCATTAGTAATCTCAAGAGGAAACTGGTGGCCTTGATAGCTTAGAAAATAATTCTTCTTTTTCTGTGATTTCAGTTGTACTCAAGAATCACGCTGAAATTCCTCTTCTAAATATCTGTGCCTCGCCACCTTGCTCTCCTTTTAAGACCTTCCTTAAAACTGACCTCTGTGTAATCTTTTGGTCACTCCACCTAATACTTCCTTCTTTGACTCAGCATTTATTTTTAATTGCACAACTATGAAGAACTTAAGGATAAAAGCAAAAAAGATAAAAGCGAGAAACTGCAGATGCTGGAAATCCAAAACAAAAACAAAAATACCTGGAAAAACTCAGCAGATCTGACAGCATCTGCAGAGAGGAACACAGTTAACGTTTTGAGTCCGTATGACTCTTCAACAGAACTAAGAAAAAATAGAAAAGAGGTGAAATATAAGCTGGTTTAAGGGGTGGTGGGACAGGTAGAGCTGGATAGAGGGCCAGTGATAGTTGGAGATAACCAAAAGATGTCATAGACAAAAGGACAAAGAGGTGTTGAAGGTGGTGATATTATCTAAGGAATGTGATAATAGGTGACATTAAGGGTAGAAAGCAGGACGAGCAAGATAAAGATAGCCCTAGTGGGGGTGGGGTGGGGGGAAGAGGATCGAAATAGGCTAAAAGGTAGAGATAAAACAATGGATGGAAATACATTTAAAAATAATGGAAATAGGTGGGAAAAGAAAAATTTATATACATTATTGGGAAAAGGGGGGATCGGAAAGCGGGTGGGGATGGCGGAGAGAGTTCATGATCTAAATTTGTTGAACTCGATATTCAGTCCGGAAGGCTGTAAAGTGCCTAACTTAAGGATGCTTTTTTTCCTGTAAAGGCACAATAAGAATGCAAGTTGTAGAGTCTTTCTGCATCTGTCTCAGCTCATAAGGACCCATCTAATACCTCACACCTCTGGCTGCAAGGTGCTCCTTCCCATGAAGTCTGACAGTTACCGCAGCTACTGCTGTTTTCCTTCCTCCAGATATCGGTAATGCCATGTTGTGCAATGTACAGGAGATCACAATGTGACAATCTCCTTGGGGTATATTGCAAGGAGCCCTCCAAGTGGTCCAAATACCTAAATCCCTGACCAAACAGTCTTATCACGTGCTCTGTAAGGATCCTAGCTGCATACTGGTTTTGATTGTATCATTCTTCGTCTCATCTGACGCTTTAACAAGAAACTTTGTCTCTTTCTTTCAGGTGCAAAGGAACACAAACTCCAACAACTCATCGACACCAACACCCATCCAGGACCCTCCAACCCTGTCCATCCCTCTGACCCCATCCTGTCTTCCAATCCCAGCCCCAGCCGTTTATTCACCATACCCCCTGACCTTCCCCTCTCTCATGCTGAATGTTCAGTGCTCAGCAAAGGACTCAGTTTCATACCCTTATGCCCACACCTCAATTAATTCCAGGCTCGGCAATATGCTGAACTCTTCTTCCGCCGTCTTTGTCTCCGTGCTCACTTCTTTGGGCAGGAGTCCCCCCACCCTGTTCAACGGATCCTTTCACCCGCCTCCAATATTCTCCCTCCACCTGGACCCCTCCCTCTGGATTCTTACTTGCTCATGATCTTTTCATTGAGAACTGTCGGCGTGACATCAGTCGTCTCAATTTCTCTGCTCCTCTCACCCACTTTAACCTATCCCTTTCTGAACTTGCTGCACTCCGTTCTCTCAGGTCCAACCCTGACTTTGTCATCAAACCTGCTGACAAGGGTGGTGCTGTTGTTGTCTGGCGCACTGACCTCTACCTCGCAGAGGCTGAGCGTCAACTCACAGACACTTCCTCCTACCTCCCTCTGGACCATGACCCCACCACTGAACGTCAAGCCATTGTTTCCAGGACTGTCACTGACCTCATCTCCTCTGGAGATCTTCCTTCCACAGCTTCAAACCTCATAGTCTCCCAACCTTGGACGGCCCGCTTCTACCTCCTACCCAAAATCCACAAACAGGACTGTCCCGGCAGACCGATCATGTCAGCCTGTTCCTGCCCCACGGAACTAATTTCTTGCTATCTTGACTCTATTCTCTCTCCCCTTGTCCAGTCCCTTCCCGCCTACATCCGCGATTCCTCTGACGCCCTACATCATATCAACAATTTCCAGTTCCCTGGCCCCAACCGCTTCCTCTTCACCATGGACGTCCAATCCCTCTACACCTCCATCCCCCACTGGGATGGTCTGAGGGCTCTCCGCTTCTTCCTCGAACAGAGGCCCGAACAATCCCCATCCACCATCACTCTCCTCCGTCTGGCTGAACTTGTTGTCTCACTGAACAATTTCTCCTTAAACTCGTCTCTCTTCCTCCAAATAAAAGGTGTAGCTATGGGTACCCGCATGGGCCCCAGTGATGCCTGTCTCTTTATGGGGTATGTGGAACATTTCTTGTTCCAGTCCTACTCTGGCCCCCTCCCACAACTCTTTCTCAGGAACATTGATAATTACTTCGGTGCTGCTTCATGCTCTCGTCTGGTCCTGGAAACATTTATTAATTTTGCTTCCAATTTCCACCCCGCCATCATTTTCACATGGTCCATCACTGACACTTCCCTTCCCTTCCCTTCCTTGACCTCTCTGTCTCAATTTCTGGTGATAGACTGTCCACCAATACTCATTACAAGCCTACCAACTCCCACAGCTATCTCGACTACAGCTCCTCACACCCTGCTTCCTGTAAGGACTCCATCCCATTCTCTCAGTTCCTTTGCCTCTGTTGCATCTGTTCTGATGATGCCACTTTCCAAAACAGTTCTTCTGACATGTCTTCCTTCTTCCTTAACCGAGGTTTTCCACCCATGGTGGTTGACAGGGCCCTCAACCGTGACCAGCCCATCTCCTGCGCATCCGCCCTCACACCTTTCTCTCCCTCCCAGAACTATGATAGGATCCCCCCCTGTCCTCACTTATCACCCACCAGCCTCTGCATTCAAAGGATCATCCTCCGCCATTTCTGCCAACTCCAGCATGATGCCACCACCAAACACATCTTCCCTTCAACCCCCCTGTCAGCATTCCATAGGGGCTATTCCATCCGAGACACCCTGGTCCACTCCTCCATCACCCGCTACACCTCAACCCCCTCCCATGGCACCTTCCCTTGCAACCGCAGAAGGTGCAACACCTGCCCCTTTACTTCCCCCCTCCTCACCGTCCAAGGGCCCAAACACTCCTTTCAAGTGAAGCAGCACTTCACTTGCACTTCCCTCAATTTAGTCTACTGCATTCGCTGCTCCCAATGTGGTCTCCTCTACATTGGAGAGACCAAACACAGACTGGGGGGCCGCTTTGCGGAACACCTTCGGTCTGTCCGCAAGCATGACCCAGACCTCCCTGTCGCTTGCCATTTCAACACACCACCCTGCTCTCATGCTCACATGTCCATCCTTGGCCTGCTGTAATGTTCCAGTGAAGCTCAACACAAACTGGAGGAACAGCACCTCACCTTCTGACTAGGCACTTTACAGCCTTCCGGACTTAACATTGAGTTCAACAACTTCAGATCATGAAGTCTCTCCTCCATCCCCACCCCCGTTCCGATCCTCCTTTTGTCTAATAATTTATATGTATATTTTTTAAATATAATTTTCTTTTCCCACCTATTTCTATTATTATTTTAAAATTTATTTCCATCCATTGTTTTATCTCCACCTTTTAGCCCATTTCGATCCCTTCCCCCACCCCAGCCCACTAGGGCCACCTGTCACTTGCTCGTCTGGCTTTCTACCCTTAATGTCACCTTTAGCACATCCTTTAGCTAATATCACCACCGTCAACACCCCTTTGTCCTTTTGTCTATGACATCTTTGGCAATCTCTTCTTTGCTTCCACCTATCACTGGTCCTCTATCTAGCTCCACCTGTCTCACCCCCTCTCAAACAATTTATATTTCACCTCATTTCTATTTTTCTTTAGTTCTGATGAAGAGTCATACAGACTCGAAATGTTAACTCTGTCTTCCTCTCCACAGATGCTGTCAGACCTGCTGAGCTTTTCCAGCTATTTTTGTTTTTATTTCAGATTTCCAGCATCCGCAGTATTTTGCTTTTATTTTGATCGTATCTGTGCTGCTCGGGAGTGGTAGGTACAATGTTGTGCAGGGGTGTTATCAGCCACTTCTACAAAGGGGTGTTTTCTTTTCCCCAGTCATATTCCACAAATAGTCGAATAGTGGTGAGATGATAGAGTGCTTGAAGCATCAAGGTAGCTCTCTGGGTAGCTGGCACAGATCTGCAAGACACTGTCCATGTGATAGGCCAGCAGATGCTCATTGAAGAGGGTATCATTTTCTTTTGATAAATGCTGCTGGCTCATGTTCGTGTCCCCTAATGATCACAGCCATACAGTGATTCACACCCTGCAAATTAGGGAAGCCAACCACTGCTGCAAAGCTGCGATTTCTCTCTCTCTGGCTGCTGAGCTCACTAGGTAAGTTGATATACTGATCAGGCCTGGCAAAGATGGTGTTTGTCATCTGCAGCCTGGAAGATGTAGCAAATGTTTTCTGTAGCAGACGGAAAGGTCCAGGGACAGAAAAATTCAAGCCCATAGTTATGACACGCCTCCTGGTCCAGTAAACAGCAAATACCACTACAGAAGCCTGCAGAGATCAGTGAGCACCTGCCATTGGCTCCTCCAATGGCAAAGGAGGCTTCTCCTCCTTCCCCAATCCTTGTTCCATCTCCATCAAAGAAATAAGAAAAGCTCCCGCTGTAAGCAGAGAAAGCTGACTGAAGGGTTAGAAGGCAACAAAAGAGTAGAAGTAGCTTCCGGAAGTCAGACATTCTCTTGGCAAATCAGAGAGCAAAAGATCCTATGATCCACTGAATTGCAGGTGAGAGCCTTACTTTGCACTGTTTTTGGAACTGATGGATCCCATTCTGTTTTGTTGGTAAGTATGGCACAGGGAGTATCCGTGATTTGAGAATAAAGTATAGCAAGAGCAGGTATGGCCTCAACAGAAGGCGACTTTTATCTTTTAATCAAGTACCTGATAGAAAGTCAAAAACTGTTAAGTTAAAATGGTGATGGAGGGGAATGGAGCATGGAGCCCCCAGTGATGATTCTAACCATCCTTGCTCACTCTGTAACCACAGGACGGGCTGGATTAAACCAGTCCTTATAAGATTATAGAATTCGTTCATCTAATTCAGATAACCAAACTTAGCTGTGTTTTGCCCTTATGTAGCCTAATCATCTATTTTACGGCACTTCTGCTCTCTTTTTGTTTCCAATTTTAATTAAAATTTGTTGTCTTTTCGAAACATGCCGTTCAAAGTCTACTTAATAACCAAATTAAGGATGCAAATTTGGTGAGTGAAAAACATATATTGTAATTACAAATGTCTTCAGCATAAGTCTCACCTTAATTCAATATTTACTAATGTCTCCTTAATTCAGTTATGTTTGTGAACAGTAACATCGGAACATAGGAAATAGAAGCAGGAGTAGGCCATTTGGCCCCTCAAGCCTGCTCCACCATTCAACTAGATCATCACTGATCTTCTATCTCAACGTCATTTTCCCACACTGTGCCATATCCCTAGATATCTTTAATATCTAGAAATCTATCGATCTCTGTCTTGAATATAGTCAATTCCTAAGAGTCACCATCCTCTGAGTGAAGAAATTCCTCCTTATCTCAGTCCTAATTGGCTGTGTCCCCTGGCTCTAAACTCCCCCACGCAGGGGAAACATCCCTCCTGCATCTACCCTGCCAAGCCCTGTAAGAATTATGCGTGCTTTAATGATATCACTTCTCATGCTTTGAAACTCCAGGAGATATAGGCCCAGTTCTGTGGCAGATTTACCATGAAACAAATCATGCCCGATTTAGCCCGATTAACAGCTTGGAAAGATGATGCACTGCAGACACTAACAAAAGACCCATTGCCTCACAAAAACAAATCAAAAAATCCATTGCCTCACAAGAACCTTTAACCGCACAATACAAAACATCATAAAAGTTGTATAAAGTGTCAAGAGTGACTAATTTCTGGATTCTCAACTGATGTAAAGCTTTGTCTCTTTCTTCAACTTTTAAAACAGAACCGCGATCATCGCTCTTGAAGGTAAAGACTTGTGTATCAAAAGCAATTCTTTTATATTCTAAAAGTTGCACCAAGTGGATGATTTGGGTGAAATTCATTGTCACTTAATTCAATCTTTTCACTTTGATTTTCCTTTTGCAAAAAATATATCATATTGACTTCCAGCGAAGGATATTAATATATTTTAAATACAACCAGTGCCCATTCCATTAAAAGATTAGTATTAGTCTGATGCCTGTCTGCTCGCTGCACCTGACTGCCTGGACAAGCCACTCTTGAATCTGGAAATCCCCAACACCGCAGGTCCCATTCATTTTTGGTTTCTCATTGTCGTTAGTAATTAGTTTCAAACTTTAGAAGTTTATCTTTATTTGTTTGACATAAATATTTTAAGATTTCTCACTGTTTGAAGTACTAACTAAACCGCTTTTTTTTTGCATAAAAGAATGAGCTTAAACCGGCAAGGGTGGAGTGACTTGTTATTTGGTTATTTAATCCTTTCAGATCCGTGCAGATTTTCAAAGCCGGTACAGTAAAAGCTAAAGTCAGCAGCCGGGGGGAGGGGGGGTGGGGGTGCACTGGGTGACCCCATAATAAGGTGATGAAAAGAATTAGCGATTGATTGACCCAACTCATGCCTTAATGTTAAAAGCAGTGATACTATTACAGAGGGGTACCAGACTTTAGGCACATAATTCCAATATGTTTGCCAACTCATTTCCTCAATAGATGAACAGTCACTTAAATGCTTCTCTCAGTGTCTTAATGATGATCAATAACCCTCATATTCTATTTCCAAAATTTCCCAAACTAGTACAGGAAACAAATAACTTTCTCATTGTTCAGGAAGAATTGTGTTGGTCCCTATGTGTAGCCAGATGATAATTAAGTTCATGGAGATTTCCAGTGCTGATTATTTCTAATGAAATGCTATCTGTTCAGAGGAGGAGCTTAGGAAGTTGCTACACATGGTGAGCAGTACCCCCATCCCATCTGCCAAAACTAGTTAAAGGGCTGAAGCATTATGGGATGGACTTTAGTTTCATCCTCAGTTGTATAAATCTGACTAATAACCTGAGTGCCCCTATTTTAAATCCCGTATGCAGTCTCAGGTTCGTGTATTTAACAGGAAGCAGAGATCTTCCTGAGAACTTGATCTTGCAGTTAGTATCCACCTGCCTTTTGTCAATGATACCGTGACCAAATTAAATCAGTGTATAAAACAGAGATATTCCCTGAGTGACTGACTAGCTGAATGTGAGCTTTCTTATCTATTATGTTTCAAAGAGTTTCTGTTGGAGGAAGAGCACAGTGAGCGCACTCGAATCAAATATGGTGGCAGGAGTTGACATGAAAAACTTTCAAATGGAAACACTGGCCTGAATTTTGCATTCCGAGGTTGGGTGCACACCCCACCCGAATGCACGTAAAATTGCGCAAAATGACGTTGGGCGTTTGTCCCAACGTCATCGCACATACATGCAATATTGAGGTCAGTGGACGCATGCAGGAGTTGGAGCCGTGCCCACTGACAATTAAAGGGCCAATTAATGTCATTAAAATGCCTATTGACTGTGATTTCACATTACCCATCCACTCTTACTGTTGGCGGACGGGCCAATAGGCCTGAAGGGCTTCACGTTTTTGCAACAACCTCAATCCAGGATGGGATGAAATGACCCGAGTGAAATATGATAATAAAAGATACCTGGTGACTGAGGTTTTGTGCGTTCTCCTGTCATGTGCTTGAATGTGCTGCATAGACACAGTTTGCTGTGTTTTTTCTTCTCATTTGATTTATACAGGTCTGCAGCTCCCTGCGGCAGCTCCTCGGCAGCTGTCTGCCTTCAGGGAGCTCATTAGAAGCGCCCACTTTTACTTTTCTTGGCACCTGCCTTCTTCCCACCACCCCTTGGCAGCACTGAACCTTTCTCAGCACGTGTTTCATGCTGGCTGCCTGTTAATTGGCCAGCCAACGTGAAGTTGCATTTGGTGGCCGATCGCGGTTGGATGCGTATTTCATGTCCACTTCCAGGCCCGCCAAATGCGTGCGCCCGACGAACGTAAGTTTCAGGCCATTACCTTGTGGAAGCATTTTTACCTCGTCGGGCCTGGGAGCAGCCGTGAAACTGGCCGCTGCCCACGATTGGGCCCTGACCGCGAGTTCACACTGGTTGGCCAATTAACACCGAGCCAGTTGAATCGTGTGCTGAAATGCTCAGTGCTGCCTAGGTGGTGGGGGTGGGGTGGGGTGGGGGGCGGGGTGGGGTGGGGGGCGGGGAGGAGGCCGAGCACGGAAGTCAACGCACGTGCACAGGTGCGCTCACTGAAAGCTCCCTGAAGGCACAGAGTTGCCTCAGGGAGTTAAAGATTTCTAACATGAAAAATAAAGAATTGAAAAATAAGGAAAACATGTCCCCTCATGTGACTCTGTCACATGAGCAGGGACATGTTAAAAATGAGTTTTAAAAGTATTTTTTAAATCACTGGTAGAAACCTCATCCCGCTCATGGATGAGGTTTCGCAAAAAATTCAAAGGCCGCTTGGCCTATTCGCCTGCCCAGCAACTGTAAGGTTGGACAGGCAGGGAAGAATTAAATTAAATTAATTAATGCGCTCAAGAGCCCTCTTAATTGTCAGCGGGCACGCTGCTGACTCACGTGTGCACCCACCGACCGAAATATCGCGTGAGTGCGTGATGACGTTGGGATGCTTGCCCGACATTATCACGGACTATTTTACTCCCATTTGGGTTGGATGCGTGCTCGCCCAACGAGGGAAAAATTCCGCCCTTAGATAGAGTGTCACTTTCTAAAATTATTCCACTCTGGAAAAAGCAGAACATTGTTGTGGCCGCCAGGTACCTATGTTTCAATAGAATTTAAAATAATTTATTTTAATGTAACTAAAATTTTTATCCTAAAAACAAATGTGTTTGTATTGAGTTCATTTAATAAATATATTTGATGCAATGTACAGTTCAAGAACCCAATCTTTCGTTTTGCAGCATGCTCAGTTTTATTGAAAACTTTGCAGAGTCACATCTGAATAAAAATCACAATTACAGTCAGTAAAGCAAAATAAATAACCACACTTAAGATCTGACCCAGTCTTGTATGAACAGGTGTGCATGTTAACCTGTTCACAAAGTGCACACTCAGCCACCCAAATGACAAGGGGCCCCAAAAATGAAACTGTGCACAGGACCCCACTAACTCTAAATCTACCACTGGCCCAGTTTCTGTATCTCCTCACAGGACAATCTTGCCATCTCAGGAATGAATCTCATTAACCTTCCTTGCACTCCCTCTATGGCAAGTATATCCTTCCTTAGGTAAGGAAACCAAAACTGCATATAATACTCCTGGTGTGGTCTCAACAAGGACCAATACAATTGAAGCAAGACTTCTTTGCTCCTGTACTGCACAATGTTCAGCATCATTCAGACTCCTCAGATACTGAATTAGTCCATGTCCAAATGCAGCAAGACCTGAACAATATCCAGGCTTGGGCTGACAAGTGGCAAGTAACATTTGTGCCACACAAGTTAGGCAATGATCATCTCCAACAAGAGAAAATCCAACCAGCGACCCTTGATCTTCAATGGCATTACCATCACTGAATTCCCCACTATCAACATCCTGGCGGTTACCATTGACCAGAAACTGAACTGGACTAGCCATATAAATACTATGGCTACAAGAGCAGGTCAGAGGCTAGGAATCATGCGATGAGTAACTCACCTCCTGACTCCCCAAAGCCTGTCCACTATTGACAAGGCACGAGTCAGGATTGTGTTGAAATACTCCCCACTTGCCTGGATGAGTGTAGCCCCCACAACACTCAAGAAGCTTGACACCATCCAGGGCAAAGCAGCCCGCTTGATTAGCACCACATCCACAAACATTCGCTCTCCCCACCACTGATGCACGGTAGCAGCAGTGTGTACCATCTCCAGGAAGCACTGCTGGAATTCACAAGGCTTCTTCGACAGCGCCTTTGAAACCCACAACCACTACCATCTAGAAGGACAAGGGCAACAGATAGATGGGAACACCCCCTCCAAGCCACACACCATCCTGACTTGGAAACACATCCCTGTTCCTTCACTGTCGCTGGGTCAAAATCCTGGAACTCCCTTCCTAACAGCACTGTAGGTGCACCTACACCACATGGATTGCAGCAATTCAAGAAGGCAGCTCAACACCATCTTCTCAAGGGCAACTAGGGATGGGCAATGAATGCTGGCCCAGCCAGCGAAGTCCACATCCCGTGAATGAATTAAAAAAAACCTCAAATCCCCTTGCAGTAAAGGCCAACATTCTATTTGTCTTCCTAATTGCTTGCTGCACCTACATATTAACTTTCAGTGACTTGTGAACAAGAACACACAGGTCCCTTTGGACACCAACCCTTCCCAATCTCTCACTATTTAAGAAATACTCTGCATTTTTGTTTTTCCTATCAATGTGGATAATTTCACATTTTTCCACATTGTATCCCATCTCCCATGTTCTTACCCACTCACAGCCTGTCTAAATCCCTTTGAAGCTTCTGCATCCTCCACACTCCTACCTAGCTTTGCGTCATCAGCAAACTTGAAAAAATTACATATGGTCCCTGCATCCAAATCATTGATATAGATTGTGAATAGCTACAGCCCCTGCACTGATCCTTGAGGAACCCCACTAGTCACAGCCTGCCAACCGATTTATTCTATTTAAGAATGACCTATTTATTCCTACCCTCTCGTTTCTGTACATGAACTGATTCTCCATGCCAGTATACCACCCCCAATCCCATGTGTTCCAATTTTGTTTAAAAATCTCCTCTGTGGGACCTTACTAAAACCCTTCTGAAAATCCAAATGCATCACATTGAGTGGTTCCCCCTTATCCATTCTGTTAGTTACAAGCTCAAAAGGTCATTTTATGTCTCAACTCACTTTCTAGAGATGAAAGTACTTTTAAAAGACTGGGCAAATTCTATTCAGCTCAGGTCATTTCACCACACCACAAACATTTCTAGCCTAATTCCACAAGTATTTCAATCATGTGTCAGCCTTTGGCTCAGCACTCGCCCTCTTGCTTCAGAGTCAGAAAGTTGTGGGGGCAAACCCCATTCCAGAGACTTGGGCTGCAAAATTGGACTCCATAGTACTGTTGGTACCAGCGTTACTGAATTCATAAAAGGAAATTATGGTGGCCAGAATGTTTCCGGCCACCTCGGCACAGCCCATGTGGCATGGTCTGACAATGCACTATCGTAGGTGAGTTGTGCATGTGCTGGAAGCATGCATAGTGCACTGATTGTGAGGCCAAACAGCCTCTAACGCTGATTTGATGCATAATCTGTTAAACTGGACCACACAGGTCCAACTAACACTCTCTCATAGCTGTTCCCAGCTGAACATGCATTCAAACACATGAGAGATACCCCCACTGGTGTTATACAAAGGGATATCGTCTAAAATCCAGGTAACAACAACACAAAAGCAAAATACAGTGGACGCTGGAAACCTGAAAGAAGAAAATACTGGAAATGCAGGCCAGACAGCATCAGTGGAGAGAAACAGAGTTAATGTTTCAGGTTGAGATGATCTTTCATCAGAACTGAACAAAGATAGAAATATATTATAACATCCAGATAAGGCGCTTTTGACTTTTTCTAGAGTAAAGTTAGCAGAAGTACTGTATTGTGTTTTTGGAGGACATTTGCTATCTTTTTGAATTTTCAAGGGAATCATGCTGCATCCCAACAAGGAAAAGAGAGGAGTTATTTGCCCAGTTAAGAGAAAACATGCCTCAGCTGCAGCATTATATAGAAATGGAGCTCAGGCAGCAGAGAGGGGAAGTATTGTACAGACAAAGGAGAAAGAGGACTCTCAATAGAAGACCCTACCTATCAAGGAACTTTCAAGAACACTTCTCCCACCTTCACCACAGTCAAGAACAGTGTGTGAGGCATCCAGGTGGTAGCCACTAAACTGCAGTGTGGTTTGCCCCCACACAGCAGGGCAAGGATGGCACTGCCAATGGCCACCCAAAATTTCTACATCAGTTGATCCTTCCAGGGGAAAAAGGTGACTTCAGCAATATCTCACAGTTTGCTGTCCATCACAGCATCATGAAGGTCACAGAGGCCCTGCATTGTCTTCACACTGACCAGAGAGAAGCAGGAGGAGAGAGAGCACAAGGATGCAAAGGGGAGCTAGGGGGAGCAAAGGTGGTCATTTTTGGACAAGCAAAGAAACAAAAGATTTCTCTAGGAATGGTATTAATGGGATAACGCTGAATCATCGTCAGCAGTTGTCATTAAAAAACAGCCAAAACTGAATGGAATTAGAGGTTATGAGCTGAAATTGTGGAACTCAATGTTAAGCCCAGAAGACTGTAAAGCATCTAATCAAAAGATAAGGTCTGTTCCTTTTGCTTGCACTGAGCTTTGGGAGAACACTGCAGGAAGCCAAGGACAGAATGATCAAAGTGGGGGTGGAATGCAGAATTAAAATAAAACTATTACAAGCTGTGACATTTCTAACTTCTCTTCCCAATTCTGATGAAATAATGAACTGAAACGTGAATTCCATTTCTCTCCTCACAGATGCCTCCAGACCTGCTGAGTATGTCCAGCATTTTCTGTTTTTACTTATTATTGGATAATTAAAATACCAGGCAACTGAAAGCTCGAGATTATGCTTGCAAACTGAACAGAGGTGCTCCCTAAAGCAATCAACCATTGTGCATTTAGTCTTCCCGATGTAGAGGAGACCACACTTTGACTGGAATACACAATGTTCCCCATATCACACAGAAAGGCAGGCACTGGCAGGACCCTTATGGGTTCTCATAGCAACACCTTTTTTATTTGAAGAAAGTGTGTGGATTCAGGGCGAAGTTCAATGTGAGAACAAGTTCAGCCAGGTGGAGGAGGGTGGGAACTGGTTGGGCCTTCATTCAAGGAAAAATTGGAGAGCCCTCAGACTATCCAGGTAAGGAATTGAGGTGTAGAGAGATTGGACATGCATGGTGAAAAGGAGACCATCAGGGCCAGGAAACTGGAAACCATCCATTCTCTCAGGCGCACATACAAGATCCCATGATACCTTTTCAAGAAGAGGAGGGGGAGTTCTCCTGATGTCCTGGCCAACATTTATCTCTCAACCAACATCAATGACCAGACTATTTATTTCATTCCTGTTATGCTGCATGCAAATTGGCTGACACACTTCCCTACATTACAACAGTGAATTCACTTCAAAAGATTTAATTTGCTGTGAAGTGCTTTCTGAGATTCTGAGTTTATGACAGGAACATAACACAGAAACAGGGGAGACCATTCAGCATCTCTGTTCTGACATTCAGTTTAATCATGGCTGATCTGTACATCAAGTGGTTGAATCCACACTTCCCCAGATTGAACTCCACCTACCATAGTTCTGCACTCAGTTTGTCTAGGATCCTTTGCAACTGCCTGCTACCATCCACACAACTTATTGTACTTCTCAAATTAGTATCATCTGCAACTTTGATGGACAACTCTCTTTTTCTTGATTGAAACCATTAATACATACAGTGAAAATGTGAGATCCTCGTGCTCATTGCTGGGGAATACCACTTGTCACACCCTGCAAATCTGAGGCTGAACTCTTTAATACTAGTTTCTGTTTCCTACCACCCAAGCAACTATCGACTCAAGTCATGTAACCTCCAATTCCATGGGCTCTCATTTTTTTTAATGAACTCTTGTGCAGAACTGTGTCAAATCCCTGACGGTACATAAGCACAAATACTTTCCCTAACACAAATTCACTTTTCCCCAAAGACATGGCAGCTGTCAACAGCACTTCTACTGTGTAAAAAATTCATTAAAGTTCATTGTAAAGATAGCAATACTGCAGGGCATTGTTATAGTTTGAAACATTTGATAATGAAAAAATCGGCAGAGAATTAAATGCAAAATGGCCAAATATATAATTGCTGCTTTGCACATTTTGTTTTAATTTTAAATTAGCAACTTGTCATTACAACTTTTTTAAAATGCAAAATGTAACATAGTCTCAAACATGCAAGCTGTAGGCTCCAGGCATAGCACTGCTTCATAAACATGTGAAAAAGTGCACTTTGTAATTGTTAGCAGCAAACCGTAAAATTATATTCTGCAAAACATGCATCATTTGGCAGCAAGAATGATTCAGGGTAATGAATTTGTTTTGATCATTTTCAGTAGTGATTTTGGTGTTGTTATGCCAGAAAATGAAGCTTGAAGCTTTCCACTAATAAGAATGCATTAGTGTGTCAAGCAAGAAGCGAATTGTACTTACTGTGTAGCATGCAATTTATTTCCATTTTCCAATAACAATAGTCAGGATTAGCTCTGGTAGGTATTAATCGTGGAAAAAACAGTAATTAAGATTAAGTTTTACTTTAAACTTCCAGATTGTCTCAATGAATTGTTAAAAAGGGCAAGAATGAATTTATATTTATATAGAGCCTTTTCATGGCCTCAGGAATTTTGAAGTGCTTTATGGCCAATAGATTACTTTTTAAATGCAGTTGCTGCATAGATAAAGGCAATAACCAACTTGCCCACATCACGATCCCACGAACAGCAAATGATTGAATGACAATTAATCAGTGGTGCTGATTAAGGAATGAATATTGTCCAGGACACTGGGATACCCTCATCGTTTGAATAATGTCATAAGATTGTGATACATCTACCTGATTAGGCAGACAAGGTGCCAGTTTAGTATCTGAACAAAATCATTGTTGGCTTATCCAACAGTGTAGCATTTCCTGCATCTTGCATTGAATGCCAATCCAGGTTATGTGTTGACTTTGTTGGTTAAAAATGGCAAGTAATGCTGATAATTAAATCATTATCATTTTATTAAAGGCTATAGTTCAAAATTCTGATAAGATCTCCTTCACCGGTATTCCTATTATCCACCTGAATTTTAACAGGATGGAACCTTCTGCAATGCATTGTCTCATTATAGTTTATATTTTATCTTTTCCCTGTGAATAAAATGGCATAACACTGCTTTGGATATTTGTACTGTACTTGATTTCATCACCTGCCTAGGGTATTACTGTACCATATATGTAAGACCAAAGTTCATGGAGTGTTGATTAACTGTCAATTTCCATTACTCACCAGGGAGTTCCCTCCAGTTAAATGGAAAATGGAGGTGCCACTATAAACCAAAATGTGATTGTATTTTGTGTTGATCTGAAATTGTAAATAACGTTTGATTGCTTAATTTGCGTTAACAATGAGAAATCTTTTCACTAAAATACATTTTTTAAGATATGGACATTAGGACTTGCTCTGAGCATGCTTTTCTTTTGTCAACAGCAAAATTTTAACAGTATAAAAGAGCTCTATGTCTTTGTATGCTGCAACTATTCTGTTTGTGGATCATAGCTCTTCTGGGAAATCAGCTGTGTCAATGATTGTCGTGCTGTTCAACAAGATGTATATGGTATGTATCACTTGTTGTCTGTCTGAAAATTGCATTTCATCCTGCCAAGCTATTTATTCTGTCTCAAAAAGGGAAATCAATAACTTAGAATGTCAATGTTATATTTCCATTCTTATATGAAATAAGGGATTCTTTTCCATATTAAATATTTCTAGATCTGACATTTGCAACATTTTCTGTTCAGTCCTACTTGACTATGAGGACCTGATAATCTAAATTGTTGAAATAACTGGATTTTACCTGTCACCTGCCCTATTGCAAATGGGAATGATTGATCAAGAGCAGAAGCCCTATCCAAACTAAATTAGATATCTGCCTGTGTCATCTTAAAGTTTAATTTATAAGCATAGGGTTGTTTTGCCCCTGCTGTCAGTTGAATCATCGCTATCAAATGGCTGACAATCTTGGCTCCAGCCAAGCTGTCTTTAACCATCATTTTGCAGAGAAAAGTTGAGAATGAAGGGCCTGCAACATGTTTCAGCAAATGCCAGTTCGCCTGACCTTCTTCTGTGAATGCTCAGTGCACCAACAAATCTATGAGGCTAATTTTTGTCCTCATAGTCTGGCTGATAAACTGGTAGGGCAGGTCTTCTGCTTGTAGAAACCAGTGGGTTTTCAATTCCACTGAAATCAATGGAATAAAAATGATAGCATGTCTATAACAGGTGGGTGGTAAGTTGTTTCCCACCCAAATGAGGAAGGTAAAAATTACTGTCTTTTGAGACCAGACATAACTCAAGCATCCATATCAACACTGTGGCTGCAAGGATAAAGCTGCTTCAGTTCTGCCGAAGAGCCATGAGGGCTCGAAACGTTGACTGATTTCTTCTCCGCCGATGCTGCCAGACTTGCTGAGTTTTTCCAGGTAATTCTGTTTTTATTTTGTTTTGGATAAAGCAGAGGCTGGCTAACCTGCAATGAGTGTCTCAACTCATGGCAGATTTTCCACCATCTACAAAGCTCAAGTCAGCCATGAGATGGAATATTCACCATCTGTTTGCATGGGTGCACCTGCTTCTACACTCAAGAAGTTCAATACCATCCAACACAAAGCATATTAATGATGTATCACTGTGGGGCCAGAATTGAATCCAGAACATAAAAAATCAGGTTGGTTGTAATCTTTACAGCCACTGTTGTCATCATTCTCAGCTGTTCCTTGATTCAAGGATGACCTTTACTCAGGGTTGCGAGTTTCTGCCAGCTGCCTTCATGTGATTAAGCAGGCGGATTATCGATCTGCAGACCTTTGGGCACATGGGACAGCAAGTCCCATGATGCAGTGGGTTATGGAGTACAGAATTAGCTTCATTTTCTTACTTTCTCTGTCGCCACTCTGCCTCAGCATTAAGGTGTTGACACTTGAAGTGTGATGCAGCTCAATGGACAAATTGTCACCAAGCTGAGCGATTCGTAGCAAGCTCCTCCCAGTCATTATGGTCAATGCTGCCACACTTCAAGGAGAGCTCCAGAATGCCTTTGAAGCTTTTTATTTATCGTACCCTGGAATGTTAGCCATTCAAGTGTTGACAGAACAAGACCTGGTGAGGGTGAGAATTTTCAACCATGTAGGCACTGCAGCCAGTCCATCAGAGTTGATTTTGCAGGAGTTTGCCTGAATGCTTGTGGACCTGGTTTCAAGAAGGTCACTACCACTTGTTTTATGATCCTCCCATTGAATCTGGAGGATAAGGCAGAGGTATGGAATTTCTTTAGCGCTGTTATATATTGCTGGAGTACAGGGCTGTGGTGACAACAACTGCTCTGTACACTAAGATTTTTATTGACTTGCAGAGATCTTTGTTGTCAAACACATGTTGCTGTAATTTGTAGAAGGCTGAAGAGCTGATTGAGTATTGATCTGGTATTGGATCTCCTGGTCAAGGGGGGCCATTGAGGTGATTGTCAAGGTATAGGAAGTGCTGAAATATTCCAAATATCAAAATATATGGAAAGTGGAATATTTGGCTGACCAGGTCTGGGTTCATATATTAGTTTTATTTTGGCAGAAACAAAGGGCAAGCCAAGCTTTTTGTATGCAGAATTGAAGAGATCGAGAAAGGCTTGCAAAATCTGGAGCAGTGTTGACAACAATACAGCAGTCATCTGCAAATTGTAGATCATCTTTACAACCACTGGCAGTGCAATACGCATAACCGAGAATAAAGATTTTCTCTGTTCATCAGTTGCAACAAAATAGTATACCTTTTCAATAAATGTAATTATGATTTCACCATACTTGTGGCATAGAGGAAAAATCTGACTGCAGGGAACACTGAGGGGTGAGAGTGACCAGCCAGAGACCATGGTCCATTTCTTACCAATGACAAGTAGAAAGAGGAATGAGGTCTTCAAAGCAGGTTCTAGGGAGATAGAAAGAAGACCAGCAAGCAGGACCTCAAAGGTAGTAATCCATGGATTACTCCCAGTGGAACAAAGAATAAAACAGAAGAATGTGTGACTGGAGAGATGGTGCAGAAGGGAAGGTTTTAGATTCCGGGACATTGGAACCTGTTTAGGGAGAGGCGGGATCTGTTTGCACTTCAGCAGAGCTGGGATTAATGTTTGCAAGTGCTGTTGGGGAGTGCTTAAACCAACTTGTCAAGGGGTGGAAACCAGGATGTAAAATTAGAAAGGAAAAGCAATGTGTATGAAGGATTTGGGAAAACAGATAGCAGTAGAGTAAGCAATAGTAAGGTATTAGGTAGAATTAGATTAACAGAGAATGCAATAAGGTCTAAACTAGGTTTACAGTGCATGTTGTAAACATACAAAGCATGGTAAATAAAGTTACTGAGCAACAGGCACAGCTATACCATGCGGGAATATGATGTGGCAATAAGGTGACCTGGCTCAAAAAAGGACACAATGGGTATGAAATATTCCTGGATAAAAGGTGTTCAGGAAAGATAGGGAAGGAAATAAAGAAGAACGGATGGCAATATTGAATAATGATAGTGCTGGAAAGAAAGGATGTCCTGGAGGGATTGAGGATAGGATCTATTTGGTTAGTGGTAAGATACAATAGATTACTGGGGCTATTCTATAGGCCATCAAATAGAAAGATAGAAGAGAAAATTTGCAGCTAACTTAGAGAGGGTTGCAAAAATGCTAGAGCTGTGAAATTGGGGAACTTTAAATGTTCTCATAGAGACTGGGATAGTAATTGTGTAAGGGGAAGAGAGGAGGAAGTTTCTGCAGCGCATTTCTTGAAGTTTTTTTGATCACTATGGCCTGGATTTTCACAGAGACCTGCACAGTGACTACAAAATGGTGAATGGATCCCGGATTCAGAACTCCCGCCTCCATATCCGGCAGAAACCATTTTCAACTGGGGCGGGGGAGGGGAACAAGGGTGGAAGATGTTTCACACAGGCATTGTTCTCGACTCAGGCAGGACATTTAAATCTACAGCTGAGATGAAGCAGAAGTGTAATTTGTCAGTGACAGTGATAGAACCCATTTTGTGGGACTTACAATTTTGTGGAAAAGTCGTAAACCTCTTGGGAGGTTACAGAAAACATGTGTTTTCATTTTGAAGAATGCAAAAACTTCAAAGAAGCACCACAGAAGGTCCACCAGCACAAATAGAGATTTGTGGCTGATGCACAAGGAAGTTTGTGGCCTTGGAAGTGCTTATCTCTTCAGTCTGTCAAGGTAATTCCCTGACTTGGGCATTCAGGTGGGAGGAAGGCTAGAGTGCCAGGCTCACTGAGGAGATGAGTAAGCAAAGAACTGAATAATTTGCTAAAATTGGGATTGCACCATCTCATATATAGACCATAGAGGCATGGCAGTGGGAGGAATGTGTGGCCAGAGGCAGGAGACAAGGCCAGGAGTTGGCAGAGCCATCTCAGAGTGCAGCTGGAAGGAGGAGGAGAAGGACCATTAGGTATTACCTCAAAGTAAGGGTCTACTGAATCACAAGGTCACATCTTGATATAACCGAGATACAGTGTAGATGAAGGCTAACAGTCTCCCGAGAAATGGTTGTAGAGATAGGTGCCATGGTGCAGCAATGCCTGGCACCACAGTCAACAGATCCTCATGCCCTCCAGTTGCACTGAAAGTGACAGTGGCTCTCAATTTTATTCAGCCGGGTTGTTCTGCTGCAGACCTCCGCAGCATTTCCCAATCAACCACTCACAGGTGCATATCAGCCATCACAGATGCACTCTTTGCTCGGGTGGAGAGCACATAAATTTTCCCACAGATGTGTTGGCACAGATACATGTATCAGCCAGGGACTTTGCAGACATAGCAGGCTTCCCGCAAACACGGGGAGTTGTAGACTGCACACACATCATTATAAGGGCACCAGTTCATCAGCCAGATACCTTCATGAACAGAAAATCCTTTCACTTGCTGAATACTCCGTTGGTGTGTGACCACAACCAAGAATTCCTTTGTGTATGTGCACATTTTCCGGGGAGTTGCCATGGCATATTTATACTAAGTATCTCACAACTGCCTAAGTTTTTCCAATCCCCAACATAGGTCTGTGATTGGCTTTTTAGGTTTAAGCTGTACCCCTTAAGGAGGTGGCTGATGACTCCATTCAGGCAGCTGCAGACAGAGACCAAAAGACAATGCAATAGCAGTCACATGCAAACCAGGGAACAGCATGAGCAGGCCATTGGCATTTTGAAGGTGTGCTTCAGATACCTTGACTGCTCTAGAGGAGCACTCTAGTATTTGCCTGAAAGGGTCTCAAGAATATTGGTGGCTTGCTGTATGCTCCACAATTTGGCACAGCAGAGAGGCCTATAAACAGAGGGCAGAAGCTAGCACTAGAGTTAGCTCATCTGAGGAGGATGATGAGAAAGATGAGGAGGAGGTGGTGCAGGAGGAGGCCTCCGTCTAAGGCAATGGAGATGACACAGAGGAGGAGGAGGGTGGCAGTTAGAGACCACCTGAGGGGCAGATTCAAGTAGCCAAGGCCAATTCATTAAGGGAGGAGCTAATCACCAGAAACCTCTTAATACAGTGGAGATTCACCTAGCCACGAATTATGATTGCAAACCAAGTGCATCAGCCAGCCCCTGGTGAGCAGCTCCCACATAATTGACCATCTACATGGAAGCCTCACATCTCCAGAGAAATGCCCATCCCAGCAAGAGAGAAAATCAACAGCACATACTGAAAGTCAGTGTCAACAGCATGGCTGAAACCATCACCATCATCACCCTTAGCTTCAACATAGAGATACACCTTGAGAAATCCTTTCCAATCTGGACTATATACATTTATGCTTGAGTTATCAAAGAACTATAGAAAACTTCACCTTGTGTATAGCCAAACCATGCCCACTTTGCAAAGAGTGCCATTAGGAAGTATGTATGACTTAAGATACTGAATTGTAGATATGATTGTATGTGCCAATTGCAGTGACTACACATTGTGCAGGGTGCTGCCACATGTGTAGTCACCACACCTTCAGCAATCTTCCACATTGTCCATCCACCAATAGCAGACAAACTTATGAACATCCAAAATAGGGGCAGAAGTAGGCCATTCGGCCCATCGAGCCTGCTCCGCCGTTGATTAAGATTACGGCTGATCTGTTTGTGTTTTGAACTCCACATTCCCATCTACCCTTGATAACCTTTGATTCCCTTACCTAACAAGAATCTATCCACCTCTGCCTTAAAAATATTCAATGATCTCACCTCCACCACCTTCTGAGGCAGAGTTCCAAAGTCGCACAACCCTCTGAGAGAAAAAAATTCTCCTCATCTCTGTTCTAAAAGGGCAACCCCTAATTTTAAACAGTGTCCCCTAGTTCTGGACTCACCCACAAGAGGAAACATCCTTTCCATGTCCACCTTGCCAATACCGTTCAGGGTCTTATATACTTCAATCAAGTCACCCCTCACTCTGCTAATCTCCAGTGGAAACAAGCCCAGCTTGTCGAATCATTCCCCTTCCAGTGGATGACGAAAGTGTGTATCCATTGTGTGACATTTGCAACGTGTGTTGCTACTAACACACCTAGGGCTCCCTATGAACTCATGGCCTCTACCACCTAGAAGGCAAAGGTTTCAGTTGCGGGGAGATACCAAGGAGCATACATGACATCTTGACATGCTGGGTGTAGTAATTATGGTTTTATTTAGCTTGTAATGTACCTTTAAGAATAATATTTGTTATGCTAGATCAAAAGATCTGTAGTAACCAATAAGAGATTAGCAGGGGTTACCTCAAATTCAGTGTAGAGATAGAGTTGGAGTTGAAAGCACACATGTAGTTGCAGCTGAGTAAATTGTAAATAAACTTTAAGTTTCCACCCAATAAGTGTCTGCTGATCAACCCTATCAATAATAGCACAACTCGGCCACCCTACAACAAACTGGCAACAAGCATAAAACAGGATTGAACAGAAGAAATCAAGTTAGAAAGAAATCGCACAGTACTTCGCTCAGCGATTGTAAGTCGTAAGCTTGGTTAGAATTGAAGAAGTTATCCCCTCTCAAAATGCCACAAATTGGGAGAATCCTTTTGAACCAGCCACAGACAATTGGTCTCAATACATAGAACGCCTCATATTCTTTTTTCAAGCGAACGAGATTATGCGGGAAAAGAAGAGGCGAGCGATCCTCTTGGGTACTTGTGGGAGCAAAACCTAAAGACTGATGTGAAGTTTGATGGCACCCAATGCCCCAGATTCAAAGAATTTTGATGAATTGGTGCTCCTCATGAAGGGTCACTTTCAACCC
This sequence comes from Cetorhinus maximus, assembly GCF_964194155.1. NCBI lineage: Eukaryota > Metazoa > Chordata > Chondrichthyes > Lamniformes > Cetorhinidae > Cetorhinus > Cetorhinus maximus. Next base: position 55,145,215 of record NC_135884.1, read on the forward strand.
AAGCCCTCAGTCATAATGCAAAGGTTCAGGTTTAATTTGTGAAATAGGGCCCTGGGTGAGACAATTGCATGCTACATGGCAAATTTGAAGCAACTAACGGAACGTTGTGAGTTCGGTATGACTCTGAGCGACATGCTCAGAGATTGTTTAGTGTGTGGTGTAAAAGAGGACATTATTCAGAAAAGATTAATGTCCGAAGTGAATCTGGATTTCAAGAAGGCACTAGAGATAGCGTTGGCCATGGGAAGCACAATAAGAGATTCAAAAGCAATACGAGGTGTACAAAATGGTACCGTCCTCCACACAGAGCGGGAAACCTCAGCCAAAAGAGGCACAAAAAAGCGAGATTCTGCCGAGAAGTGGGAAACAGACCTGCAAGCCGAAAGTAAAGAAAAAATAACATAGCAGTGAAATTAAAGAATAATTTTAATAGAGGTAGAAACAATCAGTCTTTTAGCAATTGACAGTTTAAAAAAATTGAATGCGACTCTTGTTACAGAAATAGACATATGATGAGGCAATGCAAGGGAAGATTCAAGCAGGCTTGCAAACAAAAGAAGAAACCCAATGAAATCTACAATGTAGAAGAGCCTGAAACAACAAATTCAGGCATTTACTTGTTTAATCTGAAAATTGGAAAGACAGAACCAATATTTGTCACAGTGAAAATAAATGGCAAGCCTGTTAGAATGGAAATGGACATGGGAGCTTCCACTACAGTAATTGGGGAATATACCTTCAGGTATTTGCATGATGGTGAACATCAATTAAGTTTAGAATAAACAGCCACCAAACTAAACACATATATGGGTGAAGACATTCAAGTCAAAGTCATAAGCAAAGTGTCCATTGTGAAACCCAATTGGCAAAGCTACAAGCGTTAGTATTGAGAGGCAGAGGACCAAGCCTTCTAGGGTGAAATTGGCTAAGGGAAGTCAACCTTGATTGGCCACTGAGATTCCAAAAGGAAGCTGGAAGCTTTCCTGTTTTGAAAAAGGAGTGTGTAAGGACTCAACACCCTGAAGAAATGCATGCTGTCTTAAGCCAAAACTTGGAAAACAGCAGAAGGAACTTGAAGGGACCCTGCCTGATGACAGAGTTTGAGATGAGGTGAGCAACCTTTGCTGGGAAAAAAAAAACCTGTTGAAAGACTTTCACACACTACAAGATTCCCTCAGGTCAAAGTTTGTACCTCTGGAAAAGCATGAAGAAAAACAAAAAGAATTCAGCTCCTCTCTGAACAAACTGAAGAATGAGTTGGCAGAGAAGACACAACAATGTTTGCTTTTCCAGGAGGAGCAAACAAATAAGAGACAGAAGTGCTGAAGAATCAGCTAAATGAAGCCAAAGAGGCTTTGAAAGTAAGAGTTGCAGAATTTCCCAAGAAGCAGACAGATAATGAAATTTTGGGAGACTCAGCCACTGAGCTCAGACAAGTTGAATTTGCATCTGAGAGAAGTCTGGCCAACAGTGAAGTCAAAAAGCCGAGATTAAAGTCTGCGCCAGAAAGAAGGAAAGTGTACGTTCCAAGTGAGGGAGGTAATCTATTTATGTCACTGGGTAGATTCGCAGGGCCTCGACCTGGTCGAGGAGAAAGTGAGAGCCATAAGAGAGGCACCTGCGCCAAAGAACGTCTCAGAGCTCAAATCATTCCTGGGGATGATCAACTATTATGGGCAGTTCTTACCCAATTTGTCTACAGCGCTGGCCCCCCTGCATTCCCTACTTAAAAAAAAATCAACATTAGTCTTGGGAGGCGCCCCAGAAAGATGCTTTCATAAAGGTGAGACAATTGTTGCACTTGTCCAATCTATTAGTGCATTATGACCAGACGAGAGAATCGGTCCTGACATTTGACACAACTTCCGATGGAATGGGAGCAGTGCTCTCTCATTGGATGGATGATGGCACGGAGCGGTCAGCAAGTTACATATCAAGGACCCTCACCACAGTGGAAAAGGGATACTCACAGATAGAAAAAGAAGTCCTGCCCGTCATCTTTGGTGTCAAGAAATTGCACCGGTATGTACACGGCCATCATTTTATAATCGTTTCAGACCACAAACCATTGCTAGGATTGTTTAGTGAGGACAAGGCTATACCACCCATAACCTCAGCAAGAATATAATGAAGGGCTTTAATTCGGGCAACATACAAATACACTTTTGTACATAAGCTTGACAATCAAATTGCAAATGCTGATACCCTTAGTCATTTGCCTTTACATGAAAATGATGAGCATATCCCAGTTCCACTGGAACTTATTTTACTGTTAAATTTCTCAGATTCCTCGCAGGTATGTGCTCGACAGATCAGAGACTGAACAAGTCGGCACCCAGTCCTATCTCAAGTGCAAGAACAAGTGCTACATGGCTGGTCACAGGAGCCCGTATCTGATGAAATGAAACCATACTTCAACAGAAGACATGAAATAACCAGCCAGGATGGCATCCTAATTTAGGGAGCACGAGTGATAGTTCCTCAAAAGGGAAGGGAGTCACTTTTAATTGAACTACACAGTGCCCATCCAGAAATTTCTCAAATGAAGACCATAGCACGCAGCTGTCTATGGTGGCCTGGGATGGATGGCAAAATAGAGAGTTTAGTAAAGCACTGTGTGCAATGTCAGCAACTGCAAAAGTTGCCAGTGACAGCCCCATTACATCCATAGGAGTGGCCAGGTTGACCCTGGGTGCAGTTACACATTGACTATGTTGGACTTTTCCTGGGAGCAATTTTTCTGCTCATTGTCGATGCCCGTTCAAAATGGTTGGACGGATATGAGGTGAACTCACCAACGTCGACTGCTACAATTGAGAAACTACAGTAGAGTTTTGCCATTCACGGAATACCAAAAGTAGCTGTTTCCGATGATGGCGCGGCATTTACAAGTGCTGAGCTTCAACGTTTTGTCAGCCTCAAAGGTATCACTCATGTGAAAATTGCACCATACCACGCCTCCTCAAACAGATCATCTGAAAGGGCGGTTCAAACGTTCAACACAAGCATGAACATGCTAACTGGTGATTCCTTGGCAATCAAGCTAGCATGCTTTCTTTTTCATTATAGGACTACTCTTCACACAACAACAGGTGTCACCCCTGTGGAGTTATTGTTGAAGCACCGTCTCAGGACCAGTTTGAGTTTAATAATGCCGAATTTAGATGGGAAGGTGGAAAGGAGTCAGGGAAGCCAGAAAACTAAGCACGACTGGCATAGTTGTGAGTGGAAATTTACCATGGGAGAGCAGGTATGCATGAAGAATGTTGGGGAAGGACCAAAGTGGTTACTGGGTGAAATAAGTGCGGTGACTGGACCTCTATCTTACCACGTGGAGGTGGAAGGCCGGATCATCCGTAAACATGTGGACCATTTAAGGATGAGAGAGACAAATCACCAAGATTTGGTTCCACCAGTGATCATGACCGGGTCTGTGTTTCCTGTTGAGGATACTCAACCCAGGACTGACATGTCTGATGTTAGTGTAAGAGTTGAGGATACAGAACTGCAAGTGCCCACCGAAGCACCTGATGTTCAGGCAACTCCGGGAAAGGAGGTTCCCGATAAAGAATCTGAAGTTGTAGAACTGTGATGCTTCACAGGTACCAGGAATCCACCTGAAAGACTCAACTTGTAAATTCTTTGCCCAGGGTAAATATTATGTTGTCTTGAAAAATATGTACTTGTAAATATAATATGTGTAGCTGAGTTAAAGGGGGAGGAATTTAGTAATTATGGTTTTATTATGTAATATACCCTTAACAATAAGACTTGTTATGCAAGATCACATGAACTGTAATAATCAATAGGAGAGTAGCAGGGGTTACCTCAGAGTCAGTGTAGAGATAGGGTTGGAGTTGAAAGCACACGTGTAGTTGCTGCTGAGTATATTGTAAATAAACTTTAAGTTTCCACCCAAGAAGTGTGTGCTGATCAACTCTATCATTAATAGTACAACTTGGCCACCCTACAATACTGGGCGTCTACATTTGTCTTATGAAACAACCACATGCGTATGACTGCCTTCCACACAGTACTCATGGTTGAAGTATACCAGATTAACTGCTTTTTAAACTAGGTCAAAAATCCATTGTCACAGTACTCATGTGCCAATGTAGATCTCCTCTTGATAGTCATAACTGGCAAAACAAAAGTCTGGAAAATGTTATAGTCATAGGGACTGATGTTTCCAAATTGCATATTGGTGCCATTAGTTTTACCTGACAGTTACTTCCAATACCAATTTACTATTATTTACAATATTCCATTTACCATGCACCAACTGCATGACAAAAGGAAAGGGATTTTTACGTGCAAAGTACACACTTCCAGCACTTCCCTTTCCCTTTTACATTGCTACTGTTTACAAAAAATGTTTATTTGATTCATGTTGTCTTATTCAGCTGTCTGCAAAGTGCAGTCTGCTGAAACAGACCTAATTGTGTGTATTGTTGAGACAGCTTTCAGTATAGTAAGAGGGTTGGTTGTATTGATTGATAACCTGGTTTCTTGTGTCTTAATGTACTGTTTTTCTTTTATTCAACTGTGTCCATCGTTCTTAGTGAGTTGGGTAGAGAGGATGTACCAATCATCATTACAAATATGTTATTGTATGCGTGTATGTGTGTGTGTGTGTGTGTGTCTGTGTGTGTATCTCTCTACAAATGGAGATAACTCTAAATTCTGAAGAAAAAGCTCTTACTGGGTTTTAAACCCAGGGCTTGTTGTTTACAATTAAATGCTTCAGTCTTTATGCCAGGTTGTTCAACTTCGCACAAAATCTCCGAGTTTTCAACATGATTTACAAAATAAATTTATAAAACATTTATCTTTCTGAAACTACACATTGTCTACATTCTACAGCAATGAAATCAATGCCAATTGCATCTGGGTTTTGGCACTTTTGCGTTGAGGTTTCCCACTTTCTAGGAACTCCATTGTAACTGCCCAAATCAACGTTACAACACTTAGGGTTCTTGGGGTGTAGATCTTGTGGCACGGTGGTAGCATCCTTGCCTCTGGGTTCAAGTCCCATTTCAGGACTTGATGGCCATGGAAGATATGTTTTTAACGTGGTCAAACAAGCTGATTATCAGCCTGTAAATCCTTCCGATATGCCTGATGGCAGGGGCTAAGATCTGGAGAGTTTCCTGGTCAGTCATGCTGTAGAAGGTAACGTCGAACCACTGCAGTACTTTACCAAGCGTAAGCATGGACCAATCTGATGGAAGCCCATGGTTGCCAAAGCCCTCCTAGTGCATAATACCAGTAGGAGGAGAGTCTGGTTGGCTCATCCTGGGCTGAGTATGAATCCAGGTGGTGAATGGATAGATTTTGATTGCACATTTAAACATATAATACCCATTCTAATTTTTATTATATTGTCCTCAAGCCATATGGGACACAGAGCACAGCTGACTCCTTTCAGTGGAACTCAGCCCAATTTATAATAAAATAAATGTCATTCATTTCCTTATAAACACAACTTATGTTTTTTTATCTTCTCAACCACATGCTGCTGCACTGCGGCAAAAATAAGAGCTTAAATATTGCAGCTGATGGACTCCTTTGCTTCTATTTTTTCATACACTCTGGTTAATATGTAATGCTATACTTCCAAGTAGCTTACAATTTTATTTCTTTAGTTTCTCACAAAAGTTTAGCATGTATCAGGTACATATTAAAACAACTGAGCATGTCTTTCCTCAAATTTGCAACTGAACAGTCTACTCTTCTTCACTGCACAAATAATCTTATGCATCATCTTAGTTATCCATTTTTATTTTAAAATAAAGCAATCTGCGCACAACTTGGGCTGGATTTTACCAGCCCTCTAGAGATAGGCTTGGAGTTGAGGGTGGAGTGGTCCTGTGAAATGCTGACGGAAGCTGTGGGTAGGTAGTGTACCTGTTGTCTTCCTGCCTTTCATAGAGTTGATTTTCCAGGCAACCTTTCTTGGTGGAAACATTGAATTTTATTTACGAGGCAGCGGCAGCAGCTAGATGTGTACATCAAGCTCTGTAACTAAAGTAGAACTCTCCTCCTAGAAGTTCCCCGCGCTACAAACTGATTAGTTTACACAGATCATATGATCTTACAGCATAGAATTATTCTTAAAGCTACATTCCTACGTTTATCAAAACTATAATTACTACATTCCTCCCCCTTTAACTTTTCTGTATTTACAAGGATATTTATCTCATGACATTACAATATTCACACAGGTCATGAAATTATAAGTTTAGTCTTTCAGGTGGTTTCCTGATCCGTGTGGAACATCATATCTCCACGACTTCCGAAACTTTTGCAGGAGCCACAGTCTCTGGAACCGCATTAACTTCAGGTACCTCATTAGGTACAGGCATTTCAGTGCCATTCACTCCGACAGACAGAGACATTGGGCATGTCTATCCTTGGTTGAACAACTTCAACAGGAACCACAGGTTCAACAATGGTTACAGGTGGAACATCATTTTGTTGGGGTATCTCCCTTCTTAAATGACCCACGTACTTACGGGTGATCCGGCCCTCCATTTTTACATGGTACAACAAGGGTCTGGTCAAAGAGCTTACTTTACCAGGTAACTACTTCGGTCCTCGACCAAAATTCCTTACATATACTGCTTCACCAACAGTAAATTCTCGCCCATGGCTATGCAAATTGTTTGTCGCTTTTTGGCTCCCTTGACCCTTCTCCGCCTTCGCTTCAAACTGGGAAGTATCAAGCTTAAAAACAAAAAACTGTGGATGCTGGAAATTCAAAACAAAAACAGAACTACCTGGAAAAACTCAGCAGGTCCGGCAGCATCGGCGGAGAAGAAAAGAGTTGACGTTTCGAGTCCTCATGAAGGGTTTTTCCAGGTAGTTCTATTTTTGTTAAGTATCAAGCTTAGTCTTGTTCGAAGATGATGCCTCATCTGTAACCCTGCAGCTGTTGCACCTGTCATAATATGCGGGGTGGGGGGGGGGCGGGGGGGGTGCGGGGTTGTTCATTTTCTTTTTTTTAGAACCATCTTTCTTTCTGTCTTCTTTTTCTTTCTGCCACAGAGTTTAGTCTTGTCCTTCATTTTGACTTCACAGTTGGCCAGGTTTTTTTCAGGTCAAATCTCAATTTGTATTAGTTTGATGGTTGAGCTGCCAATGACTTCATTATCTATTCACATCTTGGGAAGTTCCATGACTTTTCCTTTCAAAGCCTCTTTAGCTTCATTCAGCTGATTCTTTAGCTCTTCTGTCTCCTTCTTGATTTGTTGGCTTCCTCCTGGAACCTTGAACATTGCTGCGTCTTCTCTACCAACTGGTCCTTCAGTTTGTTCAGAGTGACTTTAAATTCTTCCTGTTCCTCTTCGTAATTTTCCAGATGAACAAATTTTGACCTGAGGGGCTCTTGTAGTGTGTGAAGGTCATTCAACAGGTTTTCCTTTTCTTTGTGAAGCTCACTTGCTTCATCTTGAATTCTGTAATTCAGCAGAGTCTCCTTGAGTTTCTTCTGCTGTTCTTCCATGCCACTGTTTAGGACAGTCTTCATTTTCTCAGGTTGTTGAATGACTTCACACTCCTTTTCCATCTTGTTAAGGTCTTTTGACTCTCCAGGCTCTTTCTGAAGTACCTTACCTCGTTCCTTTTCCAACTCAGGATCTCTTCTTGCTTCCTTTGAAATCTCACTGGCCAATCAAGGTTAATTTCCCTCAACCCATTACGACCTAGAAGGCTTGACCCTTCACCTTCTAATACCATCACTGGAAGTTATGCTGTTTGGTGTTTATAATAAACAGGTACAGTGGTAATACCCTTCACTTGGATTGCTTCACTTGTATACATTTTCAATTTGTTGGCAGTTTGTTCCAAATTTAATTGTTGAGCGCCTTTATTTAAATACTTGAAGGTGTGCTCTCCTGTTACATTGGTAGAAGCACCAGTGTCTACTTCCCACAAGGGTTTCCCACTTACCTGTAAAGTGACAGTGATTGGCTCTGTCTTCTCTACTTTTGCATTAAATAAGGAATAAATATCAGAACTGGTTGTTTCTGGTTCTTCCACATTATATATTTAATTTGACTTTGTTACCTGGAAGCCTATTATAATCTTGCTTTGTAATATTTCAATATGTGCCCTAAATTGTAGCAAAAATAGCACTCCATATCTTTAAATTGGCAATCTTTAAGAGTATGATTGCTCCCACATCGATAACAATTAGTTTTGAATTTGCTGCTGAGCTGTTTCCTCTAAATCTTTGGGTAGCAGGGATTGTTCCCGCTTCACAGCAGACTCCTGGCTTTTCGTACCAGTCTTGGCTGACCATTCCCGCCCCACTTAGAAAATGGCACCATCTTGAGCACCTTGAATAGCCTGTGAATCCCTTACAGCACTTTCCATCGCAAGTGCTATTTCCAACACTTTCTTAAAATCAAGATCCACTTCAGCCAACAATCTTTGCTGAATAGTATCACCTTGCACACCACAGACAAAACAATCCCTGAAAATATCATTTAGGGTTTCACCAAAATCACAATATTCCGTTAGTTGCTTTAATTTAGCCACATATGTAGCAATGGTCTCCTCTGGGGCTCTAATCGGGAATTGAACCTGAATCTTTGCATTGTGACTGAGTGGTTGGGTTGAAAATGTCCCTTAATGCGGTCTACCAATTCACTAAAGGTCTTCGAATTGGGGGCACTGAGCTTTGAATTAGATTGTAGGACTTGCCCCAACAAATACTTAGAAGAATTGCTCTCCTCTTTTCCTCCCCCATGATTTTGTTAGCTTGAAAGTAGAACCCAAGGCATTCTACATATTGACACCAATCTTTTTTGGATGGCTCCAAGAGGTTGATTCTGACAAACTGTGACATCTCGGATGAGTATATCTTCCTTTCTTTTAATTGTCTTAGATATTCACAATTGCTGGGTGAGGGACAGTGCCGGATCTGATTTATCCTCATCGCCATTTTGTTATAGAGTTGATTTTCCAGGCAACTTTTCTTGACAGAGACATTGAACTTTATTTACAAGGCAGCAGCAGCAGCTACATGTGTACATCAAGTTGTATAACTAAAGAAGAACTCTCCTCCTAGATGTTCCCCGTGCTACAAACTGATTGGTTTACACAGATCATGTGATCTTCCAACAGTATTATTCTTAAAGCTACAGTTCTACGTTTATCAAAACTATAATAACTACACTGCCATGTGGCATTTTAACAATGATGGGGAAGGTGGAGTACAGACCTCCCACCCAGAAGTCAATTGAGCCACATATGTTGTCAATTAAGGGCTTTATCGCTTGCTGATGGCATTTTACCAGTAGCAGGTGGGCCCTCTATGATGTGGGGGTGATCGCCAGGTGATCACTGTGTGATAATGACCACCCTTGCACCAACCCCCTTCCAAGGACCTTCCTAATTGTCTTTGGTTGGCTGGCAGTTCTCGGCAAGTGACTCTCCTGCCCCTGGGATCCTTGATCCTGGAGAATGGCTGCCCCTATCCAGTTTAGTGCCTGAATGGCACTTAATTCAGTGGGCCTTCCCTAAAAGGGGCAATGCGGGGCTCTTACAGGCCTCCATTAAATACCATCTATTTTGTTTGTGACACTGATGCAATTAGAATAGAACTAAACAGATCATCAAAGCAGACAAGAATAGATCCTCAAAGAAGAACATTCACATTCACAGTGGTTCTGTTGTTATGGCCACAGTGACACCTTTAAAGCACTTCATATATGCTTTAAGACTGTCTGTTACATCCATAATTGCCTCACCAAAACATTTATCAGAAAATCAAGGAGGGTTCTTGCAAAAATTCCTAAAGTGCACACTTGTCAGAAAAAAGCTCCAGATCACAGGATTGCAAATTTGCAAAATTATGAGGATGGCCTTAGCTTTGTGAGTTTTGAATAAGTTAACATTTCATCCAGGATCTCTAATGTTCAAAACACAAAACAAATCAGAGTGATCTTTTCCAAATGGAACACAATTCAAGGACAAAGAGGAAACAACTTTTTGAAGTTCAGGAAGGTAGTCACACAGACACTGTCCTGGTCCTATCATATTGTCAACTCTGAAAACATTTCACAGGCATTACATCTATCTTAGTACATGCACTCCTTCAGTATGTAGCCAAAAATGAACGAAGGAGAATTAAGCTGCTTACTAATCTCCTGCCCTATGGACACCATACAATGCTTCATTTATCATCCATTTTTTTTGTCTATTTTCAAACGATTTGGCATTTCACCCTGATTTGTTTCCACTTTCTCAAATAGCCTAGTTAATGTTGCAGGTCTGTTTGGTTGTTATACTGTGTAGCAGTGAGAATGTTCCAGACGGGAGATATTAACAAAAACACTTAACAGCCATATAATTCACTGTTTAATAGATAACGGAACAAACTGTCGCGGTTCACCCAGTAATTTGATTAATACCTCCCACCTGAAGCCATTTCACTGGTGCATGAGTATAATAATTGAGGAGAAAGTTGTCCCCTGTAATGTTTATCCATCTTTTGGAAGAAAAACTAATGAAAGGCAAACTATTGAAAGGCAATTGTGAAATGGTCTGAAATTAGTAAAACATATAACACAGAGCAATTTAGAATGTTTAGAATGTCCAGATGGGAACTATAGAATAAAATTAGAAATTATTTTCATTTGTGAAATTTAAATGTTTATTTCTATTTTTATGAAAGTTATATTTAATTTATATTTAAGCCTCCCTATCTCCTGCCCCACTCTAATTCCCAGAGGCTCATTATCCTCATCTCCTCTGGTTTACAATGGCTTCCTGTTCCCTGAAATACTCCTGTCTCCTGAAATTTAAACTTCTTGTATTCCTCTTCAAATTATCACTCAGCTTTGTCTCTATCCTATCTCTGCAATGTCCTCCAACACAATTCTGCATTTTTTGGTCCACTAATTCTGGCTTGTTGTACATCCCTCCTTCATTTGCTCCTGCATTGGAGGTGCTGCCTCAGTTTTATTCTCTAGACTTTATAAATATCTTTATCTTTCCACTTCTCTCTTCCCTTTAAAACCCTTTCCAAAACCCAGATATCTAATCAAGCATTTGGTCACCATTCTTAATCCACACAACTTTTTCTTGGGATGTAAGCAAGAGTCTGTTGCCTTTACGAGGAGGTGGTGGGCTTTATTCTTGAATCACTGCAGACTTTGTGATGCTAGTGCTCCCACAGCTCAAGAATTCCTAGACTCGATCTAACAATGATGATGGAACAGTAATGAATGTCCACATGACATTGGTGAGTGACATGGAGGAGAACTTGAGGGTGATGGCATTCGTAAAATGTTACTGGAATCATTCTTCTTCATGGTAGAAGTTGGGAATGAGGTGCTGTTGAATTGACCCTGGTGAGGCAATGCAGTATATCTTACAATTTTTCAATGTATTCATTCACAGGATGGCAGGACAAGCACTTATTGCCCTTCCTTAATTGACCTTGAGAAGATGGTGGTGAGGCGCTTTCTCGAACCTCTACAATCTGCGCAATGAAGGTGATATTAGGTAGGGATTTTGGCCCAGCAATGATGAAGGAACGGTCATATTTTTCTCAGTCAGAATGGTGTGTGACATGCTGGCAAATGCGTACTTGTATATTTTCATGCTCCCACTGCCCATGTCATTCTAGGTGCAGGTCATGAATTTGGAAGATGCTGTAGAAGATGTTTCAACCTCAGACACTGTCTAGGGGACAAGGCATACACAGGGCTGATGATGGAGGACTATTAGTTGATGCATGATAGATGATCTGTGGGACAACTGACTCAAGTTTGGCACAAGTCCCCAAAGTTAGTGAGGAGGACCTTTGCAGGCTCAACTAGGTTGGATGTTATATCCAAATCAGATGCCTCCATTCTTATTATACTTTTCTGTAGTGGTTTGATGCAGCTGAACAGCATGCTAGGCTATTTCGCTGAGCAGTTGCTGTGGGTCTGGAATCACATGTAGGGCAGACTGGGTAAGGACAACAGGATTCCTTCTGTTAGGGCTTTAATGGAGTTTGATGGGTTTTTGACGACAATCCAATAGTTTTGTGGTCACTATTATTGATACTAGTTTTTTTTCCAGTTTTATTTGAATAACTGAATTCAAATTCACTAACTGTTATGGTGGGATTTGCATTTATGTCTCCAGATTATTAACCCAGGCCTTTGGATTATTAGTCCAGTAATATAACAAATTTGCTATTGTATCCATATATTTTGCAGCCACAGTGTGTCAGTGATGGAAGGAATGAATGCTTAGCCCAGTGGCATGGGCAACAATGAAACAAAGATCTGTCATGGGTAGTTTTGAGCTTCTTGAGTGTTGCTGTGGTTGCACCCATCAAAACAATTAATGAGTGTTTCATCACATTACTGATGTGAACAATACAGACCGTGGAGAATTTGTGAGGTGTCAGACATGAACCACTCAGAGAGTATCCTGTGTCAGAGAAGTTAATTACCCTTAAAACAGATTCATAAAGGAATAAACACAAAATCACAGAACAGTTTCAACACAGAAGGAGGCCATTTGATATGTTGCGCCTGTATGGCATTCTGACAGAGCGATTCACCTTGTCCATTCCCCCAACTTCTCCCTGTAGTCCTGCACATTCTTCCTTTTCAGATAATAATCCAATTCCTTCCTAAATGCCCTGAATGCCTTGATTGAAACTGCTTCCACCACTGTCTCAGGCGGTGCATTCCAGATCCTAACCACTCACTGCGTTAAAAAGATTTTCCTCATGTTGCTTTTGCTTCTTTTATCAATTACCTTAATTTAGTGCCCTCTTCTACTCGATCCTTCCTTCCGTGGAAACAGTCTCTCCCTATCTACTCTGTCCAGACCACCCATGATTTTGAATGTCTCTATCAAATCTCCTCTCAACCTTCTCTTCTCCATGGAAAACAGTCCCAACTGTTTAACAGGATTCAAGGTGGTGGTGAAGTCAAAACTAAGACATAGAGCCTTTCCTTGCTGAAAGAGTTTACTGATTTTGTCCAGTGTCGAAACTCCTCACCCACATCTAGTGACGCAACTATAGCCTATTTCTATGTGTTCAAGTACCTGTCTCCCTTAACAATGTATTGACATTAACAAACTTTAACAATGTAATTGACAACACATTGACAGCAACTTCTGCAATCTATCTACATAACTAAAACATTAGCAATATGTTTGATATTCACTTAATTTATTATGATGTCATTGTGGCCATTTTGTGCCTCAATGCTCTAGCTAAGCCCCTAGCCAACTCTTACACAGCTGAACAGGAGCTCAGAAGCAGGAAGGATCCCCCACCAGCATAATTTAAAGGGATCATCAACTACTTACAGGCTAGCTGTTGGTTGATTTGTTCAGGCCGTTGCTTCAATTTTACAAGAACTTGGTGCTTTTGATAATTAGTTCACATTGCAAAAGTCCACAAGGAGTGGTGTGACAGTTGCTGAAGAAGCTTTTCCTGATTTGAAAGCTTCTGCACAAACCTGTTACTCCCAGACAAGGGTGCCCTAGTAGACAGTCCCCTTGGAATACAGCATGCATTGGGGAATGAACGGGATCGTACAGAGCAGGAGTGATGGAGTGACAGAGCTGGAAAATAGAGGAGGTGGAGAGGGAGATGAGCTCTCAGCAGAGATCACATCCACCAGGATGTTTATGGAGCAATTCTCCTACCTGAACGTCAGCGAGGAACAACATGTGGGACAATAGCGTATTGTTAAGGATGTCCTCACCGAAATCTGCTGCCTGCTGCAGCCACAACTGCAACCTCAGAGCAGGGCAATGACAGGATTGCCAGTAACTGTGAAAGAGACTGCAGCACTAAACATGTGTGCATCTGATTCCTTCCAGGCTGGAGCTTGAGATATTTGGAAAATCTCACATTTTGCTGTTCAAGATTGCATAAGTGAGGTCACTGAGCCTCTCTCTCAATGAAAGCTAATTACATTGCATCCTCTCTTGCCACAGACAAGTAGGTGGATTGAGCATGTGGCTTCCCCAGAGTATCATAAATTGTAAACATTGCTTTGAAAGTGCGGCATTTTAACTCTGCTGTATGACACAACCAAACGGAATTCCTCTCTATCAATTTTCAAATACCGTGTGACTATACACAGAGAATCATGCAGGTCAAATCACAATATTCTGGCAACAGACGTTAAGGTTTAAATGTGTGGCAGTCTACTGTGCCAGCTGTATTTGAACCACCATGGAAATCAAAGGGTGACTGCTTGGCAATAAGGACTATCTGCTGATTACATGACTGATGAGTCTGGTGTGCAATGCCCATTTTCCATGATAAAAGTGCAAAAACACATGCATGTGCACAGTATGAGTACAATGAAAGCCATGCTACCGCACAGAATGTAATACAGCACACCATTGGCATGGAACAATGTTTCCACAGCCTGGCCCACTTTGCAGGAAACCCACAGTACTTAGCAGAACAAATGTCAAGGTTGTTTATCATCTGCTGCATGCTGCACAACCTCACAGCCATGAGAGAACAGTCCTTGCCACCAACCAAACTGCAAGCAGCTCAGGAGCAGCAGCATGAGGAGGTGGGATAGGAAGAGGGGAGACAAACTAGATAGTCCCTTTCTAGCCAGGTTGGCTGTGAAGAGCTCAAAGGAGTGCGATAGCAGTAACCACAAACCCAATTCCCCTTTCACCAATAGTCTCACACCTTAGACTCTCTCGGTTACTGAATATCATTACAGCCACTTGGCCACAATGCAAAACTAAAAGCCAACACAAAATAAACATTCCAAAATAAATTTATAAATCAAATCATATCATGCTGCATACAAATGTAAAACTAATCATCTTCTTTCATTCAGTTAGTGCCTGTCTTCCGTGTGAATTTGCCTATCCTAGTTCTCCTCCTCATTGCTGCCTCAATGGTTGCATCATGGATGGGGGAAGGTTTTTGACTTTCATTGAAGGAGACTGCAGATAGCCATGGAGTATGACTTGAGCTGCTCTGGGCCTAGAAGGCCTGGCTATGGAGTGCACCACCTTGGCTGGCTGGCAGCAGTCTGGGCTGGCTGGCTGACTGACAGGCAACAACAAGGGCAGCAGTGGAGTGACAGTGGTGGAAGATTGAATGTTGCCACCCTGGGAGGTGACAGCAAGCTCATGTACCATGGAGCCACTGCCACTCCTCTGGGCAGTGCCTCAGCAATCCTAGCAATATGTTGGTTGACACATTGCTGGACTGCTGTGACATGCTGCAAATACTTTTGCACACAATAATCCACAGCATTATGGCAGCCCTCTGAGCTTGCATGGCAGCACTCAGATGCTGGGTGCCTGCTGCTTATGCTGAAATGGAAGCTGTGCCATGTTGCATCATGGTTGAGTCCACAACTTTATGAATGGAACTGGTCACCACTTCCACTCTGGAAAGGAAAGGCTCCAAGTTCTGCGCAAGTTGATACTAGACTCCTCCATGATACTTGACATTGACCGCAGACTTTCTAGGGCTCCAAACTTTTTGTTGCGCATATTCATCCGTCTTCTTCTGTAACCTTGCCTATAGAATTCTTCATCTGAGTCCTTGTCAGCTCAATGTGCTCTTGCAACGAGGATGGGAGGACTTTGCGTATTATCAAGCCCCACTACTCCACGGCCATACCATTAATTTAAATGTTTAATTTTCTCACCAAAATGACCATTTGTGTACCTATACTTCTAGTACCCAGAAGAAAAGAGACTTTGATCAGGCTTCTTTCAAAAACTTAGAATGATTAATTTATTTTAAAACAAAGCTTCTTTTAACAAGTTGCAAGTACTGGTTAACACACAATTGTAATCCAGAAGTATAACTATCTATCTCTTCCTAAAGAATCCCCCCACCTCACACACACACACAAATAATGGACAAGCAGATAGAGGCTTTCTGCAGAGATAAGTTTTGGAGATGGGCATTATAAAATAAAGGATAAAGTCCACAGGGTCTTGACACTTGACCTGGAGTTCGCTCGCATGAAGACACTGGTCCCAGTGGATGCCTGGAAATTCTCACCAACTCACAGCTTTGCAGGTCCAAATGCACACTAGTTACACTCAGATGAGGGTTTTCTAGCTACAGGTTGATAGTCACACACAATTTTAGGCAAATTAGAGAGAGGATGCCTTCTTTCCTCAGCTTGTTCTCCAACCAAAACTGACTTCAAAACATAAAAGCAAAATACTACAGATGCTGAGAATCTGAAATAAAAACAGAAAATGCTGGAAAACCTCAGCAGGTCTGACAGCATCTATGGAGAGAGAAACAGAGTTAACGTTTCAAGTCCGTATGACTCTTCTTCAGCTTTGAAGAAGTCATATGGGCTCAAAACGTTAACTCTGTTTCTCTCTCCACAATGCTGTCAGACCTGTTGAATTTTTCCAGCATTTTCTGACTTCAAAACAAGCAGGTTCACCACAAATTTTTTTCCCTCTCTCCCATATGACTGCCTTTTTTGTCTCCCAGCTTTTCATTAAATAAAGTTCTTTGCAGCTCAACACAAACAAACAACTCCTTCTCAATTACCACATAGGTCGGGTGATTTCTTGGAAGAAGCCTGCTTGTTTACAGTTCCGAGGTGAACTGTATGCCAAATTCTTCCATTTTGTAAAATAAAGCTTCAGTCTTGATAGATATGATTCTAGCAGTGTGCATAACCTTGTTTTTCAACCAGCTGGCACCTGCACCATCCTTGCCCCCTCTCTTGTCTGCAGGCCTCCTCATTCTATTCTCTGAATTAGGCAGTGTCAGTATCTGAAATGGTGGACTGTGGGTATGAAATTAAGTGACATTGTGTCTTCATCATCATTGTCTTCTTGTGGTTCCTTTACTGCTTGGTCAGGTTGCACTTCTTGGGTATCTGAAATGAGAAAGGCACCAGTTGTAAATTAGAAGTGATTATGGGATGAGGGAGAAGTGAGGTGTGAGGAGGAAAATTAGGTATGTGGCTTCCATCATTTCAATGGTTTCAGCCCTGCTGCTGTCCACACCGCAACATTGGCTATTCCAATAATGGCCAACACCATTTTCTCTAGGAAAACAAGCAGGCACACCTGTCCCCTCCAGTTAGCTCCCGTTGCCTCCAGTTGTGCGCCACCTTTACCTGCAAGAAGAGGGATGTATCACAGTGTGTGTTGTGCAAACTGTTCAGGTGATATGGCTGTCATGGCTGAATAGCTGGCAGTTTGCACAAACTGAGAGATGTTGGTGTGCAGTTTGCATCACTGCTAATTGTGTAAAGGTGTGCTGAAGCAAAGGAATGTCAGCTATGAGTTCTAATTAATAGAGATTGTTGGTAGGTGAGTGATGGGGGTGTGAGATAAGTTGAGTATTATCTGAAGCTAATGGTGTGGTTGTGCAGAGATGGCATCTGAAGACGCATTTACTGACCTTGACCAGTTGTGTGAGGTCATTGAACTTCTTGTGGCACTGCATTCTGGTCCTTGGGGCTTGACTCCTGACATTGATCTCACTCTGCTCCCTCACTCTGCTCCCGCTGCCTTTGGAACATGTGTCTGGAGGGTCTCTTAGCTCCCTGCGGATACAAAATGTCTCTCCCACATTATACCTCCTCCACCAAGGCCTCCAATGCAGCATCATAAATCTTTGGAGCTCATTCTTTCCCATATTGTGTCATTCTTCAATCTTTTTCAAGCCACAATCATTTCTTCCGTGACTGCCTGCAACCTGCTCCAGCCACAATACACTTTGTTTTTATGAAGTGCAGAATATCTTATAACTGTGCAGGCTAGCTTTAAGTGGTGATAGTCACTCGTGATATTGGCCCACTGCCGATGTGTCCAGCCAATGATCAACACATCTTGCTGGTTGGATGCTGAAAATATTGAAATGAGCAGACAGCATGAAATCAGCGTGCTGCCTTCATCACAATCAATAGGCGCAGGTTAATCACAAATACCGATCCGCGCACATGTTTTTCTGGACTATCAAATTTAGCTCTCTACATAATTGAGAGAAAAAGACAGTCTTATTGAAGATATGATTTAAACCAATTCTGTCTACATTACTGATCAGTCTTTGTAATAAACACAAAGTAAAGGCATCAACACTCTTACATTCCCCGCTTCAAGGCTAAAAAACACTGCTCACAAACACAAACGTATTTTCCTGTAAAACTAATATTTCCATCATATTATGTTTCATCTTCGAGATTCGTCATTTCAAAATTCGTCAATTAAAAAAAAATCAGGCAAACCATTACTGTAAAGGCAATCAGCACAAAGAATTGTGGTACCATCAGAAATGAGGAGGTTGTTCTTATCCAGAAGTGCTTTGTAAGGCTTTATGCCATTCATGATCACCCAGCATGGCAATTGTTTGCCATCTTCATTTTGCTACTGCGTAACAATGATATTCAAGAGAGGGCAGAATTTGATCACCAAAATGTAAAACTGTTCATAAGGCCTGAGGCTAATTTCTGTAACATTCTGGATCCTTGCAGTCACCAATATTTTATTTTGAAATGTAGTTTTTTTTTGTTGGTGTAAGGCAAAACATTGTTCACCAGGCCATGCATATGATGTATAACATAATAACTTCCTCCCTCCCAACATTAGTTCTCCTTTATTTCCAAGAATCAACCTGTATAATAAAGTTTGGAGATTCTTCATCCAAAATAATGCCGCATACTAATGATGAAATCTGCACCACATCAGAGCAGCATAGGCAAACACCATTTATCCTGGAACAGAAATAGGTATGTTTTATTTGTTCATGGGATGTGGGCGTTGCTGGCTAAGCCAGCATTTATTGCCAATCCCTAATTGCCCTTGAGGAGGTGGTGGTGAGCTGCCTTCTTGAACCGCTGCAGTCCCTGTGGTGTAGGTACACCCACAGTGCTGTTAGGGAGGGAGTTCAGCAACAGTGAAGGAACAGCCGATATATTTCCAAGTCAGGACGGTGCGTGGTTTGGAGAGGAACTTCTAGGTGGTGGTGTTCCCATGTGTCTGTTGCCCTTGTCCTTATAGATGGCAGTAGTTGTGGGTTTGGAAAGTGCTGTCTAAGGAGGCTTGGAGAGTTCCTGCAGTGCATCTTGTAGATGGTACATACGGCTGCCACTATGTGTCGGTGATGGAGGGAGTGAATGTTTGTGAATGTGGTGCCAATCAAGTGGGCTGCTTTGTCCTGGATGGTGTCAAGCTTCTTGAGTGTTGTTGGAACTACACTCATCCAGGCAAGTGGAGAGTATTCCAGCACACTCCTGACTTGCATCTTGTAGATAATGGACAGGCTTTGGGGAGTCAGGAGATGAGTTACTCGCTGCAAAATTCCTAGCCTCTGATCTCCTCTTGCGGCCACAGTATTTATATGGCTAGCCCAGTTCAGTTTCTGGTCATGGTAACCCCCAGGATGTTGATAGTGGGGGATCAGCAATGGTAATGCCATTGAATGTCAAGCAACGATGGTTAGATTCTTCCTTGTTGGTGATGTGTTACAACATGGCAGGTGCTGTGTGCTAAGCAGACCAAATCCACAAAAGAAACTTGGCCACGCTGTCACAATAATTTTGCAATTTGTATTTATTACAAGAAGATTTGTACACTGAATTCAGAAGTATGAGTCCACTCACACCTTTAGAAGTTTTAAAAATTAAATTAAAACATTTATTAACAAAAGAACATAATTCAAACACATATATAAGATTGGTTACTTGATATTATAGCAAATCCCAAAATTGCTAATTAACCTGACTCCCAGCTACACACCCCGATTAAGGCAACAGTCAAAAATAGATTTTAACTTTAAATAGACAATCCAGCAAGGTTACCACACACACCCACTTGGCAGAGGAATTCCAAAGGCTTTTTAACACAACTTTAGTTACTGGACACAGCATGCTTCTGTAAAAGCAGCTAGAGACTTTTTCCTAAGGCTATTTCACACGGTGCACCTTTCAAGATTTTACATGGCCACCCCAACATAGCCTTCCATCCTTCTTTATATATGTTTCTCTCTCTCTAATGTGTAAAATCCCATTGTTATACAGGTCTTTGGAAATTTACTTTTCCCCTAATATAAACATCTTTCATGTTGTCAATGTAGCATTTTTCTTTTTGGGAAAAAAATGTAATAACCTTGTCCTATTTATCTTGTTAGTTGTAACATCCTACCATCCCTTAGAAAATCAAACAACTCCCCACTTGTCTTAAACTGCAAGTTTCATTCACACCTCATCCACTAACTCTTATACTTTAGCTCACTGAATACCATCTGAAATACCCTTTTTACACCTAACTCATCTGATAATTTCAACATTGCAGTCTATCTGACTCTAATACAATTAAATTAGCCACCCACAGAACCACACATAAGCCTACCTTACAACATCCCACAATACTATTATGAAAAATATGATAATTTTGTGACAGATGGTCATTAGCTGGCACTTGTTTGGCACAAGTGTTACTTGTCACTTGTCAGCCCAAGTCTACATATTGTCTAGGTCTTGCTGCATTTTAACATGCGCTGCTTCAATATCTAGGTGTCTTGGGCTTTCTAGTCTCCTATTACCTGTGAATAATTTACAACCTCCCGACATATATCGTCTTCCAAGTCTATCAAGTCCACTTTAATTGTTTCCATTGTTCTACATTAAGAGTGCTGCCCTGGGCTGCATTAGAGTGCTTCAGTTGGAATTGGGTGAGAGAGGGACTTTTAAAGGTTAATTTCTATTTTAAATCTAATCTTTTTTGAATTTAGCAACTAACTACAAGTTACTATGTGAGTTGGGAGATGGTGAGTTTTAGTCCAGCTTTTAAACAGGGGTTATACAGGCTGCAGCTAGTTAATTAGTTAACTGGCTTAAACAGGTTTTCAGAAGCTAGATTCAGACAGCTTAAAAGCAAGCCATCTACAGTGCTGCTTTGAGCTGCATTAGAGTGATTCAGTTGGAGTTTGGTGAGAGAGGGAGTTCGCTGAAGAAGGAAGAAGGGATCATTTCATTTTCTACCTTTCCTCAATAAGGAGAGTGGTGGCCTTGGTAAGTAGGTGAGTATTTCTTCTGTGCTTAATATTTTGTAAACCAGAGGAAGTAAAAGTAAAGGGAGCAATTTAAGGGTAGGTCATGGCAGGGAAGCTGGGCCAAGGAATGCTCCTCCTTTGCGATGTGGGAAGTCAGAGGCATTTCCAGTGTCCAGGGTGACCAGCTGTGCAGGAAGTGTCTCCAGCTGCAGCTATTCAAAATCCATATTTCAGAGCTGGAGCTGCAGCTGGAGTCACTGTGGAGCACTTGCAAAGATGAGATCTTCGTGGATAGCATGTACAGTGGTGACGTAATCACACCACAGGTAAAGAGTGCACAGGCAGAAAGGAAATTGGTGACTACCAGAGAGAGTAAAATCACTAGGCAGGTAGTGCAGGAGTCCCCTGAGTCCATCTCCCTCTCTAACAGATTTTCTGTTTTGGATACTGCTGGGGGAGATGGTTTTTCAGGAAATGCTGCAAGAGCCAAGTGCGTGGCACCATGAGTGGCTCAGCTGCATAAGGGGGAGATAAAAGAGGGAGAGAGCAATAGTGCTAGGGGATTCTATCACAAGGGGAACAGATAGATGTTGCTGCAGTTGCAAACATGACACTAGGATGGAATGTTGCCTCCCTGGTGCCAGGTCAAGGTTGTCACTGAGCAGCTGCAGGACATTCTGAAGGGGGAGGGTGAACAGCCAGAGGTAGTCATCCATATTGGCACCAATGACATAGGTAAAAAGAGGAATGAGGTCATGAAATCAGAATATACAGAGCTAGGAAATAAATTAAAAAACAGGACCTCAAAGGCAGCAATCTCAAGATTGTTGTCAGTGCCATGTGCTAGCGAGATCAAGAATAGGAGAATGGGATGTGTAGCTGGAGAAATGATACAGGAGGAAGGCATTTAGATTCCTGAGGCATTGGACCAATTCTGGGGAAGATGGGATCTGTACAAGCTGGACAGGTTGCACCTCAGCAGGGCCAGGACCAATATCCTTGCAGGGGTATTTGCTAGTACTGTGGGGGAGAGTTTAAATTAGACTGCCAGAGGGGCGGGAACCTGAGCGGGGAGAAGCAAGAGAGGGAAACAAAGATAGGAATGAAATTCAGAGAAGTAGAAAGCAAAAGTGAAAGGCTAGCAGCAAATATTGCCATAATACAAAAAAAATGTGCAAAATTTTAAAAAGACAAGTCTAAAGGCACTGTATCTGAATGCACAGAACATTCTCAATAAGGTATACAAATTAACTGTATAAATTGTTGTAAATGGGTGCGATATGATTGTGATAATGGAGACATGGCTGCAGGGTGACCAAGTCTGGGAACTGAATATCCAAGAGTACTCGATATTTAGGACGGACAGGCAAAAAGGAAAAGGAGGCAGTGTGGTGTTGTTAGTTAAGGATGAAATGAGTGAGAGGGGATATTGGCTCAGAAATTCTAGATATATAATCAGTCTGGATGGAGTTAAGAAGCAACAAGTAATGGAAAAACTAGTTGGAGTTGTCTCGGGGCCTCCAAACAGTAGTGCTAAGATAGGGGGCGACATTAAACAGGAAATTAGAGATGCATGCAACAAGGGTACTACAGTAATCATAGGTGACTTTAATCTATATATAGACTGGGCAAACCAAATTTGCAATAATACCGTGGCAGATGAATTCCTGGAGTGTGTACAGGGTTTTTTTTAGACCAGTATGCTGAAGAACAGACTAGGGAACAGGAAATCCTAGGTTTGGTATTGTGCAATGAGAAGGGGCTAAAAAATAATCTAGTTGTGTGGGGTCCTTTAGGGAAAAGTGACCATAACATGATATAATTCTTCATTAGGATGGAAAGTGAAGTAGCCTGATCTGAAACTAGGATCGTAAATTTAAACAAAGGAAACTATGAAGGTATGAGGCTTGCTAGAAAAAATAGCGAGCCTGAGGATTGGGAGCAGTTTAGAATTCAGCAAAGGAGGACCAAGAGATTTATTAAGATTAGAAAAATAGAGTATGAGAGTAAACTTGCAAGGAACATAAAAGCGGATTGTAAAACCTTCTATAAGTGTGTAAAAACAAAAAGATTAAACAAAGTCAACACAGATTTATGAAAGGGAAATCATGTTTGACAAACCTACTGGAGGTTTTTGAGGACAAAACTAGCATAATATATAAGGGAGAACCAGTGGTTGTGGTGTATTTGGATTTTTGGAAAGATGAAGTCCCCAAAAGAAGTTAGTGTGTAAAATCAAATCACGTGGGATTGGGGGTAATATATTGTCATGGATTGAGAATTGGTTAGCAGACAGGAAACAGAGTAGGAATAAATGGGTCTTTTTTATAGTGGCAGGTGGTGACTAGTGGGGTACCGCAGAGATCAGTGCTTGGGCCCCAGCTATTCACAACATATATCAATAATTTGGATGAGGGGACTAAATGTAATATTTCCAAGTTAGCTGACGACATGAAACTTGGTGGGAATGTGAGTGGTGTTAAGAGGCTTCAGGGCGATTTAGACAGGTTGAGTGAGTGGGAAAATACATGGCAGTTGCATTATAATGTGGATAAGTGTGAAGTTATCCACTTTGGTAGGAAAAACAGAATGGTAGAGTATTATTTAAATGGTGATAGATTGGGAAATGTTGATGTACAAAGGGACCTCGGTGCCCTTGCACACCAATCACTGAAAGCAAGCATGCAGGTGCAATAAGCAGTTATGATGCAAATGGTATGCTGGCTATCAAGAAGATATAATAATGCCTATAATGTTATTGGAAATTAATTTAAAATAGAGCTTAGTGGTGTCTGTGTCTATGTATGTGTATGTATGTGTGTGTGTTAATTGGATTAATTGGTCTAGAGGCTTTGCTGTATAGAAGTGGGTTGAAATTTTAATTAGGTAAACATGGGGGCAATTTGCATTTTTTCTTTAAACAAACTAGTGTAGCTTGGATTCAAAGAGAGGGAGTGAAATATTACACCTAACCAGGTGAAGCTCAAACAGTGTGTTTGTTTACTTTTCCCAAGGATTACTAATAAAGTGGGTATTATGAAAGGGTCTTATTATTAGAAGAGGTAAAGTTCAGAAGACATAGTGAGACACTGAAAATTTGCATTCAAGAGGAAAATATGTATAAAGGAACAGAAGGCTTTTGGTAAAAAGGAGAGGGATTCTAAGATCTAAAGCCTTCAGCCTGTAAGCCTCAAGCCACTGTCTGCAAGGACCCAGAACTGAAAGAAGCTCATTTTGAATGTGACTGTCCAGAGTGTGCTTTGCTAGGGCTCTGTTGAAATGTGTGTTTTACTGTTGCCTTAAAGGAGGTGTAACAAGGAGTCAGATTAATGAGGGGATTTTTGTTATTATAGTAGCAATTTTGTAGACATATCTATGTGCTTACAATCTTTCTTGCATTAATAAATGTTTAATTTAGTTTTATAAAAACCTCTTGAGACTCCTTGGTCTTATTACTACTGAATTCAAAGCCTGCATCTTGAAACATACAAATTGCAAAATGGGTTATTTCAAGTTTACCTCTGGGATTTCAACAGCTGTGTCATAATACTGGCCTTTGTTGCAAGAGGACTTGAGTACATAAGCAAGGTTGTCTTACTGCAGCTGTACAGGGCCTTGGTGAGACCACATCTGGAATATTGTGTGCAGTTTTGGTCTCCTTACCTGAGAAAGAATATACTTGCTATAGAGGGAGTGCAATGAAGGCTGATTCCTGGGATGGCAGGATTGTCATATGAGGAGAGATTGGGCCAACTAGACCTGTATTCACTGGAGTTTAGGAGAATGAGAGGGAATCGCATGGAAACATATAAAGTTCTGATAGAGATGGACAGACTGGATGCAGGGATGATATTTTCTCTGGCTCAGGGGTCTAGAACAAGGGGTCACAATCTCAGGATACGGGGTAGGCCATTTAGGGCTGAGATGTGGAGAAACTCCTTCACTCAAAAGGGTGGTGAACCTATGGAATTCCCTACCACAGAAGGCTGTGGAAGCCAAGTCACTGAATATATTTAAGAAGGAAATAGATAGATTTCTGCACTCCAAAGGTGTCAAGGAGAATGGGGAGAGAGCAGGAGTACATCATTAAGATAAAGGATCAGCCATGATCATATTGAATGGCGGAGCAGGCTCAAAGGGCCAGATGACCTACTCATGCTTCTATTTGTTATGTTTCTAAGTAAGCCGTAACTATTATCACAGGAATCAGCACCAAATATTATCACTCTGCTTGCAGGTTTCCTGGTATAATGCACCAATAGGAATCTCCGCAGGTTACACCAAACTATATTCCTATTTATTTTCTCGATTGTCACTTGTTAGCCCAAATATTACATTTGGTATCCAGTTGTTTTCTAACTTAACCCTTTTTGGGGTTTTATTTAAGGAGGAAAACCCTCTATACATATTAACCTTTGAGATTAGTTGTTCCTAGTGGTGTTTGCGTTCTGAAATAAAATTGTTGTAAACAGCACCATTAATTACTTGTGCATTGTTTTATCATTTGCCCCATTTAGTTCACCTGATTTTCTTCCTGAATTGTGCACAGTGAAATCCTGACCATAGAACATGAGAACAGATGAGAACAGGCTTGGGTCATTTGGCTCTTTGACCACGTTCCACCATTCAATAAGATCATGGCTGAACTTCTACAACAACAGACTTCTCTTAGCAATTCAGTATAATTCAATTTTACACACAGACAATTAGATAAATCAGAATGTAAAGATACAAAAGGAAAATTTAACAGAGTGGGAAAATTTCTGAATTATAAATCATTATCAATCCATGGTCTTTCTCCGTGTCTCAAACATTGTGTTAATTCTTCCTGGCCCAATTTATTTTTGTTACAATGGGATCTTGCACTTTTTCTTTCACATTAGTTTGCAATTCACTTATAGTAATTGCTGAGCAATAATTTATTTGCCTTCATGTCACTGCCAGAAATTTGAAGAATTGAAATTTTTTGGGACTAACATTTTGCCAGATAAATATTGTCCCACCAATTGTCATTAGTGAGAAAAGTATTCTTGTCCTCTGTTACTTCCTGGCTACCTCACCAAAATGTTGGATAAATCATTTGCCCTTCCAATAAATTCAAAAATATAGAGGCAGCAATATATTTGAAAATCCACTTCATTTGTTATTAACAAAACATTAATCTTAAAAACCCAGACTAACCATATGGAGTAGCCAACATCAGTTCGATGTCCAAAATCCACAGGCATTGATCTTAATGAGGATCCTTGAAGATGGCTTCTCCAGGCCTATTCATCACATCAGATCTCAAACAGTCTCTGTCTTTGTTACTGAATAAAAACATGGCCTCTTTTTATGCCATTTTCTCTTATGGTCCTCTTCTTGTTGGATACATACTATTTTGTGTTTTATGGCCACCCAGTTGATCAAACTGATTGTCAAATGGAGATGAGAAGCTCCAAGTCTTTTCACACCATACTGTTATTCTTCTTGATTTCTCTACCTGAGGCAGGTCCAACCCACAGCGCCACAAACTCCGCTATGAGTAGGGTAAGGAGGCAGGTCCCAAATCCATCCCAGCTGGAACTGGATTGATCCCCATGCTGTTGCCACCAACCAGATCCATGTTGGCTATCCAGCCAACTGAGCCAAGCAGCCCCCCAAGATACGTTGCCATAATTTTACATGCATGTTATAGCCTGGAGCTGACCTGCCAGATGGCTGACCATCGCATGGCTGACCAGGAATCACTCCCATTCTTACCGCTGCCATTGGCATTTCTTGGAAAGATTCACAAGTTGGCACTCAACCTCTTTGGCCACTTATGAACGCAACTTCCTTGGCCACCAAGTCCTGGGGTGGGACATGAACCCAGAGATTCTGGCATGTGTGCAAGAGAGAGAGATAGACAGAGAGATTGTGTGTGTGTTTATGAGAGAGGGACAGAGAGGTTAAGTGTTCATGTGTGTGTATTTGTGTGTGTGTGAGTGAGTGAGAGAAGGGAACAGAGATTTTGACACCTTTCGATGTCAAATGATCACTGGTCATTTTTGAGCACAATTGAACACAAAATGATGTTAACATTTTCTAGTAATTAGCTGACCTGCCAGTCTGTCTCCTCTAGCAGTCAAGGAGGAATTTGCCAGAGGGTAATGTGCAGTTCCTGCATTCCCCACAGTCTCTATCTCTCTGTTGTCCTGCAGACACAGCAGCTCTGCCACTGCTGCCCTGCGACCTGTTGTAGTCTTTGCATGGACTGGTCACCTATTCCTCTGCTCATGACCATGAACACATAACCTCTCTGTCCCTCTCTCACACACACACACATGCACATAGAGGCAGGGACGCTACCCATTGTGCCAGAAGACCTCATATCATACTACATTTCCTTTCATTACTTTTTCCAGAATCATAGCTTTGTTAGCAAACAACTTTTGCTGCATGCTTTCCAGTAGCAAATTGCCTTTTATATTGCAGTAATCTTCTGTCCATACACTTACAGCATGCTGTGATGAAAAGTATATGCTTTAAAAATCCATGCATGTTATCAGCATTATTGAGTGAAAAAAGACAACCTTTTTGAGAAATGATTTAACCAATTCTGTCTGCACTACTGTTCTGTCTTTTGTTAGAAATGAAAGTAATGTAAAACCATATTGCTATTCTTACATGCAGTCTCTCTCCTTCCATTGTATCTAGACTATTGATATGGCTGATCCAGTTCAGCCTTTGATCAGTGGTGATCTAACAACCCTTCCCTGCAGGACTTGGAATTGGCGATACCATTGGAGTCATGGGGGAACAGCTAGGTTTCTGTGATTCGGGATGGCCATTACCTAATACCTATGTAGCGCAAATGTTTCTTGCCACTTGAAGTTTGGATGTTAATCAGGTCCTGCTGTAGACAGGTGTGAGCTCCTTCGTTATTGGAGGAGTTGTGAATGGAACTGAAAACTGAGGAAAAGTCAGCAGGCATTAATACACCTGTTTTTCTGATGGAGAGACAGTCATTAATAAATAAACATGAAGGTGCTTGGGTTAAAAATCCTTCCCTGCATTAATATCCTGGGGCTGTGATGATTGTCCTCTGACAGCTTTGACCATCATCCTATGCATTAGATAGCACTCCAGCCACTAGAGCATTTTCCGTTGTCTTAAATTTTGCTATGGTTACTTGGTGCCATTTAGCTGCATCCTCATAGGGAGAGCAGAGGAATAGGTGACCAGTCCATGCAAAGACTGCAACAGGTCATGGGGCAGCAGTGGCAGAGCTGCTGTGTCTGCAGGACAACACAGAGATAGAGCAGAGACTGTGGGGAGTGCAAGAACTGCACAATACCCTCTGATAAATTCCTCCTTGACTGTTAGAGAAGGCAGTCTGGCAGGTCAGCTAATTACTGGAAAATGTTAACATCATTTTGTGTTCAAATGTGCTCAAAAATGATCAGTGATCATTTGACATCGAAATGTCAAAATCTCTGTTCCCTTCTCTCACTCACTCATGCAGAAATGCACACACGTGAACACATAACCTCTCTGTCCCTCTCTCACAAACACACATAATCTCTCTGTCTATCTCTCTCTCTTGCACACAAACACAATCACTCTGTCCCTCTCTGCTACACACACACACAATCTCATTATGTATGCTTGGCTGAGAGCCCAGACAACCATTACTCTTGTTGAAACGCCTGTGCCCCAGGGAAAATATTGCTTGACTGACAGCTCAGGTTTTCTGATCTCTGTGGTGAATTTCCCAATGTTTATTGACACAAGGTTAAGTGGTTCCATGGGTTTATGTTTTGTGTTAATAAAATCTTTCAAAGGTTTGAATGACTGGCACTATTATTGGCTTGTACTGAAATGACTTTTCTTAACATTGTGGAAAGTTATGAATGAATCACTATTTTAAAAGCTTTTTTAAAAACTTCCTCCTGTCGCTCCAGGGTTCGTTGGTTCAATAGAGTGTATCTTGGTTAATAGGCATGGAAATGCCATAGCATGGTATGGGGGTATGAGAGGCCATGGGTGGGGAGGGGGGTGGGGGTGGGGGGTGGGGGGGAACAGGTTAGCATTGGGGGCATGAGGGGGCACAGAGGATGTGTGGAGGTCATACCTTGGCATAGAGGGCATGAGGAGGGCCTTCTGAATTCACATGCAGACTAGGGTTCACAACTGGTCTTAGGGACCATGACCCTTGACTGTTTAAAAACCTTGCCCAATGCAATGAGGAGTAGGACATGCCGATCTTGGCAATGGAGCCAGCCAGGCTGGGAGTGCCAGATGTGACCTTTGCACAAACCAGGCCACACCATCTAAATGCACACTCGAAAATCACACAGCCTGCGAATAGGGTCAGGAATCCCAGAATCAGGCCACCATCTTTAAAGGGCTCCCAAATCAACCTGACTCGGTGAAAATCCAGACCGTACAACCTATGTCTCTCACTCACTCACCCTCTCTCACACACTTACACACAATCACACAATCTCAGGATGGGAGGGTAAGGGTTCAACGGTAGCAGTAGAAGGGACGGCGAGGGTGGTGGGTGGGGGCTCAGACACAGGCACGGACCTTGGGGGTGGGAAGGAGGAGGTCGGGGAGGTGAATGTGGATGGAGGAAGGGAGCGTGCACATTCAACTAGACTTCCCCGAAGGAAAAGGGTTGCGGCTGGTAGGTCACAGAGTGGAGGTGGAAGATGATACCAGGGGGATTAACAGTGATGGGGGAAAGGAAATGGGTGACTGGAGGAGGGAAGAAGATGGGGCAGCACACGGAAAACCAAATAAAGACCATACCATCTAAATCGAAAGTGAAACAACAGTCGTGGTGGGCGAGATCAGGTGCTGCATGGGAGTGCGATCATTGGGTGGGCGGAGATGCAGACCAGCTCAGATGGACAACTGAAAGTGAATCCCAGCAGGCAGCATTCAAAACGCACAGGACATTGAGGTGAGTGTAATATGTGAAGGATCTGCATGCGCGGGAGAGTGCTTGCATGTGGTTCCGAAGGACCCTGCCACACACACTTCTGCTTCCAGAATCACTCGTTGGCCAGCTGCTCCCTCTGCAGTGACAGATGAGGTTGAGGGGCTCACAGGCAAAGGAGACTTGGAGGGAGTCCTTTCTGAGATTCCTGAATGGATGACACAGGGGTGTCTAGCGGCCGCTCCTCCTCCATTCGGGTGCCCGGGGGCTCCGGCCTGACTCCTTGAGGGGAAGGAGCACTGGAGGGATGTCAAGGTGCCTCGTTTTGCTCTCATGTTGACACTGCAGGAACTTACCCATGGCTCCCGCGATGGAGTGCAGATCTGCACACATCTCCGCGTTCTGCTGGACCAGGGTCTCCATGGCGTTCGCCATCCTCCCCATGGAGACCTCCAAATACACACATGAGGGCACCACTTCATCAGTGAGCAGGTGAACGCACTCCTCCAACTCACATGTCACTCTGTTGGAGGCTTCCAATAGCTCTACGTGATGTTCCCCCGCCTTCTGTTGACTCTCCAGGATGAGTTGGAAGGCCAAATCCAAAAGCTCATCACCTGACTCGGACCTCACAGGTGCCTCTTCCTCAGCTGTCCTCTGAGTGCTGGGGAGCTTGGCCTAACCTGCCTCCTCTTGCTGCGGACATTTGTCCATGCAGTGACCAATAGATTATGAACCCGACCCTGCTCTAGATGTAGATCCCAGCGAGACGTGTATCTTGCACTGGTGAAGTGTGTGGGTAAGCGCTGTGATGGGTCTTCCAGGCTTTTTATTTCCAGCACTTCAATGGAAGAGGTGTCCTCTTGACTGGAAGTGAGGACCTGGATAGAGCTGAGGGACTGACTGGCTGAGGGTGTCCGTTGCTTGTCAGAGCTCCCTGTGAACCAAAGTAGAGATAATTAGTAGAGTCAAAAGCAGGAGAGAGAGCACTCACAATTGCATTGAGAGAGAGATGACGTGGTTCAGGATCCTTATGAGGATGTTCGCTGCTGAACTCACCATCGCCGCAGGCACGGTCCAAGTCCTCAACAGTAAGTGCGATGGCACACTCCTCAAAGTGAATACGGGGCCTAATGTGGGCCACTGCAACCCAGGTCTGGGACTTCTCCCTGCTGATGTGAGGTGGCTTCTCCTGCATGGAAACAGATGGACAGAGTGTGTGAGCAGGACACATGCTGCTGTGTGGAATGTTTGTGTGGTGAGCGGAGCCAAGGACAGGATGAGGATGTGAGCTCCAGAAGATATGAGCCTGATGGAGATGTGAGGATGAGTGTGAGAGTTAGTGGTGTTGTCCGTTGATGGGTGAGATCCCTGTGCATGTGTGATGGGTTTGTGAGTGTGTGAATTGAGTGATGAGAAGAGTGAGTTACCCTGGCGGAACGGATGAGTCCATTCATCCTGTAGCATCACTGGATGGCTGTCCTCTTTTGCAGGGCATTGGCGCTGACCACCGCTGCCACCGCCTCCCATGCTAGATTAGTGATGCAGCTGCCCCTTCAGCGGCCAGAGCGGGGTAAAGGACATCACAACAGGCTCACATGGCACTCATGGGCCGTATTACTGAAGTTGGAGCTGCGGTCTTTTTGCCTTTCGGGGCCATCCTAACTTCCATACAGCAGTCCTGGGTTGGAAGCATGGAGAGGTGGTCGCATGGCTGCACTATAAGTGTGACGCCCAGTGTGATGAAGCGTGGTGGGTGAATAAGAGCCCGCCCACCAGGGAAACTGCGGGCAGAGTTTTCGGGCAGGCCCGGTGGGCAGGCCCGGGAGCGTCCGTGAAACGGTCTGCCGCCTGCAATCGGCCCCCGACCGTGATTTCATGCTGGTTGGCCAATTAAGAGCAAGCCAGTGTGAAAGGCGCGCTGAAAACCTCAGCGCTGCTGGGGTGGGGCTGGGAGGAGTGTGAGTGCAAAAGTCTGCGCATGTGCGGGGGAGCGCACACTGAAAGCTCCCTGGAGGCAGGGAGCTAACAATTATAAAATCAAAAATAAAGATTTTTAAAATCTGAAAAAAGTGTCCTGACATTCGACTTATTCACAATAAGATGAACAGAATAAAAATTCCGCCCCAAAACTTATATTTATCCTTTATTTAATTGTGGAAACCTCATCCTGCGCATGGATGGGGTTTGCTGAAAGATTAAAAGGCCGCCTGGCCAATCCACCCTTCCGCCAACCGTAAGGATGGACGGGCAGCAAAAAATATGTTTCAATTAATTGACTAAGGGCCTTAATAGGCCTTTTAATTGTCGGCGGGCGCGCTGCCGATTCTCGCATGTGCCCACCAACCAAAATATCACGCGAGTGTGTGATGACATCGGGATGCTCGCCCGAAGACATCGCGCACTATTTTGCGCCCAATTGGAGTGGATGCATGTCCATCCATGGGACGTAAAATCCTACCCTGTGTGTTTCCCGGGGATACATAATTAATGCAGCGGGTTTGGGATGATATGTCGTGAGAAGGTGCCATTGCAGCCGACGGGTAAAACGTTGTTTTACCTGACCCCTACTGCACTTAGTGCAAATCTGGGACTATTCCACCCACAATTTCTCTGCCTCTCTCACACAAACACAACCTCTCTGTCCCTCTCCTCACTCACACACGCACTCTTGCACAGAATTTCTGTCCCCCTCCCTCACACACACACACACACAATTGCTCTCTCTGACCTCTGATTCACGCACATGCACACAATCTCGTTGTCCCTCTCTCTCACACACACATACACATACAATCTCTCTCTGTCCCTCTCTCACACACACACAATCTCTGTCTCTCTCTCTCACACACATAATCTCTCTCTGTCTCTCTCTCTCTCTCTCTCGCACACACACACACACAGACACACATACAAAATCTCTCTCTGTCCTTCACCCTCACACACACACACAAAATCTCTCTGTCCCTCTCTCTCTCTCTCACACACACACAATCTCTCTCTGTCCTTCTCCCTCTCACACACACACAATCTCTCTCTGTCCTTCTCCCTCTCACACACACACAATCTCTCTTTGTCCTTCCCCCTCTCACACACACACACAAAATCTCTGTCCCCCCTCTCTTTCACACACGCACACACACAATCTCTGTCCTTCCCATTCTTTTGCACACACACAGTCTCATTCTGTCCCTCTCTCTCTCTCCGCACACACAAAATCTCTC
Organism: Cetorhinus maximus; assembly: GCF_964194155.1. NCBI lineage: Eukaryota > Metazoa > Chordata > Chondrichthyes > Lamniformes > Cetorhinidae > Cetorhinus > Cetorhinus maximus. The sequence continues at coordinate 55,178,336 of NC_135884.1, forward strand.
TGTCCCTCTCTCTCTCACACACACACAATCTCTGTCCCTCCCTCTCTTTCTCACACACATGCAATCTCATTCTGTCCCTCTCTCTCTCACACCCACACACACACAAATACACACACACACAATCTCTCTCTGTCCCCCTCTCTGTCTCTCACACACACACAGAATCTCGCTCTGTCTCTCTCACACACACACAATCTCTCTCTGTCTCTCTCCCTCTCTCACACATACACACACACACACACAATCTCCTTCTGTCCGTCTCTCTCACAATCTCTCTCTGTCCCTCTCTCACACACACACAATCTCTCTCTGCCCCTCTCTCTCCCTCACACACACACAATCTCTCTGTCCCCCTCTCTCTCCTGCACACACACACAAAAACATTCCCTCTCTGTCCTTGTCTCTCTTTCACACACATACACACAAAATCTCTCTGTCCCCCTCTCTCTTTCTCTCACATGCAAAATCTCACTCTGTCCCTTTCTCTCTCTCACACACACACAATCTCACTCTGTCCCTCTCTCTCACACACACACACACACAATTTCTGTGTCTCCCTCTCACAATCTTTCTCTGTCCCTCCTCTCCCTCTCACACACACATATGCACAAAATCTCTCCCCGTCCCTCTCTCTCTTGCACACACGTACAATCTCTCTCTGCCCCTCTCTCTCCCTGCCCCTCTCTCCCTCGCACACACACACACAATCTCTCTCTGTCTCTCTCTCTCTCTCACACACAAACACACACACAATCTCTGTCCCTCCCTCTCTTTCTCACACACACAATCTCATTCGGTCCCTTTCTCTCTCTCACACACACACAAAATCTCTCTGTCCCACTCTCTCTCTCTCTCTCTCTCACACACATACACACACAATCTCTGTCCCTCCCTCTCCTTCTCACACACACACAATTTCATTCTGTCCCTTTCTCTCTCACACACAGACCCACACAATCTCTCTCTGCCCTTCCCCCTCTCTCACACACCCACACACACACAAATACACACACACAATCTCTCTCTGTCCCTCTCTCTCTCTCTCACACGCACACACACAAAATCTCTGTCTCTCTCTCTCTCACACAATCTCTCTGTCCCTCTCTCTCTCACACACAATCTTTCTGTCCCTCCTCTCTCTCACACACACACACACACACATACACTCACAAAATCTCTCTCTGTCCCTCTCTCTCGCACAAACGTACAATCTCTCTCTGCCCCTCTCGCTCCCTGCCCCTCTCTCCCTCACACACACACACACAATCTCTCTCTCTTTCACACACAGACACACACACAATCTCTGTCCCTCCCTTTCTTTCTCACACACACAATCTCATTCTGTCCCTTTCTCTCTCTCTCTCTCTCACACACATACACACACAATCTCTGTCCCTCCCTCTCCTTCTCACACACAATTTCATTCTGTCCCTTTCTCTCTCACACACAGACCCACACAATCTCTCTCTGCCCTTCCCTCTCTCTCACACACACACCCACACACACACAAATACACACACACAATCTCTCTCTGTCCCTCTCTCTCTCTCTCACACGCACACACACAAAATTTTTGTCTCTCTCTCTCTCACACAATCTCTCTCTGTCCCTCTCTCTCTCACACACAATCTTTCTATCCCTCCTCTCCCTCTCACACACACACACATACACACACACACTCACAAAATCTCTCTCTGTCCCTCTCTCTCTCTCTCGCACAAACGTACAATCTCTCTCTGCCCCTCTCGCTCCCTGCCCCTCTCTCCCTCACACACACACACACAATCTCTCTCTCTCTTTCACACACAAACACAAACACAATCTCTGTCCCTCCCTCTCTTTCTCACACACACACAATCTCATGCTGTCCCTTTCCCTCTTTCACACTCACAAACACAATCTCTCTCTGTCCCTCTCTCTCACACACACACACAATCTCTGTCCCTCCCTCTCTTCCTCACACACACAATCTCATTCTGTCCCTTTCTCTCTCTCACACACAAACACAATCTCTCTGTCCCTCTCTCTCTCACACACACACAAAATCTCTGTCTCTCCCTCTCTTTCTCACACACACAATCTCATTCTGTCCCTTTCTCTCTCACACACAGACCCACACAATCTCTCTCTGTCCTTCCCTCTCTCTCTCACACACACCCACACACACACACAAATACACACACACACAATCTCTCTCTGTCCCTCTGTCTCTCTCTCACACACACAATCTTTCTCTGTCCCTCTCTCACACCCACACACAATCTCTCCCTCTGTCCTTCTCTCTCATACACATACACAATCTCTCTCTGTCCCTCTCTCTCTCACACACACACACAGAATCTCTCTCTGTCCCCCTCTCTCTCACACACACTCACACACAGAATCTCTCTCTGTCTCTCTCCCTCACACACACAATCTCTCTCTGTCCCTCTCTCTCTCTCACACACACACACACACATACAAAATCTCTCTGTCCCTCTCTCTCTCTCCTACACACACACACAAAATCTTTCTATCGCTCTCCCTCTCTCTCTCTCACACATGCACACAATCTCTGTCCCTCTTTCTTTCTCTCACATGCACAATCTCACTCTGTCCCTTTCTCTCTCTCTCACACACACACATAATCTCTCTCTGTCCCTCTCTCTCTCACACACACACACAACCTCTCTCTGTCTCTCTCTCTCTCTCTCTCTCTCACAGACACACACACACAATCTTTCTTTGTCCCTCACTCACACACACAGACACACACACAACATGGCTGAATTTTGCCCTTGTTGGGTGGGTGAGCCTGGGAGAAGGCGCAAAGCTGACTGCCGCCCGCAATCGGGCCCCGACTGCGATTTCATGCTGGCGGGCCAATTAAGGCCTGCCAAGTGTGAATCGTGGCTTGTCACAGGCCAAGAAGGGCTGAGCGGGGGATGGGGCCTGTTAGCTTCCTGCTCCAATGGCGACCTGGCAGCCGGTATAAAGAAGGCCCAGAAAGGCTGCCACGGAAGGATGTCTTGCTACCGTTCGAACGATGCACTCGAATGCGGCAGCAAACGCCAGGCAGGACGGCAGGTTGGGTGGGCACTCGGCCCTCAGCTTTTCCGATGAGTGCCTTGCCATCCTGCTGGAGGAGGTGGCTGCCAGAAGGGACACCCTTGTCCCTAGAGATGGGAGGAGGAGGCCACCATACCTCACCAAGTGGGTATGGAAGGAGGTGGCACCCTGGGTGAGCAGCCATGATGTGGTGTGGTGCACCTGGGTGCAGTGCCCGAAGAGGTTCAATGACCTGCTGCTCTCAGGAAGGGTGAGCACCATGTTGGCATGGGTCAGTGTGGAGAAGTGTTAAGGTGTGGCCCCCTCTAACACCACTCCCCCCACCCCCTACCCCCCCATGGACCACAGGGGAACTAGAGCCTGAGTGCCAATGTCAATGACGCTGGAGTTGGCCAAGGGGGTGAGCTCTGCTTGCTTGAACTGAGTGCCTGAGGGCCATGATGCAGATGTGCCCTGTTAGGTGTTCTTCAGGTGGGGTTGGCCAGGCTGCAATGGCGCTGCTCTTCTGTCCTTTCAGGAGAAGACAAGCCATAACCAAGATAAGAGAGCACGTACAGGTGGAGGCCCGCCCAACCTGCTGCAGGTCCGAACAGGATACCCTTGAGCTGGAGAGCCAGCATGCTCCCCGTGCAACTGGGTGTGGAAAAGCGGGGGCTTCCAGACGAAGGTAAGAGTGCACTGCGCAGAGGTGAGACTCTCGGATTGTGGAACCATTCCAGTGTAGTCTCCTCAGTGATGTGAGCCTTGAACCTGGCATCCCCATTGATCGTTGGAACACGATGGCACTGTGATGCAGGTCTCCATTGTCTTGGAAAACCTCAGCAGGTCTGGCAGCATCGGCGGAGAAGAAAAGATTTCACCCCTCTCCTAACTTTACTCAGTTCTGTTGAAGGGTCATGAGGACTCGAAGCATCAACTCTTTTCTTCTCCGCCGATGCTGCCAGACCTGCTGAGTTTTTCCAGGTAATTCTGTTTTTGTTTTGGATTTCCAGCATCCGCAGTAGTTTTTTGTTTTTATCTTCATTGTCTTACCTGGCATGCGCAGTGACAGTGTGATGACTTTAATAAATGATATGTCCTTCTTCTCCCTCTTAGGTTCACCAGCAGGCGTCCCATCCACAGACCCCGAAGGGCCACCCCTGATGCCAGAGGACCACCGGGCATCACTGTTACCTGTGTCACACCCACTCTCTGAAGCAGGCACCAGCGCAGATACCAGCATGTCGGTGGGCATTAGTTTGGTGGCTAGGATCTCAGTGCACATTGGTGAGGTCACTTCACGCTTGCTTGAGGGGCATGCAGAGGCAGAGTGCGCCCAAGGCACTGGCAGTTGGAGGAATGCTTGGGACCAGGGCGTTGCTCAGTCGAAAGCAATGATGAGCCTCTGGAGTCGTTCATTAGGCAGCAGATGCTGGATGTCCAGCGAGGTATGCGGGAGGATCTGGCGGAGATCCATGCGAGTATGCATGCCCATGGTCTCCGTGATGGTGGAGTCCATGCAGAGCATTAGCACTGAGTTGACCACCATGGGCGAATGCACTGCCTCCTCTATTGACAGAGTGGCGACTCTCATGGAGAGGCAGCTCCAGGGACAGAATGAGGGGTTCCTGGGGTTGCGCTCAGACCTGCAAACCCACATGTGAGAGATGGATGGGGCACCCAGTATCCCAGCTAGGTGCCCGTCCATCAATGGCGTGCACGGAGATCCAGTGACCTCACGTTGGCATATGAGCTGCTTGTCATCTCTACGGCTCCTCTCAGGGCACTCTGGATGATGGAAACAGATCCTCCGCCCCTTTGCCAGTGACCGTGGCATCTGATGAGGCTGCGATGACTGGAGAGATGCCAGCCATGGCACTGGCCGCTCCCTCCCAAGTGGGGCCAGCACAGGCTCCACTGTCCAGAGGACACCCTCCAAAGTCATCAAGGCCAACAAGACAGCAGAGTCAGCAGCTGTCTCCAATACCACTGCCAATGAGGGGAGAGCACCTAAACATAGCACCCGCAAGCAAAGGCAACATGAGCACAAGAGGGACCGGCCACGGGTGATTTTATGTTAATTTATGTTTAGTTAATGTATACTGGTTTAAGACCAGGGAAGTTGATGTAAATAGTCTGCACTTGTCAAAATGAGATAAATTTTCATTTTGTCATCATGGCCTGAGTACCCTTTGCCTTTTTATTTTATTGGTGCAGAGTACTCCTGGACTCCAGTATGTAATACTGGACATACGTAGCTCTGAACTTTATTGCTCAGGCACTGAGTGTTCTTTTTGTTCAAATGAAAGGGCCCTTTCAGACATCCAGGATGGAGGTGGCAGCCCTTGCATGCGTTTGAAGCTGATCTTAGATAACCTAGCTGAAGAAGCATTGGATCAAGGCATCCCTGGTGTCTTTGCCTCCCTGGAGGTTACTGAGGTCTGGCTGCACCCCCTCAGCGTTCTCCTCACCATGCTCCTCTTCTGCTTCACTACTGGACTCATCCTCTGTAGCCTGTGGAGCTGCGTCAAGATCCCCTTCCTCCATTGGGCCCCCCTTGCCAGTGCCAGGTTGTGGAGAGCGCAGCATGCAACCACAATCAGTGATACCCACTCTGGGGGGTCTTGTAGTGCTCCCACTGTATGGTCCAGGCATCAGAAGCGCATCTTGAAAAATGGTCCTCTCTCCCACCGCCCTTGTGTAGGCATGACGTATTGTAACGCTTCTCTGCCTCTGTTCTTGGGTGGCAGAGAGGCATCATGAGCCACCTTTTCAATGGATAGCCCTTGACACCCAGCAGCCATCCATCCAGTCGGGCTGGAACACTGAATAGCCTCGGCATCTGGGAGTGTCTTAGGATGTAGGCGTCATTGGAGCTGCCTGGGTACCTTGCACAGACTTGTAGAATCAGCATCCTGTGATCACACACTATCTGCACGTTCATGGAGTGGAAGCCCTTTCTGTTGACGAAGGCACCAGGCTCACCTGCTGGCGCCTTGATGGCCACATGTGAGCAGCCTATAGCACCCTGGACACGGGGGAAGCCAGCAATGGCCGCGAAGCCTCTTGCTTACTCAGCCTGGTTGGCCTCGTCCATATGGTAAAGAATAAAGGTCAGTACCTGCCTGAACAGAGCTTCTGTCACCAGCTTGACACAACTGTGGACAGCTGATTAGGAGGCTCTACACAGATCCCCCACTGAGCCCTGGAAAGAGCCAGAGGCATAGAAGTTGAGGGCCACTGTGACCTTCAGAGCCACTGGCATGGGGTGTCTACCCACACATTTGGAGCTGAATTCAGGCCTGATCATCTGGCAAATAGAGGTCATGCTCTCCCTTGAGAGTTGGAGCGTCCTTCGGCATTGCACCTTGGATATAACAAGGTAGCTTTATCACCGCCTGTATACCCTGGCAGCAGGCTAGTGGTGTCTTCTGCGGCCCCTTCCACCTTGGGCTACCTGCTGGCCCTGCGCCTCTTGTGCCTGCGCCTCTCCTCCCACAGGTCCCTCTCCTGGAAGCTGCATGAGGACACCTGTCCTCCTCCCCCTTCTACCCTTTTTTCCTCCTCAGAGGAGGTGCCTCCAGCAGAGACCACAATCCCCATTACCAGGGCAAGGGAAGGCTGTCTGATACCTGGAAGGGTCCACACGGTTTGAATCCTCAAGAGGCCTTGCAGACACCAATGAGCCCTGAAATGAGGCCTGGAAATTCTAAGAATGAAGCCCTGAACAGAGATGAAGCTGCCAAGTACCAATAAGTCACCAGCAACAAACTATCTCCACAACTCCTCACTACTCACACGGGCAATGCTGCTGACCCTTTTTATCCAACCTCAGTTGAGGTTTAGGAAATGTCGGCTGACCGCCTGCCCGTTTTCCCTGTGTGACAAGCAGAAAATCACACGGGCAATGAAAAATCTCAGAATGGTATTGTTGAGGGTCTTAAATGGCCCGTTAATTAAGAGTGGGCGCCGCTCTGACACCCGTGCGCACCCGCCGAGCGAAAGATCATGAAGGTGCGCGATGATGTCGGGATGCTCACCCACCTGATCAGGGAAAAATTCAGCCCACAATCTCTCTCTTCCCACCTCTCTCACAGACACACACAAAATCTCTCTCTCTCCCTCTCTCTCACACACAGACACACACACACACACACACACACAATCTCTCTCTGTTCCCCTCTCTCTCTCTCTCTCTCTCTTTCTCACACACACACATGGGGCGGGCCTGAAACGCCGACACATAAAATGATGCAAGCTGACGTCAGGCGTGCGTCCTGATGTCATCGCGCGCCATCACAATACTTCGTTCAGTGGGCATGCGCCAGAGTCAGCTGCGTCAACGGCCTATTAAGGCCATTAAGAAAATAGTTAAACTTGTTAAGAATGCTGCCCATCTAACCTTAAGGTCCTTCGCGCTTTTCAGGAAACCTCATCCACGGGCGGGATGAGGTTTCCTGAAGCTTTTGTAAAATCAATAAATTAATTTTCCCACCTTTACAAATGTGTCCCAACTCATGTGACAGTGTCACATGAGGAGACATGTTTAAATAAATTTTTACATCGTTTATTAAACTCTTTTATTATCTATTCAATCTCCCCGAGGCAGCTCCGTGCCTCAGGGAGATTGCTGCATTCTTTCGCGCACATGTGCAAAAGAGCGCAGGCCCCGACTCTCCCTCCCCCCCCGCCGCCTGCACAGATAGCCCTTGCGACTCTCCCTCCCCCCCTCACCGCCTGCATAGATAGCCCTTGCTACCGGCGGAGCATTACACTGGGTGGGCCTTAATTGGTCTGCCCACGTAAATTGGCAGGGCACAGCCAATCGTGGGCAGTGATCGGCTCCGCGCCCACCACTGCCCACTCCCGCCCATTGGCCACAGGAAAAATCCAGGCCACAATCTCTCTCACACACGCACAATCTCTCTCTGTCCCTCTCTCTCTCTCTGTTGCTCTCTCACACACACACAAACACACACACACAATCTCTCTCTGCCCCCCCTCTCTCCCTCACACACAATTTCTCTCTGTCCCTCTCACTCTCTCACACACAAACACAATCTCTCTCTGTCCCTCTCTCTCACACACACATAAACACACAATCTCTCTCTGCACCCCCTCTCTCCCTCACACACACAATTTCTCTCTGTCCCTCTCACTCTCTCACACACAAACACAATCTCTCTCTTACACACACACTCTCTCTCACACACACACAATCTCTCTCATGTACACAATCTCTCTCTCTCACATACACACACAATTTCTCTCACACATTCTCTCTCCCTCTCACACACATACACACAATCTCTCTCTCACACACACAATCTCTCTCATAGATACAAACACACAATCTCATACATACACACACAATCTTTCTCATGCACACACACAATCTCTCAAACACACAATCTCTCTCACATACACACACACACACACAATCTCTCTCACATACACATACATAATCTCTCTCTCTCACACACACACACAGGCCAGAATTTTCCAGCTGATGTGTGGATGGCGTAGCCCGCATGTCAGCGTGTAAATTGACGCACGAGCTTGCTGACGCCAGTGCGTGCCATCGCAATATTTTGGTGGGTGGGCGCGATCAGTTCACCCGCCATTAATTGAAGGGCTCGTTAAGCCCCTTAACTTGCCAATTGTGTATAATTTTGAGGGGCCAGCGCAAACTTCGTGTTGGCGCACGGGCCCAATTGGAAGGCGGGTAGGAGATTATTTAAGAAAACTTTTGCAATGTCGGGATATGTGGACTCAGAGGGGTTGTTCATGTTTTTCACGAAGTTATAATTGATGAAAGTGTTTAAAACATACCTGTGTGATTGTTAGTAGTTCTCATCGATGTCCAAGAGGTTTTTGTGTAAAGTGAAAGGATTCTGCAGACAGCATTCTTTCTTGGCCTTGCAGCTTTCCGGAGGCCTCCATTTAGCCTGGGGCTATGGGTTCTGACCTCTCCAGTGGAGGCAGCTCCCCTGAGGAGGAAAGGAGGAATTGAATAAGGAGGAGGCCAGGACTGAACAATCAGCCTCCAAGGGTGTCCAGGCGCAGGCACAAGGGGCGCAGGGCCAAGAAGTTGTCCAAGGTGCAAGGGGCTATCCCCTGCGAAGGTGGCTCATGACGCCAGTACGGCGTCCAAGAACAGAAGCTGAGCATTGGTACAATAGGAGCCAGGGCACCCCAAGGGCTGTGGTAGAGAGAGCCATCGGTCTTCTCAAGATGCGCTTCTGTTACCTGGACTGCTCAGGGGGCGCACTCCAGTACCCCCCAGATCGTGTCTCTGTGATAGTGGTAGCATGCTGCACTCTGCACAATCTTGCGCTGGAAAGGGGGGATGCAGTTGACGATGAAGACCTTGATGCCCTGGATGAGGCTGCACATGATGAATCCAGCAGTGCCTCAGAGGATGAGGAAGCACAGGACGATGATGAGGGGCAGAACAACGCCCCACGTTTACACCAAGGAGGCAGGGACACCCGGGACAATTTAATCCAAAGAACCTTCAGCTAACTCCACACACATGTTCCCAGCAGGAACAGCATTGCCTGGAACTTCCACACGTGGTACTTAGGTGTTACCTCTTCCATCTGATCAGCTGCAAATAAGGCCTTAGTACAGAAACATCAATCTCCACTCTAAAACTCATGATAATTATGTGCAAATGAAAAAAAGCACCAGAATGAAAAGACGCTCAGCCATGGTAACAAAGGTGGGCTTAATTCTGTCCACAATTAAAGCCCACATGATTATTCGACAATGTTACAAAAAGAGGTCCCTATTCTAAAGCCAACACAAGATCACCAGTGACATACCCGTGGAGAGCCTAAGGTGCCTTATGCTTACGTTTGCGGGTGCTACGTCTAGGTGCTGCCCCATCGCACGGAGTGGATTGTGAGACAGCCTGCTGACTCTGCTATCCTATTGGCCAAGATGACCTTGGTGGGCATCCTCTGGCCAGTGGAGCC